>NC_133617.1:243633816-244942108 GCF_048593235.1 Sminthopsis crassicaudata | reverse complement strand
AACAATTTAGCATTCAATTTTTACTTTATAAAAGATGTGTTCTAATGCAAAAATAATCCTATCTTTTCTTCTCCTGTATTAACTTTTCCCTCTGCTCTGTCACCAAATAATTTCTCCAAAGACCTGTTAAAATTTTAATAACAGGAGCACAAATAAATTTAAACAACAATTTTCCAAAGGAAAATTATTTGTGGTGAACATTTTAAATGACGGTTTTCCCAGAAAATTCAAAGCAGTACAAAAGACAATAATGAAGAGGAATGAAGGGCACTCAAATCAAATAAGATAAAAATGTTCTTCATTCCTTTAAAGACATTTTAAGTTGTTCCTTTCAACCTGTAATTGCATAAGTATTTTTTGGGTGAAGGAGCGGCCCAAATGTAGGTACACTTATTTAAATTGACTTTTCATGGAAACTAAAGCCATATAGCCTTTAAAGAAAACAAAAGGGGATGGAGTCAAGATAGCCATGTAAAGGCAGGAACTTGACCAACCTTCCAGGATAATACACCACAACAAAGTACACTTTATACCAGCACTTCTACTTAAGTTGTTTTCCAAGCTATTTACTCTTTTTTTTTTTTTTTTTTTTTTTTTTTTTTTTTGTATTTCTTTTGCATCACTCTCATTTCTTTTCCTATTTTTCTACTCTACCCCAGCAATGCAGGCTGGTCCAATATTAGGAAAACTATTAGCATAATTGACTATATAAATAACCAATTAACAAAAATATATATATAATTATCTCAGTAGATGCAGAAACCATTTGATAAAATCCAACACCCATTCCTATTAAAAAGAGAGTATAGGAATAAACAGACTTTTTCTTAAAACAACATCTATTTAAAACCATTAGCAAGCAACGAATGTAATGGGGATATACCGAAACCATTCTCAATAAGATCAAGGGTGAAACAAGGTTGCCCAGTATCACCATTACTATTCAATATTGTTTTAGAAATGCTAGCTTTGGCAATAAGAGAAGAAAAAGAGATTAAAGGAATTAGAGTATGCAAGGAGGAAACAAAATTATCATTCTTTACAGATGGTATGATGGTATACTTAGAGAACCCAAGAGTATCAACTAAAATATTAAAAATAATTCTCAACTTTATCAAGGTTGCAGGGTACAAAATAAATCCACATAAATCATCAGCATTCTTATATATCACTAACAAAATCCAACAGCATTAGATACAAAAAGAAATTCCATTTAAAATAATTGTCAATAGTATAAAATATCTGCAAATCTATCTGCCAAAGGAAAGTTAGGAACTATATGGACAAAACTATAAAATACTTTCCACACAAATAAAGTCAGATTTAAGCAATTGGAAAAATATCAAGTGCTCTTGGATAGGTTGACTGAATATAATAAAGATGACAATAATCCCTAAACTAATCTATTTATTTAGTGCTATATCAATCAAAATCCCAAGAAACAGAACTAGCAAAAATAACAACAAAATTCATTTGGAAGAACAAAAGGTCAAAAATTTCAAAGGAATTAATAAAGAGAAAAACAAATGAAGGTACCCTAGCTGTACCGAATATAAAACTATATTATAAAGCAGTGGTCATCAAAACCATTTGGTACTGGCAAACAAATAGAGAAATTGATCACTGCAATAGGTTAGATTCACAGAACAAAATAGTCAATGCCTATAGAAATCTACCATTTGACAAACCTAAATGTCCTTCACTATATATAAAAACTGCTGGGAAAAATGGAAACTAGTATGGAAGAAAGTAGGCATAGATCCATAACTAACACCATATACCAAGATAAGGTCAAAATGGGTTCATGATCTAGACATAAAGAATGATATTATAATTAAATTAAAAGAACATAGGATAGTTTATCTCTCAGACCTGTGGAGGAGAATGGAATTTGTGACCAAAGAAAAACTAGAGAACACTGTGATCATCAATCCCAAAATGGATAATTTTCATTATATTATTTTTTTTATTGTAACATTTTATTGACAAAACATATGCATGGGTAATAATTCAACCTTGAATCCTGCAAAAACTTCTGTTTCAACTTTATTCCTTCTTCCCTCCACTCCCTCCCCTAGATGGCAGGCAGTCCCATACATGTTAAACTATATGTTAAATACATGTGTGCATATATATAATTATCTTTTTGCACAAGAAAAATCAGATTTAGAAAGAAGGTAAAAAATAACCTGAGAAGAAAAACAAAAATGTAAGCAAATGACAACAGAAAGAGTGCAAATGCTATGATGTGGTCCATACTCATTTCCCAGAGTTCTTTTATTAGGTGTAGCTGTTTCTGCTCATCACTGATCAATTGGAACTGATTGGGATCCTCTCATTGCCAAACATAGCCACTTCCTTCAGAATTGATCCTCATACAGTATTGTTGTTGAAATGTATACTGATCTCATGGATCTGCACATTTCACTTAGTATCAGTTCATGTAAGTCTCTCCAAGACTCTCTTTATTCATCCTGATGGTCATTTCTTACAAAACAATAATATTCCATAACATTCACATACCACAATTTACTCAGCCATTCTCCAATTGATGGACATTAATTCAAGTTCCAATTTCTAACCATGAATAAAAAGCCAAAAAGAACTATTGATTCTTTCTACACAGAGAAAGAGCAGGTATCCAACCCCAAGGAAGTTAATAGCAGAGAGTCAGCAGTTAACAGGCTAAAGGGGAATGATACCTGCCTCCCATCACATAACTCTCTCTTAGAAGAGACTATTAAAAATTAGGAGACTTTGAAGAAAAATGGGGAAAGGAAAGAGAAACTATGATAGAGAATAACAATGTTCTGAAATTTGAGTTGGAAAAAATAAAGAATTAACAGGAGATTCCGGGAAACAAAATTTGTGAATTAGAAAATGTTAAAAAAAATCACAGGAAAGTAGGATTTCTGAATTGGAAAAGATAAAAAAAAAATCTCAAGAAAATAGGATTTCTGAATTGGAAAAGGAAAATAATTCTCTAAAAAAAAATTAGGGAAATGGAAAAAAATTCAATAGAGCAAAATAATTCATTTAAAAACTCAATTGGGCATATACAAAAAGAACTAAAAAGTGTGAATGAATGAAATAACTCATTAAAAATCAGGACGGAAATAGAAATGAATGATTCATTGAGAACCCAAGAATCAGTCAAACCAAAACAAAAAAATGAAAAGCTGGAAAATAATGTCAAATACTTACTGGGAAAATCTACAGACCAGGAAAAGAGATCTAGGAGAGATAATCTGAGGATCATTGGACTTCCCAAAAACTATGACCAAATAAAGAGCCTAGATTCTATTTTACAGGAAATCATCAAAGAGAACTGTCCAGAGATAATAGAAACAGAAGGGAAAATAGGCGTGGAAAGAATTCATAGAACTCCTTCTGAAAAAGACCCTTAAAAAAAGAACATCACGGAATATTGTGGCTAAGATGCAGAATTACCAAACAAAGGAAAGAATATTGCAAGCAGCTAGAAAAAAAGCAATTCAAATATCAAGGGACTACAATAAGTGTCACTCAAGATCTGGCTGCCTCCACATTAAAAGATTGAAAGGCCTGGAACCTGATATTCTGAAAGGCAAAAGATCAAGGATTGTAAGCAAGAATAAACTACCCAGCTAAGTTTAGCATTTTCTTCCATGGAAGAAGATGGTTATTCAATGAAACAGAGGAATTCCATTTGTTTCTAAGAAAAAAACCAAACTTAAGCAAAAAATTTGATCTACATCCACAAGACTAAAGAGAAACAGAAAAAGGTAAACAGAACTATTGACAACTGTATATCTGTTGTGGATTTATAGAAAGTCTGCATGGATAATTTGATTTTACTTATATAAAAAAGGGGGGGAGTAGTAAAGGGAAGGGGGGTAGTATCAGAAAAAGGGGAAGGAGTGATAAAAAGAGGGAAACTACATCCCAGCAAGAGGCATAGAAAATATTCCATATCTGAGGCAATTTACAGAGGGTTAGAAACATTGTGTGAATCTTACTCTCCTTAGAAGAGGCTCAAAGAGTAAATAATTGAAATATTTGTTTTTCAGAGAATTCTCTGTCACCACATTTAAAAGGGGGAGAGGAAAAGGGAAAAGGAAAAGAAGAATAAGGGAAGGGACTTGGAAGGAGGGGGGAGGGATACTAAAAAAGGGTGGGCTATGTGTCACAAGTGGGGTCTATAAATTAAATATTGGGGAAGGGGTTCAGGGGGCACAAGGGGAAAAGCATAATCTGGGGATAATATGATGGCAGGAAATACAGATTTAGTAATTTTAACTGTAAATGTGAATGAGATGAACACTCCCATCAAATGGAGACAGATAGCAGACTGGATCAAAAGTCAGAACCCTACAATATGTTGTTTATAGGAAACACACTTAAAGCAGGGAGATACATACAGAGTAAAGATAAAAGGTTGGAGCAGAATCTAATATGCTTCAGGTAAAGCCAAAAAAGCAGGAGTAGCCATCCTTATCTCAGATCTAGCAAAAGCAGAAGTTGACCTAGTTAAAAGAGATAAGGAAGGAAACTATATCCTGCTAAAAGGTAGCATAAACAATGAAGCCATATCAATACTAAACATATATGCACCAAATGATATAGCATCTAACCTTCTAAAGGAAAAGTAAAGAGAGTTGCAAGAAGAAATAGATAGTAAAACTATACTAGTGGGAGATCTCAACCTTGCACTCTCATATTTAGACAAATCAAACTACAAAAGAAATAAGAAAGAAATTAAAAAAGTAAATAGAACATTAGAAAAACTAGGTATGATAGACCTTTGGAGAAAACTGAATGGTGATAGAAAGGAATATGCTTTCTTCTCAGCAGTTCATGGAACGCATACAAAAATTGTCCATATATTAGGACATAAAGATCTCAAAATTAAATGTAGGAAGGCAGAAATAATAAATGCCTTCTTCTCAGACCACAATGCAATAAAAGCTACATTCAGTAAGAAGTTAGGAGTAAATAGACCAAAAAGTAATTGGAAACTGAATAATCTCATCTTAAAGAATGACTGGGTGAAAGAGCAAATTATAGAAACAATTAATAATTTCACCCAAGATAATGACAATGATGAGATGACATACCAAAATGTGTGGGATGCATCTAAAGTGGTAATAAGGGAAAATTTTATATCTTTAGAAGGTTATTTGAACAAAATAGAGAAAGAGAAGATTAATGAACTGGGCCTGCAACATAAAAACCTAGAAAAAGACCAAATTAAAAACCCCCAACCAAAAATCAAACAGGAAATACAAAAATTAAAAGGAGAAATCAATAATATTGAAAGAAAAAAATTTATTGAATTAATAAATAAAATGAAGATTTGGTTTTATAAAAAAGCCAATAAAATAGTAAAACCTTTGTTAAATCTAATCAGAAAAAGGAAAGAGGAAAATCAAATTGTTAGTCTTACAAATGAAAAGGGGGATCTTTCCACCAATGAAGAGGAAATTATAGAAATAATAAGGAGTTATTTTGCCCAACTTTATGCCAATAAATTTGATAACTTAAGTGAAATGGATGACTTCCGCCAAAAATATGGTCTTCCTAGATTAAAAGAAGAGGAGACAAATTGCTTAAATAGTCCCATTTCAGAAAAAGAAATAGAACAAGCTTTTAATCAACTCCCCAGGAAAAAATCCCCAGGACCAGATGGATTTACATGTGAATTCTACCAAACATTTTTGCTTGATCTGAGATAAGGATAGCTACCCCTGCTTTTTTGGCTTTACCTGAAGCATAATAGGCTCTGTTCCAACCTTTTACCTTTACTCTGTATGTATCTCCCTGCTTTAAGTGTGTTTCCTGTAGGCAACATATTGTAGGGTTCTGCTTTTTGATCCAATCTACTATCCGTCTCCGTTTGATGGGATCGTTCATCCCATTTACATTTACAGTTAAAATTACTAATTCTGTATTTCCTGCCATCGTATTATCCCCAGATTATGCTTTTTTCCCTTGACCCCCCTGATCCCCCTCCCCGATATTTAATTTACAGACCCCCCTTGTGACGCGCAACCCTCCCTCTTTTTTTTTTTTTAGGATCCCTCCCCCCTCCCTCCAAGTCCCTTCACTTATTCCCCTTTTCCTTTTCCCTTTTCCTCTCCCCCCTTTTAATGAGGTGAGAGAAAATTCTCTGAAAAACAAATATGTTAATTATTTACTCTTTGAGCCTCTTCTGATGAGAGTAAGATTCACACAATGATTCTCCCCCTCACTAAGTTCCCTCAGATATGGTGTATTTTCTATGTCTCTTCCTGGGATGTAGTTTCCCTCTTTTTATCACTCCTTCCCCTTTTTCTGAACCGACCTCCTTCCCTTTACTACACCCCCCTTTTTTTCTTTTATATCAGTAAAATCAAATTATCCTTGAGTATTTTTTATATACCCACAACAGAGTTACAGTTCTCAAGGGTTCTGTGTACCTTTTTCTGTTTCTCTTCAGTCTTGTGGATGTAGATCAAATTTTTTGTTTAAGTCTGGTTTTTTTCTTAGAAACATATAGAATTCCTCTGTTTCATTGAATGACCATCTTCTTCCGTGGAAAAAGATGCTAAACTTAGCTGGGTAGTTCATTCTTGGTTGCAGTCCTTGATCTTTTGCCTTACGGAATATCAGGTTCCAGGCCCTTCTATCTTTTAATGTGGAGGCAGCCAGATCTTGGGTGACCCTTATTGTGGCACCTTGGTATTTAAATTGTTTTTTTCTAGCTGCTTGCAGGATTTTCTCCTTTGTGTGGTAATTCTGCAGCTTAGCCACAATATTCCGTGGTGTTCTTTTTTTAGGGTCTATTTCAGAAGGAGTTCGATGAATTCTTTCCACTTCTACTTTCCCTTCTGTTTCTATTATCTCTGGACAGTTCTCTTTAATAATTTCCTGTAAAATAGAATCTAGGCTCTTTTTTTGGTCATAGTTTTCTGGAAGTCCAATAATCCGCAGATTATCTCTCCTAGATCTATTTTCCAGGTCTATAGATTTTCCCAGTAAGTATTTGACGTTGTTCTCCAGCTTCTCATTTTTTTTGTTTTGTTTGACTGATTCTTGGGTTCTCTGTGAATCATTCATTTCTATTTGTTCCATCCTGACTTTTAAGGAGTTATTTTCTTCTTTCACAGTTTTTAGTTCTTTTTGTAAATGCCCAATTTCGTTTTTAAATGAATTATTTTGCTCTATTGAGTTTTTTTCCATTTCCCTAATTTTTTTTTTTTGAGAATTATTTTCTTTTTCCAATTCAGAAATTCTATTTTCTTGAGACTTTTTTATCTTTTCCAATTCAGAAATCCTACTTTCCTGTGTTTTTTTAACCTTTTCTAATTCACTAATTTTGTTTCCCTGCATCTCCTGTGAATTCTTTATTTTTTCCAACTCCAATTTCAGGACGTTGTTATTTTCTATCATAACTTCCCTTTCCTTGCCCCATTTTTCTTCAATCTCCCTCAATTTCTTAAGAGCTTCTTCTAGGAGAGAGTTATGTGATGGGGGGCAGGAATCGTTCCCCTTTAGGTTGTTATCTTCTGAATCTTTGCTGTTAACTTCCTCGGGGTTGGATACCCGCTCTTTCTCTGTATAGAAGGAATCTATAGTTTTTCTAGCTTTTTTGCTCATACTTAAAAAATGTTTTGGGGTCTGTCCCTGGGGTAGGAAATTATTTACTTCTTTACCAGCTTCCTCCCAGACCGGATGGATGCAGCGGCCCCTGCGCCCACGCTAAGAGAGAGCTCTGGGAGAGAGTTCCCCACCCCCTCCCTGGAAGTGCCTCAGAGGTGATTAGCACTGCTGTGCTTTGAGGGCGTAGAATAGTGAAGACAGCAAGAAGCTCAGCCTATGTGTCCGGGTGGGGAGTGGACGTCTGCAGCAGGTGACGTGAGAAGCCCCTGCGCTCAAACTGGAAGTGTCTGCCAGAAACCGCGGTCCCTAGTTCAAAGGTTCCGCTTCTCTGGGACTTCCTGGAGCTGAGTTCCACTCCCTCCAGCTAAGCTAGGCCGTGTGTGTTGCCTTGGGCCGTATCCACCCACTTGTCAGTCTCTTAACTATTCTCAGGAGGTAGCTGAGGCCACACCCCCTGGTGCCGAGTCTGCCCCAGGGTGGGGGTGGGGGGAAATCTAATCTGAGTTTTAAAATATTTTGGCTTTCTCTTCTGAACTGCTAAATAATTAGCAGAGCAGAGCTAACAGCCTGTGCCAGATTCCTTTACCTCAGTGGCTTCTCTGATCCCAGAGCCCTTCCCAGCGCAATGGGCGCAGTGTGCCCCTACCCCACCGTCTGTGCTGGTCTTTCTTATTCCTCCCCGGAGAACTGACCTTTCCTGTTGAAACTCCAGATTCTCTTCAGCTGGTAAGTCGTGCTTCCAGTCCTTGTGGTATCTATCAGTCCTGAGCTAATTTTGAGACTTAATTTATCTAATTGGTTGTGAGGGAGTGAGGACGTTCACTGAGTAGTGTGTTTCTTCTCCGCCATCTTGGCTCCGCCCCCTCTACCAAACATTTAAAGAACAATTAACTCCAATGTTATATAAACTATTTGAAAAAATAGGTGATGAAGGAGTCCTACCAAACTCCTTTTATGACACAGACATGGTACTGATACCTAAACCAGGTCGATCGAAAACTGAGAAAGAAAATTATAGACCAATTTCCTTAATGAATATTGATGCTAAAATCTTAAATAAGATATTAGCAAAAAAGTCTTCAGAAAATCATCCCCAGGATAATACACTATGATCAAGTAGGATTTATTCCAGGAATGCAGGGCTGGTTTAATATTAGGAAAACTATTAGTATAATTGACCATAGTAATAATCAAATTAATAAAAAACATATGAACATCTCAATAGATGCAGAAAAAGCATTTGACAAAATCCAACATCCATTCCTACTAAAAACTCTTGAGAATATAGGAGTAAATGGACTATTCCTTAGAATAATCAGGAGCATACATTTACGACCGTCAGTAAGCATAATATGCAATAGAAATAAACTGCAACCTTTCCCAGTAAGATCAGGAGTGAAACAAGGTTGCCCACTATCACCATTTCTATTCAATATAGTACTAGAAACTCTAACCTTGGCAATAAGAGCCGAGAGAGAGATTCAAGGAATTAGAGTAAGAAATGAGGAAATCAAACTATCACTCTTTGCAGATAACATGATGGTATACTTAGAGAACCCCAAAGACTCTGCTAAAAAGCTATTAGAAATAATTCAGAATTTTAGCAAAGTGGCAGGATACAAAATAAATCCACATAAATCCTCAGCATTTTTATATATCAGCAACAAAATGCAACAACAAGAGATACAAAGAGAAATTCCATTCCAAACAAATGTTGAGAGTATAAAGTATTTGGGAATCCATCTACCAAAGAATAGTCAGGAATTATATAAGAAAAATTACAAAACACTTGCCACAAAAATAAAGTCAGATTTAAATAATTGGAAAGACATTCAGTGCTCTTGGATAGGCCAAGCGAATATTATAAAGATGACAATACTCCCCAAACTAATCTATTTATTTAATGCTATACCAATCATACTCCCAAGAAACTATTTCAATGACTTAGAAAAAATATCAACAAAATTCATATGGAAGAATAAAAGGTCAAGAATTGCAAGGGAACCAATGAAAAAAAAAGTCAGATGAAGGTGGTCTAGGTGTACCTGATCTCAACTATGTTATATAGCAGCAGTCACCAAAACCATTTGGTATTGGCTAAGAAATAGACCAGTCGATCAGTGGAACAGATTAGATACATAGGACAAAAAAAAGGTACATCTATAGCAATCTAGTCTTTGACAAACCCAAGGATACCAACATTAGGAATAAAAATTCATTATTTGGAAAAAAACTGTTGGGAAAACTGGAAATTAGTATGGCAGAAATTAGATATGGCTCCACACTTAACATTATATACCAAGATAAGATCAAAATGGGTCCATGATTGAGGCATAAAGAATGAGATCATAAAAAGATTAGAGGAACAGAGAATAGTCTACCTCTCAGACCTGTGGAGGAGGAAGGAATTTATGACCAGAGGAGAACTAGAGATCATTATTGATCACAAAATAGAAGATTTTGATTACATCAAACTAAAAAGTTTCTGTACAAACAATACTAATGCAAACAAGATTAGAAGGGAAGTAACAAATTGGAAAAATATTTTTACAATTAAAGGTTCTGATAAAGGTCTCATTTCCAAAATATATAGAGAACTGACCCTAATTTATAAGAAATCAAACCATTCTCCAATTGATAAATGGTCAAAGGATATGAACAGACAATTCTCCGATGATGATATTGAAATTATATCCACTCATATGAAAGAGTGTTCCAAATCACTACTGATCAGAGAAATGCCAATTAAGACAACTCTAAGATACCACTACACACCTGTCAGATTGGCTAAGGTGACAGGAGCAAATAATGATGAATGTTGGAGGGGATGTGGGAAACCTGGGACACTAATACATTGTTGGTGGAGTTGTGAAAGAATTCAACCATTCTGGAGAGCAATTTGAAACTATGCCCCAAAAGTTATCAAAGTGTGCATGCCCTTTGATCCAGCATTGCTGCTATTGTGCTTATATCCCAAAGAAATATGGAGGAGGGGAAAGGGACATATGTACCAAAATGTTTGTGGCAGCTCTTTTCATAGTGGCCAGAAACTGGAAGATGAATGGATATACATCAATTGGAGAATGGTTGGGTAAATTTTGGTATATGAAGGTCATGGAATATTAATGCTCTGTAAGAAATGCCCAACAGGAGGAATACAGAGAGGGTTGGAAAGACTTACATCAACTGATGCTGTGTGAAATGAATAGAACCAGAAGGTTGCTGTACATTTCATTGTTTTATGAAGATGTATTCTGATGGAAGTGGATATCTTCAACATAAAGAAGATCCAACTCACTTCCAGTTGATCAATGATGATCAGAAACAACTACACCCAGAGAAGGAACACTGAGAAGTGAATGTAAATTGTTAGCACTACTGTCTACCTACCCAGGTTACTTATACCTTCGGAATCTTATACTTAATGTGCAACAAGAAAATGGTATTTACACACATATATTGTATCTAGGTTATATTGTAATACATGTAAAATATATGGGATTGCCTGTCATCAAGGGGAGGGAGTAAAGGGAGGGAGGGGATAATTTGGAAAAATGAATACAAGGGATAATGCTATAAAAATTACTCATGCATATATACTGTCAAAATGTATAATTATAAAATTAAAATTAAAAACAAAACAAAAAATAAAGAGAAAGAAAATTATAGACCATTCTCCCTAATTAACTTTGATGCAAAAATCTTAAGTAAAATACTAGCAAAAAGATTACAGAAAATCATCCCCAGGTTAATACACCATCATCAAGTAGGATTTATACCAGGAATGCAGGTTTGGTTCAATATTAGGAAAATTATTAACATAATTGACAATATCTATTACCAAATTAACAAACAACATATGATTTTCTCAATAGATGCAGAAAAAGCATTTGCTAAAATCCAACACTCATTTCTTTTAAAAACACTAGATATTATAAGAATAAATGAACTTTTCCTTAAAATAGTCCATTGCCTCTATTTAAAACTATGAGTAAGCATCATATGCAATCTTGATAAACTGGAACCATTCCCAATAAAATCAGAAATGAAACAAGGTTACCCATCATCACCATTACTATTCAATATTGTATCAGAAATGCTAGCTTTGGTAATAGGAGATGAAGATGAAAAAGAGATTAAAGGAATTGGAGTAGGTAATGAGGAAATCAAAATGTCACTCTGTAGATGATATCATTTTATACTTAGATAATCCCAGAGATTCTATTAAAACACTATTAGAAATAATCTACAACTTTAGCAAAGTTGCAGGATACAAATTAAATCCACATAAAACTTCAGCAGTTTTATACATCGGTAACAAAAATCCAACAGCAAAAGAAAATTTCTGAAGAAAAATTTACATTTAATTTTTTTACATTTACATTTCTTTACAAAGAAAAATTCCATTTAAAATAATTGTTAATAGTATAAAATATTTGAGAATCTATATGCCAAAGGAAAGTCAGGAACTATGTAAGCGAAACTACAAAACATTTTCCACACAAATAAAGTCAGATCTAAACAATTGGAAAATATATTAAGTGCTCTTGGATAAGTCAAGTGAATATAATAAATATGAAAATACTACCTAAGCTAATCTATTTATTTACTGCTATACCAATCAGACTCAGGAGTAACTATTTTAATGACCTGGACAAAATAACAACAAATTTCATCTGGAAGAACAAAATGTCAAGAATTTCAAGGGAACTAATGAAAAGAAAAATCAAATGAAGGTGGCCTAGTTGTAACTGATCTAAAACTATTATAAAGCAGCAGTCACCAAAACTATTTGGTATTGGCGAAGAAATAGATTAGTTGATCAGTGGAATATGGTTATTTTTACAGGACAAAATATTCAATAACTATTGCATTCTAGTGTTTGACAAATCCAGAGATGAAAATTTTTGGATAAGAATTCACTGACAAAAATTGCTGGGCAAATTAGAAATCAGTATGGCAGAAACTTGGCATTGATCCATACTTTAACACTTTATGCCAAGATAAGGTCAAAATGGGTTCATGATGTAGGCATAAAGAATGAGATTATAAATACATTAGAAGAACATAGGATGGTTTGTCTCTCAGACTTGTGGAGGAGGAAGGAATGTGTGACCAAAGAACTAGAGATCATTATTGATCACAAAACAGAAAAATTTGATTATATCAAATTAAAAAGCTTTTGTACAAACAAAACTAATGCAGACCATATTAGAAGGGAAGATATAAACTGGGAGAACATTTTTTATAGTTAAAAGTTCTGATAAAGGCGTCATTTCCAAAATATGTAGAGAATTGATTCTAATTTATAAGAAATCAAGCCATTCTCCAATTGATAAATGACCCAGGGTATGAACAGGCAATTTTTAGGTGATGAAATTGAAACTATTTCTACTCATATGAAAAGGTGTTCCAAATCATTATTGATGAGACAAATGCAAGTTAAGACAATTCTGAGATACCACTACATACCTGTGAGATTGACTAAGATGACAGTAAACTATAATGACAAATGTTGTGGAGGATGTGGAAAATTGGGACACTGATGCATTGTTGGTGGAGTTGTGAATGGATCCAACCATTCTGGAGAGAAATTTGGAACTATACTCAAAAAGTTATCAAACTGTGCATAACCTTTGATCCAGAAGTGTTACTCCTGGGCTTATATCCCAAAGAGATATTAAAGAAGGGAAAGGCACCTCTGTATGTGCAAAAATGTTTGTGGCAGCCCTTTTGTAGTGTCTAGAAACTGGAAATTGAATGGATGTCCATCAATTGGAGAATGGCTGAATAAATTATGGTATATGAACGTTTAAAAATATTACTGTTTATTAGAAAAGACCCGCAGGATGAATACAGAGAGGCATTGAAAAAACTACATGAACTGATGCCAAGTGAAATGAGCAGAACCAGGAGACTTCAACAACACTTCAACATATACAAATACACTTCAACAACAATACTATATGAAGGTCAGTTCTGATGGAAGTGGCAATGACGTGATCCAATTCAGTTCCATTTGATCAATGATGAACAGAACCAGCTACACTTAGCTAAAGAACATTGGGAAATGAGTGTGGACCACAACATGGCATTTGCACTTTTTCTGTTGTTGTTTGCTTGCGTTTTTGTTTTTCTTCTCAGGTTATTTTTACCTTTCTAAATCCGATTTTTCTCATGCAACAAGATAATTGTAGAAATATGTACTCATACGTTGTATTTAACAAATTTTATTTTAAAAAAAGAAGGAAAAAAACAAAACAAAAACAAAAAACAATGAGATGATTCAAACCAATTCCAATTGGTTAGATGAAGAGAACCGTCTCCACCCAGAGAGAGGACTGTGGGAACTGAACGTGGTTCATAAGATACCATTTTAATTCACTCTTTTTGTTGTTTGCCTTTTATTTTGCTTCTCTCTCTCTCTCTCTCTCTCTCTCTCTCTCTCTCTCTCTCTCTCTCTTTTTTTTTTTACCATTTTGATTTTATTTTTCTCGTGCAGCATGATAATTGTATAAATATGTATCCTTATATTGGATTTAACATACATTTCTACCAAGTTTACTATATATTGGCCTACTTGCCATCCAGAGGAGGGCATGGGAGAAGGTGAGGAACATTGGAACATAGGTTTTGCAAGGGCTAATGTTGAAGAATTTTACATGCATCCTTTTTGAAAAATAAAAAAAAAAAGTTTTAATAAAGAAAAATAAAAGAAAATAAGTTTAATTTTAAAAAAAACCTAATTCTTAGTTTTATTTATTAATTCAGTAGTTTTTTTTTTTTACTTTCAATTTTATTAATCTCTTTTCATTTTTAAAATTTCAAGTTTAGTGTTTGACTGGGGGGGTTTAATTTGCTCTTTTTCAAGCCTTTTTTTTAGTTGCAAGCCTAAATTCATTGATTTTTTTCTTTTTCTATTTTATACAAGTAAGCTTCTATATATATATAATATAATAATATAATAATAATATAAGCTTCTACACACACATATATATATATACATATACATATAAAGGGAATATAAAATTTCCCTTTATTACCACTTTGGCTGCATCCCACACATTTTGGTATGTCATCTCATTATTATCATTCTCTTGGGTTAAATTATTAATTGTGAAAATGATTTGCTGTTTCACCCAATCATTGTTTAGGATGAGATTATTTAGTTTCCAATTACTTTTTGGTCTATTTTCCCCTGGCTTTTTTATTGAATGTAATTTTTATTGCATCATGATCTGAAAAGCATGCATTTACTATTTCTGCCTTTCTGCATATGAAATTGAGGTCTTTATGTCCTATTATATGGTTTGTTTTTGTATAGGTTCCATGAACTGCCAAGAAGAAAGTGTACTCCTTTTTGTCTCCATTCAGTTTTGTCCTATGATCTATCATACCTAACTTTTTTAGTGTTCTACCTCTTAAACTTCTTTCTTATTTATTCTGCAGTTTGCAAGGTTGAGATCTCTCACTATTATAGTTGTGCTGTCTATTTCTTCTTAGAGCTCTCTTAACTTCTCCTTTACGAATTTAGATGCTATACCACTTGGTGCATATATGTTTAGAACTGACATTTCTTTATTATCTATATTACCCTTTAGCAAGATATAGTGACCTACCTTGGCTATTTTAATTTAGATTAATTTTTGCTTTTGTTTGATCTGAGTTCAGGATGGCTACTCCTGCTGTTTTTACTTCACCTGAAGCATAGTAAATTCTGCTTCAGTCTTTTATCCTTATTTTGTATGTATCTCCCTGCTTCAAGCATGTTTCCTATAAACAACATATTGTAGGATTCTGGCTTTTAATCCAGTTTGCTATCCACCTCTGCTTTATGGGGGAGTTTACGCCATTCACATTTATGGTTAAAATTACTATTTATGTATTTCCTGCCATTTTGTTAACCCCAGATTATGTTTTTCTCTTTTCTTTACCCTCTTATTCCCCTCCCCAGTATTAACCTTATGAGCACTACTTGCCTCACACAGCCTTCCTTCTTTAGGATCGCTCCCAACCACCCACTTAGATTTATTCCCCTTTTCTTAAGCCTTTTCTTTATAATTTCTGTATTGCCTTCTATTTAGCCTACTCCTTCCCTTTTCATTTTCCTCTGCCACTTTTCCATGAGGTGGGAGAAGTTTCTCTGTAAACTGAATATGTCTAATATTTTCTCTTTGAGACAATTATGATGAGAATTAGATTCACACTATGTTCATCCCCCTCCCTTCTTTCCCTTAGATATAATAGATTTCCTTTGCCTCTCCATGAGATATAGTACCTTCCACTTTTCCCTTTTTCTGGTACAATTTCCTTTCCACCTCTAGATCATTTTTATATTATAACAGTAAAACAAATTATACATGTACTCTTTATTTATACTCATAACAGAAACACTGTTCTCAAGAGTTCTTTTTATCTTTTTATACTTCTCTTGAGTCCTATCTTTGGATGGATGTCAAACTTTTTGTTTGGCTCTGGTTTTTTCATCAGAAATAAATGGAATTCACCTATTTCATTAAATGTTCATTTTATTCCCTGGAAAAAAATTCTCACTTTGGTTGAGAAAGTTATTCTTGGCTACATGCTAAGTTCCTTTACCTTTCGGAATATTAGATTCCAGTCCCTTTGATCCTTTAATGTGGATACTGCCAGAACTTGAATAAACTTTATTGCAGGTCCTCTGTATTTGAATTGTTTTTTGTTTTTCTTTTCTTTTCTTTTCTTTTTCCCAACTGCTTGTAGTATTTTTACCTTGGTCTGATAGTTGTGGAACTTAGCCACAATATTTCTTTGAGTTTTGATTTTGGGATCTCTTTCAGTAAATGATTGATGAATTCTTTCAATGTCTATTTTACCTTCTGTTTCTATAACATTTGGGCAGTTCTCTTTGATGATTTCCTGGAAAATAGTATCTAGGCTCTTTTTTTCATCATGATTTTCAGGAAGTGCAATAATCCTCAGATTATCTCTCCAAGATCTATTTTTCTAGGTCTGTTGTTTGCCCAAGTAGGTATTTAACATTTTTATCTATTTTTTCTTTTTTTTTTTTTTTTTTTGGTTTTGCTTGACTGATTCTTGGTTTCTCCTAGAGTCATTCATTTCCATTTTTCAATTCTGATTTTAATGCATGATTTGCTTCATTTAATTATTTTTTTAATTGAATTTTTAAATGAGTCATTTTTTCTGTGGAATTTTTTTTCCATTTCACTAATTTTATTTTTAGGGGGCTATTTTATTTTTTCCAATTCACTAATTCTGTTTTTCAGGCAGTTGGTTTCTTTATCCACTCTATCTTTTAATGAATTACATGTCTTATTAAGACCCTCTTGCAAAGTGTTCCTTTCCTTTCCCCATTTTTCTTCTAGCTTTATTTTAAGAGTATTTTAATTACTTCTATAAGAGATTTATGTGGTGGGGAACAGACCATATTCACCTTTGGATAAGCATCTAGAGACAAACTGTTTTTAGTCTTCTAAGGGTTTGAAATCTGCTTTCTTTCAGTATAGAACCTATCTATAGTTAAATCCTGGATTGCCTTTTTACTCATTAAAAAATGTTGCAGTCTGGTTTGGGGGCAATATGGGGTTACCATGATTTCTCAACAGACAACAGATTGAGTTTTGTAAAAATAGATTGAGGGTAAAGGAGAGCTCAGAAAAATATGTGTGTCCTCTCTGCCATCTTGGCTTAAAAAAGGTTTCGTAGAAACAAAACTAATGCAGACAAGTTTAGAAGGGAAATAATAAACTGGGAAAAAGATTTTTACTTCAAAAGTATCTGATAAAGGCCTCATTTCTAAAATATGTAGAGAATTGATAGTATCAAAAACAAAAAGGGTAAATTTCAACCAATAAGGAGAAAATTTAAAAATAACTAGAAACTATGTTGTCGAACTATATGCTAATAAATCTAATAATCTAAGTGGTTTCTATCCATCTATTATCTATCAATCTAAATGGATGAATACTTACAAATATAAATTATCCAGATTAACAGAGGAGGAAATAAATTACTTAAATAGTACCATTTCAGAAAAAGTAATTGAATGAGCTATTAACCAGTTCCATAAGAAAAATCTCTAGGGCTACATAGATTTACTAATGAATTCTACCAAACATTAAAAGAACTATTAATTTTAATAGTATGAAAATCATTTGGAAAAATAGGGAAAGAAGTCCCAACAAATTAATTTTATGACACAGATATGGTGTTGATACCTAAATCAGGTAGGGAAAAAATAAGGAGAGAAACTTATTGAACGATTTCCTTAATGAATACTAATGTGGAAGTATTTAATAAAATTGTAACAAAAATTAAAGAAAGTTATCACCAAAATAATCCACCATGACCAAGCAGGTTTATACCAGGAATATAGGGTTGGTACAATATTAAGAAAACTATTAACATAATTGATTATATCAATAACCAAACTAACAGAAATCATATGATTATCTCAATAGATGCAGAAAAAGTATTTGATAAAATTCAACACACATTCCTATTAAAAGCTCTGGAGAGCATGGGAATAAATGGAGTTTTCCTTAAAATAATCAATAGTGTCTATTTAAAACTATTAACAAGCATCACATATAATAGAGATAACCTAAAATTATTTCCAATTACATCATGTGTGAAACAAAGTTGTGCACTTTCATCACTTGTATTCAATATTGTATTAGAAATGTTAGCTGTAGCAATAAGAGAAGAAAAGGAAATTAAATGAATCAAAATAGGTAGTGAGGAAAAGAAATTATCACTCTTTGCAGAAGATATGATGATATAATTAGAGAATCCTACTATATTTATACAATTACAAACACTTTCCACACAAATAAAGTCAGATCTAATCAATTGGAAGAATATCAAAAGATCCTAGGTAGGTTGAGCTAATATAATGAAAATGCTTATCCTATCTAAATTAATCTAGATATTCAGTGCCATTTCAATCAAACTGCCAAGAAATTACTTTACAGAGCTAGGAAAAATAATAACAAAATTCATCCGAGAGAATAAAAGGTCAAGAATTTAAAGGGAATTAATGAAAAAAAAATATGTAAAGGAAGGTGGCTTAGCTGTATCAGAGCTAAAACTATATTATAAAGCAGTGGTCATCAAAACCATTTGGTACAGGCTAAGAAAGAGGATAGTTGATCATTAGAATAGGTTTGGTTCATAAAACACATTAGTCAAGGATTATAATAATCTAGTGTTTGATAAACTCCAAGATCCCAGTTTCTGGGATAAGAACTCACTATTTAACAACAACAACAACAACAAAAATCTGGGAAAATTGGAAAATAATTTGACAGAAATAAGGCTTTGACCAACACCTAATACCCTATACCAAGATAATATCAAAATGGCTTCATCATTTAGACATTAAAAGGAATACTATAAGCAAGTTAGAAGAACTAAGGATAATCTACCTCTCAGATCTGTGGAGAAGGAAGAAGTTAGTGGCCAAAACAAACAAACAAAAAACCCTAAAAAAACCTAAAATACACCATGAAATGCAAAATGAATAATTTTGTTTATATTAAGTTTAAAAATTTTCTATGACCAAAATCAATGAAGCCAAGATTAGAAGGGAAGCAGAAAACTGAAGAAAAAATTTTACATCCAAAGATTCTGATAAAGAGTTCATTTCTAAAATATATAGAGAATTGACTCAAATTTATAAGAATATAAGCCATTCTCCAACTGATAAATGGTTAAAGGATATGGACAATTTTCAGAAGAAAAAATTAAAAGAATTTTAGTCATATGAAAAAAAATGCTCTAAATCACTATTGATTAAAGACTTGTGAATTAAGATAACTGAGTTACCATTACATACACTTCAGATTGGCTAAGATCACAGGAAAATATAATGGTAAATATTATAGGGGATATGGGAAAACTGAGACACTAATACATTGTCAAGTTGGGCACTTATGAAAAGCAATTTAGAATTATTCCCAAAGGCTATCAAAGTGTACTTGCAAGACAGTATTTGCTTTGATCTAGCATTGGCTCTACTGAACCTGTATCTCAGTAAGAAGGAAAGAGAACTCCTTGTTTCTGAAAAAAAGTTTGTAGCAGTCCTTTTTTCTAGTGTCAAGGAACAAGAAGTGTCAATTGGAGAATGGCTGAATAAGTTATGCTATATGAATGTAATAGAATATTATTGTGGTATAAGAAACAATAGGATGATTTCAGAAAGGTCTGGAAAGACTTGCATGAAATTATGTGAAGTGAAATGAGTAGAACTAAGAAATAATTGTACACAGCAAGAAAAGATTATGAGATGATCGATCAATTCTGGTGGTGTGGCTCTTTTAAACAATAAGGTGATTCAGGCCAGTTCCAATTATTTATGATGGAGAGAGCAATCTGCATGCAGAACAAGGATTGTGGGGATGGAATATGGATCACAATATATTATTTCCTCTTTTTTGTTGTTGTCTGTTTGCTTTTGGTTTTCTTTCTTATTTTCTGCCTTTTTGATCTGATTCTTCTTGTACTGCATGATAATTGTAGAAATATGTATAGAAGAACTGGACATATTTAAAATATATTGGATTACTTGCTATCTAGGGAAAGGGTAAGAGAAGGGAAGGAGAAAAAATTGGAAATAAGGTTTTACATCAAATGTTGAAAACTATTTTTGTATATATTTTTTAAATTAAAGCTATTATTTTAAAAAATAAAGTTACAAAATTAGAATTAAAGAAATGCAAAATAATGCCTTTGTGAGAAATCAAGATACAATGAAGCAAAACCAAAATAAAGAAAAAAATACAAAATAAAAGTGAAATATCTCATAGGAAAAACAATTTGACTGGAAATAGATTCAGGAGAGATGATTTTAAAATTATTGGTCAACTGAAAGTCATGATCAATAATAGGAGCTTGGAGATCATCTTTCAAGAAATTGTCATGGGGAATCGTCCTGGTATTCTAGAACAAAGGGTAAAATAGAAAGGTAATGAATCCATCAGTGAAATGAAGTTTCCCAGAAACATTACAGCCAAATTTCCAGAACTCTGAGATAAAGGACAAAATATCGCAAACATTTAGAAAGAAACAATTTAGGTAAAGTCAAATCACAGTCAAAATAACACACAACTTAGCAGCCTCTACATTAAAGAACCAGAAAGCTTGGGATATACTATTCCATTGTTCAAAAAGGAAATAATATACAGAACCCATCTGGGTCTAGAAATTTAACTTATTCTGCAGAAAGACAAAAATGGAAGGAAGGTGGTGATAGAAAAGAAGGCATATATGGGGAGAGAGTGGTCAGAAGGAAAACACTTTTGAGGGACTAGGTAAAATGGGAAAGAAAATATAATAAATTGGAGGATACAGTTAACAATATTAATTGTAAAAACAAATTTAAAGCAAGTTTCTCTGAGAAGGCTTTATTTCTCAAACATATAAAGAAACTGAGTCAAATTTATGAAAATATAAGAACCACATCCCAAGTAATAAATGATCAAAAGATAAGAGCTATTTCCAAAAGGTTATAAAATCATGCATATCCTTTCACCTAGCAATACTACTACTAAGCATGTATCGCAAAACAGATTTTTAAAAAAAATTTATACAAGTTCTCCTCTCAAGACAAAAGAAATTGTAAACTGAGATGTTGTTCATCAATTGGGGAATGTGTGAATAAATTGTGTTATGTGATTGTGATTTAACATTATTTTTCTGTGGAAGATGATAAGCATGCTTTTAGAAAAAACCTGGAAAGTCCTCCATGAACTCAAGCAGAGTGTAATGTACTGTTTACAAAGTAATAGTAGTGTTCTGGGATGATCCTTTATGAAGGACTTTACTATTCTCTGCAATATAATGATCCTGAAATGCTCTGAAGGACTTATGATGAAAAATTCTATATATACCCAAAGAAATAATTTATTAAGTCTGAATACAGATTAAAGCATACTCTCTATTTTTTCCTTACTTTATTTTTTGAGGTTTCTTTTATTTTTCTTTCTTTTTTGGGAGGAGGAACTGTGTTGTTTCACATCATGACTTAAATGAAAATATTTTGCTAACTTTTCATATACTTTCTTAATGGAGCTTGAAGGTGAAAATAAGAGAGAGAATATGGAATTCAAATCTTTAACAACAGTGTAAAATGTTTTAAATGCAAATGGAAAAAATAAAATGTTAAATATATACATTTTGTGGGAAAATTGGGCAAATGAAAGCTTATGATTCCATGAGATATTGAGAATTAATCAAACAATGGAAAAATAGAAAATATGAAATATCTCATTAGGATAATATCTCAACTGGAAAAAAATCAAGGAGAAAAAATTTAAGAATTATTGCATTACTTAAAAGTCATGATAAAAAAAAAAAAACAGAACATGAATTGCATCTTTCAAAATGTTATCAGGGAAAAGTTCTCTGAAATCCTAGAAGCAGAGGATAAAACATAACTAAAAGAATCCACTGATCACATCCTGAAAGAGATCCTGAAATAAAATAAAATAAAAAAAACAAACAAACAAACAACTCCAAGAAGAACTCTCTGGAGGTAAAAAAGAAAAGACATACAGAAAAAAAAATCAAAAATTGAGAAATCACAGCCAGATTAAAAAATCCCTAGCAGGTTCTCATTAAAATATTAGAGTACTTGGACCATTATATTGTGAAAGACAGAAATGTTAAATGTATCCTTTTTAAATCATGATACAATTCAAATTATATGTAATAAAAATCAGTGGAGGGGAAGATTAGCAGGGATATTAAATAAAATACACAAATATAACAATGATCAGGAGTAGACTTTAGTAGAAGAATAAAAAGGGGGGGTAATCACTGATCTTAGCAAAGACAAACTCTCAAAAATTCAATTAAAAGAAAAATTTACATTATTGTCATCCATATTATTTTTGGATGTATGTATATGTATGCAGACATGCACATGTGTTCATATAGTGTGTACATACTTATGAGTGTATATGCATATAAATGTTTATGTATGTATAAATAAACATATCCATGCTTAAATATAGGGGGAGGAAAGGGAGAAAATAAAGTAAAAAGTGCACAGCAAAGAACAAAAGAAAACCAATAAGGAAGCAAAGAAAAATGGACCATTATGAATATGATGCTTTTATTATGATTTTTTTTTGAAATGGAAATTTATTGTGACATTGGTGTTTTGCTGAGCACAGGACAATACTTTTTTTAGGTTTTTTTCCTCTTTTTCTTTCTTTTGTTTTGTTTGTTTTTTGTTGTTAAAAATTTTTGAACATAAATGAAAAAAAGAAAAATATTAATTAGATGCTAAATAACCCAATCTTAAAGAATGTGTGGGTTAAAGAAGAAATCATAGTAACCAATAGTAATAATAGAAATAAATAAATTTATTAAAGCATCTGTAAACAATGAGAGAATCTACCAAAATGGGATTCAAATGTTTTAAATACTTCAAAGTAGTACTAAATTATATATTTATATAAATTATAGCTCTAAATACGTATATCAATAAAATAGAAAAAAAGAGCAAATCAATGAATTGGGCATGTAACTAAAAAAAAAAAATAGAAATTCTTCAATTAAATACCAAATTGAAAATCCTGAAAAACAAAGGAGAGATTAATAGACTGAAAACAAGAAAACCACAGAAAAAAAAGTAGGTATCGGTTTTCTGGAAAAAAAAAAGAAGGAAAATCATTAGTTAATTTGATTTTTTAAAAGAGAGAAGAAAATGAAATAACTATTATCAAAAAAAAAAGTAAAGGTTAATTCATAATCAAGAAAGAAGAAATTAATGTAGTAATTAGGAGCCATTGTCCAAAGGGATGTCAATAAATCTTACAATGTAAATGAAACATATATAAATATAAATATATATATATATATATATATACACACACACATATATATATACATATACATATATATATATATATGTATATGTATATGTAAATAAAAGGTGTTTTATATATATATATATGTTGCCCAGATTAACAAAAGAGGAAAGAGAATACTTGAATAATCTCATTATAGAAAGACTTCATAAGAAAAAATCCCCAGAGCCAACTAGATTCCCAAATCAATTCTACCTAACATTTAAAATACAAAAAAATCCAAATGTTGTATAAAATGTGAAAGAACATAGTCAAAGAAGAAGTACAATTTTTCCCCTGAGGCAATTGGGGTTAGGTGATTTGCTCAAGGTCATGCAGCTAGGAAGAGTTAAGTGTCTGAGACCACATTTGAACTCAAGTCCTCCTGACTTCAGAGCTAGTGCTCCATCCACTGTACCACATAGATGCCCCCCAATAATTTTTTAAAGAAACAAATATGGTGCAAATACTTTCCCAAAGAAAAGTCAAAAAAGAGAAAGAAAACTCATAAAATTTAATGCAAACATTTTAAATAAAATAATAGCAAGAATATTGTAGCCATATATCACAAAGATGATGCAATAAAACCAAATAGAATCCATGCCAGAAATTTAGGGCTGATTCAATATTAGGAAATGTGTCAAAAATAATTGGCCATATAAACAATAAGCTGAACACTAATTATGTGGTTATATCAATAAATGCTGAAGTAGCTTTTGACAAAACATACAATAGATTTTAAATGCTATAAAACATAAGAATTAATTATGTTTTCTTTAAAATAATAAATAATATCTATCTAAAACCATCAGTGAGCATAATTTGTAATGGAGAAAAGCAAGAAAGCTTTCCCAATAAGATTAGAAGTGAAGCAAGGGTGTCCATCATCATGGCTATTATTCAACATTGTCCTTGAAATGCTAGCTTTAACAAAAACAGAAGAAAAAGAAATTGAAAGAATTAGAATGACAAAACAAAACAATCAGTCTTATCAAATAAAATGATGGTAAACTCAGTGAATCCAAAAAAATCAAGTAAAAAACTACTTGAAAAATTTAACAATTTCAGCAAAGTTGCAGGATACAAAATAAACACACACAAAACATCTCACATTTCTACATATAATCAATCCACCAAGAGATACCAAGAAAACTTCCATTTAAATTAACTATAGATAATATAAAATACTTGTGAGTCTACTTACCAAGATAAACTTAGGAATTATATGAACATAACTATAAAACACTTTTCAAACAAATAATGTCAGATCTAAGCGATTGGAGAAATAACAAAAATGATAATTCTAACTAACTATTTCAGTACCATACTAATAAAACTACCAAAAAATATCAAAATTAATTTGGAAGAAGAAAAGGTCAGGAAAATCAAGGGAATTAATAAAAAAATGGAAAGGATACTGGCCTAACTATATCAGACCTCAAATTGTATTATAAAAGCAGTAATCATCAAAACAATCTGTTATTTGCTAAGAAATAGAATAGCAGATTGGTTGAATAAATTTAGCACATAAAACTCAATAAAAATAAATCATAGTTATCTAGTGCCCAATAAGAAGTCACTATTTGACAACAACTGCTGTTAAAATGGGAAACAATATGAAAGAAACTGGGTATAGACTTAAATATTACACCATATGTCAAGATAAGATCAAAATGGGTATATTATTTGGAAATAGTTACACTATAAGCAAATTAGGAGAGCAAAGGATAGTTTCCCTGTCAGATCTTTGGCTAAGGGAAGAATGTATAACCAAATAAATCATACAGAATTTTAGTAGATGTAAAAGGGACGATTTGATTAAATAAAATTAAACTAATGCATCAACCAATGAAATAAAACAAAATAAGTTCATTCAAGATTAGAAGCAAAATGGAATATGTGAAACAATTTTATAGCAAATTTCTCTAAGAAAGGTCTCAACTATATAGAAAACTGATTCCAGTTCATGAGAGTAGAAGTCATTCCTCAATCAAAAAATGGTCAAGGGATATGAACAGGTAACTTTCAACTGAAGAAATCAAAGTTTTCTATAATCATGTGAAAACATGCTCTAGATCTCTTTTGATTAGAGAATGCATATTAAAATAACTCTAAGATAGTATCTCACACCTATCAGATTGATTAACAGGAAAAAAAAATGTTAGAGTGGATTGAAAAAATTAGAACACATGCACTTGTCTGTGAAGTTGTGAACTGATTCAACCATCTGGAGACCAATTTGAAATTCTCCCCCAAATTTAGCATACTCTTTGATCCAACAAAACCACTTCTAGCTCTATATCCCAGAACTAAAAAAGAATAGAACATATTTATGTTAAAAATTATATTTTAGCAGCATCTTATGGTAGAATAGTATGATGCTATAAGAAATGATTAACAGGATACTTTCAGAAAAACCTGGATAGAACTGATGTATAACCAGAACATTTTATAGTTTTATCAGTCTTGTACTATGATCACTTGTGAATGATTTAGCTATTTTCAGAAATACAAGGATACAAACCATTTCCAAAGGACTCATGAAAAATAATATCCACCTTCAAAGAAAGAATCAATGTCTGAATGCAGATAAAAACATATTTTATATAGTTTTTTCTCTTTTCCCATCTTTCATAACATTACTAATGTAGTAATACATGTTGTGTGATTGAACATCTAAAAATGTTTTATATTAGAAAAAAACTGCATAGTTAGATAAAGGAAGTATAGTTAGATGATAGTCCCTGTAAAAGAGTACTTCGATCTTACAGTTCTTACTATAAGAACATGTAAACAACGTCAGCAATCTGACTTGACACCCCCAAAAAATCATTTAGTTATAGACTACATTAATAAAAGCATAGGATTCAGAATCATGAAGAGGATAGTTATTTTGCTACTCTTCTCTATATAAGAATTAGTTGAAGGAAATTGTAATGTCTAGTGCAAAGCAAAGAATGAATGTGAAAAACATTACTATATTTGAGACCTTTTGGTAAATGATGGATTTACAAATTCAAACAGAGAGAAAGAGGGAGAGGGAGAGAGAGGGGAAGAGGAAGAAAAAAAAAGAGAGAAGAAGGGAGAGGGAGAGAGAGTCCTTTCCTCCAAATAATTTGCATTATATATTTACAATATATAAAAAAAAAGCTAAAAGGAGAGTGGACATGCAACATATGTGAAAAAGTATGAATATTGGTTCTTTGAAGGAACTTACAAATAGAAAATGGTGGCTTGCAATTAAGAGGAATCTTTCAGGGTGAATGTGCCACATCACTAAAGGAAAGAAAGTCTCTGCACCAAAGGTGGAAAGTCTGACTAGGCAAAAGCATTACCCAAAATGAAGTATGAACAACAGGAGAGAAGACTTGCTGTTGTGTGGGGGGGGGGAGTAGAATACTATACTTGTCAATAAGTAGATAAAGAGTTTCCATGTGGAAGATGGATTAAAACTATGTTATAGTTTTATATACTCAGAACAAGAAATAATAGATGGAAGATGAAGAGAAACAGATTTTGTTCCCATATTATGAAAATATTTCTATTTATTATTATTATCCAAAAGAGGAGTGCCTAGATGATTTTATCTCTGAAAGTGCTAAAACAGAAACTGGATGATCCTCATTTCCATATGCTCCTAATTCTCCTTCATACCATGTATCTAATCAGTTGTGAAATCATGCTATTGTACTTCCACAACATCTCTTTCATTTTATCTCATTTCTATGTTCATTCAGTTTCCAGTTCAGTTCACCCTTTCTTCATTGCTTACAAAAATTATTTGATGTTATGGGCCAGAACTTGAGACAAGGTACTAAGTCAAATTGAGAAGATGATGGTTAAATCTAGTTTAGCATTGATTCAATCCTACAACAAATAATGGTTTCCTAGTGATATAATGATTGGTGTATATTCAGTGTGGGGCATATAAGCTAGAAGCTCTCAGGGCCAAAAAGAGACAAGTGCACTAGAAACTCTCAGAGTCTGAGACAGATTCATTCCATTATCTACCTTTGTAGTTTCTGGACATTGAAGCACCAACCTTTGAATGGGGGAGATTCAGAAGCCAGAGAAGAAGATGGGAGCTTAAGCTCTCGGATCCAAGGAGAGAAGAAAACCTCCAGAAAACTAGCCTAGCCCCAAGTGAAGGACACAGGACTTTGAAGAAGGCAATAAAAAATTTGGACTTTGGACTTTAACACCTGGCTACCCTTGTTACTGAACTGAAAGGAAGTCTACCTCCAGAGAATCCAAGAAACCTCAATAGAGAATATTCCATTTTACCATTGACTCTTTTTTTGAGAATATTACATTTTAAAGAGAATATTACAATTATGGACACTTTATCCATGAAAGTGCTAAAACAGAAACTGGATGACCCTCATTTCCATATGCTCCTAACTCTCCCTCACACCATATGTCTTATCAGTTGTCAAATCATGCTATTGTTCTTCTACGACATCTCTTTCATGTTATCACATTTCTGTGTTCATTCAACTACCAGTTCATTTTTTCTTCATTACTTATCAAAATTATTTTAGTTATCTCCTGCTGCTTTCCTTTCTCTAAGTATCTTTCTATTCCTTTATCTTCTATAGCTACCAAAGTGATTTTCCTTAATGTATATTTGACAATAACACCCCTCTACTCAATAAAGTACAGTGGCTCATTATAGCTTCTAATAATAAATATATTTTGGGCTTTTAAAAGCTTTTAAACCCATTCACAATATTACATCAAATATATCTCTACTGGACTCCCCATACACATTATTCCATCTCTCACATTCTGTCATCCAACCAAACTCTCCTTGACTTTATTATTCACATTCCTGTTCTATTTCCATATCATTGCTTAAACTATCCTACATTGGTTGAAAAAAGTTCCCTTCTAGCATCTTCCCTATAAAATCTCTTTTTTTGTTCAACATGTAGTAGTTACTTTCAATGGTAAGCTTTTCTTGATCTAGTAATGCCCTCTCTATTTAATTACCCTGAATTTACTGTATATATTTGTTATGCCTATACTTAGATATTTATATAACATCTCCCCTAAGAGAATATGAGTGATTTATTTGTTTTATTATAAGGACTGTTTTATTCCTTTTTTTGAATCTACAATGCTTAACATTGTGTGTGTGCGACATAGTTGACCTTTGAGCAATGCATAGTTATTGACTGATGCTACAGTGTGAATTTCTGCTACAGATGGGAGTTCTTTTGAGATCCTATAAAGATTCTATTATGTTGCCTTATAATTCCATATCTAGCTTCCTATATAACAAACTTTCTTTCTCTAAAATTGGTAAGTAAAATTTCCCTGAATTAAAAAGGATAACGTAGGTAATTCTTAAGGTGGTTATGAACTCTGCTTGGGAGAGCAACATAGTTATCATTCAGAAATATTCTCTATGGGTCACATTAAGAAGATTACATTAAGCAACTTCCTTTTTCAATGAAAATCATACTGGAGATATGTGTGGTGATCCTTATAAATTAAAGAGATAAGTTATAGAGACCAGGAATCATAAAGATCACAGATTCATGCTTGAGGGGGCTAAGAGAAGTAAAAGGAAAATGGCTGGGGAAGAGAAGTTACAGTGATAATAAGGATTTGCATGAAGGAACAGCTGAGAAATATATATTTAACTAGTATTGGGTAAAACAGAGAGATATATGGTTTTTCCCCTTTTTACCATCACAGGTTTGAGTGGGGGGCGGAGTGTGGGAAGGTGGGTGGGTGGGTAGATGTGTAATTTGTGGAATTACCATTTAGAAGAACAAGTCACAAACTTTCTCTTTTCAGCTAAAATGTGATTCAGGAGTAAGATTTTAGAGAAAAAGGTGTTAAGATATGAATTTGCTAAAATTGACTAAAGGCATTTAAAAAGTGAATTTCACTCCTCTGAGAAATGTGAAGCTTATTTCAATCTACTATAATGAATAAATCTACTATTAAGACCCAGGAGAGAAAAAGACATAGAAAGTCAAAATGGGTGGGGGAGGGGAGTGGGGAGGAGAGGGTGATTTGGTACATAGGGACTGAATCATCAGCGGGAAGTGAAAGATTTATTAGGTCATATGTATACTATTATGTGAGTATTCCCATTCTAAATACTTTTGAAAGCAAAACTTACTACAAAATATGTAACACATAAACTAGACATTCTAAAAAGGTAGTTCTTATGTACAATCAATAAAAATAAATTAATTGCTTTACCAGATTTTTCAAAAGGCTAAAATATGCCAAACATTGTGCTCATTGGTGAGAATACATTCTTATCTTCAATTCACAATTACATGCTATTCTTTGTCCAACCATGACCTATGTTACATAACTTCAATTGAGGTTTCATTGTTACAGCAATCTTCTTACATGTCCCTAATTAATTATCTACAATACTGCCCTACAATATCTTCCAAACCTTTGCATCCCTTATGGAACCTCCTATGGTTCCCCTTCCCACCATACTCTCAGCTAGCAACCTAGTCTCATGTTTTAGTAAATAAAAAAATGAGCCCATTCACCAAGAGCTCCTTATTTATCCTCATCTCCCATCAACTTTATATCTTCCATCCTTATCTCTGTCTTTCCCTTGTTTCATATGAGATGGCCCTTTTCTTGGTCAAGGCATATTGCTTCACATCTACAAGTGATCCATTCTGTTCTATCTGCTCTTGATCCCCACTTTTTCCCTCTCTTATCCCCACTGCCTCAATTATCTGCAGTTGTATCTAGTCTAATGGTTGCTTTCTTACTACTTTCAAACATACCCATGTCTCTCTAATTTAATTTTTAAAAAAGTCTTATTTGCTCTATTGATCCCTACTAATGGTTTAATATTGGTCCTTTTTGTGATTAAACTCCTTGAAAATACCATCTAAAACAGGAATTAATCCTTATCTTCTTCTATTCTCTAAATGATACAATATGCTCTGGTTTTTGACCTCATCATTTTATCAAAACTACTTTCTCTAAAATATTTATTACTAGTCTTTTCTTTGATAAATCTCATGTCCTGTGTAAATCTTCATGCTTATTGACTTCTTTGTAGCATCTGACATGCTCATTTTTTCTTAGTATTTATCTATTGTTTTTCTCTTTTCTAGTATTTTATTTTATTTATAATTTATGGAGTAAAAAAGCATTTCGATAATATGGCATAATAAAAAAAAATGATTACCCATGAAACTGCAAATCTACTATGCACAACTTCATATGTCTTCCAAATATACAATAAAATTATCGAGTAAATTTCTTTTTTATTTCTTTTTTTTTCCTTCTCTTTCCCCTACCTTAGACATAGCTACTATTAAACAGAAATAGATATAAACATATATGTGAAAAGATCCAATACACATACTTTTATTTATCAATTCTGTCACTGGATGTATATAGTCTTTCTCTTCATGGACCTTTATAGATACTTTGGGTATTTATAATATGTAAAATAACATAATAACTCAAAATCATTCTTTTAAAAATTATCTTATTGTAAATACTAGTACTGTCTAAAAGAAGAGAGATATATGGGTTCCCTCCCCTTTATCATCACAGTTCTGACTATATGTCTATGATTCTTTCTCTTATTTCTGTTCATTTCACTCTTCATTATTTCATTTAAGTATCTCTATGTTATAATAAAATGATTGAGATCAACATTTCTTAGGGCATAGTAGTATTCCAACACTATTATATACTATAGCTTGTTCTGCCCTTCCCCAATTTATAGGCATTATTGTAATTTCCATTTCTTTGCTACCACAAAGAAAGTTGCCGCAAACATTTTAAATCATGACATTATTTTCTTTCCCCCACCTTTAGAAATGAATCTAATAGTGGTATTGTTGGGTCAAAAAGTATAGGTAATTTAATAATTCTTTGATTATAATTCCAGATTGCTTTCCAAAAGTTGGATCAATTTATAATTCCACCAACAATGTCCTGGTTTTTCTACATTCTTTTCAAGAATTGTTACATCTCCTTCCTATCATTTTATTCAAACTGGTAGGTGTAAAGTGATATCTCAAGATTGTCTTAATTTGTATTGATCTAATCAATAATATTTTCAAGCTTTTTTCATGTTACTGTAAATTATTTTATTTTCTTCATTAGAAAACTGCCTGATAAAATCATTTGACCATTTATGAATTAGGAACTGTCTCATATTCTTACAGAATTGACAAAGGTTTATATATTTTAGATATGAGATTTCCATATGATAAATTTATAAAGACTATGAGCCATTATAACCAATTGATGCAAATGGGGAAGAAAAAAATAGATCCCTATATAGCCCCATAATTAGAAAACTTTTTAAAATGCCTTTATCCATTCAGTCCATAATCTCATGTAACTCTCTTATTTAAGGGTTTTCTTTTAGTAACTACATTAGCAATTCCTTATAGTAACCACATATTGGATTGCTATTCCAAAGAATCTGGAGAAGAGCGAAATGGAAGCAGAAATGTACATAATTCCCAAGTGCCTCTTTGAGTTAACATGAGAGTAAATTTCTGCCAGAATAAAAGTCAAGAGGAGAAATCAAAGCAATTGTTTCCATTTCCAAGTCTACATTATTACCTTTTAACATATATTAGCAACAAAACAAAATAAAATCTTAAAAGAAAACAAAAACAAGAAAGCAAACTATGAATTAAAAACACAACCTGTTTTTAGTCCTTTGTTTTTTTGCAGAAATAGTTTTGCTATATCCCTAAATTAGAATATTGATATTGTACTTAATAAACAAGTACCTATCTTCTCTTTCTCCCAGACAAAGGAACAACAACAACAACAACAACAACAACAACAACAACAAACCCATATTATAGTGTTTTGTATGTATCTGTCTACATACATGTACACATACAGAGACATATGTGGTTATGTGTGTGTATACACACCCATAGCATAAATACACACACTCATATAATTGTCAAGCAAACTAAATTCTTTTATTGACTTGTTCAGCACAAATTTGGATATTTCCTTGAAATGAATTTGAAAAAGATTTTGCATATCTGTCAGCTATCTAAATTAACAGGACTTCAACTTGATCTAATTAAATTTAACAAACACCATCATTATCACTTACTAGCTTTCACTGAAACATCTGAATTATTCTAAGATTTCATACCTTTTTCTGTAAAATAAGAATTCATATAATTGCATTACCTGTCTGACAAGTCTGTAGTGAGGATAAGATGAGGTAACTTATGCAATGTAGTGTATAAAAGTAAGTTATTATTATAATGATGATCAGATTACCCGAGGCTCTATCTTCAGTAAGCATCATATGTAATGGCGATGAACTAGAACTTTCCCTGTAAGAATAGGAGTGAAACCAAGTTGCCCACTATCACCATTACTATTCAATATAGTACTAGAAATGCTAGCCTCAGCAATAATAAGAGCCGAGAAAGAGATTCAAGGAATTAGAGTAGGAAATGAGGAAATCAAACTATCACTCTTTGCAGATAACATGATGGTATACTTAGAGAACCCCAAGGACTCTGCTAAAAAGTTATTAGAAATAATTCAGAACTTTAGCAAAGTTGCAGGATACAAAATAAATCCACAAAAATCCTCAGCATTTTTATACATTACCAACACAATCCAAGAGCAAGAGATACAGAGAGAAATTCCATTCAAAATAATGAACGGTAGTATAAAATATTTGGGGATATATCTACCAAAGGAAATTCAGGAATTATATGAGCAAAATTACAAAACACTTGCCACAAAAATAAAGTCAGATTTGAATAATTGGAAAGACATTGAGTGCTCTTGGATAGGCTGAGCAAATATAATTAAGATGACAATACTCCCTAAACTAATCTATTTATTTAGTGCTATACCAATCAACTATTTTAATGACCTAGAAAAAATAACAACATAATTTATATGGAACAACAAAAGGTCAAGAATTTCAAGGGAAGTAATGAAAAAAATAATAAATGAAGGTGGTCTAGCTGTATCTGATCTAGAACTATATTATAAAGCAATAGTCGCCAAAACCATTTGGTATTGGCTAAGAAATAGACTAGTTGATCAGTGGAATAGGTTAGGTTCACAGGGCAAGATAGTGAATAAAAATAGAAATCTAGTGTTTGACAAACCCAAAGATCTCAACTTTTGGGATAAGAATTCATTATTTGACAAAAACTGCTGGGAAAACTGGAAATTAGTATGGCAGAAACCAGGTATGGACCCACATTTAACACCACATACTTAGATAAGATCAAAATGGGTCCAAGATTTAGGCATAAAGAAAGAAATCATAAATAAATTAGAGGAACATAGGATAGTTTACCTCTCATACTTGCCGAGGAGGAAGGAATCTGTGTCCAAAGGAGAACTAGAGACCATTATTGATCACAAAATAGAAAATTTTGATTACACCAAATTAAAAAATTTCTGCACAAACATAACTAATGCAAACAAGATTAGAAGGGAAGTAACAAATTGGGAAAACATTTTTACAGTTAAAGGTTCTGATAAAGGCCTCATCTCCAAAATATACAGAGACTTTGACTTTAATTTATAAGAAATCAACCCATTCTCCCATTGATAAATGGTCAAAGAATATGAACAGACAATTTTCAGATGATGAAATTGAAACTATTTCCACTCATATGAAAGCGTGTTCCAAATCACTATTGATCAGAGAAATTCAAATTAAGACAACTCTGAGATATCATTACAAACCTGTCAGATTGGCTAAGATGACAGGAACAAATAACGATGAATGTTGGAGGGGCTGTGAGAAAACTGGGACTCTGATGCATTGTTGGTGGAGTTGTGAAAGAATCCAACCATTCTGGAGAGCAATCTGGAATTATGCCCAAAAAGTTATCAAAATGTGCATACCCTTTGACCCAGCAGTGCTATTACTGGGCTTATATCCCAAGGAAATACTAAAGAAGGGAAGGGACCTGTATGTGCCAAAATGTTTGTGGCAACCCTTTCCATAGTAGCTAGAAACTGGAAAATGAATGGATGTCCATCAATTGGAGAATGGTTTGGTAAATTATGGTATATGAATGTTATGGAATATTATTGTTCTGTAAGAAATGACCAACAGGAGGAATACAGAGAGACTTGGAGAGACTTACATCAACTGATGCTGAGTGAAACGAGAAGAATTAGGGGATCATTATACACTTCAACAATGATACTGTATGAGTGTGTATTCTGATGGAAGTGAATATCTTCAACATAGAGAAAAGCTAATCCAATTCCAATTGATCAATGATGGACAGAATCAGCTACATCCAGAAAAGGAACACTAGGAAATGAGTGTAAACTGTGAGCATTTTATTTGTTTTTCTTCCCAGATTATTTTTACCTTCCGAATACAATTCTTCCTTTGCAACAACAACAACAAAATTCGGTTCTGCACATATATATTGCACCCAGGATATACTATAAGATATTTAATATGGATGGGAATGCCTGCCATCTAGGGGAGGGGGTGGAGGGAAGGAGGGGGAAAATTCGGAACAGAAGGGAGTACAAGGTATAATGTAAAAAAAAAATTACCTATGCATATGTACTGTCAAAAATGTTATAATTATAAAAATTAATAAAAATGATAGGGAAAAAAAGAAAATACATATGTTATCTATTTTTATGCTGGATAATGGGAACATTTGTAACCATGATATAAAGAAATTTTAAAATTATGTTAGCGATTATTTTTCTTACTATGTAGAGATTTTATTTATTTTTTTAAGTTGCAGGATATAAAATAAACCCTGTTAAATAATTTTCATTTTGATATGTTACTAACAAAGACCAGAAGCAAGAGAAAGAAAGATAAATCCCATTTAAAATAACTGTAGATAATAAAAAGTATTTTGATGTCTAACAGACAAAAGAAAACCAGGAACAAGATGAACACAATTATAAAATGTTTTTCACATAAATAAAGTTAGATCAGGAACAACTGGAAGAATATCAAGTATTCATGGGTAGACTGAGCTAATATAATAAAAGTTATAATTTTATCTAAATAATTCTACTTATTGAGGGCTATACCAATCATAATTCCTCAGAAATTACTTTATAGACCTAGAAAAATGATAATAAATTTCAAACAAAATGTCAAGAATTGCAAGGGAATTGATGAAAAAAAGTCAAAGGAAGATGCCTTAGGTTTACCAGACCTAAAACTATATTATAAAATAATGGTCATCAAAATCATTTGTTACTAACTGAGAAAGAGAATAATGGATCAGTGGGAAAGATTAGCTTCACAAGACATAGTAGTCAGTGATTATTTAATGAACCCAAAGATCCCAGTGCCTGGGATAAAAACTCACTATTAGACAAAAATTGTTGGGAAAACTAGAAAATAGTGTGGCAGAAATTAAGCATTGACCAACACCTAAGATCCTCTTCCAAGAAAAAGTCAAAATGTGTTCATGATTTAGACCTAAAAGGTAATGGTATAAATAAATTAGGAAAATGAAGGATGCCTACCTCTCAGATCTGCAAGAAAGGAATTTATTGCTAAAGAACTAGATAACTTTATGAAATGCAAAAATGGATAATTTTGTATTAAATTAAAAAGGTTTTGTACAAACAAAATCAATGCATTCAAGATTAGAAAGGAAGCAGAAAATTGAGAAAAAATTACATCCAATATTTCTGATAAAATCCTCATTTCTAAAATATATATTTGACTCAAATTTACAATAACATAATCCATTCTTCAAATGTTAAGTGGTCAAAGGATATAAACAGATAATTTTCAGATGAAATGAAAACCATTTCTAGTCATATAAATACTCTAAATTACTATTGTTTAGAGAAATGGAAATTAAAATTACTCTGAATACCACTTCATACCTCTCAGATTGGTTGAAATGACAGGAAAAAATAATGGGGACACTAATACATTGTTGGTTGAGTTGTGAACTGACCATTCTGGAGAGCAATTTGGAACTATGCCCATAGGACTATCAAACTGTGCATAGCCTTTGAACCAGCAGTGTTTCTACTAGGTCTACATCCTAAAGAGATTACAAAAAAGGGAAAAATACCCACACATGTAAAAAAGTTTATAGCAGCCCTTTTTCTAATGGCAAGGAATACCCATCAGTTAAAGAATGGCTGAATAATTTTTGCTACAAGAGAGTAGTAGTATGTTATTGTTCAATAAAAATGATGAGCCGGCTGATTCCAAAAAACCCTGTAAGGACTTACATGAACTGGTAATAAATGGATTCAGCAGAACCAAGAGAACATTTTATACAATAGCAATAAGATTATGTAATATTCAAATGTGCTGGACTTGATTCTTTTCAAGATAAGTTGATTCAATGCAATCCCAATAGGCTTGAGATGGAAAGAGCCATATCCAGAAAAAGAATGATGAAGGCTGAATGTGGATCACAGCATATTATTTTCACCATTGTTGTTAAAATTGTTCTTAGTTTGCTTATTTTTCTTTCTTATATTTTTTCCCTTTTTGATCTGATTTGTCTTTTGGGGAATGACCAATGTGGAAATACATTACGATGAAGTGTAAAAATTTAACTTATACCAGATTGCTTGCTGTCTAGGGGAGGGAAAGAGGATGGAAATGAGGAAGAAAAAAATTGGAGCACAAAAATTTTGTAAGGGTAAATGTTGAAAAATATTTTTGCATGTATTTTGAATAATAAAAAGTTATTATTATAAAAAATGAAAATAAATTTAGAAAATTTAAAAAAATATAAAATTTGAAAAGCTATCAGTGACCCTCTCTCTAGAACTATTTACTGTTATTTGCTTCCTTCTTTTGAAATTTTTTTCCTTTCTTTTTTTTTTTTCTGAGACTAGGGTTAAGTGATTTGCCCAGGATCACACAGCTAGGAAGTATTATCCAAGTAGAAACCTGGATGAATTAATTGTCATAAAAAATTATAACAACTTTGAATAAGTTTCAGCCATTTTTTATTATTTTAGAGACACCTTGAAATATGTAGAAGATAGTTTAATGTGGTAATGGGGTAATTGTAGAAATGAGTTATAATTAATTTACTAATGTTTTTATTAATTTTAAAGGAATCAGTGCCTTCTAAGTGTCATTGTGAGATGTTTTGCTTTACCTAATTATTATTGTTTTCCAGATAATTTTGTTTTAAGTGATTGCAATAAAAACTCTTTTGAAAAATTGTAGTAGACAAATTCAAGTAATATTTGCAGCTTCACTACATTGGATGGTTTTTAAGTTTCTGAAATACAAAACAAATGGTGACAGCATAATATGATATCAGCCAGACTTATGAAAATGTAAAAGTAATGATCTAGTCAATTTCTGTGGGATTACAGTTGCAGTATTGCCATTATATTCAGATTACAAAAAACATTAATGTCAAAGATGAAATAGTGTTACCAGCCATAGCTTCTAAACAGTAGGGTATGGACACATGATATTCACAGAACTATTATTAGTGTAAATTAACTTAAGTTTTTTTCTTTTTTTTTTATGTTTTGAAGCAGTTAGGTGAATTAAAATAAAAAATACAAAATGATGTAATTCTCCATGTTTAATAAAAACTGTACATGGTACAATTATCAAAACATTTATTCCTGTATTACATTTTAGGAACTAAGGAAAGAATTGCACTTTCTTATATTACTTGATGTTGCTAACTGTGCATGTTTGAACAAACCAAGAGGATAATAAAATTGCATGTTTAGCAAAGCTGCTTTTCTTCTTGATGAAAAGTTGTGTTTATTTTCAAAAAGAGTTTGTGCATTTTTCTAACATACATACAACATGTTAGATCAAAATCAAATCATGTCAAATTAATGCTTTGAAATTTCCCAATAATTATGCTATGATTAGCATAGGCACATGCAGAGTGATGAGGAATCAGGGGATTAAATTTTGCATAAATTCCCTAATGAGAGAAAAGGTCACTGGCTGATATTACAAAAAAATTGATTAGACTCAGGATCCATGTTCTAGAAATCAATGTTTTCTTGGCTTCAGTCTTTTTTCTCTGGAGTAAGGCATTCTCGAGAGGCCCTGTTGCTAATCAGGCAATGTAGCAGTGTTACATCCTCTCTTGAGCACAAAGACAGCAGGAAATTAGAAAGAATTTACAGGTCAACATAGACTGGCAATGGACTTGCTACAGCTGAGTAGCTGGGAATAAATAGCAAAGAAGAAAAAAAACAACATTAAAATTGTGGTCATATAGCTGAAGGGACTGCCAGGCTGGTCAATGCCCATGAGAAAGGTAAATGATTTTGGGGATTTTACAGCTCTTTGCATCCTTCCAAGTGCAATCTAGAGAAATTAGAATAGGTCCACAAAGGGCTCTACATGTTAAAATTGCTGCACAGTGACTACAGAAAAGGTAATTACAAAAGTAATCTAATTTCACAAATTTAAACATCACCATAACCTCAAAGACACAATAAACTGAAGTGGTTTCATTAATGAATTTAACTACACCAATGTCCTTTTCCTGTTGCATAACTTGTCAGATGAGGAAGAAGAATTCTGGCTATCCAACCCTCTATCATTTAGGGCTTGCACATTCTAAGCAGATAAGATTGCATGATTTTTCTTAAAGCAGCAGTTAGCAATTACAACTTCTTTGTAAGAAAGAGTTCTTGAATTAGAAACACCTCAATAGTCTCCTAACTATTATGACATTTATTACTGAAAGTTTTCTTAAGTCACATTCTTTTTTCTCACCCAACCTCTTCTGCCCCATATACAAATGTCTGTAGAATTCAGCCCCATAAATATTTAGATTTATATTATAGTCAGCACTAAGTGCTTTACTTCTTCCCTCCTAAAATAAATGATGTATCCAGAAAGAATGCACACTAGAAAAATATGAGAGCACACAACTTCCTCAAGTACTCTGGAAGGTCATTTAAAACCCTTCCCAGACTTACAAAACAAACAAACAAACAAACAAACAAACAAAAACATTTACTCTCTTTTCATTTCAGCCAATTGGCTTACTGATTGTTTCTGCACAGGATTTTCTATCTACTGCTTCCATGCACTATGAAAGTCATCTTTACCCTACTGGAATTTTTAACTTCCTTCATTTGCTAACTTACCCGTGACCCATTATTATTACTTTCTTTAAAATACTTTTTTATAAACTTGTGAGAAGAGCTTATATGATATAGTTTCAGTGATATCTGTAACATAAAGTCAGGGAAATACGAAGTAAAATTTGGCTTTATATCCTTAATAGCTGCTTGAGCTTGGTAAAGCCACTTAAACACTTTTTGCCTCAATTCTTCTTCTGTAAAATTGTAACACAAAAGAAAATGACAAACAATTCCAGTATCTTTCCCCAAAAAATCACATTGACAAAAGTTCATGGAATCACATATAGTCAAATAACAAAATAACATGATTATTCAAGCCTTTCCAAATCAACTTTATAAACTATAGGTTTATGAGCACTTCTCAATGGCAGATAGATAGAAAAATAGATATATAAATATATATATATATATATATATATATGTGTATATTGGTGTATACATAGACACATACATAATTAGGACTCTATTTGAAAGAGAAATAAGACTGTTAATTGGATTTCAAATAGAATTTCTTGTGCGTACTATAGATCAATCAAAGAGAAATAAATACATGTAATCATCTCTACATTCTAGCTAATTTAATTCTCAAAGTTCATATATTTTCTTATTATTCACCTAATTATTATCTGAGTACTATAGTATCATATAGTACCTTCCCTGCCATATCCCACACTTCAATAGAATGTAATCATGCTTATTTTTAAACTTGTTCTAAGACAGAAACTTATTACATAATAAAGCTTTATTGAATAGAATTGATTTCTATCCAGTTATGTAAAAGAGTTTCATAGTAATTAAGAAGTGACTGGGGACTAATCTATCTTCATTAGCTCTTAAACAAGTAGACATTTTTCACTTAGGTAGGAACACACATACATAATGTTGAAAGATGAAAGAATACTAAAATTTATGATCATATTTTTGGAGCAGGAAGTGATTTTGGAGTTCAAGTCCAATTGGGAAGGGAAGCTCCAAAAAATTAAGTGACTGAGCTAAGGTCATCCAAGATTCAAATGTTGGTCTTAAGATCTCCAAAATCAATTATCTCCCCTCTGCACCATGTTGCCTCTAAAATCCAACTCTCTTGAACTTAGAGTAATGGTCCTAGGAGAATAAACTTCTGAGGTTAGAATTTAGGAGAAAGCATAAAAAGGAAATAGCTTGAGTGAAAGAATAATCCCAGTCTGGCATAGCTTTCCCCAAACTATAAGGTAGAACTATGTCTCCTGTCAGGCAAGAAAACTTTCAAAGGCTTTCATGTTTTCTAGTGATGCAGCTAGTATACAATAGCAGAAGAAAAATACCTTCAAAGATTTTAATCTCACCTTAAAGTCAACTTAAAATCAGTTAATGATTTTCACATATTTTCTGGGTCTCCCTTAAGGACCAAAGAAAGGAATGACCACACAAATTGATGCTTTAAGATCTTTTGATTTAAGGGTCACCAAAATTAATGTAATGTACTATAAAATACATTAACAAAATAAATGTTTCCTATATTACCTTTCTTATTAGGTGCTAGGAACTATATGTAACAGAACTTCAAAAGTGATTAAAAACAAGACATGATGCCAATCATGGGAAGGCATGAATTGCTGCAAGACTAATTGAACAACTGTAGAAGGATTCAAGAAGTATGCAGAAGACCCCTGTTAGGACACGTGTGGAGCAAATTGCTGAAGCAATGTCTTACAAACACTACTAGAGGGTCTGAGGAAGAAGATACTGCTGGTTGTACATGCTAGGAGCAGGAGTGGTAAAGAAAGGAGCTTCCCTTCTCCTAAGGCTAATTTACTTAATAAATTGACCATTGGAGTATGTTGGGTTATCATTTCTAACCAGAAATATGTTTTGTTTCCTGTATTTTCATATTTTCAATTAAAAACAAATAACAATGTTTTTTCAATCTAATGTTTACTTGGAAATTGGTATTGTCCTACCAAATTATTTCAGTGAATCTCAGATTTTATGGGGTAGACTTATGAGACAAAAAACGAAGAAAACTCCCACATTGAACCTTTCTTTTTATGAAAGTCTCTGGGCAACAAAGCTTGATGTAATATTATGTATAGATGAACTTTTAAGGAATATCTTATATTTAACCCACCATTTTACCATCTTTTTTTAAAAATCACAATAGTATAAAGAATGTACTTCATTTTCAACCAAATAATTTTGGCAAGGAAAAGAAAAAAAAATGGGTATTCTATTTCTTTATACATTTAAAGATGGAGAAAATAGGGTGCAGAGAGTGATTTGACAAAAAACAAATGGCAGATCAGGAACTCTATAGGCTTTTCAAATCATGACTATTTAGAAAAAATTAATAACACTAGCAATGTCTGACATTTTCTATGGAATTTTAGAATTCTGATGAATTCTTTCATATACTATGTAAATACTGACTCTCACCAACATACTGTGATGCAAGTTAATAGTTTCCCAATTTGATGAGGAAGAAATAGAGACATTGTTACTAGAAGTGAATTCTCAGTTTGACAGATAGTGCAGGTTAGTGGATATGATTGTCTCAAAGTTAATTCCTTTATTTTTTTTTTTATCACATCACACAAAAGTATCTCAGGAGCCTTGGAAGAAGATACTATTCTTTTCTTATTTTCTTTCTTTCTGTCCTTCCTTCCTTCCTTTCTACTTTCCTTATTCCTGTCATTACTTCTTTCCTTCCTGCCTGCCTTCCTACTTTCCTTTCCTTCTTTTGTCCTTTCCTCTCTCCTTTTCTTTCTTGTCTTCTTTTTCTTTTTTCTTTTTCCTTTTTTCCTTCCTTCCTCCCTTCCTCCCTCTCTTGCTCCTTTCCTTCCTTTCTTCTTTCTTTGTTCCTTCCTTATTTCCTTCCTTTCTTCTTTCTTTCTTTCTCTTACTCTCTCTCACACTCATACATGCACTTTTCTTCTTCCCTTTCTGTTTCATGGACATATTTTAAAAATCAATTGAATATCTATTATTTTAACTGTTTAAGTCTATATTCAATATTTACTTTGAAGGAAGAAGATAAGATCCAGGTGGCATCAATTCAGGTATCCCAACTACTGTTTTTCTTGAGTGATTATATGTAGTGTCATTAATAGAGATATCAAAACGTGGATGAGATTTGAGGAAGTTTAAAATTTTTCACTGAGAAGGTGAGATTTTAAGATTTTAAGTATATGAAACAGTTTACTAATTGCTGCTGTGATGGAATGTGGTGAATATTCAGAATATATTAGCTAAAGACTTTAATATTTTTATAAAATACACTCCACAATTATAAATTATCGTTATTAATATTCACTATTGATAAAGTCATTGATTATGCTTAAAATTTATATTTTATATGTAAGATACATTAAGATCAGGTATAAGCTAACAAAACAGAAATGTACTTTTCTATACTTGCCCCTTTTGTCCTGGGAAGTCTTTGCAGACTGTACTCACCCATCCGTCAAGATGCTAAGATATCTACCTCCAACCAGTTTACCTGTGGAGAGAAAAGTGCTTGCCTGTTTCTAGACACCACAAATGGAAATGGCTTTGAATGCCTTATTGCTATTTTATTCCTAGTACCCATTAAGCCAATGCTCAGAAGTAAGCAACTTTAAAAGTGTAATGTAATTTAAAAAGTTGAGCTTCATTTCTAGCAATACCATCACAAAGTCACAGAATTTTTAAAGTTTTAAAGCAACTACTTCATAAGCTAACTGCCTTAAATTATAACATGACAGTTTCCCATTTATTATTTGAATTAGGGCACACTTTGAACAGCTATTCATTTTGGCTGGTTTGGAACACATATAATACAATTTTATCCTGTTACCACCTTTTAATGCTCTTATCGTAGAATTATAGAAATTAGTTCCTGAAATCATCTAAGAAATCATCTAATCTAACTATAATTTGGAGATAAGAAAATAAAGACATTTATTATTCATTTACATTATTTTATGTGATATAGTGTTATAAGAGTCTTGTTAAATCATATTGCAGGAAAGTGCCCATTTTGTAATGAATTTGAATCCATCTTACATACTTACTAGTCACTTAACTTCTCTCATCTTCAGTCTTGTGTGAAAAAATTTAAAATAAGGATAAAAATAGTACTTAGCTATTGAGTGCACTGAGTGTTCTGAGACAATAAGTAAAATATGTACAACTTGGGGGCAAGCTAGCTGGCACAGTAGATAGAGCACCAGCCCTGAATTCAGGAGGACCTGAGTTCAAATTTGATCTCAGACACTTAACACTTCCTAGCTGTGTGACCCTGGGCAAGTCACTTAACCCCAGCCTCAGGGAGGGGAAAAATATGTACAATTCTTTTCAAGCCTTAAAGAACATATATATATATTTGGTTGTTGTTGTTGCTATATTCGTGTACTATAATTACTATAATATTCTGCTCTAGTATTTGACTAAGACCTGGTCGTGATTATGGTTGCAAGTGATTAAAAAAAAAAAAAAAAGAAAAAAAAAAAGAAACTAGCTATTCATATAGAACATTTACCAAAGTCTATATTCATATAGAACATTTACCAAAGTCTATATCCCAGAGAGATCATAAAAAGGGGAAAGGATTAAAGGAATCTAGAAATCTAGAAAGCTTGTTAGAAATTCTATCCAGTTATAGTGTTGTGGAGTATGTTGAAGATATTGTCCCTATCCCAGAGTGAAAGCATGAGCTTACCACTCTCACATGCAAAAAAGGTATGAGAGACATGTTTCCTATAGTTTACATGTTAAGGCTCTAAAAGTATGATCTCCAAAGAGCTATTGTTTTGTATTACAAAGTTCTGTCACATGGTATAGAGTAGACAAAAGTATACCAATAGTGAATCATATAGAACTGTGCTCTACTCCCAGATCTGTAATTAAAAAGCTAGATAGCCTTACACAAGTCTCTTTCTTCACTCCTCTTTACTAATTTTCTCAACTATACAATAAAATATACAATAAATTCTAAGGATTCTTTGAGCTCTAAATTCGCATGCTATAAATCAGTTTTCATTTAGAATAGATCAAATTTCCTAATATATTCAATGTGAGTTTTCTGCTATCATTCATTCTTTGCCTCCCCCTCTCAAATCTTCAGTGACTTTGTCCTACTCATTCTAGTTTATTCTGTTCTGCTTTCTGACAAAAAGAAACATATTATATCTTCCTTTATCAATAACATTTAATATTTTCAATCAATTTAAAATTATTCATTAAGCAACTACTTGCTTGAGACTATTCTCTTTGCCAAAGAAAATATGCTAGAAGATAATAGCCCCTGGCCTAGAGAGATTTATTTATAATTGCAGAAATAACATTGATAAAAGAATATTATTTGAAAACTTATAGAGTATCTTTTGTTCATGAAAGTACATTATTTTTATTTTTAAGATATTTTGGTAGTGTTTTGAATATTTAATTTTTGTTAGTTTTTCTTTTATTTTTAAAAGTACGTGAACATCTAAATCTTTGAGAAGAATATTCTTAACCTCTTCCAGACAGGTGCTACACCACTTGGGGGAAATAACATAAGTTAAGCAAGATATGAAGTGGAAAATTTTTATAAGTTTCTTTTTTCCTTTCAGCTCATTTCACTTGAATTCAATTCATAATAGCCCCAAAGTGCCCTTATATTTTAAGAAGTTCTATAGCTGAAATCTTGTCTTCCTCTGGGTATTCCCTTGAAATCCATCCAAACTTCAGACAGAGAAATACAGTATTGAAGAGAAACAACTTGCTATACAAATTTCCATATTCCCTGTTGTGACTTTGAGACTGCTTGAAGTATTTTCCTCTTAGTATGAAGAGGATGAGAGACCCCTTATAACCACACTCATGTTGGGAGACAAATTTAGCAAATCAGCTTTTGTTTCTTTCTTGTTTCACTTTTTAACCTTCAAAGGAATTAGCAAGAATATTCCAAATTTTAGCCTACATTTCTGCTCCTTGATCCATGAAGTTTCTCCTTTCTAATATCTCTGACTCTATTTGTGGTAAAGAGAAATATATTTGTGGCATAGTGACCCCACAGTGGTGAGCCACTCAAATGTTGATGCAAGCATAAACTTATTCAGAACTACTATCCCACATAGGGAGGAGAAGAAAGCACGAGGAATTGGACAATAGAGACTAAGAAAAATATAATTATTAAGGATATTTATTACAATTTCCTCTTTTGAAGAATAAGGAAGTCATAGTAGACCATCTCTAAATTCATTCTTTTCCAAGTCTTATGGTGTTGATTTTTTTTTTGCTTATATTATATTGCACCAGCTGAAAATATTTTACTTGAATCTGAAATTTAGAATAACTCACTGATTTCAGAGGAAACACTAAATCCGAACATCATTACCCATTTGAAGGATTCATGGTTATCATTTTCCATTTGAAAGATTTATGGTTCACCTTTCAATGGAAAAAGGGATTAACATTTTTTTTCAAATATTGTCACTTAAAAATTTTAGTAGATTCAGGTGCTCTCCATTAAACATTTAAGAGAGGTAGTGACCAGAACTCCCTATGTGCAAAACTCTAAAATATTCCTCTGCTCAGTTATTATGAGTCATTTAAACATTTTTATATTTTGAAGGTGAAATATTTTGCCTCTCTAACCTCCCTACTACACACATTCAGATAACTGTTATTTTTCTATTTATCCTACTTTTTCCTATATGATGTTTAGAATATTTTTTAACTTCAACCCAGGATACTTTATAGTATATAGCCATTTCCTAAAGACTTTGATAGCTTAAAACTGCATAAATATTTTAGGGACACCCTGTATTTCCCAAATTGTTTTTATTTATTTTTCTTATATATCTTATCCACTTACATTCCAAAACACAGCTTGAAAATATCTTGAAACCTCCCTAAATCTATATCTGCATAATTCAAGTTATGGGGCATCTCACCAGGTTGTAAAGATGGATTCAATAACAAAACGTGCAGTACAAACACCAGTTTAGTGAGAACAGAGAATCAAATACCCAGGTTGTACATAGGAAATTTGGGTAAAGAGACCACTTAAACAATCTTGGAATGTGAGACAACAGGGAAAGAAGCCAACATTGGAATGAGATTCGTTTGAGGAAAAAAAAGACTTCAGGATGTTCAGAGAAAGGATTTTAGCATCAATGGCCTGATGTGATTGAAAATATCATTCCAACAGGAACTAGAAACTACCCAATGCAATTCATTTTAACAGGTATGTATTAAGTAACTACTATTTACTGGGTGCCTAGTAGTTTAAGATATTCCACTAAGAGACATCTTCATGGAGACTTCTTGATATGTCATATTTAATGACATATTCTAATATATGAAATTATATGTTATATGTATATGTTTCTGTCTGGAAGTAATATATATGTATTATTACAACAAATGCACATAGGTTCACATTTACAGATCAATCGATAGATCTACATAGAAAGATAAATGGTTGATGGATAATTTGAAAAAGAAGCTGGACATTTGCAATTAAGGCAATAAGAAGAGAGTTTCCATAGAAATTGTCATAGGAATTGAGATTTAACAAACTAGAAATTTAGTAAAGAAATTTAGTCTTATTCAATTGTAAATTCTGTAAAAGCATGCAAATGTAACATGTACTGATGAAGGAAGAAAAAAAACATTTATTATCTACCAAGTGCTAAGCATTGGATTAAGTGCTTTATGTTATTTCATCTGATCCTCAAAACCACCCTGGCAAATTGGTGCTTTTATAATAAACATTTAACACTTGAGTAAACTGAGATGGACAGCTGTTAAGTAACTTGATCAGGGCCACAGAACTAGTAAGTGACTCATGCTATATTTGAACTCCTTCTGCCTCCAGTACCTGAGCTTTATTCCCTGGATTGTTTAGAGGCCTCAAAAATAACTCCAGGAAAGACTAAATAGGCCAGTTAAGCTTTTATACCAAGCTCATTATAGGTATTTTGAGCTGGGCCTTACTCATCTTGTTCCCTAATTTAGATTTGAAATTGAAATTAAATAATGAAATTAAAAACACTTTAATAAAATAAAATGAAATAAGTAACCTAATAACTAAAAGAATGTGGTTTATTTATCCTAAGCAGGAGAGTATTTAACTAGTATGCACTAATAGCATCCTAAATACATTAGGCTCAGTAAAGCCCCCCATGCCTGAATTAGCCATTGTGGTCTAAACCATATCTCCTTTTGTACTCAGATAACATGGAAATGATGTCAACAATCTGAATCCTTAATCCCTTGAGCCTACAAATCTCAAGGATGTTCTCAAATACCTTTTAAGGAAAAGTAAATTCAGATTGTCAGGGGGTGCCAATTTACTCCTAAAAACAAGGGAATAATGTGCAATTAATTTGGAAAAATAAGCTGGAGCAAGCTTGTAAAGGACCTTAAACATCTTACTGTGGAGATTGTCTTAATGTTGTGCACAGAAGAGAAATGTTGAAGTTTCTTGATCAAAGGAGGAAAGTGATCAAACTTTATGCTTTAAGATGATTATTCTGGAGGCTGAAGAATAGTACTGGAGAAAGCTAAAATGAGCACAGTGAGAAAAAGATTCTGAAGATAAAATGAGAATCAATTGTGACGTTAGAAGAAAAAAGGGAAACTGTACAAAATAAAAGCACTTTAGATACAAAGAAGTTCAATCAATTTGGATTTTTTTTTCAAAAATGAATGTTCAGAAGATTGAAACTTGACTTCACATAAATAGAAGGAGTTTCAAAACAAATGAATCCTAAGAAGTGGAGGCAAATGGAGGGTGTGGGTCAATTGGGGGAGAATTGTGAGGGTGGTGCAAAAGAGTTTGTACAAAGGAAGTGAGGTAGAGCATTATGTCTAACAAACAGTAAGGCCACTTTGGCTGAACTGTCTTGAGAAGAAGGGGATATGAAATAAGCCTGGAATGATAGATTGGTCCCAGGTTGCCTTTAATAACCAGAGGAATTTATATTTGCCCTTGAGTAGGAGAATGGCAGAAAAATACCTGAATTTTAAGAAACTTACTTTAGCAGCATTGTGGAATATGGATTGGAAAAGTGATCAATTTAAGTTTAGGAGAAGTTAAGAAGCTCTCACAATAATTTAGGTGAGTAGTAATCATAAATTAGGATTTGATATTTTATTTGTTGTACTATTACCAAAACTTAGAATTTATAGCTATCTTAAGAATGCCTATTGTTATTCTTTTTGAATGAAGAATTAATTTTTCAGAGCAATTCAGAATTGAGCCTTTAAGGAAATTATAAATTCTAAGATATAGAAGTTAGAAGCTAATAAAATTTAAGCATGTAGGACATTCTGTGCAAAGGTATGAAAGAAGGAAATTAATGCCAAGTTAAGAGAAAATCCTGAAAAATGCCTTTTTATCTTGATCTTCTAGACTTCCTGACTTTTTCAAGTGTTAGCTAAAAGTTCAATTTCTAAAAAAAAAAAAAAAAAAAAAAAAAAAAAAAAAAAAAAAAAACTTTTTCAATTGCCTCACTGATTCTTCCCCATTGATTATCTCTTATTTATCTTTTATTTATCCTCTTTTTAGAAAGTTGTTTGCTTGTTGAGCTCTTTGAGAGCAGAGATTGCTTTGTGCTTTTCTTTTATCTCCAACATTTAACCTCTTGACAAGCTTAGAGTGAACATTTAATAAATACCTCTTCTTATTGTTGATGTCTTGAACAATGTGATATGGGAGCCAAGAAAGATAAGATTTACCAGGAATAATATTGCCCAGGAATAATCCTTCCATACACTGCATGTTCAGACTTCATGTGTATGTGGTGTTCTAGGAACAAAACAAGAAGTTTGGTGACTTGCAAATTGTCCAAAGGAAGGTTAAAACCCTTTCAGTTTGTGAGAGATGAGCATCAACCAAATGAGCTGAGGACATTTTACCTGGATGTAAGAAGGCTTAAGAAATACTTGATTTTGTTCTTCAAACATCTGTGATGCATAAAAAGTTTGAGAGACATAGTTCTGGGTAATTAATCACTTTATTATTCATGCTAGCACTCATTAATAAAGGGGTCAGTGGCACTCTTGGATACCAAAGACCCTTCATGGAACCCATCTAATGCTTATATGCCCTTGGAAGAGAGGATATTCCTGAGGGTGGCCACTCTGACAATCATGTTAACAAATTAATAAGAATAATGAATATTATAAAAAAAAGAAGTAGACATACTAATGGGAGAATGGGGCAAGACTCAGTCTTGAACAAAAAGGGTTATTTTAGCCATATCATCCCATCTGGGATAATATAAGAGGGAAAAGGGAGAACCTACTTTTCCCAGAATGGTCTGTGTAAAACACAATGGGTCCGAATCCATCAATTCATCTGAATTAAAACATCTTTACCTTTTTAACAGATGTCAATTTTCCCTCTCATTTTCAGTTCTGCACTTTAAAGGCTGCCTGAATAACCCACAGTGACTGATTTCTGATTGAAGAAGTAGAAAAGGGCAAAAACCTTAATAGAAAAGGGCAAAAACCTTAATCTTAATTCAACAATTATTTATTAATATAAAGGATAAATAATAATTTCTCTCACATCTAAATGGCTGTCAAGTGAAAGAATGATTAGGCTGTTTCTTCTTATACCAATTTTTTGGAAATAGAAATAGTAGATGGAAATTACAAAAAGGATAATTTGGATTTGAGATGAAATCTAACTTTTTAGAACTATCCAAAAGTGGAATGGTAATCATAGTATGTAGGAGATTCCTCTTCAATGGATATCTTTAATTAAGTCTTAATTAGCACTTCTTGAAATAGTTATATTAAGAAAGAAGTTCACTTTCAGTCATGGTTTATACATGAGTTATTCAAAAAGGGACTAATGTGGCCCTTCCAATTATGAAATTTAAAATATCTGTGATGGAATTTGTCTACAATAATTTCCCCCATCAAAAAAATTACCAAAGTGAAAAGGAGATTCACATTTTCAAAAAATGGAAAAATGATTCACATTCATGAAGTCAAAGATTCATAAAGTATTGATTTATTTGTTATTACTGGTGGCTCATGTTATTTTTTTAATGGATAGAATTTGTCAAAAAGATCTTTTTTTTCACCTGAAATACACAGGTAAACACTTAAGCAAGTTGAAATAGAAACAAATGCTTAACATTTTGAATCTTAGTCACTCCAATGTTTATAGCTATGTTGTCTTGATGCAAAAATCCTCTGCCTGATAGGCTATCCAAACTTCAAATTTATAATTTTCAAAGTTCAAAAAGAGTACACCACTACATCTCTCATTTAACTGCCTAAATAGTTCACCTCTTCTGCCCTCAAAAGAGTTTATCAGGGAATATTTTAATCCTAGTTATCTACCACCAAATAGCTTTCTTGAGAAGAAAAAATTTGGTAAACCAAGGTACTTGAAGACCTATACCAAGGTGGCAGTTCCAGTCACTTAGAAACAAAATTTTTGGATTTCTTATCTATAAAGAAAATATCCATTTTACTGATTGAAATCAGATTACTTCCAAACCCTAACTCCATCATGCACAGGTGCTCATGCCTTCTATCTTAATTTGCTAATACTTAAGGCAGTGGAGGTAAACTGCTATATGAAGGGCTTCTGAAATTCAAGTTGTTCTGGTATATAGGGCTTCTGTACTGTCACTGTTTATGTATTAGCAAAGAACTGGAAGATCTGTGTTTTCCTATTCCTTTCAGCAATAATTTTTTAAAAAGCCCTTATGTTGCCTGACTGCAATATAAATTTTGATAAACAGAAGGAATAATAAAGTAGATTTACAAAGAATGATTCTGAGATAGATTCATTTATTACAATAGAGTTTCATTCACTCTGAACCTGTGCTCCCACACAAGCCCTGCTGTCACAAATTCTATGTACTCCCTCTGAACTAAATGAACATTGGCTACAATGGACAAAAACTTGAGTAAATCATAACTGGAATGTATATTTGGAATTTATAGCACAATGTAATTTTTCTGCTCTTAGGAAATTCTATCCAGAGAATAGAAATTGCTACTCAGACACTACAATAGGACTATACATTCTAATTATGTTACCTTATACCCCTATACCCAGGGATAGCAAGGAAGTGGCATTAAGCATACACTAAAGATGTCTATTTTGTGCTAGTTTTGTGGCCATAAAATTCAGGCCATGAGATCAGCTTTTCTTTCCCAGTCAGATAGCTCTAGCATATAGATGAAGTGTGTTCAAATCAGGCATCTTGATTATGTATTCCTGGTGCAGAAGTTATGTCCACTTATCTCTTCTCTCCCTAAAATCCTCACATTAGTCCTCAGAGATTGTTAAATGAAGAATAAGTGAGGATGATTTTTAATTTAACAGTCAATTATTTTTATATTCTCAGCACTTGAGTTAATAAAAAAATAAAAACCAAAAAGCAATGCTCCATAAGTTATAATGTCTTTTTAACACATTATAATTTGTAAAATATAAATATAAAATCGCACATATTATTATTTGATACAAGCACAAACTTCACAGCCATGTAAAAAGGAAAAAAAAGATTTTAGGGGGAAATGAGGAAAAAAACATATGGCTTACACTACAGCATCAGGCAATTATAACAATGTTAAAGTTACAAATCCACATGGCCTAATTTATAAAGATATGGGGAATAAGTCTATATAGGTGATGATGAAAGGGGAATGTTAGAAGAGAAAACATATCAGAATAGTTTAAAGACATGGCAGAAAAAAAAAAAAAAAAAAAAAACATCTCGAGTTAGAGATAAAAGGACAAAGAAGACACTTTCCACATACCACTGTCACTTTATCCAAAAAATTAATTTCAGGGTAATCTAAAGGAAAATTTCCATTGTGCTAATATTTTGATTCATCTGTCAGAGAGATCAGAAAAAATAAGTTTATTGTTTCACAAACTGAGAACATGCTTTTAATAAGTGATTATATTTGGAAAAGGCCAAATTAGTATAGTCATTTTTCTTCTCATTTTACTTCCTATTGAAGATTCTTATTTTATTTTATTGATGTTCAGGATTCTTTTAGAAAGAACTATATTTTCCTGTGGCTCAACCCAAATGGAAAAAGTGATATTTAATAATATTTGTTCAGTTTTCCCAATATATGCAGTCTGCAGATCAAAATATCTTGCCTAATTCAGGGCACCATCTAGGCTTGCATGCCAGTGGAGGTCTCTTTTGACCTTACAATGTATGAAATGTTAATAAGTATTAAATGTATTTGGTGATCATTTCAGCCTCACTTAGATTTCTTTATGTTGTCTTTTGAAATTGGCTAGTTCCATTAAAATGGATCATAATTTTAAAGCTTAAACTCATTGTAGTGTAACAGATGCAAGGTAAGGTGACTGGATAATTTTCTAGTTACTGTGAATTCTAATAGTATTTATTAAAAATTGATTAACATTTTTCCTTAAAGTAGTGCGACTTCAGTAAAAAAAATAAATAAATATGAATTATTCACACTCTTTTTTAATAAAGGTTTTTCATTTTCAAAATATATGCAAAGAAAATTTTCAACATTGACTCTTGCAACCTTGTATTCCAAATTTTTCCCTTCCTTTTCCTTAACCACCCCAGACAACAAATAATCCAATATATTTGAAATATATAACTTTTATATATATTTATACATTTATCTAGACATACTCTTTAAATAGATAACATATTTTTAATTTTATTAATTTTAACTAATGCAATTAAAATAGGTGTTATATAATTCAGATTACTGTGCTAAGTACTAAGAATACATAAGTAGAATTAGATACTTTTTGTCCTCAAAGAAAATTGAATGATTGTGTATGAGGAAGGAGGAGTCTGACTTTTGATAAGATAAGCAAATTATACTGACTATATACATAGGAAAGGTGAAAATGGAGCTACATGAGATATTTGAGAATACCCATGATCTCAAAAATTACCCAATAAGGGGTTTTAGGAAGTATGATTTTATTATAGTTAAGTGATTTAGGTACTAGCTATTACTATTTTTGGCAGAGAAGTGATGGACTCAAGGAAACTAATATTTTATTCATAGATGATTTGTTTGACTATATTCAACTATTACAAGATACAACAGAAGGATAAATGTAGAAAAAATCACAAATATTAAAAAGTAAAAATAAATATGGAAAAGAATACAAAATAATTTTGTTTTAAAATGTTAAGGTTCATGTATATATATTTATACACACACGTACATATATACATATACATACATGCATATATATTTGTCTGTAACTTCACAATTTGGAAGACAAACTTCTTTTTGTTCTTTGTACATTGATATGGAAGAAGAAGAAGAAGAAGAAGAAGAAGAAGAAGAAGAAGAAGAAGAAGAAGAAGAAGAAGAAGAAGAAGAAGAAGAAGAAGAAGAAGAAGAAGAAGAAGAAGAAGAAGAAGAAGACAGTCTCATCCTAAAAGAACTTGCGAGGATATTTTTTCATCTGATAGAAACCAATACTCTTTTAAATATCTCAGTCTCAAATAATTAGGAAAATTGGTCTTGAATTCCTCCCCCCAAATAATGAAATTCAGGGTTTCCTCCATTATATGATAAGGCATTAGAACTCTTGTATGAGGTATTATATTTTAGAGTTATTTAATAAATGTGTTTTGTTTTCACAAAGAAAGCCTAATTTGAAACTAACTTTTGACTCATTGTTCTATGTATCTAAGTTTATATAAAGAAATACAGCCTAACCTCTTTGAGCAGTCAAGATCCCATCAAATTTTTACTCTATAAATATCAAAATAGAACTGACATCTAGGCCATTTATGTGTCTTTTTAATTATTAAAGTTTATTATTTTCAAAACATATGCACAGATACTTTTTCTTTTTTATTAATTTTATAATTATAATTTTTTGACAGTACATATTCATGGGTAATTTTTTTTTACAACATTATCCCTTGTATTTGTATTTCCAAATTTTCCCTCCTTCCCTCTACTCCCTCCCCTAGATGACAGGCAATCCCATACATATTTAATGTGTTACAGTATAACCTAGATACAATATATGTGTGTAAATTCAAATTTCTTATTGCATGGTAAGAACTGGATTCCAAAGATATAAGTAACCTGGTCATTTCTTACAGAGCAATATTATTCCATAACATTCATATACCGTAATTTACCCAACCATTCTCCAATTGATGGGCATCCATTCATTTTTCAGTTTTTAGCCACTACAAAAAGAGCTGCCACAAACATTTTGGCACATACAAGTCCCTTTCCCTTCTTTAGTATTTCTTTGGGATATAAGCCCAGTAGTAGCACTTGTGGATCAAAGAGTATGCACAGTTTGATAACTTTTGGGGCATAATTCCAGATTGCTCTCTAAAATGGTTGGATTGTTTCACAACTCCACCAACAATGTATCAGTGTCCCAGTTTTTCCCACATCCCCTCCAACATTCATCATTGTTTGGTACTGTCATCTTAGCCAATCTGACAGGAATGTAGTGGTATCTCAGAGTTGACAGATTATTTTTCAATGTTGATCCTCACATAGCTTTGTGTTCCAAATTTTCTCCTTCCTCCCCCAACTTTTTCCTCTAGGTGGCAAGCAATCTAATATGTGTTATACATGTTAATATATATGTTAAATTCAATACATGTAAACATATTTGTACAATTATCTTGCTCCACAAGAAAGATCAGATAAAAAAGGAAAGAAAATGAATAAGAAAACAAAATGCAATTGAACAACAACAAAAGGAGTGAAAATGCTATATTGTGATCCACATGGCAGAATTAGACAATTCTGTATTTGTTATTAACTTCTATTAAACACTCCATATACAGATCTTATCAGACCATAACATCATAAATTTAGAGTTTGAAGTTACCTTAAAGATTATATCATGTATTCCCCAATATTACAGGTGTGGTCATTAATTCCAGAGATGTCAAGAGTTAAGAAAAGTAAAGATTAACAGAGTTGGGATATTACTGAAAATGAAAATATCAAACATTTGTCATTTACAAAATCAAGAAAAATAAGAATTTAGATGCACACACATATACACATTTACACACACACACAATATATATATATATATATATATAATATACATATATAATGACACACATATACATACAGTAAATCCTTAAAATCTATTACTATGTAATACATAGAATTGGATACACATACGTACTTTGTATGTATACATAGATACATACGCATATATATATATACACATACATTGATACATATATGTATATGCATATGTACACATGCATATACACACACACACACAAATATATATAGTAAATCACAAAAGATTCTAAGTAACACCTCCCAGACCAAATAGACTAACATCCAAGTGGGACAAATAGACACCTAGCTAAAGAATGTAGTTTAAATAAGACTTGGAAAATGGAATTCATCACAGACAAAATGAAAATGTGAAAATATGAAATGGTAGAAACTGAAGACTTTAATCAAAACTACATAAGAAGAAAACTTAACAAATATATATTTGTATTTCTGGACAGATTACATGTATAACCGTGAGTCTTAGCTTGCCAAGTCTGACTTTAAGCTCTACTTTCTTTCCTGAAGGTTTTGGAATATACTCAGTTGAAACTAGTTGGGGTGACTTACAAATTGTGCAAGAAAATAGTAACCTAATATACTAACTGATAATGCAAATATTTCTATGGATTTGTGATTTTTCCCTTTAGGTTCTATTTCTCACAAAGATCCTAAAACCCCAACTTATTTTCTTATTCTTTGTGATGCATATATTTCCAAAAACAAATTTAGGTTTTAAAAAAGAGGACAATATTAAATAATTTAGATTACTATTAAGAGAAATGCAAATTAAAACAACTCTGAGGTACCACATTACACTATCAGATTGGCTAAGATTCCAGAAAAAGGTAATTACAAATGTTGGAGGGGATGTGGGAAAACTGGGACACTGATGCATTGTTGTTGTTGTTGTTGTTTTTTTGAAGGTACTTTTAAAAAAATTTATAATTATAATTTTTTGACAGTATATATGCATGAGTATTTTTATAACATTATCCCTTGTATTCATTTTTCCAAATTATCCCCTCCCTCCATCTACTCCCTCCCCTAGATGACAAGCAATCCTATATATTTTACATGTGTTACAGTATAACCTAGATACAATATATGTGTGTAAATCTCATTTTCTTGTTGCACGTTAGTATTAGATTCTGAAGGTATAAGTAACCTGGGTAGATAGACAGTAGTGCTAACAATTTACATTCACTTCCCAGTGTTCCTTCTCTGGGTGTAGTTGTTTCTGTCCATCATTGATCAATTAGAAGTGAGTTGGATCTTCTTTACGTTGAAGATATCCACTTCCATCAGAATATATCTTCATACAGCATTGCAGTGTACAGCGATCTTCTGGTTCTATTCATTCCATTCAGCATCAGTTGATGTAAGTCTTTCCAAACCTCTCTGTATTCATCCTGCTGGTCATTTCTTACAGGAAAATAATATTCAATAATCTTCATATACCATAATTTACCCAACCATTTTTCAATTGAGACACCCACTCATCCTTCAGTTTCTAGCCACTACGAAAAGAGCTGCCACAAACATTTTGGCACATACAGGTCCCTTTCCCCTCCTCAGTATTTCTTTGTGATATAAGCCCAATAGCAGCAATGCTGGATCAAAGAGCATGCACAGCTTGACAACTTTTTGGGCATAGTTCCAAATTGCTCTCCAGAATTGTTGGATTCTTTCACAACTCCACCAACACCAATGTATTAGTGTCCCAGTTTTCCCACATCCCCTCCAACATTCATCATTATTTGCTCCTGACATCTTAGCCAATCTGACAGGTGTGTAGTGGTATCTCAGAGTTGTCTTAGTGATTTGTAACACTCTTTCATATGAGTGGATATAGTTTCAATTTCATCATCTGAGAATTATATGTTCATATCCTTTGACCATTTATAAATTGGAGAATGGTTTGATTTCTTATAAATTAGGGTCAGTTCTCTATATATTTTGGAAATGAGACCTTTATCAGAACCTTTAACTGTAAAAATGTTTTCCCAATTTGTTACTTCTCTTCTGATCTTGTTTGCATTAGTATTGTTTGTACAGAAACTTTTTAGTTGGATGTAATCAAAATCTTCTATTTTGTGATCAATAATGATCTCTAGTTCTCCTTTGGTCATAAATTCCTTCCTCCTCCACAGGTCTGAGAGGTAGACTATTTTCTGTTCCTCCAATCTATTTGTGATCTCATTCTTTATGCCTAAATCATGGACCCATTTTGATCTTATCTTGGTATATGGTGTTAAGTATTGATCCATATCTAATTTCTGTATGGCATATTTTTTAAAGGTTAATCTTTATTATCAACATTTTCTCCATCACTTTAAGTCAAGACAATGTTCAACAGAATAGATGAGTATATAGTTTGCTATTTTTCTGAATAGTAAATGATCACACTTATGATTTTCATGAAGGGTTACAAGATGGCTCTATCATGCCCTGATAAGTCCTCCTCTATTTGGCTCCACTCTATGTGAATTCTTGTATTAGTGTTATTTATGTACACTTCCTTTTAGCCACACTGGGTTAGTTTTTCCTTAATCTTGATCTATTGCATGTGATTCTGAACATTTTTATCAGTTTCTTCCACTGCCCAAAAGGATTCTTTTCCTATTAAATTAAAGATCATGGCAGCTGCAGCCATGAAATTAAAAGATGATTGCTCATTGGAAGGAAAGTCAATGTGTTTGTTTAGCATACTAAAAAAACAGATATCACCTTTCTGACAAAAATCCAAAAAGTCAACACTTATTTTCCAATGTATGGAATATAAGGATGTGTATTCCAAGATTGGCTAAGAGAATTGGACTAAAAGGAAAAATGAACACTGCAAAAATGATACTTTCACATTGGGGTGCTAGAGAAGATTTTTAAGACTCTCTTGAAGTTCAAATCCTGAAGCTTAAATATTCTGTATATGTAATGAAAGGAAGAAAACTCAGAAGAAAAAACCCTTAAACAATAAATATGAGCTTGGATAGACTTCCAGATTGAGTAGTGTATAGAACACACTGTCATAGTATGGTCCATGAGGTCACAGAGAATCAGATATGACAAAACAAATAAATAAAATTAGAGATTTTGCAAATTAAAGTTTTGAATCAAATTTTTAATTTTAGAATGAAAATATCATCATTTCAAAGGAGAGCTTCAGCTTACTATCAAAGATAATTACCTAGATAAGAGTTTATCTTATATCCAGCAGATTGCTTTCTATGTTCATAAGGGAAAGAGAAAAGAAAATGTAATCAGAATTATTAAACAAAGAAAGAGTATATTTTATATTTAAAAAATAAGAAACTGAGGCCATAGGTTATATTTTTTCTGTATCTTTCAGAATGGTACATATAATTTATAAAGAAAAAAAATTCCTTTTCTATAGAGAACTCCTTTTGCTCTATTCTTTTTCTCACCAGGTTCAAGATAGAATATTAAAAATATCTCATACACTATGGATGATTATATAAAATTATTTGTAGAAAGTTAAATATAGTATGTGTCTCATTTGCATTTATATCTATGGAGCTGTGTTATATTTGAAGAGCAGAGCAAAACTATAACTTTGTCATTTCTGTAATACTAGCATCCATACTGGAAATATACAACCCTCCCATCCAAATGATATCAAAAATTGATGTTACAGAATTTAAAATGAAAGGATAATATGCACAGCTGTATATAGACACAGACTATTTGCCAAACATTGAGAAAATGTAGATTCAGCTTAAGAAAATGCTGACAAATGTCTCCAATTATTTAAAGTCTCATTTTTGATGGCTCTGTGTAAAGAGACTGGGCTAGCTCCTCTAAAGGGCTCAGAATCAGCCAGAGTCAGGATAAGCAAAAGTCCTTGCTCCATGTTAGGTGCCAAAATGTAATGTTCTGTTGTTTCTCGGTTATAATCCTTCTCTGGGAGGAGGTTTCTTTTCTGTAAATCCTTTTCTCTGGGAGCAGATTTCTTGGGAGACTTCTGGAGCTTCCAGCCAGAGTGAAGGTAAATGTGGGAATGAATCAGACTCTGCCTCCAAGAGTGTGGGATTGTAGGTTTCCCAGAAGTCAATCCTAGTTGTGAATCTCCATGAGCAGGCTTTTCCTTTAGACTTGTGAATCTGCTCTTGTCCCAGTGTCTCCAGTCAGTACCATAGTAGAATCTTGAATCCTCTTCTTCCTGAGTCCTGGGCTCCTTAAATCCTCCCAAAGAATGGGCTTCTGGATGCTCCCAGAGCTTGTGGGAACTCCTAAAGGGGCAAATGATCTAACTCCTTAAAGGTGTAAACTCCTTTAATGGTGTAAATTCCTTTTAAAGGTGTGAACTAAAGGTGTGAATTCTGAGTTAGATAATTGTTTAGTATCAACTTACCACCTAATAAGGAATCTAATAGCTCTGAATTATTATTGCCCTCTGGCAGCTCACAGTTCTTACTTACTGGTTTCCAGTTCTGGAAAAGATAAAGTATGATGACTGAGTTAGCACCCTGGATGCCCCAGAATCAGCCAGAGTCAGGATAAGCAAAAGTCCTTGGTATTTATTCTTGGTCTTTAGGAGTAGAAGTGAAGGGGATGGACGCAGGATTTCCATGACCTCTCCTCTCCTTCATCTAGTCTTATTCCACCCCCTAGTCCCTCCTACAATTCTCTGTATATACCGGATGACTGAACCAGCACAGAATAGTGGGAAGGGCCATTTTCTAAGCATATGCTAATAGAGTATTGTCCAATTGGTAATTAGCCTTAAGTGATGGGTTGTCAGACCTCAATGTATCAACTCAGAGTTTCAGCCTTTTACAATAAAGAAATATCCAGGTTGAGTTATTCTTCAGGTTTAGCAATACCTAGAGCACATGATTATGTCTCCTAATCACCACAGCTCTCAGCCTTGCAGATATCAAAATCCATCCATAAAATTCTTTACAATTTGTTCTCTTTCTCCCACAGATTACTTTAAAATTGCTTATCTTAAGAATACAGATAATTTTTCTATATTAAAAATGTATTTTGAATGTGAGGAAAAAATGGATTTACATCTCTGTAATAATCCCTCTATTTTTCTTCTTTCTACTTTACCAGACAATTATGGCAGTTATTGTCCCTTCAGGCTCAGCCATGGTGGTATTTTCAATATTCTCATATTTTTTTCCAATCCTGGTTTGACATTGAAATTTATTGACTATTGAAATTTGAGGCATCTTTCACTCACAACACATTTTGATTTCTACTGCATGACAAACTCAACTATATTTTGATGCTCTACAAAGATGTTTGTCTTTATTTTCCATTTCCTAAAAGAAAAATCCAAAAACACTTATAAAATAAGATCTCCCAGATCATTTTAATATGAAAATATCAAAAATATTTGGATAATATATAAAAGGGTGAAGTAGTAGACACATAAAATCCAGTTCTTAGAACAATTATCTAGAGGGAATTTGTACCCCTTTAAAAACATTTATATTATATCAAGACAGAGGAAGTATAAAGATTGAACTAGACTACCTTCAAATATGTGATCTGAATCTACTTTATGTCCATGTATAATGCCTTTGTGGTCCTCCATAAAGAGATAAAAAGGAATTATGTGGGCATTACCTGAGATCAATATATTTACATTATTCAGCTACTTATGAAATAAAGAGATAGGTTTCTTTTCTTTTTCTTTTATTTTTTTGTAAACAGTATTTTTCCAATTATGCACATAGTTTTCAACATTCATTTTTATAAGATTTTAAGTTTCCTTCCCATCCCTCCTTCCCAAGACAGCAAGCAATTCTGATATGTGCAATGGTATAAACATTAACCATATTGTAGAAGAAGAAGCAAAACAAAAAGGAAAAGTCACAAAAAAGTAAATTCATACCGCACTTATCCTCTATAGGATATAATAGATGTATATCCTCTATATATCTTTCTCTGGATATGGATAACTTTTTCCATCATGAGTCTTTGAAATTGTCTTCTTTGGAATTGTCTTACAGAATTGTTTTCTAAGAAGAGCTAGGTCAATCATAGTTGATCACCAGACATTGTTAATCTTCTTTTGTATAATGTTCTATTGGTTCTTCTCATGTCACTCAACAATAGTTCATATACATTCAAGTTTTTGTTTTTTTCTTGAGGCAATTGGGGGTAAGTTACTTGCCCACACAGTTAGCAAGTATTAAGTGTCTGAGGTTGGATTTGAACTCAAGTTCTCCTGACTTCAAGGCTGGTACTCAATCCATTGTGCCATCTAGCTGCCCCCATCCAAGTTTTTTTTGTTTGTTTGTTTTTTTTAATATACTTCATCATTTCTTATAACAAAATAGTATTACATTACATTCATATATGACAACTTGTATTCTTTGCCAACACAATATATTTTTTGTGTTTGTGGGTCCTTTTTGATTTTTAAATGATCTTTTTTTGAGTACAGACCTAGTAGATGTTTTGCTGGATCAAAGGGTATGTGCAGTTTGATGTTTCTTTGGGCATATTTCCAAATTGCTCTTAGAGTAATTGGATAAGTTCAGATAATTCCGCCAATAATGCATTAGTTTTAAGAATAAGCTTCAAAATTTGAACTGCCTACAATGAAATAAGCTTTGCAGATGTAATTTACCCATCAGTATATTCATTTTAGCTTGAAATTAGGTGACTATATTTCTAAAAAAATAAAAGATTTTATCTACACTTTTCAAGGCTCAGTGGACTTTCTTTTTTTTTTTTTTTATTTTATTTTATTTTTTTTTTTATTATATATATATTTTATAATATTATCCCTTGTATTCGTTTTTCCAAATTGCCCCCCCTCCCTCTATTCCCTCCCCCCGACGACAGGCAATACCATACATTTTACATGTGTTACAATATAGTCTAGGTACAATACATGTGTGTGAATATCATTTTCTTGTTGCACAATAAACATTAGAATCCGAAGGTACATGCAACCTGGGCAGACAGATATTAGTGCTAACAATTTACATTCACTTCCCAGTGTTTCTTCTCTGGGTGTATCTACCTCTGTCCATCATTGATCAACTGGAAGTGAGTTGGATCTTCTTTATGTTGAAGATTTCCACTTCCATCAGAATACATCCTCATACAGTATTGTTGTTGAAGTGTACAGTGATCTTCTGGTTCTGCTCATTTCACTCAGCATCAGTTGATTTAAGTCTCTCCAAGCCTCTCTGTATTCCTCCTGCTGGTCATTTCTTACAGAGCAATAATATTCCATAACCTTCATATACCACAATTTACCCAACCATTCTCCAACTGATGGACATCCATTCATCTTCCAGTTTCTAGCTACAACAAAAAGAGCTGCCACAAACATTTTGGCACATATATGTTTCTTTCCGCTCTTTAGTATTTCTTTGGGATATAATCCCAGTAGTAGCGCTGCTGGGTCAAAGGGTATGCACAGTTTGATAACTTTTTGGGCATAATTCCAGATTGCTCTCCAGAATGGCTGGATTCTTTCACAACTCCACCAGCAATGTATCAGTGTCCCAATTTCCCCACATCCCCTCCAACATTTGTCATTATTTGTTCCTGTCATCTTAGCCAATCTGACAGGTGTGTAGTGGTATCTCAGAGTGGTCTTAATTTGCATTTCTCTGATCAGTAGTGATTTGGAACACTCTTTCATGTGAGTGGATATACTTTCAATTTCTTCCTCTGAGAATTGTCTGTTCATATCCTTTGACCATTTATCAATTGGAGAATGGTTCGGTTTCTTATAAATTATGGTCAGTTCTCTATATATTTTGGAAATGAGACCTTTGTCAGAACCTTTGTTTTTAAAAATATTTTCCCAATTTGTTACTTCCCTTCTAATCTTGTTTGCATTAGTATTATTTGTACAGAAACTTTTTAGTTTGATGTAATCAAAATCTTCTATTTTGTGATCAATAATGATCTCTAGTTCTCCTCTGGTCATAAATTCCTTCCTCCTCCACAAGTCTGAGAGGTAGATTATCCTCTGTTCCTCTAATCTATTTATTATCTCCCTCTTTATGCCTAAATCATGGACCCATTTTGATCTTATCTTGGTATATGGTGTTAAGTGTGGATCCATATCTAATTTCTGCCATACTAATTTCCAGTTTTCCCAACAGTTTTTTCCGAATAATGAATTTTTATCCCTAATGTTGGAATCTTTGGGTTTGTCAAAGATTAGATTGCTATAGATGTACCCTTTTTTGTCCTTTGCATCTAATCTGTTCCACTGATCTACCGGTCTATTTCGTAGCCAATACCAAATGGTTTTGGTGACTGCTGCTATATAATATAGCTTTAGATCAGGTACACTTAGACCACCTTCCTCTGAGTTTTTTTTCATTAGTTCCCTTGCAATTCTTGACCTTTATTCTTCCATATGAATTTTGTTGTTATTTTTTCTAGGTCATTAAAATAGTTTCTTGGGAGTCTGATTGGTATAGCACTAAATAAATAGATTAGTTTGGGGAGTATTGTCATCTTTATTATATTCGCTCGGCCTATCCAAGAGCACTGAATGTCTTTCCAATTATTTAAATCTGATTTTATTTTTGTGGCAAGTGTTTTGTAATTTTTCTCATATAATTCCTGACTTTTCTTTGGTAGATGGATTCCCAAATATTTTATACTCTCAACATTTGTTTGGAATGGAATTTCTCTTTGTATCTCTTGCTGTTGCATTTTGTTAGTGATATATAAAAATGCCGAGGATTTATGTGGATTTATTTTGTATCCTGCCACTTTGCTGAAATTTTGAATTATTTCTAGTAGCTTTTTAGCAGAGTCTTTGGGGTTCTCTAAGTATACCATCATGTCATCTGCAAAAAGTGATAGTTTAATTTCCTCATTTCCTACTCTAATTCCTTGAATCTCTTTCTCGGCTCTTATTGCCGAGGCTAGCGTTTCTAGTACTATATTGAATAGTAATGGTGATAGTGGGCAACCTTGTTTCACTCCTGATCTTACTGGGAAAGGTTGCAGTTTATTTCTATTGCATATTATGCTTACTGACGGTCTTAAATATATACTCCTGATTATTCTAAGGAATAATCCATTTATTCCTATACTCTCAAGAGTTTTTAGTAGGAATGGATGTTGGATTTTGTCAAATGCTTTTTCTGCATCTATTGAGATGATCATATGGTTCTTATTAATTTGATTATTAATATGGTCAATTATATTAATAGTTTTCCTAATATTAAACAAGCCCTGCATTCCTGGAATAAATCCTACTTGATCATAGTGTATTATCTTGGAGATGATTTTCTGAAGTCTTTTTGCTAATATCTTATTTAAGATTTTAGCATCAATATTCATTAAGGAGATTGGTCTATAATTTTCTTTCTCAGTTTTCGATCTACCAGGTTTAGGTATCAGTACCATGTCTGTGTCATAAAAGGAATTTGGTAGGACTCCTTCATCCCCTATTTTTTCAAATAATTTATATAACATTGGGGCTAATTGTTCTTTAAATGTTTGGTAGAATTCACATGTGAATCCATCTGGCCCTGGGGATTTTTTCCTGGGGAGTTGGTTAATAGCTTGTTCTATTTCTTTTTCTGAAATGGGACTATTTAAGCAATTTATCTCCTCCTCTGTTAATCTAGGGAGCCTATATTTTTGGAGGAAGTCATCCATTTCACTTAAGTTATCAAATTTATTGGCATAAAGTTGGGCAAAGTAACTCCTTATTATTTCTCTAATTTCCTCTTCATTGGTGGAAAGATCCCCCTTTTCATTTGTAAGACTATCAATTTGATTTTCCTCTTTCTTTTTTTTGATCAAATTTACCAAAGGTTTATCTATTTTATTGGCTTTTTCATAAAACCAACTCTTGGTTTTATTTATTAATTCAATAGTTTTTTTACTTTCAATTTTATTGATTTCTCCTTTTAATTTTTGTATTTCGAGTTTAATTTTTGGTTGGGGGTTTATAATTTGGTCTTTTTCTAGCCTTTTAAGTTGTAAGCCCAATTCGTTAATCTTCTCTTTCTCAATTTTCTTCAAATAAGCCTCTAAAGATATAAAATTTCCCCTTATTACTGCTTTAGCTGCATCCCAAAGATTTTGATATGATGTCTCATCATTATCATTATCTTGGGTGAAATTATTAATTGTTTCTATAATTTGCTCTTTCACCCAGTCATTCTTTAAGATGAGATTATTCAGTTTCCAATTACTTTTTGGTCTATTTACCCCTAACTTTTTACTGAATGTAGCTTTTATTGCATTGTGATCTGAGAAGAAGTCATTTATTATTTCTGCCTTCCTACATTTAATTTTGAGATCTTTATGTCCTAGTATATGGTCAATTTTTGTATAGGATCCATGAACTGCTGAGAAGAAAGTATATTCCTTCCTATTGCCATTCAGTTTTCTCCAAAGGTCTATCATACCTAGTTTTTCTAATGTTCTATTTACTTTTTTAATTTCTTTCTTGTTTGTTTTGTGGTTTGATTTGTCTAAATCTGAGAGTGCAAGGTTGAGATCTCCCACTATTATAGTTTTACTGTCTACTTCTTCTTGCAGTTCTCCTAACTTTTCCTTTAGAAAGTTAGATGCTATACCACTTGGTGCATATATGTTTAGTATTGATATGGCTTCATTATTTATGCTACCTTTCAGCAGGATATAGTTTCCTTCCTTATCTTTTTTAACAAGATCTACTTCTGCTTTTGCTTGATCTGAGATAAGGATAGCTACCCCTGCTTTTTTGGTTTTACCTGAAGCATAGTAGGCTCTGTTCCAACCTTTTACCTTTACTCTGTATGTATCTCCCTGCTTTAAGTGTGTTTCCTGTAGGCAACATATTGTAGGGTTCTGCTTTTTGATCCAATCTGCTATCCGTCTCCGTTTGATGGGATCGTTCATCCCATTTACATTTACAGTTAAAATTACTAATTCTGTATTTCCTGCCATCGTATTATCCCCAGATTATGCTTTTTTCCCTTGACCCCCCTGATCCCCCTCCCCGATATTTAATTTACAGACCCCCCTTGTGCCGCACAACCCTCCCTCTTTTTTTTTGGATCCCTCCCCCCTCCCTCCAAGTCCCTTCACTTATTCTCCTTTTCCTTTTCCCTTTTCCTCTCCCCCCTTTTAATGAGGTGAGAGAAAATTCTCTGAAAAACAAATATGTTAATTATTTACTCTTTGAGCCTCTTCTGATGAGAGTAAGATTCACACAATGATTCTCCCCCTCACTAAGTTCCCTCAGATATGGTGTATTTTCTATGTCTCTTCCTGGGATGTAGTTTCCCTCTTTTTATCACTCCTTCCCCTTTTTCTGAACCGACCTCCTTCCCTTTACTACACCCCCCTTTTTTTCTTTTATATCAGTAAAATCAAATTATCCTTGAGTATTTTTTATATACCCACAACAGAGTTACAGTTCTCAAGGGTTCTGTGTACCTTTTTCTGTTTCTCTTCAGTCTTGTGGATGTAGATCAAATTTTTTGTTTAAGTCTGGTTTTTTTCTTAGAAACATATAGAATTCCTCTGTTTCATTGAATGACCATCTTCTTCCATGGAAAAAGATGCTAAACTTAGCTGGGTAGTTCATTCTTGGTTGCAGTCCTTGATCTTTTGCCTTACGGAATATCAGGTTCCAGGCCCTTCTATCTTTTAATGTGGAGGCAGCCAGATCTTGGGTGACCCTTATTGTGGCACCTTGGTATTTAAATTGTTTTTTTCTAGCTGCTTGCAGGATTTTCTCCTTTGTGTGGTAATTCTGCAGCTTAGCCACAATATTCCGTGGTGTTCTTTTTTTAGGGTCTATTTCAGAAGGAGTTCGATGAATTCTTTCCACATCTACTTTCCCTTCTGTTTCTATTATCTCTGGACAGTTCTCTTTGATAATTTCCTGTAAAATAGAATCTAGGCTCTTTTTTTGGTCATAGTTTTCGGGAAGTCCAATAATCCGCAGATTATCTCTCCTAGATCTATTTTCCAGGTCTATAGATTTTCCCAGTAAGTATTTGACGTTGTTCTCCAGCTTCTCATTTTTTTTGTTTTGTTTGACTGATTCTTGGGTTCTCTGTGAATCATTCATTTCTATTTGTTCCATCCTGACTTTTAAGGAGTTATTTTCTTCTTTCACAGTTTTTAGTTCTTTTTGTAAATGCCCAATTTCGTTTTTAAATGAGTTATTTTGCTCTATTGAATTTTTTTCCATTTCCCTAATTTTTCTTTTTTGAGAATTATTTTCTTTTTCCAATTCAGAAATTCTATTTTCTTGAGACTTTTTTATCTTTTCCAATTCAGAAATCCTACTTTCCTGTGTTTTTTTAACCTTTTCTAATTCACTAATTTTGTTTCCCTGCATCTCCTGTGAATTCTTTATTTTTTCCAACTCCAATTTCAGGACATTGTTATTCTCTATCATAACTTCTCTTTCCTTTCCCCATTTTTCTTCGATCTCCCTCAATTTTTTAAGAGCTTCTTCTAGGAGAGAGTTATGTGATGGGGGGCAGGAATCGTTCCCCTTTAGGTTGTTATCTTCTGAATCTTTGCTGTTAACTTCCTCGGGGTTGGATACCCGCTCTTTCTCTGTATAGACGGAATCTATAGTTTTTCTAGCTTTTTTGCTCATACTTAAAAAAAATCTTTTGGGGTCTGTCCCTGGGGTAGGAAATTATTTACTTCTTTACCAGCTTCCTCCCAGACGGGATGGATGCAGCGGCCCCTGCGCCTGAGCTAAGATAGAGCTCTGGGAGAGAGTTCCCTACCCCCTCCCTGGAGGTGCCTCAGAGGTGATTAGCACTACTGTGCTTCGAGGGCGTAGAATAGTGAAGACAGCAGGAAGCCCAGTCTATGTGTCCGGGTGGGGAGTGGATGTCTGCAGCAGGTGACGTGAGAAGCCCCTGCGCTCAAACTGGAAGTGTCTGCCAGAAACCGCGGTCCCTAGTTCAAAGGTTCCGCTTCTCTGGGACTTCCTGGAGCTGAGTTCCACTCCCTCCAGCTAAGCTAGGCAGTGTGTGTTGCCTTGGGCCGTATCCGCCCACTTGTCAATCTCTTAACTATTCTCAGGAGGGAGCTGAGGCCACACCCCCTGGTGCCGATTCTCTGCTGAGTCACCCCCAGGGTGTGTGTGGGGGGGAATCTAATCTGAGTTTTAAAATATTTTGGCTTTCTCTTCTGAACTGCTAAATAATTAGCAGAGAAGAGCTAACAGCCTGTGCCAGATTCCTTTACCTCAGTGGCTTCTCTGATCCCAGAGCCCCTCCCAGCGCAATGGGCGCAGTGTGCCCCTACCCCACCGTCTGTGCTGGTCTTTCTTATTCCTCCCCTGAGAACTGACCTTTCCTGTTGAAACTCCAGATTCTCTTCAGCTGGTAAGTCGTGCTTCCAGTCCTTGTGGTATCTATCAGTCCTGAGCTAATTCTGAGACTTAATTTATCTAATTGGTTGTGAGGGAGTGAGGACGTTCACTGAGTCGTGTGTTTCTTCTCCGCCATCTTGGCTCCGCCCCCTCAGTGGACTTTCTTGATACTTCTATATATTTATATAGAAATAATATAAAATGCATAATTCTATATCTTATAGAAATGTTTATTTTTTTATAATATGAATATATAGAATACAGAAATTACAAGAATGAGAATGGTAAACACTTTTAATAACATTTCTATAGTACCTACTATCTACCAGGTGATGTGCTAAGTGCTTTACAAATATTATTTATTTGACTCTTATGACAACCCAGGGGGATATGTCGCTGTCTTTCTTAGTCTCTCTCTCCTAATTAGACTAAGGCTACCAGTTTGCTATTTGACAGGGTAAAGAAATCAAAGAAAACTAAAAGGAATACAGTTGGAAAACTCAAAGAAATTTCAAATTAGTGATGCTCGTCAAAGAATTTATGTATTCATTTATTTTTTCTATTTTTATTTATTCACTTATTCTAAATGAAGATCTTTTGACCACATTTCATTTTTAATAATTCTGTTTCCCACAATTATTTTTTTATTTTGTAATTTTATTACAAAATTAGGAATTTACCAAATATTAACGAACATGAATCTTTCAATATACAAGGGACAAAAAGAGACCTGATGATTAAACCAAATTTTAATTAATATAATTTTAAATGAATATTAACTTTAACAGTACAATATAATTCTCCAGATTCTAAACCAAGTGCTCCTTCTATAAGATTGAGAAAAATATATGATACTGCATTAGGAACTTCGCTCAAAAAGAAAAGAAAATCAAGGAGGTTCAGACATTACAGTACATGGATAACTGTAAAGCACATATTAAAGAGAAATGCACCTAATCTTAGACATGATGGAATCAATGTAGCAATATAGATTTACCATGTACCTAACAGCTGAAAATATGCATGAACCTACTTATGAGGAACTCCTTATAAAAGCTAAGATCTTAATTAAAAATATAAATCATTGTAGTCTAGATAGGCACTGACCAACTCAGGATGAAATTAATAATGAGTGAAATGTACAGATATTCAGAAATAAACTATCAGTTTGTCCTTCAATCAGTTGACATTTCTATACTGTGCTAATTTGGCTTTGAACTATAGATCACATAATATGTTTGTCTGATTTATTGAGAACTAAATCATTAAGAAGTTAAATGAAATTATCAGGTCAACTATTACTCTAGATATATTAGCAATGAACACAGAACTGTTTAGGTTCTTGTTGAAATTAATAAGAATCTTGAAAAACAAAACAATATTAAAATATTAGAAATGGCTAATATGTATTTAGAAAATAATATATTTAAAGATAAAATGAAATGATAGGCCAGTCCCATGGCCTGAGTTTCTAAGAAAAACAGGCCTTCAAAATGAAGTTAATTCTATATGCATAGTTATTTCCAATTATGGAGAGAAGAGAAAGGTATTTAACAAGAGTGATGTGGCTACACAGTGTGCTTCTGGATGAGTTCATACATTATAGATTTATATGTACTTTAAGTAATCAAGGCAGAATAATATTATCAGAAAGCCTAAAGCTCAGAATAATTCACTCTAAATGCTAAGGAAAAGTAAAAGGATATTTTAGTCAAGTTTAGTGCACAAAACTGAGAAAAGAATCACTAATTGTTTGGTTTTTTTAGGCACATGGTGTAGTGTTGACAAAAAACAGGAAAAAAAATTCCTCAATCCTAATATGCTCTTCTTTTCTCTGTTCAAAAGAACAATTTAAGTTGTGAAGGGAAATAGAGATGATTTAATATAAACTCATTTTTGAAGACAAGGGAAAACAATGCACAGTGATATGAAATTATTTCTATAACATCACATAATTATTGTTATAGAGCTATAATTTGAATCCAGATCATCTCATTAAAATGTAAGTATTTTACCCACTCTATCATGCTATATCAAGATACTCACAAGCATGCTATACAGGGATTTGTAGCTTATGATTAAAGCAGATTTCTAAAAAAGGCATCAAAACATCAGTGCTAAAGTGACTACACAATTTCAAGATGTAGGATCTGAATTATAATGCTAACTCTTGCACTTCCTTCCTGTATGATCTTTAATATAGCTATCATTTCATCGCTATTGATCACAGTTTCCTTATGTGAAAATTCGAGCTATACTAGGTAGCTTTTGTGGTTTCATCTTCTGGTTCTAAATCAATAATTCTATAATACTATTCTTGAAATTAGTTCAATGTCATTGATTCAAAAACCTCATGACAAAATCAAGAACTGAATGAACTTACAGATAGATTTTAGTGTCTAAAGCATTATGCAGGAGAGGATTCTGGGAAGACGGTAGAATGAGTCAAAAAATCCCAGCTCTCTAAATTTCCACCACAAAGAGACAAAATCATACTTCCGAGCAGCAAAAACAAATAAGAGTTGGAGCAGAGCAGTGGTCCCACCAGGAGAATAAAAGAAGATCTGAAGAAAGATAGCAGGGTTGATTTGTATGACATATTCCACTGAAACTGTAATCAGCAAGCACTGGGACTAAGTTTGGAGGTAGCCTTGGCCTCATCCACAGTAACATTTATCTCCCAATCAGTATTAAAGTCAGGCCTCTGAGTTAGGGAAAATTAAAGAAATCTCTGTTCATAACAAATTGCAGGTTCAGCTGTGCTGCTGATACTGGAGCCAGGGTGAGAAGGAACCAAGACATGGTGAGTGCAGAAGCAGTGGGGCAGACATGCTCCTGGATGTGGGCAGAGGATAGTGTTCTTGGTGTCAAGTTCCAGTTTAGAGGGTTGAACTGAAGAAGGATTTGAGGCCATAAGAATCATCCACCCACACCCTAGGACTAGAGGTGATTATATCAACAATTTACTACTAAAAATAAATAAGCAAATTAATAAACAAATAAATAAGCAAATTAAACAAACAAACAAATAAATAAGCAACCAAGAAGGCACTAAATAAGGAACCAATCACAGAACATTACAATGGTTAGAGGGAAGATTGGAGTTCATCTTCAGAGTAGGAAACTGAAGCATTCTACCCTACCAGTTTCAGTGTTTGGAAGATTCAATTAAAACCTGCATGTGTGTTAATTTTTTTTTTTTTTTTTTAGTCTCACTTTTTTATTTCAGAGATGAAGAGGTTGAAATCCAGAGAGAGAGATGATTTTTTAAATTATATATATATATATATATATATTTTTAATAATATTATCCCTTGTATTCATTTTTCCAAATTATCCCCCCTCCCTTTATTCCCTCCCCCCGATGACAGGGAATCCCATACATTTTACATGTGTTACAGTATAGTCTAGGTACAATACATGTGTGTGAATATCATTTTCTTGTTGCACAATAAACATTAGAATCCAAAGGTACATGCAACCTGGGGAGACAGATATTAGTGCTAACAATTAACATTCACTTCCCAGTGTTTCTTCTCTGGGTGTAGCTAACTCTGTCCATCATTGATCAACTGGAAGTGAGTTGGATCTTCTTTATGTTGAAGATTTCCACTTCCATCATTATACATCCTCATACAGTACTGTTGTTGAAGTGTACAGTGATCTTCTGGTTCTGCTCATTTCACTCAGCATCAGTTGATTTAAGTCTCTCCAGGCCTCTCTGTATTCCTCCTGCTGGTCATTGCTTACAGAGCAATAATATTCCATAACCTTCATATACCACAATTTACCCAACCATTCTCCAACTGATGGACATCCATTCATCTTCCAGTTTCTAGCTATAACAAAAAGAGCTGCCACAAACATTTTGGCACATATATGTCTCTTTCCGCTCTTTAGTATTTCTTTGGGATATAATCCCAGTAGTAGCGCTGCTGGGTCAAAGGGTATGCACAGTTTGACAACTTTTTGGGCATAACTCCAGATTGCTCTCCAGAATGGCTGGATTCTTTCACAACTCCACCAACAATGTATCAGTGTCCCAGTTTCCCCACATCCCCTCCAACATTCATCATTATTTGTTCCTGTCATCTTAGCCAATCTGACAGGTATGTAGTGGTATCTCAGAGTGGTCTTAATTTGCATTTCTCTGATCAGTAGTGATTTGGAACACTCTTTCATGTGAGTGGATATAGTTTCAATTTCTTCCTCTGAGAATTGTCTGTTCATATCCTTTGACCATTTATCAATTGGAGGATGGTTCGGTTTCTTATAAATTAGGGTCAGTTCTCTATATATTTTGGAAATGAGACCTTTGTCAGAACCTTCGTTTTTAAAAATATTTTCCCAATTTGTTACTTCCCTTCTAAACTTTTTAGTTTGATGTAATCAAAATCTTCTATTTTGTGATCAATAATGATCTCTAGTTCTGCTCTGGTCATAAATTCCTTTCTCCTCCACAAGTCTGAGAGGTAGATTATCCTCTGTTCCTCTAATCTATTTATTATCTCCCTCTTTATGCCTAAATCATGGACCCATTTTGATCTTATCTTGGTATATGGTGTTAACTGTGGATCCATATCTAATTTCTGCCATACTAATTTCCAGTTTTCCCAACAGTTTTTTCCGAATAATGAATTTTTATCCCTAATGTTGGTATCTTTGGGTTTGTCAAAGATTAGGTTGCTATATATGTATCCTTTTTTGTCCTTTGTATCTAATCTGTTCCACTGATCTACCGGTCTATTTCTTAGCCAATACCAAATGGTTTTGGTGACTGCTGCTATATAATATAGCTTTAGATCAGGTACACTTAGACCACCTTCCTCTGAGTTTTTTTTTTCATTAGTTCCCTTGCAATTCTCGACCTTTTATTCCTTCCATATGAATTTTGTTGTTATTTTTTCTAGGTCATTGAAATAGTTTCTTGGGAGTCTGATTGGTATAGCACTAAATAAATAGATTAGTTTGGGGAGTATTGTCATCTTTATAATATTCGCTTGGCCTATCCAAGAGCACTGAATGTCTTTCCAATTATTTAAATCTGATTTTATTTTTGTGGCAAGTGTTTTGTAATTTTTCTCATATAATTCCTGACTTTTCTTTGGTAGATGGATTCCCAAATACTTTATACTCTCAACATTTGTTTGGAATGGAATTTCTCTTTGTATCTCTTGCTGTTGCATTTTGTTAGTGATATATAAAAATGCCGAGGATTTATGTGGATTTATTTTGTATCCTGCCACTTTGCTGAAATTTTGAATTATTTCTAGTAGCTTTTTAGCAGAGTCTTTGGGGTTCTCTAAGTATACCATCATGTCATCTGCAAAAAGTGATAGTTTAATTTCCTCATTTCCTACTCTAATTCCTTGAATCTCTTTCTCGGCTCTTATTGCATTTACAAAAAGAACTAAAAACTGTGAAAGAAGAAAATAACTCCTTAAAAGTCAGGATGGAACAAATAGAAATGAATGATTCACAGAGAACCCAAGAATCAGTCAAACAAAACAAAACAAACAAAAAAAAAATGAGAAGCTGGAGAACATCAAATACTTACTGGGAAAATCTATAGACCTGGAAAATAGATCTAGGAGAGACAATCTACGGATCATTGGACTTCCCGAAAACTATGACCAAAAAAAGAGCCTAGATTCTATTTTACAAGAAATTATTAAAGAGAACTGTCCAGAGATATTAGAAACAGAAGGGAAAGTAGATGTGGAAAGAATTCATCGAACTGCTTCTGAAATAGACCCCCAAAAAAGAACACCACGCAATATTGTGGCTAAGCTGCAGAATTACCACACAAAGGAGAAAATCTTGCAAGCAGCTAGAAAAAAAACAATTTAAATACCAAGGTGCCACAATAAGGGTCACTCAAGATCTGGCTGCCTCCACATTAAAAGATAGAATGGCCTGGAACCTGATATTCCGTAAGGCAAAAGATCAAGGATTGCAAACAAGAATAAACTACCCAGCTAAGTTTAGCATCGGTTTCCATGGAAGAAGATGGTCATTCAATGAAATAGAGGAATTCTATATGTTTCTAAGAAAAAAAAAAAACAGACTTAAACAAAAAATTTGATCTACATCCACAAGACTGAAGAGAAACAGAAAAAGGTACACAGAACCCTTGAGAACTGTAACTCTGTTGTGGGTATATAAAAATACTCATGGATAATTTGATTTCACTCATATAAAAGAAAAAAAAAAGGGAGTGTAGTAAAGGGAAGGAGGTCATTTCAGAAAAAAGGGGAAGGAATGATAAAAAGAGGGAAACTACATCCCAGGAAGAGGCATAGAAAACACACCATATTTGAGGGAATGTAGTGAGGGGGAGAATCATTGTGTGAATCTTACTCTCATCAGGAGAGGCTCAAGGAGTAAATAATTAACATATTTGTTTTTCAGAGAATTTTCTCTCACCTCATTAAAAGGGAGGAGAGGAAAAGGGAAAAGGAAAAGGAGAATAAGTGAAGGGACTTGGAGGGAGGGGGGAGGGATACTAAAAAAAAGGGAGGGCTGCGCGTCACAAGGGGCGTCTGTAAATTAAATATCGGGGAGGGGGATCAGGGAGGTCAAGGGAACAAAGCAAAATCTGGGGATAATATGATGGCAGGAAATACAGAATTAGTAATTTTAACTGTAAATGGGAATGGGATGAACGCTCCCATAAAACGGAGACGGATAGCAGATTGGATCAAAAAGCAGAACCCTACAATATGTTGTTACAGGAAACACACTTAAAGCAGGGAGATACATACAGAGTAAAGGTAAAAGGTTGGAAGAGAGCCTATTATGCTTCAGGCAAAGCCAAAAAAGCAGGGGTAGCTATCCTTATCTCAGATCAAGCAAAAGCAGAAGTTGATCTAGTTAAAAAAGATAAGGAAGGAAACTATATCCTGCTGAAAGGTAGCATAAATAATGAAGCCATATCGATACTAAACATATATGCACCAAGTGGTATAGCATCTAACTTTCTAAAGGAAAAGTTAAGAGAATTGCAAGAAGAAATAGACAGTAAAACTATAATAGTGGGAGATCTCAACCTTGCACTCTCAGATTTAGACAAATCAAACAAAAAAAAACAAATAAGAAAGAAATTAAAAAAGTAAACAGAACATTAGAAAAACTAGGTATGATAGACCTTTGGAGAAAACTGAATGGTTATATCACCATTACTATTCAATATAGTACTAGAAACGCTAGCCTCGGCAATAAGAGCCGAGAAAGAGATTCAAGGAATTAGAGTAGGAAATGAGGAAATCAAACTATCACTCTTTGCAGATGACATGATGGTATACTTAGAGAACCCCAAAGACTCTGCTAAAAAGCTATTAGAAATAATTCAGAATTTCAGCAATGTGGCAGGATACAAAATAAATCCACATAAATCCTCAGCATTTGTATATATCACCAACAAAATGCAATAGCACGAGATAGAAAGAGAAATTCCATTCCAAACAAATGTTGAGAGTATAAAGTACTTGGGAATCCATCTACCAAAGAAAAGTCAGGAATTATATGAGAAAAATTACAAAACACTTGCCACAAAAATAAAGTCAGATTTAAATAATTGGCAAGACATTCAGTGCTCTTGGATAGGCCGAGCGAATATAATAAAGATGACAATACTCCCCAAACTAATCTATTTATTTAGTGCTTTACCAATCAGACTCCCAAGAAACTATTTTAATGACTTAGAAAAAATAACAACAAAATTCATATGGAAGAATAAACGGTCGAGAATTGCAAGGGAATTAGTATGGCAGCTCCTTTCTTCCCTCGCAACCAACTAGATTTAATCAGCCTCAGAAATAGCGTTGGAGTGATAGAATCTACAAGGACTGGAAGCAGGACTTACCAGCTGAAGAGAATCTGGAGTTTCAGCAGGAAAGGTCAGCTCCCAGGGGAGAAAGAATAGAGGCCAGGGCAGACAGTGGGGTAGTGGCACACTGCGCTGGTCGCACTGGGGAGGGCTCTGGGATCAGAGAATCCACTGACATACAAGAATCTGGCACAGGCTGTTAGCTCTTCTCTGCTTATAAAACAGCAGATCAGAAGAGAAATAAAAGCCACTTTAAAATTTAAAAAGAGATTGGATCTTCCTGGATCCCAGGGGTGACTCAGCAGATCTCATCACTGTGACATAGGCAATACAGGCTTTCTCCTTCTGGGTAGTTAAGAGATTGAAGAGTGGGTGGGGCGGTAACTCATAGTTCCTGGCTTGGCTGGCTGGAGGCTGCGGAATGTAAGTCCCAGAGAAGCGGAACCTTTGAACTAGGGACCGCGGTTTCTGGCAGTGCTAGTCACCTCTGAGGCACTTCCAGGGAGGGAGTGGGAAACTCTGTCCCAGAGCTCTCTGTTAGCTCAGGCGCAGGGGTCACTGCATCCATCCAGTCTGGGAGGAAGCTTGTAAAGAAATAAATAAATAATTTCCTACCCCAGGGACAGACCCCAAAAGATTTTTTAAGTATGAGCAAGAAGCCCAAAAAAACCATAGATTCCTTCTATACAGAGAAAGAGCGGGTATCCAACCCCGAGGAAGTTAACAGCAGAGAGTCAGCAGATAACAACCTAAAGGGGAACGATTCCTGCCCCCCATCACATAACTCTCTCCTAGAAGAGACAATTAAAAAGTTAAGAAAGTTTGAAGAAAAATGGGAAAGGAAAGGGAAGCTATGATAGAGAATAACAACATCCTGAAATTGGAGTTGGAAAAAATAAAGAATTCACAGGAGATGCAGGGAAACAAAATTTGTGAATTAGAAAAGGTAAAAAAAAATCACAGGAAAATAGGGTTTCTGAATTGGAGAAGATAAAAAAGTCCCAAGAAAATAAGATTTCTGAATTGGAAAAAGAAAATAATTGTCAAACAAAACAAACAAAAAAAAAAATGAGAAGCTGGAGAACAACGTCAAATACTAACTGGGAAAATCTATAGACCTGGAAAATAGATCTAGGAGACATAATCTGCAGATCATTGGACTTCCCGAAAACTATGACCAAAAAAAGAGCCTAGATTCTATTTTACAGGAAATTATCAAAGAGAACTGTCCAGAGATAATAGAATCAGAGGGGAAAGTAGATGTTGAAAGAATTCATCGAACTCCTTCTGAAATAGACCCTAAAAAAGAACACCACGGAATATTGTGGCTAAGCTGCAGAATTACCACACAGAAAGTACGCATGGATAATTTGATTTTACTGATATAAAAGAAAAAAAAAAGGAGGGGGTGTAGTAAAGGGAAGGGGGTAGTATCAGAAAAAGGGGAGGCTGTGATAAAAAGAGGGAAACTATATCCCAGGAAGAGGCATTGAAAATACACCATATCTGAGGGAATTTAGAGAGGGGGAGAATTATTTTGTAAATCTTACACTCATCAGAAGAGGCTCAAAGAGTAAATAATTGTCATATTTGTTTTTCAGAGAATTCTCTCTCACCTCATTAAAAGGGGGGAGAGGAAAAAGGAAAAGGAGAATAAGGGAAGGACGTGGAGGGAGGGCGGAGGGATACTAAAAGAAAAAGGGAGGGCTGTGCATCACAAGGGGGGTCTATAAATTAAATATTGGGGAAGGGGTTCAGGGGGTCAAGGGAAAAAGCATAATCTGGGGATAATATGATGGCAGGAAATACAGAATTAGTAATTTTGACTGTAAATGTGAATGGGATGAACGCTCCCATCAAATGGAGACGGATAGCAGACTGGATCAAAAATCAGAACCCTGCAATATGTTGTTTACAGGAAACACACTTAAAGCAGGGAGATACATATAGAGTAAAGGTAAAAGGTTGGAGCAGAATCTATTATGCTTCAGATAAAGCCAAAAAAGCAGGGGTAGCTATCCTTATCTCAGATCAAGCAAAAGCAGAAGTTCATCTAATTAAAAGAGATAAGGAAGGAAACTATGTCCTGCTGAAAGGTAGCATAAATAATGAAGCCATATCGATACTAAACATATATGCACCAAGTGGTATAGCATCTAACTTTCTAAAGGAAAAGTTAAGAGAGTTGCAAGAAGAAAGAGACAGTAAAACTATAATAGTGGGAAATCTCAACCTTGTACTCTCAGATTTAGACAAATCAAACCACAACATAAACAAGAAAGAAATTAAAAAAGTAAATAGAACATTAGAAAAACTAGGTATGATAGACCGTTGGAGAAAACTGAATGTCAATAGAAAGGAATATACTTTCTTCTCAGCAGTTCATGGATTCTATACAAAAATTGACCATATATTAGTACATAAAGATCTCAAAATTAAATGTAGGAAGGCAGAAATAATAAATGCCTTCTTCTCAGACCACAATGCAATAAACGCTACATTCAGTAAAAAGTTAGGGATAAATAGACCAAAAAGTAATTGGAAACTGAATAATCTCATCTTAAAGAATGAATGGGTGAAACAACCAATAGAAACAATTAATAATTTCACCCAAGATAATGACAATGATGAGACATCACACCAAAATCTGTGGGATGCAGCTAAAGCAGTAATAACGGAAAATTTTATATCTTTAGAGGCTTATTTGAAGAAAATAGAGAAAGAGAAGATTAACAAATTGGGCTTGCAACTTAAAAGGCTAGAATAAGACCAAATAAAAACCCCCAACCAAAAATTAAACTCGAAATACAAAAATTAAAAGGAGAAATCAATAATATTGAAAGTAAAAAAAAAAAAACTATTGAATTAATAAATAAAACCAAGAGTTGGTTTTATGAAAAAGCCAATAAAATAGCTAAGCCTTTGGTAAATCTGATCAGAAAAAAGAAAGAGGAAAATCAAATTGTTAGTCTTACAAATGAAAAGGGGGATCTTTCCACCAATGAAGAGGAAATTAGAGAAATAATGAGTTAATTTACCCAACTTTATGCCAATAAATTTGATAACTTAAGTGAAATGGATGACTTCCTCCAAAAATATAGGCTTCCTAGATTAACAGATGAGGAAATAAATTGCTTAAATAGTCCCATTTCAGAAAAAGAAATAGAACAAGCTATTAATCAACTCCCCAGGAAAAAACCCCCTTGACCAGATGGATTTACATGTGAAATCTACCAAACATTTTAAGAACAATTAGCCCCAATGCTATATAAACTATTTGAAAAAATAGGGAATGAAGGAGTCCTACCAAACTCTTTTTATGACACAGACATGGTACTGATACCTAAACCAGGTCGATCGAAAATGGAGAAAGAAAATTATAAACCAATTTCCTTAATGAATATTGATGCTAAAATCTTAAATAAGATATTAGCAAAAAGACTTCAGAAAATCACCCCCAGGATAATACACTATGATAAAGTAGGATTCATACCAGGAATGCAGGGCTGGTTTAATATTAGGAAAAGTATTAGTATAATTGATCATATTAATAATCAAATTAATAAAAACCATATGATTATCTCAATAGATGCAGAAAAAGCATTTGACAAAATCCAACATCCATTCCTACTAAAAACTCTTGAGAGTATAGGAGTAAATAGACTATTCCTTAGAATAATCAGGAGCATACATTTACGACCTTCAGTAAGTATAATATGCAATAGAAATAAACTGCAACCTTTCCCAGTAAGATCAGGATTGAAACAAGGTTGCCCACTATCACCATTACTATTCAATATAGTACTAGAAACGCTAGCCTCAGCAATAAGAGCCGAGAAAGAGATTCAAGGAATTAGAGTAAGAAATGAGGAAATCAAACTATCACTCTTTGCAGATAACATGATGGTATACTTAGAGAACCCCAAAGACTCTGCTAAAAAGCTATTAGAAATAATTCAGAATTTTAGCAAAGTGGCAGGATACAAAATAAATCCACATAAATCCTCAGCATTTGTATATATCACCAACAAAATGCAATAGCATGAGATAGAAAGAGAAATTCCATTCCAAACAAATGTTGAGAGTATAAAGTATTTGGGAATCCATCTACCAAAGAAAAGTCAGGAATTATATGAGAAAAATTACAAAACACTTGCCACAAAAATAAAGTCAGATTTAAATAATTGGAAAGACATTCAGTGTTCTTGGATAGGCCGAGCGAATATAATAAAGATGACAATACTCCCCAAACTAATCTATTTATTTAGTGCTTTACCAATCAGACTCCCAAGAAACTATTTTAATGACTTAGAAAAAATAACAACAAAATTCATATGGAAGAATAAAAGGTCGAGAATTGCAAGGGAATTAGTATGGCAGAAATTAGATATGGACCCACACTTAACACCATATACCAAGATAAGATCAAAATGGGTCCATGATTTAGGCATAAAGAATGACATCATAAATAGATTAGAGGAACAGAGAATAATCTACCTCTCAGACCTGTGGAGGAGGAAGGAATTTATAACCAGAGGAGAATTAGAGATCATTATTGATCACAAAATAGAAGAGTTTGATTACATCAAACTAAAAAGTTTCTGTACAAACAATACTAATGCAAACAAGATTAGAAGGGAAGTAACAAATTGGGAAAATATTTTTAAAAGTAAAGGTTCTGACAAAGGTCTCATTTCCAAAAGATATAGAGAACTGACCCTGATTTATAGGAAACCAAACCATTCTCCAATTGATAAATGGTCAAGGGATATGAACAGACAATTCTCAGATGATGAAATTGAAACTATTTCCACTCATATGAAAGAGTGTTCCAAATCACTACTGATCAGAGAAATGCAAATTAAGACAACTCTGAGATACCACTACACACCTGTCAGATTGGCTAAGATGACAGGAACAAATAATGATGAATGTTGGAGGGGATGTGGGAAAACTGCAATACTGATACATTGTTGGTGGAGTTGTGAAAGAATCCAGCCATTCTGGAGAGCAATTTGGAACTATGCCCAAAAAGTTGTCAAACTGTGCATACCCTTTGACCCAGCATTGTTGTTATTGGGATTATGTCCCAAAGAAATACTAAAGAGTGGAAAGGGACCTGTATGTGCCAAAATGTTTGTGGCAGCTCTTTTTGTTGTAACTAGAATCTGGAAGTTGAATGGATGTCCATCAATTGGAGAATGGTTGGGTAAATTGTGGTATATGAAGGTTATGGAATATTATTGCTCTGTAAGAAATGACCAGCAGGAGGAATACAGAGAGGCTTGGAGAGACTTAAATCAATTGTTGCTGAGTGAAATGAGCAGAACCAGAAGATCACTATACACTTCAACAACAATACTGTATGAGGATGTATAATGATGGAAGTGGAAATCTTCAACATAAAAAAAGATCCAACTCACTTCCAGTTGATCAATGATGGACAGAAATAACTATACCCAGAGAAGGAACACTGGGAAGCGAATGTAAATTGTTAGCAGTACTGTCTATCTACCCAGGTTACTTATACCTTCGGAAGATAATAATTAATGTGCAACAAGAAAAAGGTATTTACACACATATATTGTATCTAGGTTATATTGTAACACATATTAAATGTATGGGATTACCTACCATCGGGGGGAGGGAGTGGAGGGAGGGAGGGGATAATTTGGAAGAATGAATAAATAAAATAAAATAAAATAAAAAGGAAAAAAATATATATAGAGAGAGAACTGACCCTAATTTATAAGAAATCGAACCATTCTCCAATTGATATATGGTCAAAGGATATGAACAGACAATTCTCAGATGAATAAATTGAAACTATATCCACTCATATGAAAGAGTGTTCCAAATCACTACTGATCAGAGAAATGCAAATTAAGACAACTCTGAGATACCACTACACACCTGTCAGATTGGCTAAGATGCCAGGAACAAATAATGATGAATGTTGGAGGGGATGTGGGAAAACTGGGACACTGATACATTGTTGGTGGAGTTGTGAAAGAATCCAGCCATTCTGGAGAGCAGTTTGGAACTATGCCCAAAAAGTTATCAAACTGTGCATACCCTTTGACCCAGCAGTACTACTACTAGTCTTAGAAATACTAAAGAAATACTAAAGAGTGGAAAGAGACCTATATGTGCCAAAATGTTTGTGGCAGCTCTTTTTGTTGTAGCTAGAAACTGGAAGATGAATGGATGTCCATCAGTTGGAGAATGGTTGGGTAAATTATGATATATGAAGGTTATGGAATATTATTGCTCTGTAAGAAATGACCAGCAGGAGGAATACAGAAAGGCTTGGAGAGACTTACATCACCTGATGCTGAATGAAATGAGCAGAACCAGAAGCTCACTATACACTTCAACAACAATACTGTATGAGGATATATTCTGATGGAGGTGGAAATCTTCAACATAAAGAAGAGCCAACTGACTTCCAGTTGATCAATGATGGACAGAGATTCCTACACTCAGAGAAGAAACACTGGGAAGTGAATGTAAATTGTTAGCACTAATGTCTGTCTGCCCAGGTTACATGTACCTTCGGAATCTAATGCTTATTGTGCAACAAGAAAATTGTATTTACACACATGTATTGTATCTAGGTTATATTGTAACACATGTAAAATGTATGGGACTGCCTGTCATCGGGGGGAGGGAATAGAGGGATGGGGGGAAAATTTGGAAAAATGAATAAAAGGGATAATATTATAAAATATATATATTAAAAAAATCACTTAGATTCTCTGCCTCTCATTCCTATCATCTTCAAATAAGAATTGAATTGGATAGTTTATAAATTTCTCCCTAGCCATTAACATTCAATAATTCTGCTTTTAGTGTACATCTATATTTATTTAAAGCAAAAACTCTTCATCATTTAATTCTTTAAAGTTGAACTTGGAAAATTAGGACAGAATTAAGGCATATATGTGATCTTTGTGTTGTGGAGAAATGTTTCCTAATCTAAGGTATCTTTTTTTTTTTCTTTTTTTGCTTAAATATTATAATTTCACCATTGGAGGGCAATATTGCATATTATTTTATCCTTTGCTTTTTTGTATGACTTGTAATATCCAAGAAAACAGATCATGCTAGAGAATTAAAATTCATCATTTAGCTGTTTTTCCTCATGTGAACATTATCATCTTATAACTATATGTTACTTTAGGGATGGATGCAGAATCAGTCAATGAATATTGAATCATAGTTGATTGTTCTTGGAATTAGGTTGAAAAAAGTGAGCTCTGCTTTCTGAATACAGGCATATGGGAACCTGATTTTCTTCTGAACTTTTAGATTTTCAAGCTTCTTCTCATAACTATGTCCAAGAATAGAAAGAAACAGACTTTTAAATTCTTCATTTTGGATATGGAAAGACATATGGAAACTAGGAAGCTGGTGTTTGGTGAATCATGAGAGACAGGTGGTAGAGTAAAAGAAGAAATGCAATTCATAGAATTGTACCTGAAAAGGCAACCAAGAGATCTTCATTTCAGTTTCCAATTTACAGATGGGGGAATTCAGGCTCATTTGGAAGAATGGTAATATAATTTGCTGGAGGAAAAATAAATAGTAAGTTTTGGAGGTAGGATTTGAAACCAAGTCCTCTCACAAAAGAAGCAGTCCTTTTCATGATGCCATGATGCCTCCATTGAAGCACACCTGACTATATATTAATTTAAAACCCATCAGTTTCCAGAATTTTCTGATTAAAAATATAGCTTACTTGTTTCTGATGATGGGAAGAATTCATTTTCCATGAGACAAATATCTTCATAGTCTTCCCATACCATCTTAGCATTACAGGAAGTATATGTAGATTTATTTCAAAATCACTATGTGATTTCAGTATCACAGAATAACTTACTTTTAATTCCATTGCATTTATTTGCATAAAGATTAATTGAGCAATTAATATATGTTAGATATTATATTCTCCAAAATTATATAACTGAAATATGTGACAATATACCTGCCTTCTAAGGGAAACCATATTTACCCCACCGATATCCATGTAAGAATTCAGCATTCCTTTAGATAATGAATTCATTAAGCTTTTCAAGAAGATGATTTATATATTTCCAGAATGGAAAATGGAGAGAAGTTCTAACTGCTTCTTTGCATTGAGCATTACACATCCCAATGCAATTTATAAAATTGGCATATATGTGAAAATGAAAAGACTGATTCTTGTTGTTGATCTATAAAGGGGAATCATATGGGAGTACATGTTAAACTAGATGTCTTCACAGTCTGAGAGTGTATATGTTTTTGATGAGGCATTCCATATATTTGACCCAATTTTGCACAAAGAAATAATGATTAATTTCTTATAAAATATATTGATTATTTCTTTTATGTATAAGTGGGTAGAGATGGCCACTGAGATCTTTCCAATCTCTCAAAATTCTGAAATTTTAAATGGCTAACTGTTAGGTTCTTACTAAGTGCTAAGTCATTACTTAACAATTCTCTAGTTCTGGCCTTTAGGGTAGTTTTACCCCTGTGAATTCCTGGGGAGGAGCTTACATGTTTAGGAAGAGCAAGTTCATTGGTTGAAGTATTTTTTCCCAGAAGTCCCTGAGTTATTCCACGCCCATTCTCTGGGAGGATAAAAGAAGATACCATTGAATAAGAGGAGAGTCTTGTCTGGGCCAGAGTTGGGGCGGCTCTCTGGGGGAAGAGGCTCTACTCTAGGTCAGAGTTGGCAGCCGAGAGATTGAGTTGAGACAGCAGATCTCCTCCCAGAGAGCTATCAGCAGTCTCTGGAGACAACAGAACATTTCAGCTAACTTGAAAATAATTGCAAGATTTTGACTATAAACAAATGCCAACACAGACTTTCGACTATGTCCACTAAAAGGAAATGAATGATTTTACAGTTGAAAGATATAATTGAAAACAATATCTTATAATTTCCTCTTATTTGTCCTATTGGCATTTATAAATATTTCTAAAGAAAACTTTTTCTAAAGACAGCAAAACAAATGCTTTTAAAATTGCAGTATGATATTTAGAATATCACGAGAGCTTCCGAAACACTAGCTAGTCCATTATTATGAGTGGGAAAACAGGAAAAAATGTAAAACAAGTTTATAGAACTCAGACAATTTATCAGTATTTTCCAGGTAAATTGGAAATGTTATTTTTTTATATATATCACGTTAGTTATTTGATTGTAAATTGTTGTCATTCTAGCAGAGATCTATACACAAGTTTGACCATGACAGGTTTTATTAGCATATTTTTTTCTTTCTCTAAAGCCATTTTTCCCTAAAGATCATGGTAGTTTGAATTTATAATTGCTGAATCATGATGTTGAGAAGAACTCCAGTAGACTTTCTAGCTTATGCATAGCTGCACCTAAGTGTTCTGGACAAATAAGAATTTATAGTCAAAGCTCCAAGGAAAGCAGAGCATTTCCATACATTACACAGAGTGTTAGAAGTATGAGCATAATATGATCCTGAATTGAAAGAAGGCTCTTGGATCAATGTGAAATTGTGTTCCTAGAAATCTACACCTCAGTTTCCATATCCTCCTTATTTTTGTTTTTGTTGTTGCTGTTATTGTTCCAATTTGCTACTCTGGCTAATAAGTGTAATTAGGTGTCATTTATCTTATCTTATGCTTTCTCCAGCTAAGGACATTTATTGCTTTATGACTTTCTTTTACATTAGACAGCCTCCTGACACCATCTCACACCAAGATCTAAGGTGACATGACATTTAGGTATTTGACTAGTATCAGAAGTGAGTCTAATCTATATCCTTCCTTTTTAGAATCTATGGTCAGAAATTTGTCCCTTATGGATATTGAGAGATTATATACTAGCTTAAGTTCTAACTGGCTCAGGAAAGCCAATTGCTAAATTTTCAGTAAATCTTTATAACTTGGAAATTAGCAAATACTACATATTAGGGCTTGATCTGTTTTGCTGATTGTACTTTGAAAAATGAATGGAAAGGGCCAGCTAGGTGGCACAGTGGATAAAGCACCAGCCTTCAAGTCAGGAGGACCTGAGTTCAAATCTGGTGTCAAACATTTAATACTTCCTAACTGTATGACCCTGGGCAAGTCACTTAACCCCAATTGCCTCAGCAAAAAATAAAAACAAAAACAAAAACAAAAGTTAATGGAAGAAATGATAATAATTAAAATGGAAGTATAACATATATGTATGTATGTATATACATATATATATACATGTATATATATGTATATAGATCTTGCATTTATTCTTTTTTTCTTGATGATCCTGGTATAAACCATTTATGACCATACTCTTGGTTCTAAGAGTTACACAGTAGGTATATTTCCTCTAGATTTGTACATAAAGAAAGAGAGATAAGCAATCCTTGTAATTTTCCATGTTGCCTCTGAAGAAGTGAAATTAGCAATTTTGAAAAGAGATTATTTAAATTTTGTAATATGTCTACTGATACTAATATCGAAAATACATGGTGAGTTCCATGTAGAAACTAAAAATTAAGATATTAAGGTATATTGCAACTTATGCCTCACAAAGAATGACCTTTCCACTGGAACCTTCTTGACAAGTAGTCATACTGACTCTACTTCTATATCTTTAAAAGGAAAAAAAAATAAAAACAGTATTTATTAAGGCAGCACTTTCAGGTTTGAACACTTTGCAATTATTAGGAAGTTTGTACTTCTTGTTGTTTAGTCTTTTCAGTCATATTTGACTCTTTGTTTTCCCATTTGGGCCTTTTTTTTAAAGCAAAGGTACTACAATGGTTTGCCATTTCCTTCTCCAGTTCATTTTGTAAATGAGAAAACTAAGGTAAACAGTGTTAAGTGACTTGCCTAGGGTCATATATCTCATAAATTTCTGAAACTGGATTTAAATTCATATATTCCCGACTTAGCCTGGTGTCTAACAACTTTGTCACCTAGCTTTCCTATCCACCTAGTTTGTTTTTACCTGTATTCAAAATTTACCTTTTTGAAATTTCTAACGATCATTTCTAGTTATGTCCTCTGGAGTCAGGCAGAATAACGTTCAATTCTTCTATAAGTCAGATCTTCAAATCTGTAAGAAAATGTGTCTTCTTCATATCAATACCTATATTATCAAATTTCCAGAAAGTTTTTTTTTTTTTGGTTTGTTTTAGAAACTGGTCTAGTTTTTTATAACAAGATCAATATAAGATGATTTTTATCATACATATCTTTGATTACATATAGAACACACAAAGCAAAGTACTTCATTGTTTCATATGTAGCAATAAGTAAGTTTATATGTAAGATAAACTCTTTCAGAGAAGGAATTGATTTTCTTTTGTAGGAGTGAGAAAGAAAAGGAGATTGACACAGTGAAAAACACTACTCTGAGTCAGAGGACTTCAATTCAAATTCTCTCTCTGATACTTAATGCATTTATGAGCTAGAACAAATTACTTACCTCTGTGCCTCAGCTTCAGCATCTGTGAAATGGAGAATATCAGACAGAATGGTCTCGTACAACAGATCCAACTCTGTTCCTATGTTCTCATAGCCGTAAATCTGGGCTCTATTGACTGACACATTATAGGTTGTTAAATAATATTTGTAAAATGATTTAAATTCTATTTTAGGATAGCCCATAGCTAATACAGAATCATATATCTCATGATGATAATATTTGACTATTTTAGCATACCAATATGTTGATGTTTCATTGAATCAAATAATGACAACTGTTAGTAAATTAAATGATAATTAAAATAAATTAAAAGTTTTTCAGTTTCTCTCATTTCAAAAAAGAAAATTCCATGAGGTTCTTTCCAGTCATTGTAACCCTTATCATTACTGTACTATGCTTCTAAACCAAGTTTATGAGGTGTTTCTGAGCACTGTTTTATAATTCCTTCTAAATAATCTGTTGGAAAATAGTTCCATGATTCTACTATTTCATTCTTTAATAATTTTCATCCAAATGATTTCCACTACATTTATTCTCTTAAGTTTGCATATATAAAGATTTCTTGTTAACTTACAAATTTGCTTCATCTTTGGTTACTACTGACTGTTTTTATTTGTTTTTTAAATTTTATTTATTTATTTATTTTATTGCTTTATGTTTTAATTAATTTTTATAATTATAACATTTTTGACAGTACATATGCATGGATAATTTTTTACAACATTATTCCTTGCACTCACTTCTGTTCTGAATTTTCCTCTTTTTTCCCGCCACCCCCTCCTCTAGTTGGCAGCAGTGCAATACATGTTAAACATGTTATAGTATATCCTACATACAATATATGTGTGCAAAAAAGAATTTCTTGTTGCACTGGAAGAATTGGATTCAAATGGTAAAAATAACCTGAGAAGAAAAACAGAAATGCAAACAGTTTACACTCATTTCCAAGTGTTCCTTCTTTGAGTACAGCTGATTCTGTCCATCATTGATCAATTGGAACTGAATTAGATCTTCTCTTTGTTGAAGATATCCACTTCCATCAGAATACATCCTCTTATAGTACTGTTGTTCAAGTGTGTAATAATCTCCTGGTTCTGCTCATTTCACTCAGCATCAGTTCATGTAACTCTCTCCAAGCCTCTCTGTATTCATGCTGCTGGTAATTTCTTACAGAACAATAATATTCCCTAACATTCATATACCATAATTTACCCAATCATTCTCCAATTGATGGTCATCCATTCATTTTCCAGTTTCTAGCCACCTCAAAAAAGGCTGCCACAAATATTTTGGTACATACAGGTCACTTTCCCTTCTTTAGTATTTCTTTGGGATATAAGCCCAGTAGTAGCACTGCTGGATCAAAGGGTATGCACAATTTGATGACTTTTGGGGGATAATTCAAGATTGCTTTCCAGAATGGTGGCATTCTTTCACAACTCCACCAACAATGTATCAATGTCCCAGTTTTCCCCCAGCCCCTCCAACACTTATCGTTATTTGTTCCTGTCATCTTAGCCAATCTGACAGGTGTGTAATGGTATCTCAGAGTTGTCTTAATTTGTATTTCTCTGATCAATAGTGATTTGGAACATATGAGTGGAAATAGTTTCAATTTCATCATCTGAAAATTGTTCATATCCTTTGACCATTTATCAATTGTAGAATGGCTTGATTTCTCATAAATTAGGGTCAGTTCTCTATATATTTTAGAAATGAGGCCTTTATCAGAACCTTTAACTGTAAAAATATTTCCTAATTTGTTACTTCCCATTTAATATTGTTTGCATTAGTTTTGTTTGTACAAAAGCTTCCTAAATTGATGTAATCAAAATTTTCTATTTTGTGATCAATAATGATCTCTAGTTCTGCTTTGGTCACAAATTCCTTCTCCACAAATCTGAGAGGTAAGCTATCCTATGTTCCTCTAATTTATTAATTTATTTAGGATCTTGCTCTTTATGCCTAAATAATGGACCCATTTTGATCTTATTTTGGTATGTAGTATTAAGTGTGGGTCCATGCCTAATTTCTGCCATACTAATTTCCAGTTTTCCAAGCAGTTTTTTGTCAAATAATGAATTCTTATCCCAAAAGTTGGGATCTTTGGATTTGTCAAACACTATATTGCTATAGTTGTTCACTATTTTTTCCTGTGAACCTAACTTATCCCATTGATAAACTGTCTATTCCTTAGCCAATACTAAATGGTTTTGGTGACTGCTGCTTTATAATATAGTTTTAGTTCAGGTACAGCTAGGCCACCTTCATTTGATTATTTTTTTTTCATTACTTCCCTTGAAATTCTCAACCTTTTATTCTTCCATATGAATTTTGTTGTTATTTTTTCTAGGTCATTAAAATAGTTTCTTGGGAGTCTGATTGGTATAGCACTAAATAAATAGATTAGTTTGGGGAGTATTGTCATCTTGATTATATTTGCTCGGCCTATCCAAGAGCAATTAATGTTTTTCCAATTATTTAAATCTGACTTTATTTTTGTGGCAAGTGTTTTGTAATGTAGCTCATATAATTCCTGACTTTCCTTTGGTAGATAGATTCCCAAATATTTTATATTATTACAATTATTTTGAATATAATTTCTCTTTGCATCTGTTGCTGTGGGATTTTGTTGGTAATGTATAAAAATATTGAGGATTTATGTGGATTTATTTTGTATCCTGCAACTTTGCTAAAGTTCTGAATTATTTCTAATAGCTTCTTATTAGAATCTCTGGGGTTCTCTAAGTATACCATCATATCATCTGCAAAGAGTGATAGTTTAGTTTTCTTATTGCATACTCTTATTCCTTTAATCTTTCTCGACTCTTATTGCTGAGGCTAGCATTTCTAATACAATATTGAATAGTAATGGTGATAGTGGGCAACCTTATTCAGTCTATTTACGCCTAACTTTTTGTTGAATACATTTTTTATTGCATCATGATCTGAAAAGAAAGCATTTACTATTTCTGCCTTCATGCATTTAATTTTGAGATCTTTATGTCCTAATATATGGTCAATTTTTGTATAGGTTCCATAAACTGCTGAGAAGAAAGTATACTCCTTTCTATCACCATTCAGTTTTCTCCAAAGATCTATCATACCTAATATTTCTAATATTCTATTTGCTTCTTTAATTTCTTTCTTATTTGTTTTGTGGTTTGATTTATCTAATTCTGAGAGTGCAAGTTTGAGATCTCCCACTATTATAATTTTGCTATCTATTTCTTCTTGCAACTCTCTTAACTTCTCCTTTAGGACATTTGATGCTATCCCACTTGGTGCATATATGTTTAATATTGATATGGCTTCATTGTCTATGCTACTCTTTAGCAGGATATAGTTTCCTTCCTTCTCTCTTTTAATTAGATGAATTTTTGCTTTTGCTTGATCTGAGATAAGGATGACTATCCCTGCTTTTTTTTTTTCACCTGAAGCATAATAGATTCTGCTCCAGCCTCTTTACCTTTTCTCTGTATGTATCTCTTTGCTTTAAAAATGTTTCCTGTAAACAACATAGTGTAGGATTCAAACTTTTGATCCAGTCTGCTATCCTCCTATGTTTAATGGGAGAGTTCATCCCATTCACATTTACAGTTAAAATTACTAATTCTGTATTTCCTGGCATCATACTATCACCAGATCATGCTTTTTTTTTTTCCCTTGCCCCTCCAAATCCCTTCTCCAGTATTAAACTTATGGGCCCCACTTGTGTCATGCAGCCCTCCCTTTTTAGTATCCCTCCCCCCCACCTTTTAAATCCCTCCACCTTTCTTGTACCCTTCCCTTATTCCCTTTTTCCTTTTTCCTTTTCCTCTCCCCCATTTTAATGAGGTGAGAGAGAATTTTGTGTCAAACAAATATGTCAATTATTTTCTCTTTGAGCCGACTCTGATGAGAGTAAGATTCAATCTTCCTCCCCCTCTCTAAATTCCCTCAGATATGATAGGTTTTCTTTGCCTCTTAATAGCATGTGGTTGCCCTCTTTTTATCTCCCCTTTTCCCTTTTTCTGACACTATCCCCTTTCCATTTCTACTTCTTTTTTTTTATGTTATATCAGTAAAATCAAATTATACATGTGGAGTTTATGTATTTCCACAACAGAAATCCAGTTCTCAATAGTTCCTTTTTCCTTTTTCTGCTTCTCTTGAGTCCTATGGTTGGAGATCAAAATTTTTGTTTAGATTTTTTTTTGTTTGTTTTGTTTTGTTTTGTTTTTTTCCTTAGAAACAAATGAAATTCATCTATTTCATTAAATGTCCATCTTCTTCCATGGGAGAAAATGCTCAGCTTAGCTGGGTATTTTATTCTTAGTTGCATTCCAAGTCCTTTTGCCTTTCGGAATATAAGATTCAGGCCCTTTGATCCCTTAATATAGATGCAGCCAGATCTTGAGTGACCCATATTGTGGCACCTTGGTATTTGAATCGTTTTTTCCTGGCTGCTTGTAATATTTTTCCTTAGTCTGATAGTTCTAAAATTTAGCCACAATATTCCATGGAGTTTCTTTTTCTTTGTTTGTATGTTTGTTTGTTTTAGGGTCTTTTTCATAAGGTGTTCGATGAATTCTTTCAATGCCTATTTTCCCTTCTGGTTCTGTTACCTCTCAGCAGTTCTCTTTGATGATTTCCTGTAAAATAGTATCTAGGCTCTTTTTTCATCATACTTTTCTGGAAGTCCAGTAATCCTCAGATTATCTCTCCTAGATCTATTTTCAAGGCCTGGTGTTTTTCGAAGTAGATATGTAATATTTCTTTCTATTTTTTCATTTTTTTTTGGTTTTGCTTGACTGATTCTTGATGTCTCAAGGAATCATTCATTTCTATTTGTTCAGTTCTGATTTTTAATGAGTTATTTTCTTCATTAGATTTTTGTACTTCTTTTTGTATATGTCCAATTAAGTTTTTAAATGAGTTGTTTTTCTCTATGGGACTTTTTTTCCATTTCACTAATTTTTTTGCTAATGAGTTATTTTCTTTTTCGAATTCACAAAATCTACTTTCCTGGTAGTTTTTATCTTTTCCAGTTCACAAATTGTTTCCCTGCACTTCCTGGGAGTTTTTACTTTTTTTTAATTCACATATCAGGAAGTTGTTTACCTTTAAAAATTCACATTTCAGGAAGTTGTTACTCTCTTGCATAACTTCTCTTTCCTTTCCCCATGTTTCTTCTAGCTCTCTTTTAAGATTTTTAATAGTCTCTTATAGGAGACCTTTTTGTGTTGGGGACCAACAATTGTCTGGAACCTGTCTGCTATTAGTCTCCTCAGGGTTGAAAACCTGCTCTCTTTCTGTATAGAAGCTATCACTCATCCTTTTAATTATTTTACTCATTTTTTAAAGCCTGTAGTGTCTGTCTTCAGGACCAGGAGGTTACCAGCTTCCTCTGCAGAACAGGGATAGGTGTATGGATGGCTGGCTACAAAGAGTGGGCAAGTGCATAAGTGCTCTGGAAAATAGTTCCCCAACAGAAGTGACTCTGCCCTGCAAGGCTGAGCTGTGCTGCTTAATGACTGCCCTGAGGTAAGAGGCTGAGCAGTGAAGTGTCATTATCCCAATCCAAAGCTGGCTGTGGGGCTATGGGTATTAGCAGCTGACTGCTATAGAAGCTCTGTTGCTTCAGGCTGAGCCCCCTAATGTGCAGATTAGAGGCTTCCCCTGGCTGCACACCCCTAGCATGTAGATTTGCAGTTGCCCTGGCCATACTGCTGAGCCACTTCCGGTTTGGGGGGATGCGGAGGGTACAATCAGATCCTGGCATTTTTTGAGTACACTGTACCTCTTGCTCTAATCTCTCTGCTGGTGCACTGCTTTACAATCAAGGCAAAGCAGTCAGCCTATGGCAGAGTCATTTCCACTACTTTTCTAGCCATAGAGGCTACCCCCCATCCTTGGTCCACTCAGGATGCCAGTCTTTCCTATCTCCCTGCCTGCCACTGGTCTGTTGCCACCCATCAGGACAAACTTGCTCTGGTGGTTCTCCAGATTATCTTTGGCTGGTAAATCATTGTACCTTTAATCTTTGTGAATTTTACCAGTCAAGTGCTATTTTTGAGGCTGAATTCAAAGATTGGTAGTGAGGACATGAGAGGAGCTTACAGAGTCATGTGTGCTTTCTCTACCATCTTGGCTCCACCCTACTACTCATTGTTTAAAATATTTTCTATCTTTTCAGAGGCATACTGCTGCCATACAAGTCTTGTCCCATTATATGTCAGTGGTAATTCTAAGGTAAGAATGTCTCCATATTTTTAGGTAAAGGTAAAGCTTTTTAGGAGAAAGAATGAGTTCAGTTTTGAACATGTCGAGTTTAATATTCCTGTACAATGAGAAGTTTGAGATGTCCAATTGGTAATTGGAGATGAAGAATAGAGGTCAAGAGAGACATTAGTGCTAAGTAGATATACAAATCCTTAATATAGAAATAATAATTAAAACTTTGGATAATGATGAGATATCAAAGTGAAACACTAAAATAGGAGAAGAGGAGCGATACTTGCAGGACCTTTGAATTTAGTAGGTGTGATGTGGATGAAGATTGAGCAAAGGGAACCAAAAAGTAGCAATACATAGGTCGGAGGAATTCCAGGATGGTGTAGGGTCAAGAAAATGTAGAGAGTAAATAATATCAAGGAGATGTGTGTTTGTGGGTTTCAAAATCCAAAGAGGTCAAGAAGGTTGTGGATTCAGATAAAATACCATTTTAATTAGCATTTAAGAGATAAATAGTAACTTTGCACACAGTTATATCAATTGGGTGCTGAGGTCAGAAGCCAAACAAGAGAGAATTAACAGGAGAATAAAAAGAAAGAGGTTATAGACACCAAATTTAGATGATATTCTCAAAGAAAATTCATCTCTAACCCTTATTAATTATTGTACCTTCTCTGGAAGGAATTTGTGTCCAAAGAAGTAGAATTCATAATTTAACACCAAATAGATAATTTTGATTATATTAAGTTTAAAAAATGTTGATACAAACAAAAGTAATGCAGACAAGATCAAAAGGGAAACAATAAGTTGGTAAATATTTTTTACATTTAAGAGTTCTGATAATACAATATATGTATGCAGAACCGTATAGTTCTCTTGTTGCACAAGAGAAATTAGATTCTGAAAATAAAAATAACCTGGGAAGAAAAACAAAAATGCAAGTAGTCCACATTCATTTCCCAGTGTTCCTTCTCTGGGTGTCCATCATTGATCAATTGAAACTGAATTGGATCTACTCTTTGTCAAAGATATCCACTTCCATCAGAATACATCCTCATATAGTATTGTTATTGAATTATATAATGATCTCCTGGTTCTGCTCATTTCACTCAGCATCAGTTCATGTAAGTCTTTCCAAGCCTCTCTGTATTCATTCTACTGATCATTTCTTACAAAATAATAATGTTCCATAACGGTCATATACCACAATTTACCTAACCATTCTCCAATTGAAGGGCATCCATTCATTTTCTAGTTTCTAGCCACTACAGAAAGGACTGCCAGAAACATTCTTGCAAATACAGGTCCCTTTCCCTTCTTTAGTATCTCTTTGGGATATAAACCCTGTAGTAACACTACTATCTTAAAGGAAGGCAAAAAATCCACATGTGCAAAAATGTTTGTGGCAGCCATTTTGGTAGAGGCAAGAAACCAAAAACTGAGTGGCTGCCCATCAGTTGGAGAATGGCAGAACAAGTTATGGTATATAAATGTTATGGGATATTATTGTTTTATAATAAATGGTCAGGAGGATGATTTCAGAGAGGCCTGGAGAGACTTAAATTAACTGATGCTATGTGAAATGAGTAGAACCAGAAGATCATTGCACATGGCAACAGCAAAATTATGTGATGATCAATTCTGATGGATGTGACTCTTTCCAATGAGAAGACTGATGTCAGTTCCAATGATCTTGTGATAAAGAGAGCTATCTACCCCCAGAGACAGGATTGTGGTGTATAGGGCTGAAACTTTGAAGAGGTGCACTTGAATCAGACAACCAGAGCACTTAAGGCTAATTACCTATTCAAAATAAGAAATGACTATATTAGCATAAGTTTGGGTAAATGGCTCTTTTCACCAAGTATGAAGGCTCAATGTTTGGGGTAAAGATAATCTTAGGCAAGAATTAGTGGGTGGAGTGACAGAGGCCAGAGCTCACTTGGTCACAGGATGAGGAAGATTAAAGGTAAATATTCTGGACTCTAGAATAAAGGAGATATCCTTGGCAAAACTCCTGGCAGTTTTGTCTGTCTCCTTCACTTCTCCCCCTAAAGATCAAGAACTTTTGCCTATCCTGACTCTGGCTGATTGTGAGGCCTCAAGAGAGCTAACCTGGACTTTATATTTTGGCACCCAAATGTGCACTAAGGACCAGAAATAGGGTCTTTTAATAGACAAACAGGAAACTTACTTTGTTAAGAGCTAAACTAGCAACTCATTTTGCAGCTGAGATGGGGCAGATATTAGGAAAAGATTCCCCCCCCCCAATGTACCAATGTATCTAATGGATACACGTCCCCTTTGTTCTTCAAGGAAGAAGATATAGATGCAAATAATTGGAAACTAGGAGATCAGCTATGTGAATACTACAATGATAAAGATCCTGATTCAATTTTTAAGGAAACATTCTATATATACAACTTAATACAGTTGGCCTTAAAGAATCCCACAAGTTATAGAAAAAAGAAAACTTTGAAGAACAGCCAGATGAGGAAGTTTGAGGGGAAAGAATAAGAAAAAGCAGAGTTTAATGGAAATATTGCCAGAGAGCATGAGGAATTAAATTAACTTCAGGGGTGTGGTGATTCTCACTCTCACAGTCCAGCTTCAAGTCTGCCTAACCCTGCAAGGCTATTGACCCTCCCCCATCAACTTCACTTTCCTGGGTGAAGGGAGGAGGAAGAGTGGGAGGAGCAGTGATATCACCAGCATCTCCCTCCCAGCAATCACCCCCTCCAATGACTAGATTGCAAAAGGCACTACTTAAAGGCACAGAGCAAGAGCAGAGTACAGCTGATCTGAGAATAGAAATGTATCCTGGGGTTCAACAGTTTGGCCTTTCAGGCCAAGAAAGGAGAAGATACGCTCCTTTTGATATAGAAATTTTCAAATACCTGAAAAAGGCTTGAACTCTTTATGGGACTACAGCTTCTTATGTTAAAATGTTATTACAGAATTTGGCTTATGAAATTTTAACCCCTAGTGACTGGAAATCTATAGCAAGGACATGCTTAGAACCTGGACAAAACTGGTTGTGGCTCTCTGAATATAGTGGAACTCTGTAGGATACAAACCTAATGAAATAGGCAAACTAGAGTTAATTCTCCAATCACCTATGACCAACTAAAATTGTAGGTTCTTATGTAGACCCTTCAGTACAGATTAATTACCCCATAGCAGCATATGAGCACATTGCTGCTGCTGCTATCAAAGTATGCAGTTTTATCCAAGGTAAGACAGAGGAAAGGCCTTCACAAAAATAGCACAAGGGCCAAATGAAACCTTTTCCAATTTTGTGGGATGTTTGCAGACAGCTGTCATACGAACTATTGATGAAAATACAATAACAGAAATTATGGTAAGGCAACTTGCTAAAGAAAATGCTTTGTAAAAGAATTATACTAGGACTACACAAGGGCTCCTTTACAGAAGATCATAAGATGCTGTGCCACAGTGGGCATAAATACCTTGTATAGCCAGACAATGATGCAGATTTCCCAAGATCTGAACATAGGAAGACAGGGTCCCTTTTGGTAATGAACTTCCAGAGAGACTTATCAATGTTTCAGTGTGGTAAAGTAAGGCATCTGAAAACTCAATGTTGGCATAGAGACAGAATGAGAAAGCACAGTGGGAGAACAAGACCCAAAGCACCATGTCCAAAATGCAACAGAGGCTTCCATTGGGCATCAGAATGTAGACTGATATAGGGAAACAAGATGAGGGGCCCAGCTCCAGGGCCCAAAACAAAACAAAAAAATACTTGGAACATGATGGCAGCCAATGCTACACCCAGAGAGCATTTAAAAGTTCAGTACCCTGACATGACCAATCAGCCAGGAAGCAATCTGATGGGAGAAAGGAATTATTACAATGGAGGAGAATAGAGTTGTATGCAGCTGGGACAATTGAAATACCCCCTGGAGAGGTGAAATCCATTCCTCTCCAGCCTATGGATCCCTTGCCTACAGGAACAGTAGGCTTGACCATTTCACCTCCTGAGAGTACTTACAAACCAGTGTTCATCCATACACTGATGTGGGAAACTATGGAATATGTAGATAACATCCCTGTCATTAATACATGTAGACAATGAGTGACTTATCAATCAGGAGAAGTAGTAGCATCAGGTTTACTGATACAGACGCTGAATAAGCAATCTGATGATAGTTGCCCAGATTCTGACTCCAAGCCACAGAATCCAGGAATATTCTAGATTGCAGCAGTAACAGCTGACCATTCTATGCTCACTAACTATATCATTAGAAGGATTGATAGACATTGGTGCATATCATACAGTCATTAGAGATGCCAACTGGTCCAGTCACTGGCCAAAGATTAAGGCAGATACCTTTATGTCTGGTGTAGGTGTATCAATAGCAGCTGAAGTTTGTGCTACCCCTTTTAGATGAACTTTAGAAGCTAAAACAGGAGTTTTTACTCCTTTTATAGTTGAAAAAATTTCCATCAATCTGTGGGGAAGAGACATGTTTACAACAATTAGCATTACAAATGAGTAGTTCATTTTTAGGTAGGGCTGCTGTTGAAGGCCTGACAACACTCTCACTTGTTCCTATTCAATGGAAAACTGATATATCAGTTTGGATAGAACAGTGGCACTTAGCCAAAGATAAAACTCAAGCCTTATTAGATATAGTACAAAAGCAACTTTACCAATGACACTTACAACTTCTGTAAGTCCTTGGAATTCCCCTATATTTATTGTAAGAAGGAAATCTGGAAAGTGGAGGATGTCAACTGACTTAAGAAAAGTAAATGAACAGATGGCAACTATCGGAAATCTTCAGCCCAGACTTCCATCTCCTACTCTATTGCCTAAAGAATGGCCTCTTTGGGTTATAAACATTCTATTCTATCCATCTAGGTAAGGAAGATGTGAAAAGATTTGCCTTTTCAGTGCCCAGCATTAACTTAACTGAGCCTTATAAAATATATGAATGAACAGTTTTGCCATTGGAATGAAAAACAGTTTTCTATGTGTTAAATGTATGTTGCTGCTGCTCTTATTCCAGTAAGAAAAGCATTTCCAAAAGTAATGTTGTTACATTACATGGATGATATATTGGTGTGTACACATGAAGAGCAAATGTTAAAAGCATGTCTACAAAAGACCATAGAACCACTAAGGAACTACTAAGGAATTACAAATTGCATATACCTCCAGAAAAAAATCAAAGACATGCTCCTTTTCAAAATTTAGGATATGAAGTATACCCTAAGGTGATTACAGTACAAAAACTTTCCTTAAAAACAGAGAAGCTAAACACCTTAAATGACTTTCAGAAATAGATAGGAGATATCCAATGAATGCATCCAATGTTAGGCTTGACTACCTATCAATTGCAACCACTGTATAACATTTTAAGGGGAGACAGTGCTTTAAATTCACCATGCCAGCTTAGAAAAGAAGCTTTGATAGGCTTTGAGAGAAGTTGAACTGGTTTTATCCAATGTGGTTGAAAGAGTCACTCAAAACCCTTGAAAATATTATGTTTTGCTACAAAAGAGGCACCCAGAGCAGTCCTTCATCAAGGAGACAATGTGATAGAGTGAGCGAACCTCCCAGTACAACCAGAACAGAGCCTTAATCCTTACCCAGTGCTTGTGGCCAGAATTTTATTAAAGACCATTAAACAAGCAGTACAAGGGATAAGACCTGACAAGATATACACCTTTTATACTAGTGCACAAATTAATGTATGCTATGAAACCATCCCAGAGTGGCAAATTTTATTGTACACAGCTCCAAATTTTAAACATGTTTCTCCATTAAAGATAACCATACTATTATGTAATTGGCAATGGATTCTTGGAGAAAAGGTTTTTAAAGTTCCTCTTAAAGAACCAACTGTCTTTACAGATGCATCCAAACATAATATTTGTTCTGTATACTCTTGTGACTTAACTGTAAAAAGAGTTGTCAGAACTCCTTTCCAGTTCACTCTGCAGAATGAATTGTATGCAATCATTCTAGCTCTTATTTATCATCCAGGAGATATAAATATAATATCTGATTCATCCTATTCAATAGGTATGGTAATTAACCCTAAATTGCTACAGCCCAAATAAAATTTGTAGCTTCCAATATATATCAGCTCTTTAAGGAACTTCAAGAGCAAGTGAGAAAGCATCCAGGTAAGATTTATATCTTGCATGTCCACTCTCACAGTGCATTTCCAGGTCCTATTTTTGATGGTAATTCAAAAGCAGATAGCCTTTTTACCTTGTTGCCCAATACTCCTTTATTTCAAGGAGCCTAAGAATCTCATTCTAAATATCATCAGTCTGCTCAAGCTTTATGTTCGCAATTTGGGATAACAAAAGAGGAAGCTAGGAGCATAGTAAAAGCCTGTACAGCTTGCCTTTCTTTCCACACTCCTATACTCCATCCCTACACTTGTGGTTTCAGACCCAAATCAAATTTGGCAAATAGATGTATCCCATTATAAATCTTTTGGTCATCTCTCTTTTATCCATGTGCAATACCAGCAGCAAAAGAGACAGCCCAAATGGTCACTGAATTCCTTATACAAGCATTTACAATTATAGGTGTGCCACAAGCAATAAAAACAGAATGGACCTGCATATACTTCTAAACATATTGTACACTTTTGTGCATAGTATAAGATTTTACACAGTATATTTGTGCATACTATAAGATTTTACATCTTTAATCTTCAAGGACAGGCAATAGTAGAGAGGAGAAACAGAGACATTAAGATGTTTCTCCAAAAAACAAAAGAAAGGGGGAGTCACAGGTAACCCTAGAGAACTTAGAAATTTAGCTCTTTATACAATTAACTTCTTGATTTTTGATAAAGGTGCACTGCCTCTGGAAGACAGGTTTTATAACCCACTGGAAGGGCAGTGTCCAGTGTGAGCAGCTCCATTATCTTTAGATAATTGCCAGGTGATGTGGAGAGATCCAGAAAGTGGTGAATGGTAAGGGCTTGTATCTTTACAGATTGGAGAAGGAATCAGATGGGTGCCAACGAACCTTATTCACCTTGTTCATCAGAGACAGCTATGGAACAGGGCCTTGAAACCAAGGAGAAGACCCAAGAAACATCAGGTGGTTCTATTGCCGACTGTGCTCACCACTGAAAGAGCATGGCAATTATGGCATTTGACTCATGGACATCAAAAATTGTTAATGAGACTGATGCAAGACTTGAAAACACTCAGGAATCATTGGATTCCCTGAGACATGATAAGATTGTTGTAAGACTTTAAAACCCTCAGGAATCATTGGATTTTCTGAGAAATGATAACACTGTTGCAAAAGTTCAATATCTCCAGGAATCATTGGATTCCCTGACACATAAAAAGTTGTTTGCAAGATTTCAAAAACTTGCAGGGATCATTGGATTCCGTGAGACATGAAGTAATGGACAATAGATTGGCTTTTGACTATCTCTTGGTTGCTGAAGGAGGCATATGTATGATTGTTATTTACATACCCTCATTCTAGGATTTCTGGAAATCTTTTACAATGCCATGTTGAATCATATCGTTTGTCATATCACTACTTGCATGTACAATTCATGCATCACATTGAGCTTGCACCAGCTGTGGGGAGAGTCATCACTGCTATGCTGTGTTTTATTGCTATGTGCTTGCATAATACCTCCCATGCTGATGCTTCTGATAAGAGCCTTTAGCCCAGAAACCTGCTAATAATATCTGGATTAATTCTGACTTCCCTTTGATGTTTGTCATCTCTCTTCCCGAGAAGTCAGGGAGGGTGTGATCACCTTTTTTTCCTGTGTTTTTACCTCCTTTCCGGAGAAGTCAAGGAGAGTGTGATCATCTCCTTTTTGGTGTTCTCACCTTCCTGAGAAGTCAAGGATAGCGTGACCACTTGTGTTCTAAAACAAAAAAAAATCAGTAGATGTAAAGTCTAAAACTCTGAATAAGTGCACTGGAATCAAACAACCAAGCACTTAAGGCTAATTATCATTGGACAATACTCTATTAGCATATGCTTATAAAAAAGCCCTTCTCACTATTCTGTGCTGGCATGATCTTTTGGTGTATACAGATAATTGTAGGAGGGATTAGGAGATAGAGTAAGACAAGCCAGAGTCACTTTGGAGGAGGACAACAAGAAGGGAGGTTGGTGGTGAGCCTCGTGAAGGTTTGTCTGACTTCTCCCCCTAAAAATCAAGGACTTTTGCCTAGCCTGACTCCAGATGATGCTGAGGCCTCTAGGGAATTAACTTGGACTTCACAATATATATAAAAAATAATTATTTATGTGAATTTATTTTATGTTCTGAAACTTTGCTAAAGTTATCAATTTCTGGATACAAAATAAATCCACATAAATCCTCAGCATTTTTATACATCACCAACAAAATGCAACAGCAAGAGATATAAAGAGAAATTCCATTCAAAACAACTGTTGAGAGTATAAAATATTTGGGAATCCAAAAAGTCAGGAATTATATGAGCAAAATTACAAAACACTTGCCACAAAAATTAAGTCAGATTTAAATAATTGGAAAAACATTAATTGCTCTTGGATAGGCTGAGCGAATATAATAAAGATGACAATACTCCCCAAACTAATCAATTTATTTAGTGCTATACCAATCAGACTCCCAAGAAACTATTTTAATGACCTAGAAAAAATAATAACAAAATTCATATGGAAGAATAAGAGGGTGAGAATTTCAAGGGAATTAATAAAAAAAAAATTCAGATGAAGTTGGTCTAGCTGTACCTGATCTAAAGCTATATTATAAAGCAGCAGTCACCAAAAACCATTTAGTATTCGTTAAGAAATAGTGTAGTCGATCACTGGAACAGATTAGGTACATAGGACAAAATAGGATACAACTATAGCAATCTAGTGTTTGACAAACCCAAAAATACAAACATTTTGGATAAGAATTCGTTATTTGAAAAAAACTGTTGGGAAAACTAGAAATTAGTATGGCAGAAATTAGATTTGGACCCACACTTAACAACATATACCAAGAAAGATCAAAATGTGTCCATGATTTAGGCATAAAGTATGAGATCATAAATAGACTAGAGAAACAGAGGATAGTCTACCTCTCAGACCTGTGGAGAAAGAAGGAATTTATGACCAAAGGAGAACTAGAGATCATTATTGATCACAAAATAGACGATTTTGATTACATCAAATTCAAAAGCTTTTTACAAATAAAACTAATGTAAACTAGATTAGAAGGAAAGTAACAAATTGGGAAAATATTTTTACATTGAACGACAAGCTTTAATAAAAGGAAATTCCACATTGTTTCCATCAGTCACTAGCGTCTGATTATTAAATTATTAAATTTAATAATTTACCCAATTCTTCCATTTACCCAATTAACTTTGGTTATCTTTTATGGAAGGATAATTGTGCCCTCTTATCTAAAACAGGAATGTTTTTCCCCAAAACATAAAAATCATCCTAGACATATATGATTGATCTCTACTTAAAGCTCCCCAGTTACCAAAGGGCCACCTATATTAATGCACATTGTATCATTTTGGCATTTCAATGCTCTGTTGTGACAAAAAATACCTTTATTTAACTGCTTGATGAGTTAATATGGTTATTTTTTTTCTTCCTAAAATCAAACATGAACTGCCAGGATACTGCCATCAGACCTGTCCCTAATAACTTTAATAAAAGAACATTTTTCTTGGGGTATAACATCCTTAAGGCAGAGAGATTGTCTTTTGCTTCTTTGCTCCTAGATGAAATCCAAAGTTACCTACTGCTAGGAGATTCATAACAATTGTTTCAATTCTTCAGGGCCTCAAAGCTGGATTGGTTGACTATAAACCCAAGCAAGGACTTATTCTTAGGATTTTTGATTGCTTGTTTTCCTGACATTCACAGTTCAAATGTTTATAGTTTTCAATTTACTTCACCTAAAATAGAGAATAAATGACTCAAGATTTCTATTCAAGATCTTTTTGTGTCATTCGCAGATGAGGAGGTTCCAAGGCCTCTTTCCTTACAAAACGGTCTCTCTTCCTTCCCTGAGACATGGCCTGACAGCAAAAAGTCACCCAAACAGATCAGCAAAATAGCAGTTTTCTAAAAACTTTTGAATAGATTTCCTCTTCTAAACACACTAAAAATTAAAGAGAATTGATTAGAAGCCCAGAATCACACATAGAAACTCTATTTTTTTGCAATTTGCACATAAGTATTTTATTAGACCTATCTATTGGCTAATCTCTAGTTACAATTTTATATTTAGTATACAACTTTCATCTTTTCCATAAATATCAAATTTTCTGTTTCTTGATGAGAAATATTTTATACTTTATAATTAGTGTTTTTTCAAAGTTCCTGAGATTCTACAGAATTATCATCTAGCAAGTATTCTATCAGAAAATTGTTTTATTTTATGGCTTAGAAACTGGTAGCAAATGCAAATTAAACTCTTCATTTTTGACTCTGTATCAATTATTAAAGAACCTCAGAATCTCTATGGTAACAGCATACCACATAGGCCTATCCTATTCCCAAATGTCTTCATTAGAACTAATTCTCTTAGATCAGATTACACCTGCTTGAATTAAAAATAAATAAATAAATAGATAAATAAAGGTGACCAATTGGAATTTGTTAGTTTTTCACAACAAAAGTAATTGACCTATTTGATGGTTAAATATAAATACATACTAATTTACACTTCAGAACAAATTTCTTTATTTAGAAGGCACTAACATTTAGTGGTTGAACTTTACCATGAAAATTGCAGAGGAAAATAATTATAGTTACATGGTAGAAGTTTTAATTTAAAGCCACAAAGGGAAGTAATTAAGGGTAATTATAGCCTTGACCACTAAACAAAGATATTCAGTATAGATTCTCTATCTTATTTTAATTCAAGAGGTTAAAAAGAAAATGGCAAAGAATATGGTTTATAGGTTAGAATAAGGGAAATCCCTGTATTAATAAAACATCTAATTTCAGATTCATATGATACCCACAGTTAAACAGAGGAAGAAAACATTACATTTTCCAAATAAGCTAAGTTTTAAATATATGTGGATTTCTCTCTCTGCTTTGATCTTGTCATCCATTGGTCAAAAACCTTCATCAAATTTCCTAATTATCATTGCATATAAACTTCTGTACAATCTAATATCGACTTACTTTAGAAGCTGCAATATACTATCCTAGTACCATCTTCATTATCTAATTTCTAGACACACCATAATTCTTATTTTTTATCTGATAAATATTGTGTATTTCCATTTCTACATTTCTGTTCATAATGTTCTTTGGGTTTGAAGAATCTTAATCACATTTCTAGCTCTCAATATCCTATTCATCATTTACTGGTCATACCAAATGCCATTTTACTATGAAACTTCTTGATGATTAAAATTAAAAATGATTTTTCCCACCTTTCAACTTTCAAAAAATTGTATGAATCTCTCTTGGGACACTTAATGTTGCTTACCTTGTGTCAAAGTTATTTATGTACATTTTATCCTATTTACTGGACTGTGAATACCCTGAGAACAGAAGCCAAAGTAGAATCATCTTTGAATGTTACATAGTACCGAACATATTGTCTTGAATAGAAGATATTTGATGAATGGATGGAAGAATGAATCTATGAATAAGTTATAGTCTGGGTTATACTATATATGTTATATATAAAACATTATTTCCTGAATTGGTAACAAGATTGTTTTTGCCTTTCTGCAAAACAAAAGGTAACAGAAATTTTATTTCTCCTTCAAGGAAGAACAATAAAATGTGGTCACCTAGTCTGTTAGACATATTCATTATTTTTTAAATGTACTTTGAATTAGTCATTTTCCTTTGAAGTTTAACTCTCTTTGTGATTTTTACAAGAATTTTTTTTCCTTTTCTGTATTTTGAAATTTATGATGAGTAACAATGAAACAGAATTATTTACTTTTTTTCATAGGATTACCAGTATAACAAGATTGTGACATACATTATGCATCAGAGGAATATCATAGAAATCACATTTTACAGTCTTGGGCTATATTTAAAAATTTTGTTTATCGTAAACCTATGAAGAAAATGGAAAAAATATGAAAAAAATATTTGAATATTAGGCAAATTCTCAGCTTTAAAAAGTCTAATAAAATAATATTGCATAATAGATTTAATATCAACAAAGCTATAGATACATACTTGAAGGGCCATAAAAATATCTTCTCCACCTCTCTTTTTTTCTTTTCTTTCTTTTTTTTTTTTTATTTTTTTTGACGTCAATCAGGGTTGTCAATAGTCCAGTGTCACATAGATAATAAGTATCTGAGGCCAGATTTTAACTCAATTCATTCTGACTTCCTTTCAGTGTTTTTATCTACAGTGTCACTTATCTGCCCCCCTCTTCTAATCAACATTTTTATCAACAACTTGGGGAATATATATTAGGCTTGATAATAAATTATGTAAAACTGAGAAGGAAAAGTAGTATATTAAATTATAAAATTAACATACTGGATATCAATAATATAAAAGAAATAGACTCACAGGTCAAAATCAAATTGGTTAACAGACTGATATATAAAATGCAAAAAAAAAATTACTAATTTTTGCATTAAGAGAAAAAAATAATTGAACAATTACAAGATGCAAAGAATTGTTAGAACAGGAATTCGTGTGGAAAAAAATGAGGATTGTGGTTACCCACAAGCTTAACATGAGCCAAAATTGTACTGTAATTGTTAAAAAATGAAACAAAATTTTAGGCTGTATAGCAATTCAATAATTCACATAATACATAAATAACAACATAATTTACTATGTCCATGTCCACATTTCAGGAATCAATAATCTTCTGTAATTTGTGCTGTTTAGACTATTTAAAGAATTTTCTAGTTACCACATATCAGGAGGGACATTGACAAGCCATAATTATTAAAGAGGGCAGTTAGGATGGTGAAATCTGGGAGCCATGTCAAATGAAGAACAGATAAGAAAATTAAATGATATTTAGACTGAAGAAAAGAAAACTCTCAGTAATTGTCTTCAAAAATGTATAGGGCTTCCTCCTAAAAGGGAATACACTTTTTCTATCTTGTACCAAACAACAGAACCAGGACATATTGGTTGAATTTTTAGGGAAACACCTTTCAGTTCATTATATAAAAACAAGTATCCCACTAACTAGGACTGTTCAATAATGAACTAGACAATCTGATAAAGTAGTGAGTTCTTTCTTCCTGGAAGTATTCAGAAAACACTGGATAACCAGTTAGTCAGAGATTTTTATAGATAATTCCCCTGAATGTAAAGAGATTGAAATAGATGTTCTCTAACAAACTTCCCAATTCTATGATTCTTTGAGTTTTTGAACATCCATGTTACCTGACTACAAGGGCTAAAACAGATAATAAAGTATTTTCTTTGTTCATGGACACATTGATTTCTTGAAGAAAAAAATATGTGGTTAAGAATGCTACATGAAAATGACATGGTTAATTAATGATAAAAATCATCTTTATTTTACATGAAGAAATTTGTTTGATTTATAATTAAGTACTCAAGGCATGCAATGCACAAAAACAAATCAGACAAATCAAGGAAGACTAGAGGCAAGTTGCACAGAGAACAAGAAGAAATAGATAATAAGACTGACTCTTCACATGCAATAAAAAAGATAACTATCATCATACAATAAGTGTGTGATTTTAAAAATATTCAGTTGCTAGACTAAGGATAAATGAAACAACATAACTCATAATTGATTTGCAACTATACTTCTTAAACAATAGTAAGTGGGACAACTATGCACAGGGCTTTTAGCACAGACTAACAAATATGCTATGCCTTCTTCCAAAAATATGCTTATCTTAACCACTTTATACAATTAGTTCTAATTTCTCTCTTTCTTAGAAAGTCTAGTGCATTTGTATAAATTTTTATCAGTCTATCAAGAGCTTCCCTAAATGGTTCCTCCTCATTTTTAATGTTATTTCTACCTTTTTCTATACTCCCTCATACAGAAATCCTCTCACATTTGTGAACTAATTTCATTCAATTTTTAAAATAAAACAAAATTTACAAAAATTCATTTTTGTTTTCTTTTATCTCTAAGAGGATAATTGACATCACGATTAGAATTCATTCTTCTTGGCCTTCAAGGGCAGATTTAGTATCAATGTATATAAGATATAGGAATGTAGACTAAAATTAATATTAATGTATTACAGTATTCAATCATATTAATATTTTATTATGCTAATAATATTGTATTGTCTATTCATTATTTTTAAATGTACTTTGAATTAGTCATTTTGTTATGCTTTTGCCTTCTATTTCTAAAAGCTCATTAAAAATATAAGTACAATGTTACATTTATCCTTATTCAATTTCATAAAAGTTCAACATTTTGGTCAGTTGAAATCTTTTTGGATCCTATGTTAACCACTACATTAGCTATGTTTCCTAGCTTGTGTTATTTGCAAAGAATTGTTGCTCAATAAATATTTTGATTTGGGAAATATAAAAGAATATTAATTATAGAAAATGTATAACAATTTGAGTTGTCTCAAAATTGAATGTTTTGACCCTAGAAATACTATACCAAAACCAGAAACTAGATTACTAACTAGTAAATGTAACCAGATTTCATGTTTGGGGTATTATATTTTTTATTTCCTAAATGACCTATGATATTTCATTCAATTTTGAAAATGCATCATTCTCCAAATATTTGAATCAAAGCAAAAGTAAAGAAAATTCTATAAAAGCAAGTATATTTTTCAATTTTTTAATGGAAAAGAGATGAATGAATTGTTATTTCATAAAGTTTTAAATAGTTTGCAATTCATGTGTAGGAAAAGAAAATGCATGGATTTATTTTTTTTTTTACCCATGCCTGCTCAATAAATAAATCAAGTCATTACTTCTGAAGAAATGACAAGCAACCTAACAGATTCACCCATTCTTAGTTTTAATGATTTTAACTCTTCTCAGAATCATAGCAGAAGGGATCAATCAAATTTATTTTGAAGGAAAATTCAATTACTTTTGAGGATTACACTTTTAATTATAAGGATTCAATTAACAGTTAGTGTTTAGATCCACTTTTCAGATTTTTATGCAAATATGCATAAAAACATTCTGCATTATCTTTCCCTGTCATTCTAGCCAATCTGACAGGTGTGTAGTGGTATCTCAGAGTTGTCTTAATTTAAAATTCTCTGATTAATAATGACTTGGAAATAGTTTTAATTTCTTCATTAGAGAATTGTCTGTTCATATCCTTTGACCATTTATCAATTGGAGATTGGCTTGATTTCTTATAAATTAGAGTCAATTCTCTATATATTTTGGAAATGAGACCTTTATCAGAACCTTTGACTGTAAAAATGTTTTCCCAGTTAATTGTTTCCCTTCTACTCTTATCTGCGTTAGTTTTGTTTGTACAAAAACTTTTCAATTTGATATAATAAAAGTTTTCTACTTTGTGATCAATAATGATCTCTAGTTCTTCTTTGGACATAAATGCATTCCTTTTCCACAGGTCTGAGAAGTAAAATTTCCTGTGTTCCTCTAATTTATTTATAATCTCATTCTTTATTTCTAGGTCATGAACCCATTTTGACCTGACCTTGGTGTACGGTGTTAAGTGTGGGTCAATGCCTAATTTCTGCCATATTAATTTTCAATTTTCCCAGCAATTTTTGTCAAACATTATCCCAAGGGCTGGAGTCCTTGGATTTGTCAAAGACTAGGTTATTAGATTTATTGATCATTTTGTCCTTTGGACCTAATCTATTCCATTGATCAACTAGTCTATTTCTTAGCCAATACCAAATGGTTTTGGTAACTGCTGCTTTATAATATAATTTTAGATCTGGAATAGCTAGGCCACCTTCATTTGATTTTTTTTTCATTAATTCCCTTGAAATTCTTGACCTTTTAAAACCTGACACTTTTTGTTAATTTGATTGACCATATACAGTTCCAAGACACATTGGTCACATTTCCAAGACAAAGAGCACTAGCACTTGTGGTTGAAGAAGAACAAGATATGTGGTAACAGTTTCAGGACCAAGAGGAGCTCTAGTACTTGTGCCTGCCTAGGAGCAGAAAATAGATCAGGAGAAGAATGACTATATTTCTTCCCAGGCCATCACCAAAAAAGCATCTACAAATGTAGTATAAACAACAAAATAATATCAGAAGTCTTTATACAAATTTCTCTGACACAAGCTTCCTTTCTCAAATACAGAGGAAATTGAATCAGATTTATAAAAAAATAAAGGTTCTACCACAATTTACAAATATTTAGACAGCTTTCAGAAGAAAAAAAAATCAAAACTATCTATATTCATATAAAAATCTTTTAAATCACTATTAATAAAAAAATGTACATTTTAAAACTTTGAACTACAACTTTTTACCTACCAGAAATGACTAACACCAGCTGGGATATGGAAAAACAGGTATAGTAATGAAATATTAGTAAAGTTTTGAATTAATCTAATAGTTCCAAAAAACAATTTGAAACTATAGACAAAGGAATATAAAGCTATGTATACCCTTGACCCAGCAATACCATTACTTGGTCTGTATCCTAAAGAGGTCAAGGAACAAAGAAAAAAAATCTATATATACAAAAGCACTTATGGCAGCACTTTTTGCTTAGTAAAGAATCAGAAATTAGAGACTTTCATCATTTTGGGAATAATATATTGTAGTATACTATCATGATGGAAGTGCTATAGGAAATAATGAAGGAGATTTTTTCAGGAAAAAAAAAATGGAAAAACCTATGTAAACTAATGCAAGGTAAAATAAATGATTCAGAACTAGATCATTATACAGAGTAACAACAATATTGTAATGAAAATCAACTATAAAAGACAGCTAACCTGAACAATACATCAATCCAAGATAATTCCAGAGGACTCATGATGAAAAATTTTAGACACCTGTACAGAGAGAGTATTAATGAACTCTGAATGCAAATTAAAGTATAATTTTTTCACATTTTTCTTATTTTATTTATGAATTGGTCATATACTTTGCATGATGTAATATATAAAACTAATAAGTGTTTTCTCAGAGTGTGGGAGAAGTGAGGGAGCAGGAGAATTTAAATCAAAATTTTAAAAGAACATTAAAATAAATGATATTTAAAACAGCATGACTATAATAATAATAACACATTTATACAGTGAATTAAATCTAGCAAAGTTCTTTAAATATATCATATTTTTTTGATTTCCACAAAAACCTTGTGACATTCTAGTAGTTATCTTCCCATTTTATAGATAAGAAAATTGGCTTATAGATTTTCAATAACTTGCACTGGGTCTCCCACTTTGTGAATGTTAAAGATGGGATGTGAAAACAGTTTCCTGACTCCAAGCTTGTCACTCTTCTCATTACATTATACTGCCTCAACAAGAGATGAGTAAAAACTTAATAATAATGGCAATCCAGGCAGTAGTTCAGAGAAGACAATTCCTTAAATAAAATTTGACAAGTTATTTTAGTGTATAAATTTTCATTTCACCTCTTTTACCTATATTTTTGTTCTAAATTTTATCTGCTGTAGGAGCTGGTGATAAGAACATGACCATAAATTACGAGGATCATACCATCTGAAGGAGTTGTAAGGTAGCCTTTGCTGACACAGGTGTTGCAGACTGGGATAAGATAAATTGGAGGCAGAAGGAAGAGGGGAGAAGTCAGAAATCATAGAGGTCAGTCACAGATATCAGTGAATAGCAACTGCCTCTCAATCTCCTTGTATAATCCTCTCACAAAGGGAGATTCATCCTGCAGGTCAGGTGGCTCCTATATATTCCAATAGCTCCCATGTATTCCAACATCTTACCACCTAAAATATTATTTTATTAATGAATGAAATATAATTTGTTCAAAAATTAATATTATACCTATGATTTTATTTATTTATTTTTTAAAAATTATGTCCTTTTATGGAAAGAACATATGCATTGGTAATTTTTACAACATTGTACCTTGCAGTCACTTCTGTTCCAACTTTTCCCTTCCCTCCTTGTACCCCCTCCCCTAGATAGCGGGCAGTCTTATACATGTTAAATAAATTAAAGTATATCTTAGATACAATATATATATATATATATATGTGCAAATCCCATAGTTCTCTTGTTGCACAAGAAAAAAATGGATTTTGAAGATAAAAATAACCTAAGAAGAAAAACAAAACTGCAAGTAGTCCACATTCATTTTTCAGTGTTCCTTCTCTGGATGTAGCTGATTCTGTCCATCATTGAACAATTGGAACTGAATTGGATCTTCTCTTTGTCAAAGATAGCCACTTGGATCAGAATACATCCTCATATAATACTGTTGTTGAAGTGCATAATGATCTCCTGGTTCTGCTCATTTCACTCAGCATCAGTTCATGTAAGTCTTTCCGAATCTCTATGTCTTCTGGTCATTTGTTATAGAACAATAATATTCCATAACATTCATATACCACAATTTACTCAACCATTCTCCAATTGATGGGCATCCGTTCAATTTCCAGTTTCCAACCACTACAAAAAGGTCTGTCACATTTTGGAACATACATATCCTTTTCTCTTCTTTAATATCTCTTTATATCCATAAGCCCAGTAGTAACACTGCTGGATCAAAGGGTATGCACATTTTGATAACTTTTTGGGAATAATTCCAAATTGCTCTGCACAATGGTTGGATGCATTCACAACTCCACCAACAATGCATCAGTGCCCCAGTTTTCCCACATCCCCTCCAACATTTGTCAATATCCTTTTCTGTCATCTTAGCCAATTTGAAAGGTGTGTAGTGGTATTTCAGAATTATCTTAATTTGCATTTCTCTGATCAATAGTGATTTGGAACACCCTTTCATATGCGTAGAAATAGTTACAGTTTCATCACTTGAAAATTGTCTGTTCATATCTTTTGACCATTTATCAATTGGAGAATGGCTTGATTTCTTATAAATTAAAGTCAATTCTCTATATAATTTGGAAATGAAGCCTTTATCAGAACCTTTATCTGTAAAAATGTTTTCCCAGTTTATTGCTTCTCTTCTAATCTTGTTTGCATTGGTTTTGTATGTACAAAATTTTTTAATTTTATATAACCAATATTTTCTATTTTGTGATCAATAATGATCTCTAGTTCTCCTTTGGTCACAGATTCTTTCCTCTTCCACAAGTCTAAGAGGTAAACTATGATATTTCCTTCTAATTTATTTATAATCTCGTACTTTATGTCTAAATCATGAACCCATTTTGATCTTATCTTGGTATACGGTGTTAAGTGTGGGTCCATGCCTAGTTTCTGCCATACTAATTCCCAGTTTTCCCAGCAGTTTTTGACAAAAAGTGAATTCTTATCCCAAAAGTTGGGATCTTTGGATTTGTCAAACACTAGATTACTATAGTTATTGACTATTTTGTCCTGTGGAACCTAACCTATTCCACTGATGAACTAATCTATTTCTTAGACAAAACCAAATGGTTTTGGTGACCGCTGCTTTATAATATAGTTTTAGATCAGGTGCAGCTAGGCCACCTTCATTTGATTTTTTTTTTCATTAATTCCCTTAAAATTCTTGACTTTTGTTCTTCCATATGAATTTTGTTGTTATTTTTCTAGATCATTAAAATAGTTTCTTGGGAGTCTGATTGGTATAGCACTAATTAAATAGATTAGTTTAGGTAATATTGTCATCTTTATTTTATCTGCTCAGCCTATCCAAGAGCACTTAATATTTTTCAAATTGTTTAAATCTGATTTTATTTCTGTGGAAAGTGCTTTGTAATTTTGCTCATATAATTCCTGAATTTTCTTTGGTAGATAGATTCCCAAATATTTTATTCTATCAACTGTTATTTTGAATGGGATTTCTCTTTGCATCTCTTGTTGTTGGGTTTTGTTGGTGATGTATACAAATTCTGAGGATTATTGTGGATTTATTTTGTATCCTGCAATTTTGCTAAAGTTTTGAATTATTTCTAATAGCTTTTTAGTAGAATCTCTGGGGTTCTCTAAATATACCATTATATTGTCTGCAAAGAGGGATAATTTGGTTTCCTCATTACCTACTCTAATTCATTTGATCTCTTTCTCAACTCATTACCATTTTCTAATACAATATTGAATAGTAATGGTGATAGTGGACAATCTCATTGCACTCATAATCTTACTGGAAATGGGTCCAGTTTATCCCCATTCCATATGATACTTACTGACAATTTTAAATAGATGCTCCTGATTATTTTAAGGAAAAGTCAATTGATTTCTATATTCTCAGGTGTTTTTATTAGGAATGGATGTTGGATTTTATCAAATGCTTTTTCTGCATCTATTGAGATGATCATTTGGTTTTGTAAATTAGTTTTTGATATAGTCAATTAAGCAAATACTTTTTCTAATATTGAACCAGCCCTACACTCCTGGTATAAAATTTACTCTATATTCTCCCTCATTATTTTTTTCATAGTATAGACTACATGAAATTTTAAAATATTTTGCACAAATAAATCCACTACATCTAAGATTAAAGAGAAAACAATTAACTGGGGAGAGAGACTTTGTAGCAAGTTCCTTTGATAAAACTTTAATTTCTAATGTATAAAAGCAAATAGTTTTAATTTTTAAGAATAACGTCCATTCTCTATTTCATAAATAGTCAATGTATATGAATTAGCAGTTCTGACTGGAAGATATACATATTATATGTAGTTTTGTTTAAAAGAATATTCCAAGTGACTAATACTTAGATAAATGTAAGTTGAATTAATTTTAATATTATGTTTTTCACATATAAAATTGGTACAGTTGATTTAAAAAAAATACTGATAATTGAAGATTCTGTTAAAAAAAAAAAAAAAAAAAAAGAAGAGGTGCATTGATGCCCTTTTGTCAGAACTGTGTATTTTTCTAGCCATTCTGAAAAACAATTTAGAACTATGGTCAAAATTTTACAAAAATTGTCCCTGCTTTTTAACTATTTGCTTAGCATAATTTTTCCCTATGCAACTCTAAATGGTTCCTTACATTTCATATTTTTTTATCCTCACTTTTAGTACTTTTATATGTAGAACTTTTTAATGTTTTTTTTTTCAATTTTGTTTATGGTGTGTGGTTTAGTTGTGTTTATTTTATTATTTCTTTGCCAAAATCTTGTCAAAAATCATTATGAATATTTCACTATAAGAAAGAAGAAAGAAGATTTCAGGTCACTATAAATTCATATATGTTTTTTTTTTTTCTTTTTCTTTTCTTTTTTTCTTTCTTTTTTTTTTCCTGAGGCTGAGGTTAAGTGATTTGCCCAGGGTCACATAGGTAGGAAGTCTTAAGTATCTGAGACCAGAGTTGAACTCTGGTCCTCCTGAATTCAAGGCTGGTGCTCTATCCACTGTGCCACCTAGCTGCCCCTTCATATATGTTTTTAAAGCATATATTTTATTAATTAAGAATTGGCAGACTAGTCTGTTTTTAATTCTCCTTTTGATATTTAGACACCTACAGGTATATATATATATATATATATATATATATATATATATATATATATATATATATATATATTTGTATGTATGTATACTTAATTTTAGTTTTGAAGACATTTTTCTTAATTTACCTTGCTTAGGTAATTGAAACACTTAGTCAATTGAAACACTTGTACCTCTGATGTATTGTTCTGAGGGGCCCAAAGTAGGGATAATGAAAACTGAAAAAAGTTATTGAAAGGAAAATATTAGAAATTATTTAAAGCAATATTGAAATCTGATTTAAGCAATAAACAATGAATTAGATTCATTGATTTGAGAATGAATGGGGTAAATGTTAGTAAATAGATTAACCATAGTGAGAGGCATGAAATTAAAAATTTTATTTAAAATTAGTATTGACAAAATACCTGACTTTGTTCCCTCAAAATTTCTATTGTTTTTATTTATTTTACCACATCACTTGGGTGTGTTTGTTAATAAATCAAATAGTTTAATAAATATAAAATATACTATATATTATATGAAGTATATTTTCTATTTTTATTTCTATGATTGAATTACTATTTTGATATCCAAGGATTAGCAATTCCATGACTTTAACACTGTGGTTTCTGCCTCCCTTTATACAGATACTAATTATTGGGTAGATGGTTTTATTGCTTGCAGAGCCCTTGGACAACTAGCCTTTGTGATTAGCTAGACTAATTCTCAGACAAAATGCACAGTATCTATTAACAAGGCCATCTTTAAAGATTTTCTAACTTAGAATACCCAGAATTCTGAATTCCACTATCCTTAGAAAAGGCCATTAGAAGCTATGGTAATAGGATTTGTGGAGTGAGAAAATGTTAAATATTCTTAAATTTGTGTTCTAGAAATCTACTTTCTAATGACTTACATAATCAATGAAATGATTCTGAGCTATTGAGTTGTCTATAGGGCACTGGTTGAATATTCAAACAATTTTCAAAATTTAATAAATTCAATATTTTGAAAATCAGTTAATCAATATTCATGAAGTTCATACTATTTGCCAGCCACTGAACTAAATTTTAGAATTACTAATATAAAGAAAATAATGCTTCTTTTCAAGAAGTTTACATTCCAATAACAAAAGCCAAAATTCCAAATATAAAGATACACATCACTATATTTTCATATGAGTATACATATATGTATAGTAATAAAAAAATAATGTTTGTTAGTGTACACGTTCATATTTATTGCTTTTGCATTAACATAGTATTTCCATAAAGTTAAGATAATCTATGCATTTGCACGTATTATGTTGAGCAGGAAGCTTTCAACATAAATTGAGTGTTTTATTTATATCATAAATAAATATAAATAAATCATTTTTCTCTCTCTGATAGAATTTCACAATCTATGTATCTTTTATATTTCAAAGTCAAGGGATATGCTTTGTTAATTGAGTGATGAAAATCACAGCATAATATATATTTATATCGATATTATACTGTTCAGTGATAACTTGTCAAATGTTCAGAAAGAACAGTGATTTTTTCAAATGTAATAAAACTTGCTTTTGTAATGCTACCATATTAAGACAAGTATCATATGCAATTGTTAAACACTAAAAGTTCTCTCCATCATCAAGAAGTGAAGTCAACATGACCCCATCCTCAATATTATTTGATGAAGTTCTTGCAGTGTTAATAATAGCACCAAGAAGAGAAAAGAAATAAAGTATCAATGTAGGCTAATATATGATTAGAAACTATACTTACAGATACTATTGCTTAGAAATTGACATTTAAAATATCCTAGGGAAAATTATTGAAACAATAAGTTTAATGAATTTTCAGTCTATAAAATAAATCCACAACATAATAGCATTTTATATAATAAACATTCATGAGACAACAACAAAAATGAAAATCCCAATCAAACTAACTACAAAATGGCTAGAATATTAAGGGAAATTCTGGAAAAAATACATATTTGGAGGAATATTCAGTGTGTTCATGGTTATGCCATAACAATACAATAAAAATGGTGATGCCATAAAAGTATTCAATTTTAATGTTATCCCAATCAAATGACCAAATGAATACTTTACAAAATGTGATTAAAAATAAAATTCATTTGAAAAAGTAAAAACATAATGACAAGCAAAATAATGAATTGGAAATTTTTTAAAAAATGAAATGAAAATAAAAATGAAGAAGAGATAACACTTCCAGAATATAAAATATATTTAAAAGTAGACATTAATAAAATTATTCTTAAAAAGGTAAATAGTCAAGTATATGAAAATAGATGAACAGAAAATTTTCAAAGGAAGAATCCCAAACTATCAATATTCACACAAAAATAGCTAAATCATGTTAAAGATATTAAAATAAAAGCAACTTTGAGGTTTCACAACCCATCAAATCAAAAAAGAAGAAAACAACAAATGTTAAAGTGATGTGGGCAAAAAGGCATAGTAGCGAGTGGTTATTGAAGTTTCTATATGGTGGAAAGCAATTTGGAATATTGCCCATAAAGTTACCAAATCATTCATAATTTTTGATATTGCACTACTACTACTCAGCCTGTTTAGGCAAAGAAAGAGGAAAAGTGTCTGATGCTGCAAAAATATTTGAAGTTCTTTTGTTCATGGTTGCCAAAAAATTAAAAACGGAAGGAAGGAAGGAAGGAAGGAAGAAAGGAAGGAAGGAAGGAAGGAAGGAAGGAAGAAAGGAAGGAAGGAAGGAAGGAAGGAAGGAAGGAAGGAAGGAAGGAAGGAAGGAAGGAAGGAAGGAAGGAAGGAAGGAAGGAAGGAAGGAAGAAAAAGGGAGGGAGGGAGAAAGGGAGAAAGAGGAAAAGTGAATGAGGGAGGAAAGAAGAGAAAAGATGTAGGCAATAGAAACTTAGAAAGGAGAGGGTAAGGACAAGGATAAGATAGAGAGGAAAAGATAAAATAAAGAATTGGAGGGAAAGATAAAATACACCAGTGGTTGTACTTAGGAAATGTGTTTATTTTTGCTCTTCCTTCTTTTCTCCTTTTTCTTCCTCCTTCTTCTTCCTTCTTCCTCCTCCTCCTCCTCCTCCCTCCTCCTCCTCCTCCTCCTCCTCCTCCTCTTCCTCCTCCTCTTTCTCCTCCTTTTCCTCCTCCTCCTCCTCCTCCTCCTCCTTCTTCTCCTTCTCCTTCTTCTTCTTCTTCTTCTTCTTCTTCTTCTTCTTCTTCTTCTTCTTCTTCTTCTTCTTCTTCTTCTTCTTCTTCTTCTTCTTCTTCTTCTTCTTCTTCTTCTTCTTCTTCTTCTTCTTCTTCTTCTTCTTCTTCTTCTTCTTCTTCTTCTTCTGCTTCTGCTTCTTCTTCTTTTTCTTCTTCTTCTTTCTTGTTTTAGTTGTTCTTCATTTTGTGAGACCTCCTACTATGTAAATTTCATACCATGAGTGTACAGTTCAATGGCATAATGAAAGTTAATGAAGGCAGTTTGAGGAGGAGATTTGGAAAGAAAATACATTGAAGGTGAAAGAACTTTTAAATGTTCAGTTCTTCATACAGGAAACAAGCTATTCTGCACACTAGAGGATATGGAACTGATTAGGCACCAAGGAATGGTAATTTTCTGGAATGTAAGCAAAAACTGATTAAGCTACATATTTAATTGTCTGATACAGTTGCATTTTAATCTTGTAAAATGGAATCACTGAAATTGCAAATCATCAATAAGGCTGCTGCTAAATGAAATTTAAAAACAAAAGGTATTTTATAATGCTTTTTAAACTTTTTTTTTTTTTTTTTTTTTTTTTTTTTTTTTTTTTTTTTTTGCTGTTAACTAGAGTATTTTTAGAGTCTTTTTTCCCTTGGTATTTAAAATAGACAAAATTATATTGGCTAATGATGCAATGTGATTTGATATCAGGGTTTTTTTACAGAAAACTTTTGCATGACTATCAGTAAAACTTTCATCAAATAATATGGGCATTGCCCATTTAAAATAAAGTACTTCAGAAGATTATAGCTCAAAATCAAGGCCTCGAATAAACATTAGAAAATCTGTATTAATAGTATGAAATGTATTTTCACTTTCAATGTTAAATTACATATAAGGAGACTTAATGGTGATACTGAAAGATATTCCCTTCTTTTCCTTGCAAACTTTCAGCATGTAAAAGTGAATTCAGTCATCTACACCCAATAGAGATATATAACTTACATCTCTTTTTGCCTCATATTTCTATGTTATGGACCTCCATCCAGGTACTGTCATATGTGATATAACAGTATAGTAAATTCTTCAAAATAATGTCTTTTCCCACCTTTTTTATTTCTTTGCATAATGTTTGAATTCTTGGTTATTTTGTATAATAATTTTGAATAATATTCTTATTACATTTTATCTTAATTTTTATTCTTGAATTTTTTTATTTTTGAAAAGAAATAATCTTTAGCTTTCTTTGGGAGTTGACTACAACATCTTTGCTTTATGGATTTTAAGGCAATATTTTATAACAGTGTTATCTCAACAGTACATGTGACTCTTAAGGCTGAGTTATTTGGCATAATGCAGATATATTATCTTAACATTCTCTCTCAGCAATGCCTCAGATCGCAGTCAAAAGGTAAAGGGAGACATTTTTTTTTTCCATCTTAAGACAATTCAGAAGTCCATAGGAGAAATCTATAATCATAGAGTGGGTAGAGTGGGTAGTCTATAAACCTTAGTGTGGCAGAAGATATAGCAGTGAGCCTTGAAATTAACCACAACAGATACACCAATGTCAAGAACACTCACTTAGTCCAGAGACAGTAAAAGGCTAGAACAATTTCTGAGATTTCTTTGATGACATAGGGGACAGATAATACTGATTAGCAAGTCTATTATCTTAGCAATTAAAGGACAAATTTATAGGAGTGGCAGTAGCATTTGTGATTGATCACAAATGAGCAAGAGCCCTGGTCATGGTTGTAGACACAAGAGGAGTACTAACACTTGTGTAGGAGAGCAGTGATCATATTTTTCTCTGCTTCACAAATATACATACTTAGATGTGTATAGAAATCTATCTCACCCAATAGGTAGTTAGAACAAGATATTAATAATAAATGCTGGGAGGAAATAATAAGGAAAAGGGAAAATTAATGGAGACAATGATCAGATGCAAAGCAGATTTTTGAGGAGGGATAGGATAAAAAGAGAGAGTAAGAAACATGAGAAAAAATGGATGGTAGGAAATATGCATAAACATAAATGTGATGACATAAGCCATAGACTGAAAGTAGATATCAAAATGGATTGAAAACCAAAATTTGACAATTTCTTGTATACAAGAGATGCATTTAGGACAGAAAAAACAAACACAAGTTTGAAATTAGGGGATAATATAGAGACAATCATGCTTCAGTTGGAGTTAAGAGGACAAGGATAACTTTGTGATTTCAGGCAAAAAAAAAGTAAAGTCAAACCTATTTTAAAGAGATAATCAAGGAAACAATATTTTGCTAAAAGGTGCCACAGAACATGAAGTAACATCAAAAATAATTATCAGAAGTTTTATAGATAAAGGTTTCATTATTCAATTATATAGGAAACTGAATTACATAAAAATAAGACAATCAATAAATGGTCAAATGATATGAATAGGAAATTTTCAGATGAAAAAAAATCAAAGCTACCTGTAGTTATGAAAAACAAAAAGTTCTAAAGCACAATTAAAGAAAGCCAAATTAAAATAATTCTGAAAAAGCATAATATCTCTTCAGAAATGACAAATGCCAAGGGGATAAGAGAAAATAGGAACTATCATGAATTACAATAAATATGAATTATATTAAGTAGTGAATTGGCTTCACCATTGTGGAGAATAATGTGAAATTTGCTTGAAGAACTATAAAACTGTGCATATCCTTTGAGCATCACCATATTGGATCTATATCACAAAGATATAAAAGAAAATGGAAAAGAACCTAAATGGACAAAAATATTCATGGCTTCTTTTTTGTCCAATAAAGAATTGGAATTTGAGAGTATAGTCATTCATTTGAGGAAATCCTGAACAAGTGGTAGCATATGATTGTGATGTGTATGTGATATATGGATATCCTTTAAGAAATGGGAAGTGGATTCAAGAAAACAATAAATATGAAAACATCTATATGAATTGATTCATAGTTAAATGAAAACCATGATACTATTGTGCAAAGGAACAGCAATGTTATAATGATGATCAGCAAGGAAAAAAATTGGCTACTCTGATCATCACAGTGATCAAAGGTATTTCCAAAATGCTTATGATGAAAAAATGCTTTGCACTTCCCGAGAGAAAATTTTTAAGCTCTTAGTGCAAATTGAAGTATAATTTTCTTATTTTCATTTTTTTCATAAAGCTAATTGGAAATGTGTTTTGCATGAATTCACTTGTATAATTGATATCATATTGTTTGAATTCTCAGTGGATGGAAGAAGAGTGGGAAGGGAAAAAAAATCTGAATCTTAAAATTTTAAAAAGAAAAAAAAAGTTGAAAGCAAGCAAATAAATTTAAAAAATTAAAAACATTTCACGATGGAATATTATTTCAATAATAATGAATGTCTTTAAATTGCACTAATGATTTATATAAGTATTTCAATATATTGACATGATCTCAATCATAGAATGTTAAAAAGTTTTGTACTGAAAAATTTAATAATGAATTTGGAAAGTAGTAGGAGTAGCTGGACCAAAATATCTTGTTTCTGATTTTTCTCCATAATATATGTATATATGTAAGGGTCCATTAAAAAAGTCAGGCATGCACAATTGAGATGTAAGTAGGCCAATGGTCTCTGAGGTCCTAGGATATGATTAGAATTGAGTACTTAGGGACTTCCTTCTCGTGTGGGACCTCCAGCCATGGCAGGAATCCTAAAATCTCACTCTGAAATCTCATCAAGTTCAGGATGCAACCTTCATCACCGATTGGCTTGTATCTGTGACCTCATAGACTCCATATAAGCTCAGGGCAGGACGAACTCTATTTCTTTATCATCTAGAGCTTGGCCTAGAGGAACAGTACCAAGATAGGTGCAGGAGGTCATAGAGTGGTTGTAGACCACGTAAATAAAGTCTAAGCTTGTTTGCCAAAATTCTCAGGTGCTCTGTTGTGCTTAAAACTGCTTCCATATGAGATAGCAACTGGAGGATTCTGGGGACTTCAAAACAGAGGTAAGATTGATATTATATTTATCAGAGTCTCTCTGATTAGGCCTGGGCATTAGAATTGATTAGCATTAGTTAGGTGCGAGAATTGGCCCTAACATATATGTGTGTACATATATATATACATATATATATATATATATATATATATATATATATATATATATATATGTATATATATATGTACACACATATATGTATATATTATATATAGGCATAAAGAAAAGTTCCAATGGAAAGTTTCAATAGAAAAGTTTCTACTCTTTGGGGAAGGAGGGATGATTTCTAGCTCAAGATAGTTTTCATATAAGAATTTGTACTTCATCTGGTCCCTGAACAGAAAAAAAAAAAAGTGAATATATCAAGTCCATTTTAGGGAAGAAGAATGCTTTACTATTTAATGTCCTTTTCTACCATGATGTAAAAAACCTGTCACTCTGGAAGCTTACACTACCCCTAAACTTTCCATATCAGAAATCTTCTCTATCTTTCTCTATGTGACTGGCTTCTAAGAACTTCCATTTTTAAAAGGATGTTATGGTCATCCATGTCTTCATTTAAGTAGTGCTTGAACATTTTATTCTCTCGAATTTTTATTACCATATTCTTAACCAGGTACCAACACACCCCACTTCTGCTTTAGCTTTCTTTTATGTATTATCTTCCCCCATTAAAACATAAGCTCCTTGTGAACAGGCATTTTCTTCCTACTCAACACCTAGAATAGTGTCTGAAACATAATAAAGATTTAATAAATTCCAAATGATTGAGAGGAATGAGAGAACAGAACAGAACTAAAGGATTTGGCTTGATTTCTTATAAATTAAAATCAATTCTCTGTATATTTTGGAGATGAGGCCTTTATCAGAACCTTTAACTGTAAAAATGTTTTCCCAATTGTTACTTCCCTTCTAATCTTGTTTGCATTAGTTTTGTTTGTACAAAAGCTTCTTAATTTGATGTAATCAAAATTTTCTATTTTGTGATCAATAACGATTTCTACTTCTCCTTTGTTCACAAATTCCTTCCTCCTCCACAAGTATGAGAGGTAAACTATCCTATGTTCCTCTAATTTATTTATGATCTAGTTCTTTATGCCTAAATCACGGACCCATTTTGATCTTATCTTAGTATGTGGTGTTAAGTGTGGGTCCATGCCTAGTTTCTGCCATACTAATTTCCAGTTTTCCTAGCAGTTTTTGTCAAATAATGAATTCTTATCCCAAAATGTGGGATCTTTGGGTTTGTCAAACGCTAGATTGCTATTTTTATTCACTATCTTGCCCTGTGAACCTAACCTATGCCACTGATCAACTAGTCTATTTCTTAGCCAATGTCAAATGGTTTTGGTGTTGTTGCTTTATAATATAGTTCTAGATCAGGTACAGCTAGACCATCTTCACTTAGTTGTTTTTTCATTACTTCCCTTGAAATGCTCGACCTTTTGTTGTTCCATATGAATTCTGTTGTTATTTTTTCTAGGTTATTTAAATAGTTTCTTGGAAGTCTGATTGGTATAGCACTAAATAAATAGATTAGTTTAGGGAGTATTGTCATCTTAATTATATTCGCTCGGCCTATCCAAGAGCACTGGATGTCTTTCCAATTATTTAAATCTGACTTTATTTTTGTGGCAAGTGTTTTGTAATTTTGCTCATATAATTCCTGACTCTCCTTTGGTAGACATATTCTCAAATATTTTATATTATCAACCGTTATTTTGAATGGAATTTCTCTTTGTATCTCTTGCTGTTGGATTGTGTTGTTAATGTATAAAAATGCTGAGGATTTATGTGGATTTATTTTGTATCCTGCAACTTTGCTAAAATTCTGAATTATTTCTAATAGCTTTTTAGCACAGTCTTTGGGGTTCTCTAAGTATACCATCATATCATCTGTGAAAAGTGATAATTTGATTTCCTCATTTCCTACTCTAATTCCTTGAATCTCTTTCTCGGCTCTTATTGCTGAGGCTAGAGTTTCTAGTACTATATTGAAAAGTAATGGTGATAGTGGGCAACCTTGTTTCACTCCTGATCTTATAGGGAAAGGTTCTAGTTTATCGCCATTACATATGATGTTTACTGAAGGTTTTAAATATATCCTTATTATTTTAAGGAATAGTCCATTTATTCCTATACTCTCAAGCGTTTTTAGTAAGGAATGGATGTTGGATTTTATCAAATGCTTTTTCTGCATCTATTGAAATGATCATATGGTTTTTATTAATTTGATTATTAATATGGTCAATTATACTAATAGTTTTCCTAATGTTAAACCAGCCCTGCATTCCTGGTATAAATCCCACTTGGTCATAGTGTATTATCCTGGGGATGATTTTCTGAAGTCTTTTTGCTAATATCATATTTAAGATTTTAGCATCAATATTCATTAAGGTAATTGGTCTATAGTTTTCTTTCTCAGTTTTTGATCTACCTGGTTTAGGTATCAGTACCATGTCTGTGTCATAAAAAGAGTTTGGTAGGACTCCTTCAATCCCTATTTTTTCAAATAGTTTACATAGCATTGGAGTTAGTTGTTCTTTAAATGTTTGGTAGAATTCACATCTAAATCCATCTGGTCCTGGGGACTTTTTCTTAGGAAGTTGGTTAATAGCTTGGTCTATTTCTTTTTCTGAGATGGGACTATTTAGACTATTTATTTCTTCCTCTGTTAATCTGGGCAAGTTATATTTTTGAAGGTATTCTTCCATTTCATTTAAGTTATCAAATTTATCGACATAAAGCTGAGCAAAGTAGCTCCTAACTATTGTTCTAATTTCCTCTTCATTAGTGGTGAGTTCACCCTTTTCATTTTCAAGACTAACAATTTGCTTTTTCTCGTTCCTTTTTTTAATCAGGTTTACTAAGGGTTTGTCTATTTTGTTGGTTTTTTCTTAGAACCAACTCTTAGTTTTATTAATTAATTCAATAGCTATTTTACTTTCAATTTTATTAATCTCACCTTTTATTTTTTGAATTTCAAGTTTTGTGTTTGTCTGGGGGTTTTTAATTTGTTGCTTTTCTAGCAATTTTAGTTGTAAGCCCAATTAGTTGGCCCTCTCTTTCTCTATTTTATGCAAGTAGGCCTGTAGAGATATGAAACTTCCCCTTATTACTGCTTTGGCTGTATCCCACACATTTTGGTATGATGTCTCATTATTGTCATTTTCTTGGGTGAAGTTATTAATTATGTCTATGATTTGCTGTTTTACCCAATCATTCATTAGTATAAGATTATTTAGTTTCCAATTATTTTTTGGTCTATTTTCCCCTGGCTTTTTATTAAATGTAATTTTGATTGCATTATGGTCTGAAAAGGATGCATTTACTATTTCTGCCTTACTGCATTTGATTTTGAGGTTTTTATGCCCTAGTATATGATCAATTTTTGTATAGGTTCCATGAACTGCTGAGAAGAAAGTATATTTCTTTCTGTCTCCATTTAGCTTTCGCCAAAGATCTATCGTATCAAACTTTTCTAATATTCTATTTACCTCTTTGACTTCTTTCTTATTTATTTTGTGGTTTGATTTATCTAATTCTGAGAGTGCAAGGTTGAGATCTCCCACTATTATAGTTTTGCTATCTATTTCCTCTTGAAGCTCTTTTAATTTCTCTTTTAAGAATTTAGATGCTGCACCACTTGGTGCATATATGTTTAATATTGATACTGCTTCATTATTGATGCTGCCCTTTAGCAGGATATAATGTCCTTCCTTATCTCTGTTAATTAGGTCAATTTTTGTTTTTGCTTGATCTGAGATGAGGATGGCTACTCCTGCTTTTTTGGTTTTGCCTGAAGCATAATCAATTCTGCTCCACCCTTTTACTTTTAGTTTGAATGTCTCACCCTGTTTCAGGTGTGTTTCCTATAAACAACATATAGTAGGATTGTGACTTTTAATCCAGTCTGCTAACTGCTTCCTCTTTATGAGGCAGTTTGCACCATTCACATTATGGTTAGAAGGACTAATTCTATATTGCTTGTCATCCTATTAACCCCTGCTTATGCTTTTCCCCTTCCCTTCCCTCTTACCCCCCTACCCAGTATTAAACTGGTGAACACCACTTGCTTTTCACAGCCCTCCCTTTTTAGGATCCCTCCCCCACCTTAAAGATCCTCCCCTTATTTTACCCCTTTTCCTCGAAATTTCTGTATTCCCTTCCCCTTAGCTTACTCCTTCCCTTTCACTTTTCAATGAAGTGGAAGAAGTTTCACCATAAATCAAATATGTCTATTGATACACACTATGTTCATCTCCCTCCTTTCTTTCTCTCAGATATAATAGGTTACCTTTGCCTCTTCATGAGATGTAGTACCACCACTTTACATTTTTTTATGATATAATTTCCTTTCCACCTCTAGTTTCTAAGACAAATTGTACATATGTTCTTTACATATTTTTTTGGCAGAAATATAGTTCTCAAGATTTCTTTTTACCTTTTTAGAAATCTCTTGAGTTCTGTATTTGAAGATCAAACCTTTTATGTAGGTCTGGTTTTTTCATCAAAAATAGATGGAATTCATTTATTTTGTTAAATGTCCATCTTCTTACCTGGAAAATGATGCTCAATCTTGCTGGGTAAGTTATTCTTGACTGCATACCAAGTTCCTTAGCCTTTTGGAATATCATGCTCCAGGCCCTGCGTTCTTTTAATGTGGATGCTGCTAGATCCTGGGTTATCCTTATTGTGGATCCTCCATATCTGAATTGATTTTTTTCTAGCAGCTTCCAATATCTTTTCCTTTGTCTGATGGTTCTTGAACTTGGCCACTATATTTCTTGGTGTTTTGATTTTAGGGTCCCTTTCAGTAGGATCGATGAATTTTTTTAATGTCTATTTTACCCTCTGTTTCCAGAACGTCTGGGCAGTTCTCTTTGATAATTTCCTCGAAAATGGTGTCCAAGCTCTTTTTTTCCTCACATTTTTCTGGGAGTCTGATTATTCTCAAATTGTCTCTCCTGGATCTGTTTTCCAGGTCTGTTGTCTTTCTAGTAAGGTACTTGACATTCTTTTCAATTGTTTCATTTCTCTGGTTTTGCTTGACTACCTCTTGGTTTCTCCTTGAGTCATTCATTTCTATTTGTTCCAGTCTAATTTTCAATGATGTATTTTCTTCACTCACTTTTTTTATATCTCTTTGTAATTGTCCAATTGAGTTTTTATCTTCTATGGAATTTTTTTTCCATTTTATCCATTTTATTTTTTAGAGAGCTGATTTCTTTTTCCAGCTCACTAATCCTGTTTTCCTTGGAGTTGTTTACCTTTTCCAGCTCACTAATCTTGTTTCTCAATGATTTGATTTCTTTATCCACTCTGTCTTTGAATGCATGGGATGACTTCTCCAGGCTCTCTTGCCAAGCTTCCCTTTCCTTTTCCCATTTCTCTTCCAGCTCTCTTGTGAGAGCCTTTTTGATTTCCTCTATGAGATTCTTTTGTGTTGAGGAGCAGCTCATATCCCCTTAGGGGATTCCTCTGGGGACAGTCTGTTTTTAGTCTCCTCAGTGTTTGAAGTCTGCTCTCTCTCCATACAAAAGCTGTCAATGGTTAGAGCCCTTTTGTATTTTTTGTTCATTTTGTCAGAGTAGGAATCATAGAAAACAAACTGACAAGAGAAACAATTGGTCTGTTTTTTTGGGGGGAATGGGGCTGGATGGTATTAATGGGATTCCTCTACAGACTGGGGGTAGAGCGGCAGAGAGCCACTAACAGAACAGCAATGACTGTACTGAGTCTGAGCTCTGAGGCTCTGAGAACCCACTGAGTCAGTGCAGGTGGGGGTTGGGGGTGGACGGGTTCTGAGAGATGCTGGCTTTCTGGGGTTTTAATCTTCACCTCTGGTGTTTACACCCTCTCTGCTGCTCCTAGCTTGCTGCCAAGGTGGAGCATCCACACTGGGGAAAAAGTCCTTTAGCAGAAATGGCAGAGATTGTACCCCTACCCCTCTGGTCTGAGCTGTGTGAGCTGCCTGTCTCGCTCTGGCTGCCTGCCCTCAGTCTGCGCCCAGTCTGATTGACCCTCCCCCGAGCAAACACAGACGACTTTCTGGCGACTTTCAAGGATGTCTTCTCTTGGTGATTATTTGTGGATTTCTTTCTCGGTCAAGCATTAACTCTGAGGCTTGTCATGAAGTAAGTCTGAGAGAAAACGAGAAGCTCAATCAGCTGTCTGCCTCCAAGCCGCCATCTTGGCCGGAAGTTCCCACTCAGCATCAGTTGATGTAAGTCTCTCCAAGCCTCTCTGTATTCCTCCTGCTGGTCATTTCTTACAGAGCAATAATAGTCCATAACCTTCATATACCATAATTTACCCAACCATTCTCCAATTGATGAACATCCATTCATCTTCCAGTTTCTAGCCACTATGAAAAGAGCTGCCATAAACATTTTGGCACATACAGGTGTCTTTCCCCTCCTCAGTATTTCTTCGGGATATAAGCCCAATAGCAGCAATGCTGGATCAAAGGGTATACACAGTTTGATAACTTTTTGGGCATAGTTCCCAATTGCTCTCCAGAATGGTTGGATTCTTTCACAACACCACCAACAATGTATTAGTGTCCCAGTTTTCCCACATCCCCTCAAACATTCATTATTATTTGTTCCTGTTATCTTAGCCAATCTGACATGTGTGTAGTGCTATCTCAGAGTTGTTTTAATTTGCATTTCTCTGATCAGTAGTGATTTGGAACACTCTAATAAAGCTCTTTCTTAAATCAAAGTTCTCAAAATATGCTTGCATTAAGTATATGAAGGAAGCCTTAGAATCAACTTTTTTTTTTTTTTAATAGTTTTTATTTACCAAATATATGCATGGATAATTTTATAACATTGACAATTGCCAAACCTTTTGTTCTAATTTTTCCCCTTCTTCCCCCCACCAGATGGCAGGTTGACCAATACATGTTAAATATGTTAAATTAAATACAATATATGTATACATGACCAAACAGTTGTTTTGCTGTACAAAAAGAATTGGACTTTGAAATAGTGTACAATTAGCCTTTGAAGGAAATCCAAAATGCAGGCAGACAAAATTAGAGGGATTGGAAATTCTACATAGTGGTTCATAATCATCTGCCAGAGTTCTTTTGCTGGGTGTAGCTCGTTCAGTTCTATACTGCTCTATTGGAACTGATTTGGTTCATCTCATTGTTGAAAATGGCCACATCCATCAAAATTGATCATCTTAGAGTATTGTTGTTGAAGTATACAACAATCTCCTGGTCCTGCTCATTTCACTCAGCATCAGTTCATCTAAGTCTCTCCAGGCCTTTCTGAAATCATCCTGTTGCTCATTTCTTACAGAATAATAATATTCCATAATATTCATATACCACAATTTATTCAGCCAATCTCCAATTGATGGGCATCCATGTAGTTTCCAGTTTCTGGCCACCACAAAGAGGGCTGCCACAAACATAGAATCAACTTTTTAAAGATGAATCCAGCTAGTGGGAAGAACTTTGGATTTAAGACATTAGACCCTGTGTGAAGGTTTACAGCGCAATCCTCTCCTTAGGGGATAAGTAGGTGTAAAGGTATGGAATACATTTAATGTAAATGGAAGGGATAAATTAAAACAAGGAAAAAGTTTATTTGAGATATAGATGTCAGGATTCAAACAGAAGAATGAAACACTAAATTCAGATGTTCTTAGGCCTCCTCTATAACTACACCACTTGGGAAAAACATCAGATAAGTAATACCATCCTCATTACAATTCTAATTCCTGGGGATCTTATCTTGTTAATGTATGTTGAGACTGCTGTGGCTCCAAGATATTCTAAAGAAAAAAATAATTTATTACATCTTATATAAATATATGTTGAAATTCCTCAAAATATCTAATATTCATATATATTTTTGTATCAAACAGTTATGATTAAGTAAACCTGGCTAAAATTTGATAAATTTAGTTTCCTTTCATCACTTTTTAGTCCATTATTGTCCTACTTATTAAAAGATTGAAATCCAAAAATTCTAGGTTTTTAAATTTGTTTTTAGTTTGCTAATGCATCCTCAAATTTTTATATGTTATATATAATATAACTTTAGAAAAGAGTCCAACTGATGACTTTGTGTAACTCTACCTCACTTAAATCTAATTCACCCACAAATCAAAATATCATTTCATGATATTATTGCTTTTTTTTTTTTGGAAAATGAAAGACAAACAATTCTTTTTTTTTTTTTTATTATATATATATATATATTTTATAATATTATCCCTTGTATTCATTTTTCCAATTTACCCCCCCTCCCTCTATTCCCTCCCCCCGACGACAGGCAATACCATACATTTTACATGTGTTACAATATAGTCTAGGTACAATACATGTGTGCGAATATCACTTTCTTGTTGCACAATAAACATTAGAATCCGAAGGTACATGCAACCTGGGCAGACAGATATTAGTGCTAACAATTTTCATTCCCCTCCCAGTGTTTCTTCTCTGGGTGCAGCTACCTCTGTCCATCATTGATCAACTGGAAGTGAGTTGGATCTTCTTTATGTTGAAGATTTCCACTTCCATCAGAATACATCCTCATACAGCATTGTTGTTGAAGTGTACAGTGATCTTCTGGTTCTGCTCATTTCACTCAGCATCAGTTGATTTAAGTCTCTCCAACCCTCTCTGTATTCCTCCTGCTGGTCATTTCTTACCGAGCAATAATATTCCATAACCTTCATGTACCACAATTTACCCAACCATTCTCCAACTGATGGACATCCATTCATCCTCCAGTTTCTAGCTACAACAAAAAGAGCTGCCACAAACATTTTGGCACATATATGTCTCTTTCCGCTCTTTAGTATTTCTTTGGGATATAATCCCAGTAGTAGTGCTGCTGGGTCAAAGGGTATGCACAGTTTGATAACTTTTTGGGCATAATTCCAGATTGCTCTCCAGAATGGCTGGATTCTTTCACAACTCCACCAGCAATGTATTAGTGTCCCAATTTCCCCACATCCCCTCCAACATTTGTCATTATTTGTTCCTGTCATCTTAGCCAATCTGACAGGTGTGTAGTGGTATCTCAGAGTGGTCTTAATTTGCATTTCTCTGATCAGTAGTGATTTGGAACACTCTTTCATGTGAGTGGATATAGTTTCAATTTCTTCCTCTGAGAATTGTCTGTTCATATCCTTTGACCATTTATCAATTGGAGAATGGTTCGGTTTCTTATAAATTTGGGTCAGTTCTCTATATATTTTGGAAATGAGACCTTTGTCAGAACCTTTGTTTTTAAAAATATTTTCCCAATTTGTTATTTCCCTTCTAATCTTGTTTGCATTAGTATTATTTGTACAGAAACTTTTTAGTTTGATGTAATCAAAATCTTCTATTTTGTGATCAATAATGATCTCTAGTTCTCCTCTGGTCATAAATTCCTTCCTCCTCCACAAGTCTGAGAGGTAGATTATCCTCTGTTCCTCTAATCTATTTATTATCTCCCTTTTTATGCCTAAATCATGGACCCATTTTGATCTTATCTTGGTATATGGTGTTAAGTGTGGATCCATATCTAATTTCTGCCATACTAATTTCCAGTTTTCCCAACAGTTTTTTCCGAATAATGAATTTTTATCCCTAATGTTGGTATCTTTGGGTTTGTCAAAGATTAGATTGCTATAGATGTACCCTTTTTTGTCCTTTGTATCTAATCTGTTCCACTGATCTACCGGTCTATTTTGTAGCCAATACCAAATGGTTTTGGTGACTGCTGCTATATAATATAGCTTTAGATCAGGTACACTTAGACCACCTTCCTCTGAGTTTTTTTTCATTAGTTCCCTTGCAATTCTTGACCTTTTATTCTTCCATATGAATTTTGTTGTTATTTTTTCTAGGTCATTAAAATAGTTTCTTGGGAGTCTGATTGGTATAGCATTAATAAATAGATTAGTTTGGGGAGTATTGTCATCTTTATTATATTCGCTCGGCCTATCCAAGAGCACTGAATGTCTTTCCAATTATTTAAATCTGATTTTATTTTTGTGGCAAGTGTTTTGTAATTTTTCTCATATAATTCCTGACTTTTCTTTGGTAGATGGATTCCCAAATATTTTATACTCTCAACATTTGTTTGGAATGGAATTTCTCTTTGTATCTCTTGCTGTTGCATTTTGTTAGTGATATATAAAAATGCCGAGGATTTATGTGGATTTATTTTGTATCCTGCCACTTTGCTGAAATTTTGAATTATTTCTAGTAGCTTTTTAGCAGAGTCTTTGGGGTTCTCTAAGTATACCATCATGTCATCTGCAAAAAGTGATAGTTTGATTTCCTCATTTCCTACTCTAATTCCTTGAATCTCTTTCTCGGCTCTTATTGCCGAGGCTAGTGTTTCTAGTACTATATTGAATAGTAATGGTGATAGTGGGCAACCTTGTTTCACTCCTGATCTTATTGGGAAAGGTTGCAGTTTATTTCTATTGCATATTATGCTTACTGACGGTCTTAAATATATACTCCTGATTATTCTAAGGAATAATCCATTTATTCCTATACTCTCAAGAGTTTTTAGTAGGAATGGATGTTGGATTTTGTCAAATGCTTTTTCTGCATCTATTGAGATGATCATATGGTTCTTATTAATTTGATTATTAATATGGTCAATTATATTAATAGTTTTCCTAATATTAAACCAGCCCTGCATTCCTGGAATAAATCCTACTTGATCATAGTGTATTATCTTGGAGATGATTTTCTGAAGTCTTTTTGCTAATATCTTATTTAAGATTTTAGCATCAATATTCATTAAGGAGATTGGTCTATAATTTTCTTTCTCAGTTTTCGATCGACCAGGTTTAGGTATCAGTACCATGTCTGTGTCATAAAAGGAGTTTGGTAGGACTCCTTCATCCCCTATTTTTTCAAATAATTTATATAACATTGGGGCTAATTGTTCTTTAAATGTTTGGTAGAATTCACATGTGAATCCATCTGGCCCTGGGGATTTTTTCCTGGGGAGTTGATTAATAGCTTGTTCTATTTCTTTTTCTGAAATGGGACTATTTAAGCAATTTATCTCCTCCTCTGTTAATCTAGGGAGCCTATATTTTTGGAGAAAGTCATCCATTTCACTTAAGTTATCAAATTTATTGGCATAAAGTTGGGCAAAGTAACTCCTTATTATTTCTCTAATTTCCTCTTCATTGGTGGAAAGATCCCCCTTTTCATTTGTAAGACTATCAATTTGATTTTCCTCTTTCTTTTTTTTGATCAAATTTACCAAAGGTTTATCTATTTTATTGGCTTTTTCATAAAACCAACTCTTGGTTTTATTTATTAATTCAATAGTTTTTTTACTTTCAATTTTATTGATTTCTCCTTTTAATTTTTGTATTTCGAGTTTAATTTTTGGTTGGGGGTTTATAATTTGGTCTTTTTCTAGCCTTTTAAGTTGTAAGCCCAATTCGTTAATCTTCTCTTTCTCAATTTTCTTCAAATAAGCCTCTAAAGATATAAAATTTCCCCTTATTACTGCTTTAGCTGCATCCCAAAGATTTTGATATGATGTCTCATCATTATCATTATCTTGGGTGAAATTGTTAATTGTTTCTATAATTTGCTCTTTCACCCAGTCATTCTTTAAGATGAGATTATTCAATTTCCAATTACTTTTTGGTCTATTTACCCCTAACTTTTTACTGAATGTAGCTTTTATTGCATTGTGATCTGAGAAGAAGGCATTTATTATTTCTGCCTTCCTACATTTAATTTTGAGATCTTTATGTCCTAATATATGGTCAATTTTTGTATAGGATCCATGAACTGCTGAGAAGAAAGTATATTCCTTCCTATTGCCATTCAGTTTTCTCCAAAGGTCTATCATACCTAGTTTTTCTAATGTTCTATTTACTTTTTTAATTTCTTTCTTGTTTGTTTTGTGGTTTGATTTGTCTAAATCTGAGAGTGCAAGGTTGAGATCTCCCACTATTATAGTTTTACTGTCTATTTCTTCTTGCAGTTCTCTTAACTTTTCCTTTAGAAAGTTAGATGCTATACCACTTGGTGCATATATGTTTAGTATTGATATGGCTTCATTATTTATGCTACCTTTCAGCAGGATATAGTTTCCTTCCTTATCTTTTTTAACGAGATCTACTTCTGCTTTTGCTTGATCTGAGATAAGGATAGCTACCCCTGCTTTTTTGGCTTTACCTGAAGCATAATAAGCTCTGTTCCAACCTTTTACCTTTACTCTGTATGTATCTCCCTGCTTTAAGTGTGTTTCCTGTAGACAACATATTGTAGGGTTCTGCTTTTTGATCCAATCTGCTATCCGTCTCCGTTTGATGGGATCGTTCATCCCATTTACATTTACAGTTAAAATTACTAATTCTGTATTTCCTGCCATCGTATTATCCCCAGATTATACTTTTTTCCCTTGACCCCCCTGATCCCCCTCCCCGATATTTAATTTACAGACCCCCCTTGTGACGCGCAACCCTCCCTCTTTTTTTTTTTTTTTTTTTTTTTTTTAGGATCCCTCCCCCCTCCCTCCAAGTCCCTTCACTTATTCTCCTTTTCCTTTCCCCTTTTCTTCTCCCCCCTTTTAATGAGGTGAGAGAAAATTCTCTGAAAAACAAATATGTTAATTATTTACTCTTTGAGCCTCTTCTGATGAGAGTAAGATTCACACAATGATTCTCCCCCTCACTAAGTTCCCTCAGATATGGTGTATTTTCTATGTCTCTTCCTGGGATGTAGTTTCCCTCTTTTTATCACTCCTTCCCCTTTTTCTGAACCGACCTCCTTCCCTTTACCACACCCCCCTTTTTTTCTTTTATATCAGTAAAATCAAATTATCCTTGAGTATTTTTTATATACCCACAACAAAGTTACAGTTCTCAAGGGTTCTGTGTACCTTTTTCTGTTTCTCTTCAGTCTTGTGGATGTAGATCAAATTTTTTGTTTAAGTCTGGTTTTTTTCTTAGAAACATATAGAATTCCTCTGTCTCATTGAATGACCATCTTCTTCCATGGAAAAAGATGCTAAACTTAGCTGGGTAGTTCATTCTTGGTTGCAGTCCTTGATCTTTTGCCTTTCGGAATATCAGGTTCCAGGCCCTTCTATCTTTTAATGTGGAGGCAGCCAGATCTTGGGTGACCCTTATTGTGGCACCTTGGTATTTAAATTGTTTTTTTCTAGCTGCTTGCAGGATTTTCTCCTTTGTGTGGTAATTCTGCAGCTTAGCCACAATATTCCGTGGTGTTCTTTTTTTAGGGTCTATTTCAGAAGGAGTTCGATGAATTCTTTCCACATCTACTTTCCCTTCTGTTTCTATTATCTCTGGACAGTTTTCTTTGATAATTTCCTGTAAAATAGAATCTAGGCTCTTTTTTTGGTCATAGTTTTCTGGGAGTCCAATAATCCGCAGATTATCTCTCCTAGATCTATTTTCCAGGTCTATAGATTTTCCCAGTAAGTATTTGACGTTGTTCTCCAGCTTCTCATTTTTTTTGTTTTGTTTGACTGATTCTTGGGTTCTCTGTGAATCATTCATTTCTATTTGTTCCATCCTGACTTTTAAGGAGTTATTTTCTTCTTTCACAGTTTTTAGTTCTTTTTGTAAATGCCCAATTTCGTTTTTAAATGAATTATTTTGCTCTATTGAGTTTTTTTCCATTTCCCTAATTTTTTTTTTTTGAGAATTATTTTCTTTTTCCAATTCAGAAATTCTATTTTCTTGAGACTTTTTTATCTTTTCCAATTCAGAAATCCTACTTTCCTGTGTTTTTTTAACCTTTTCTAATTCACTAATTTTGTTTCCCTGCATCTCCTGTGAATTCTTTATTTTTTCCAACTCCAATTTCAGGACATTGTTGTTCTCTATCATAACTTCCCTTTCCTTGCCCCATTTTTCTTCGATCTCCCTCAATTTCTTAAGAGCTTCTTCTAGGAGAGAGTTATGTGATGGGGGGCAGGAATCGTTCCCCTTTAGGTTGTTATCTGATTCTCTGCTGTCAACTTCCTCGGGGTTGGACACCCGCTCTTTCTCTGTATAGAAGGAATCTATGGTTTTTCTAGCTTTTTTGCTCATACTTAAAAAAAATCTTTTGGGGTCTGTCTCTGGGGTAGGAAATTATTTACTTCTTTACCAGCTTCCTCCCAGAAGGGATGGATGCAGCGGCTCCTGAGCCTGAGCTAAGAGAGAGCTCTGGGAGAGAGTTCCCCACCCTCTCCCTGGGAGTGCCTCAGAGGTGATTAGCACTGCTGTGCTTCGAGGGCGTAGAATAGTGAAGACTGCAGGAAGCTCAGCCTATGTGTCCCGGTGGGGAGTGGGTGTCTGCAGCAGGTGACGTAAGAAGCCCCTGCGCTCAAACTGGAAGTGTCTGCCAGAAACCGTGGTCCCTAGTTCAAAGGTTCCGCTTCTCTGGGACTTCCTGGAGCTGAGTTCCACTTCCTCCAGCTAAGCTAGGCAGTGTGTGTTGCCTTGGGCCGTATCCACCCACTTGTCAGTCTCTTAACTATTCTCAGGAGGTAGCCGAGGCCACACCCCCTGGTGCCGAGTCACCCCCAGGGTCCGGGGAAAATCTAATCTGAGCTCCAAAATACTTTGGCTTTCTCTTCTGAACTGCCAAATAATCAGCAGAGAAGAGCTAACAGCCTGTGCCAGATTCCTTTACCTCAGTGGCTTCTCTGATCCCAGAGCCCCTCCCAGCGCAATGGGCGCAGTGTGCCCCTACCCCACCGTCTGTGCTGGTCTTTCTTATTCCTCCCCTGAGAACTGACCTTTCCTGTTGAAACTCCAGATTCTCTTCAGCTGGTAAGTCGTGCTTCCAGTCCTTGTGGTATCTATCAGTCCTGAGCTAATTTTGAGACTTAATTTATCTAATTGGTTGTGAGGGAGTGAGGACGTTCACTGAGTCGTGTGTTTCCTCTCCGCCATCTTGGCTCCGCCCCGACAAACAATTCTAATAACAATATAAAATATTGAAAGTATCCAACTAGTTGAAATCATGGCTCAGTGAAATGTTGAAAAAAAATGTAAAATGAAATGAATTAAGTTTTTACTCATCTATAAACAGAGAAAAGTTGTTATAATTAAAAATAAATTTTATTTAGAATATTGTCATTCTGGAATGCTTTAGAATAGTGAAGTATTGAGGTGGGACAGGAAATCAAGAATAAGTGCCTTGAATATTAAAAACAAGATGAGACTTTTCTGATTTTAAGAGAGTCAAGATTTGAAAACTTCTTCCCTTTCCTTTTTTGCTTCCCTACATTCTGCTAAAGTCTAGTTTTGTAAGATTTTACTGTAACAATGTAACTTAAAGATCTCTGTAAATGGTGGTTTTCCATGAAGATTGGAATTTTCTCAGCTTTTAATATATATTCATGGAAAAAGAAATGATGCTTTTGGTAGGTTATATATAAAATAAAAAAACAAACAAACAAACAAACTACTATTTGCCTTGAGGAATTCTTGTTTTGAAATGTATAGAAAAATATTAGATTAGGGCTGTGAGTCACACAACTAGCTAACATAGCTACTGGAAATCTAAGAAGTTTAAATAATGGGTTAAATAAATAAAGAAGGTTAAATAAAGTCAAAGAAAGTTTGTTTGAAATATTACAGAAGTTAAGAGCTAGATGCAGGACTTTAGCAATAAAGCATCTTTGAAATTGGACTACAGGTAAATCCATGTAGAAACCTCTTACTGGCATAGCTTTGAGTCCCATGATTCATAGGTAGGAATCAGTTTAGAGAGGAAGTAATAACACTTACCCAGTGGGAAAATATGAGGTTGTAGCAAAGGAAAAATACTGTCAAATTTTTTGAAATGTTTAAATGAAAAGAGGTTTGTATATAATTATCAAATATTTCTAGTTGGGTTTATTATAATATTGATATAATTCAAATTAGGCTACAGTTTATAAAATATTTGTCAAGTATCTACCATATGACAATTTAAAAAATGATATAAATTCAATTCACTATGGCTTATATAAGCACATATGCATACATTCACACAATGCATATATATTAGCTGAAATTTCTGTCTTTTTAAAATTAAAATTATTGAATTTACAAATGCTTATGACATTCTTCATAATAGGGTAATATCTTTTATATAGTCATACATCATATATATGCAAAAGTGATGTGGTAGAGTGGGCAGTTCAATATATTTAAAGTTCTTTCTTCCATCAACTGCTCAAGGAACTTGTCTCATTCATAATCCACCTATTTCCTTCCTTCACATTTGATCTCTTCACCTCTACTATAAGGATAATATATATATATATATATATGTATATATATATATATATATATATATATATATATATATATATAATTATATAATATTATAATAATATATATAATACAATATATAAGGATTTTATATATATATAATATATATGTATAATATACATTTCTCAGTTTTTCTAGATATATATGATAGATAGATATACTTACACACTCACATATATATATATATATATATATATATTTTTTTTGTTTCTGTTATCTGCTATATCTTTGTATATACATTTCCATACATTAAGCTATTAAAACTTAAAGCCTCAATAAGCCATTTATGTACTTATGGTATGTTATATTTCATGTTTATATATCAGTATACACACACACACACATACACACACACACACACACACACACACATATATATATATATATATATATATATATATATATACATATATATATATATATATATATACATATATATCTTTGTGTGTGTATCTATCTATCTGTCTATCTATCTATCTATCTATCTATCTATAGAGAGATGTATATATGAAAATAATAAAGCTCTATATTGGGAAATATATAGGGAATTGATATAAATTCATAAGATAAAGAACAATTCTCCATTTGATAAATAGCCAAAGAATTTGAGTTGCTTTCAAAAGAAGTCTCCTTTTCCCCCCTCTCTCTCTGATGAACACATGTGTATGTGTGTGTGTATGTGTGTGTATGTATATATATATATATATACAAACATATATACATACATACAGAAAAACCCATATCTATACATAGAAATAAGTGCATATTTATGCATATACAACTAAAAACAAAAAATCAACTAAAAACAGAATGAAAAATGCAAATTACAGTTAAACTTTGATTCCACCACATGCTCATCTGATTCCAAAAGTCATTTAAAAAGAAAAAAAAATGGCAGTTTTCAGGAATGCTATGCTTGCACAGGAATATTGATTTATTATTGACAGAACTAGGAATAGTTCTGTCGCTTAATATGTTTATTCCCTTTGATAGACAGAAATACCCCTAATAAATATATATATATATATATATATATATATATATATATATAATATGCAAAATGAAAAAAATTATCTGTCAGCACAAAGATTATTTACAGTAACAATTTTCATTATAAAAAATATAAATTAGAGAAGAGCTTATAGGGCATGAATGTAAAAGTCTCTTAATGTTCCATTAAGAAACAAGGAGATGGGCAGCTTGAGAAAACCAGGAAAGATATGAATGGATTGATGCAGAGGTCTTTTTTAAAAGATGTTATGGAGGAAAGGAGATGGAATAACTAAATGAAAACAATTCATTCCCCAAAGGATTTGATTTTTTAAAAAAAATTCTGATTCATCAAGTGATTATAGTAGAAAACACTATCAGCAATGAAAACCGTTGAATAAAATTTTTGTTTCTTTGAGGATTACTCAGTCCCCAATTGTTGTTTATCATTACAATAGAATTACACTTGTGATCCAGAAATCCAGAGGTAGCTTATATTAGCTAGTCCCATTGCTCTGGTTGCTCTAAATTATAATGATATCCACTTAAATTGTATATATTTATCAGTTCCTAGGGATATCAGGATTTCAGATTGAAATTTCATGCTTTAAGATGATAGATCATTTTAAATACAATGATAAAATTTAAGTCTCTTTGTGTTAGACCAAAAAGTATTTCAGACTGCCCAACTGCTAAATGAAAAGAGGAAGAAAGTGGGAATATTAATTGAACATTTTATTTAGAGAAGCAATTGGACATTGAAATGATTTAAAAACAATGGTAAAGTCTGATTTTATTGGCTAAGAATATTGTTGGATAACAATCAAGATTTCAACTAAATTTAACAAAGTGGGTTTAATCATGGGCAAATACAACATCTTTTAATTTGATCAAAAATATCTGATTTCACATATTCAAGATAAGTAAAGCCTATTTGGAAAATAGTTGAACTCACAGAAGTTAGGATTGGGGCATGATCTAAAGATTTGAAAACTAAATATTATCAAGTATAATAGTCAGCCAAAAAAAGGTATTTTGATGTTAAAACATATTGAGAAAGATATGGCTTCTATAAATAAACTGATCTTAGCATTGCTGAACATTTCCTGATAACCCTACATCCAGATGGTTACGTTTAGATCTGGATGTGATAATTAAAGCTGGAATGCATAAAGAAAACAACGAGAGTAGTTAATAGAGCAAATAATGTTAGGGATAAGCCAGTAAAAGAAAAAAAATGGAATCAGCAATGCAGTTACAAGAGGATAATTATGGAAAAGGAGATATTTGAAGTAGATGACCTTAAAAGTTGCCACTAATTTTAAAGAAACAAACAAATGCAGAAAATGTTATAAAAATCTAGAAAGTATTAGCAAAAGATAATGGTCTAAAGTGTCAATCCCACAGAGAGGTCAAAGAAGGGAAGAACTAACAAAAATGTCATTGGGTTTGAAAATAAGGGGTCCTGGTAACTTTTGAGGTGATATTTCCATATTTTGGTAGAGACTTGGATCAAACAGAATGAAATGAAGAAATAAAAGGAAAAAGAGGTTGAGTGCATGCATGAATGAATGAATGAATGAATATATGTGAATAACACATTGTAGAGGCAGGAACAGGTGAAAAAAGATCATTATTGTGTGTGTGTGTGAGGGGGAAATGTTAGCAATTTTACTCTCATTATCTTCAGCACCTGATTTGGAGTCAGGAAGACCTGAATGCAAATTTAGACACATTACTTGTGTGATACTGGACAAATCACTTAATATCTTTTTACCTCACTTTCTTCTATAAAAGGAGGATAAAAATAGCATCTATCACCAGGATTTGCTCCAAGGATCATGAAATAATAATTATAAAATCCTTAGGAGATGGTACATGATAAGTATTATATAAATATTAACATCATTTTAATAGTATTATTATCATTTTCTCTCTAGAATTTGAATTTTAGTGATGAATTAAATCTAAGAACATACCTACAACTTAGGAGTTATGATGATTATTCCTTTTACTTAATGGCTCTATTGATTTATCATAAAATATTGGTAAGAAATCAAAACCAGGAAAAGTGCTGCTGATAGTTCTGCTATTTGGTCAAATCCCTTGTTGAGGCAAAGATTTGAAATTAATTAATATAACACTTGTTTATTCTTTGTACCTTGTTTGGCATAGAACCTATGACCTTGAGAATAATTTCAGGAACCTATATTGCCCTAGTCCCTTAATTCTTGGGAAAAGTTGTATTTTAGATTATTCAAAGTCCTCTATATATGTATATATAAAAGCAGGCATATAATTATATAGAATGTATTATTATCTTCTAAGTTGTGAGTTCTATCCACTTAGTGAAAGGTAACATGAGTTTTGAGACAACATCTCTTGAGTAAAATCACTTGGCTAACTATTCTTGATAATTCAATAATAGGTTGAATAATGGGGACCCTGGAACATTCTATTGGCCAATCAGCTTCTATAATCCACATAAGATGTTATACCCTATCATTTCAAACTGACAAATTACTTGAAGATAATGAGGATTGATCATAACATACTAAGGTTCATCACAACATAAGGTTCTTGGCCTGAAAGTTATCCAATTTAATTGTGCAAATGAAGAATTATTGTCAGACTATCTATCTTGAGTAGCTAAAAAAGACCTGGGATTGATGTGGAAGTTTTTTTCTTGTTTGATTTGTTTTTTACTTTTAAGAATAATTAGAAACTTTGAAGACAGTTCTATGATTAGCATGTATGTTTCCTTTGGTACGACTCAGAAATCAATAAAATTTCTTACATGAGTTCATGATCATAGGCTCCACATCTAAATAAGTACTTTTAGCAGTTCATGAAAAGCATATTGGTCTGTGTTGTTTTTCAGGGGTCCTGGTTATTTATAGTTTTCAGGTAAATAACTACTGCATTGCTGAATATAATTTGACAACTGGTAGTCCTAATAGATAAATAAAGTTTGTGAGGTTTTTCTTTAATGATTTCTTTTACTATAAAATTTGTAACAATTGCTCTTCTTTAGTCATAGGATTTAGAATATATACATTATTTTGAATGTCCACAGCATTAATGTGATAGTAAAAGAAAATGACAATAAAAGATTCAATTTCACATTTTCCTTTTTTCCCACTTAGATGTCTAAATAAAACAACTGTTTTGAGTTTTCTTGGATCTATTAGCTCCAGTAGTGAATTTAAGGGTATGTAAATCAGGGGCCAGCAGAGAGAATTTGATACGAACTCTTCAAATTTTATTGATCAGAGATAAACAAATAAGTAAATAAATAAATGTGTGTGTGTGTGTATCCAATGCTTATAGACTTGATATGAGATACTCTCTCTGATGTCATAATATCTTTTCTAAGAAGCAAAATCTAGTGAGATGTAAATGATTAAGCCATAATCTTGGTTACTTAGAGATATAAATAGTTGAGATATATATCAGAGTAAACTTGTCATATCAATGCCCTCAAATACCTTTCTCCTTACTTTAGTCTTTATTGTGGGCTATTTTTCCTGTCTTAAGATCAAAGGTAAGCCTATGATCCATTGTATAGTAGTTTTACCTTTTGCTTCAGTCCCTAGATTTCTAATCATTATATTAACAAGTATGTCTGCTATTTTATAAAAAGAGAAAAGTTGGTGAGCCAAGTGATTGTAAGATTGAAGATTCAAGACCTGGCATGGATTCTTACTTCCTGGTGCTCCTAATCAATTCTGCCATATTTTTCTTCATCAAAAGACAGTCACTTTTCAGTCAGCTATTTATGTGAATAAATTTAGCAGCAGCAAAATGCATTCCAGAATGCCAAAGATTGATGACTATTTGATTTGGTACTAACATCTACATCAATGCTGCTGGTGTTCATTCTGTTCATGATGATATATTCCAAATCAATGATGGGGTCTTGGAGTAGACAAAATTGAAATCCTTATGCAGAAATTACATGTGTCAAGATACTGCATGAAAACTTTTTGATGAAGCTCAGTTTCTATTATCATATTTGGTACAAGACAAATAAATACTGGTTTTGATAGTAGTTCTACATTGTCTGTCTTGCACTATTTTTTACCTTTATGTGTTTCTTCAGTTCTTGGAGTTTGATTTTGTTTACTTCAAGATGGATTTCTTCTTTGAAGAAGGCTGGCTGACTATTTATAAACCATCCATTTTAAGTTCAAAATTAATAATGTAGAGACCATTTCCAGCCACTGAATTGGAGAAAGAACCAGAGAATAAAGTTATATTGTCAGTGATGATTCTGTTTTCATCTTATAATTTATTTTAACTGTATATATTTGGGGATATGAAAGTGAGTCATTACAAAGGAAATATATAAATAAATTAATGTTTATAAAGATAATTCCCATCCTCATTGCTATTAAATGCTTTACTCAGTATTTCAGTTAAATGTAGTAATCAAGAGATAAACAAGTCCACAACATTATAGTTGTTTATTAAGTCTTATATTTAGCAAAGAGCCTGGCATTTAGTAGATACTTAATAAATGTTAACTGACCATTTTTATTGCTACAAAATGGCTCAAAAGTAAAACAGGGACAAAACATCACTGTTTTTGATGGCTTCTAAATGTGAACCTGCATAGATGGTCTAAATGTAGAAAGTTGAACTAAAATTAAGAAAAAAAAATATTTCATGGAAAAACTTCCACGTCGTTGGTTAAGGGTATAGAAAAAAACATATATAATTTGTTATATTAGCATGGTCATGAAAAAGAAACACAATGTCCAAAGAAAGATGGATATTTCACTTTCACAGAATGAAGAAGTAAATAATTACCCCTAACCTCTACCTTTATGGGAGCCTTCCAAAGAACATGACAGGCGGATATACTGATTGTGGAAGTTTAAATCTTTTTTCTGAGTTGGAAATAAATGTCAATTCATTAATATCAAAGGGAGAAGTTACAAACTTTAAGCTTTTTCTTTTAGAGTAACAAATCTCAATCACAAAGTACTTATTATCTCCCAAATTCCCAGGATTCATTTGAAATTGGTGATATAACAGATTCAATGAAAGGTTTAAAAGATAAGCATATAAGTATGAGCCTTTAGTCTACCACAAAAATGGATGTATTATTATAATGAAATGTAATTCTAAGATGTAAAATTGAAAAAATATTAATGGGCATAAAGGGAAATGTTTAATTCACTGTAAGGGAAAATTGTCTAAAAGTGAAATAGACTTTCCTAGGAAAGAGGAAATTCTCCCTTGGTAGAAAGTTTTAAGAAAGGGCTGGCTTGTTAGCTGTGTGTTGAACTAGATTGACAAGGATGTCTTTTTCTAACCTGTATTTTTCCTCAGTAATTTTCCCCAAATAGTAGATATTAATTTGTTTTGGTCAAATGTAGTCTAATATAGACAATGTTTTCTTATTCAAATTTTTCTTGAACTTTACATTTGACATATCATTTTAAAATTGAACTTTTGATGATATTTCTATATGCAATAAAAGCTAGCATTTACATAGCATTGTTACAAAGCACTTTATATTGCTATCCCATTAACTCTTCAAAACAGCCCCATTTTTCAATGACACCCAGGATTATACAGCTAAATATAACAGGCTTTCTTAATTGCAAATCCTGGAGTCTAACCACTGTATCTCCTAACTGCCATATTTGATAGAGTCCCTGAGGCAAGTCACATCATTTCTTTAATGATTTTACTTTCCCAAGTTAAAATATACAATAGGCAACAGAGAAAATTTGAACTCAGGTCCTCTGACTTTAAATTAATTTCTCTTTGTACCACACCATGTTCTCACTGTAAAATGAACAATTAATTCTAATGAACACAAGTTGAATTCTCTAGTATTATTTTCTTTTGTCTTCTTTTTCTTTGTTTCCCATTAGCCAATACAGATTTCTTTTCTCTCCTACATACTTATCACATCATAATAATGTCTCTTCAGGACTTGGGTCAAATACTTGTTATCCTAGAGATTAAAAATATATTTCTATTTCTTTCTTTTGCTTTTGAAAGTAGAACTCTCAACAAGAGAGCTGAAAAACAGTTGTTAACAATCTGTTTCATTCTTTTTCTAGAAACCATCCTTACTTATTTTTCTCTGTTCTCTTTCTTTTTGAAGAAGCATGAAAATTTACATTGGAAAACTGCTTTTTAAAATATCTACAAATGTATGTGTTTCTCAATGGAGTTTAACAAGTTGGGAATAACTCAACTTCGATGATTTTTGTTTCAATTCATACCATTGTTTATGCAAAAATATATAAAAAATCAGTAAACCTTTTGTACATTTCAAAAATTGGGAGCATTTTTATAGTGGCTGAGTGAATGTAACTAAGTTTGTAGTTCCAAATGTCAGTTATACATATATTCACAGAGACAATTATTTTGCTTTCATGATAACTGAAATATTTTCATAAAAAATATAGGTGATAATAGAAGTTATAGCCTTGGGACATTCTAAGCATTCCATGTAGAGGTTACTGTGGAAACTCCACGGGATATATTTCAATAATACTAGGAATTCCAGAATTAAACTGCTAGATTAGTTGTTTAGGACATTTTAACTAGTGAAATCAATCATATATTCTTGTTTAATTACTATTTTCCAATGGTACCAAAATAATTATTGTGTGTGTGCACATGTATATAAACAAGCATAATTGATAATTTTGATTCTTATATCATAGTAATGATTGGAAAAACTTCATTCCCTTTCACCCCCACATTATTTTAATGTATTTTCTTTCTTGCTTAATCTTCTATATTTTATTTTATGAATTGAAAACATAATTCTTAGGTGTCATTAGAATTTACAAACTTCCTCAAAGCCAGTTACATACAAATAAAATTAAGAAGCCCAGTTATACAAGAGCTTAATGTGATCATGCATGCAATTTTCTGCTGCAGAAGTCATTTTGGAGATATGTGGAAAGTAACTCTTAATTATATGCCATTTTGAGGTTTAGATAATTTTTAGTATTTTATTTCATTTGATTTTCACAATAGTCCTTTTAGGGTCAATGAGATTTTTACTGTTATTTTATAATTAATGTAGCTCAGGCAGAGATAATTCATATGAATTTCCCAACATCACAATGCTAAAAAGTGCCTCAGGCAAAATATGAACTCAGGTCTTCCTAATCCTTAATATAATGCTCTATATATTGTATCACCTAGCTGTGATCTTGTTTTGATTCTCCTTTTTGGGAAATTATGACACAAAACTTGTCTTTTAAAAGATTTCTGGAATATGGAGAGAATTCCCATTAAAAATAAAATAATAGAAATGATTACATTCCATTAATCTTATTTTCCCCATAAAAACAACATATTTCAAATATTGTATTTTCTAAGAGCCAAATTTAGGAAGAAAAGTAATTTGAACTTTTTCAAACCTTCAACTTTAAAAAAAATAAAAGCAAAGTATTTTAAAACAACCAGAATTATGAGAGGATTTTTAAAAAATGCTATATGGTGATAGTTTTAGGGAATTAAGATAGTTATCCCATATAACTGTGCACATAACATGTGCACACAAACACAATAGTTAATTTGGTACCATTGGAAAATAATAATTAAACAAGAATATATGGTTGATTTCACTAGTTAAAAGATTACTTTTAAAAATGTCCCAAACAACTAATCTACCAGTTTAATTCTGGAATTCCTAGTATTACTGAAATATATCCCGTGGAGTTTCCACAGTAACCTCTACATGGAATGCTTAGAATGTCCCAAGGCTATAACTTCTATTATCACCTATATTTTTTGTGAAAATATTTCAATTATCATGAAAGTAAAAGAATTGTCTCTGTGAATATATGTATAACTGACATTTGGAACTACAAACTTGTTTACATTCACTCAGCCACTATAAAAATACTCCCAATTTTTGAAATGTACAAAAGGTTTGCTAATTTTTTATATATTTTTGCATAAACAATGGTATGAATTGAAACAAAAATTATCGAAGTTGAGTTATCCCATATAACTGTGGTACGTGGTCATACCAAACTTTGGTAGTTTATTGTTTTTAATTTAAAAAGAGAAAGGACTTTATAAGCAATATACTTCACTTGTCTTATTTTACAGAGGAGAAAACTGAGGCTCAGACATATTAAATATTTACCCAATCAAGATCTCTCAAAATTCAATGTTCTTGACATTGTTTGCCCTAGCTGCTTTTACATCTTCATTAACATCAACATCATCATCTTCATCATCATCACACACACACACACATACACACATATAAAGAGATCTTTTAAAGCTTACAAAGCACTTAAGTGTATAAATAAATGAATAAGTAATTATCAACCTCTTAAATACTGAAGGTACAATTATATAAAAGGATAGTAATCATATTTGCATTGAGCTTACATTATAAGGGTTCCAAAGAGGGAGAGGGAGAGAGAGAGAGAGAGAGAGAGAGAGAGAGAGAGAGAGAGAGAGAGAGAGAGAGAGATTTAGTGGGTACAATAGAAAAGAGCAGGTTTGAAACAGCTTTTATGAGAAGTTAGGTAAGAAATCCCCTAGAGAGGAAAAAGGAACACTTTTCTGAATTGAGAGCCCAGTTGAAATTTGATAGCCTGGATTTATATAATGTGCACAATCAGCAATTTTTACATATTGTCTCTTATAAATATTTGATAAATATTTGATATATTGTGATATTGATAAATATTTGACATATTGTCTCTGATAAATATTTGAAGGATTATCATGATTAAGAATATTTCAATATATCTTGCATGGTTTTCATGAGCAGAGCTAAGAGTAATAGTAAAATGGCAATGAGACATATTTTTCCTCTCACAGTAAGGGAAATGTATCTAACAGTTTAGGTCTGAACCAAGTTAACCAAAAGTAGCATTGTAAATTTTTTGAGACACTTCCTACAACATTAGCGGTCTTCAAGCTAAGGGTGGATGACCATTTGTTAATGATAGAAGAGATAAGAGCTAAGATTCTTAAATAACAGTTGTGTTCATTTGTTAGAGAAATATGAATTAAAACATCTTAGAGGTACCTCCTCATAAGTATAAAATTGACTAACATGGCAGAAAAGAATAATAATGAATACTGGTTATGTAAAAATAGGAACATTAAGTCACTTTGGTGATGGAATTGTGAACTTACTGAATCATTTTGGAAAACAGTTTGGAAGTATGCCTAAAGGGATATAAAGTTGTGCATATCCCTAGATCCAGTTATAACAACAGGAGGTCTGTATAAAAAAGAAATCAAAGAAAAGGGAAATGAATCAATTTGTACAAAAATATTTACATTAGCTCTTTTTGTCATGGCAAATGTAATGGAAATTGGGAAATTCTCATCAATTGAGAAATAGCTAAATGAACTGTAGTACATGATGATGATGATGGGATACTATTGTGCTGTAAGACTTGACAAAGAGGATGGTTTTAGAAAAAAATAATTGTGAAATTTTATATGAAATGATGTACTGCTGTAATGATGATCAACAATGAATACTCAGCTACTTAGTTAAGACAATAATCCAAGATAGTTCCAAAAACCCCATAATGAATGTTTGAAAACTTCAAAAGAGAGAACTAATAAACTTTAAAGACAAACTTAAGAATACTCTTAGTTTATTTTAGGTGTTCTTTTTGTTTGTTTGTTTTTAATAATATGACTAATATGAAAATATGTTTTGTATGAATTTACATGCATAATTGGTATGTTTCCTGCCTTCTCCAGGTATAAAAAAGGGGTGAGAAGAAAAGCAAATTTGAAACTCACATTTTAAAAATAAATACTATAAAGATATTTAATTAGTAAATATTTATTGAATAAATTAAAAAAATTTTAAAGAATTGCTTCAGTAGTTTTCTTTTTTGTTGTTGTTTTTTTGTTTAAATTTTATTTATTTATAAATTTTTTGACATTATATATGAATGAGTAATTTTTTTATAACATTATCACTTGTATTCATTTTTCCAAATTATCCCCTCCCTCCCTTCACCCCCTCCCCCTGATGACAGGCAATCCTATAAATTTTAAATGTGTTACAATATAACCTAGATAAAATACATATGTGTAAATACCATTTTCTTGTTGCACATTAAATATTAGATTCCAAAGGTATAAGTAACCTGGGTAGATAGACAGTAGCTGACAGTTTACATTCACTTCCCAGTGTTCCTTCTCTAGGTGTAGTTGTCTCTGTCCATCATTGATCAACTGGAAGTGAGTTGGATCTTCTCCATGTTGAAGGTATCAACCTCCATCAGAATACATCATCATACAACGTTGAAGTGTACAGCGATCTTCTAGTTCTATTCATTTCACACAGCATTAGTTGATGTAAGTCTCTCCAATCCTCTCTGTATTCCTCCTGCGGGTCATTTCTTACAGAGCAATAATATTCCATAACTTTTTGGGCATAGTTCCAAATTATTCTCCAGAATGGTTGGATTCTTTCACAACTCCACCTACAATGTATTAGTGTCCCAGTTTTCCCACATCCCCTCCAAAATTCATCGTTATTTGTTCCTGTCATCTTAGCCAATCTGACAGGTGTGTAGTGGTATCTCAGAGTTGTCTTAATTTGCATTTCTCTGATCAGTAGTGATTTGGAACACTCTTTCATATGAGTGGATATAATTTCAATATCATCATCTGAGAATTGTCTGTTCATATCCTTTGACTATTTAACAATTGGTGAATGCTTAGATTTCTTATAAATTAGGGTCAGTTCTCTATATATTTTGGAAATAAGACCTTTATCAGAACCTTTAACTGTAAAAATATTTTCCCAATTTGTTACTTCCCTTCTAATCTTATTTGCATTAGAATTGTTTGTACAGAAACTTTTTAGTTTGATATAATCAAATGTACCCTTTTTGTCCTTTGTATCCAATCTGTTCCACTGAGCAACTGGTCTATTTCTTACCCAATACCAAATGGTTTTGGTGACTGCTGCTATATAATATAGCTTTAGATCAGGTACACCTAGACCGCCTTCATCTGACTTTTTTTTTTTTTTCATTAATTCCCTTGAAATTCTAGACCTTTTATTCTTCCATATGAATTTTATTGTTATTTTTTCTAGGTCATTAAAGTAGTTTCTTGGGAGTCTAATTGGTATAGCACTAAATAAATACATTAGTTTGGGGAGTATTGTCATTTTATTATATTTGCTCGTCCTATCCAAGAGCACTGAATGTCTTTCCAATTATTTAAATCCGACTTTATTTTTGTGGCAAGCGTTTTGTAATTTTTCTCATATAATTCCTGACTATTCTTTGGTAGATGGATTCCCAAATATTTTATACTCTCAACATTTGTTTGAAATGGAATTTCTCTTTGTATCTCTTGCTGTTGCATTTTGTTGGTGGTATATAAAAATGCTGAGGATTTATGTGGATTTATTTTGTATCCTGTAACTTTGCTAAAATTCTGAATTATTTCTGATAGCTTTTTAGCAGATTCTTTGGGGTTCTCTAAGTATACCATCATGTCATCTGCAAAGAGTGATAGTTTGATTTCCTCATTTCCTACTCTAATTCCTTGAATCTCTCTCTTGGCTCTTATTGCCAAGGCTAGAGTTTCTAGTACTATATTGAATAGTAATGGTGATAGTGGGCAACCTTGTTTCACTCCTGATCTTACTGGAAAAAGTTCCAGTTTATCTCCATTACATATTATGCTTACTGACAGTCTTAAATATATGCTCCTGATTATTCTAAGGAATATTCCATTTATTCCTATACTCTCAAGCATTTTTAGTAGGAATGGATGTTGGATTTTATCAAATGCTTTTTCTGCATCTATTGAGATGATCATATGGTTTTTATTAATTTGATTATTAATATGGTCAATTATACTAATAGTTTTCTTAATATTAAACCAGCCCTGCATTCCTGGTATAAATCCTACTTGATCATAGTGTATTATCCTGGGGATGACTTTCTGAAGTCTTTTTGCTAGTATCTTATTTAAGATTTTAGCATCAATATTCATTAAGGAAATTGGTCTATAGTTTTGTTTCTCAGTTTTTGATCTACCTGGTTTAGGTATCAGTATCATTTCAGTGTCATAAAAGGAGTTTGGTAGGACTCCTTCATCCCCTATTTTTTTCAAATAGTTTATATAACATTGGGGCTAATTTTTCTTTAAATGTTTGGTAGAATTCAGATGTAAATTCATCTGGTGATGGGGATTTTTTCCTGGAGAGTTGATTAATAGCTTGTTCTATTTCTTTTTCTGAAATGAGACTATTTAAGCAATGTATCTCCTCCTCTGTTAATCTCGGAAGCCTATATTTTTGGAGGAAGTCATTCATTTCACGTAAATTATCAAATTTATTGGTATAAAGTTGGGCAAAGTAATTCCTTATGATTTCTCTAATTTCCTCTTCATTGTGGAAAGATCACCCTTTTCATTTGTAAGACTAACAATTTGATTTTCCTCTTTCCTTTTTCTGATCAAATTTACCAAAGGTTTATCTATTTTATTGGCTTTTTCATAAAACCAACTCTTGGTTTATTAATTCAATAGTTTTTTTTATTTTTATTTTCAATATTATTGATTTCTCCTTTTATTTTTTGTATTTCAAGTTTGATTTTTCGTTGGGGGTTTTTAATTTAGTCTTTTAATAGCTTTTTAAGGTGCAGGCCCAATTCATTAATCTTCTCTTTCTCTATTTTGTGCAAATAAGCTTCTAAAGATATAAAATTTCCCCTTATTACCACGTTAGCTGCATCCCATAGATTTTGGTATGATGTTTCATCATTGTCATTATCTTGGGTGAAATTATTGTTTCTTTAATTTGCTGTTTCACCTAGTCATTCTTTAAGATGAGATTATTCATTTTCCAGTAACTTTTTGGTCTATTTACCCCTAACTTCTTACTGAATATAGCTTTTATTGCATTGTGATCTGAGATGAAGGCATTTATTATTTCTGCTTTCCTACATTTAATTTTGAGGTCTTTATGTCCCAATATATGGTCAATTTTTGTACAGTATCCATGAACTGCTGAGAAGAAAGTATATTCCTTTCTATCACCATTCAGTTTTCTCCAAAGGTCTATCATAGTTTTTCTAGTTTTTCTAATGTTCTATTTACTTTTTAATTTCTTTCTTATTAGTTTTGTGGTTTGATTTGTCTAAATCTTAGAGTGCAAGGTTGAGATCTCCTACTATTATAGTTTTATTATCTATTTCTTCTTGCAGCTCTCTTAACTTTTCCTTTAGAAAGTTAGATGATAAACCACTTGGTGCATATATGTTTAGTATTGATATGGCTTCATTATTTATGCTACATTTTAGCATGATATACTTTCCTTCCTCATCTCTTTTAATTAGATCAATTTCTGTTTTTGCTTGATCTGAGATAAGGATAGCTACCCCTGCTTTTTTGGGTTTACCTGAAGCATAATAGATTCTGCTCCAACCTTTTACCTTTACTCTGTATGTATCTCCCTGCTTTAAGTGTGTTTCCTGTAAACAACATATTGTAGGGTTCTGACTTTTGATCCAGTCTGCTATCCATCTCCATTTGATGGGAGAGTTCATCCCATTCACATTTACAGTTAAAATTACTAATTTTGTATATCCTGCCATCATATTATCAACAGATTATGCTTTTTCCCTTGACCCTCCTGAACCCCTTCCCCAATGTTTAATTTATAGACCCTACTTGTGACATGCAACCCTCCCTCTTTTAGTATCCCTCCTCCCTCCTTCCATGTCCCTTCCCTTATTCTCCTTTTCCTTTTCCCTTTTCCTCTCCCCCCTTTTAATGAGGTGAGAGAGAATTCTCTGAAAAACAAATATGTCAAATATTTACTCTTTGAGCCTCTTCTGATGAGAGTAAGATTCACACAATGTTTCTCCCCCTCACTAACTTCCCTCAGATATGGTTTATTTTCTATGCCTCTTCCTGGGATGCAGTTTCCCTCTTTTTATTACTCCTTCCCCTTTTTCTGATACTACCCACTTCCCTTTACTACTCCCCCCCGCTTTTTTTTATATCAGTAAAATCACATAATCCATGTGGACTTTCTATATATGTACAACAGAGATACAGTTCTCAAGGGTTCTGTGTACCTTTTTCTGTTTCTCTTCAGTGTTGTGGGTGTAGATCAAATTTTTTGTTTAAGTCTGGTTTTTTTCTTAGAAACATATGGAATTCCTCTATTTCATTGAATGTCCATCTTCTTCCATGGAAAAAGATGCTAAACTTACCTGGGTAGTTTATTCTTGGTTGCAATCCTTGATCTTTTGCCTTCTGGAATATCAGGTTCCAGGCCCTTCTATCTTTTAATGTGGAGGCAGCCAGATCTTGGGTGACCCTTATTGTGGCACCTTGGTATTTAAATTGTTTTTTTCTAGCTGCTTGCAGGATTTTCTCCTTTGTGTGGTAATTCTGCAACTTAGCCACAATATTCCGTGTTGTTCTTTTTTTAGGGTCTTTTTCAGAAGAATTTCGATGAATTCTTTCAATGCCTATTTTTCCTTCTGTTTCTATTATCTCTGGACATTTCCCTTTGATGATTTCTTGTAAAATAGAATCTAGGCTCTTTTTTTGGTCATAGTTTTCGGGAAGTCCAGTGATCCTCAGATTATCTCTCCTAGATCTATTTTCCATGTCTATAGATTTTCCCAGTATGTATTTGACATTATTCTCCAGCTTTTCTTTTCTTTTTTTTTTTTTTTTTGTTTGACTGATTCTTGGGTTCTCAATGAATCATTCATTTCTATTTGTTCTGTCCTGATTTTTAATGAGTTATTTTTTTATTCACATTTTTTAGTTCTTTTTGTATATGCCCAATTGAGTTTTTAAATGAATTATTTTGCTCTATTGAATTTTTTTCCATTTCCCTAATTTTTTTTAAAGAATTATTTTCTTTTTCCAATTCAGAAATCCTATTTTCCTGTGATTTTTTAACCTTTTCTAATTCACAAATTTTGTTTCCCTGAATGTCCTGTGAATTATTTATTTTTTCCAACTCAGATTTCAGGACGTTGTTATTCTCTATCATAGCTTCTCTTTCCTTTCCCCATTTTTCTTCAAACTCTCTTAATTTTTTAATAGTCTCTTCGAGGAGAGAGTTATGTGATGGGGGGCAGGTATCTTTCCCCTTTAGGCTGTTATCTGCTGACTCTCTGCTATTAACTTCCTTGGGGTTGCATACCCGCTCTTTCTCTGTGTAGAAGGAATCTATGGTTCTTTTTGGCTTTTTAGTCATGGTTAAAAAATCTTTTGGGGTCTGTCCCTGGGGTAAGAAGTTTATTTATTTATTTCTTTACCAGCTTCCTCCCAGACTGGATGAATGCAGTGGCTCCTGCACCTGAGATAATAGAGAGCTCTGGGAGAGAGTTCCCCACCACCTCCCTGGATATGCCCCAGAGGTGATTAGCAGGGCTGTGCTTTGAGGGCGCTGTGTGTCCGCAACTTCCCTGAGGTTTAAGACTGAACAGTAAAGGCAACACAAAGCCCAGCCAATGCATCCTGTGGGGCGTGGATGTCAGCAGCTGATGTGAAAAGCCCCTGAGTTCAAACTGGAAGTGTCTGTCCAGAAACCGCGGTCCCTATTTCAAAGGTTCCACTTCTCTGGGACTTCCACCGCTGAGTTCCACAGCCTCCTGCCAAGCCAGGCACTGTGTGAATTAGATGTTGCTTTGGGCCGTGTCCTGCTTTTTAGTCTCTTAACTACCCCCAGGTGAAGCCCCAGGCAGTAGAAGCCAGGCTCACTGCCTTGCTGAGATATGATAAGTCACTTCCGGATTGGGCTGGTTCTAGTATCTGGTATTTTAAAGTGGCTTGATTTCTCTTCTGAACTGCTGTTTTATAAGCAGAGAAGAGCTAATAGCCTGTGCTAGATTCTTCTATCTCAGTGCCTTCTCTGATCCCAGAGCTCTTTCCAGCCTGATTGGCGCAGTATGCTAGCACCTCACCCTGTCTGTGCTGGCCTTTTTTTTTCTTCCCCTGGGAACCGACCTTTTCTGTTGAAACTCCAGATTCTCTTCAGCTGGTAAGTCTTGCTTCCAGACCTTGTGGTTTCTATCAGTCCAGTGTTATTTTTGAGGCTGATTTAACTAATTGGTAATGAGGGAAGAAGGGAGCTCACAAAATCACGTGTATCTTCTCCACCATCTTGGCTCTGCCCCTCTGCTCCTCACAACTTAAACATATGTAAAGATTCATACTTCTTCCCTAAGCAACTTTTCAAATACTCAGTAGTTTTCAAGGAATGTTCCAATTTTATAATCTTTTGGGGACATATGAGTAATGCATTGATATAAAATGCTTTTGAGATTCCTTCTAATTTTATTTTAGAGATTAAAAAAAATAATTTATTATTTTCTTGTGTTAGTCCTCTATTTCAATCAAGGAATTTCTGTACTATCCTACTCAATAAAGTAGAAATAAATTAAGTAATAACTGCACATATCCAATAAATTGTAGACACAATTAAACTGCTTGCTAGTGAATTCAGACATCTAATTATGAATTTTTACCTTATGTAGATTAAATGATTTTCAAATTACCATATATATTTATGGCCTTTTCTTTTGAAGAGAAAAATACATTTTAAAATGTACTCTTTAGAAATTATAGCTTATTCCCCTCCCCTTTCTCTTACCTACTGCATCACTCACTCCAGTGTCATGAAACTTCCTGTGTTAAGATGCTGTACTCTTAAATTTTTGAAGAAATAATGCATGTTTCCAGGATTGTGAATACAGTTTACTTACTAAAATTGAAAGAATACTTAGCCATTGTTCAAAAAATAAATTCTGCTCATTCTGAAAAGTCAAAATAGACTTTAAAGATTTGTATTTTGTGGTCTTCTTAAAGCAAGATGTTGCAGTGGTTTGAATAATAGAGTTGGGAACAGGAAAATTTGATTTTGAATCCTGCCTTCTAAACTTATTGGCTGTGTAACCATGAGCAAGTCACTTCACCTTCCTCTTAGTTTTCTCACTGTAAAATAAGATACTAATAGTATCTCACTTTTAGGAATTATGTGAGGGGCTTCTTCAAACTTAAAATATAAATGCTAAATCTTGTTATTAGAACTACTAAAGTTCAATGTCAAAAAATAGAATTCAGTTAAGTTCAATTTAATGCAATTCTTTTTTAACTTGCTTATTAACTTCTATATTTTATTTTGTTATTCCCAAAATATTTTTTAATCAATGAAAAATTTCTCTTCACCTTCTCACAACTTTGATCTGTTTTGTTAAGTACATAAGAAAAACAAGATCCATTAGTACAATGTAAAGTCAGTTACATTTCCATATTGGCCATGTCTTCCCAAAAATTTCAATAATTAAAGTCCGAATTTTTCAATTCTCTATTAGCAGGTGGCTAGCATCTTTCATCATTCGTTCTCTAGAATTTTGATTAGTCATTTTACTGATAAGCATTTCCAAATCTTTCAATATTATGTGTCTTTGCCAAATTCTTGATATTGGATACTTTTCCTTGTTCCATTCAATCCATTCAACATTAGTTTGTACAATTCTTCCCAGATTTCTCTGAAAAATTTTCCATCATATCTTATAGCACAATAGCATTCCATCACATTTGTATTCTATATCTTATTCATCTGTTCTCTGTCATGGGTAGCCCATCACATTTTGTTTCTTTATCACATCAAAAAAGCTATAAATATAAAAGACTATATAATATAATATAATATATAATATAAAAGACTAATCCAACACTTAATATTTCATTTCCCTAATTCCTTTCCTTATCTTCTTCCCTTACTCTCCTTTTATTTCTCTGTTGATTAAGATTAAGCTGTCTTAAGTTATTTTCTTAAAAGTTTATTCTTCAGTAATAAGTTATCATAAATATCTGTGAGACAAGATATATTTAATTTTTTTTAAAAATCTGATAAACATATAAGCAAACACAGGCAGCAAGGTGGAAAAGTAGATAGAGTATCTTTGTTACTTGGAGAAGCCCTGAAGACTCTTTGCAATCACACTTTCCTTTATAAATGCAAATTCTACATATAATTTTGCTTAGCAAATAAAGTAACAGTAATTGGCTTAGTTTAGAAATTCTCTCCCTCTCCCTTCTCTCTTCTCATTTAATCCCACAACGAACTTATTATGGAGTTAGAAAAAATTATCATTAAGATCTTTAGATTTCAGAAAAAGTTGGCCAAAGGAGTTTTTCACTTATCTAAACTTAAATGGCTCATTAATGAATCAATATTAATGAAAATGTATGACACCTTAGCACATAGTTCTGGAATCAAATATAGAAATATTTATTGTGTTGTCTTATGCCAGTCATTTTTTTTTTCTATCAGCCCTGAATTTACCTTATAATACACACATTGCTTTTCTCTTTGGATTGGCATCACAGAAACAAAAAGGACGTGGGAGGAGAATAGAATATAATCAATCAGGAAAGAAATGAGGCAAGGTTATCAAGAAGCTCTTATACTTTTATTATGTAGCCAACAAGTCTAGTCAACAAGCATTAACTAATTGCCTAGTATTTAAAAAGACATTGTGCTAAGAGCTTAGAAGTGCAAAAAAATAGTTTCTATTCTCAAGGAACTCGCAGTTTGATGACAGACAACATATATACAAAGTAGTCATATATAGGATACATTCGAAATAACTGTAGAGAGAAAGTAGCTAAAATTAAGTATGGGTGGAAAAGATTTCTGGCAGAAGGCAGGATTTTATGTAGGATTTGCAAGAAGTCAGGGAAGTAGAAGACAGATGAGAGAGGGAGTTATCTGATGATCTGGCAACTGTGCCAAAAATATAGGAGATAACAGTATTTAATTAACTGGGTTCTATTCCAATCTCCGGTACTCACTAAGTCAATGAAGTTGAACTTAGAAATTCTGAACCTCAAATATCATCATCTATAAATTGAATGTTTTAGATTCTTGAAATCTAGACTGAATTGTTTTTTTATTATTATTATTATTATTATTATTATTATTATTATTATTATTATTATTATTATTATGGAATATGTTAAATGATTATGATGCTGAGCTTTCATTTACTCTCCTTCAGAAAGTTTATCTTTTTAAAAAGTTAAATTAAAATTCCTTATTTAGTCAATCATTTTTCATCATGGCCCTAGAGATATTTTGACTTCTTTCATAATTTGTAAATTAAAGTTTCACTTTATGGTTTCAAAAAGTCAATTTAATGAATTCCCTATTACCACCCCCAATTAGAGATTTTTCCCATGAAAATGTCATATATTTTGCCTTTGAAAGAAATGCTTTTTTAGTTTTCAAGATTCTTTCAGAAATAATTAAAATAGAAAAAGTTATTCTGACTTGATTTTAAGAGGCAAGTCTAATTCAAATCCCAAAAATGTAAGCTTTAGTTCTTAATTTAGAACTTTACAATTTTCTAGTGCATTCAAAAATTATCCAACTGCAGTTAATGATGTACTATTTACTCTAACATCAGTTCTAAAATAACTGCAAGCATTTGACACATTATTGCAATTCTCTCTTAAAACATCTTTTTGAAGGAATGGTAACTATAGGATTTTCCTGGAGCTGTTAACATCAATTTTGCCTCCAAAATCTTAGATGATGAATTCTTACACTTAGTTACTACCTTTCTGCTGAAAAGTGTACAGACAGGCTAATAGATATGTGCACTTGTGTACAGGAAAACTACTAATTGCTATACATAGTGGAATCAGACATGAAAATATAGTTATCCATTTTTTTTCTTTGTATTTAAGTTAAGAATTTTTTTTTTTTTTTATATATAGCTTTAGTCTGTTTGTTTCATCTCTGACAATCTTTGGTCCACAACTGCTTGCTAAAATCATGTGGGAATTATTAACATTGAACTCTACAAAAGGGCTGTGTCTGTGTGTATATGTGAATGAAATGATTTTTTTTTTTATATTTCAAATTGGTGTGAATTTAAATGTTGTTGAGCACTAATAAATACATTGACAAGTGAATGTTAATATAATTTTTTCCACCTCAACTCTCACATTATTCTAATTTTTGTTTTGTTTTCAGGGCAATAAGGTGATTCAGTAGACAAACTCCTAGTAAGATCAAAGTTCAAATTTTGATTCAAATACTTAGTAGCTTGGTCACCCTGAACATTTCTCATATGCAAATGTGGATAAAATAGTGCCTACATATTGCAAAGTGCTTTCAAATCTTCAAAATGCTTTTTAGAGCCTAGATATTATTATTATCATTTTTGGTGGTTGTAATAGTAATATCTTAGTAACATATAAGTTTGTGTAATTGTAACTTTCATAAGAGAAACTCTTGTCTTTTCTTTATATACGTCATTCATATTTCAGATTTCTTTAACAAAATTCCTCCTTCCCTCAAAATTTTCATCCTGATAGTGCTGCAGTTTAGAAAAAAAGACAAATAATCTTTAAAATTATGCAAAAACATTTTTAAAATTTATAAAGGCAATATTAATACTTCAGTGAATATTTGATTTCTAACATGCAAATTTTATTTCATTTTCTTCAAATCCTTCCAAATTCTAATTAATATTCTCCCTCAACTAGATCCTTCAAAAAGGATAAGCTCACTGTGCTAAAGATGTTTCTGTGGACTTTTCCTTCCCCCCACATTTTTTGGGAAATAGCGCAGTATGTGATCTACCTGTCTAAAATATCGTATATTTCTTAAATGATCAATTCCTAATTCTAATAAGATTTTCTGGATCCTACCTTAATGTCACTTTTTTTTTCTCTCATGAGAAATGTTGTTTGCAACCTATTTCAAAATATCAAACTTTTTTTTCTCCTGCCTTTTTCGTTATCCATAATTTTTGTTCTTTGAAGATAATAACATTATGTGAATTTAAGTCTAATAATATCCCTAGTATAATATTAATGTTAAAAAGACAGACGTTGATCATGCTTAGTTCCAGAGAGGAGATGAGAAAATATACCCATCTCCCCCTTTGTAGAAACATAAAAAAATGAAGATGGGACATTATGTATATTTTTTCCAACTCAGCTGATGTGATGGCTAGTTTTGTCAAACTGTTTTTTTTTTCTGTTTTACATTTTTTGTTATAATTTGGCTTGCTAAGTAGGGACTATGGAAGATTTAAAAGTTAAAATAAAAAAAAAATTAAATCACTTTTTATTAAATTATGGCCCTAGCTGATTGTCCATTTCAGTCCCTGTCAGTTTAAATGGTATGGGGAAAACTCTTAGGAAATAAATTTTGAGAGATATGTTTTTGTCTGCTATATAAAATTTTTAAAGAAACAAATGACAAATAAAATGCAATTTATTACTGGGAAAGATTGCAATGGTGTGAATGTGAAGAATGGTGAAAATTATTTACAAAAATCTTCTTATTCATGTTTTTTTTTAACCAAAAAAAATCACAACTATATTTAGATCAATAGTTCTTAGACTATTTTTTGGTCTCAAGACCTCTTTAAATAATAAAAATCATTGAGAAATTGAAAGGGCTTTTTCATGTGGTTTATATCTATTAATGTAAAAATTATTCAAAATTAAATCTGATCAATTACTTACAATGTATCATTAATTCCTTAAAAGCCTAATAAAGTTAATACATAAAAATGTAACAAAATATTTGGATTTTCCAAAAATAGCAATGAAAAAAATTTTTTTTTTCAAATTTCTGTTTCTGTCTTAACAGAAAGCAGCTGGCTTCTCATATCTGCTTCTACTTCAATCTAGTATGATATGTTGTTTTCATTGAAATATATAAAGAAAATTTGGCTTCAGTGAAATACATGGTTAGAAAAGGGAACAGTTGTTTTTTTTTTTTTTATTTGTTTGTTTTTAATTTTTTTTGAATGTTCTATATAATCCTTTTTGAAACTGAACAGAAACAAGTGAGAGGGTCTTAAATAATACTTGCAATATAGATTCTGAAACCATATTAAATGAACTTTTGGGGTACTATTTTGCATTAAATTCTATTCTATCTTGTACTTTAAGTGGATATTTTAATCAATGGTTTTATATAATGCTATATAAATATATAAATAAAATATAATGATTAGCATTTAGAAAATAATGGTTAATTAATTTATGTAGATCTTCCAAATATTGACATAATCCATTATGTGTGTATATGTGCATACCCATAGCAGTTTATATATTCATCAATTTCATCAAAAAAAGTCTTTAAGAATTGAGAAGCTTGTTCTGGAAGAGTATATAATGTTTCCAAAATTCTAATTTTCACATGAAATATAAACTTTTGTCATTGATCACATATATAGTCAGTCATTTTCTTTGAAGTGACTGAATCATTTCACTACTTTGTGAGAAAATATTTGCTGAATATTCATATGTATAACTATAGTTCATATCTATTAGTTGTTTTTTCCTATATATATATATATATACACACATATATCCATTCATGGATCAAAAATTGATAAAAACTAATTGTTTATTGTCTTATTAAGTAATTTTTAAGTTAAACTGGCATTTTTTTTGGTAATTGAAGGCCATGAACTTGTTGCCATTGCCTAGATTTATGCTAAAGTTCCCACAGTTTTACATCCCTCACCATTTACTTTTGTATTCTCAATGCAAACATCCACAATTATTCTAGTTTCAGGCATGACATGCAAAAAAAAGGAAAAGAAAAGAAAATTTTATTCAACATTTTGAATATTTCAGCACCATGTTTTTGTGGTTGATATTCACATAAAATATCTTTGATGATTGGTTAACAGTGAAGATACAAGCAAAATAACAAGTCCACTCATGTTTCTAGATCCATCAATTTCTAAGGTAAAAGTGCAATTCTGAAACAATAAATTAAATCAGATTTCATATTTGCAGCTAAATAGTTAATATGCAGACCACATAGCCTCTAGAAAACTTTATTTTATATACTCATCAGAGCATGAGAATGAAAAAAAGCAAAGTGTGTCTTAGTGTTATATTGAAAATAGTTCAACCTCACAGGCTACCTGAAAAGATCTCCAGAACCATTTATTGTCTTCAGTAAGTCACATTTTGAGAACTATTGATAAATATATATAACAATCTCTGACTATATAACTAGGAATTATCCCAAGCTACCAAATTGGATGTACTAAAGAAAAGCTATTTAGATCTAGACTAGCTTTTTCCTATATAAGCATATGTATCAATTATATAATATTATTCAGAGCAAGAATTAAGAAGCTGTGAATTGAAAATTTACACATTATTGAGTTATCCAAGGACCTAAGGAACTCTGCGCCCACTCCATACTCTAACTGTTGCTGAGTCCATGTGCAGTTCTCTTTCTCTCCCTGCCCCCTACCTCTTTACTTTCTCTCTCTTGCTCTCTATTTTGGAGATTTCTTTAGTTTCCATTCATCAATCTATTATTTCTAAGGGATATAGAAATGTGTTTGTGATAAAAGACAATATATTGTAGTACTAAGACCTGGAATGGAATAATATGAAGAATCCTAATGTTCTTATAGTGGTTTAGAGAGAACATCCATCTGTAAATGCCAAAACTCGCTTTCCCATAGAAATCCTACAAACCTGTGTTATTTTATTTTATGATAGTTTATGTGTACATATTGTTTCTCTATCCAATTTGTTTCTGGTAATATTTGAATTTAAGAAGAATATATTTATATAATATATATATATGAACATATATATTCATATATATTCATACACATGTATATCTATATTTATGTAGAAAGATGGATATGCATGTGTGTCTGTGTGTGTGTGTGTGTGTGTGTGTGTGTGTGTGTGTGTCTGTCTGTCTGTCTTGGAATAAATCATTTGAAATAAAAAACGAGTTTGAGAACATTGATCATAATGAAAATAGATGGTTAAATTAGCATTGTGGACTTTTTTGATACTATTCTGAACAGCTTGGAAATAAGTAACTAGGAATTGCCAGCAGTCAATAAGCAGAATGAACTATGATAGTCCATTGGCTTCTATTATAAAGTATAATTGATAATTTGTGCTTTGTGCAATTTTTTTAAAAAATTAATTCAGAATTACTCCATCTAAATCAAAGAAACTAACAAGGTATATTTGGAATTCTCAATTCAATTTTGATCTAGTATAGAACCAGTTAAGAAGCTCTAATAAATAATTCTTTGATCTCTTCATTCTTATCAGTTTGCTTGCATTATTTCAAGCTCACATTCTTCCATACCTCTTCATCCATCCTACCTGAAAGGCTCTCTTATCGTCTAGCTTCTTTTCTTTATCTTTTCCTGTCTCTGAATATGTTCAACTATCTACAGCACCATCTCTAAAGGGAACAAAAGTGCTGAGTAAGGGGAAAAAATAATAACTTATTCCATTTCTTCTCTGGAGAAAAGAGAGAAAGAATATCAGCTGGATATACTTTCTAATGACAAATCTTTTCTTTTTTTCAGTTTTGTGTGTGAAATGCAAATATGTAGGAGCAGTTAACTCTATTTAAGGTTTTCCCCATTGTATTTACTGCCTTCAGGTCAGCATCAATTCCACAAAAGGGTAATCCATCAGTAGTATGTGACATCATAGTGAAACAGGTGCAAAGCAGTCAGGAAAGATTGAACTACATATTTTAACTAACATGAAGTTCTGGAGGAATTTGTCATGAAAATGTGAGTGGTATCCTTACCATAAACTCAAAACTTAAAGTTTTCTCTTTCTTCCTAAATGATTCTGATCTATCTTCATCTTTATTTTTTTGAGGAGAAGGGAAAGAATGAGCTCTGAATACTTGCTTGAACATAGTTCCTTGGCAATGTTAATACCTTGTCACATTGTATAAGCATAACCAAAAAAAAATTAATTAACAACAATAATAGTAGCAAAATGATATTTATATATTTCCTCATGGATTCAGAACAAGGAGATAAGCATTTGTATTAATATTTAGATGAACCTTTTATTCTGACTTCCAAGGAACTTAATATCAAGGGAACAAATTGATAGTTACATAACTACAATAAGTAATTTTTTCAAGATAAATGTAGTAAACATCTGCAAAAACATGTTCAATATAAGATCTGATGAGCAATGTTTATATTAACATGAAAAATCAAAAAGAAAAGTTTACAATACGTACCATTTGAACTAGTTTAGTTTTTTAAAATTATACAGAAATTAATCATGGTGACTAGTAAAAGAGAGCATTCTAGGCATAGGGAATAGTAGGAGCAAAAGCATGAAAGACTGATTTTCCACGGAGCCGAGATGGTGGAGACCAGACGTGACTTTCTGTGACCTCTTCTGAAATTTTCTCAAACCAACAGCAGATTAAACCTCTAAACTGGTTTTGGAGTTAAAGAATCCACAAATATTTGAAGTATAACACATTTTCAGAAGAAAATACCTTGGAAGACTTTCAGAACAGTTCTGTTTCAAATGGGCAGACTGATAGTCTGCTGAGCCCAGACCACAGCACAGGGAGATAGGGGTAAGGAGCTGGGGTAGGGAGTCAAGAGAGTTGCAGGTTCCATGCACCTGGGAATCTTCTGTGAGCCCCATAGGCCATTCTTTCCTGTTTGCAAGCAGGTAGTTTGGCAGATTTGATACAAAAGGCAGAGTTTAAACCACTGAGCCCTGGAAGAATGTAGGACCTAGCCACCATTACCCAGCACAGGAAATCAATCAGCAGAACTGCCCAAGGGCAAATTAAAGCATCTGTCTCTTCTTTTCTTTAAGAGTAGATCTCAAGTCTTAAAAAATGTGAATAAAAAAAAAAAAAAGGCAAAATGAAATCTCATCATAGATAGTTTTTATGGAAAGAAAGAACAGACCTCAAATCCTGAGGTTCCTAAAGGCAAAGAAACTGCAAATGAAGCTTCAAAGGGAGATATAAGTTGGTCCCCATTTCACAAGGCTTTCTTGGAAGATTGCATAAAGGATCTTAAAAGAGAATTATAAGAAAAATGGGGAGATGAAATAAGATCAATGCAAGAAGAAATGGCAAAAACCATATAATACCCTACAAAAGAGATATGAAAAAGTTAAAGGTAACTAAAAAAAATAATATACTAAAAATTAGAACCAAACAAATGAAAGTGAATGACTCAATAAGTTTTCAAGAATCAGTCAAACAAAACCAAAAAATGAAAAAAATAGAAGAAAATATGAAATACCTCCTAAGAAAACAATTGACCTGGAACATAGATTTAAGAGAAACAATCTAAGGATTATTGGACTTCCTCAAAGCCGTGATGAAAATAAGAATCTAGACGTTATCTTACAGGAAATAAAAAAAGAAAATTGCTCTGATATATTAGAATCAGAAGGTAAAATAGCCATCAAAAGAATTCACTGGTAAACTCCTAAAAGATATCCCCAAATTAAATCCCCAAAGAATATTGTGGTTAAATTTCAGAACTATCAGATAAAGGAAAAAATATTGCAAGCACCCAGAAAGAAACAATATAAATACCAAGAAGCCACAATTAGGATTGCCCAGAACCTAGCAGCTTCCTTGTTAAAGGTGGAAGGGCCTGAGATCTGGTATTCTGAAAGGCAAAGGAACTTTGATTACATCCAAAAATAAACTAACCAGCTAAAATGAGCATTATCTTTCAGGGCAGAAGATGGACAATCAATGATATGTGAATTTTACCTATTTCTAATGAAAGATCAGAATTCAACAAACCATTTGATCTCAAGAGAAACATAAAAAGGTAAAAAGGAAAGAACTCTTGAGAACTATATTTCTGTTACAGATATACTTAGAGAATGCAGGTATAATTTAATTTTATTATAATAATATGAAAAAGAAACAAGAGGTGGAAAAGGGATCATTCTGGAAAAAAAGAGGAAAAAGAGGTAAAATAAGGGAAGTTATATCTCACTAAGAGGAAAAGAAAACCTATTATAATTGAGGAAAAGAAGGGAGGGGGATTAGAATTGTGTAAATCTTACTCTCATCAGATTCATCCCTAAGAAAGAATATCAGACATACTTAGTTTCAAAGAGAAACTTCTCTCAGTTTATAGGGAAGTGGGAAGGAAAAGGGGAAAAGAAAGAAAAAAAAAAGAATAAAAGAAAGGAAACCAGAAATATTAGGGGAAAGGTGTAAAATGGGGGAAAGGGGATCTAAAGGGGAAGGATTATTTGAGGGAGGTGGTCATCAAAAGCAAAATACTGGGTAGGAGGGAAAGTGGATAGGAAAGAGAAAAGCTTAATCTAGGCCAAATAAAATGGGAGGAAATACAGAATTAATTATTTTAACTGTGAATATAAAAGGGATGAACTCTCCCATAAAATGGAATCAGATAGCAGACTGGATTAAAAACCAGAATCCTACAATGCTTGTTTACACGAAACACATTTGAAGCAGAGTCATACATTCAGAGTGAAGGTAAAGGGCTGGAGCACAATCTATTATGCTTCAGAGGAAGAAGGAAAAAAAAAAAAAAAAAAAAAAAAAAAAAGAGGGGTAGCCATCCCAATCTCAGATCAAGTAAAAGCAAAGATGGATCTAATTAAAAGAGATAAGGAAGAAAACTATATTTTACTAAATGGTACCATAGATAATGAAACTATATCAATACCAAACATATAAGCACAAGCACAATTTTGGATATAGCATCTGAATTCCTAGAGGAGAAGTTAAGAGAAATGCAAGAAAAAAATATTCAGCAAAACTATAATAGTGGGGATCTCAAACTTGCTCTCTCTCAGAATTAGATAAGTTGAACAACAAAATAAATAAGAAAGAAGTTAAGGACATAAACAAAACATTAGAAAAGTTAGGTATGATAGGTCGTTGGAGAAAATTGAATGGAGACAGAAAGGAGTTTAATTTTTTCTGAGTGGTTCTTGGAACTTATACAAAAACTGATCATGTGCTAAGGGATAAAAACCACAAAATCAAATGCAAAAAGGTAGAAATAGTAAATGTATTTTTTCAGATCATAAAAATCACATGGAATATAAGGCCAGAAGAAAATGGTCCAAAAGTTTATTGGAAATTAAATAATCTAATTCTAAAGAATGAATGGAGAAATTGTTCAGTAAAGAAAAGAATCAGCTAGACCCAGAAAGAGAACTATGGGAAATGAGTGTGGACCACAACATAGCATTTTCACTCTTTCTGTTATTGTGTGTGTGCTTCTCAGATTTTTTTTCTCTCTTTCTAGATCTGATTTTTCATGTGTAGCAAGATAACAGTATAAATATGTATACCTATATTGGATTGAACATGTATTTATACATATTTAACATATATTGGATTACCTGCCATCTAGGGGAGGAGGTGGGGGAAGGAAGGGAACAGAAGGTTTTGTAAGGGTCAGTGTTGAAAAATTACCCATACATCTGTTTTGTAAATAAAAAGCTATTAAAATAAAGAATGAATGTTATATACTTCTTTTTTTTTGTTTTGTTTTATTTTGTTTTTTATTAATTTTTATAATTATAACATTTTCTTTGACAGTACATATGCATAGGTAATTTTTTTTTTTACAACATTATCCCTTGTATTCCCTTCTGTTCCGAGTTTTTCCCCTTCTTCCCTCCACCCCCTCCCCTAGATGGCAGGCATTCCCATACATATTAAATATCTTATAGTATATCCTAGGTACAATATATATGTGCAGAACCGAATTTCGTTGTTGTTGTTGCAAAGGAAGGATTGTATTTGCAAAGTAAAAATAATCTGGGAAGAGAAACAAAACAAAACAAAACAAACAAACAATCAAACAAACAAACAAATAAACAAAAAAAAAAAAAAACACTGCTCACAGTTTACACTCATTTCCCAATATTCCTTTTCTGGATGTAGCTGATTCTGTCCATCATTGATCAATTGGAATTGGATTAGCTCTTCTCTATATTGAAGATATCCACTTCCATCAGAATACACCCTCACACAGTATCATTGTTGAAGTGTATAATGATCCCCTAATTCTGCTCGTTTCACTCAGCATCAGTTGATGTAAGTCTCTCCAAGCCTCTCTGTATTCCTCCTGTTGGTCATTTCTTACAGAACAATAATATTCCATAACATTCATATACCATAATTTTCCCAACTATTCTCCAATTGATGGACATCCATTCATTTTCCAGTTTCTAGCCACTACAAAAAGGGCTACCACAAATATTTTGGCACATACAGGTCCTTTCTCTTCTTTAGTATTTCCTTAGGATATAAGCCCAGTAGTAGTATGGCTGGGTCAAAGGGTATGCACATTTTGATAACTTTTTGGGCATAATTCCAGATTGCTCTCCAGAATGGTTGGATTCTTTCACAACTCCACCAACAATGCATCAGCGTCCCAGTTTTCCCACAGCCCCTCCAACATTCATCATTATTTGTTCCTGTCATCTTAGCCAATCTTACAGGTGTGTAATGATATCTCAGAGTTGTCTTAATTTGCATTTCTCTGATCAATAGTGATTTGGAATACTCTTTCATATGAGTAGAAATAGTTTTAATTTCATCGTCTGAAAATTGTCTATTCATATCCTTTGACCATTTATCAATTGGAGAATGGCTTGATTTCTTATAAATTAAAGTCAATTCTCTGTATATTTTGGAGATGAGGCCTTTATCATAACCTTTAACTGTAAAAATGTTTTCCCAATTTGTTACTTCCCTTCTAATCTTTTTTGCATTAGTTTTGTTTGTGCAGAAACTTTTTAATTTGGTGTAATCAAAATTTTCTATTTTGTGATCAATACACCCTTGGACACAAACTCCTTCTTCCTCCACAAGTCCGAGAGGTAAAACATCCCATGTTCCTCCAATTTATTTATGATTTCGTTCTTTCTGCCTAAATCTTGGACACATTTTGATCTTATCTTAGTATGTGGTGTTAAATGTGGGTCCATGAATGTTACATACTTCAACAACAATATTATATGAGGATGTATTCTGATGAAAGTGGATACCTTCTAACAAAGACAAGAATTTAGTTCCAATTGATCAATGATGGACAGAATCGGCTACTCCAAGAGAAGGAACATTGGGAAATGAATGTGCACTACTTGCATTTTTGTTTTTCTTCCCAGATTATTTTTACCTTCAGAATCCAATTTTTCTTGTGCAGCAAGAGAACTGTACAGATATGCACATCTAAGACATAATTTAACATGTTTAACATGTATAAGAATGCCTGCCATCTAGGGATGGGGGTGCAAGGAGGGAAGAGAAAAGTTGGAACAGAAGGGAGTGCAAGGGATAATGTTGTAAAAATTACCCATGCATATATTCTGTCAATAAAAAGCTATATTTAAAAAAAAAAAGAATGGATGAATAAAACAGCAAATCATAGAAAAAAGCATTAATTTCATCCAAAAGAATGACAATAATGAGACAAAATACCAGAATTTGTGATATTCAACCAAAGCAGTTGTAAGGGAAAATTTTATATCTCTAGATGTTTACTTGCATAAAATAGAGAAAGAGAAGCTCAAGGAATTGGGCTTACAACTAAAAAAGCTAGAAAAAGAACAAATCAAAACAAGTCTATGTTTATGTTTTAGAAACAGAATAAATCTGAACATAATAATGATTAATACTAATGAATATTATTTGTGAAAGCTAGTAAGCCTGGGAAAGAATAATCTTTCAATAAGCATATATTGTTCTGCATGAATGATCTTTAATATTTGGCTTGATTTAAATTATTTTTAGAACTATTTTTCAGTGATTATATAAATCTAGCATTAAATAAATAATTAAATATATCATTAAATAATTAAGTAATCTAGCAATAAATGATCTAAATAAACAGACCTTGATAAAAATCTATTTATCCTTTCTCATCCCTACTTCTCTTTTTGAATCTGCTTCTGAAAGCCACCAAATTCCTTGTTCTAAAAAAAAAAAAAAAAAAACCACTTTCATTCTTATTTGAAAAACAGTTTGATATATTGGATAGAATATTAGACTTTGAATCAGCAAGATCTTTATTCAAATATTTCCAATTATACTTAGTAGTTCAGTGAGCTACTATTAATCTGGATAGCTTTGGAAAACCAAAATTTTTTTACCAAACTAGATTTCTATTTCCTCCTCTGAAAAATAAAGTTACTGAACTAGATAAATTCTGATGTCCCTTTTAGCTTTTCAAATTTTGATTCTATAATTATAGCAAATCAATTTACTTCTCTACATATCAATTTTTCATCTATTAAATAGATTTAAAATATCTCATGTGATAATTAACACTCAAGTAAACCACTGTATATCAAGTATTTTTCAAACCACGAACCAAAAAGTCTAACTAGATTTTATCATGCTATTTGTCTTATGCCAAGTCAATTCAAAAAGCTTTTATTAGGCACTGTGCAAAGCAAGGAGAGATTCAAAAAAAACCTAAACAAAATAACAACAATCCTTTCTCCCAAGAAGTTCATGAAATCTAGCTCCTGTTTTTCATGAAAAACTGTATTTCATAAAATCAGGAAATTATTTTAATTTTCAATTAATAACTATTTTCCCTCCATATGTACTTTTCTCCAAATAAAAATAAAACAAAAATATACATAATAAATATGTATAAATAGCAAAAACAATTCCCTGTCTATGTCCTAAAACATATGACATTTTACATGTTAAATGCACTGCTTCTCTATCCTGTTAGGATTACTAAGTGAGAACTGAGGTTGTCTGGACAGTGACAAGGTGAGAATTCAGGTTTTCTGGACAATTACAAGGTGAGAACTCAGGTTGACTTGATAGAGGGGGCAAGCTCATTGGCTGGGGTGGTTCTTCCCAGAAGCCCTTGCATTATCCCACGCCCATTCTCTGGGAGAATAAAAGAGAGAGCACTGGGCGCAGAGGGCAGATCGGCCTGGAGAAGGATAAGAGCTGGAGGAGATTCAGAGCCAGGATTCAAGAAAGAGAACTCTGAATTGCATCAGGCTTGACGGGGCTCTCTGCAGGAAGGGAAGTCACCTCTTTGGACAAGAGTTAACAGCAACTGCCTGGAGACAACGGTTCATTACAGGAAGAAGAATCTGTCGGAGAGATTTGAGTAGAAGACACAGCAGATCTCTTCCCAGAGAGCGATCCAGCAGCTTCTGGAGACGACAGCTCGCAACAATTGGCGCCCAACGTGGGGCAAGGACTTTTGCTTATCCTGACAAGAGGAGCTAGACCAGACCTTCGCAATCTGGCGCCCGAACAGGGACAGACACGGTCCTGATTTCAGTGGAAAAGCCTCCCATCCAGATCTCAGTCTCTCTGACCCAGAACCGTGAGTAACGAGGAAACTTTGTTAAAGATTAAGTGAGCGTGCTAATAGATAAATAAGGAACTTAACTTGTTAAGGGCTAAACCAGGAATCTCTTATAGTGAAATGGGGCAAACACCTTCTGTTCAAGGAAAATGTTTAGAGAGCATCATCAAGGTTATGAAAAGCCAAGGCTTGATTATAATTTTAGAGGAGATTACTGAACTTTTAAGAACTGTGAAGGTTATATGTCCTTCTTTTTCTCTGGAAGAAGAATTGGATCCAGATGAATGGGAATTAGTAGGAAAGCAATTAGGTGAACACTACAATTCCAGGCCAAACTCAATTTCCAAAGATACAATTCATATATACAATGTAATCCAATTGGCTTTAAACAATGTTATTCTAAAGGAAGAGATGAAGGAGCAAAATGGGGAAGTGTCAACTAAACTAGGTGAAAAGGATGAATCAGATAACAATGAAGTTAAGTACAATTCTGAGCAACAGCAACAGGAGCACCTCCCATCTCCTCCCTCAATTAACCCTTCAGGGGTGGAGCAAGAAGGAGGAGGGGAAGAGGCAGAAACACAAACAGAATTGCCTGTGAAGCAGCCTAAGCCTATGACAAGATTAGAAAAAGCATTGGTTAAAGCTAAGAGAGAAGGACAGGATATAAGTGATTTTATACATGCATATCCTGTGATTGAAGAGATTGACTCTGTAGGTCAAAAAAGGAGAAGATATGCACCTTTAGATTTGAATAAAATTAAAGATTTGAAAAAAGGTTGTACCCTTTATGGGGCTACATCAGCTTATGTTAAAATGTTACTAGATGGTTTGTCTTATGAAGTCCTAACCCCAAATGATTGGAAATCCATAGCAAGGATATGCCTGGAACCTGGAGAAAATTTATTATGGCTTTCGGAATTTCATGAATTATGTAAAATTCAAGTCAGATGCAATTTGGAAATAGGAGTTAACACACAATTCACTTTTGAGCACTTGGCTGGTGAAGGTCGGTATGGAGAGAATTCGGAACAGATTAATTATACCATGACAATATATGAGCAAATTGCTAAGGCTGCAATAAAAGCTTGGGGTGTCCTTCCTGGACAGAAAGATCGTGGAGAGGCTTTCACTAAAATACAGCAAGGTCCCAATGAACCTTTTGCAGATTTTGTGGGACGTTTGCAAACTGCTGTCAAAAGAACTATTGGAGAAAATGCAGCTACAGAAATAATGACCAGACATCTGGCTAAGGAAAATGCCAATGAGATTTGCAAAAGAATTATATGGGGATTAGACAAAGATGCTCCTTTAGAGGAGATCATAAGACGCTGTGCTACAGTGGGAACAAATGCTTTTTACACCCGGACAATGATGAATGTGGAAAGACAGGGTCCCTCCTGGCAAGGGACTTCTAGAGAAACTCGGCGATGTTTTCAATGTGGAAAAATTGGGCATCTAAGAGCTCAGTGTAGGTATGGAGATACAGTGAGAAGACAGGGTGAGAGAAGACCTAAAACCCCATGTCCAAAATGCAACAGAGGACTCCATTGGGCATCAGAGTGTAGAATAATTCAGGGAAATGGGATGAGGGGCCCAGGTCCAGGGCCCCAGGCAAAAAAGACTTGGGGCATGATGGCAGCTGATGTTACACCTAAAGAGCCTTTAGAAGGCCAGGACTCTGATTTAATCAATCAGCAGAGAAGCAATCACATGGCAGAAAGGGATTACCTGATAAGTCAGTCAAAAGGCAATCAGATTGCAAAAATGGATTACACTTGGGGAGAATACAGGCCTTTTAAACCAACAGGGCTGTATCCAGTGCAAACAATTCCAATGTAATTGTCAGATGATGAGAAGAGATTTAGAAAGTGGTAAATAGAAGGAAATTAGATAGGTTAACTGCCTGGGAGAGAGGGTTTGCTTGTATTTCTTCAGCAGGAGAAGGAATCAGATGGGTGCCAACGAGTCATATTCGCCTTGTCCATCAGAGAGAGACAGAAAAAGAGAAAGACCTCAAAATAAAGGAGAAGATCTAAGAAACATCTGACACTGAAAGAGCATGGATAATAAGAAGACTGTTAAAGAACTTTAAAAACCAGCAGGAATCATTGGACTTCCTCACACAAGATGAGACTAATGGACAATGGGCTTATGGACATTTATAAATTTTCAATTTATGATTATGTTATATACTTCTAGCATGCGTTATGTTACTATGTTACTATATGCTTATGTAATTTATGTAATTATCTGTAATACTTCCCATATTGATGGATTTATGTTTCAAGGTCATTTATGTAATTATCTGTAATACTTCCCATATTGATGGATTTATGTTTCAAGGTCATGACTGTCCTATGTTCTAAATCAAAAGAAAAGGGGAGATGTTAGGATTACTAAGTGAGAACTGAGGTTGTCTGGACAGTGACAAGGTGAGAATTCAGGTTTTCTGGACAATTACAAGGTGAGAACTCAGGTTGACTTGATAGAGGGGGCAAGCTCATTGGCTGGGGTGGTTCTTCCCAGAAGCCCTTGCATTATCCCACGCCCATTCTCTGGGAGAATAAAAGAGAGAGCACTGGGCGCAGAGGGCAGATCGGCCTGGAGAAGGATAAGAGCTGGAGGAGATTCAGAGCCAGGATTCAAGAAAGAGAACTCTGAATTGCATCAGGCTTGACGGGGCTCTCTGCAGGAAGGGAAGTCACCTCTTTGGACAAGAGTTAACAGCAACTGCCTGGAGACAACGGTTCATTACAGGAAGAAGAATCTGTCGGAGAGATTTGAGTAGAAGACACAGCAGATCTCTTCCCAGAGAGCGATCCAGCAGCTTCTGGAGACGACAGCTCGCAACAATATACTTATTATATTAAATTTATATTGGGTCAATCTACCAGTCAACAAAACTTTTGCATGTACTTACTATCTTACTATGTGATAAGCCCTGTGCAACATGGTAAACCACACCCTTACACACACCCACACACAAATAGATAAGAAAACAGGTATAACATGGCAAATGGATGCTCTGGGTTGAGAAGACAGCAGCCATGGTGGCAAATTTCAGAGTTAGAATGAGAGAGAAGTGATAGAAAACAGTAAATAAGTTCATAATTTGTTGTGTATAGGCTCGCTCCCTGGAAGGCCTCAGAGTCAGCAAGAGTCAGGATAAATTTAAGTTCTTTGTCTTTAAGGGGAGAAATGAAGGAGGCAGAAAAGCAAAATCCTGGATTAGTCTACAGTCACTAGCCTCTCTTCTCCTTGCCCTTCAGCCAAATCATTCTGGCTCTTCTTCCCCAGCCCTTCAATAATTGCCTATGATTATCTTAACACCAAACATTCAGCAAGCACTTACAGTGGGAAGAGCCATTTATCCAAATATATGCTAGTAGAGTCATTGTCTCACATCAAATAGGTAATTAATTAATTGGTTGTCTGATTCAAGCATACCTTTTTGGAGTTTCACCCCTCTATATCTCAGGCTTTCTTTTGTTTTAGAACACAGGTGATCACGCCCTACCCCCTGACTTCTCAAGGAGGTGAGAACCCCTAAAAGGAGGTGATCACACCCCCTCACTTCTCAGGAAGGGAGGTGAAAACACCAAAAAGGAGATGATCACACCCTCCCTGACTTCTCAGGAAGAGAGATGAAAAACACCAAAGGGAAGTGAAGAGTCAAGACAGATATTGTTAGCAGGTTTTTGGGCTGAAGGGTCTTATTAGAAACAAGTATGCACAAACCCATCAGCATGGGAGGTATTACAGAAGCACATAGCAATAATGCACAAGTTAGTAGTGCAGCCTCTCCCCACAGACAGTGCAGGCTCAATGTGGTGTAACAAACATGAATTGTACATGCAAGTAGTGATATAACAAACTATGAATCGACATGGTCTTGAAAAAGATTTCCAGAAGTCCTAGAAGGAGGTTATGTAAACAACAATCACACATACTCCTCCTTCAGCAACCAAGAGATAGTCCAAAACCAATCTATTGTCCATTACTTCATGTGTCAGGGAATCCGATGATCGCCACAAGTTTTTGAAGTCTTGCAACAATCTCATCACCCAATGATTCCTGAGGGTTTTGAAGTCCTGCATCACTCTCATTAACAATTCTTGATATCCAGTTCCAAAAGAGCAATAAGATTGAACCCAGCAAAAGAACTCTGGGAAATGAGTATGAACCCATACATAGAATTCCCAGTCCCTCTATTTTTGTCCTTCATAGGCTAATTGTACACTATTTCAAAATCTTATTCTTTTTGTACAGCAAAATAAATGCATGGACATGTATACATCTATTGTATTTAACTTATACATTAACATATTTAACATGTAATGGTCAACCTGCCATCTGAAGGAAGGGGTGGGGGGAAGGAGAGGAAAAATTGTATGGTTTTGCAATTGTCAATGCTGAAAAAAAATTACCCATGCACATATCTTGTAAATAAGAAGCTATTAAAAAAGACAATTTTTGATGTCTATGAGTCAATTGCCATAACTGCCATGCTCTTTCAGTAATGGGCACAATCAGCGGGAACCATTGCTTGGTTCTTCTCCTTCTTGGGTCTTCTCCTTTGTTTCAAGGGTCTGCTCCATCTTTCTCCAATGGACAAGGCGAATATGGCTCGTTGGCACCCATCTGATTCCTTTTACATTTGTAGAAATACAAGCAAGCCCTCTCCCCCAAACAGGTAACCTATCTGGGCCCTTCCATTCACCACTTTCTGGATCTCTCCACATTACCTGGCAATTACCTAAAGACAGTGGAGCTGCTTGCTCAGACACTGCCTTTCCAGCAGGTTATGAAACCTGTCTGCCAGAGCCAGTGCATCTTCATCAAAAATCAAAAAATTAATGATATAAAGAGTTAAGTTTAGAAGTTCTGTAGGGTTACCTGAGGCTCCCCCTTTCTTTTGTTTTTGGAGGAGTGTCTTAATGACTCTGTTTCTCCTCTTTACTATAGCCTATCCTTGAGGATTAAAGGGTATGCCAGTGGTGTGTGAAATCTTATATTGTGCGCAAAAGTGTACAAAATGTTTAGAAGTATATGCAGGGACTTCCGGCCAAGATGGCAGCATGGAGGCAGACAGCTGCTTGAGCTCCTCGTTTTCTCTCAGAACTTACTTCATGACAAGCCTCTGACTTAATGCTTGACCCAGAAAGAAATCCACAAATAATCACCAAGAGAAGACATCCTTGAAAGTTGCCAGAAAAGGTCTGTGTTGGCTCGGGGAGGGTCAATCAGACTGGGCGCAGACTGAGGGCAGGCAGCCAGAGCAAGACAGGCAGCTCACACAGCTCGGACCAGAGGGGGAGGGGTGTGATCTCTGCCCTTTCTGTGAAAGGGCTTTTGCCCCAGTGTGGATGCTCGGTCTTAGCAGCAAGCCAGGAGCAGCTAAGAGGGTGTAAACACTGGAAGTGAAGATTAAAACCCCAGAAAGCCAGCATCTCTCAGAGCCCGGCCACCCCCAACCCCCACCAGGACTGACTCGGTGCGTTCTCGGAGCCTCAAAGCGCAGACTCAGTACAGTCATTGCTGTTCTGTTAGTGGCTCTCTGCTGCCCTACCCCCAGTCTGTAGAGGAAGCCCATTAACACCATCTAGCCCCATCACCCGCTAAACAGACCTATTGTTTCTCTTGTCAGTTTGTTTTCTTTGATTCCTACTCTGACAAAATGAACAAAAAATTCAAAAGGGCTCTAACCATTGACAGCTTCTGTGTGGAGAGGGAGCAGACTTCAAATGCTGAGGAGACTAGGAACAGACTGTCCCCAGATGTATCCCCTAGGAGGGATATAAGCTGCTCCTCAATACAAAAGAACCTCATAGAGGAAACCAAAAAGGCTCTCACAAGAGAGATGGAAGAGAAATGGGAAAAGGAAGCTTGGCAAGAGAGCCTGGAGAAGTCATCTCATGCATTCAAAGACAGAGTGGATAAAGAAATCAAATCATTGAGAAACAAGATTAGTGAGTTGGAAAAGGTAAACAACTCCAAGGAAAACAGGATTAGTGAGCTGGAAAAGGTAAACAACTGCAAGGAAAACAGGATTAGTGAGCTGGAAAAAGAAATCAGCTCTCTAAAAAATAAAATGGATAAAATGGAAAATAATTCCATAGAAGATAAAAACTCAATTGGAAAATTACAAAGAGATATAAAAAAAGTGAGTGAAGAAAATACATCATTGAAAATTAGACTGGAACAAGTAGAAATGAATGACTCAAGGAGAAACCAAGAGGTAGTCAAGCAAAACCAGAGAAATGAAACAATTGAAAAGAATGTCAAGTACCTTACCAGAAAGACAACAGACCTGGAAAACAGATCCAGGAGAGACAATTTGAGAATAATCGGACTCCCTGAAAAATGGGAGGAAAAAAAGAGCTTGGACACCATTTTCGAGGAAATTATCAAAGAGAACTGCCCAGACATTCTGGAAACAGAGGGTAAAATAGACATTGAAAAAATTCATCCATCACCTACTGAAAGGGACCCTAAAATCAAAACGCCAAGAAATATAGTGGCCAAGTTCAAGAACCATCAGACAAAGGAAAAGATATTGGAAGCTGCTAGAAAAAAGCAATTCAGATATGGAGGATCCACAATAAGGATAACCCAGAAGCTAGCAGCATCCACATTAAAAGAACGCAGGGCCTGGAACATAATATTCCAAAAGGCTAAGGAACTAGGTATGCAGCCAAGAATAACTTACCCAGCAAGAATGAGCATCGTTTTCCAGGGAAGAAAATGGACATTTAACGCAATAAATGAATTCCATCTATTTTTGATGAAAAAAACAGACCTACATAAAAGGTTTGATCTTCAAATACAGAACTCAAGAGATTTCTAAAAAGGTAAAAAGACATCTTGAGAACTATACTTCTGTCAAAAAAATATGTGAAGAACATATGTACAATTTGTCTTAGAAACTAGAGGTGGAAAGGAGATTATATCATAAAAAAGTGTAAAGTGGTGGTACTACATCTCATGAAGAGGCAAAGGTAACCTATTATATCTGAGAGAAAGAAAAGAGGGAGATGAACATAGCGTGTATCAATAGACATATTCGATTTATGGTGAAACTTCTTCCACTTCATTGAAAAGTGAAAGGGAAGGAGTAAGCTAAGGGGAAGGGAATACAGTAATTTCGAGGAAAAGGGGTAAAATAAGGGGAGGATCTTTAAGGTGGGGGAGGGATCCTAAAAAGGGAGGGCTGTGAAAAGCAAGTGGTGTTCACCAGTTTAATACTGGATAGGAGGATAAAAGGGAAGGAAAGGGGAAAAGCATAAGCAGGGGTTAATAGGATGGCAAGCAATATAGAATTAGTCCTTCTAACCATAAATGTGAATGGGGCAAACTGCCTCATAAAGAGGAAGCAGTTAGCAGACTGGATTAAAAGTCACAATCCTATTATATGTTGTTTACAGGAAACACACCTGAAACAGGGTGATACATTCAAACTAAAAGTAAAAGGGTGGAGCAGAATCTATTATGCTTCAGGCAAAACCAAAATCAGGAGTAGCCATCCTCATCTCAGATCTAACAAAAACAAAAATTGATCCAATTAAAAGAGATAAGGAAGTGCATTATATCCTGCTAAAGGACAGCATCAATAATGAAGCAGTATCAATATTAAACATATATGGATGAAGTGGTGCAGCATCTAAATTCTTAAAAGAGAAATTAAGAGAGCTGCAAGAGGAAATAGATAGCAAAACTATAATAGCGGGAGATCTCAATCTTGCACTCTCAGAATTAGATAAATCAAACCACAAAATAAATAAGAAAGAAGTCAAAGAGGTAAATAGAATACTAGAAAAGTTTGATACGATAGATCTTTGGCGAAAGCTAAATGGAGACAGAAAGGAATATACTTTCTTCTCAGCCGTTCATGGAACCTATACAAAAACTGATCATATACTAGGGCATAAAAAGCTCAAAATCAAATGCAGTAAGGCAGAAATAATAAATGCATCCTTTTCAGACCATAATGCAATCAAAATTACATTTAATAAAAAGCCAGGGGAAAATAGACCAAAAAATAATTGGAAACTAAATAATCTTATACTAAAGAATGATTGGGTAAAACGGCAAATCATAGACATAATTAATAACTTCACCCAAGAAAATGACAATAATGAGACATCATACCAAAATGTGTGGGATACAGCCAAAGCAGTAATAAGGGGAAGTTTTATATCTCTACAGGCCTACTTGCATAAAATAGAGAAAGAGAGGGCCAACGAATTGGGCTTACAACTAAAATTGCTAGAAAAGGAACAAATTAAAAACCCCCAGACAAACACAAAACTTGAAATTTAAAAAATAAAAGGTGAGATTAATAAAATTGAAAGTAAAAAAAATATTGAATTAATTAATAAAACTAAGAGTTTCGGTTTTATAAAAAACCAACAAAATAGACAAACCCTTAGTAAACCTGATTAAAAAAAGGAACGAGAAAAAGCAAATTGTTAGTCTTGAAAATGAAAAGGGTGAACTCACCATTAATGAAGAGGAAATTAGAACAATAGTTAGGAGCTAATTTGCTCAACTTTATGCCGATAAATTCGATAACTTAAATGAAATGGAAGAATACCTTCAAAAATATAGCTTGCCCAGATTAACAGAGGAAGAAGTAAGTAGTCTAAATAGTCCCATCTCAGAAAAAGAAATAGACCAACCTATTAACCAACTTCCTAAGAAAAAGTCCCCAGAACCAGATGGATTTACAGGTGAATTCTACCAAACATTTAAAGAACAACTAACTCCAATGCTATGTAAACTATTTGAAAAAATAGCGATTGAAGGAGTCCTACCAAATTCCTTCTATGACACAGACATGGTACTCATACCTAAACCAGGTAGATCGAAAACTGAGAAAGAAAACTATAGACCAATTTCCTTAATGAATATTGATGCTAAAATCTTAAATAAGATATTAGCAAATAGACTTCAGAAAATCATCCCCAGGATAATACACTATGACCAAGTGGGATTTATACCAGGAATGCAGGGCTGGTTTAACATTAGGAAAACTATTAGTATAATTGACCATATTAATAATCAAATTAATAAAAACCATATGATCATCTCAATAGATGCAGAAAAAGCATTTGATAAAATCCAACATCCATTCCTACTAAAAACGCTTGAGAGTATAGGAATAAATGGACTATTCCTTAAAATAATAAGGAGCATATATTTAAAACCTTCAGTAAACATCATATGTAATGGCGATAAACTAGAACCTTTCCCTGTAAGATCAGGAGTGAAACAAGGTTGCCCACTATCACCATTACTATTCAATATAGTACTAGAAACTCTAGCCTCGGCAATAAGAGCCGAGAAAGAGATTCAAGGAATTAGAGTAGGAAATGAAGAAATCAAATTGTCACTTTTCGCAGATGACATGATGGTATACTTAGAGAACCCCAAAGACTCTGATAAAAAGCTATTAGAAATAAATCCGAATTTTAGCAAAGTCGCGGGATACAAAATAAATCCACATAAATCCTCAGGATTTTTATACATTACCAACACAATCCAACAGCAAGAGATACAAAGAGAAATTCCATTCAAAATAACAGTCGATAGTATAAAATATTTGGGAATATATCTACCAAAGGAGAGTCAGGAATTATATGAGCAAAATTAGAAAGCACTTGCCACAAAAATAAAGTCAGATTTAAATAATTGGAAAGACATTCAGTGTTCTTGGATAGGCCGAGCGAATATAATAAAGATGACAATACTCCCCAAACTAATCTATTTATTTAGTGCTATACCAATCAGACTCCCAAGAAACTATTTTAATGACCTAGAAAAAATAACAACAAAATTCATATGGAAGAATAAAAGGTCGAGAATTGCAAGGGAACTAATGAAAAAAAAGTCAGAGGAAGGTGGTCTAAGTGTACCTGATTTAAAGCTATATTATAAAGCAACAGTCACCAAAACCATTTGGTATTGGCTAAGAAATAGACTAGTTGATCAGTGGCATAGGTAGGTTCACAGGGCAAGATAGTGAATAAAAATAGCAATCTAATCTTTGACAAACCCAAAGATCCCAAATTTTGGGATAAGAATTCATTATTTGACAAAAACTGCTGGGAAAACTGGAAATTAGTATGGCAGAAACTAGGCATGGACCCACATTTAACACCACATACTAAGATTAGATCAAAATGGGTCCAAGATTTAGGCATAAAGAACGAAATCTTAAATAAATTGGAGGAACATGGGATGGTTTACCTCTCAGACTTGTGGAGGAGGAAGGAGTTTGTGTCCAAGGGAGAACTAGAGATCTTTATTTATCACAAAATAGAACATTTTGATTACACCAAATTAAAAAGTTTCTGCACAAACAAAACTAATGCAAACAAGATTAGAAGGGAAGTAACAAATTGGGAAAAATTTTTTTACAGTTTAAGGTTCTGATAAAGGCCTCATCTCCAAAATATACAGAGAATTGACTTTAATTTATAAGAAATCAAGCCATTCTCCAATTGATAAATGGTCAAAGGATATGAACAGACAATTTTCAGATGATGAAATTAAAACTATTTCCACTCATATGAAAGAGTGTTCCAAATCACTATTGATCAGAGAAATGCAAATTAAGACAACTCTATGATATCATTACACACCTGTCAGATTGGCTAAGATGACAGGAACAAATAATGATGAATGTTGGAGGGGCTGTGGGAAAACTGGGACACTGACGCATTGTTGGTGGAGTTGTGAAAGAATCCAACCATTCTGGAGAGCAATCTGGAATTATGCCCAAAAAGTTATCAAAATGTGCATACCCTTTGACCCAGCCATACTACTACTGGGCTTATACCCCAAGGAACTACTAAAAAAGGGAAAGGGACCTGTATGTGCCAAAATGTTCGTGGCAGCCCTTTTCATAGTGGCTAGAAGCTGGAAGATGAATGGATGTCCATCAATTGGAGAATGGTTGGGTAAACTATGGTATATGAATGTTATGGAATATTATTGTTCTATAAGAAATGACCAACAGGAGGAATACAGAGAGGCTTGGAGAGATTTACATCAGCTGATGCTGAGTGAAATGAGCAGAACCAGAAGATCATTATACACTTCAACAATGATACTGTAAGAGGATGTATGCTGATGGAAGTGGATTTCTTCAACATAGAGAAGAGCTAATCCAATTCCAATTGATTAATGATGGACAGAACCAGCTACATCCAGAAAAGGAACACTGGAAAATGAATGTAAACTGTTATTTTTACCTTCTGAATCCAATTCTTCCTGTGCAACAAAAAATTCGGTTCTACACACATATATTGTATCTAGAATATACTGTAATATATTTAACATATATAAGACTGCTTGCCATCTGGGGGAGGAGGTTGGGAGAGGAAGGGAAAAAATCTGAATAGAAGTAAGTGCAAGGGATAATGTTGTAAAAAAAATTACCCATGCATATGTACTGTCAAAAAAATGTTATATTTATAAAATAAAATTTAAATTAAAAAAAAAAAAAGTATATGCAGGTCCATTATCTATTTTGGTTGCTTATGGCACATCCATAATTGCAAAAGCTTCTCTAAGGAATTTTGTGACCACTTGGGCTGTCTCTTTTGCTGCTGGTATTTCAAAAGTAAATCCTAAAATAGTGTCTATTAAAACATGGATAAAAGACAGATGACCAAAAGATTTATAATGGGTCACATCCATTTGCTAAATTTCAATGGGTCTCAAAGCATGAGGGTTCTTTCCTGGAGGGAGTGTATAAACGTGGATAGGAAGGCAAGCTGGACAGGCTTTTACCATGCTCCTAGCTTTCTCTCTTATTATTCCAAATAGCTCTAACGTGCTCTCCTGGCAGTTACAATTACTAGCTTAATAACCGGTAGCGCACTCAAGAACAACCATGTGTAATCTTAAAAGCCTTTATTATACCTACTCACATAATGCCCTAACTGATGCCCTGACTTGTTGGTTCCCGAGTGAACACCTGGTCAGAAGACCCATGTGTTCACTACCAAAACCCTTACCTCTCTTGGCTATCCATCTTGGCTTGGCCACCCAGGCTGGGGAGCCAGGGTGAAGAGCACGAGGTTAAAGAGGGTGGTTGCTGCCTGCAGTGGGCTTACATAGGGCCTGTGAGGTCACACACACAGCCAATCAGCGAGAGAGTCACCCATTAGGAAGCTATCTCAATATGGCCAGGATCCCGCCCAAGGGCAGTCCTAATATCCACAGAAATTACTTCCGGGCCTCAATCTCCTGATGCGCTGTGGCACCCATTTAAAGGCCCCTTACAAATAGCCACATACATTTGACAAATGGTAGGGCTATTTTCCATTTCCTGTGATAAAACTAGTCCATTCATATCCTTTATAAGGCTCAGCTAAGAGTTAAGGCTGGGAAGTGAAAAAGCAAATCGTTGCATATCCTCCTTATCTAGAGGTATAGAATAGAAACAATCCTTAATGTCTATAACCCAAAGAGGCCATTTTCTAGGCAACTGAGTAGGAGATGGAAGCCCAGACTGAAGTTTTCCCATTGACTCCTTCTGTTCACTTACTTTTTTTTTAAATCAGTCAACATCCTCTATTTTCCAGATTTCTTTTTTACAGCAAATTCTAGGGAATTCCAAGGACTAAGAGAAGATTGTAAATGTCCTTGTTCAAGTTGCTACTGTACTATATCTAATAAGGTCTGAATTTTTTCACTGGTTAAGGGCCACTTTTCTACCCAAGTGCTGTATCAACTTTCCAATGAATGAGGATAAGTATAAGGGCTGGCAGGCCTTCTGCAGCAGAGCTGCCTAAAAAGTCAAAGAGCTCAATAGTAATCCTAACTGTAGTAAAAAGTCTCTTCTCTTTTGTCTTATTGAGGGGCATAGGAGGACAAAACTGTATTGGAGGGGCTTATGGTGGTTCCACCCCTCCCTTTCCTCTTCCTCCTGCATTCAGAGGGCAGAGGATCAGGAGGTGTAGAATACCCCAAGGGCGCATGCTCAGGTGTAGGAGATACTAAAACCCAGATGTGAAGTTGAGAAAACTCTTGTCCCTTAAACTTCCCAGCAAAGTACTAAACTCCTTTCTCACCCTAATCACCATGCCCTCTGGCATTCTCAGTACCATCCCCCTGCTATTTTTCCTCATTCCTTAAAGCCAATTGTATTATATTGTACATAAGGAAGGGTTCCTCAAGAATTGAATCAGGACCCATAGCTTTGTAATATCCAATTAGTTGCTCTCCCTATTTTCCATATCTCTGGCTCTAACTTTTCTTCCTTAGAGAGCCAAGGAGATGTGTACTCCTAATATATGTAAGGACTCATCCATCTGCTTCTGAGTTACCAACAAATCTTGCTTCTCTACTAACCTAAGTCTTCTTCATACTTCCCTTGGGAGGGAGACTCTTTTGTTAGTATTTGCCCCATTTCAGTTGCAAAGCCCTTACCAAATCTTCCCACTTGCTTGCTTTTATATTTATCTTTTCCTGGGTCACAAGCACTAAACAAAATTTGCCTCTTTTGCCAAGATGCTAACTCTGTTTTCATAGGTTATATATAGGGTGAGTTCAGAGGGAATAGTAACTGGTGTGAGAGTTGGTGAGACCTCTTCAGGACTGTTTCTTACCTTTGGTGTCTACCTGATTCACCCAACTCTCACCTATGGCTCCAAGAAGCTATTGCAGGTACAATGGCAATACCCCAGCAAACCATTTTGGCAAGCTAACTAAACTAGTATGAATATAACCATGATAGGCAGATGAAAACAATTTGTTGCAATGGAATTGCAACAACAAATTTCAGTGGCCATGAAGGTGGCTGATGCAGGTGTTGTGGAGCACTTAATAACTTCATTAGACATTGATGACACCAGGTGGTAACTGCATCCTAAGCCATCTTGATCTTTGTCTTGTCACTAAATTTTGATGACTCTGGAAGAGAAAATGTGGACAACAATTTCACACCACAATGCCTCACTTAATCCAATTTATGAGTAAATCAAAAGATAGAACTCATGATATTTTACCTACCTCAAAGTCCTGTGGTGACAGAAAATAATGAAGCAGCAAGTACAGATTCATTGGAAGTTGTAGTGTCAAACCTGCATTTGGGTAGCTCAGGCCAGTCATCTTCTCACTATGCTGAAGCAGTGGTGGGATTCAGGACCCTTTTAGATATTTGAGCATTCTTTTTGAAGGACTGTCCTGGTGTGAAAAAGGGATTAGAAAAGGTACCCTAATTTTATTTTGTTTCAATCAATCCTGGCTTGCTTAACCTTAACATGCAGTCAAAATACACACACACACACACACACACACACACACAAAAAAAAAAAAAAACTTTTGCATGATAATTCTACTCATCAGTACCTGCAATGTGTGCACATTTATGAAAACAATATATATAGAGTAGGTTTCAAAGGTTTTTTGTTTTGAAAGAACTTTAGTAGATGCTACAACTGGCAAATAAAGGCCAACTTACCAAAATTAAAGCTGGATACATATTTTTCTGAAGTAGTCACAATAAGGAGGAGGTTTTCAGAAAATTATGGCAAAATTTGACTGCCCAGAGCAATTCCTCAGTATATATAAGATTTTTGAAAATAGACTTACATAACTTCTGGGTGATGGTGATGCTCTAACTTCCCAGTTATTAGTTGAGTGAATCAAGGTGTTGTGCTTGACTCTCTACTTTTTACAATGATGTTTTCAACAATGTTGGCATACACTTTCAATGAGGACAAAAACAGTATCAAGGTCAGCTCTTGTACTAAGAGTAAATTATTTAATAATATAATCATTATATATATATATATATATATATGTACATTATATAAGATATAATTATATAATATATAATAATTTAATGTGTAATATTTGTATTATTAATTTAAGTAAATTAGTAACAATAAATTGTTTAATATAAATATATAATAATAATTAAATATATAAGCATATATTTAATATTAGTTGGAAAGTCTAAAAATCAAGTTAGTATTTGATTTTTATTAACAAGTGATTTTGCAAGCAATGAAGTTTCTAAAGTTGAGAATCAAGAAAGTATGCACTGATTTTCTATTACCTATGTTAATTTTATCCTAACAATTACAATTAACACCAAGGAAACAGGTTTTTGGCCAGCCAGCACCATCAGTTTATACAGGAAACCATCAGTTAACAAATGGGGAAACATTGATTGAATGATGTGGATATGTTCACTTACTATGGCAGTATACTCTCCAGGGCTACACACATAGATGATGAGATTGATGCATGCATTGACAGAGGTAGATCATTCTTTGGGAGTCTCTGAAAGAAAGCATAGGAACAGGATGTATTAGACTTCCTACTAAACTAAAAGTCTACAGAACTGTTATGCTGACCTCATTGCCATATTCCTGTAAAACCTAGACATTATACCAGTGCAATCTCAGGAAACTGATTCCTTTCCATGTGAATTGTCTTGGTAGATTCTGAAGATCACCCAGAAAGACAGGGTACAAGAGGTCTTTTTTCAAGCTAAACTGCCAAGCATTCAAAGTCTACCACAGAGAGTACAGCTCAGATGAGTTAGCCATATTGTTTGATGCTAAACACAAGTTTGCCTTACAGAAAAGTCATACAAAGCAAATACTCCTGTGGAGGTCAGAAGAAGCAATACAAGGATGCTCTCAAGGTCTCTTTGAAGAACTTTGGAATTGATTGTATATTATGGGAGACAATGACAAAAGACCAATCAACATTTGTGGCAACCTCAGAGCAGGCATTTGAAGTAGAATTTTGGAAGAGTTTAGTTATACATTTACCTCTACTCCGCTGTCTTGGCTCTACTCTATGTGGTTATCATCCTGAGAAACTGATAAAAATAATTAAGTGACTTGTGCAAATTCTAACAATTAAGCAAATAGTAGAGATAAGATCCAGGTTCCTGACTCTTGCTCTAGATTTCCAGAAGTTTATACAATTGCAAATAAATTGTGTTATGATAGCAGTTCATTTCATTATTTGTTTATGATTTGGGCTTTGTATTATTCAAGGTATTTTCCAACATTTTGCTTAAAATTTTACTTTATTATTATTACTGCAAAGCTTAGACTATTAGAATACAATTATTCTCCTTAGTCAACACTATAATTATTCAAATCAGAGAGATTTGGATGTGTAAAGTGCAAATTATTCTCGTTTCATTTCTTCCTTTTATGAAAAATAGTATTAAAGAATTTTCTAGATTTACATTCTTCTAAACCTGACAAATGTTGATTAAGAAGTATTCAATGTGGTAAATTGGAAGAATTTTTTTTAATATGACTGATTAAGGGAAATTTTCCCTTTAAAGTATTAAAAATGCATTTAATGACGTTAGATAAAAAATTACTGAAAAAATTAAACGGAAAGTTACAGCAATCAATTATTTGTCTACATTATATAAAAGATTACGTTTTTTAAAAAAACTGTCATGAATAATTTTCAAAAACTGAAGTAGACGTTTTGATATTTTGTTGACAATCTTAAGGAAATGTTAAAATCAGTTTTAAAATAAGACTAAATTATAGAACAGAAAAATTTTGCCTCTTTATAAGAGAATGAAATATTTGTCTACAAAAATCATTAAAATAATTATAGGGGAAAATTCTCAATCAATTACTTCCTTTTTTGTTAATATGCTTTTTTTATACAAAACATGAAAAAATACATAAAAATGAACACCACATTCTGTTGTTACATTTAAATTCATTTTAAGTTGTATTATAAAGGCATGCTCATAGTTAACAGAGAAATGACATTGGACAGATACATTTTCTTGTGCAAGTTAAAACACTGAAATTTAAAAGGAAAAAATTACAAAGTTAGAGGTCATGATTTCATGGTTAGAAAAACTCACTACAGAATATCTACTTTAGTTATAACCTAATTCCTTCCTATATATGCCCTTTCTGCATATATATCTACTTGGATGAAATGTTTTCCATATATATATATATATATATACATATACATATATGTATGGATTTTTTTTTGTTTCTTTCATAATTAGAAAATTTAAGCCTCAAAGGTGTAAAATTTTCAGATAGAGTTCTGTTTTTTTTTAAATATATATATATATATATATATATATATATATATATATATATATATATATATATATATATATATATATATATATATGGCATTGTGACTACAAAAGCAAGGTGATTTTTCTATTTCAATCTGGGGATTAAGTTTTATTTGGGTCTAGCCTGTATGTATTACATTTTCTCAACTGTCATTATAAGTTTTATGGTATGCAAATTCAAACTATAAGTCCTTGCTGAAAATCTACAAGGTAGAATAGTATTTTTTTTTCCATTATAGAAGGAGATTTCAAATATCAGGAAAATAAGCAATTTATTAAGTAGGAAGCAAGTAAATGGGAAAGCCATAAATGTTACTCAAGTGAATTCCCAGCCCATATAATTTCATTTAATATTGTATGGTTTAATTTCCTCCTCCTTCTACACAGCTTCCTTGTCACATCATCTAAGGAATCTGTGCCTGAAGAGGAGCTAAAGTTAACTCTAGTATTTGCATCTTGGCTCAGTCACGTCTGGTATCACAGTCCCACCACCCACTAATAAGCTGTTCCCTGTTGTGAAGTCAAACCATAAAGTGTAAAACACATCAGAAACATTTTCCCTTATAACAGCAAATCTGAAATAAACAGAATCTCAAAAAAATAGTGAAACAGAGAGACACACAGAGAGGCAAGCATGTAGGAGTGCAGAGAACATTTTGTATATGATTTTAATACAAAAAATATTTTTCTTCTGGAACCTTATGTGATTTACCAAATATATAAGAGACAACAGAAGAAAACTGTGAAGGAGGCTATATACACATCTTGGGGATCTGATTCCATCAAAAATTACTTGTGTTTTGGCCTTAATGATATTTTTATATAAAATTCAGTTATTTCAGGAAAAGGGAAAATATATCATTTTATGGAGAAATGATCTCTGATATGGAGAAATGACCTATACAGTGAAATTTGTATTATTCATTATAATCAGAAACTAAGACATTCAAATTAAATCAATGTAATAATTACTATAGTTTTAAGATAGATTTGCATATATGGTTCTATATGAAAGCAAAATATAGAGTAAAGTAGTATATGAATTGCTAGTTTTCAAAATATTAGGAAATAGTAGAGTACAAATAAAAGGTATCCCAAAGTGAATCTAATCTTTCTATATAAATTAAACAGCTAGTATATTTCTTGTATTACCTCAAAATAATTATGAGTTTTTGTCATTGTTCTATAAATGTGTAGATATGTCAATTAGCAAACAGTTCTAGTCAGTAAAATGTTGTGCCATTGAGAGTTTACTGTTGTTGAAAGAAATTGTATGAATAAGACAGGTTATTTCTCTATTCCATCCTGCTCCCCATAGGAAAAAAATATTTCAACAAAATCAACTTTTAGTATCTCTAACACTGATATTTTATCAACAATAGACCTTTACTACATACTATTCTTATCTGGGTTAGCAGTTTAACTTTGGTAATTGAATAATTCTAACAGCATTGATGATAACTGCTAAAATCTCTAATCAATTCTTATTATTTTTAAATTCTGATTAACCATAATGTTTGTAACAACAATTATGCCTTTATATCACTCTGACTATATACTGTTTTCATTGTAGTTTTCAGCAATTAAGTCCACACTGTGTAATTATTCATGGAAATAATTCTATCTAAGATAATTATTCTACAGCTGCTCGTATGCTAATATAGATATTCTTCTTAATTGCTTTCAATAAATGTTGTGGGAAATAATTTTGATTAATTTTTTCCTGCTATGTAGTTGGTTATTTATTAACATGTTTTTGGTAGTCAGGAATATTCTGGAATACTGTTTTTCCACAACTCCACATCTTTTAATTTTAAACTTACTTTTTCAATAAGCTCATGAGCCTTCTAAAGGAGATTACATCTGTTTCATCCCCTACTCCTATGAGTATCCTCCCACACTCAAATTATTTTTCACTAATTTGCATATATTTTATATTCACATATCAATGTACATCCTGTTTCCCTCCTTTCCTGGTAAAATGAAATTATTTTAAGCGGCAGGCTATTTCTTGTTTGTTTTGGGGGGGATGCTTAAAAAGTGCTTGTTAAGCTGAATAATTTGGCTTTAGACAGTATTAACTGTAGAATTAAATGAATTTTCAGAAAAGGAATCACTACTAACTTCCTAGTAAACTCTAATCTCTTCTGTGATTTATAGAGGAAAATTCTATACATCTTTCTCTATTTCATCTGTATCTTTTATCTATATATCAGCATATTAGTATTTATATGAATGAATATTTATATATATATATAGATATAGATAGATAGATAGATATAGATATATGCAAATATATTGGCTATACACATATATTTATGTGATTACTATCCTCCAGTATATTAGGAAAAAAAATCAAAATAACTTTTTCTTGGATATTTCCTTCAGATGCTTTACCTATCAGGCCAAAGTCAGTCAGAGTTTCTGAAGTACTCCATAATCATTGAGCCGGAGAAGTTCTAAGTATCTCTCTAGCAATACTTAACTGGAAATATCAAAGGTCACTGGAGTAAATGAACATAATAGTGTTATGGTAATATTGATAATGAGGCATATAATGAACTTGACTTCATTTTGGAGCTCCTCAGTGACCAAAAAGAAAAATGCAAATGAAGTGGAAACTTAGAGAAGATCAGTCAGGGGTAAAGAGAGAGGATGGTTTTAAATGATAAAGTTTCAGGTTGGACGCAATTTAGTGTAATGAGATTTTCTTATTAAATGAAAAATCCATTAAATGACAAAAATAATTCTATTTAAATTATGAGAAGTCTATGAAATGAGACTGCAAAGTCCAGATATTCATGGTTAAAGAGGAAGGCTGTTTTAAAAAGTTCAGTCATTCAAATATTTCTTGTGTCTACTATCCAAATTTGGACTCTTTTTTCAAATGACCTGATCAAGGAGGCAATTTAAAATTCAAAGTGAAATTTGTTTCAAGGTTGTAGTTTATTTTTGACACACTTGAAAGTCTACTTTCTGTGACAGCAGTATACTGGCAAATGTATAAAAACCAGATCTCCATGAAGGGAAGTCTATTAAAACATAGTTTTGTGTAATCTTAATTTTTAACATTTACCCATCACTTTATTAAGTGTAGAATAGCCATAAAATAATAAATCAATCTTTCATTTGTAGTGTTTGTTAATTTTTGAGATGTGTATGTTCCCACTGAGAATTTAATAATTAATTTTGACGAGGCAATAGAAGCTGGTGCTAGCATACTACTGGGCTAGACATAGTTTTTTGTAAGGCCAAAGGTAAAAGGAATATACACATTTGTCTGCCTATACATATATAAGGTGTTCCCCTAAATCTTAGTGTAGTTTTAAGCACAAATTTAATATCTTAAATAAGAATTAAGAGGCATACTGAAGCTAGCTCCTATTCTTCAAAATTGATTGTTAAAATAACAATGTGGGTTAAAATTTCAATAAATTGGCAAATACATAGATAGATTAGATAGATTATAGTAGATAGATAAATGTGTGTGCACATTTATGCATATACAAATCTATGTATATGCACACATGTCTATATATATGCATATTAAATATATTATGTAGATTATGCACCTAGATATATGTGGTAGAGCAGCAGATTGACAAAGGTCTCAGCCTCAAAACCATTAATTCTGGAACTATATTAATGTTTCTACTTGACACATGCAATATTTCTAGCAAGTTATTTTATTGATATAGGTATAATCCCCTCATGTAAGAAATTATCAATGAAATAAGTCTGGTTATATATGTATATAGATACACACACACACACACACACACACACACACACACACACACACACATATATATATATATTTATTACAAAGTTAGCAAAACTTCTAAAATTGAATTATTTTACTTTAATTTATTTGCTGATATAGTCACACTGCATAGATTTCTGGACTTAGAATCAATAAAGTTCATCTTCCCATGTCTGGCTTCAGATACTTATTAGTTGTATGACCCTGAACAAGTCACTTAATCCTGTTTGAATCAGTTCCTTATCTCTAAAACAAGCTGTAGAAGAAAATGACAAACCACTCTAGTATCTCTGCCAAGAAAACCTCTAATTGGATCACAAAGAGTTGGACACAAGTGAAAAACAACTGAATAACTTAACATTTACTGATGTAGATAATCTTATTTTCTGATCTCAATATATAAGGAACATTTGCAATTCATTTTTCTTTCTCTCTTCATGGTTCCTAAAGTTTAATTTTTTTTTTTTAATATAAACTGATGAGACTTATATTAGTTAGGAATGCTATGGAATGCTCACCTTTTCACTACTAAAAATTTACATCCCAAGATCACTTCAAAATTCAGGGAAAAAATAAAAATTAGTGGAAATTTAACTGTTACCTCTTTGGTATAGATATTCTTTCTCAAAAATCATATTACAACTTATTTCTATCAGCTCATTCTGTATATCTTGTTTCCATATTGTCCCATAAGTTTAAAACAGAGATTCTATTTTAAATGATGAGAAAAATTTCCTTGTGGAAAATTTGGACTGTTGTTTCTTTCTGGCTTTCTTTTCTATTCATGCATTAGTTTGATGAGACAAATCATTTAAATCAAATCTACTCCATTTACTAATTCAAATTAATTCAATTTAACCAGAATAACCAGCCCTATGTTATCATATGCAAGATACAATAATAAATGCTTGCAACATAAATAACCTTTCTAGTAGGCTAAATTTTTATAATGAAATTATATTTCTTCATTAAACTTTTATTCTAAGACCTCATTATATTGTGTAGATAGTTAATTTTTTGAAGTCTATGCTAATAGCACTTGACCAAACAACATACATGAAGCTAAAAAGATCCTTTATCTGAGAACTGAACTAAGAAGGTTCCTTTAGTTTCACCACAAAATGTCTGGATATTTTTTTGGTAAATCGTAAAGCAACTCAAGAAGACAATCTAAAATGGAATCAAGGAATTACACTATGCCTCAGTTAATTGTAAGGTATAAAAAATAAATTTCTTCAACAATTACCCACCATCAATTATTGTCCAGTCTCTCTCTCTCTCTCTCTCTCTCTCTCTCTCTCTCTCTCTCTCTCTCTCTCTCTCTCTCTCTCTCTTTCTGTCTCTCTGTCTCTCTTTCTGTCTCTCTGTCTGTCTTTCTGTCTGTCTCTCTCTCTCTCTCTCTCTCTCTCTCTCTCTCTCTCTCTCTTTCTCTCTCTCTCCCTCTATCTCTCCCTCTCTCTCTCTTTCTCTCTTACTCTCTTCTTTCCTCTTTATCTTCTCTTTTTTGTTTCTTCCCCTTCTCTTCCTCCTCTTTTTTCATTCTTTCTTTCTTTGTTTCTTTTTTCTTTTTTAAACTGTTATTTGAGTAAAAATTTTGCAAAAAGCTCATCAACAGATTGGTTTAATTCACTGAAAACAAACTGTTCTATATAATAATCCTTTTTATTATAAACTGATGAGTTTTATAATTTTTAGATATTGTTGATTCTTTAATTGGTTCATATCTCTAGAAGTTTTCTTGATGATCAGGAATGAAATTAATCTATATTTCTTTCAAGTGCATTTTGCTATTTAGAAAATATGAGTTTTTAACTTGAAAGAGGATATATTGAATATTCTTAATAAAATAATGCAATATAGCTTTAGTACTTACATTCAGTAAGTAAAAGATATCTGATATTTCATTATTTAACTGTTAATATTCAGTTGTGACTGACTGTGATCTCATATGGGCTTTTCTTGAAAAGCAATACTGGAATGGTTTGCCATTTTCTTCTCTAGTGAAAGGCAAACATAGGTTAAGACTAGCCCAAGCTCACACAGGCCTTTCTGATTCCAGATTCTGTAATCTTTCCACTGAGTCACTTGGCTGTCTCCATCTTATATCAAATAACAAATTTTCTTCCTATCAAAAAAGGTCTCAAAAAATGTTTTGCACATAAAATATAGCCCTATAAGCATTACGTTGTTTGTCCTTCATTCTTGAAGAGGACTAGGATATAAGGGAAGTGATGCTATAACATGCAAGTGAATTGGATTTAGCCCTTTAGAGAAAGGGCTGTGCAAAGTCATCTGCCTCACTTTCTCCTCCAAAGCCATGTGGGTCCAATGGGCAGATATAGATCAGGATGACTGGAGATGGCCCTAGATGTGATGGAAGACATTGGTCTTTTCAAGCTAAGGTCTTCAAGGTTCTCAGTTTACTGAGGCCATACCTATACAGTGATTAAGACTAAGTAATGATTGTAACCAAAAAAAAATCTCCTCCTTCACCTAGTCCAAAATATATACATATACATATATATATATATATATATATATATATATATATATATATATATATATATATATATATATATATATATATATAGTAAATCAATAATACTGGGAGGGGAAGACCCTCAGGCTTCTTGGCCAAAACAAAAATGTTTGCTATTTATATTCAACCTGAGTCAATGAGGACCCAAAAAAAAATGACCACTTGGGATATTGTTGGCCAATCCATAAAAGTCAAGTGGTTTGTTTTACATGGTCCATAAAAAAGAAATGTATCCAACAAAGTCCAAGATACCAAGACATTTGGAAGTGTTAAGCAAAAGTTTTTAAGAGAATAAAATGGAAGGAAGGAAGGAAGGGAGAGAGGGAAGAAAACCTGAGCTATTTTAAATCCTACTAATTGAATAAAATTTGCCGGCAATTGAATATACAGTTAGCAACAGGACAAAACAGTTCTTATAATAGTTAGGAGTTACAAAGGTAGTATTTTTATAAGATTCAATGTCCTAAAGGATCCTTGTGCTTAAAATTGACCCAGTTTACTGAATCTTAAATGATGAAATAAGCAAGATTTTATTAATTTTTATTTTTAATGAGAACAGTTGAATTGGAAATTGAATTACTTCCATGAACCATTTTATTAATTATAAATTAAAACTTTATCAATGTCCTGTTTATTAGAATTTTTCTCAAACAAAAATATCTTTATGCCAAAATATAATAACTGATATAAGAAGCAGTAATTTTATGACTTGAATTTATTTACACTAATTCATAATACTTCATATTTTATATAATAATTTTATTGCAACTAGTTAATTCAAAGAATAATGCATTTACTTTATTCATTGTGCTTATGAGTTTTCTCTTATTAACATTTTATTACTTCTTACTAGTTAAAATTTGCTGTTATTTGCAAAATTATTATTCATTTTAAGTAATTCAGTAAGCAAAAGTGAAAAATCTTATTTTTAAATTTTCAAATTAGTAATTATAAGTAAATTCCTTTTTTAAGACATTTTTTTTTTCTTTTTACTCTGTTTAATAAAATGTTTCTTAATGGGGACTAAGTGAAATTACTGAAGTGATTAAGTATGCACTCCTATTTATTAATCAATTTAGTCTCTAATTGATATTAAGCATATTATTTCCATTTAACAGAGAATAAACTGAAAAACTGATAGAAAAAGAAAGGTGCTTTGGCTAGCTCACAAAAAAAAAAATGAATACATGGAAAATGTGTAACTCAGATTTGGGCATGTTTACTATGCCTAACATGGACTCTTCTATGTTGCTACTACATGGCCTCCTTTATACTTTAGCCTACAATTTTAAAACTGGGAAGATCAAACTGGTCCCTTTCTTTTCCACTATTGTTTTGACTGTATTCCTAGTTTCTGCACTTGGCATATATTCCATGAATTGAATCCATCAGTGATTGGAAGGGGATAAAGAGGTGAAGAATGTACTTGCACTTTCCTTCTTCCCTTGCTCTTACAGTTTTATAACAGCTCTAAGAAATGGATGAAGAGAGAGGGAACATTAGTTTCTATTCATTTTCAAATATTGAGGTCATCTTTATCAGACAAGAGCTGGCGCTATGGGAAATTTTGAAGCCAGAATAACAAGCAGGATGATAGAACCAGAGACCCCAATATGGAAGCACTTATAAACTTGGATGTCTGGAATTTGTGCCCTGGAAGAGTTTTGGATTTGGGCCTGGAAATGAACATGAACTAAAACCCCTTGTTAACATTTTCATTTTTTTTATTTTTTATTTAGAATTTTATTTTCCCCATTTAATATAAAAATAATTTTAACATTCATTTTTTAAAAAATTCTGAGTCCCAAATTCTCTTCCTCCCTCCTCTTCACTTCTCCTCCTTGAAAAGGAAAACAATATGAAATAGGTTATACATGTGTAATCATGGAAAATATATTTTAAATATTATGCTGTTAAAAAAAATAAAACATCCTTGTTTTCATTTTAAAACATTTACTTTACATCTTTACATCCTATAATTTTATAATTTATAATTTACATCTTATAATTCTCACTATGAACTTTTCCCCCTACTGATGAAATAGCTTCTCTGGATACCTTTTTTCTATAACTTGCTACATTTCCACGAAATCAAAATTCTGACAGCAGTTCTATATTAATCCCAAAATGTCTTCCATGCTCAAGGAATTCAGTACTTGACTCACTTTTTTTTTTCCTGCTTCCTCAAATCCTGCCCTTATACTAGAAGACCTTGACAGACATATTGATACTCCTCCAAATATCTTAAATCTCACTTCTCTCAAATTACTCATTTTCTATGGTCTATTCCATTTCATCTCAGCTGTACACAGAGATGGTTATATCCTTGATCTTGCCATTGTAAGTTTTCTATTTCTATGATTATGAGCTCTGAAATTACTTTATCTTATAATGATCTTATTTTATTCCATCCTTTCTTTTCCCAAAGGAACCTTAACCTCTTTGTAGAACTATTCAGTTCTACACTATGATACTCTCCATCTTCCCCCACTTATAAACAAAGATGCCTTGAAAAATTTGAACTGTGGATTACTCCCACCATCCTTTGTTTCATCAGTATTAATATTCTACTGGATATGGTGTCATATATATTCTGATGCCATATTTTGAAAGAGTGGACTTGGGAATTCAGAACCATCTTAATTGGATCATTACAAATTTTACCATATAATTCCATAATCATATAATTACCATTTTAAGACAATAATTTTATGCCTTAATAATTAAATTTATTCTCTTACTTAACACAGCAACTTTTCAAAACTTTTCATCTCTTGTCAAATTTACGTCTCTACCATTTATGTTGAGAATCTCGCTTCATATTTTAGTGGGAAAAAAATGAGATAATACATTGTCTCCTCTTATTCTCACAATACTGAGGTATCTTACACATCTCCATTTTCAGTGCTCTTCTAAAGAGTAGGACTTATCCTTGCTGAGATCTACCTCTTATGTCCACATATGATATCATTGCATCCTATCTTTTCCAGCAGCTGTCCTCCATTCACATTCATATTCACTTAATAATTTCAATTTCTTCCCAGATCCTGGATACTTTCTTGCTGCTTACAAAAATCCTAATAACTTCCTAAAAGTTAAAACTGACCCTGTTCCCACAAACTATAACTCAATCAACCTGCTACAAATTTGTATTTCATGACTTACACTGAGCCCTGACTCCGTGTCTCCTTCACTACTCAGATTGTGAGCTGACAAGTTTGCTTCAAATTTCACCGAAAAAAAATTGAAGATATTTTCTTAGAATTTCTTCTTTTTCTTTTTTCCTCAACTCATATCTTCAAGATAGTCTTGACCATTATCTCCAGTTTTACCCTTTTCTCTCATAAAGAGGTATACCTTCTCCTTGCCAAGGCAAACCCCACCTCTTGCACATGTAATCGCTTTCTATGATGTCTTTTCCAGCAGATTTGTGCTCATTTGTGCTCAATCTCTTTCTGCCTATAGGTACTTCTCTAATATTTACAAATGTGCCTATGACCCACCCCCACGCCCCACCCCCACCCCCACCCCCACCCCCACTCCCACCCCCATCAAAAGAAAAGATCTTCACTTTATCCTTGCATTTCTAGGAGCTATCTTTCCATGTCTCTCTTCTTTTCATTACTAAAGTACTTGGGAAGTCCATCTGCAATAGTGTCTCCTCCTGTTTTTTTCTAAAATTCTATTCTTACTTCTGCATATTATCATTTCTGACATCACTATATAATTAGAACTATTATATCTTTATTATAAATCTAATGATCTCTTAATTACAAATCTAATACTTTCTCAAACCTCATCCTTTTTAACTTCTCCATAGTCTTTGATACTGTTGACCTTCTCCTTCCTTCATACTCACTTCTCTCTAAATTTTCCTGATATTTCTCTCTTTGTTATTCTGATTCCTTTTTTTCTGTATTCTTTGTTAGATCTTTATCCTGATCTTTCTAACTACATCTGAGCACGCCACAAAGCTCTGACCTCATCCTCTTGCTGATTTCATCAGTTGACAAGATATTCAGATTTCTATGTATCTTAGTCTCAAATCCATGTGGCTTGACCTCTTCTCTTGATTTCCATCCTTACATCTTGAACTGACTATTGGACATCATTTAAAATGTAAGTTCAGTGGACATCTCTACAGCATGGTATCTTTGCATTTGCTACTGCCAGTCTCTCCTAATTCCCAGGGCTTCAGAGAAATCTCTGGTAAGTATTTATTTCAAGCTTACTTCTTTCTGAGGTTGTCAGAGACCCTCTGGCTGCTGTCTCATAGGGATGCAGTTAGAACAGAAGCACTCGAGAGTGGTTGCATCCTACTCTAAGACCTCCTGCACTCTCTTAGTTCCTTCTCTTAGCAGACCTCCATATGTAAAGGGTCAAGCTTTTCCCTCATTGAGCTTATATCAGGTCCATGAGGTCACAGACATAGCCAGTTAGTGACAGAGACACTTCCCATTCCTGACAGGACTTCAGAGTGTTCAGAATTCCTGCCCACAAAGGTGGTCCCTGTTTACTCATAGGTAATCATGTCTGGGTATCTCAAAGCTTACACCCTATTTGCACTGCCCTGACCTTTCTTTGACCCTAACACATCTCCAACTTAACTTATACAAACTTATTATTTTTCCTCCTACCCAACTCTTATTCCCTCTTAATTTCTTTATTATTTTTGAGGATACCACCATCTTTCCAGTTACCCAGACTCATAATCAAAGAGTATCCTTAACTTCTCTCACTTTATCATCTCACCTTTTATCAGATATATCTTTAGATTCTGTCAACAGGCTAATATAGTCTCTTTATTTGTATTATTCCAAGTTGCTTTCCAGAATATCTGTACTAATTTCAATGAAAATGCAATAATTTATTTATTTTTCTAGATGTCCAAATTGACTATTCATATATTTTGTCATTGGTGCCAAGTTGTTTAGTGGGAGATGAAAAATCAAAGTTGTTCTGATTATCATTTTTCTAATTAGTTATTTGGAATAATCTTTCACATGATGGTTAATTATTTGAAATTCCATTGAGAACAAATTCATTGTTTTTGTTCTAATTCTCTTACTTGGACATAGTTTTAGGTTTTATATATTCAGTTATTTATCTATATATGCTAGATATTGAATACATCTGATAAATTTGATATGTTTTTCCCATTTTAATGCTTTCTTTCTTATTCTAGATGTATTAAATATATTAAATTGAAGTTTATAATTTCATGTAATTTTAAAGAATCTATTTTTATCTTTTGCAGTGAATTGTATTCCTTATTTATTTTTATACATTTCCTTGAATAACAAATTTCAACAGTATAAATTGACAAAACATGAAATTTCCTCTTGTGCTATCCCTTGTAGATCTCTCCAGTGTAGGATGCTAATCCACTTTCTCTAACATATGGAGTAGGAGAAAAGGTCAGCAGACTTTCCAAATAATTTCTTCTAATATATAGCCAGTCTTGATATTCTTTAGTTAGGTGAAACAATAGATAGAGCCCTGGGTCTATAGTTGAGAAGACCAAAGTTCAAATCTAGCCCCAGACAATTACTAGTTGTGTGATCCTAAGCACATCTTTTAATCCCTGTCTGTCTAAATTTCCTCAACTATAAAATGGAGGCACTAATAACATCTGCATACTAGAATAGTTGTGGAAAATTAAGTGTATTAACATTTGTAAACATTTTGGAATGCAAAAATGCTTCTTAACTTTCAAGATTTTTCTATTGTCTATACTACAGAATGTAAACTCTACAAAATAGCCATTTGGGATTCTGTACTTTAGCTTTTGAGTCTTTTTAAAGAAATTAATGAGAGTTTCCCTGGAAAACCACATGAAACCAAGCCACTGAACAGAGTCTGACAGAATGAAACCACTCTTTAGCTCTATTGACTGAAAAAACTTCAAGAAAGGTCAGTCTCACTGGAGTGAAAAGGATGTACAGGCTAGGTGAGACAGACTCTGGGAAAGCCAGTGAGAGGGTCTTAATCACAGAAAATCAGCAACTAAGACTCTCAGTCCTGGCTCAGTAGAGGGGCAAATCAGTGGGGCAGCTTCTAGTCTCAGCTCAGAAAGCAAACTTTGGGAAGCCAGGTTGTTTCCTGAAAAGAACAGAGAAAACTACCCCCTGAAAAACAAGGGGCCCCTGTGCTCAAAGCCAATGCTCAGAGATATATAGGGAGCTTAGGACAGTGCTGCTTTACCCCAGGAACAGAGTTGACCATAAAAGTAAAAAAAAAAAAAAAAAAAAAAAAAAAAAAAGGAATAATTAAAAGAAAAGGAAAGAAAATAAGCAAGCCACAGAGAAAATAACTTTGATCATAGAAAGCTACTATAGTGACAGAGCAAACCAAACACAAACTGAGAGTAAGACAAGAATGTCCACAGAAGAAATCTCAAAGAGTGATATAAATTGATCTCAAACTCAAGAGGCTTTTTGGAACTGCTGATAAAAACATTTCAAAAGGCAAATGAAAGAGGTAGAAGAAAAAAATTAGAAAAGAAATGAGAGATATGCATGAAAGAGTCAAAAGTTTGGAAAAGGAAGGAAACAATTTGTCTGAAGAAAAAATAAACAAACAAAAACAAAACAAACAAACAAACAAACAAAAAACTTCCTTAAACAGTAGAATAAACCAAATGGAAGAAGAGATATAAAAGATAATTGAAGAAAATCAAAACATTAAAAGCTTGAAAAGGGCAAATGAAATGGAAGCTAATGATTTTGTGAGATAGGAGAAATCAATCAAAAAAAACAAAACAAAACAAAACAAAAAAAAAAAAACACTAAAATAATGAAAAATTGGAAGAAAATGTGAAATACCTCACTGGCAAAGCAGCCAATTTAGAAAATAGATCCAGAGAGAAAAGTTAAAAAATATTGGCATACCTTAAGGCCATGGCCAAAAAATAGAGCCTGGATAGCATTACATCATTATGGACATCATTAAGGAAAACTGTCTTAATATTCTAGAAACAGAAGGGCAAATACTCAATGAAAGCATCCCTCAATTACTTCTGGAAAGAGATCCCACAAGGAAAACTCCAAGAAATATTGGTGCAAAATGCCAATATTTCCTTGGAATCTCAAAGAAAAAATACTGCAAGCTGCCACACAAAAACAATTCAAATATCAAGAAGCAATGGTCAGGATTATCCAGGATATGGCAGCTTCTACAACAAAGAAGAGGAGGCCCTAGAAGACTGTAGTTTGGAAGCCAAAGGACCTGATATTATAACCAAGAATTAACTACCCAGAAAAACACAGCATCATCTTTCAGGGGAGGAGATGGAGCCTCATTGAAGAAAGAGAGTTTCAGTCATTTCTATTGAAAAAAAAAATGAACTAAACAAAAAAAAATTTAATCTACCAACACAGGATGTGAGAACCATAAAAGGTAAACAAAGGAAAATATATGTATTTAAAGGTTAAACTCTTTACAATCCTAGATAGGAAAACAACATCTGTAACTCTTTAAGAACTGGGGAATGTGATGACATCAAAGAAAAAGACATTAAGGGGTAGGACCTTTTCCTACTGGGAAAAAACAAAAAAGAAAGGTTGATATAAGAGGAAAATTAATTCACATGAAGAGCTACAAAAGACTTATTACAATCTAGGGAAAGAAAAGAGGGGATGAGAATTGTCTGAAACTTGATGTCATAAGTATTGGCTTTAACAGGAAATAATTTAATCATTCAGTTGTGCATAGGAATGTATCTAACCTTATAAAGAAGGTGGAGGAGAAAGAGGAAAAGAAAAGGGAGGGACAGGATAAAAGAGAGATCAGAAACACTAGGGGAAAAAGTAAAAATAGATATTAAAATATAAAGAGGGAAAGTATATTTTGATAAAGAATACTGTAAATAAATAGAAATGATGCTAAATGTGTATACAGCAAGTGGTAGAGCAGGCAAATTCTTAGAAAAGATTTTAAGCTATTTGCAGGAAGAAATAGACAGCAATTCTATTATAGTGAGGGGCCTCAAATTTCCCCTCTCAAAGTACAACAAATCTAAAAACAAAATAAATAAGAAAGAAACAAGAGAACTTAGATTCCTAAAAAAGCTAGATATAATAGACCTATGGAGAAAATTGAATAGGAACAGAAAGAAATACAACTTTTTTTCTTGGAGGTACATTGCCCATTCACAAAAAATGACTATTATGGGCCAGAACTCTGTACTTGAAACAAGGATTCTTACAAGGTGCTAATTCAGTGGAACTGATAAGACAATGGTTAGCTAGTTTAGCCTGGTGATTAATAGTTCTCTAGTTCAGTACATACATTTAGTACTTAATATAGTTCTACAAGATTGACACCTATTCTACAAGATTCACATTTATGATAATGTAATTATAATAGATTATATAAGCTAAAACAAACTCAGCCAGATTCATTCATTCCATCTCATATCACCCTGTTGGCAGACCTGTCCTCCTTCATTTCTCTACTGAGACCAAGGCCCCTCTGAGTCAGAGACAGACTCGGAAAAGGCTTGGAGACAGACTCAGAGAAGACAGAGGACTGGAGGCTGGAGCACAAGCCATCAAACTAAGACACATTTCAAGACAGAGATTATTATGATGGTCCTCCTGCCTCCCCCACATAAACCAAGACACATTCTGGAGGACCTCAAGAAAGCTAATCTGGCCCCCAGGCAAGAAAACTAGATTGTAAAGGAGATAATAAAGAATTTGGACTTTATCCCTGGCTATTCGAATGGTGATTACTCAGCTGAAATGAAGGCTGGTCCAGAGACCTCCAGAAAACCAACCAGAATACTACAAATGACCATGTTTTAGAACATAAAAACTTCACAATCAAATGCAAAAAGGCAGAAATAATAAATGTTTATTTTTTAGACCACAATGCAATAAAAATATATTCAACAAAAGGCCAAGAAAAGATAGACTAAAAAACAATAGGAAATTAAATAATCTAATTATTAAGAATGAGTGGCTCAAACAACAAATCACAGAAAAAATCCATAATTTCATCCAAGAAAAGGACAATAATGAGACAACATAAAAAACACTTATGGGATGCAGCCAAAGAAAATCTTAGGAGAAATGTTATATCTCTAAATAGCTACATAAAAAGAGAAAAAAGAATAATTGAATTAAGCAATGAAGTATAAAAGCTAAAAAAAAAAAAATTTAAACTCCAATTAAATTTCAAATTAGATTTTTTGAAACTCAAAGGAGGGAATAATAAAATAGAAACTAAAAAAATCTGTTGAACTAATAAACAAAAAAGTAAGAGTTGGCTTTATGAAAAAACTAACAAAATATATAAACTTTTGGCTAATTTGATCAGAAGAAGGAAAGAAAAACAAACAAACAAATTAACAGCATCAAAAATGAAAGGTGTGAACTTACCCCAATGAAAAAGAAATTAAAGTTATAATTAGGAGCAATTTTGCCCAAATCTATGGTAATAAGTCTGACAATCTAATGAAATGAATGAATATTTACAAAAATACAAATTGTACAGATTAACTGGAGAGGAAATAAAATATTTAAATAGTACCATTTTAGAAAAAGAAATTGAACAAGCCATTAATGAACTCCCTAAGAAAAATTTCCAGGGTCAGAAGGATTCACAAGGGACATCTATTAAACATTTAAAGAACAATTAATTCAAATGCCATGTAAACTATTTGGAAAAAAATAGATTAAAAAAAAATACTGCCAAATTCCTTCTATGACACAAATACTGCAGTGATAGCTAAACCAGGAAGGGCCAAATCAGAAAAAGAAAATTACAGACTAATATCCCTAATGAATATTGATGTAAATATTTTAAATAAAATATTAGCAAAAATATTACAGCAACTTATCAAAAGGATAATACACTATGACCAAGTAAATTTATATACTATATCCAGGGTTGGTTTAATATCAGGAAAACTATTACAGGAATCTACCATATCAATAACAAAATCAACAGAAATCTTATGATAATCTCAATGGATTCAGAAAAAGCTTTTGACAAAATACAGCACCAATTCCTATTAAAATATTACATCCCTATACTACAGAGTGTAAGGATAAAGGGAGCTCCCCTTAAAATAACAAACAGTATCTATCTAAAACCTACAGCAAATATTATGTGTAATGGAGAAAAGCTGGACCCATTCCCAATGTGATCAGAGGTAAAACAGACATGCCCATCATCACCTCTATTATTCTGGATTGTACTAGAAACTTTGGCTATAGCAATAAAAAAAGAAAAAAAAATTAAAGAAATTAAGGGAGCTAGAATAGGCAATGAGGAAATAAAACTATCACTCTTTGCAGATGATATGATGGTATACTTAGATAACCCTAGAAAATCATCCAAAAACCTACTAGAAACAATTCACAGCTTTAGCAAAGTTGGAGGATATAAAATAAACACACACAAGTTATCAGATTTCTATATATTACTGACAAAGCCCAGCAGCAAATAGAAAGAGAAATTCCATTTAAAATTACTATAAACAAATTAAACCACTTGAGGATCTACCTCCAGGACAAATTTAAGAACTATATGAACAAAATTACAAAATATTTTTCACACAAATAAAATCAGATCTAAACTATTGGAGAAAAAATATCATTTGTTCATGGCTAGGCTGAGCTAATATAATAAAAATGACAATTCTGTCTAAATTGGTCTACTTGTTCAGAGACATACCAATGAAACTGCAAAAACATTATTTTATAGAACTAGAAAAATAATAACAAAATTCATCTGGAAGAACAAAAGTTCAAGAATATCAAGGAAATTAATGAAAAAAATAGAAAAGGTGTTGGCTTAGAAGTACTAAATCTAAAATTATATTATAAAGCAGCAGTCATCAAAACCATTTGCTACTGGCTAAGAAATAGCATGGTAGGTCAGAGGAATAGATTATATGTACATGACACAATATTCAAAGTCTATAGCAATCTAGTATATTTGATAAACTCCGAAATTCCAGCTTCAGTAATAAGAACTCACCATTTGACAAAAATTGCAGCGGATATTGGAAAATAATATGTTAGAAACTTGTCATAGGCCAATATCTCATACCCATACCAAGATAATATCAAAATGGATACATGATTTGGACATAAAGGATGATAGCTTAATTGAATTAGAACCAAAAATAATTTACCTATAAGATCTTTGGAGAAGGGAGAAAATTATGACCAAACAAGTATTAGACAACATTATGAAAGGCAACATTTCATTTTTGAATTGAATTGAATTGAATTCAATTCAATTAAAAATGTTTTGCATAAACAAACCCAATTGAAATAAGATCAAAAAGGAAGTCCTAAGCTGGAAAAAAATCTTTACTGCAGTATTTCTGTTAAAAGTTACATTTCTAAAATATATAAAGAACGATATCAAATTTATAAGAATACAAGTCATTCCCCAGTTGATAAATGATCAAAGGATATGAACAATTAATGACAATTTTCAGATGATGAAATTAAATTTCATCAATTGAGGAGTGGCTGAACAACTTATGGAACATGAAGGTAATGGAATATTATTGTTCTATAAAAAATGATGAACAAAGTGATTATAGAAAGGCCTGGAAATATTTACATGAACTGATGCTGAGTGAAACAAGCAGAACCAGGAATATATTATCCTCAGTAACAGCAAGATTGTGCAATCATCAACTATGAAAGACTTGGTCCTTGTCACTGGGTCACTGACTTTAGGCAATCCCAATAAACTTTGGATAGAAAACGTCATCTGCATCCAGAAAAAGAACTATGAAGATTGAATGTAAATTAACAGATGATATGTTCACTTCTTTGTTCTGGTTTTTTTTTTTTTTCTTCTCTCTCTCCCATGGTTTTTCCCTTTTGCTCTGATTTTTTTTTTCTCCCAATATGATTTTAAAAGCAATGTGTATTAAAAATAAGTAAATTTACTGCAATAAAAAAATGAAATAAAGATTCTAATGAAAGCCACTTTCACTCCTATGTTCTAGACAAATAAATCTATTGTTATTTATATTATTTTCGAAACTATTTCTGTAATTTTTATGTATGAATTATGAATATTATTGTTCATGCCTGAATTTTGAATATATTTTTAAAACATTTCCCTCTAAAACTTCCTTACTCCTAGTTCTTCTACTGTTTCCTCAATGAAGCAGTTACTTTGCTTCTCTGCTGAAAGTGTCTTCTTCCTCCTTGAATTTCTTATTTTACCTAAATCTTTCCTTTGCCCTTTCTACCATACTTACTTGTACATGTATATTTATTTGTGTATCTCCTAAAGCCAAATATATTTTAAATTTAAGGAAAAGAACTATATTGCTTTTCATATTTGTATTCTCCAGACTTTATTTAGTTTCTTATATACCATAAGTCCTTATTAAATATATGTTTATTTGTATACAATTAAATTAATTTATATCAATTATTTTTATTGGGTTTAGTTCATTAGTTTAATTCCTCTTCTAGTAGGGGTTTTGCTAAATTTCCTCATTTGTCTGAAGGGAATGAAGACTTTCTTATTTCAATAATTCTAATTATTTACTTTATATAACAAAAGATTAAAATAAGTTCCTAAGAGTGTAAAGATTGAGGAATTTTCAGCCAAAAGATGTGAGATTGAATTGCAGTTCTGTCATTTATCTATTTAACTTTGGACAAATAATTATTATCTTTCAACATCTCCACTTTATCACCTATGAAATAATAGATAATAGATTACATGAACTAGCTCAAAGGTCCTTTTCCAATGTAAATCACCAAACTTTTGACCATTATCTAAGGATCTTACAAACCAGAACACAGAAACAAGAGAATTAGATAACACTTAGGTTAGGTCCCAAGGCTTAACTGTATTTTTCCCCACCACAGTTCCATGTTATTCAAATGCTTGCAAAGTGGTGGTGGAGTGGGAGTGAAATCAACTTTAATAAAAATGGATTTTACCATCTGAAAATGCTCCAAGAACTAGCGGAGGGACAGAATTGAAATGTTTCATTTGTAATCTTTCATTTTGACCATAGTTCTGGGTAGATAAAGACAGGTGTATGACATATTGAATAAACTTGAGTCAGTAAAATCTGAATTCCAATATGAACAAAAAAACATTAAGTTTGATGCTTGGGAAAGTTTCTTAACTTTTCTCTACCTGGGTTTTTTTTCTTTTGTAATATGAAAATAATTAAAAAGACAATCTCCCAAGTTATGGTGAAAATAAAATGATACTTATAGATCTTCATTGAGGTATATTTTGAATAGAACTTACTCTCTTACTTTATTAGGAAGAAACCCATGTGGCAATTATCAGGCATAACCAATTTCCAGATTATCCTGTTTGTATACAATGATTGTGAGGATGAAACTCTTTATCAATTTCCATTGTCTATCCTCCAACCTCTGGGCATCTTTAAACAATTTTTAAGATACTAATTAGCATATCTTTTAGACAGGTTTGTGACCTGATCTGCCAGGTATTAACATCTGGCTCCAAATTCTTCCCTGGCAGTTCTTCTTCTCCCTGAGAAATTCCCAAGATTATATTTCTTGGATAAAATATGTACTTATGATGAAGACTTTTGCTAAATCAACTACAAAATATTCTTTCCCTGTCCCTGTCATATTCTATTTCTCTCTCTCTCTCTCTCTCTCTCTCTCTCTCTCTCTCTCTCTGTGTGTCTCTTTTGTCTCTCTCTGTCTCTTTTCCTTCTGTCTGTTTCTATCTCAAAATCTTTTATCTTTCTCTCTGTCTCCTCTCTGTTTCTCTTTCTCTCTGTCTCTCTTTTAAAATGTCTTCCTTTTAAAGACATCTTTCTCTTTTCTTTTTTTTTTTATTAATTTTTTATAATTATAACATTTTCTTTGGCAGTACATATGCATAGGTAATTTTTTTTTTTTTTTTTACAACATTATCCCTTGTACTCTCTTCTGTTCTGAGTTTTTCCCCTCCTTCCTTCCACCCCCTCCCCTAGATGGCGGGCATTCCCATACATATTAAATATCTTATAGTATATCTTAAGTACAATATATATATGTGCAAAACCGAATTTTGTTGTTGTTGTTGCAAAGGAAGGATTGTATTCACAAGGTAAAAATAATATGGGAAGAGAAACAAAACAAAACAAAAACAAAAACAAAAACAAAAAAAAATGTTCACAGTTTACACTCATTTCCCAGTGTTCCTTTTCTGGATGTAGCTGATTCTGTCCATCATTGATCAAATGGAATTGGATTAGCTCTTCTCTCTGTTGAAGATATCCACTTCCATCAGAATACATTCTCATACAGTATTATTGTTGAAGTGTATAATGATCCCCTAGTTCTATTCATTTCACTCAGCATCAGTTGATGTCTCTCCAAGCCTCTCTGTATTCCTCCTGTTGGTCATTTCTTACAGAACAATAATATTCCATAACATTCATATACCATAATTTATCCAACCATTCTCCAATTGATGGACATCCATTCATTTTCCAGTTTCTAGCCACTATGAAAAGGGCTGCCACAAACATTTTGGCACATACAGATCCCTTTCTCTTCTTTAGTATTTCCTTGGGATATAAGCCCAGTAGTAGTACGGCTGGGTCAAAGGGTATGCACATTTTGATAACTTTTTGGGCATAATTCCAGATTGCTCTCCAGAATGGTTGGATTCTTTCACAACTCCACCAACAATGCATCAGTATCCCAGTTTTCCCACAGCCCCTCCAACATTCATCATTATTTCTTCTTGTCATCTTAGCCAATCTGACAGGTATGTAATGATATCTCAGAGTTGTCTTATTTTGCATTTCTCTGATCAATAGTGATTTGGAACACTCTTTCATATGAGTGGAAATAGTTTTAATTTCATCATCTGAATATTGTCTGTTCATATCCTTTGAATCTTTCTCCTTTCTATACTAACTCTGGTTAGTCTGCCAAACTCCTTTGTGGATATAACCTGCCAGTTAATGGCAAACTCAAGGCTCATAGCATATTCCTTTAATGGAGTCTTCCAAACTCCTTTCCTTAGTAACCCTATTGTTCTCCCAAACCTATTTCATGTTTACCACACCTGGTACCTATTTTATATCTTCATTTTATCTGTAACTTCTCCTAAATAAATGTCCCTTTTGGCAAAAGAATGGCTATTGTGAATTTGTCATGTTTATTTTGAACTAGGAATTGCTACTCTGACCTCATAATTTGGGCAAGTCCCTTCTATTCTCTGACACTCATGTTTGTTATCTATGCAATATGTAGGTGAATAAGATAATTTCTAAGATATTTTTCAATTCTAAATCCTATAACACTCTGGTTATATACCTATTATCTAAGGGCTGATCCTTTAGAACTCTAGTCATCTAGAGGCTAGCCATCAGTCATCAAGATATTTGAATTTAATAACTTATTAAGCATATACTATAGCTCTTTGGGAGGAAGGGGGATTGATTTAGAAAGATATCAAATTGCAGCACTAGTTAAATCCAGTATAAGATTATATTTCCACACTGAGTCAGCAGGGAGCATTAGCTAACATTGAAGAGACAGTGATAAAGTCCTTATCAAGTGAGAGTCACTTTGATTCAGCTTTTGAATGCCTTATCAAAAAATCACTTAACTGATTCATAGTCATTGTTGTCATACACCTGGATTTACAAAGAGCTGTCACAAAAGCCTAGTTCACTCTAATTTCCCTGGGGTACATTTTATGTGTAATGTTTATTTTGTTTTGAATGGAATAGATTTAGCCTGTTTTGGTGAAACTCATAATAAATTAAGAATAGAACAACTGAATTTCAAATTAATAACATAACCTTAATGTGATCCACTCATTCCTAGCCATATCTCCTTTGAAATGGTTGAGATCAAGATTTTTGTTATTCTGAACAAAAACCTCTGTTGGGATAGGGATTTAGCTTTGAATGTGAATTTAACTGTGGAATTGAGTTCGACTTGCATGTTTAACCATAAGAAACTCCTGTAAAGCCAAGGGCTGTTTCAATCATCCCCTCAGCAGCCATTTATTGAAGTCCATAAATCACTTAAATATCAAAACACTGTGATATCTTCTACTTTTAAATAATGCCTTGAGCAGTTCATCTTTTAAAAAATCTTTCTGAAGCAACTTGAAAGTCCACTGGAAATAGAGCCCCATGAAAACCATCATCACCATCGGGGATGCTGTGGGATAACGATATCTGATTATATGGTAGAGCAGCACAATAATAATTTGCAATCTGTCATGTGTGAAATCTGGCATTGAAGCAGACAAACCCAGGCTGCTGCAATGTTCACTATCTCATACTATTTTATGTAACAGCAGAGTGTTTGATAGTGTATAATAAAGTTCAATGTTTCACATTGGCATAAACATGATCACTGTAAATAATAACACATTTATTTAGCACTTTAAGGCTAAAATAATGATAACATAACAGTAGCTGGCATTCATATAATACTTTAGAATTTGCAAAGAGCTTTTATGTGAGTGTCACTATTGCTATGGGATGGAGATTCTCAGGATTTCATTATCTCAATTTTATTTTTTTTTTTTTTTTGGTGGTGTTTATATATATATATATTTTTTTTTCACAGTATATATGCATGAGTATTTTTTTATAACATTATCCCTTGTATTCATTTTTCCAAATTACCCCTCCCTCTCTCTACTCCCTCCCCTAAAAGACAGGCAATCCCATACATTTTACATGTGTTACAATATAACCTAGATACAATATATGTGTAAATCCCATTTTCTTGTTGCATATTAAGTATTAGATTCCGAAGATGTAAGTAACCTGGGTAGATAGACAGTGCTAACAATTTACATTCACTTCCCAGTGTTCCTTCTCTGGGTGTAGTTGTTTCTGTCCATCATTGATCAACTGGAAGTGTAAAGGGCTAGAACTGAGCAATGCACTTGGATGATGAAGCACGTGAGACTAATTGCCAATTGGATGGTTCCCTATTAACTTGTTTAAGGTTGACCCTCCCCAGCTGTTCTGTGCTGACTTGATTGGTGAGACAAAGAGAGGGAAGTGACTTGTGTGGGAGGAGCAAGAGAAACTTGGGTGGTGGAACTCACGCTCACGTGCACTTGTGACCGGGCGTTGGAGGCGAAGGTAAAGATCTAGAATAAAGACGTTTAGTGATCCTGACTCTTGCTGATTTCTGGAAAGATAGAGTTCCAGCATTTGGCGTCCAACGTGTGGCTGGCACCCTACTTCCACCGAAGTCCTCCTGTGACCAGGAGATTAGGTGAGTATTCTAATAGAAATAAGGAACTTACCTTGTTAAGGACTAAATCAGCAATCTCTAGTAACTGAGATGGGGCAGATGTTAGGTAAATCCTGGGCCTCAGCTGACCCTGCTCCAACCCCAGCCCCTGCCTCATCTAGCAATGCTACAGAGGATATAATTAAGATAATTGATGAGAAAAGTTTACTTGTTCCCATCCCACAAATGAATAATCTCTTACACTCATTGATTCATACGTCCCCTTGGTTCTTAAATGAAGAAAAACTACGTATAGATAAATGGAAGCTAGTGGGACTTGAAATGAAAGAATTTTACTCAAAAAATGGGAATTGTCAAATTTTCCCAGAGGTATTTTACCTATACAACTTGATTCTATTAGACTTAAGCTATCAAGAAGAGTTTAGAAGAAGGAAGAGTTCTAAAAAGGCTCAGAGAAGGAAGCGTGAGGAACAAAAGATAGAAGATAGGCAAACTCAGGACATTGCCAGAGGGCAAGGGGATTTGAATGAGGAATCTGAGGGTGTAGACTCTGATTGTCCTGAAGAAATTTCAACCCCACCTAGAGAGCAGATTATTGATCAGCCCACATCCACTCCACCTTCAGGGACGGAGGGAGGAGGAGTAGTGGGAGGGGCGGTGACCTCATCAGCGCCCCCCCTCCTCCCACACAGAGCCCCCCCTCCCAACAACTGCCCACTCCTGTAACTAGATTAGAAAGAGGGCTTATTGAAGCAATTGAAAATGGAAAAGAAGTAGATAATGATTTCAAACTTCAAATTTTTCCTGTGATTCAACAGCGTAATTCTGCAGGTCAAGAGAGTAGAAGATATGCTCCTTTTAATATGGATGTCCTTAAAAACCTGAAAAAATCTTGCACTGTCTTTGGGGCTACATCAGATTATGTTAAAATGTTAATACACAATTTGGCTTATGAAACCTTAACCCCTAGTGACTGGAAAGTCATTGCAAAAGTGTGCTTAGAACCTGGACAAAATTTGTTGTGGCTTTCTGAATTTACTGAGCTCTGTAGAATTCAAGCCCAACAAAATAGTCAAAATGCAGCTAATACTTCCATCACCTATGACCTACTAATGGGTATAGGTTCTTATGCAGACGCTTTGGTACAGATTAATTACTCCATAACAGCATTTGAGCAAATTTCTGCTGCTGCTATCAAAGCATGGGCTTCTCTCCCCAGTAAAAACTACAAGGGTGAGACCTACACAAAAATTGTACAGGGACCAAATGAACCTTTTGCTGATTTTGTGGCACGTTTGCAGACAGCTGTCATACAGGCAAATGGTGAAAATGAAGTAACAGACACTTTGGTGAGGCAACTTGCTAGAGACAATGCCAATGAGGTTTGTAGAAGGATTATACTAGGACTACTTAAGGATGCTCCTTTAGAGGAGATCATAAGACGCTGTGCCGCAATGGGCACAAATACCTTTTATAGCCAGGCTATGGTGCAGACTTCCCAAGATCCCAACATGGGGAGACAGGATCCCTTTTGGCAAGGGGTTTCCCGAGAGACTCGTCAATGCTTTCAATGCGGTAAAGTAGGCCATTTGAAAGCTCAATGTTGGCACAGAGACAGAGTGAGAAGACAGGCTGGGAGAACAAGACCCAAAACCCCATGTCCAAAATGCAACAGAGGACTCCATTGGGCCTCAGAGTGTAGACTGATTCAGGGAAACGGGATGAGGGGCCCAGCTCCAGGGCCCCAAGCAAAAAAACACTTGGGGCATGATGGCAGCCGATGCCACACCCAGAGAGTGCCTCCAAGTCCAATACCCAGACATGACCAATCAGCAAGGAAGCCATCTGAGGGGAGAAAGGGATTACACAATCAGTCAGCCAGGAAGCAACATGATGGGAGAAAGGGACTACAATTAGGGAGGATAGAGTTGTATGCAGCTGGGACAATTGAGATACCCCCTGGAGAGGTGAAATCTGTTCCTCTCCAACCTATGGATCCCTTGCCTCCAGGCACAGTAGGCTTGACCATTTCACCTCCTGAGAGTACTTACAAGACAGTGTTCATTCATACACTGATGTGGGAAACTGGGGAATGTGTAGATAATATCCCAGTCACTAACACAGGGAGACAATGTGTGACTTATCAACCAGGGGAAGTAGTAGCATCGGGTTTATTGATACAGACTCCTAATAAGCAACCTGGTGACAGTCACCCATGTTCGGACTCCAAGCAGAAAAACCCAGGAATATACTGGACAGCAGCTGTGACAGCTGACCGACCTATGCTCACCATCTATATAAATGGCATAGCATTAGAAGGACTGGTGGACACAGGTGCAGATCGCACAGTCATTAGAGGTGCCAACTGGCCCAGTCACTGGCCAAAGACTAAGGCAGACACCTACATGTCTGGGGTAGGAGGATCAATAGCAGCTGAAGTTAGTGCTACCCCTTTAAGATGGGTATTTGAAGGTGAAAGAGGAGTTTTTACTCCTTTTATAGTTGAAAAAATCCCCATCAATCTGTGGGGAAGAGACATTTTACAACAATTAGGGTTAAAAATGAGTACTTCGGTTTTTTAGGCAGGGCTGCTGTTGAAGGCCTGCCAACACTTTCACCTGTTCCTATCCAGTGGAAAACTGATACACCAGTGTGGATAGAACAGTGGCCCTTAGATAACAATAAAATTCAGGCCTTACTAGACATAGTACAGGAACAACTTGATCAAGGACACTTACAACCTTCTCTAAGTCCTTGGAATTCCCCAGTATTTGTTGTAAAAAAGAAATCTGGAAAATGGAGGATGTTGACTGATTTAAGAAAGGTAAATGAACAGATGGAAACTATGGGAACTCTTCAACCTGGACTTCCATCTCCTACTCAGTTGCCTAGAGAATGGCCTCTGTGGGTTATAGACATTAAGGATTGTTTCTATTCTATCCCTCTAGATAAGGAGGATATGAAAAGATTTGCCTTTTCAGTGCCCAGCGTTAACTTAGCTGAGCCTTATAAAAGATATGAATGGACAGTTTTGCCACAGGGAATGAAAAACAGCCCTACTATGTGTCAAATGTATGTTGCTGCTGCTCTTAGTCCAGTAAGAAAAGCATTTCCAAAAGTAATGTTATTACATTACATGGATGATATATTGGGATGTGCACCTGAGGAAGAAATGTTAGAAGCATGTCTACAAAAAACCATAGAAACACTAAGGAATTATAAATTGCACATAGCTCCAGAAAAGATTCAAAGACATGCTCCTTTTCAATATTTAGGATATGAAGTATATCCTAAGGTGCTTACAGTACAAAAACTCTCCTTAAGAACAGAGAAGCTAAACACCTTAAATGACTTCCAGAAATTGATAGGAGATATCCAATGGATGCGTCCCGTGCTAGGCTTGACTACCTGTCAATTGCAACCATTATATGACATTTTAAGGGGAGACAGTGCTTTAAATTCACCACGCCAGCTTACAAAAGAAGCTCAAGAGGCTTTGAGACAAGTTGAACTGACTTTATCCAATGTGGTTGAAAGAGTCACTCAAAAACCCTTGGAAATATCAGTTTTTCCTACACAAGAGGCCCCCACAGCAGTCCTTCATCAAGGAGACAGTGTGATAGAGTGGGTGAACCTCCCAGCACAACCAGAACAAAGCCTTATTCCTTACCCAGTGCTTGTGGCTAGAATTTTATTAAAGGCCATTAAACGAGCAGTACAATTATCTGGGACAAGACCTGACAAGATATATACCTTTTATACTAATGCACAAGTTAATGTGTGCTGCGAAACCATCCCAGAGTGGCAAATTTTATTAGCCATGGCTCCAAATTTTGCACACGGGTCTCCATTAAAGATAACCAGACTGCTACATAATTGGCAATGGATTCTTGAAGAAAAGGTTTCTAAAGTTCCTCTTAAAGGACCAACTATCTTTACAGATGCATCCAAACATAATATTTGCGCTGTGTATTCTCGTGAGTTAACTATAAAGAGAGTAATCAGAACTCCTTTTCAGTCCACTCAGCAGAATGAATTGTATGCAATCATTCTAGCTCTTGCTTATTATCCGGGAGACATAAATATAATATCTGATTCAGCCTATTCAGTAGGTGTGGTACAAAGAATTGCCACAGCCCAAATAAAATTTGTAGCCTCCAATATATATCAGCTCTTTAAAGAGCTTCAAGAGCAAGTGAGAAAGCATCCAGGTAAGATTTATATTTTGCATGTCCATTCCCATAGTGGACTTCCAGGTCCTATTTTTGATGGTAATTCAAAGGCAGATAGCCTTCTAACCATGCTGGCCAGTACTCCTTTATTTCAAGAAGCACAAGAGTCTCATTCTAAATATCATCAGGCTGCCCGAGCTTTACGTTTGCAGTTTGGAATAACAAGAGAAGAAGCTAGGAGCATAGTAAAAGCCTGTACAGCTTGCCTTCCTTTCCATGCTCCTACACTCCCTCCAGGGAAGAACCCTCGTGGTTTGAGACCTAATGAAATTTGGCAAATGGATGTGACCCATTATAAATCTTTTGGTCGTCTATCTTTTATCCATGTCGTGGTAGACACCTTTTCAGGATTCACATTTGCAATACCAGCAGCAAAAGAGACAGCCCGAGTGGTCACTGAATTCCTTATACAAGCATTTGCAATTATGGGCGTGCCACAAGCAATAAAAACAGACAATGGACCTGCATATACATCTAAACATTTTACACACTTTTGTGCACAGTATAAGATTTTACACACCATGGGCATACCCTTTAATCCTCAAGGGCAGGCAATAGTAGAGAGAAGAAACAGAGATATTAAGACACTCCTCCAAAAACAAAAGAAAGGGGGAGCCACGGGTAACCCTAGAGAACTTCTAAATTTAGTTCTCTATACCATTAATTTTTTAATTTTTGACAAAGATGCACTGGCTCCAGCAGACAGGTTTTATAACTCACCGGAAGGGCAGTGTCCAGTGCGAGCAGCTCCACTGTCTTTAGATAATCGCCAAGTGATGTGGAGAGACCCAGAAAGTGGTGAATGGAAGGGACCAGATAGGTTAACTGCTTGGGGGAGAGGGTTTGCTTGTATCTCTACAGATGGAGAAGGAATCAGATGGGTGCCAACGAGCCGTATTCGCCTTGTCCATCGGAGAGAGACAGAGCAGACCCTTGAAACGAAGGAGAAGGCCCAAGAAACATCGGGTGGTTCCGTTGCTGACTGTGCCCACCACTGAAAGAACCTGGCAGTTATGGCGTTTGACCCATGGACATCAAAAACTGTTGGACTTGAAAATCCTCAGATATCATTGGATTCTCTGAGACATCATAAGACTATTGTAGGACTTGAAAGTCTCAGGAATCATTGGATTCTCTGAGACATCATAAGACTATTGTAGGACTTGAAAGTCTCAGGAATCATTGGATTCTCTGAGACATCATAAGACTATTGTAGGACTTGAAAGTCTCAGGAATCATTGGATTCTCTGAGACATCATAAGACTATTGTAGGACTGAAATCCTCAGGAATCATTGGATTCTCTGAGACATCATAAGACTGTTGTAGGACTGAAAGTCCTCAGGAATCATTGGATTCTCTGAGGCATCATAAGACTGTTGCTGGACTTCAAAAACTTGTGGGGATCATTGGATTCCCTAACAGTGAAGCAATGGACAATAGATTGGTTTTGGACTATTTCTTGGTTGCTGAAGAAGGGGTATGTGTGTCTGGTGTCTACATACCCTCCTTCTAGGACTTCTGGAAATCTCTTACAATACCATGTTGATTTATATTGTTTGTTATATCACTATTTGCATGTACAATTCCTGTTTGTTACACCACATCGAGTCTGCACTGATTGTGGGGAGAGTCACCACTAATAGCCTCTGCGTTATTGCTATGTGCTTGTGTAATAACTCCCATGCTGATGGGTTTGTGCATACTTGTCTCTAATAAGGCCCTTCAATCCAGAAACCCGCTAGCAAATCCCCACTTCTCTTTGGTGCTTCTCATCTCCCTTCCTGAGATGTCAGGGAGGGCGTGATTATCTCCTTTTTAGTGCTTTCATCTCCCCTCCTGAGAAGTCAGGGGGGGCGTGATCACGTCCTTTTTGGGGTTCTCATCTCCCTGAAAGGTCAGGGATGGCGCGACCTCCTGTGGTCTAAAACAAAAGAAAGCGGGAGATGTAAAGGGCTAGAACTGAGCAATGCACTTGGATGATGAAGCACGTGAGACTAATTGCCAATTGGACGGTTCCCTATTAACTTGTTTAAGGTTGACCCTCCCCAGCTGTTCTGTGCTGACTTGATTGGTGAGACAAAGAGAGGGAAGTGACTTGTGTGGGAGGAGCAAGAGAAACTTGGGTGGTGGAACTCACGCTCACGTGCACTCGTGACCGGGCGTTGGAGGCGAAGGTAAAGATCTAGAATAAAGACGTTTAGTGATCCTGACTCTTGCTGATTTCTGGAAAGATAGAGTTCCAGCAGGAAGTGAGTTGGATCTTCTTTATGTTGAAAATATCCACTTCCATCAGAATACATCTTCATACAACATTGAAGTGTACAGCGATCTTCTGGTTCTATTCATTTCACTCAGCATCAGTTGATGTAAGTCTCTCCAAGCCTCTCTGTATTTCTCCTGTTGTTCATTTCTTACAGAACAATAATATTCCATAACCTTCATATACCATAATTTACCCAACCATTCTCCAATTGATGGACATCCATTCATCTTCCAGTTTTTAGCCACTACAAAAAGGGCTGCCACAAACATTTTGGCACATACAGGTCCCTTTCCCCACCTCAGTATTTCTTTGGGATATAAGCCCAATAGCAGCAATGCTGGATCAAAGGGTATGCACAGTTTGATAACTTTTTGGGCATAATTCCATATTGCTCTCCAGAATGGCTGGATTCTTTCACAACTCCACCAACAATGTATTAGTGTCCCAGTTTTCCCACATCCCCTCCAACATTCATCATTATTTGTTCCTGTCATCTTAGCCAATCTGACAGGTGTGTAGTGGTATCTCAGAGTTGTCTTAATTTGCATTTCTCTGATCAGTAGTGATTTGGAACACTCTTTCTCATATATGAGTAGATATAATTTCAATTTCATCATCTGAGAATTGTCTGTTATCTCAATTTTACAAATGCAGAAATTGAGGAACTGAGAGGTTAAATGACTTGCTTTGAGTTATACATGAAAAAAAAAATACTGTGGCTATAAAGAGAGCTCAGGATTTTTTCTAAAAAATCAACAAGGTTTTTCCTGCCTCTCCAAATAGTGGAAGAATTTACAGAAAATGTGTTAGTACTAAAAGGATCAAAGTTAAGTATAAATAAGTATGAATAATTTATTATAAAGAAAATAGATGTCACTGAACTTTGTTCATGTATTGCAAAGCAACAACAAAAGTTAACATTTCTGTTGAACTTTAAGGTTTGTGAATCATTTTCCATAGGTGTTCTCTTTTGATCCATTGATTTTAGTTAGCCTTGTTAAGTTTTAAGCACTCTCTTGGGGTCTTTTCTCTATCTCCACTGAATATGGAAAAGGAATTAAGAATGAAGACACAAATTAGTCAGATCATGACTCTATCTTATTGAGTGATTCCTCCCAGGTATCTTTCTAACACTAAAATCACAGTTGTGAACTATTTCTGTTTAGTGACACATACATGAAAATTAGGTCTCTTCCTTGAATTGTGAAGCAGAAAACAAATTAAAAAAAAAAAAAACCACCACAAATATACTATTAAAGTACTAAAACACAGATCTTTATTGAAAAAGGTATTTTAAGGTATTTTGCATTTAATACTAATATTAAAGATCAATATATCATAAAATCAGAGTTGGGTAAAGAAATCCTTTATTCATGAAGAAGTGAAAAGGAAGAATTATGAGGAACATCTATTTAATTAATAAATAATAAGTTCAGGGTTTAAAGAAGATATCCATAAGAAGCTAAAATCTAGTTTGGGAAAATAGTACTCTTTTATATGTACAAAAATGTGTAGGAATACATACATATATATATATATATATATATATATATATATATATATATATATATATATATATATACATATATAAATATATATGTATATATATATATGCACATCTATAGCTATATGTCAATCAATATTTATTAAACATCTTCTATGCACTGTGTAGGATGCAGAAAAATACAAAAGAGAGACAAAATACAATCTTTGCCTTCAAAGAATTTACAATCCGATATTAAACAGTATAAAAACAAATATATACAGATAAATACATAGCCTGGGTAAATAGAAGATAATGAACAGAGGGAAACAATTAGAAGAAAGGCTGGAGAAAGCTTCCTGTAAGAAGTAAAAATTTGCTTGTAATTTATATAAAACCAGAAAAATCAGTTATTGAAGCAGAAGAAGGAGAACATCCCAGATATGGGGATAGACAGAGAAAAGATATGGAGTCAAAAGATAGAGTGCCTTGTTCCTGCAAAGACCAGGAGGACAATGTCACTGTTTCAAAAATATGTTTAAGAAGTAGGGTAAGGGCAGCTAGGTGGCACAGTGGATAGAGCACCAGCCCTGAAGTCAGTGAAGTCAGGAGGACCTGAGTTCAAATGTGGTCTCAGACACTTAGCACTTCCTAGCTGTGTGACTCCAGGCAAGTCACAATCCCAATTGCCTCAGGAAAAAAAAAAATGGAGTAGGGTATAGGAAAACTGGAAAGATAGATGGGAAATAACTTTTGATGCATTTTGAAAGACAAGGGAGCAATGTTTTATTTGTGCTATTTTTATTTGATCCTAGAGGCAAAAGAGTATCATTGGATTTTACTGAATAGGAAAGTGACATGATTTGACCTGTGCTTTAGGGAAATTACTTTGATGACAGAATGGGAAATAGATAGGAATGGGGAGAAACTTGAGGCAGGAAGATTCATCTGCAGGTTATATACAATAGTCTAGATGTGAGATGATGAGGTCCTGGGTGATAACAGTATCTGAGGAAAAAATAGGGTATGTATGTGAAATGTTACAAAGATGACATTGAAGTCTTAGCAATAGCTTGGAAATAAAGGGTAAGAGATAGTGAGAAGTCCAGGAGGATTCCAAGTTTGTAAGCCTGAAGAATGAGGATGATGATGTTGCCCCTTATATTAAGAAAAGAGATACAGGACACTTTAGGGGCAATGATAATGAGTGTTGTTTCATAGATATTGGGTTTTAAATCTCTATTGAACAACTGTTCAAAATAACTAAAAGACGGAGAGAAGAAATTACTAGTTATGACATCAAGATAAATTGTATCAATAAACACATATCGATATGTGTATTCATTCATATATCTGTGTATAGTGTGTAAATGGCCCATAATTTTATGGGTGCATAGGGTATCTCATTTAGGATACTTTCTCTCAACTAATGTAGATCAGTAACTATTGCACATTTCAAGTTAGAAAATTATTGAGTGGTCAAGTATTTGACCACTTTGACATAAGCAATGTGAAAAAAAAAAAAAATTGAACTCACATCTTAAAAATGAGGCACCTAGTCTTTTATTATACTAAAATATTTATAGGTAAAAATATCTATAAGTGCCTTACTATAAACCATTTGGAAACTGGATGGGAGGAGAGACGAAAGCAAAAACAGATATGGTCATTAAAGAGCTTATTCTAAATAGGGAAGACTGAAATAACACTTGTAGGTACCAAGACAAGATTTATTTTAAAAATATATATATCAGATGAATCTTGAACGAAACTAGAAATTTTAAGGGGCAAAGGTATAGAAAGAATATATTCTATACATGGAGGATAATAATACAAAGTCAAGATTATGGGAAAATGAGAGCAGTATGTGAGGAAAATTGAGATCTATTTTTCTGCTTTACACATTGTACATGAAGGGGGAGATAGCTTAGGTTTAGGTTGTCTAGGACTTAAAATGCCAAAGAGGACTTTGTAAAATAGGGAATTAGCATCATCAGATTTGCGCTTTAGGGAAATCTCTTTGGTAGCTGTGTGAAAGCTTAAATTGCAAAAAATGAAAATACTGGAGACTGGAAGACCAAATAGAAAGCTATTACAATAGCCCAAGAAGGATATAATGTAGGAAATTGTTTTGCATGATTGCAAATATTTGTAATATCTTTTGCTTCCCTTGCCCTCTCAATGGATGGGGCAGGGTAGGAAAGAAGCAGAGAATTCAAATTTGAAAAAAATAAAAAAATAAAAAGTAACCCAGCCTTTAAGCAAGCCCAGTTTGTCTAACGTGAAACTCTCTGCTTTCTCTATCCTTTGAGTGGAAGTTGCCTTGGCTGTCTGCATCTTTAAAAGAAGTAAAAGGGAACTTTTTGCTCTCTTCTTTCTGACATTTATCCCCTGTGGGGATAACTTTGTGGCTCTCTTGGATTCCATGAACTGTACTGGTGAGAGAGAAAGATGCTTCCTTCCTCTGCTCTACTTTTTTTTAATCAACATTCAGAGAAATAAGGCTGAAGGTATTTGTTTCTGTACGTATCAGAAGAGCCAGTTTGAGCCATTGAAACTTTGGAACCAGAACTGCAGGCAGGGTGATAAAGCCAATTAGAAGCAAGGGTCCATGGAACTTAAGCTTTGGATTGTTTTTTGATTTGGACTTGTTACAATATTCTATGGGAACTGAAATAAGCTAATAAGAGAATTCTTTTCCTTTCCCTAGAGTGAAGAGATGCAAAGAGGGGAGAAAGATTATCCCTCCCATGCTTTGCTGAGAATGTGTTTATAATTTTTATTATCTTTTGAAATAAATGTTCTTCTTTGGAAAAGCTCTACTCTGTTACACAAATAAAATCTAAATAAAGAAAAATAGGGGGTATATAAGGGGTAAATGTGTGAGATGCTTTTGAGATAGAAACATTTTGCAATTGAATAGGTAAGGATTCAATGATGACACTGAAGCTATAAACTAAGGTGCTTGGTATAATGAAAATACTCTCAGGAAAAATAAGAAAGTTCTGAAAAGAGATAGGTTTTGGAGGTAAGATAATAACACCAATTTTAGATAAATTGAATTTGAAATGTTTATTATAAATTCAGTTTGAAATACCTAATACATAGTTTGGAAACAGGACAAAGTGTTATGCCATAGTCTCCTTGAGCTGTTCTACCTCAGTTTCCCTGCACTAGTTTCCCTTATTGTCCTGACTGAGTTTCCCTGAATTGTTCTATCTCAGTTTCCTTAACTGTTCTGCCTCAGTCCCTTAAGTCGTAACCTCCCCCCCCATTTGCTATTTGCTCTAAGGTTATAAATTGTCAATGGGAAAGGAGGAGCAGATCAGACTTTCTAGCTCCTAGCTCCTTCTGCCCTCAAGAATTTATGACACTGCCCCTCTAAAATATTCCAAAAGATAAGACTATCTCAGATACTTCACTGACATCTTTACTTCTGTTATTCAAACATTCTGACTCTGGCTTTTAGTAAAAATTTACAGCATCCCTCCCATCCTGACAGAACCAAGGCTTCTAATTTTTCCTGCTCTTTTTCCTTTCCTTTGTCTGAAAAGCTATAAAAGTGTTTATCATTCCCCCATTCACTACTGGATACTTTGAGACGAGAGTCCTGTCCAGTCAATTAAACTCTCCATTTAATAAAATATTAAAAAACTCTCTAATCTCTATCTTGCCTCAGTTTCTCTGGCATTACAAAAGGATAATTTTATGTAAAAATTATGGACTTCTCAGCAGACATATGATAATTAAAACCCTGTGAGTAAATTAAGTAATCATAAAAGAGAGACAAAAGAGGTGGCCAAGGATACGACCTAGTAGAAACTTGAGTTAGAAAGCAGATTTCAATTGGGAATCCAGTAAAGGAAAAAGAATGATCATACAGCTAGATGTGTAGGAGGGAAATAAAGAAAGAGCAGCTCAAAAAGCAGACAAATACAATCAAAAGCTATAGAGATCAAGAAAAGGAATTTGAAAAGGATACCAGCTTTGATAATTAGGAGATAATTGGTAACTGGAAAGAACAGTTTCATTCCTCTGATTAGGTAGAAGTCAGATTGCTGAGAAATGAGAAAAGAAAGGGGAAGTAAAGGGAATGAGATGAAACAGTTCCCCATAAAATGTGCTAGAAAAATAAAGGAGAGATATAAGAATATAGCTTGAGGAGACAGAAAGATAGAGTGATGGATAGATAGATAATATTAAAAAAATATTTTAAAAGTGGTATGCATATTACTATGTATGGGTTGTATATAAACAAGTATTTGTATATCATTTATATATCTATATATAAATCCATACATAGCATTATCTGAAATAATATATTTAATTGCCCTCTTTGCTTGTTTTCAAGGTACTATCATAGTATTTTGTCCTTATCCTATTCATGAAAATGGGACGTTTTAGGTATATACCCTGAAACCTAACTGTCTAGACCGTCTCAACCCTCACAAGGGATTTGCTTATAAACTTAGAATACCTACTTACTTGCCTCCTCCACTGCTAGCATAAAAACAGCTGATATATATTCCACTGCAACTGATTGAAGTTTATATGGCATTACTTAAGGTATAAGAAAGGTGCTTAGATTGTGATTGCCTGCCAAAGGATGCTGTTACCATAAACAATATTACTTTTTTTGAGGAAAGGCATTAGTTCTGACTTTATGTTTCTGTTTTGATGTTTTTATAGTGTTTTTGCTAAGGAGCTAAGCAGCCAATTTAGTGAGTTTGTGATTGACTTTCTATCATTTAGTATTTCTTTTGCAAGATAAGGAAGCTACTAGAAGAGATTTGCAGCCATTTTCTTTTCTTTTCTGAGAATTAGATTCTATTTCCCCCTGAAAATCATTAGAGAAAGGGGCAATGCTGGTATACCTGCCCCTCTAAAAACAAAATCACATAAGTTTGTTAAGTCTGTATTCACATTTACCATACTCCATCAGAGATGTTTATACCTAGTTAGTTTAACAACAACAATAATAGGGCAGCTAGGTGACACAGTGAATAGAGTGTTAAACCTAATTTCAAGAAGACCTGACTTCAAATACAGCCTCAAATATTAACTAATAATCACTTAATCTCTTTCAGCCTCAGTTTCCTCTTCTGAAAAAATGGGAATGACAGCACCTGAGTATAAAATAAGATAATATTTGTAAAATGTTCTGCAAATCTTAAATATAAATTTTACTTATAACAATAGTTGCCATTCATGTAGCACTTTAAGGTCTGCTAAGCACTTTATATCTTATCTCATTTAATTCTCACACCAGTCTTGGTGGGTAGGTATTGCAATTAGTCTCACTTTACTGATAAGCATTCTAAGGCTGATAAAGGTTAAATGGCTTGCTCAGGGTCAAATAGCTAGTCAGCTATTATAACATTCATCAAATTCTTAGAGCATTGTTCCAGGTGAACACAATTTAATGCAACACAATATAATGCAACACAACACACATTTATTAAAGACATAATTAGAGAAAAATACTCACAAGGAACCTATAAAAGGGGAGGGATGATTGAAGATTGAAAATTAGTTCCTAGAAACTTCTAGAAAAAAAAAAAAAAGCTATGGCATAATAGTTCAGGTATTTATTCCTCTTGAAACTACTTTATTGATCAAAAGCCACTGAAAATCTTCTTCCTACTACCAAAAATAAAAATGGGAAGAAATAATAACAGAAACACAAAAAGTTAAATTCAAAAGAATGCCCTGGAAATATATCATGATGACATTTGGTAATTTCAGAAATACTGTTAGTTTGATAGTCCTAGAATCTCGAATTTGATGCTTTCCTATTCCGGACATTTCTATGGGACACAGATGGCAATTCATTTACTGCCTTCTTCCCATAGCACTTCCATTTAATCTGTCCAGTCTCTCTACCTGATTGGTTTGGGTAGACATGAGGTGCCAGAGACCATTCCCATAACATTCACTCTCTTTATCTAAGAGGTCTCAGTCATGGACCTTTAAGAATACTAGGTAGTATTGACCAGGTAGGTGGTTCGGCTTTGGTACCCTGAATCTGCCCTGAATTATGTATGTTTCCATCTGTGCATCTCTATCTTTCCCTCCTCCAATTAAGGGAAATGGTGACGCAAGAATTGTCCTGGGACAAATGGGCTTGTTAGAAGTTAAGTTGTATGTATAAAACTGCTTGCCCTCTAGCAGAGAGGGTGGAGGGAGGGAAGGGAAAAGTCAGACAGAAGTGAGTGCAAGGGATAATGATGTAAAAACTTTGCACAAGCATAGGTTCTTTCAATAAAAAGTTGTAATAAAAAAAGAAGTTAAGTTGTAAGTAAAAATAGGAGAATTTGTGGATGCCCATCAGTTGGAGAATGGCTGAATAATTTATGGTATATAATGTTATAGAATTTTATTGATCTATAAGAAATTGTCAGGAGGATGATTTTAGAAAGGCCTGGAGAGAATTACATGAACTGATGTTAAGCAAAATGAGCAGAACCAGAAGATCATTGTAAATGACAACAGCAAAATTATACCATCAATTCTGATGGATGTGACTCTTTGCAACAATGAAATGACTTATGCCAGTTCCAATGATCTTATGATGAAGAGAGCCATCTACACCCAGAGAGAGGATGTTGGGATCTGAATGTAGATCTCAATATAGATTTTTTCACTCTTTTTGTTGTTGTTCGCTTGCATTTTGTTTTCTTACTCATTTACTTTTTTTTTAATCTGATTTTCTTGTGCAGCAAGAGAATTTTATAAATAAGTTTACACATATTGGATTTAACATATATTTTAACATGTTTAACATATACTGGATTGCTTGTTATCAAGGGGAGGGAATGGGGGGAAAGGAAGAGAAAATCTGAAACAAGGCTATTCAAGGGTCAGTGTTGTCAAATTATCCGTGCATATATTATTTTTTAAAAAAGATAGGAGAATTCCTGTCCTGCCTTGTTTCATTTTAGTCCATAATATGACAGGGAATCTTATTCTTTACATCTCCCAAATCTAGGATGGCCCATTTGTAGGGGATGAAACCTGATACACATCTTTACTCTATTACTTAGTTATACATCCCACCCTATCAGAGTTTCATACACACCAGATAATCCTGTACTGAAGAAGGTAGGAATAACCTGTGACTTAACTCTCTTCTTAACTTCTCTTGTTAAGTAGGTTTCCACATGACTGAAATTTCCCTACTGAAATTATAATCAAATCCCTCAGGGAACTTCTTATCTTTCTAGTTTACTACTAAAACTAAGAGCAATGACAGACTTCCTATCTATCATTGCTTCACAAAGAAAAAAACAATTTCAAAAACTAAGTAGTCTACAAATACTCTCTTATCCTTGAAGGGAATACTCTGAAATCCTGAAATATTCTCCTGAAAGGGCATTTTGTTACTTTCAACACAAACAAAAGTATGGTCTCAATTAAGAATTTTTAAAACTCAAAAGAATTAATGAATATGATTCTTCTAGAAATGATGAACTGTTTATAAAGTAACAATGGATAGTATGGGAGAAGTAACAATAAGGAGGTAATGGTAAGGATGGAAATTAGATGATATACATTTAAAACTAGCTAAAGCTAGGGAGTGAGAAGTGAAAGGGAATAGGCATTTATATAGAGCCTACTGGGGCAGCGAGGTATTACGGAAAACAGCGTACCAGATCTGGAACCAGGAAGATTTAGTTTGCCTCAGTTTTTCTCATGTGTAAAATGAATTGAGTAAGGAAATGACAAACTCCTCCAATTTCTTTGCTAAGAAAAGCATAGAGTCATGTAGAATTGAAAATGACTGAACAACAACAGCTCTGACAGATATCTGAAAGCATAGCAAGTAGAGGTAAAGTAATAACTAGTATTTAAGACTGAATTTGAACTATGTCTTCCTGAATGTGGGCCTAGTAGTCTGTCCATTGACCAGTTTAACTGTATCTACGATAATAATAATATAACAATACATTCCAAATCAATTCCAAACAAAACAAAATAAAGAAATGATAAATGGTCTGGAGGTACTCTGCTAATGGGAAGAATTCCCCTCTCATCCTGCATTCTCCTAACCTGTATTTGGGAAAAGCCTCCTTTGTTTGACTGACTACATAGGAGAATGAAACTCCTATCAAGCATAGATATCTCTCATGTTCTCTATGTGTCCAAAGTGCAAAGATCACACACAACTCACCCATTATAGGAGCATCACAAACTAAGAGAAGTTTTATTGTTCTTGTTGTTTTACCCAGAATTAGAGAAATGGGTTCAAGTTCTTTCTGTTTCTACATTTTCCTTTTTCCTCAGTTTCAGATGGAGATGGGGATTGAGCCATGATGACCTTGATTAGAATTCTAGGCAGGATATTACAGCCAGCCAGCCTGGCAGAAATATAGAAGAAGCCAATGTGCTTGGGACTCAAGGCTGATAGGGTTTGAACTTGGAATTTGCAATGGAATGCAATATAAGATCAATTCTACATTAGGAACTCTTTCCCTTTCCAGAAACTGAGATGATAGAAAACAAAAAAAAAACATTAAACCATATGTATTGGAGAAATATGTTTGTATATTTGGGATTATATCTTTGAAGTAATATTCCTATGTAAGAGCTAGTCTAAAACTTAATGTCTAAATGGAACTGAGACAAGAGTGATAAGATTCAAAAAGTGAAGAATGCATAAAGTCATATGCAGTGAATTCACAGACTCAAGCTGGTCTTCCATTCAAGGGGAATAGCTTTATTATGACACTGTACAACAGGTTCCTAATTAATTTGCAATTGACAAGGAGGATGATTCCTAGTAGAACTTGAGATTTACAGGGGAAAAGTTGTCATAAGGTGGCCTAAGTTTCCTGGTGGAAGTCAAAATTTGCAAGGGAAAAGGGGAAAGTTTTTAGAGGAAAGGACTCAAAGTAAGTTATGTTTGCCACAGAAAGTTATTATCTTAGGAGCTAATACCTATAGCTATAATATCATGATTATATACAGTAACTGTGGGGTTCAAGATAATCCTGTCAGTACAAGAAATTCAAAAAAGGTTCTCTCCTGTCAATGGGTAGCCCCCCTAGCTATAGGGAATATGGTCTTTTGTTAGGTCTTACTCAAACTATGAAGGGAACTTACACCCTACAATCAAGAGAACACTATCAATGAGACTTGATAGAGATCTGCAAATGCTCAAATTTCTTAATAATAATACAGAATGCTAGGGTGAGGGATGTGGAGAGGCAAGTTAGACAGTGCTATGTTTAAGCAAAAATCAAAAAAGGAATATAATGATAAGGGAAACTGCAAGGTGTTACACAGGTGTGTATATGTATGTGCAAACACCTGAAAGATGCAATGAAATTAAGCAGAAATTAATATAGAATAACAACAAAATGGAATAACAAAGGCAGGGAGTAATAGCAGTGATAAAAAGTAATTCAAGAAGATATCAAACTAAATAATAGATTTAGAAGGTGAAATAAGAAGCAAAAGCTTTGCCTTAATTGGTATCTGAGAAAAAGCTAGAGAAGACAAATTAGAGATAATTGAGAAAATTTCACAAAGTGGAGTAGATTTGCCTCACTCAATGATAGGGCAGAAAATTTCAGGATTATAAATTTAAGCTTCTGTAACAGGTCAAATTTTAAGTGACCTTTTTCATCATAAAAGGATGATCTGGCTGCCACAAGAAATAGTTATATTATATAGTCCTTGGAATCAGCATCTTTGAATTCAAATATGGATTATTCCTACAACTGATGTCATCTTTTACAAGTCAGTTACCTCACTTGGGCCTCAGTTTCCTCATCTGGAAACAAAATGAATTAGATTGAATGCTGTCCAAAGCCCTTTCAAACTGTCTGTGTTCCTACAGGGAGAAAGTTTGAAAAGACTTTTGCTACATCAAGGCACATGATTATAAAGGTACAGAAATAAAAAACAAAATAAGAGATCAAATTAGAAAGGAAAAGAGATACATTTGGGGAAATACTAACTGAAATTAATCCATTTATATAAATAATATTATATTTTATATATATTATTACATATAAACATATATAAATACATATACTATTTGTCAGACAGTGTTTACAAGGCTATGAAGATACAAAGAAGAAAACAAATGAACAAAAAACAGTCTCAGCCCTCATGAAGCTTATGTTTATATTGGGGAAGACAATATGTATAGAAATAATAAAATTCAAAATACAAAGATATTAAATAATAATTTTACCAGGGAGGCACTGCAAAATCATCTAGTTAATCAGAAAAGGGCTCAAAATTGAGGTTGCTTCATGGAGTTTAAACTCATAAGAACTAAGCACAATTGGAGTGGGAGTGAAGGAAATCAGGAAGGGCTAGTTTGTTTTTTGTATACATTATATTCCTATATTTATCTTGGGAAAAAATTCTCTAAAAGTAAGCTTAGTGATGAATTAAGAATACCTAGACTTCCTCCCAAAGTATACAACTACCTTAAATTGTTTAAAAACTACGAGAACAAAACATATTAAAGTCTTAAAATGTTTATATAACTATACAAAAAGAGTCTGTAAATATATTGTTTGATAACAGAAAACTAACTCACTCAATACACAGGAGACCTGTTTACAGTTATCAACAAAAATGCACATTCAAAGAAATCTCTACAAGCAGTGGGCAAAAATACAAACTGACAAAATCATGTAACTAACAAAAATAATAATATACTTCAAACCTGTTATTACTTTTGCTTAAATTTATATATATATATATAAGAGTGGAATATGTAATCTTTCCTAACTATAAGAAACAAAGTTGGAATTTAAAATAAAATGTGCATTATAATGAAAAACACTCCAAGAACATTGTTAAAGCTACATAATTTTTTAAAATTATTTATTTCTAAGGAGAAATGGTAAAATAATTTTGAAAAAAAGGAATGAAAAGAGAGAGGATCTTAGCGCACTTCAGTGGCAGGAAGTGCAAAATAATAGATTTAGAAGACAGAGAAAGAAGTGCAAGCATTGATATTTGACAAAAAAGCTAGAGAAGACAAATTAGAGATATTTGAGAAAATTTCATAAAGTGAACTGGATTAAACCAAAAAGGTGAAATGAATAAGGGAAAAGCTGGAGTCTTTAAACTAAAAATACAAGCAAACTCTCTCCCCCAGGCAGTTAACCTGTCTGGCCCCTTCCATTCACCACTTTCGGGTCTCTCTACATCACCTGGCAATTATCTAAGGACAATGTTGCTGCTCACACTGGACACTGCCCTTCTGGTGGGTTATAAAACTTGTTTGCCAGAGCCACTGCATCTTTGTCAAAAATTAGAAAATTAATGGTATAGAGAACTAAATTTAGAAGTTCTCTAGGGTTACCTGTGACCCCCTTTCTTTTGTTTTTGGAGGAGTGCCTCAATGTCTGTTTCTTCTCTCTATTATTGCCTGACCTTGCAGATTAAAAGGCATGCCAGTGGTGTGTAAAATCTTATACTGCGCACAAAAGTGTGCAAAATGTTTAGAAGAATATGCAGGTCCATTATCTGTTTTTATTTCTTGTGGCACACCCATAATTGCAAATGCTTGGATAAGGAATTCATTGACCACTTGGGCTGTCTCTTTTGCTGTTGGCACTGCAAAAGTGAATCCTGAAAAGGTATCTACCACCATGTGGATAAAAGACAGATGACCAAAAGATTTATAGTGGGTCACATCCATTTGCCAGATTTCATTGGGTCTCAAACCATGAGGATTCTTCGCTGGAGGAAGTGTAGGAGCGTGGAAAGGAAGGCAAGCTGTACAGCTTTTTACTATGCTCCTAGCTTCCTCTCTTGTTAATCCAAATTATAAATGTAAAGCTCGAGCAGCCTGATGATATTTAGAATGAGATTCTTGTGCTTCCTGATATAAAGGAGTACTTGCTAACATAGTTAAAAGGCTATCTGCCTTTGAATTTCCATCAAAATTAGGACCTGGAAGTCCACTATGTGAGTGGACATGCAAGATATTGATCTTGCCTGGATGCTTTCTCACTTGCTCTTGAAGTTCCTTAAAAAGCTGATAAATATTAGAGGCTGCAAATTTTATTTGGGCTGTGGCAATTCTTTGTACTACACCTACTGAATAGGCTGAATCAGTAATTATATTTACGTCTCCTGGGTAATAAGAAAGAGCTAACATGATAGCAAATAATTCATTCTGGTGAGTGGACTGAAAAGGAGTCCTGACTACTCTCTTTATAGTTAAATCATGAGAGTATACAGCACAAATATTTTCTTTGGAGGCATCTGTAAAGATTGTTGGTCCTTTAAGAGGAACCTTAGAAACCTTTTCTTCAAGAATCCATTGCCAATGATGTAGTAGCCAGGTTATCTTTAATGGAGACCCATGTGCAAAATTTGGAGCTGTGGCCAGTAAAATTTGCCATTCTGGGATGTTCTAACAGCATACATTAATTTGTGCATTAATATAGAATGTGTATATTTTTTTAGGACTTATCCCAGATAATTGTACTACTTCCTTAATGGCCTTTAATAAAATTCTAGCCACAAGCACTGGCTAAGGAGTAAGGCTTTGTTCTTGTTGTGCTGGGAGGTTCACCTACTCAATCACACTGTCTCCTTGATGAAAGACTGCTGTGGGTGCCTCTTTTGTAGCAAAAACTGATATTTCCATGGGTTTTTGAGTGACTCTTTCAACCACATTGGATAAAGCCAGTTCAACTTCTCTCAAAGCCTCTTGTGCTTCTTTTGCAATCTTTAATTTTATTCAAATTTAAAAGTGTATATTTTCTCCTTTTTTGACCTACAGAGTCAATCCCTTCAATTACAGGATATGCATGTATAAAATCACTTATATCCTGTCCTTCTCTCTTAGCTTTAACCAATGCTTTTTTCTAATCTTGTCATAGGCTGTTTAACAGGCGATTCTGTTTGTGTTTCTTCCTCTTCCCCTCCTCCTTCTTGCTCCACCCTTGAAGGGTTAATTGAGGAAGGAGATGGAAAATGCTCCTGTTGCTCAGAATTGTACTTAACTCCATTGTTATCTGATTAATTCTTTTTACCTGGTTTAGTTGACACCACCCCCTCTGGTTCCTTTAGTTTAACAATTTTTAAAGCCATTTGGATTAAATTATAGGTATGAAGTGTATCTTTGGAAATTGAGTTTGGTTTAGAATTGTAGTGTTCACTTAATTGCTCTCATACTAATTTCCATTCATTTGGATCCATTTCTTTTTCCAGAGAAAAACAAAGACATATGACCTGCACAGTTTTTAAAAGTTCAGTAGTCTTCTCCAAAATTATAATCAGTCCTTGGCTTTTCATAACCTTGATAATGCTCTCTAAACATTTTCCTTGAACAGAAGTCATTTGCCCCATTTCACTGAAATTCTACTTTAGCTCTTTAACAAAGTTAAACAAAGTTTAACAAAAGTTTTAACAAAGTTTCCTTGTACCTCAGGCTTCTGGATCAGAGAGACTTTTCCACTGAGAGCTGGATCAGAGGCTTTTCCACTGGAATCAGGATCTTGTCAGTCCCTGTTCAGGTGCCAAAATTGTGAAGGTCTGGGTTAGCTCCTCTGAAGGCCTCAGAATCAGTCCTTGCCCATGTTGGACACCAATATGTAAATGTCCTGTTATCTCTCAATTATAATCCTTCTCTTGGAGGAGATTTTCTTTTCTCTGTGAAACTTTTCCTCTGTGAGCAAGTTTCTTGGGAGGCTTCTGGAGCTCTCCAGCCAGCCTCTTCTTCTTCTTCCTAGATCCTAGCTCTGAATCTCCTCCAGCTCTTGTCCTTCCCCAATCCAGATTGCTCCTCCAGGTCATAGTCCCAACTCTGGCCCAGACTCAACTCACTTCTGGCTCAATGTTGTCTTCTTTTATCCTCCCAGAGAATGGGCATGTGAGAACTCAAGGGCTTGTGGGAAAATTACTTTAACCAATGAACTTGCTCCTTTTAAAGGTTGTATAAACTCCTTTTCATATGTAAACTCTTCCTCAGAAGTTCAAAGGGGTAAACTCCCCTTAAAGGGTGGAATCAAAGGTGTGAACTAGAGAACTGTTAAGTATTGACTTAGCACTTAGTAAGAATCTAACATTTTTTAAAAATTTATTTATTTTTAATAGACATTGCTTTATGAGTTATATTAGGAGTGAGAAATGAAAAACCATTGGAGAGAAAAAGAAAAACAGAAACAAGAAGTGAACATAGCATGTGTTGATTTATATTCAGATTCCTTGGTTCTTTTTCAGGATGCATATAGCAATTTCTATCCAAAGTCTATTGAGATTTCTTTGGATCACTGAACTACTGAGAAGAACTGTAGCTGATCATCACACATTTTTGCTATTATTGTGTACAATGCATTCATGCTTCTGCTTGTTTTGGTCAGCATTAGTTCATGTACATCTTTCCAGGCCTTTCTAAAATCAGTTTGTTCAGCACTTTATAAACGATAGTATTCCATTATCTTCATATACCAAAACTTATTCAGCCATGCCCCAATTAATGACCATCTATTCATTTTCAAATTCTTTGCTAACACAAAAAGAGCTGTTACAAATATTTTTACTCATGTGCAAAACATTTTTGATTTAATGTAATCAAAGTTGTCCATTTTGCTTTTCATAAATGTTCTCTAGCTCTTCTTTGGTCATAAATTCCTCCTTTTGCCAAAGATCTGATAAGCAAATTATCCCTTGCTCTCCTTGTTTATGATTATCATTTTTATGTCCTAATAATTTACCCAATTTGACCTTATTTTGGTATAGGGTGTGAGATATGGATCTATGTCAGCTTTCTCAACATATTATTTGCCTGTTTTCCCTAGAGTTTTTCTAAAATTGTGAGTTCTTATTCCTGAAGCTGGAATTTGGGGTTTGTCAAATGCTAGATTACTATAGGCTTTTATTATAGTGTCACATGTATATAATCTATTCCACTGATCCACCAGCCTATTTCTTAGCTAGTACCAAATGGTTAAAGACTGCTGTTTTATAGTATAGTTTTAGTACTGCTAAGCCACCACCCTTTGTACTTTTTTCATCTATTCCTTTTCTATTCTTGACCTTTTATTCTTCCAGATGAATTTTGTTATTATGTTTTTAGTTCCATAAAATAATGTTTGACAATTTGACTAGGATGGGACCAATTTGATCAGACTGTCATTTTTATTGTATTAGCTCAGTTTACCCATGAATAATGGATTTTTTCCACTTGTTTAGATCAGACTATTTATATGAGAAGTGTTTTATAATTGTGCTCATAGAGTTCTTAGGTTTGTCTTGCCAGGTAAACCCCTAAGTATTTTATTTTATTTACAGTAATTTTAAATGGAATTTCTCTTTCTATCTCTTGCTGCTAGGCTTTGTCAGATATATACATATATATATATATATATATATATATATATATATATATATATATATATATATATATATATATATATATATATATATGATATACTGCAAAGATGTCGTCTGCAAAGAGTGATAGTTTTATTCCCTCCTTGTCAATTTTAATTGTTTCCATTTATTTTTCTTTTCTTACTGCTAAAACCAACTTTTCTAGTACAGTATTGAATAATAATGGTGATAATGGGCATGCTTGTTTTACCCCAATCTGTAATGACCACTTTAGTACCCTGGATACCTTAGAATCAGCAGGAGTCAGGATAAGCAAAAGTCTTTATTCTTGGTCTTTTGGGATATAGGAATATCCATACCTCCTTTCTCTCTCTCCACCAACCAAGAATGATACTGCTTATCCTACTGTACCCTTCCATGCCTCCTTACATTCACTGTATATACCCACAGATTGAGCCAGCACAGGATGGTGAGCCAGGTCATTCTTCAAGCAATGCTAATAGAGTATTATCCAGTTGATAATTAGTCTTAAGTACTTGCTTGTCCAAACCTCAGTGCATCTGCTCAATTTCAGCCCATTACACAGATCTAATTGTCTAACTTCTCTCCATTACATATAATGCTTGCTGTTGGTTTTAAACAGGTACTGTCTATTATTTTAAGGAAAGCTCTTTTCATGCCTTGCCCTCCACTGTTTGTAATAGGAATAGATGCTCTATTTTGTCAAAACATGTTTCTGAAACTATTGAGATAATCTTAAGATTTCTCTTGGTTTTGTTACTGATATGGTAAATTAATGATAATAGTTTTCCTGATATTGAACCAACCTTGCATTCCTGGTATAAATTCCACTTTAGATTTTGATCACTTGGGTATGTAAAAGCACTTTCTCAATTTACAAGATTTTTAATGTTGATTTTTTTCAGAGCTAGTTGTGGAGAGTCTGCAATTTTGGGGTCTTCCAAAATTGTTTGTTATGTGCAACTAATTAGAGACACTGGTCCCTTTTCACTAATCACAGGCATTCTCCTCTGACCTATAACTGTGACCCAGAAGGGCATATGAGCAATAGAGTTCTCAATCAGAACCAGCAGCTTTTCAGAAAATATTTTTTTCTGAACTTAAGAAATAAAAAAGCATTTCCATAACATAGAATGCAAACAAAAAAAAAAAAAAGGAAAAACAAACAAACATGCAAACAATATTGATTGCTCATGAAACTACAAATCTATTTTGTATAACTACTCCTTTTAAATCACCAATAGAATTATCATGTAATTTTTTCCTTTTTTATCCTTCTCTCTTTCAATCCTCAAAATGGCTACTACTAGATACACACACATGCATGTATGTACATATTTAATACACATACATGGGTATGTATGTAATATGTGTGTGAAGCCATTCTGTACATACTTTTATTCATCAGTTCTTTGTCTGGATGCTGATAGCATCCTCCTGATTAATTATCTGACCTCCCCCTTCTTTCCTTCCCCTTTTCCCTCCCTCCCTCCTTCCTTCCTTCCTTCCTTCCTTCCTTCCTTCCTTCCTTCCTTCCTTCCTTCCTTCCTTCCTTCCTTCCTTCCTTCCTTCCTTCCTTCCTTCCGTCCTTCCTTCCTTCCTTCCTTCCTTCCTTCCTTCCTTCCTTCCTTTGTAACTTGCCTCACATCAATGCCATCAGAGTCAAAACTGAAACTAAGATAGTACCTTCAATGGACTTGCCCAGCTATGTTTTTATCCGTTTAGAAAATGTAGCCAAAATATATATATATATATACATATATATATTCAGTTTTGTAATTTTAAATTTTATCTAGAAATAAAAGATAAAGTTTTAGTACAGATCCTTGTCAGAAATTCTTAATTCAGGGGGCAGCTAGGTGGTGCAGTGGATAGAGCACTAGCCTTGAAATCAGGAGGACCAGAGTTCAAATCTGGTCTTAGACACTTAACACTTCCTAGCTGTGTGACCCTGGGCAAGTCACTTAACCCCAGCCTCAGGGAAAAAAAAAAAAAGAAAAAAAAAAGAAATTCTTAATTCATAAAGTCAACACAAATTTTAACTAGTGCATTATTTTTTTTAATTAAATAAATGTGTCTAAGATATTTGAAAGCAGTTTGTTCTTTATTGCAGATTTTTTTTTATTCTACCAATCTTTAAGGTAGAATTTTCTAAGTTTTCTTTTTAGGTAATGAAAAAGCAAATTTCAAGACTGCTCTATTTGTAATAGCACAGATACTTAAATATCCAACTTTCAAATTATAATTAACTTTTACTGTATTCAACTTCTATGTCTTTTTGTTTAAAGTATTGAAAGTAGTTTCTCTATTCCATTTTTTATAGATACCCTCCTTGCACTCAATATATCTTTATCAAGTCATTACCACAGGTTGAGGGTTCTTTAAAGATAGTGAGTTTCAATCTTCAAAAAGTTTATAGCCTAAAAGAAGAGATAATACAAATAAATACTATCTTTTCCCTGTATTTGATAATATATCTTGTATCTCAGGTCATCTCAGTAAAAATTTATGTCCTTTCTTTTGTTTGGAATGTATTTCTTCCTCATCTTTACTTCTTAAAATCCTTTTCTTATAAAAAGGCTTAATTCAGGCTCTATCTCTTTTTTTGAAGCCTTTCTCTCACTGTCCTACACTAGCTTTTGTATGATTTCCTCTTTTCCCTCAATTTTCCTTTTTTCTACTTGCATAAATGTTATATCTCCCAGTAGGTTGAAGCTTACAAAGTTCTTCTACTTTTTTTTTTTTCCTATCTCTAGAGCCTGGTTAAAAAAAAAATAGCAATTTTTCCACATTTCCACATATCTTCTTTGAATTAAACAATGTCAATGATTTGGACAATATGTACAATTCAGAAGGAATGTACTATTATAAAGGGCAAACTGGGCATGCTGGCATTAATTAGGTCATGCTGAATAAATGATGCTCTTTGATATTCTGAAAATAAAATACTGGCAGGGGGCTCATGTGCAATAGCATTAAAAAAGAAACACTTCAACTCCTACGGAGTTACTTCTAGCACCAAGAAGACATATTGTGACTACATTCTGGATACTCTGCCAATCAGTGAGAGTGAAGGTTAAGAGAATAGTTCCAGAATATACCCAATAAATGAATTTTCTTTCCTCTAAATATGAGTACTTCTACTATTAGTATTTTTTCCTATAACATACTAAACTCAGTAAATACACAGAAGGATATTTCTCTTTCTGAATTCCACTCTGACTTGGTCTTTTTACTTTTAAGCTGTTTTTATTAATTATTTTAGAAACTGGAATTGATTTATTTTGTATTTAGCAGACATTATTAAGTGAATTTGATGCCTCCCTAGTCACTTAGTATTCATACTTTAATCCGTCATCCAGTAATCCAAAACCTTTTTGGATACTAATTGTTAACCAACTATTCATTTTCCATCCATCCACTAAAAAACTTCCCTCCTTTGATCTGCATCATATAAGAGAGATAAGCCTGTATTCGTATAATTTCTGCAAGCAGAGCAGGAGCTCTAACAATTCCATTCAGTTGAAAAGAATTCAGTTGTTCTTCTGGTGATAGGCTTTCTATGGATAAGTTAATAAATGCTCAGTTCCTGTTTGCCCATAAGCTGATACATTTTTAGATCTCAGTAATTCAAGAGATCATTCTTAGTAGGAAATAAAGGATTAATAAGTAACCTTCGAAAGGATGAGAAATATTCACTAGCCCAAGTCAAACATTCTGAAATTTAATAAGAATTTTTTTTTATTTATCTTTCAAATCTCCTAATTGACATAAAGTTCCATAAACTAAGACCATGAACTAAGACCTAAACTTTCTGTCTTCCCTAATGGTTAGTTAGTCCAGTGTTTTCTACATAGTAAGAATTATTGAAATCAAATAATGTGAAAGTATAAAACTTAGACTCAGGAATCAAAAAGAAAAAAAATCAACATATCAAAATGTCAGAGATTAAATCCACTCTAGATAATGTGACACTGATTTGAAGAGTATTAGGACTTTCATAAAGGAAGAGATTAATATGGATAGAAATACTATCGAGAAAGGGTTAACACAACTCCTTAGAAGGGAAAAAAAAAAAAAAAAGAACCAAAACAAAGCAAAAGAACAACAACAAAATAAAATCCTAGAGACAAAATTCTCAGAAAACTTCAGTGCAGTCCTTATCATTCACGCTGGAAGGGACTTTGGAAAATAGGTATTTCAATTAATTTTCTCATTTTACACCTAAGAAAACTGATGATGACAAAGGTTTTACATTTTAAGATCTATAGGGATGTTGCAAATGCTTATGTCCCTGTGATATCTTAGAAGATTAGAAACAGAAAAGTTGAGCTAAAAAAAAAAAAAAAAAAAAAAAAAAACAAACCTGAAAATATCTAGGATAGAGAAAAATCTAGATTTACATGCAACTAATAGAAAGTTTCTGAAAAGTAATGATATCAATCTTTTGTGCTGAAAAAGGAGTAGAACCTGAGAAAGAATCTGGCAGAGGTCTGAGGCAAAGCTAAAGAAATAATGTCTATGGGAAGAGAAAAGCCTTCCTATAAATTGAAACTATGCTCAAAATAGAGAGTTATCTAAATTATTAAACAAAAGATATGCTTTTAAAAGCAAACTATATAGAGACTAGCATATATATGTGTGTGTATGTAAATAGATAGATATGTATCTATATTTATTTATATAGATAGATATCAAAATGCATGCTTCTATAGCTGCTTTTATCACAAGATCTTATATTTGGTGAAAATTTAAATGATTCTTAAATTTTAACTGTATACTATATAATGATTAATAATTTATATACCCCTTTCACATATATGAACTTGCTAGACTTTCTTGTTTTAAGAATAGAAATTATTTTAATGCTCATCTCTTCTTATTCCCTAATTTTGTGGATTAGGAGATTGAGGCCCAGAAGAGTTAAGGGAAAGACAGAAGAAACTTAGAATTGAGGTCTCATGCCTTCTAGTCCAAGGATATTTTTCACTAAACTATTCTATTGACCAATGAACCTGGACCTACATCCCCTTATCAAAACCAATATGATTCTAATTAGCAACCTATGTCAAGCTCCATTTGGCCATTGTTTTGGTCCCAATTGGAAACTGAAGGGATGCCCATCTATTGGAAAATAATTGAAGAAATCATGGTATATGAATGTAATGGAATAATATTTTTCTAAAATAATTGATGAGTAGGTGGATTTCAGAAAAACTTGGAAAGATAAACCAAGGCTGAGTGAAGTGAGCAGAAATAGGAGAATATTGTACACAGTAACAGAAAAAACTGCAATGATTGACTTTAATAGACTTAACTTTTCTCATTACTATAAAGATCTAAGATAATTCCAAAAGATTCATGGTGGAAAATGCTATCTACAACCAGAGAAAGAATTATGGAATCTGAATGCAGATTAAGGCATGTTATTTTCCCTTTTTTGGTCTTTTTTCCCTTTTGTTCTGATTCTTCCATCTTACTCCTTGTACACATCAATGTTACATATTTTAAAACAAGATCCTTACTTTCAAACAATGATTAATTAACAATACATCATATACTAATAAGGATTGGTCTAGATAATGAGTGTCATCCAAACTGCAAAGGAGGAGTAAATGAATATAAAAGTTAGGGGGAAAATAAAGGAAAAAAAAAAAAGAAAAAATGGTGTAGCAACTAGGTAAGATCTTAAAATGTAACTATGAATATATTTCCTATAATTTTCATGAGTCAATGTTTTTCCATCAGTTTCATCTTTGTTTCCATCAGTTGAAAAAATGTTATTTTTTATTTTATTTGTATTGGATATGTTAAGTTTTTTTTTAATTTTCAAAATTATATGCAGATAGTTTTCAACATTCACATTTGCAAAAGCATGTGTTTCAAATTTTTCTCCCTCCCTCTCCTATATAGCAATCAATCCAATATAGATTAAATGTGCAATTCTTCTAAACTTATTCCATATTCATCACACTGTACAAGAAAAATCAGATCAAAAGGGAAAAGAACACAAGAAAGAAAAAAGCAAGCAAACATACAACAAAAAAAGTGAAAATACCATTTTGCATCCCCATTCAGTCCCCGTCATTCTCTCACTGAATGCTGATGACTCTCTCCTTGACAAGTCTATTGGGATTGCCATGAATTACCTTATTGTTAAAAATAGCCCATCTATCAGAATTGATCTTCATATAATCTTGTTGTTGCTGTGTACAATGTTCTCTTACTTCTATTTCACTTAGCATCGGTTCATGTAAGTTTTTCCATGGCTTTTCTGAAATCATTCTCCTGCACAATGTTTCTATACCATAATTTATTCAGTCATTCCCCATCTTAGAGGCAACAACTCAATTTCAAAAAATTCCCTGCAACCACAAAAAAAAAAAAAAAAAAAAAAAAGACTGCTACAAAGATTTTTTTTTTTTTTTTTTTTTTTTTTGCATATGTGGGACCTTACTTTCTTTTATGATCTCTTTGGTTTACTGACCCAGTAGGGACACAGGTGAATCAAATTGTATAGCCCTTTGAGCATAGTTCTAAATTACTCTCCAGAAGGATTAGATCAATTCACAACTCCACCAACAATATATTAGTGTCCCAGCTTTCCTACATCCCCTCCAACATTTATCATCATCTTTTCCTGTCATTTTAGCTAATCTGAGAGGTATTAAGTGGTACTTCAGTATTTTCTTAATTTGCATTTTTATAATCAATAATTTACGAATTAGAGTATTTTTCAATAGACTAGAAATGGCTTTAATTTCTTTTATGAAAATTGCTTATATTCTTTGATCATTTATCAATTGGGGAATAGCTTGTGAAATGTTGTTCTTTAGATTATAGTGTCATAGAATTTAGAGATGTAATAAACCATAGAAATCACCTCATCCCAACCTCTTCTCATTTAAAGAGTAAAAGTGTATTATTAGAAAATTATAGATTCTCACTTTCCATTGAGGTTATGCATATTTGTGAAAGCATGAGTTCAAGGTTTATGGAAAAAATGTTCTGTTTATCATCACCATCATCTTCATCAATAATTGTTACTGCTATTAATGCTCTTTATAATTAAATATCTTTGATCACTAATAAAAAGAAAACACATTAGTTCATGGGCTCATGGATTATGATTTGAAACTATATAAGATTCTAAATACTTTTTAGTGTAAGAGGATCCTTGCACAGGCACTTATATCTTAATACTAGTGAAAAAACCAGAAACTCCTCATGTTTTCAAAGAATTCTTGTCTTAATAGATAGCTGAAACCAGAGCACAAGGGCTCCTTTTTTTGTAATTCTTTTCACTAACTTATGGTGAAATGTCATGACATATTATTAGCTAAACTTTTTCAGCTTGTGTGCTGGTGGGGTTGTGAATTATTATTTACATATATCCTGCTTTTCTTCATAATATGATACTAGCTTGCTTGTATGCGTTTTACTTGCAATTAATAGGTTTCTGCCAAGTTGAAATGCAAACAGAAGCTGCTCTCAGCAGTTGTCTGGAAGCTGCTTACAAATAAAAATCCAGTCACTAACTTCTTCACACCTCTTACTTAATGATTCTCTTGTCTTCTCTACTGATATCTCTCAGATACTCCCATCCCATCTTTCTCTTCATTTATCATCAGACTACATTCTGAAATTCTTCATCATACTCCAGAAACATCTTCATCCTGGAAGATGACAAATCCAGGGATTTATAAATCTGAAGTATCCTTTACCTACCACTGTAGTCCTTCCATCTGTTGTGATAGCTTCTGCCAATAACTCCCCTTTAAAGATAGTGCACAGAAAAAGGCATTTCTTAATTTCTCATCTAGTTAAACTAGCCATCATTTATTAGAATATAAACTCACTGAAGCCAGGGACATTCTTTTCCCTTATATTTTCATTCCCATTTCTTAGCACAGTATCTGAAACATAGCACACACTTAAAACTTGTTAACTGACTGACTTACTTATAATTTTCCTTCTATATTTTCATTTCTCTGTGAAAAATTGTCACCCAAAATTGATTTCCATTTTTTAAAAAATGAATTAATTTTGTATAGATTTTTTTTTTCAAAAATCACACACAGGTTCATGTCACTTAGGAAAAAAATCAGAATTTGGCTCATCCATTTCTCTCCTACCATCTGGTTCTCTGCTGTGAACATTAAACCATATGTTTATGCTTTTACTGAAAAGGTAAAATAGACCTTAAAATCCATATAAATATATAGGCCAATGAGACTTCAAATATTTGATTGCCTTTTTTAACTTGAAAACAAATTATATAACTTATTGTTAATACAAAAGCTTTTCCTTTTCATATAGACAATATTATCTAGCTTAATTTTTGTGATCACCAGTATTCTTGATTTTCTTTTTAAAATAGCATTCTTGCACCTCTATCTGGTTATATATCAAAAAAAATGTTTTAGCATTCACTTTTGCAAGATATTGAGTTCCAATTTTTATTCTCTCCCTTCTTCCTTCTTCTTTTCTGAAGATGATAAGAAAGTTTATACATATGCTATCATGTAAAATGTTATTTCCATATTGGTCACAGTTGTGAAAAAAAAAAAAAAAAAAAAAAAAACTAAAGGAAACAATACAAACAACAACGAGAAAGAAAAAAAAATGTAACAAAAAATATGTTTCCATCTGCATTCAGAGTCCATTAATTCTTTATCTGGTTATAGATAGCATTTTCTTTCATGAGCTCTTTGATCATTATATTGCTACAAGCTGAGTCATTCATAACTGATCATCACACAATATTGCTGATACTGTGTACAATGTTTTCCTGGTTCTGTTTATTTTACTTTGTACCAGTTCATACAAATCTTTTCAGATTCTCTTGAAATTTGCCTGTTCATCATATACCACAACTTATTCGAACAATCACCAATTGATGGACATGTTCTCATTTTCCAATATTTTGCCACCACTAAAAGGACTGCTATAAGTAGTTTTTTTTTTTTTTTTTTTTGTTTTGTTTTTTGGTATCTGTAGTCTTTTCCCCTTTTTATGATCTCTTTGGTATATTAACTTATACTAGTATTACTCCATCAAAGGATACACATAGTTTGGTTGCCTTTTGTGCATAGTTTCAAATTGCTCTCAAGAATAGTTAGGTTAATTCACAACTCTGCCAACAGTGCATTAGTGTTTCAATTTTTCAACATCCTGTTCAACATTTATCATTTTCCTTTTTTGTGTATGTCATATTAGTCAATCTGATAAGTGTGAGGTGGTACTGCAGAGTAGTTTTAGTTTGAATTTATTTAATTAAAAATGATTTAAAGCGCTTCTTTATATTGCCTAGAGACAGGTTTGATTTTTTTTTTTCCCCATTGGAAAATGTGTTAATATCCTTTGACCAATTATCAACTAGAAAATAGCTTGTATTCTTATAAATTTGACTAAATTATATAAATATATATATATATATATATATATATATATTTGTCTTCTCTATTTTTCTCCTTTCCCTGCTTAAACTGTTTTTTGCATTTTTATAATAATAATATAAATTATGATAAAAATCTACCACTTTTCCAGATCTGACCTCCCTTCTGGCAGTCTACCTCTCTCCCCTACTTGTTTATATAATCTCTTCCCCTCCTACTTCCCTGTTTGGTAAAATATAATTCTATATCCAATTGATTATGCATATTATTTCCTCAACCCTATTTTTATGAGAATAAGATGCTCATCACCTATCATCCCAACTTGCCTTCTATTCAAATAGATTTTTCAGCCCTCTTCATGTGAAATAACTTATACCATTCTATTTTTCCTTCATTCTGCTCTAGAGTAGTCCTCTTTTTCATCCCTTATTCATTTTTGTTGCTCCCTCTAATTCATATTATAATTGTACTTTTTGTACTTTCTATCTATATATATTCTTCTAGCTATACTAATAAGGATACTCTAAAAAAAAAAATTTACAAATGCTATTTTCCTGTATAAGGACATAAACTGTTTAGTTCAAATCTGTTGTGGTTTCTTTTCCCTTTTTACCTGCTCATTCTTCTCTTGAGTTTTGATATTGGAGTCAAATTTTATATTTTGTTCTGGTCTCCTTATGAAAGCTTGAAATCCTTCTATTTTATAAAATTATCTTTTTTTTTTTTCTCTTGAAGTTTTATGTTTAATTTGGCTAGATGATTCTTGGTTATAGTTCTAGCTACTTTGATTTCTGGACTATCATGTTCCATAATCTCTGATCTTTAATGTTGTACATGCTACATTATATGTAATTTTGATAAGGACTCCCCAATATTTGAACTGTTTCTTTCTGGCCATTTTTTTTTCTGGCCAAGTATTTTTTCATTGACCTGATAATTCTTAATTCGATTATTATGTCCCATGGAGTTTTGAATTTGCTGATCTCTTTCTTGAGCTAATTGGTGATTTTTTTTTTTCAATCCTTATTTTGCCTTCTGATTCCAAGACAAAAGGTCAGTGTTCCTTGATAACTTTTTGAAAGATGTTGTTCAGATCCTCTTTTTGATCATAGCTTTTAAGTAATGAAATGCATTTAATATTGTCTCTCCTGCCTCTATTTTTCATTTGTTTTACTCATGAGGCATTTTACATTTCTTCCTTTGTTCTCTTTTGAAACTAATGGAAATCAGCTTCAGTAAATTAGGCATTATAAAATAAAAAGAACTACCAGAATTTTAGCATATATTTCCATTAGTTTCTTTATTTTCTATGCAAACCCTCATGTCATCAGAAAAAAGGAATATATAATTTGTATTTTACAATATTTAAGTTTTCAATTACTTGGTTGTTTTTTAGGACTATGCCTAACATTTTTAAAACTATGTTTGTTAACAGCAGGAGAAGTGATAACCCTTTTTTATTTCATCATTTGTGGAAGTAAAGGTTCTAGTTTTTTTCCCCTTATATATACATATGAATAATTTGTATTAAAAAGAATGATTGAAGAATGTTTCAACTTTGATATAAGTTAATATAGTTAATTGTAGTAATAATCCATCAACACAACTTAATTGTTTAATATATGTTAAAATACTCTGAGAAAGTAATTTTTTTGTGCAAAAATCTTACAAATTTAGACAAAATTATATTTTAAATATGATAAAAGTATACACACATATTTTAAATATAATACAAATTATTTATATCTATAAAGAAATATTTTTATATGACAAAGTATGTATATGGATACATATTTTAATGTAAAAAAGGATATGTAGGAACATTAGTAATATGACTAAAATATATATACACATATATATTTTTATCATATTAGAAGCTTTTTTCTGGGCCCATAAATGTATAAATTATATAAATGAATTCATATTTTGTCAAATAATATTTTAGCATACCTTAAAAAGCAAATATTTTGGATTGGTTTTTAATTCTCATTAGTTTTTTTTTTTACAAGATTGAACAATATTCCAATACTTGGCATTATATCAACTTAGTGATAACAGATATCTTTATTTTTACTGTTATCATTGTTGTTGGGATGCTGCTATTGACAGAACTTCCTTTTTAAAGTGAATAAATCTTAATTAGTAGTGTTAAACATAAGTCTCCTCTGTTTTATCATTCATGGTTTAGGTATTATGACTATATCTCATAAAATTATTTTATTGGAGAATTTTCTCAATTGTTGAAAATATTTTGTATATTATAGGTATTAATTGTTCTTTAAAAGTTTACTAGAATTTTTCAGTAAATCCATCTGCATCAAGTTCCTGCTCTATCTACTTCCATCAAATACACTGCTCCACTTTAATAGTTTCTTTGTGGATTTGTTTTTTTTTTTTAATTGAATTATTTAGGATCATTATTTGATGTTTCTTAAATTTAGACACTGTGTATTTTATATGCATTTCACTATTTTGAAAACTAATAATTTTGTTGGCAATAATTTATATGTATATAAATTTCTAATATTTTTATATAACATCTTTTTTCTTGTGTGTTGGCATTGCAGATCTTTCTTTTAAATTATATTTTATTCACTCTGATTTTATTTTTTCCTTGATTGTGCTTACTTTTAGTTAATTATGTTTTTCTTATTCCACATTAAATTTAACTATTTAATAAAACTACTATGTTTTTTCAAGCAAGAATCATGTCTTCACACCCCTACTTTCACCCCCAGATGGCATTATATGCCTTCTCTTGATTAATGCTTTGTTGTTTGTAGTAAACAATTTTGATACTTTGATTATAATATTTCCTGAATTATTATAGTCAGAGTTTTTGTTCTTTAATATTTTTTTATTGTTCTTCTGGGAGGTTTGTTGCTTTAAGTTGCTTTTGCACATCTTTCCTTCAAGATCAATCATTTAGGCTTATGGAGAATTCATGTTTTCTTTTACTATTGTCTTATGTTTCAAATTGATCAAATATCACTTTTGTATTTTTCCGTCTCCAAATCAACATCATTCCCCCATTTTTTTTCTTTAGAGAGAAAACATCAAATATTTTTTCCCCTTGTTTTCCAGTTGTTCCTTTCATACCAACACAGAAACCTTTAGGAAAATAATCCCAAACTTCTGGAATGGATTGGCTACTTAACAAAGATCAGAAGTGAGCATTCTCACATCACAGGGCTCAACTAGATCTAATACATACCAGTTAACATTTTTACACCATCTATCCTAAAAGTGAAATGGAATTTTATTTTCTTCCTGGAATGTCTCTTGAAACTAGCTCCAGTTATCAGAGTAGATAGATGTGTTTCTCTCCTCCCTAGTCAAAGCATCTGAAGCTTATAGTAACCTAGTGTAATCAGTTGGATTGTCAAGATTCCAGAGTTGTTTTTGCAGAAGACAATTAGAAAACTCCCTAGGCTCACAGAAGTAGTTTCTGTCAAGGCTTGTCTTTTTGATGCTTTTATAATAGCAATTATTTTGAGAGGGAGTAGAATCTCCATTAGTTTAGTTATGTCTCCCCAAATGGTCTAAAGAATACCTGGAATTGGGTAGGAGCTCCAAGGTCATTATCAAATTTAGGAATGCCCCTCCTCCATAGGAAAGGTCAGAGAGATTGAAAGGCTTATGATGGTTAATAGGAGCCAAAGCTCTTGTAATATCCTTACATGGCAGTTTTTTCCCCCAGTGGGAAAACATCAATAGTGTTTCAGTAGATTTTCAAGCAGATTTTCAATTGATAGGCTTTGAGTCTATTACCACAACACCAGGCTCAAGACAGTCTCTTGGCAGTACCTGTAGTGCCAGAATGGGTGACCAGTTTATGTCTTAAGGCCAGGAAAAGATCAATTCCCTCTACCAAGATGCAAAAAAAAAAAACAAAAAAAAAAAACAAAACAGACAGGCACACAAAAATTAACTAACAAAGTCTTTCTCCTCAATCTTTACTTGAAAAGAAAATTTAAGTCAAAATTCAAGTCTAGCTGATAGAAATTAACTTCAGCCTTCTGGACTCTTTACCAACTATAGAATCAGACACATCATATAATCAATAGGTCACTAATTTGCCATAAATAAAAGTACCTTCATTAATTCAAATTTGGAAACTTACAAAATTCTGTATATTATAAGCCAATAGTGATATGCAAGAGCTCAGTTTTTGCTTTTACTTTGTGATGTTCCTAGCTCCAAGTGGTCTTTGGGTCCTACTGATGGGATTCTGATTGTTGGCCCTAGCTCACTCCTGCCAAAACTTGCCCCAGCTCAGAGCCCCACAGACTTTATTAATGATGGGTCTCATTAGAACAATGAGCAGGTCAATATATTATATAACATGGATGTCAACCAATAAAAAAGTAGCACCAAAGAGATACAAAACAAGACATTAGACCACAAATCTCAATAAATCTTTTTTTCTGACAGGGAACCTGAGCAGTTCCCTTTCTTTGCTATCTTTGAGTGAATCTATTCTGGTTATAATATCATTACCCTATATTAAGTCCACTAAATGGACTTTTCTCTATGCATTCTGAGTAACTTAATGTGCAGTTCCATCAAAGTTTTTTGCTCTCCCCTTGTTAGCAAAATGCTTCTAAAGCTTCAAAATTTACATATGTTGTGATGTAATCAGCACTATTTACTCTAGAAAAATCATTGTTTTTCTTTGTTGGGCTGCTGACTTCCTTGGGAGGTTGGTCTATTAACTTAAGTAAGAGATTGTCTGAGCCTGAATTCTTTCAAAGGTAACATCACAACACATACCTGAAACTTCAACACTAGTAATCATCTTAAACAATAAAAAAGGCCTACCTCGTCCCCTAAAAGATTTTTTAGGACTAAATTTCAGAATTACCAGCTTCCAAATTTATGTAGGAAGAGAAATTAATAATTTCCTTTTTCTTGAAGGAAATTCCAGGGTTCACTAAATACAAATCTGATCTTGGCTCAAAAAAACTGAAAGAAACCTAAGGGAGAGCCAAGATACAGGAAAATCACTCACAAAGAAGCCCTTTAGTGAAATCAACCAGTGCACTCTTTGAAAAGTTCTTCAGAAGAGCCGTCCTGGTTGTTGGATTTTATTACACAATCCCAGATAGATCCCCAATTAGTAAAACAAATTCTGAGAAACAGAGTTCTGAGCATGATCAATGTATTAGCTAGCAAAGCTAGCAAAGCTAGCAATGACCAATGAATGAAGTCAATGGTCTTTCAGTGGCCATTCACTTATTAACGAGGGTTGACAATATATGTTATAATATATTATAATAATTAACAAAAGGACTAAGCAAAATCTCAAGTATTACTGAACAAGTTATGTATATGAATGTAATGGAATACTATTGTACAATAAGAAATGATGAACAGGTAGATTTCAGAAGAAAGATGGAAAGACTTGTATGAACTGATTCAAAGTGAAATGACCAGAATCAGCAAACATTGTATACAGTATCAACCTCATTATGTAAGCAAATTGTGGCATATGAATGTACAGGAATACTATTTTAAGTAGGTGGATTTCAAAAAAATCTGGAAAGACTTATTTGAACCAAAGCTAAGTGGAATGAGCAGAAACAGGAGAGCAGCAATAGGAGTACAGTAACAGCAACATTGTGAGATGATCAACTTGATATACTTAGCTCCTCTCAAAAATAAAATGATCCAAGATGATCCCAATAGACTTGTGATGAAAAATGGCATTATGTGATGATCAATAACGAATGATTCAGCTCTTTCCACCAATGCAATGATACAAGACAAGTATAAAGGACTCATGAAGGAAAATAAATCCCCATCCAGAATAAAAACTGATAGACTCTAAATAGAGATTGAATATTTTTAACATTCTTTTTCATCTTTTCCCCCTTTTGACCTGTTCTCTCATAACTATGACTAAGATAAAAATATATTTAAATATGAGTACATATATAAGTAATATCAGTTTGCTTATCATTTTAGGAAAAGGGAAGGGGAGGGAGAGAGGGAGAAAAATGTGAAACTCAAAATCTTCTCTTGACATATAACTGGGAAAATAAAGTACTATTAAGAAAAAAATTTAAATAAAATTAAGTAGAAAATAAATTAAAGCAAAAGGAGAGAGAGAGAGAGAGAGAGAGAGAGAGAGAGAGAGAGAGAGAGAGAGAGAGAGAGAGAGAGAGAGAGAGAGAAGAGAGAGAGACAAGGGTCAAGGTACAAGTCACTAAAAAAGAGTCATATCCTTAAAGACCGGAGCACAGAATTGTAAACTAGGATTGAGTAAACTTGTAAGAATAAGGAACAATGAAGGACGATATTAAATCTAGCTTATATCTTAACATAAAAATAAAAATTAATTTCCAATTTCCCTTAATGTCTTTTAGAAACTCCATTTGGAAAGGTGTTTGTCAAAAACTCGGAAGTGTGATGGAATTAACATAGCTTAAAATCAGATAAAAAAATTTAATTTCTTATTGCATACTTGATGTCTCTGGTGTAATTACTTGCAATACTGTAGCTGCATTTGCTCAGGGGCAGCTAAGTAGCACAATGGACAAAGCTTTGGGCTTGGAACCACAAAGAGTCATCTTCATGAGTTCAAAACTAGCCTTAGACACTTACTTTGATAAAACCTTCACATAGATTTTGATATGAAGTATGACTGAAATGACCCAACAAGGAGGGTAGCCAAGGTGGTACAGTAGATTGAGCACTGGCCTGGGAATACAGGAAGACATCTTCCTGTGTTCAAATTTGGCCTCAGATCCTTACTACTTATGTGACCCTCAATTTCTTCACGGGGGGGTGGGGGGTGGGGGGGGCGAATTATCTGGACAGGGAAATGGCAAATGACTGATCAATCTCAATAGCTCAATCCAGACAAAAAGAACCTCCTAAATCCTTTTTCTCTTTCCCTCTCTTATCTCTAGGCATGCTGTGATTTTTATTGGAAGGGCAGGAAAAGGCAGATGATTTTTCTTTACTAAGGAAGATGATTTGGATTTAAACTACAACAGCTGGGTCTTTCCCATCTCCTGCCAAGAAGTGAGAAATAAAATCAGAGTTTAGGCTCTGAGGGAATGTAAGGAAAGATGCCTTTGCTAATCCTAATCTAAAAGGTGTTGTTCCAGATGAAAGAACTCAATAGCACTCAAACCCGGGGAAACCAAACAAAAAAAAAAAAACAGCAGAAGAAAGCGCAATGCTACCCAATCAAGTTAATGGATTAAGAAAGGAAAGAAAACAATTGCTCATAGTAAACTCAGAGTATCTTGTGGATTAACCTTTTTAAAAATATTGCTACTAAAGAAGAAGAGATGGGAACAAAAAGGGGGGAAACAGAAAGATATAGTTTCAAGATAATTAGAAGATACTTTTTCAGAGCTAAGGCCCAGCAAATAAGCTATTTCTTAAGCTTAGAATATCAATCCTTTGCACTCATCCTATGAATCTCAGCTTCAGCAGAACCCCAGAATTGTTTCATCTAATTATTATACCAGTGCCAGAAATTCTCTGAGTTTGGTCAAACATCTGCTTGGTCATAAACCTTGATATGAATGAAACTTGTCACATTATTGCTATTACCCCTCACTGTCAAGGCTACAGCTCACTATGTAGTCATTGGTATAAATATTGAGATCTGGTCAGTCTAAAGCAGGTTTCTCCTCCAGAGATGGGGTTCCAGCACATGTGTTCTTGCATAAACTTTTGATGGGGGTTGAGGTCCCTTTAAGATTCCTTTCTGATTTCCAACCATGGCTGAAGAAGCTAGGATCTTTTGATTCACAAATCCTGGTCAAAAAGCACCCTTTTGAATTCCAATGATATCCAGGTTTTCCCCAGTCCCCACCAGATCTGAGCTAACTTGGGTTTTCCAACCACCACAAACAGTTTCTTCCTTATCTGAAAACACATTTTATTCAATGCTGACCCTGGCAGAAAACCCACCAGGAACTTGAGACTCCACCTACCTTCAAGATGACCAAGAGCCCCCATTATAAAAGGGGCAACTCTGGAGTCCAAGCTTTGCAGAAGTCCCAAACATGGCATCTTTATGTCAGTCATGTCAAGGGTTTCTGCCCACTGGATCTATTCCGGTGCCCTTTGATTTTTACACTCAACTTTACTAACTAAACTTTACTTCCAAACCCCTACAATAAACCTTTTTATCAATCTAGGTTTTTGGGCCTGTAAATTCCTTTACAGGGGACTCTGCGCCATCACTGGACTATCCTTGCACTGACCCAAAAGGGGTTTCCCCTTTCCTAACTCTCATCACTTTGAAATTAAACTTCTGTTTGATTCTTGACTCTTTTGTCTCTTGCCTGCTCTGTTAAGCTCTAGCCGACTGGTTCCATCCAGTTGACAACAGAGAATCAGAGAGAATCAGAGAGATTTATTTCAGAATTATAAGTATTTTATCTGAGAGTAAAAGTATGTCCTGTTGAGCAGAATTTTTATTTTTTTTTTTTTTACTACTTCTTTGAACTTGGCTGCATGTCAAAGATAAATGTATGATTACAACCAACAATTTTTGTGAAACTGGATATATGATTTAAATTGAAATGAAATGACTGGATTTTTAGGCAGAAGGCTTTTTCAGCTCATGCATGCATTTAATTTAAAAGCATATTCAAGGGTTAGGTACATTTTTAAATGATTTGATGAATTGTATAGGGCATTCAAAGTTAAAATAGAATTCTATAACACGAATATAAAATAACTTCTATTTTTTTTTTTTTTTTAAGTGTATCTTCAAAATTTGAGCCTGAAACTTAGAACATAGAAAAGTGAATTTGAGATCCTGAGGTCAAAACAGGAAATGGACTGATGATGTAAGGGAGGAATAAGGGATAGAAAACTCTGGAAAAGCATAGATAACTGGACTATTGAAAGACTATTGAAAGAATTAAAGGAAAATTGTGTGTCTACTGTATAGATTTCATGTTACCATGTGGGGAAGAAACATGGATGAGAATTGTGCAAGCTAAAGAGACTTGATTGATTTGGGATCTAGGGATCCCCATACTAGGGAAGGAATCCATATCATCAATGGATAACTACATCGGCCAGCAAGATGCATTGCAAAATCAAATCAAAGATAATGTACATTAGAGTAGATTAATGTGAAAGATTTTAAAAATCTTTTCTGCATGTTTTCACAAAGCACATATATACAGATTTCTTCTGTGATATGAATGCATAATTACACTAGATAGTTCCTCTGTTATTTAGATTTCTAAGAATATTAAAAAAAATTAAAAGGGCTTTTTATTTGTGTTTTTTTTTTTTTGGTTTTTTTTTTTTTTAGTGTTTTATGTCTTTTGGCTAATGTCCAAAATCAAAATAAGGTAAGCCATTAAACCAAAGATGGTATCAGTATCTATTTGTTGCCTGGAAAAAAAAAATCAGTTTAAAACTATGAATGGGTTTATATTGATATTTAATAGGCAAGTTTTCAGTTGTATTTTTTCATCTCATGTCCCATGACTTTAAGAAAATCAGAGATGTGAAAAAATCTTCCTAAAACACAAGTAAGTCCATATCATTTTGTTGAGTATAGTGAGACTTTCCCCACAATAGACCACCAAAATGATAGATTATAAGGTGAGACTCCAAAAGCATATTGGGGTTTCAGGCCAGTGTGGAGAATCATCCCAAAAGAATCTATAGGCATAGACCTGCAACATTATTACACTTCTAAGAGTGGGTCAGATCCATAGAGAAGTTAGCAAGGAAAGGGATTTTAACAATTAATAATGGGAAAGAGAAGTTCCCTAACAGAAATTACAGTGAATCAGGAGGAAGATGCTGCTAAAGGGAAAGACATCATAAGATAAAATTATGCCATTGACTGGCAGGCTAAATTGATAGAGAAGTCAACAAGGATATATAGTAAGAGCAGACCTTTTACTTGAGAACTATAACCTCAGGGGGTTGACATCATAACTGAGCTTTTGGATTGGATGTGATAAAGGTATGGTTTATTAGTCCCACTTGGGGTGGGACTGTAATCAAAAGTTCACTTGAACAAAAGGCCTATTTAAGAAGAAAAAGCCCACTTAAAGCTAAAATGATTCCATCAGTATTTCTCTTGGCTTGCTTCAAGTAGTATTATAATCCTATCAGTGCTTCAAGCTTTCTCTGCTAAGCCCATTTGGATATTGAGGATCTCATCAACTCCTTTGCCCAAAATTCTTCAGTGATTCTACAGTAAAATACAAATTCTTCATCCTACATAAAGCCTTTCACAGTTTGATGACAGACTATCCCTCATGACTTATGTTACTTGTCTTTATATATTCTGTATTTTAGCCATATTGAAATACTAACTTTAATCAGGCTTTCCAGTCAAAACAGGGTGCCTGATAAATGAGAATCTTAATAACTTATTTTGTAAAGGCTCTTCACCAAGTTTCCCAGAGGATGATGATTTATCAAGAATAATAATAGTAAAATAAGACATAGTAAGATTGTAGCATATATCAGGAGAGGGAATATATGTTAAATTTTTGAAGATATGAATTATGATTTCTACTTAGAACTCCATTAACTAAAAGAAGCACAGCTGAGGTTCCCTTCCTCTTTATTTCATATTCATATAAGAAGGATTAGGGCAAAAACTATATTCATTCTCATGTTTATATAAAATCCAGTGATTTAATGTTTCTTTTTCATCCTCTCAGCCTTCAAAACATTGTCCTCCCATAAAATCTATTTTACATGAAATTGCTTAACAATGCACCTTAAGTGCATTAATGCCTTGGTACCTGTTCTTAAATTCTAAAAGTGTATGTATAATTTCTCTCATTCTGATGCTTTTAAAATGCATTTCAATAGAAACCTAATGCACACATTTCAAAAACAAAAACAAAAGCAGCAGCAGAAATACAAATAACAAACCCCCAATGGCTCTCTCACAAATTTAATATCAATTGTTGACCATTGGTGAAAAACTATTTTTTAATTCCAAGTCAAAGCATTTGTCAGAGATCTGGAGATAAATGTCTCTCTCTATTGGCTTATTCTCACTTCATTATCAAAAAGGAATTGTAAAATCCAATGCAACTGACACTGAAGTCCCTAAAAAAAATTAGAAGGTAATGGGAAAGAACCTGTAGTTGTTGGGAAGTCCTTTTTGTATTTATTTATTTATTTATTTATTTATTTATTTATTTATTTATTTATTTATTTATTTATTTATTTATTTTTGTCACAAGGGATCCACAATATACCATGTACTTCAAAAAAGAATAAGAAGAGATAATGAATACTTAAAGCTTTCAAATAACTTTTACAGCATGGTTTTCCCCTCCTTATCTTCTTTCCTTCCTTATGTCCTCTTTCTTTCTGTTCTTCTCTTCCTTCCTTCCAATATTCTTCTTACTAACCCTTTCTTTATCTCATTCTTTTTTTTTTTTTTTTCCCCTAGCAATCTGAGGCTGATTTTGTTATGGACCTATATTGGACCAAAATATCCTGGCAATTGTAAAGATAAGCAATGTATAAGGCTAAATTAATAGCTGTCCAATATTCAGTATAACTTACTAAATACTTTACTAAAATATCACATTATATGTTTTCTGGTTCATTTTAGTAATTCATTTATTCATATTTTATTTTTTTATTCATTCATTTCTTTAATTTGTTTTATCATCACTCTAATATATAGCATTATAATATCAACATTGCTACATATCCTGACATATAGATACAGATATCATTTTCTTCCCCAACATTCTCACCAAAGATAACTTTCTCTCTTCCCCTATATTTTCACTAACTTCTAATATATGCAATTGATATAATATAGCATTTGAGGAACCCTGATTTGGGAGGTGAGGGGGCACTTCTGTTCTAACAATAAGTCAGTAAATCCTAAATCTTCTGGTTTTGGAGTCTGTCTCAGGAACTCCCATGCCCAATCTGTCTGATTCTGAATAGACATTTATCAATTCATTGCTGACTAATAATCTTGTCAGTGGGAACCAAGTTCATTGCTGACTGCCAGATAGATAATCTGTTGGTCAGTAATAACCAAATTCTGGAGAACACTCCTAAGGGCAATAGAATTAGCATGTCAATGAGAGAAAGCTGGAAAAAAGGGGTCTCCTATCTCTCAGGACTTTGATAATTTTTTTTTGGAATTCAACCCACCTGTAATAGTTTGTTACAGTTAGAATAAAATTTGCCCCTCGACTAGGAAATGGGTTCAAGCCTGCAAATTCTTTTAAGACACCTTGCGACACCAATCTGTGACCCCAAATTTTTTGGGGTCCTTTCCCAACCTCAACATAATCACTAACATGATTCATATTAAAAATCATCCAGTAGACATAATTGGCTTTTATGAAAGAAAAAGTAAAAATGGTTGTTACAAATAATTTCCCCAAGATCCTGAAGAATATTTTTTACAAGTAATAATGTTAATCGACATTTAAATTATGATTCAATGTTTGAAAAGCTCTTTACATATATTATCTTAAAAACAAATCGGTCCATAGGAATGTGTGGTACGGAAATGGTGAGGGGTCACCATTTAATAAAAAAGCTGGAGAGAGCTTTAGAGAAAAGCAAAGTTTATTGTACATTCTCGCTAGAAGGGCGCCCCACCCTTCGAGTAGACAATCGAAGAGAGGAAGCACCTCCTGTGGGCAGGACAGCACTTTTAATCCTTAATGCAAAACGCCCCCTCCCACCATTGACCCTCATCCTCATTGGCTGAGAGTCTTACATTCTAAACGCGAGATCTACCCATGAAATTGAACTTAACCAATAAGTACATAGTTGCCCATATTTGGATGAAATAGGGGAGATGATATCATAGGAGGGGAAGGCAATGTCCTTTGCTCGAACTTCAGAGTCCTTCAGGCCTACTCGAACTCTGAAGTGGATGAAGCCTTACTCGATTTTCACAACTGTCTTGAAAGATCTCACCTCATCTCATTCAGGAAGAGTAGTTCAAACTTAGGGTATAATGGCTCTGGAACATTTCTATAGAATACCTGTATAGCAAAGGAGTAACTAAAAATTTCAGGTACTTCTTAGTCTGAGAGCCCTTTTAAAATATATATACATATATTTGAGTTCTTATTAGGCATTTATCTTTGTTTTAATGCATTTGGAGTTATAAATCCTGAAGCTACCTCCATTGCAAAGTGTATAGACTGTGCTCCTAGCTCCACTGTCTTCAATTGATTCAGTCTCTCTGATACCAGCTGGATGTAATATTGGGAAAAACTCACTCTATAGCTCAAAAGTGATTCCTCTCAGGAGCCAGACATCAATCTTGAACTGACATCTTCAGTCCCCAAACTTGGAACCCTCTACCACTATATTGGCCCACTGTAGTACTGTTTTCCTGTTTTATTTTTGTAGCCCAGACGTTTTTGATTGTTTGAATAATCAAAAGACATTTTCTTCAAGTAATCAAAAAATGTGGTATAATCTGCCTTCATTCAACCACCAAAAACTTAGAAGAATCTTTCTCTTATTAATAACTCATTCATTGTAAATTGTTAGCACTAATATCTGTCTGCCCAGGTTACATGTACCTTCGGAATCTAATGCTTATTGTGCAACAAGAAAATGGTATTTACACACATGTATTGTATCTAGGTTATATTGTAACACAATTAAAATGTATGGGATTGCCTGTCATGGGGGGAGGGAGTAGAAGGAGGGGGAGATAATTTGGAAAAATGAATACAAGGGATAATATTATAAAAAAATATATAATAAAAAATTAATAAAAAAAATAACTCATTCATAAATTACAGAAGCTTAGAGGACAATTTCTTGTTTAAATGGTTGATTAATTGGTTAATTGTTGATTCACTAGTTGTTTTGTGATTCCTTTAATAAAGGTAGGGGATAGATAGCCATTCATGACAGTATTCAATAAATGTTTATTGATTTAATTATTGGTTTTTGAGTCAGAAGATCTGAGTTCAAATGAATCCACCTATGACACTTTCTAGATGTATTATCATGGGGAAGTCATTTAACTTTTCAAAATTTGTTATATCATCTTTAAAATAGAGATTATAGGCTCATAGTTTAGAATTAAAAGGAACTTTAGAAATTAGCTAGTCAAGCCTTTTCACTTCATAGAGGTGGAAACAGAGGTAACTTGATTAGGATCGCAAGTCAGCATGAGGATTAGAACCTACAGGAATAGATTAGTTGGTATATGTAAAGTACTTTATAAATCTTAAAGAAATGTATTATGATTGTGTGTGTTTGTGTGTGTGTGTGTGTGTGTAATCTATTTTTTGAAATAAAGTACAAGATTATTAATTCAAGTACACTCTGAGAAAAAAAAAGTTATTGACATTTTAGGATTATGTTACTCTACTTAATGAATGTTCCAGTGTAATTCTGATTACTGTTTTTATTTTTGTTTCTTAAATACCTCTCTTTTTAGGAAAGCAATCTGAATATCCATGGAGATGGATTTTGAAATAAATACCTTTTTGCAATTACTCAAATTTTTTGAAATGAAACTATGACCTGTGATCATCAAAAGCCCAAAGGAAATTTTTCAAGTTTCAAAATCTAAGCTGAATTTATCTAATGTTTGATCTTTCTTTCTCTTTCTCTAATCCTAGGTACTCAAGATGTTCAGAAGAGAATGTGTTATCTAGACAGCATTTGGAGTGCTCTAAGATATAATGTATATAACAAACTGTCAAATGTACAGCCAGGCTATTATGCTTTTAACAGCTTTAATTGCCGAATACTTGCAACATTTCTTATATTATGCCATCTGGCACTTAGGAACTTTAATGAATTTATAAACTTAATGGAATATGTCCTGCATTTAGAATGCATACATATTAGTTGCTAACCACTGGTAAATGACAGATTTATCAACATAAGGGGGGGGGGGTGAGAATAGAATTCCTCGCTTTGCATCATTAAGAAACCAACTCATTGTTAAGTACTAGTAATTATGGTTTAAAAATTGTCTGGCTAGAAAAAATAAACTTCATAAATGTAGCTTGCTATTCTTGAAGACACTTTATTATATACCTGGGATTTTAGTTTTTAAGGATGATTTTGAGAGAAAGTACTTTAGGTATTAAATAAGCCTTTACATTTTCAATTCAAATTAATATTTTATTTGGATTTTGAAAAGTCTAAGACTTTTTTTTTTTCAATTTTTTTCCTTCAAATTTCTTTGTGACTATCATTCAGAGAGAATCTCCAGTGGTTAAACTTCCATTTCTATTGTAAATAGATTTTAAGCACCTTGAATCTGGCAATCATGTAAAATGACTAGCTATCAGAACAGCTTTCAAAGAAATATAATCTACTATGTTTTGATGCCTTAGTAATCTTAGTCTCTCTATGTATTTTGGTTTTTCTCCTTCTGTGAGTTCAGTGGAGAATAGATTTCCTGTAGTTCTATCAAAAAAGAAAATGAAAAGAGTAAGTCATGAATGAGAACGGTAAACAAATACATTCAGTGGCTCTGGACCTGAAGAAATTGGTGCCTGAAGTATTTTGAAAAGTGAAAACATGCTAAATAAAGGCTTAGGTATTGGAAATAATATTATAGAAGGAAAATATGTCTATAAGTAATATTAGTATCCACTCAGCATGGTAAACATAAGGTATATGCACTTTATACATAGCAGGATATAAAACATATTTATTCAGATTTCAGTAATATTGATTTATGATCGCTGGGAAAGGGACTAGGCTGAAATTTACATTCACAATTTCAATGAAACAAAGTTTGCTAAGCAGTGAAAAACAAATAGGATTACAAAATAAATATTTATTTAAGCACATGTATAATTTGTATACACATAAAATAGTTGTTTAAAATACAAATTGTAAGTAGAAACTAACATAGGTCAGTCAAACATTTCAGTTATTATATTTTCTTTTTACATTTTCACAGATCTATTTCATCTCATTGATTTTATTAGTCTTCTTTTTGTCTCAGATTGAAGCCAGTACCTCTTCAGCTCACACATACCAACCACCCCCCTCTATCCTCCCATATCCCTTTCTTGAACCTGAACCTCCTCTGCCTCTGCCTCCTTCCAGTTGTCGTCATTCCCATTTCTTTCTATCAGTTGTCCATAAGGAGACCTAACCTTAACCACCATTGCTCCAGAACTTCCTTTATAATGTATCTGTTCTGTAGCCAGTTTCTTTCCTTTTCATCAATCATTCAAGTATTTATACCAAACAGTGTGTGCATCTCTAGGAAAACAGAGAAAGGAAGAAAAAAAATGGATGACTATAATTAAAGAACTCACAAGAGCTTATCTTCTTTTCTGGTCATTTGTGCCCTTCATTATATCTATTATCCTTTTGTATGTTGACTACAAATAGACAGGAAAGGCAATTAGGTAACACAGTAGATAAAATGCTGACCCTCTAATATGGAAACCCAGAGGTCAAATCTAGATTCAGACACCACCTGTATGATTCTGAGTCAGTCAATTAACTTCTGTTTCCTTCAGTTTCTCATATATAAAATGGGATAATTACACATCATCTTCATTGAAAAGTTGTTGTGAGGATCAAAATAGAAAATATTTGTATTTAGCTCACTACCTAGCACAAAGTAGGCGCTACATAATTTTTTATTCTTTCCCTTCTCTCTTCTATATGCATTTTTATTTTTTACTATTTCTTCCAGCTATGATTATTTTTCCCTTTTAATTATCTCATAACATGGTATGCTTTTCTTATAGAATTACAATATTTAAATTTGCATCATATTAATTTATTTGAATATCTCCTCTCTTCTAACTAGATTGTGAATCCATAGAGGAGAGGAAACTTGCCTTCTGACCTATAAATGCCCCAATATCTGGAATAGTCCAATGCAGGAAATATTCCCTTAATAATTATTATAATGATGAGTGAATGAATCTTTTATCAACTAGACATTAATTTGAGAAAACTCTAGACTAATTGAGTGTATGAAAACAAAATCAAATGCTTTCTTTTAAAAGAATTCTATAATTATTTGTTTTCCCCTTTTATGAGAATACAATCAAGATGCTAGCCTGCCAATTTTCAGCTATCTTTATAAAAAGCAAGGGTAATCAAAGGTATAGAAGGATGGGGTCGAATGCCACAAAAGAGTGGGAGGAAAGGGTTCTGGCAAATGGATTTATGAAGAATGACTGAATCATGCAGGTGTTCTCTAGCCAAATCTACAGCATCATTAGAATGGCTGAACTAAGAGGGTTTCTGCAGATCATTATCATGTCAATATGACAGAGGAAGACAGAGGGCAAGTATAGACAAAACATATTGCTGTCACTTGAAGATAAAATTTAAATAAGACATACTACCTCAAATGGTCATTTCCCTAACACTTCTGTTGATTCATCATATAGACATTTGTATTCATAAATGTATTCAAAGAAATTTAAAATGGAAAAAATGGAGAAGAATGGGTGTGGGGTAGTTCTCAGAGAGAAACTTGTCTATGAACATCTATCAACTTATATATCAAATCCTATGTATGTGCGTGAGTATTTATGTGTATGTTATGTAAACATAGTAGTATATTGTGGAGGGAATGTATAAAAACTGTTTGCTATGAGTTTAGAGGAAATATCTCCCTAGAAATAGAGGTCCTAGTAGTCAATGGAATTTAGCTTACTGAGCTATTCTCATTCTACATTCAATTCTGATTGCATTTGAAAGGGAAAACTCTACTACCTTAAATTTTTTATCTGCCCTAGCTATTCTGAAGATCTGATATGATTAAATAAAGGGAAATATACTTATCCTGAAAATACCTCAGATCTTTAGCAACAACAAGATTTCCCTAAAGTTTCCCCCAATCATCTGATATCCTATCTCTATTATTCAACTTCATTTCCAAAAGGTAAGTGACTGAGCAGCCTTATTTAATAAACTCCTTTTGCTATCTGCCCTAAAATTGTGTAAAAGCCCATATGTGTGTAAATTTTCCTTTGTTCTATGGAATTGCTAGACACCTAACAATTGCCCGTTACTTGATGCCAATTAAACTTTTTTTTTTACCTTCTAGCCTTGCTCCTTGATTTATTGACTTCCAATCAAAAAAGACCTAGCTAGGAGGAATTACTTTCAAGTAGGATGTTAAGATTCTGAATCTCTGGACTGAGAAATTCCTCAACAACATGTGTGTGTGTGTACACACATGCAACATATAACATATATACTTTATATATATATGTTGAGGAATAGATATATACACACATATGTATTTATATGAATGTGTATATATATGTGCTTGAATATATATATATATATATATATATATATATATATATATATATATATACTTCTGTATGTCTATGTGTGTAAGACATACATAAACACACATGCACTCTTCCCTGGTGTTTCTCCCCACCTGAATCAGCATCAGTCCTTAAGGCACCAGTTGTGTGCTACCTGCTCCCTTTCCTCATTATGTGGTCCTGCCAGATGCTGATATAAAAACCCACAGTGGTTTACTAATTGTAAAACCCAGTAACCCTGCAGACATTTCCTGTGTCCCTCACTTTCTCCATTTATTTGAATTTTTTTTTCCCTCAATAAATCTTACTTGCTTTACTTTCACTGTTAGGTTCTGTCTTATACTGTGTTCCCCTTGTGGTAACAGAGCTCCCAGCCATGTCATTTTTTTCAGAATCATTAGCCAGAATTTTGACTAAGAGCTCTTGGCAGCCAGTTCTATTGCCTAAGCTATGTTTTGGGAATGTTGTGAAAAGACTGGACTGGGAACCTAATGAACCAATATGCCTCAAAAGGAGCTTCTCACTCTTTCCCCCCAAACCAGGACTTTGAATATAATCTGATGCAAATCATGTGCCTTCAGTCTTTACTACTGGCAACATCAATAGCATTCAAGGAAAATCTCTGCCTTCCCTTTTATTGTACTTCAGAAATTCTAAATCTCATTCAAACTACATTAAAATACTGACATGCATTAAGAACTTTATAATGAATTGTTGACTATCTGATGCGTTGGGAAGGAAGGATTGTATTGCATGTTGATAAAACTCAAGTGAGGAAATTCATAAATCAAAGGGTAAAGGAATGGTTGGGGACATTTATGTGAAGATCAATGGAGGATGAAATAGAACCCTACTTACCTGCCATTACACCATAGATCTAGTGGATAAAAAGAGGAAAGACATGAATACTTCATAAAACAGATCACAACTCTGGCATAGAAAAACTATCATTTTGATAGTCATTTAACTTAGAAGTATTATGTAGATATCTTCATGCTCAAGGCAGAGCTGATAATAGTGCCTTGATTTTCAATAAAAATAGTTTCTTCCTTCACAAGGTGGAGGAACCAATGAAGGAAAATTATTTTATGTCAGATTCTTCCAAACAAGGAAGAAGTTGTAGCTCAGGTAGAAATGTTGGAAACCTCAGGGGGAAGTAAATACTCCTTCTCAAATTGTATAATAGGGAAGGAGAGAAAAAACAAGACATAGTGTGAGACACACATTTTCAGAAGAACAGATTTCAAAGGATTAAAAAAAAGTAGATGAGTAGTATCACCTGCACTAAAATTCTACAGAGGGAAATCAAGGAAGGAGGGATAAAAGTCTTAAAAAATTAAATTTTAGACATAAAGTTCTGATAGAATGGGAAAGGGAAATTATCTAAAAATACCATGAAGATATGTAGAAAACACAATAACTTGTTTAGATTTTTTTTTTTAAATGCATGTAGAGAAGATGGAAGGAAAATCAAGCAATAGAGAATGAACACCAAAAGATTACCTGGCACTATAATAATATTGTCAATAGTGCTAAAGTCCAGAACAAGAAAAGGCTTATAGGAAAATCAAAGGCAAACAGTTTTTAAGCAAAATGGGTGAGGAGGGGCAGACAGGAGGAGAGAAAGAAAAGGAAGATAAAATAGGGAATAAGATTGCTTCTCAGAACTGTGTATCAAATAATGGGAAGAAAGAAAACCTGATGAATTGCATATTGCTTTTGTTTTTTTTCTGCCAAACTAAATCATGTTGATCATATAATAGTAATCTATGAGATAATTCATTTCAGACCTCAAAATATCTTACCTTAGAAATGCAGCCCTGAGGAATGATATGGTGCAGGCTCCAAGTTGTTCTGTTTTAGATTATCTTGTCCTAGTTTACACTTGATGGCCATAGATAACAGGGTTCCTAGAGTAAAATGACTAACTAACCACCTCCACCAAAACTCTACTTCTAAGCCATAAAATTAGCATATCTGTGCATCCTAGAGTTAATTAATAGGCAGTAATAGTGAGATGTCTAACCTTATCACTTCCCAAGTCTATGATCAGTGACATGAAGCACCTCATTTTCTCTCACTTTCCTATAAAAATACCTGGTTATTCCTTGCTTATTCACTAGTTCCACTTTTAAACTTAGTCAAGAACATTATAATAATAAAAACTTTTTCTCTTGATTTGGAGATAGTCTAAACCTACACATTCTTTTGAGACATCAGTAAACCTATCTGAACTCCAACATTGGGACAAGAAGGACAAAATAAAGTGACTTATAGGGAACTAATAATATCTCCTTCCTACATATACTTGCTATGCTCATCATCAGGCTCAGATAAAAGAAATACTTCTGTACTGAAATACCAGTTTTGTTTGTAATCATTGATCCACTTAACAATGATTTTTTATAGATCATAGTAAAGAGGAGAGATACTTAAGGATTAAAGAAATAAAAATGTTAATAATTTTCAAAAAAGAGAAGAGAATAGTTTGCAAATTATGGTCATTGAGCTTAAGATTCCAAAATCTATTATTCAAATATTGTCACTAAACATCTAGAAAAGAGACCAGTGATTAGTCAACCAACATAAGTGTAATTGACAGTTTTCATTTCAGAACAGATTTTTTTTTTTGAGTTATTATATTGGTAGATCTAGACTTTGGTAATGCATTTGAAAAAGATATTCAAGTTCTTATGGAAAATATGAATACAGGCTTGTTAGATTAATTTATAACTGGTTGAATAGTTCATGTAGTCCATCCAGTGTCAACTTGGATGGATGCCTGTAGTGGAGAGCTTTGACCTGGTGAGCGATCAATGGCTTAAATAAAAGATTAGATGATAAGAATATCCATTTTGCAGATGAAATAACATTATAAGGGATAAGTAATAAAGTAGAGAGCAAAACATCAATTCATAATGTCCTGATGAACTACAACACTGAGCCAAAACTAATCAGAGAAAAATTAAAGCTTGGTGGTGACTCTGCCTAAATCAGGAAGACTCAATTTCTTAAGTTTAAATGTGACCTCAGACAATTATTGCTTGTGTGAACATGGCCAAATCATTTAATCTTATTTATCTCAGTTTCTTCATCTGTAAAATGACCTGTAAGGAAATGGTAAACCACTCTGATATCTTTGCCAAGAAAATGCCAAATGGATAATGAAAAATTGGACAAGATTAAAATCAACTGAACAAAAGAGTTTTATATTTTAATGAAATTAATGAAATGTCAGCTTCATTCTAATATATAGCAAACTACTTAATACTGAACTTTTGAGGGAAACTAAAAGCTATATATAATCTATAATGCCTATTAATTGAAGAAAATAAAATCTAAACATTTATAGTATGAACAAAATTAAATATTATCATGCCATAAGAAATAATGCACTTGAGATAATCTGAAAATCATATGAAGAGTTGTATAAATAATTTTAGAATAAAAAACTAAAGTGAAATATGGCATTTAAAGTGAAAAGAATAATAAATGAAAAGAATAATAAACATTCACCTAAACTAAGAAAAATATATGAAATAAAAAATTGTGACAATGGAGAACAGATTATTATATTTCCTCCTTAGATAAGTGGTTGGAGGAAAGATATAAAAAATACTGCATATATATAGTTTTTTGTTTACTCTTTTTCTTTGTGAAGGTGTAGGGTTCTTTGAGAGATGTAGTAGTGGGTGAAATCAAGAAATTATCTTAGTGTAAACAACAAAAAGACTAAATGAGATTTACAGTTAACCCTTCCCCAAATAAAATCATCTCAAAAGTATAAGATGGGGGTTATGTGACCATGCACAGGCATATATGAACAAATATGTAGTAGTTTTAGTTAACTGTAAGCACAATGAAAAAATGATATACCTGTTTATTATATTAATTCCCTATTTATTCTCTTATAAATTTCTTATACATCTATACAACTTATAAAAAGGAAGGAATATATAATTTCAAACTGGAAATAACACTATGATACTTTTCCATGAAAATGTGAGTTTTAACATATCAAAGGGCTTATTCTGGATCCAGATGTGTGTGACAGTGTCTGCCATTTTGATAAGGGAAACTTTTTTGTTGTTTAATGAAAAATGAATTTATTCTGAGTAGCTAGTTAATTGATTTGTCTAATTCCTTAGGATATAAGGCTCCTCCTTCAATATCAATCTTTTTATATACTTCCCTGTTACTTTATCTAAAGTTTGAAGCAGATCCTAAAACACTGAGAAGCCTGGTAACAATCATTTAGGAGTCTTTTAGCCAGGAATTATTTTCTGAGGAGAAACAATAGAGATAGACTGAAGACAAATAAAATTAAAAAGAGACAAATCCTGGGGACCATATTGTCAGTAACCTGGTCAAAATGAGCAAGCATGGTCCTTTTCATTACAAGTGTGGCACAAAATTAGAGCAAGAATATTATTTAAAATATCTAGAATCTGAGTTCCTTGAGATTTGGGTTTCTTGAAATTTATTTTTTTTTTGATCTAGGGCCCATTTAGGTGCAAAAGCCTGATATAGGCTGATAGACGAGACTTACAAGAAACAGTGATAATGTTTTTATGAATAAAATTTCAAGGACATAATCAAAAGGTATAGGGAGTCCAACCTTTTGATTCAAACCAGACATTGTATCATTTATGACACAAAATTAATATAGCAATGCAAGTCACAGAAGAAGGTGAAAGGAGTTTTGAGGAGCCATATCTACCCTCATCTCATCCCTGTCCCCATTCCCCATCTACCTAATTATTATCTTTTAAATTCCACGTAAAGGAGAACTAGATGATATAGTGGATAGGATACCAGTTATGAAGTCATGAATTCAAATTCAGCCTCAGACACGTAACACTTTCTAGCTGTGTGACCCTGAGCAAGTCACTTAACCAAATTGCCTCATCAAAATAATAAAAATAATAACTATAATATGATATGAAAAGCTTTCTGTTTATTGCTTCAGTATTTCAGCTGGCCAGTGTTCACCTGAACCTTAGCTCCAGACTTAGGAATAACGAAGTCTATTATCTATTTCTTTGAGCTTAAATTAAAGGTATGAGGTTGTGGTGGTGGTAAAGAATTTCTGTCCTATGAGATATAAACAATGATCATATATCTCCTAGAAAAGACACAAACCAAAACCTTTCTCTCAATTGAAATGAAACATTATTTGAAAAAATCTATCCAAGTTTCTGTTGCAGGATTTTCTGTTCATTCAATAAAATAACATTGCTTCCTTACATTGTGACTTCTCAAATCAACTATTTGGAATCACTACATTCCTATGTCATAAATAGGATATACGATTGGGCACCTGCATTAAATTTCACTTGACCTCAGAAAACTAGTCTGCAAATCTCATAACTTGGGTTCATTTCTTTTACAAAATTTCTATCACTATGCTCAAGAGAAATATATTAATTCTATTATTTTCAAAGAAGGAAATAAAAATTTAACATTACATACAATTTGAATTTATGACAATTTGGCATTAAATGGATTCCTTAAAGGAATTAAACTGTCATTCTTTCCAAGCATGTTCTGATGCTACTTATTCCAAAAGAGACCTGAAGAGGCTGCTAAATAAATAAATAAAGACCAATCCAAGTTGTTTCAAAGCACAAGATATTATTTTCAAAGCTTGGAAAGGCTTTAAGAGATTTCTTGAAAATAGGTTAGTCAATAAAAGAACATTAACTATAATCAGGAGAATTGGGGATTATAGAGCATTTGTATTTGTAGGCATGCAGGCACGAATGGTGGTTCATGAAAGAAAAATTGCATTTATACCAAAATAAGTTATTGCTGGGCTTGAGGCAAAATATGCAGCTGGTATTTTCTTCATACTTTTTTTTAGAGTCAGTAGGACCATAAGGAAAAAGAAAAAAAGAACTCCTGGGTAGCACAAATGAGTATAATATAGTCTGCAGGTAATTGCATGGAAATGCTTTGGTTTTAATGTTACTATGGCCAACAAGTTACATGGATGATACCTTTCCTTTCCAAATGCTCATGAGGTCACCATGATCTTGAACTGTACGGTTAGCCTGGGTAACTATATTCTCTTACTCTCTATTCCCTGTAGGTAAGAATAACTGGATGTTCTATTTTCCCAAAACCACAAAAGACCTTCAAGCACAAACAGGAACTTGTCTATGAAAAACAAAATATTCTCACCAGCACCACCACCACCTACACATAACATTTGTCTCTTTATGCAGGTATCAAGAGGGCTGTGGGATGGGGAGGATGGAGAACTCTTTTAGTTTTGCCTTTGGGCTAGATGAAGAAAATCATTTGAAAATTACAGACATTCTCTTTATACACAGGTTCTAGAAAAACTTACTGTGAATTCAGAATGATTTCCTTCCTGCTTTGCTTTCTGTTACTGCCATATTTATGTATCAAAAGGGAAAGTGGGTCAGTATAGATTCTTGAAACAAACAAAGCTGTGATTATAAAAATACCCAATTGATTCTGTTCCCTTTATTTTATGCCCCTAAACAAGTCCTAAAGAAAATAGTGTAATGCTTCTTTATATATATATTTTTTTTGGGGGGTGGGAGGGGTATATTAGGCTCCCAAAGTCACGTAGAATTTTTTTTTTCATTTCTTGTCCACAAAGTCAAGAAAGAAAAGAATTGATGTTTCTATCATTTTGATTTCATTTAAGCCATATCCTGTCAACAAACAACAGAGATTAACAAACAGGTTCATCTGGCGTTTATAATAAAGAAATCTAAGTATTTATATTCTATCATTAATCAAATTCAATGCTTTTATTAAATTCTTCTCTGTATATAAATTGAAGGAGAATTAGGAGTCCTTTCCTTCCTGCTAGTCAGAGTTGTGCTTCCTAGGTTTTTTCCTGTTCCAAATCAAGAAAAGCTTTATATCTGCTACCATGTAATATATTATTTTAGTCAGTCCAAGACATTCATTCGTGATCACATAATAAAATTAAAATTTTAATTATCTGTCTTCTAAGAAACCCTCTGATTTTCCATTAAAATCAGGAATTAGTTAATGGGATTTTTTCTTTCTTTAGATCAATAGTTGTATCATTTTACCCAGTTCTCTGAATTTCACAGAAAGTTAGAATAAAGTTAGTAACAAATGTTGCTAAATACTTTCTTAATGCATTGAGAAAATGTATTGTCCTTCTTAAACTAAATAATAATATCAATAATAAGCACAAAAACTACAAAGGCTGTGATTTTTAATGGATATGAAAGCAACAATGAAAATATCAACTCTTTCCTGGTACTCAATGAACAAATAATAATAATGAATATTTCCTTAGCAACCTGTCTTATGCATAAACACTAGAGATTCACTGAAGGGGTTTGCATATTTTCACATGCAATTAATGACCTCTCCCTTCAGAGCAAGTAAAAGAGTGTGTTGTTAAAGCTCAGAAATTACCCAGAAGGCATCTGTCTGTAATTGCATTAGCAATATTGGTAACACTTAAAAATAATTAATGTGACTATTACACATACTCCTATATAATTTACATTCTTGTTCTGCATAAATTAGGTAGACCATTATTTTAAAATGCTACCTTCTTCAAGTTCTTATTTTTGTCTACTGTGATTTATTATTAAATTATCCAACCTAGTAGATTTTTTAATACTTATAATACTTTGTGATTATGTATAGTTAGTTAACTATTCATATACCACATGTTACATGCACATATATGTCTGTATATATATATATATATATACATATGTATGCTTGTATATGTGTATATACATATATTAATATCTTATGTATCTTTTTTCTAACAGAAACTAAGTTAATGTATTACTTTAACAATATGAAAGTACTCAATTAAAAATAGATTTTTTTCTTTTCTCTATTCTGTATTCTGAAAAAATAAGTAAATAAAATCAACCCAGAAAGTCCCTGATACAAGAAAAAAAAAAATTAAGAATACTTTGGATAAGGGACAGCTAGGTGGTACAATGGATAGATCCCCAGTCCTGAAGTCAGGAGGATCTGAGTTCAAATGTGGCCCCAGTCACTTAACACTTCCCAGCTGTGTGACCCTGGGCAAGCTACTTAATCCCAATTACCTCAGCAAACAAAACAAACCATGAAACATGACAAACAAACAAAAAAAGAATAACTTGGATAACAAGGGAATGCAATCATTCAATACTTAAAGAAATCCAAACTATTCATTGGAAGGACAAATACTGAAGCTGAAGCTTAGTAATGAGAAAATGGAACTAATTGGAAATTACCCTGATGTTAGGAAAGATTAAAGATTGAAGAAGTGAACAAGAGAGTGTGAGATAGATAGTGTTATAGAAGCAAAGAATATTACCTTGGACAGACTTTGGGAGATAGTGGACAGCAGAAGGGCTTGATATGATATTGCCCATGGGTCACAAAAAAATTAAATATAACTGAATGGCTGAAAACCCACTTTTCTTCTTTTTCACTTTCATCTCTTCAACAACAACAAAGGTCTTCTCTGAAGCTGATTATACTTTTTGTTTGCAATTTATTCTTCTCATTAAAACAGGAATTTGTGGCCCACACCCAACTGACATTTCAAAACAATCATATTTTATTGATATTTTTGTTCTTATATCATATCCTCTTCCAAGTAAATAATCCCTAATAACAACAATTAAAAAGGAAAAATAATTTTTAAAAGTTCAGAAAAATAATCAGCTCATAGGTTGTTTTGGGAATAGTTAGATGGAGCTGTGGACAGAACACTAGGTTTGGAGACATAAAGATCTGATTTCAAATCTAGCTTCAGACACTGCTAGTAGTGTGACTTTAGATAAGTCACTTAACCCTGCTTGCCTCAGTTTCCTCATCTGTAAAATGAGCTGGAAAAGGAAATTTCAAACTGTTAGGATTCTTACAAGGTACTCATGCACTTAGTTTACACCTTTAAAGTAGTTCACTCATTGGTCTACACATGAGATTCACACCTTTAAGAGAGCATACTTTTAAGGGGCTCCCACAAGCCCAGGGAGTACCCACAAGCCCATTCTCTGGGAGGATATAAGAAGCCAAACTTCAGAGTTTGACTTCAGTCAAGGAGAGGACTTCCCGGGAGAACTTCAGGGAACTTTGGAGGAGAGGACTTCAGGAGAATCAGGGCCAAAGAGGACTTTGGGAGATTCAGAATTAGGATTGACTTCTGGGAAACCCATAATCTCACACTCTTGGAGGCAGAGTCAGATTTCATTCCTACTTTGACTTTGGGGAAGATGAGAAGCTGGAGACCCTCAGACAAGAGCTCTCAAGGACCAAGGAGAAAGAGAGGACTCTAAGAAAGCTAGCCAAGCCCCAAGTGAAGGAGACAAGACTTGAAGGAGAAAATAAAGGATCTGGAGATAAGATTTGGAAAGAGACAGTAAAGGACTTTAACTCCAGGTTGCATTTTGGGATTATTGAACTGAACTGAGGCTAAGACTGTCTCCAGAAGATCCCCAAGAAATCTGCCCCCCAGAAAACAATTATGACTTAGAGAAACAGAACATCACAGCAAAACACACCAGAAAATTTGCCAAGAAAACCCCAAAAGTTATCATGAAGGGTCAATTATGACTGAAAAAAAGTCAATTTCCAAGAATATATTCAATACATATATATATCTATATATATCTATATCTATATCTATATCTATATCTATATCTATATCTATATCTATATCTATATATATCTATAGATCTAGATATATATAGATATAGATATAGATATATATTATATAGATCTATAGATCTATAGATCTATATAGATATATATATATATCCTACATCTAAAATTAAGGAATTAAGTTTATTTCTTCAATTCTACCCCACCTTCATATTTGATCATTATGGTTATACTATATTGATGTTTTCATCTTTCTGCCAATGTTGTTAATTGTTATGCATAGTGTTTTCCTGATTCTGCTTACTTCTCTAAGCATCAATTTGTATGTCTTTCATACATATCTAAATTTTTCATGTTTATCATTTCTTATGGGATCAATTATATTTCATTTTTTGGTCATTATTGTTTCAGTTGTATTTGATTTTTCATAACCCTATTTGGAATGTTCTTGTCAGAGATACTGAGAAACTTTGCCATTTCCTTTTCCACCTTATTTTACAGATGAGGAAACTGAGGTGATCAGAATTAAGTTATTTGACCAAGATCATATATATATATATATATATATATATGTTTGGGCCTCATTTTGAATATGATTCTACTACTGAGATCTTTCAGTCAAGGGAGAGGAACATTTCAGTCATTTTTCAAGAAAAATTTCAAATGACTTTTCATAATAGTTGGAATAATCCACAAATCTATCAACATTGTATTAAAAGAATGTTTTCCTATAGACTATTCCATATACAGTATTTCAATCTCTTGTCATTTTTGCCAGTTTATTGTTTGTGATATCTACATAGTGAGGTTCTATCTCTCTCCAGTCACACATGATGAACTATATATTAGATATTTCAAACTTGATTTCTCATAAATTGCTTAAATTCAACATTCTCAAAAGATAATTTGTTTTTCCTCCAAAAACCCAAATATCTTTTAATGTGCCAAGTTCACAGCTTTATCCTTAACTACTCCCTTTTCCTTTAACTACATATCCAATCACTTGACAAATATTGCTATGTCTACAATCCATGTCTCTTGCATCTATCCCCTTCTCGTTTCTGACATAGCTATGACTATAATAGTACAACTTACTCCCTGTTTCTACTTTCAGACTCTTTCTCTAGTATCATTCAATAACTTTCCTCTTCTAAGGTGCATGCTATCCAAATTTTTCATATGATCTACATATTATAGCATTTATTTATCAACTGCCTAGGATATTTTATGAATTTATAGTCTGGCTCACAATCTTTCATTCCACCTCAATTCTTGATGAGCACTTTCCCTGAAGTCAGGAAGAGTCAAGTTCAAATATGGTATAGGATAAGCCTGGGCAAGTCACTTAACCCACTTGCCTCAAAACCTCCCCAAAAAGAAAGAAGCTTTAAATCCTCTTCTCCAGGAGAAATTTCTTATTTTCCCCACATTAATTATTTTTCATCTTAAATAATCTACTCAATCTATGTTTGTATTTGCCTAGTTGTTTGGATGATGTTCCTCCATTAGAGTTTGAGCTTCTTGAAGACAGGAACTCTTTTTTTGTCTTTTTCTGTATCAGAAAAACTTAACACATCTCTTAAATATATGCTTGTTGGTTGGCTGAATGAGTGATAATCAGCTAGAAGTCATCTGCTGGTTGTAAGAAAATATAAGCATATTGAAAACAAGGATTATATTGTTCTCTTTTAATTCCCAACACCTGTTACAATAGTTGGAATATAGTTATAAATTAATAAATACATATTCTGGCATGAATAAAGTATAATTTAATTGATCTTATATGAGAAATTTTTATAAAAACGTACCCCCTGAAAAAAATAGGACCTCAGTCCCTCAACTTTTTCAGTTGGTAGACACTTATTTAGCATGAGGTCAAGCAAAATTATATTTAATTAGCTAATTGTGATTGTTGGCTAGTTTGATGATTTTTTTTTAGTAAGAGGGGAAATTAAAAATTAGGTAGAGAATAGACTTTCTTCTCAGATTTGACTATCCCCAAATTATCAACAATCCCAACTTTCCTAGGATAACTTTGTTCAAAGGTGGATAAGGCACCCAAGTCTAAAGTGTAACTATTAAGACATAGGTTTCCATAGGTTTTAAAGATTTAGCTTGAAATTTTTAATGTACTAAAATCTTTATTTTAAAATGTCTTAAATCATAGATACACATTTCAATGAATATCAAAAAGATTCTTTCAGACTTGGTGGTTGCTAAGAGACTGATGCTTCAGGTTTTAAAACTTTTACATTATCTGGGCAAATTGATCTTGTAGATTAGACAGAAATAGAAAAAAGAATACTTTTCAAGAATGAATATAATCTGAAAATGTGTCAAAAGCATCTGCTTTCAGATGTAATTTTTGACCAAGTTTATTTGGTTAATAATTGAAAAATACCATTTTGAATTGACATTTAGGTTTAAAATTATTTAGTTGAAAATTGTATATGGTAAAATGTATACTTTTAGAAACTATAGAAAGACATTATGCCTGTAAGGATGGAAAAGATGTGATAAAATGGAGGAGAAATTTTAAAGGACCATACATTTTAACACACTAGAACAAACAATTCACTTTGTTCTTGTGCTAATGTTAGGGAAGTATTCACATCTTTCCTACTGTTTGAGAGAAAGCAAGTTGTTATCACCTCTCCAACCCTCATTGTCACAAAACCCTGAAGGGTGAAGACTCAAAGAAATGAAAACTTCCCATCATATGGCTAATAAACAATAGATATATTCCTAGAGAGATGTCTGGCTCACAAGAGTTTAAATGACTTTCTCAATTTTAGGCAGCCAATATAATATGTACTAAATCATAAGAATGATGTAGGCATCAAATTATATGTTTAGGGTAGCAATTCCTAATTCCAAATAAGGTGTTTGGGAGTTAGCACCAAATGTCCGGTTGGGTCATGTAAAGAATTCACAATGGCCATTCTTTTTGCCAAAACATAGGTTTATTTAGGTGAAGAGGTTGCAGACAAAATAAAAAAAGATACAATAGACACCAGGAATGGTAAACATGAAATAGAGTTGAGAGAGGAAAGGAGTTTTAACAATTAACAAGGAAAAGGAAAAGTTCCCTTCTGGAATTCACAATTAACTAGGAGAAATGATATTCTCCAAGAGAATGAGTCATTTAAGAGTATGCTCTTAATTGACAGACTAAATCCATAGAGGAGTTTAGCACCCTAAAAGAATCAGTTATCTAGAAGGAGAAAGATAATATGAGATATGGGGGGGATGAGAGGAAAGACACTACAAGGCAGAGTGGGGGGCTAACTAAAAGGGGCTCAGCAAAGATAAGTGAACTACAGACAAATTTGGGGGAAATTTAATCTCAGGGGTTTGATTTAACTTGGATTTCTGACTGGACACAGCAAGTTGGGGCTACCCATGACCTCCATAGATGGTAAGACTATAAGGTTAAGTTGATCCCCATCAGTGTCCTTCACTGCTTGATCCAGTACTTCAAGCTCTCTCTGTCAAACATACCTACTAAAGCTACATCTCGTCAAATGCATATCAGGAGCAAGCCATTAATTCAGGTCTTCTTTTTTTCTAAATCTAGCTGACTATTCATCCTGACATATTGCCCTTGCCTTGATACTGCAAGGTTTTTAAAGGGACCCTGAAAGTCAATGAAATAACAGGTATATTGACATAAACAATAAGCAAATAAATCTCAACTATTTCCCTTCTTAATCCCTGTTTTTAATCCTTGACAATAGAGATAAACTCTACTCTTCCCTTTATATATTTCTCAGATCTCATTCCTTTCCCTACTCAGAATTAACCACTTGATATATAACAAACAAACATACAAATAAAATTCTTTCTTAATCCCAAATTTTCATTAGATTCTCCAGAACCTTATATTTTAATTTTTCTTTTCTTATTAGACCTCTTCTCACACTCTTCCCATCTTTGCTTTCAGGGCAGCCTAGAATTCTTTGAAAGACTGCATTCCTGACCACTCTCTAGCATACTAAGTGTAAATTTGCTCTTGATCCCCAACATATCTTTTGTTCTACTTTATTGAGTATAAAGTTAATCTATCATGAGCTCCTTCCCACCCCATTATATATATTATAACTTTTTTTCCATATCTTAAACATAATAATAATTTGTCTTTAATTAGCAACTATTATATGCTAGGCACTGTGCTAGTGATGAGAATACAAAGAAAAGTACAAACAATTCCTACAGTTCAGGAGTTCATAATTTAATGGGGCAGATGACTTTTCAAAGAATTATGCACAAACAAAACATACACAGAATAAATTTAAGATAATTAAAAATATTTTATCCTTTGTTCCCATCTCAAGGGAAGAATTTACCTTTTTCAGTACGGAGGCCAAAACCTATTTTTATTTAATATAACCTTATGTTTACTTAATAACTTTATATTTATTTAGTAGTGTAAGAGTTGCAAAGAGCTCATTTGAACCTCACAATAATCCTATAAAATAGCATATTATTACCTCATCTTCTTAATGAGGAAACTAATGCTATGGGAGTTTAAATAACAAGGTCACATAGGTAGCAATCATTTGAGGCAAGACTTAAACTCATGTTTAGCATTTCCACTCATTATGCCATCTAAGTATTTACATTTTGGTTTTTCTTTTATTTGTTTGGAATAAGGTGTGAAACAAGGATGCCCATTATCACTACTATTATTGTACATTGTACTAGAAATGCTGGCTTTAGCAATAAGAAAAGAAAAAGGAAATTAAATGAATTAAAATAGGCAATGAGGAAATAAAGCTATCACTCTCTGCACATGATATGATGATATACTTAGGGAATCCTAGAAAAACATACACAACCTAATGGAAATAATTCATAACTTTGGCAAAGATGCAGGATAAAAGGTGAACCAATATAAATCATCAGCATTTCTATACATCACTGACAAAGCCCATCAGCAAGACAGAAAGAGAAATTCTATTTAAAATTACTATAGAAAAAATAAAATACTTGGGAGTCTACATGCCAAGACAAACACAAGAATTATACAAATACAAATAATAAAAATGGTCTACTTATTCAATGACATACCAATCAAACTATCAAAACATTATCTTATAGAACTAGGAAAAATAATTACAAAATTCATCCAGAAGAACAAAAGGTCAAGAAAATCAAAGGAATTGATGAAAAAGAAAATACAAAGTATGGTGGTTCAGCAAGACCAAACATAAAACTATGTTATAAAGCAGCAATCAACAAAACCATTTGGTACTGGCTACCAGTGAAATAAATTAGATACACATGACATAATAAAGACCTGTGAAATTTAGTATTTGATAATCTAGTTTTTGATAAACCCCTAAACTCCAGCTTCTGGAATAAGTACTCACTATTTAGAAAAAAAATTTCTGTGAAAACTTGAAAATAATGTATAAAACTCAGCATAAACCTACATCTCACACTCCATACCAAAATAAGGTCAAAATGGGTACATGATTTAGGAATAAAGGGTGATACCATAAGCAAATTAGGAGAACAAGGGCTAATTTACCTATCAGATGTTTAGAGAAGGGAAGAATTTATGACCAAAGAACTTGAGAACATTATGAAAGGTAAAATGGACAACTTTGATTACTTTAAACTAAAAAGATTTTACACAAATAAAACCAATAGAACCAAGATTAAAATGGAAGTACAAAGCTGGGAAGAAAATCCTTACAGCCAGAATTTCTGATAAAGGTCTCATTTCAGAAATATATAAAGAATTATGCTAAATTTATAAGAATACAAGTCATTCCTCAATTAACAAATGGTCAAAGGATATGAACAGACAGTTTTCAGATGACAAAATTAAAACTATCTGTAATAATATGAAAAAATGCTCTAAATCACTATTGATTAGAAAAATGCAAATTAAAACAATTCTGAGTTACTAACTCATACATCTTAGACTGACTGAGATGACAGGAAAAAATGATAAATGTTAGAGGGGATGTGGGAAAACTGAGACACTGATGCATTTTTAGTGGAGTTGGGAAATTATCCAATTCTGGATTCTGGAGAACAATCTTGAACTATGCCCAAAGGACTACAAAACTGTGAATATCCTTTGACCCAGGAGTGCCTTTACTGGGTCTCTATCCCAGGGAAATCTTTAAAAAAAAGGAAAAGGACCCACATGTGCAAAAATGTTTGTAGCAGCTCTTTTTGTAATAGCAAAGAATTGGAAAATGAATAAATGTCCAACAATTGGGGAATGGCTGAACAAGTTGGAGTATATGAAGGGAATGAAATATTATTGTTCTATAAAAAATGATGAATAAGTTGACTTTAGAAAGGCCTGGAAAGAGTTACATGAACTGATACTGAGTAAAACAAGCAGAACCAGGAATACATTGTAAACAATAACAAGAATGTGCTATTATCAACTATGAAAGACTTGGTTCTTCTCAGTGGTTCAGTGATGCAAAGCAGTCCAATAGACTTTGGACAGAAAATGTCATCTGTATCCAGAAAAAGAACTAAGAAGATTGAATGTAAATCAACACATGCTATATTCACTTCTTTATTGTTTTGTTTTGTTTTGTTTTGTTTTTATTGCTCCCATGGTTTTTCCCTTTTGGGCTGATTTTTCTCTCCCAATATGATTCATAAATAATGTATATTAAACATAAATGAATAATTATTTTTAAATAAGAAATGTAAAATTATTTACTCTACAATCCTGTACCAAACACACATACACACACTTATGTATATGTGCACATATATGGTAAAAGAATAACATTGGAAATAGTTCTATGAATATGTATCTTAGGCAACAATACTAATAGAAAGTAGATTATTCTACTTCAATACTTCAAAAAATAGAAACTTCATTAAAAAGTCAGAGAATTATAATTATTAAGGAAAACACAAATAATGGAATTAATTTACCTATTTTTAGATAATTTTAATGATTTATAGAAGTAAAAAAGAGAAAGACATATAGGAATTTAGTATTAAATGGTAATAGTTCATTTCTAAAAAAATTTCTAAAAACTGTCTGTTCATATCCTTTGACCATTTGTTAATTGAGGAATCACTTGTATTCTTATAAATTTAACATACTTCTTTATATATTTCTGAAATGAGACCTTTATCAGAAATTCTGGCTGTAAGGATTTTCTTCCCAGCTTTGTACTTCCCTTTTAATCTTGGTTCTATTGCTTAAGATGAAAATAGAGATTAAAGAAATGAGAACTTAAAGTGGAGGCCTAAAATAATATGTATTAATTACCATAAACTTTATTCTCCCACAGATGAATAAATATAATTCAGAATGAGAAGGGGTGAATAAAGAAAAAGATAAATCAAACAAACAAGAATCATGATATCCATTAATTGATTTATGGCAAACAAATAATAATAATAATAATAATAATAATAATGATAATAATAATAAACTAACCCCTGAAATCTCTCAGGAAGAAAAAAGCAAGGCCTATAATGAACTGAGTTAGAAGACAAGGGAAGAAATTAAAAACAAGAAAAGGAGATTTTGATTCAATGTTGGGATGGGTTTCCAGAATCAATACTTTAAAATTTTTTATATTTTATATTTTATATATTTCTGAGACTTGTAATCTTACATTGTTCATCATATCCCTAAACATTAGAACCCATGTAAGAATAGGTTTTCATATAAAAATAATCTAAAACCAAAATCATGACTAGAAATACTAGAAGGCTAGTTGATGTTTTTTAGTAAATACCAGATTAAAACAAGAATGCCCTCTTTCCCTTATTTTAACATAATTCTAATATTAATAATAGCTAGAATTTATGAAAAACTTTAAATAATGTAATTTACTGTAGTAATATCTCACTCATTTGATCAGAAAAACAGCCGTGGAAGGTCGATGCTATTATTATCCCCATTTTACAGCTTGGAAAACTGATCTAGATAGTGAATAAGTCATTTGTCCAGAATCTCACAGCTAGATAGTGTCTGAGGCCATATTTTTTTTCTGACTTAAAAGTATTTTTTCCATTTATATGTATAATAGTTTACACCATTCATTTTTATAAGATAAGATTTTTATAAGACAGCAAGTAATCTAATACATGTTATACGTATGCAAAAATAGTAAACATATTTCTATATTAGTCATGTTGTGAAACAAAATCTAGGACAAAGGAAAAAAAAGAAAAAACATGAGAAAGAAAAAATGAAATTTTTATTAATCTCTCCTTTGAGCTTTAGAATCTACAATTTGGTATTTAAATGGGAGTTTTAATTTGTTCTTTTTCCAGCTTTTTTAGTTGCATGCCTAATTCAGTGATCTCTTCTTTCTCTTTTTTATTCATGTGACTATTTAGAGATATAAAATTTCCCTAATAATTGCTTTGGCTGCTCCAATAAGTTTTGGTGTATTTTCTCATTATTGCCATTATCTTGAATGACATTATGAATTGTTTCTGTGATTCTGTGATTAACCCACTCATTCTTTAGAAGTAGATTAATTAATTTCCAATTATTTATTGCACTATCTTTCCCTGGCCCTTTATTGAACATAATTTTTATTGCATTGTAGTCCGAAAAGGAAGCATTTACTATTTTTGACTTTTTAAATTTGATTGTGAGGTTTTTATGCTCTAATATATGATCAATTTTTGTGTAGGTGCTATGTACTGCTTAGAAAAAGGTGAATTCCTTTATGTCACTATTCAGTTTTCTCCAGAGGTTTATTATATCTAGGTTTCTAGGATTGTTAATCTCCCTCATTTCTTTCTTGTTTATTTTGTGGTTAGATTTGTCTGATTCTGAGAGGAGAAGATTAAGGAGATAAAGTTTTGCTGTTTATTTCTTCCTGTAACTAGCTTAATATCTTCTCTAGGAATTTTGTGCTCTGCCATTTATTGCATACACATTTAATATTTCTATTTCATTATTTATTGTACCCTTTATCAAGATGTACTTTTTTCTTATCTCTTTTAATAAAATCTACTTTTACTTTTGTTTTTATCTGAGATCAGAATTGCTACTCTTGTTTCTTTTATTTCAGCTGAAGCATAATAAATTCTGTTCCATTTTTTTACCTTTATTATGTATGTTTTTGTGTCAAATGCATTTCTTGTAAACAACATATTGCAGGATTCTGTTTTTTAATTCACTCTGCTATTTGCTTCCATTTTGTGGGAGAGCTCATCCCATTCACATTCACAGTTATGATTACCAGTTCTGTATTTCTCTCCATTCTATTTTCCCCTGTATTTACTTCTGTTCTTTCTTTCCATCCTGTCCTTATTCCTGTTTATTTTACCCACCCCAGCCACTACCCTATCTTCTATTATCCCTTCCTTCCTTCTCTTTCCTTTTTCCCTCCTGTTTCTACCCTGAATTTTATCCTATTTCTCCAATTTCTTTTCATCCTTCTCCTCCTACTTCTTTATAGGGTTTCTATATCCAGATGAATGATTAAATTATTCCCTCATAAAGCCCAAACTGATGTGATCAAGCTTCAGACAATACTTGTTCCCCTCCCTTCTTTCCCTCAATTGTAATAGGTCTTTTGCACCTCTTCATATAATCTACTTGTCCCAATATACCTCCCTTTTCTTCTTTTTCCAATATAGACCTTTTCCCATCCCTTAATGTTTTTTTCCTTTAATGTCATCATATCAGAGTGCATTTATAACCACATTTTTCTCTATGCAATGGAGCACATTCAACTTAGGCACTGTAACACCTCTTAGATAACTTATGCATTGTAGCCTCACAATTTGTTTTGTGTCTCTCAACTCTATATTCTCTTGGTTCCCACACTGGGCAGAAAGCTTCTTTGATTCTAATTTAATCAGTAATGGCCTGGCCAATGATGTTGATATCAACGTATTCACAGAAGGCATAACTCTTGGAAGAAAGAGAATGTCAATTTTGCTTAGTCATAAAAAGTAAAGGTAATATATTTTAGAAAGTATACTCGGAACTCAATGTTCCAGAGTGAAGCTGATTATTTTTCCACTTTAGGATACTGGGAGCATCTTGAATGTTTTTTGGGGAATATTTCTTACTACCATTAAGTCCCTGTTGGATATGTTTTCCTGTTAAGTGACAATGACTAATCTCCTGGTTCTATTTAACTATTTAAAATTAATTAACTTTTATAAAGGAATATCTAATTTATCTTAAAAACAGAAATAGATAATTCTTCAACAGTTAGGGGGGATATCACACTTTACTTTTTACCATCTTTCTCTCTATGAAGAATGGGGTCACTTTTAGCACAATTTCTATACAGTATTAGTTCCCCTAAGTTCAGATCCCAATGTGGAATCATTCTTGAATGAGTCTTTGTATAAGTTAAAGGGTAGTGGGTAAAGAAAGTTGCTCTTAGCTCTGTGGTGAACATTAGTGCTCTGCAGGGTACAAAACTGGAACCTAGGAAACTGAGATAACGGTCTGATGGCCTTTTTGAAAATTCGAAGGGCTGAGTCTCCAATCTCTTCACCTAAAATGAAAGAAGAGTCTTTTCTCACAGGCTGCCTATAAATTTAAATGAGAATCCAAAGCTTCTCTTCATGGCATTATTGTTCATCAATACATACATATATATATACATATATATATATATATATATATATATATATATGTATATATATATGTATGTATGTGTGTGTACATTCTCATATGTTATCTCTATTATTAGAATTTAAAAAATTTTAGAGTGAGAGATATTTTACCATTATTTTGTATCCTCAGCACTTAAAATAGTGTTTGACATATAGTAAGTATCTAATAAATATTTATTGAGTGATTGATTGTTAAAGCTATAAATAATCCCTATGTCTTTTATATGTAGATCATTCTGAAATACATACTCAAGTAGGAACTAATGTTGCCTAGTCTAAAACATCTCTTGACTTGGAGAATTTTACATAGGGAAATGAAGAAATCTATTTAGAAACAGGGAGAGGATCGCCATCTTTCGATAAGAATATATCATTTACATATGCAAATAATTTTATTCTAATTCCAATTCTTCCTTATAGGGGAGAGTGGATAAAATGCTAGATAAAGAATTGGACTACAATATTATTTTTGATAGTATTTTTAAAATCATCAGTAGGTCATAACCTCACTGAGTCTCCATTTTATTATCATATCCCAGGGTTATAAATCCAACACATCCAAGTATAGTAAAAACATAGACATAGCAGTGAAAATTAAGTAATCCTGCAAGTAATTTACTTATGCTTATATATGTAAACAGAAGTTCAAATGCAATGATTTAAACAAAGCATCTGGTAAATACTTTAGAGCTATACAAATTCCAGTCCTTATTATTATGATAAAATTAAAGATGAGAGAAATAATGTTGCATGCAGAAAATCCAAAGTCACATAGGAACAAGTGACAAACATGGGATCTAATCCTACCAAGTCTTCAGAGTCTGTCATTCACTATTCTTTTAACTCACTATGCTACCTCCTATAACAGTCTTTCTCAAAGCTAATAACTTACCATTAGAGAATCAAGACATGAATTTATTGATTCTATTACATATGTATGTTGTATTTTGCAATAAAGGATAAATGATGCTTTATTCTATATAGAATTTGTAAAATTAACTCATTACACTTATGTTGAAAGCCTTCTTTTGTCAGAGATATGCAAATAGTCTTTACTTCTTTCTCTTGCTTGGAGTTTTATCCTCTACTGCCAATAGATAAAGGTTTCAAATATATTTTTCCCACGATGAAATTCATTATTCTTCATTATTCTGTCTTCACATGACTTTGACTCAGATCCTTCAATCGATCTGATTTTGTTTCTCATGTTGCCTTTATATAAACATTGAAACCTTTAAACAAATTTATTTTTAGTCATATCTTTCCTTTCATACTTGTGAAAGTGGTGCAGTGGAAAGAGTACTGGGCCTGAAGTCAACAGCATGACCTGAGGCAAATCACTTAATCTATTTACTTCAGTTTCCATCAATGTTAACACAGAAGAGTAACATAGATGACATGGAAAGCAGTATATAAATGCTTAATCATTTCTCTTACCACTTAGAAAAATAACAATTAGAATTCTAGTCAAATAGGTACAAATAATTATAAAAATGCTTTTTCTCATATGTCACATATCTTATAATGAGTTTAGTGGCTTACTTAAAGCAAATAGGATCAAATATCAGAAGTAGAAGAGTCTATCATTTTTTCCTATTGAGCTTATAATTTTGGACTCATGTTTTCATGGATTCTATGTGAACTCATATTCCTTTATAATGACTTTATCTGGTCACTATTTACCCCCCTTCCATTTTAGAGTGCGTATGATGAGCAAAGTATTGTTTTATCCTAGTTGTATTAGTCCCAAGCGATATCTCAGAAATGAATCACTGGATTAAATCTATTGCATTTATTCCACACTAGTTCTACTTTTCTCTTCTTCCACATACTCCAAACAGTCATACACCTAAGGCTTGTAGGTTAAGATAGGTGTTTTTTTTTGTTTGTTTGTTTTGTTTTGTTTTGTTTTTATGTTTTTGTTTGTTTGTTTAATTGAAGAGGATAATTTATAACGCAAAAAAATGGAAAGTTCAAAGAAGCAAAAAAAAAATATGATAGAGACTGGTGAATATTTTTACTGTAGGGAATAAAAAGGACTTCTGTATAGCTTTGGAAAGGGAAATTCTGTAGTATTTTTCTTTTGGTATGGTAAGATATGATATCTGAGAATTTTTCTTGCCCAAATAAAAACAATGTTAAGTATCAAAAGCACACTGCTAAATAAGATTTCTGCAATTAGCAATTTTCACAGACTTTTTAGATCCAAGTGCAGTGGTGACATATGCCAAATGGGTACTGAGGCAATCCACACATCTTCTCCCAAGATGGAAGTGTATCCTCCATTCATACTTTACAATTGTCTCTTTGGCTTCATCCTAAAATTACCTTTGATAAATACTAGTTATGTATATACTTGGAATTTTTTTCCAAATATCCCTTGTTTCATGTCCCAGGATCTCTGTGCTGCAAAATTTGGGTTATAAATCCAACACATCCAAGTATAGTAAAAACATAGACATAGCAGTGAAAATTAAGTAATCCTGCAAGTAATTTACTACATAATAAACTTCTAGAGTTTCTTGTTTCTTTCCCTCCCTCTCTTTTAGCTCCCATAATTCCTTTAAAATAGGAAGGCAAAGCTTCATTTGGAATATATTCTTTTCTCTACTAATGAAACTTCTGAGTAACAAGATAAGCCTGTAGTGCTCAGATAAAACTTAATAGTGTTTCTGTATAGTAATCACTTCTGAATGACATCAACCTGAGGTTGGTACCTTTGTAACCAAACATTCATGGAAGCCCATTTCAGAAACTGATTGATTGTTGACACTGAACGCAATCGGTATATGAGAAAACCAAATTACCATGGCCCTTGTCATCCTCCTAATTGTCCTTCTGAATCCTTGAATAAAGTAAGCCAGAATTTCTTGACTAGCATCAACTTATGAGACATAATAGTGCAATATGAACCTTCAGCATCATTTTTATAGATTGGCACAGAAATGTAAATGGTTGTGTGGGCTACAGAATGAAAAGCAGCACATAGAACAATTCTTTGATGTAGAATCTACAAATAAAAGTACAAAAAGAAGAGTCTAAAGAAGAAAAGGTCATCCTAAAAGAAAAAAAAAAGATTCTCCAGAAAAATTTTGTGAGGTAATATCATTTTTAAAGAAAAAAATGGATTATGATCATTGTGATTGATGAAAATTGAACCATACATAATCTTTATCTTCAAGTTGCAATTCTATAGTTTCTTTCTGTTTTCTAAAATAGACCCATGGAGCAAATTGACTAAACTCTAGTATTCTTCAGGATCTGACCTAATGAATGTGGAGATAATACTAGGAAAAATGTATTTGTAGTATCGGTAGGGGTTTTACAGACTTTAATGAGTTGCAAAAATTAAGAACAAAATTGACAATAAGTAACAATTTTCCAAATGATAAAGAAGAAAAGAAACCTTATCTAGTTCAAAGGGAAGGTGCATTATTTTATTTGTTCATCATTCTGATTTTATCCCAAGATAGCATCCCAATTCATTCCCAAGGAGCCTTCCAGGTCTGGTAAGAGGATTGTCATTGCTCCATTTGGACTGAAACTATTTTCTTTGTGTGTCAGTAATTACCTGTACTTGGTCAGCTAACAGTGGAACATTTAAATTCAGCTTCTGTGGCTTCCCCCAGTGGATTTTCTTATGGAGAAGCACTTCCTATTCAGAGCCAAATATGAAAATAAAAGGATAGGATTTGACATTTTTTTGTATTTAATAGTTTTTATTTGCCAAATATATGCATGGGTAATTTTACAACATTGACAGTTGCCAAAACTTTTGTTCTAATTTTTCCTCTCTTCCCCTCCCCCCAGATGGCAGGTTGACCAATACATGTTAAATATGTTAAAATATAAATTAAATACAATATATGTATACGTGTCCAGACAATTGTTTTTCGGTTCAAAAGGAATTGGACTTTGAAATAGTGTACAATTAGCCTGTGAAGGAAATCCAAAATGCAGGCGGACAAAAATAAAGGGATTGGGAATTCTATGTAGTGGTTCACAGTTATCTCCCAGAGTTCTTTCGCTGGGTGTAGCTGGTTCAGTTCATTATTGCTCTATTAGAACTGATTTGGTTCATCTCATTGTTGAAAATGGCCACATCCATCAGAATTGATCATCATATAGTATTGTTGAAGTATACAATAGAATTTGACATTTTAAATGAATATTTTGGAACTAGTGCAAAGACCACATTCATTTTCAGATTCCATATCAATTAGGTATCTGATCAAAGGAAGACCATTTATTTAAGAATTTTAATTCACAAGCAAACAAGTGTTGTGGTCCATCATAGTATGTATTGACATCATTTTTCTCAAAGTTACAAAATCTCTGGATTGGAAGCAACCTTGAAGACCATATACTTCAATTTAAATTTGAAAAAATACTCACTAGACAACTTGTCTCACATTTCACAATTTACTCTTTGCTGGATAGGCTCTAGTGAGGAGCAAAGTTACCAACTCCAGAAGCAGTTGTTTAATGTTGAGCTATTTAGATGCATCAAGACTAAATCTGGAACTTTTATACTTGGTTCCTAGTTTGACCGTAGAAAGACTGTTAATTTAGGTATCAGAACTCTTCTGAAATCATTAATTAATCATTAGTTAATTGTTATAATAAATATGCTTAAACATTGTACTCTTGGACTAGAAGATCTTTGTGCTCCTCTGATTCAACCTCTTTTATCTTGCAGGTGATGAAACTGAAGTCTAGAAAGATTTAAGTGAATTATCCACTCAGCTAGTAAGTGACAGAAGGAGGTTTTGAACCCAGATCCTATGATTTCTGACTTAGTATATTTTTTACCACACAATGCTGCCTCTTTCTAGAGAAGAACATATTTGATTTTTCAACCTTAAAAATCCCTGAGAGATGTGGTGGCAGGTCATCTTTATGTAGGAAAAAAAAAAAAAAAAACCTCTGTTGGGCAAAGATTTCACAATGCTATCCAAAGAAGGGAAAATCTTAGACATTTTTGTTCCATTAACATGATACAAAATGAAATAGAAATTTTGATTTTTCTTTTCCTTTAGCCAAATGGAAAAACTTAAAAAAAAACTGTCAAGATGATGTGAATTACCTCATTTGACTACCTACTATAATAAAATGATCTAAGTAACCAACAAATCTTTGTTGCTATGAAGATAGAGTTGAAAAGTCAACCTGCATTAGAAGCTGTATTATGCTCTATCCACTAAAAGAGACAATGCAACTAGCTCCTGAAAACAAAATAAAATATTTCTTCCACTTGCACAAAATTACTTCATAATCACTTTAAATGAGAAAAATCTTTCGGTAATGACATTTAGGTCAAATTTGTATTTGTACACAATTTAGGCAGACATATATATTTTCAAATCCAAAACTAAAAAATAAGACTATATGCCCTTTTGCTTTGAAATATTTTGAAAAGTCCAAGAATGATTAAAAAAGAATTATGTCCAACATAAGACTGCTATTTTGCCTACGTAAGGATCCTCTTTTTTTCCTTTCTGCTACTTATTTTTTCTCATGTCCCTTGCCCATTTTTTATTCAAAAAATGGATATTTATTGACATGCCTAAGTTCCAGTAATTCCATTCACATAAATAAGGCAGTGCCAGGAAGTCAGTTCCAAACCTCCAGAAACAAAACCCAATCCTAACAATAAGTATATTGAATGAGCCATCACATAGTATCTTTCATTTGTAAGTGACTTCATTTCATCTTCAAATTAGTAGGAATTATGTTCAGAAGCTCTTTTTGTCTGAACCAATTTCCTCTTGCAATTTTTTTTTCTGTTTAAATCCCTAGCCAGCAGTCCTGCAGAGATAAAAACTCTCAAAGCTGCTCAGTTTTTTTTTTTTTTTTTTAGCTTTGTGAAAAGCAGCTTGTTTCTTGGGCAACTTCTAAATCACCCACTAGAAAGTTACTTGCTGATTAGTTTGACATATTTTTATTGTGCAAAATATAGCAAAGGAAGAATGATCATCTGTGATAGTCAACCTCTATCAAAAATATGGCTGAAAAATAGGAGGCAATGGTATGTGTGCTAAAAAGATGGTATGTGAAAGAAATTGGAATTGTTTAGTCTTTAAAGATAAAGAAAGGCATAAACATTTTGAATGCATTTTGATTATATTAAACCAAAATGAGAGTGTTATGTGACTTTATCTGGTTCAAACCTGAAGATTTAGAGAAAAAAAATATTGCATTAGATTTATTTGCAGATTACATGGGATATATATATATAATAATATACAAGAATTCCATGAGTATTTGAATATGCATTAATTTTATTCAACTAATAAAAATATAATACTGTCTGAAAAATAAACTGGGGAGATATTCATATACCTACAATTTCCAGGAGAACTGCCACGACCAGAATTAAGACCAATGCATAGAAATTCCAAAAGGATAAATTCTTGATGAAAAAAGCTTCCTAACAATTTATGCTACTTGAGTAGAAAGGCTGTCTCTCAAGCTGGTGACTTCTCTTTCAGTGAGGCTCTTTAATTTCAAGGTAAAAAGGTCACTTTTAATGTAAGTTATAATGGAGATTCTTTGCTTTCTTCAAGTACAGCTTGGACTAAATGGCTTTTGTCCTGCTAAAATCAACGTGCATTAGTCCAATGAAATCATAGATCATAAATGTACAAAGCTACACACATTATTCACATGTACTTCATAATTTAGAAACAAAAGTATATGGTTCTTTAAGATCTGCAAAATATTTTACAAGTATTATCTTATTTTCCACTTACAATGATCCTGGGAAGTAAGTGCATTATTATAACCATTTTACAGATGAAGATATTTAGGTAGATAAGATTCACTGATTATATAGGGTCACACTGCTTTTAAGTATCTGAAGATGGATTTGAATTCAGGTCTTCTTGGGCCTAGGCCCAGTTCTCTGTGCATTGCATCATATAATACCCTAAGAATAGCCACATAGGAAAATAGATAGATAGATAGAGCGATAGATAGATAGAGAGATAGATGATAGATAGATTCCTTCCACTATAGAGAGCTCATCTCTAAATAATATTAGAAAGTTACCTCATGGATAGTATACATTCCTTACAAACACTGCTGACAGTTCATATTTTTCTCACTTTAGGAGAACAACTATATTCCCAAGAAGCCTCTTTTTGAATGAATACTAGCAAATATTTATGCTGCTTTTACATTACATCAAAACAACATTTTCAATCAATTCAGTTCAGTAGAGGGAAGGGGAAGTAAACAATCAATACAGTGTAGAAAAATATGGAATATTAAATTCTTGGCATTATGTAGGAAAGGGAGTAAAATACTTTTTACAAGGATGCAAGAAAAGCAAACAAGAATCAGTGAGAATCCTGCTTCTCCCCACAAAGTTCAATCTTTTAAATAATACCCTCCTGAGGATAAAACACAATAAAACAAAATAATTGTTGTATTTGCTATTTACTGATCAAAATAAACCCCTAAATTTACTATTGAGTAAATTAATCTGGAAATGATGGTAGCAATTAATTTATTGTTTTTAGAGTTTATATGTCTTTTTTATGGATAAATAACATGTAATAACATCAGAAACTAATTGTAGTATTTCAATTAAAAAAAAAAAAAACTATGAAGTTTCTGTCTTGTTTTAACCAGTTTCTCTAGATAACTACATACTATAGTTTGGAGGACACTGTTTTGAATTGTTTCATTTTTAAATGTGTGTATGTATATATGAATATACATGCACTTAATATACTTATATAGCTAACAAAAGAAAAGGTAAATCATTTTATCTGCTTTGAGAGTATAGTATATAGCTATAGCATAGAGAATAGCCAAAATAATACATGTAGACTCACTCAGTTTTTATTCTGTTGAAAATGAATGCAAAATAAGTGGATGAAGAAAATTAAGTTACAGGATTAGGATTAAAAAGAGAGACTAAGAAAGAAAACAAATACAAATAAAATGAAGGGAAATTCAAAAATAGTGATTATCACTTTGAATGTGAATTGGATGTTTATAGAAACTCTCTTTTTGGTGGCAAAGAAATGGAAATTGTAGGGATCCATATCAAGTGGGGAATGGTTAAACAAGTGGTGATATGTGGTTGTGATGAAATAATACTGTGCTATAAAAATGATGAGCTCCATATGGAAATATATTAAAAATAAATGTATATATACAAAAATATTCATAGCAGCCCTTTTTGTAGTGACAAATTCCTGTAAGTAAGTGGATACCCTCAGTTGGGCAATAAGTAAGAGAATATAAATGTAAAGGAATATTTTTGTTCTATAAGAAATGATCAGCAGGGTTATTTCAGAATGGCCTGGAGAAACTTATATGAACTGATGCAAAGTGAAGTGAACAGAACCAAGAACACAATAGCAACTTATGGACATGGCTCTTTTCAACAATGAGATGATTCAGGCCAATTCCAATAAACTTGTGATGGACAGAGCCATTTACATCCAGAAAGAGGACTATGGGGAATGAATGTGAATCACAGCATAGTATTTTCATTGTTTTTGTTGTTTTATTGCTTTCTTTCTCTTTCTCAATTTTTTTCTTAATTTTATCTGATTTTTCCTGTGTAGTGTGTTAAATATAGAAATATGCTTAGAAGAATAGCACATGTATAAACTATATTGATTACTTACTGTCTAGGGGAGTGGGGTATGGAGAAGAGAAGGAGAAAAATTTGGAAAATAAGGTTTTGCAGGGGTGAATGTTGAAAACTATTTTTGCATCTTTTTTGAAAATGAAAAGCCATTATTAAAAAAAAAACTCCAAAAAAAAATGAAGTACATATATAATCCACATCAGATTGCTTCTTAATGTGTAGAGAGGGGAGCTAAGGAAAGGGAGTAAGAAAAAAGATTGAAAATCAAAATCTTACAAAAATGAAAGTTGAAAACTGTCTTTACATGTAACTAGAAAATATTATGCTATTAAAATATTTTTAAAAAGAAAGAAATGATGAACTCAAAAATATTAGATAGACAGAAAGCCTTGCAAAAAGTAGTGAAGAGCTAAGTTAGCAGAATGAAGATAACACTACATATAATAAAAGCAATATTGTTTCAAGAAAGACTTTGAGGGACTAAGTCATTTTGACTATTATAAATACACAGTTTAAAAATAAAGAACATATGAAGGAAGATACTATCTATATCTAGAGAGAGCAGTTATAAGTCTAATGGTAGCCATTTCTAGGGTGAAGGGGAGAAGGGGAAAAAAGAGGAAAAAATCAATTTATATGAAAATGAATACTGAATGGCAGTAAGGTGAGGAAACTTAAGACACCCTGGGGACTCGGTTCCTCATTTCTATAGCCATCTTTGTTATGGTGAAGAAATTTTAATTCTTTATCTCTATCTTGTTTCTCTGTCTTTCTGCTTCTGTCTGTCTCTCTCTGCACTTCTCTCTCTGTTTTTATCTCTATCTTTGTTTTTCTCTATATCCTTCTTTGTCTCTTTCCCTGTCCTGATCTCTCTCTCTTATTTTGGATTTTATTGACCATGACATTGCATTATGCAGATGGACAAGAAACACTTTGTAATTGAAACAAATCTGGTAGAGAAAAATTTTGTTACTTGGTATTTGATAGAAGGTTTATTTCACTCATGAAGCATTCTATTTTAAATTAATAAATGATTTTTGTGTGTTCATAGAAGTAGACATTATTTTATTATATTTTGAAGAACATGAATTATTAAAAATGTTATCAAATAATTATTCTGTACAAAACAAAATTTTAGAAGTTTCAAATAAAATGCCAATGACTGCTTATTATCACAATTTGAAAAATATTTTTTTTAATTTAAGGTTTTAATTTTTAAAATATATACATGGATAATTTTTGACATTCACCCCTAATATGAGTCATGTACATCAGAATTGATCTTTTTGCGATGTATAATGATCTCTTGGTCCTGCACTTAGTATCAGTTCATGTAAGCTCTCTAAAATCATCCTGTTGTTCATTTATAATAGAACAATAATAATCAATAACATTCATATACCATAACTTATTCAGCAATTCTCCAACTGATAGGCATCCACTCAGTTTCCAGTTTCTTGCCACTATAAAAAGGGCTGCCACAAACATTTTTACATATGTGGGTACTTTTCCCTCCTTTATGATCTTTTTGGGATATAAGCCCAATAGAAACACTGCTGAATCAAAGGGTATGCACAGTTTAATAACTTTTTGAGCATAGTTCCAAACTGCTCTTCAGAATGGTTTAATCAGTTCACAACTTCATCAACAATGTATTAGTGTCCCAGTTTTCCCACATTCCCTCCAACATTTGTCATTGTCTTTCCTGTCATTTTAACCAATTTGAAAGGTATGTAGTGGTACCTTAGAGTTGTCTTAATTTGAAATTCTCTGATCAATAATGATTTAAAACAGCTTTTAAAAATATTGCAAATATATCTTTAAAATGTTTCCTTAATTTGTTTTAAAAATACTATTCCCCCAAAATGGACTTTCTATATTGTAGTAGCAGATGAAACTATAGATTCAGACTTGTTATTTTCTTAAATTTTCAATTGTTCATGGGATGGATGATTGATTCTATCTAATGACTTTTCAAACAAGTTAAGAAATCCTATAGTCAGGACTGGAACCTTAGTCCTCTGATTCCAAATAAAAAAACTCAATCCTGTACCAAAGCCATCTAATTTTTTTTTTTTAACACTTTAGACTTTATTGAAAATATACAAGAGTAAAAATATACAAGAGTAAAAGATCTGACTCATAGAACAAGCTTTTTCACTTAACACTGTGAACTTGGTCAAATATGTCATTCTTTAATCCTCAGATTGCTCATTTATAAATTTGTAAATTTCAGCTAATTGATATCTACAGTTACAAAATACACTCCCTCTTTACTCCAAGGTGAATATGAAAGCTTTGGGAGAAAGGGTGATAATGCATTCACTTCTGGACTTCAGAATGTTCATGGACATTCAATTTAGATTTTCTGAGAGCCATTTAGAGACATGAGACAAGAGAGTTAACAGACAGGGTAGGACTGGATAAGTAGAGAAGAATCATCAGCATAGAAATGAAAACTAAATGTTCATGAGAATTGATGCTATGACTAATATATCACAGAAGCAGAAGAAAATAAAGGCAAGGACTGAGCCCTGTTCATGGTTAGCAGTTATGACCTCTGGGCAAAAATCCAACAAATGATCCTGAGGGGGAGCTATCAGAAAGTAAGAAGGATTGAGAATGTCACCCCCCCCCCCCAAAAAAAAAAAAAAACACAATTAAAAAGAAGAGACCAGAAAGACAAGAGAGGTAAAGAAAGTGATGAAAAGGGGTAAGGGCTAAAAAGAGTTCCGGCAAGTTGAGGATTGAGAAAAATCGATAAAATTTAGCAATTGCAACATAATAGGGAATTTTAGAGAAAATAGTTTCAGTTGAATAACATTGGAAGCCAGACTTAACATATAAGAAGATTATGAGAGGAAAGAAATTGGAAGCAACTCTTGTAGTCCTTCTCAAGGTGTTTTGTTATAAAAGGAAGAAGAGACATAGTATAATAACTAATGGGAATAGAGAGATCAAGTTAGTGATTTATTTTTTTGAGAGAGTGAGGTAATGATCATGTTTCTAGGCAATAGTGAAGTAGCAAGTAGACAGGAAAAACTGAAGATAATTGAGAATTGAATAATAAAAGGGACAATCTTATGGAATAGAAAGGATAGAATGGGATCATTTCTTAATATAAAGAAGGTTACTTTGGCCAGTAGAAGTGTCACCTCATTAAGTGTCATAGGGTGTAGGCAGAGATAACCAAAGAAGGCATCTGAGCAATGTGAAATTAGAGAAAGGAAAAAAGAGGAAGTTCTTAGCAAATTGCCTGTGGTTTACCTATGTGAATTTGCTTGAGTCACTTAACATTGTTGGGCCTCTCTTCATTGCAAAATAAGTTAAATTATTTCTAATGTCCCTTCTAGTTTCACTGCAATGATTTTAGGAAGTTAGAAAAATTTAGGAAGACATATAAACTAAGAAGAACTAGTAAAACAATATACATATAGAACACAATAATGCACACTGTAAATATAGCTAATATAAAAAAAAAAAAGAAGCTAAAATCTGAGATAAGGGAGAAACCAAATTTTGCCTTGATAGACAGGAAGTGGTATCTCTTTCCTTTCGGGACTGACATTTAGACTATTAAATGTGATTACTGAATTAGTTTTGCTTAAATATTTTCTTTATTATAAAGGACATAGTTCAATTCCTATGCATGTTTGTAAGGGAGAAGGCTGCCATACCCAAATATTAATTATGATATAAAAAGTAAGATCAGCAATACAAGCTTTTTATTTCTTTTTAAGAGGGGTTGCTCTGGAGAAACCTCCCCTTTTTTTCAGAGTCCAGATTAAATAGGAAAGGAATTTTGGTTTAGATGGCTAAGTTCTGAAGTATGATAAAAACAGAGCTTGTGACTGAAAATCTTTATTTTCTTAGTGAAGTCACAGACAAAATCCTTTGCTGAGAACAGGGTAGGCTTTTAAATATATGCCACAGAAAGTATCACAGATTCAAACATAGGAAAAAAATAAAACGATTTCTATTTAACAGAATAAGCTTATTTGACATTAAATAAAACACCTTTGTAGAAAACCCAGTTAGTAGTATTTCAAACTCTCCAAAAATCCTACAAACAGACTTTGAATGTATTACTAATTTGACTGTAATTTAAATTCTGTGCTTTGTCTTTTAGGTCTCATGTTTATATTATTAATCAAATAAACATTTCATTATCATCATCATCCAGTATCCACTGAGTAATTACTGGCATCCAACTTTCCTAAGCAAGACATATAAGACACCAAAACATTGTAAAAGTAAACAATATTTAGTTCAAAAATATACAATATTGGCAAATTGAGAGTTAATAAGATTAAGAATATTTGGGGGGGGTCTGTTTTTTGAAGTAAGAGGTCAGTTAGTTGATATTCTGTAAATATGTCTAGTCTATGCAATGTCATTTAAAATGAATGCTGATGAAGAATTACAGCAATTAAAAACATACAAATCTTATATGCCTCCCACTAGCAAAATTTAATGACAACTTGTCTGTTGAATTAGCCTGTTCAGTGAATAAATCTGAAATGTGCCAATTATGCAAACTCAATACAGTACATACAGTGAAATGTTCATAAACAAGTACCTGCTGTGACAAAAGTTTTCTATCATTATTGGTGATGTTCCAGAGTCAATCTCACTTAGTAATTGCTAGGAGGGCAATTGCTGCCAGCTCCCCTTTTTGAGAACTCTCCCAACTCCCCTAGAGACAGCTAACTGAGGAGATCAAGAGCTTAATTCGATCTTCACTTTTAGGTAAGTAAATGTGTTCAACAATTGCAGTAAATGTCCCCATGACCGCAGATAAAGACAACTCTGGAAGTTAGGGTTTTTAGGCATTTTTGAATGATTGCTTATGGAGACATTAAGAGGGAAGGAAAGAAATAAAAGATCAAGTACCTACAATATACCAGGCTTGATGCTAAGCACTTTACAAATATTATTTCATCCATTTACTGTAATAAGTCTATGAAGCTAAGAGATTCTATTTCTGACTGTCATTAATAGCCAGAATTATCTTCCCCCATTAGAATGTGAGATCCATGAAGGTAGATTGACTTTGTCTTTGCTTATATTCTATTCTATGTGCTTATGTTATATTCTATTCTATGCACTTAGCATTGTGTGTGACACATAGAAAGTCTTTGATAAAAGCTCAATGATTTCATTTAACTGGAAATGTGAAGTTGAGAAAAGTATTTCTTTTTCTTCTGTAGTTCCTCAGCTATAAAATCAGTGGTTAAATAAGTTGATTTCCCAGTTCTTAAAACTACCTTTTCTAATGGTAATTTTACACAACCATATAGTATTTGAAGATTTACAAAACATTTTTCAGACAACAAGATATTTGTTTTTTTTTTTTTTTTTTTTTTTTTTTTTGAAAACAAAATAGGATTTTATTGTATATTTTTTTCAAAAAGCAAGAGATACAAGCTGGAGACTCAGGGTTTCATGTTGATGATGAATGAGATGAGGTGAGATCTTTCAAGACAGTTGTGAAAATCCAGTAAGGCTTCATCTACTTCAGAGTTCGAGTAGGCCTGAAGGACTCTGAAGTTCGAGCAAAGGGCATTGCCTTCCCCTCTTATGACATCTCCCTATTTCATCCAAATATGGGCAACTATGTACTTATTGGTCAAGTTCAATTTCACGGGTAGATCTCGTGTTTAGAATGTAAGACTCTCAGCCAATGAGGATGAGGGTCAGTGGTGGGAGGGGCGTTTTGCGTTAGGGATTTTTTTTTTTTTTAATTTTTTATTTTATTTTATAATTATAACATTTTTGACAGTACATATGCATGGGTAATTTTTTACAACATTATCCCTTGCACTTACTTCTATTCAGATTTTTTCCCTTCCTCCCCCAACCCCTTCCCCCAGATGGCAAGCTGTCTTATATATGTTAAATATATTACAGTATAATTTAGATACAATATATGTGTGTAGAACCGAATTTTTTGTTGCACAGGAAGAATTGGATTCAGAAGGTAAAAATAATAGTTTACATTCATTTCCCAGTGTTCCTTTTCTGGATGTAGCTGGTTCTGTCCATCATTAATCATTGGAATTGGATTAGCTCTTCTCTATGTTGAAGAAATCCACTTCCATCAGCATACATCCTCGTACAGTATCATTGTTGAAGTGTATAATGATCTTCTGGTTCTGCTCGTTTCACTCAGCATCAGTTGATGTAAGTCTCTCCAAGCCTCTCTGTATTTCTCCTGTTGGTCATTTCTTATAGAACAATAATATTCCATAACATTCATATACCATAGTTTACCCAACCATTCTCCAATTGATGGACATCCATTCATCTTCCAGCTTCTAGCCACTATGAAAAGGGCTGCCACAAACATTTTGGCACATACAGGTCCCTTTCCCTTCTTTAGTAGTTCCTTGGGGTATAAGCCCAGTAGTAGTATGGCTGGGTCAAAGGGTATGCACATTTTGATAACTTTTTGGGCATAATTCCAGATTGCTCTCCAGAATGGTTGGATTCTTTCACAACTCCACCAACAATGCATCAGTGTCCCAGTTTTCCCACAGCCCCTCCAACATTCATCGTTATTTGTTCCTGTCATCTTAGCCAATCTGACAGGTGTGTAATGATACCTCAGAGTTGTCTTAATTTGCATTTCTCTGATCAATAGTGATTTGGAACACTCTTTCATGTGAGTGGAAATAGTTTTAATTTCATCATCTGAAAATTGTCTGTTCATATCCTTTGACCATTTATCAATTGGAGAATGGCTTGATTTCTTATAAATTAAAGTCAATTCTCTGTATATTTTGGAGATGAGGCCTTTATCAGAACCTTTAACTGTAAAAATTTTTTCCCAATTTGTTACTTCCCTTCTAATCTTGTTTGCATTAGTTTTGTTTGTGCAGAAACTTTTTAATTTGGTGTAATCAAAATGTTCTATTTTGTGATCAATAATGATCTCTAGTTCTCCCTTGGACACAAACTCCTTCCTCCTCCACAAGTCTGAGAGGTAAACCATCCCATGTTCCTCCAATTTATTTATGATTTCGTTCTTTATGCCTAAATCTTGGACCCATTTTGATCTAATCTTAGTATGTGGTGTTAAATGTGGGTCCATGCCTAATTTCTGCCATACTAATTTCCAGTTTTCCCAGCAGTTTTTGTCAAATAATGAATTCTTATCCCAAAATTTGGGATCTTTGGGTTTGTCAAACACTAGATTGCTATTTTTATTCACTATCTTGTCCTGTGAACCTAACCTATGCCACTGATCAACTAGTCTATTTCTTAGCCAATACCAAATGGTTTTGGTGACTGTTGCTTTATAATATAGCTTTAAATCAGGTACACTTAGACCACCTTCCTCTGACTTTTTTTTCATTAGTTCCCTTGCAATTCTCGACCTTTTATTCTTCCATATGAATTTTGTTGTTATTTTTTCTAGGTCATTAAAATAGTTTCTTGGGAGTCTGATTGGTATAGCACTAAATAAATAGATTAGTTTGGGGAGTATTGTCATCTTTATTATATTCGCTCGGCCTATCCAAGAACATTGAATGTCTTTCCAATTATTTAAATCTGACTTTATTTTTGTGGCAAGTGTTTTGTAATTTTGCTCATATAATTCCTGACTCTCCTTTGGTAGATATATTCCCAAATATTTGATACTATCGACTGTTATTTTGAATGGAATTTCTCTTTGTATCTCTTGCTGTTGGATTGTGTTGGTAATGTATAAAAATCCTGAGGATTTATGTGGATTTATTTTGTATCCTGCGACTTTGCTAAACTTCTGAATTATTTCTAATAGCTTTTTAGCAGAGTCTTTGGGGTTCTCTAAGTATACCATCATGTCATCTGCGAAAAGTGACAATTTGATTTCTTCATTTCCTACTCTAATTCCTTGGATCTCTTTCTCGGCTCTTATTGCCAAGGCTAGAGTTTCTAGTACTATATTGAATAGTAATGGTGATAGTGGGCAACCTCAACAAGATATTTGTTATTTGATATTTGATATAATAATTCCCTTTTTACATATAAGGTCACAGGTTGAGAAGCTTAAGTTACTTGCTCTGGGTCATATTGTGACCCATACTTTTCTTGGCACATATTAAAATTAATTCTCTCTTTCCATACTTCAAACCCAGGTCATCTAATTCTGAATATATTATCTTTCTATCACGTCAATAAAACTTAATTGTAGGAACAGATGAAAACAGATTGATCAGGTAGTAGATTAGCTGTACTGTAACTAATCTGTGCAACCAAGAAAGTACCATTGACAGACATATGAGTTCCCCAGCATTTGGAGTCAAAAAGCCCACTCCTTTCTGTGAGAAGTCTTCATGTATTAGAGAGTCATTAGGGAATAAACACTGGTTTAAGTGCCTTCATAGAGAAATTTTTTGAGGGACAATTGAAATAATATTGCTGTAGAAACCATGGTGCAATACAATTAGATATTTAAGTAACTCTAGTACCTAGGGATTAAGAAGCATGAGTCTTAGACTTTTGCTTAGGTCCTCCATAAAAATGATTTTCTTCTACCAAAACCAGCTTCAATAGAAACCTCCCAAGTCCTCTATTTATGTTTTAATAACCTGCACTAGTCAATCTCCAATAGATCTTTTTAGACTCATTGTGTTTTATTCCTCTTCCTGATTTCTTTACGCCAATCATACTGGCCTTCCACTCCTTACTATCCTATATATAAGCCATATAGTTAGTTACTGCTCTAGGGAAGGGTACTGATGAAAATGTGGCAAATTATAAAAAGCCTACATCTCTAGTTATTTTGTGGTTATTTACTAGATTTTGTCATGGAAAAATCATCTAACCTCGATAAGCCTGCTTTCTAATTTATAAATGGGAATTTTAATGTCATTAATTGTGGTTTTAATCAAATATGATAATGTACAAAGTTATTTAAGAAGAAAAAACCCTCAATTATTATATAAAAGTGACTTTTTAAAGTCAATAGATAACTTTTTAATAGGAGACTATAAAATACAAAATATAACAAAGAAATATCTTAGATTAGTTAGATGAAAGCTATTCCTGGACTATGAATTTACCTTTACAAACAAAAACACATAATATGTGAGACAATAAATTTAGAGCAAAATAGTACTTAGTCAACAAACAATAAATATTTAATAAGTACTTGTTCTGTGCCTAGTACTGTTCTAAGCATTGGGCATACAAATATGGAAAAAAAATAATAAAAAGACATCAAGGAACTTATGATCTAATAGGAGAAGATAATTTATAAAAGAAAGTTGAAATGGAGGGAAGATGCTTTGCATGACAGAAATGTTTAAAAAAAAATGTCCAAAATGAAAATAGCCAGAAAAGCGAGAGAAGTCCAAATATGAGTGTAACCAGAGAGGAAATGAAATATCTGACCTGTTCCACATCCATACAATTTTGTCTTCCAATTAGAAGGGCAAAGAGCAATTGGAAAGTGTGAAAAGTATGGCTGACTAGATCATCTATGATGATGAGATTTGTCAATGATAAACTTACTAAGACTGGGGAAAGAGTCAAAGAAATACAAAATGAGTGTTGCTGATGAAGCCAAAGAAGTCTAAAACTGAATGCAGATAAATGGAAGATAAAAGACATGCCTTTATTGCTGTTGCTGACTCATTTTTCTGTCATGTTTGACTTTTGATGACCCCATCTTTTTGTCAAAGATAAGGAAGTACTTTACCATTTCTTCTTTAGCTCATTTTACAGATGAGGAAACTGAAGCAAACAGAATTTAATGACTTGCCCAGAGTCCCATAGTCCAAGGACAAATTTGAACAAACATGAGTGTTTGTGCCTCCATGTCCACAGTCTTTAAGTATTGTACCACTTACTGCCTGTAGACTTAGCATGAATACCATCTAAACTACGGATTGTACTTACAGATGAACAATCTATATTAGCATGAAATATAGTATATATATATTTGTGCCTATATGTGCATATGTATGTATTTACATAAGGAAATAAGCAGGTAATGGATAAAGAATATAGTGTGCAAGTGTGGCTTAGCTCTCTAGAAATAGCATTAAATGTACTAAAGTTCAGAATGAACTGAAACTGGAAAATAAACTAAAGACAATTTTTTAAAAAATATTTTTTGTCCTTCTACTGGGGCAAGAAAAGGAAGATAGGTCTGAAGCTTAGAGGCAAAATACTTCCAGAAAGATTGAGGAATGGTTTTCTTCCATACTCTCAGCAGTCTTTCTTTAAGACATAATCAAAAGCTTTTTTCTACATGAACCCTTTTGTGATCACCACACCCACAATATTTATATCCTGTATCTAATTAGCTAGTATACATTTTAGTTTATTTACCTTTAATGTATTTTGGGGGGGGGGTGTGCGTGTGTGTGTGTGTGTGTGTGTGTGTGTGTGTCCTTATTGTCCCCTTTCACACAATTAGAATTCAGTTCTTCTGGTTCCAAAGGGTTAAGTATCCCAAAGAGATCATAAATCAGGGCAAACGTGTTGTAACATTCCTTTTTACTTAGTTAGGGAATTGCTGAATAAGTTATGGTATATGAATGTAATGGGATATTATTGTTCTATAAGAAATGATGAGCAGGCTGATTTCAGAAAATCCTGGAAAGACTTATATGAACTGATGCTAAATAAACTGAGCAGAACCAAGAAAACAGTGGCAATAATATTATATGAGGAATGACGGTGATGGACTTGGCTCTTTTCAATAATGAGGTGATTCAAGTCAGTTCCAATAGACTTGTGATAGAAAATGCTATTCACATTCAGAGAGAGAACTATAAGATACTAAATATGAATTGGAGCATTGTTGCTTTTTTGCTTTTTTTTTTTTCCCATTTGACTTGAACTTCTCGTGTAGCATGACAAATATGGAAATATGTTTAGGAGAATTGTACATGTTTAACCCTATTGGACTGCTTGCTCCCTTGAGGAACCCAAGGTTTGGCAAAGGTGAATGTTGAAAACTATCTGCATGTATTTGAAAAATAAAATGCTAATTTAAAAAAAAAAAAAAAAAAAAGAACTCAGGGTTCTTGAAAGGAGAGATTGTTTTCATCATTTCACTGTATGTTCTTGTAGCAGAGAACAAAGAAAAATCAGTCTCATAGGATCTCCTTAATAAATGCTTCTTGACCAACTATCAATCATTATTCAGGGTAAATGAAAAATTTTGTCCATTCGATAAAATTGGAATATTTCAACTTTAGTTAACTCTAAGGTGAAATTCTATGCCTTATGAACTTTCATAATTTCTTAATTTCTGCTGTTGACTAATATTTGATTGTAATGGATTACTTCTATCATAAGAAAAAATCATGAACAGTCAAACTGAAACAGGTAAAATATCCAACTAATTAGTTTCACTGATAAAGGATTAGGATTGGGAAGAAATATTAAACTAATAGAGAAAGTTAATTGTAAATATTTGCATCCTTTCTGTCCTTAAACCACAACTAAATCTTCTTTTCTTTTCTTTCTTTCAAACCAGGGGAACTATATGCCATTCAGAATTCTTCTAGGTATTGTATGTTCTTTGTTCTCTTGCTCTCAAAAAGGACCTTGTTACTGATTGTTCTTCATTCTCAAAGAGGACCATGACATCTGGAAGCTGATATCATGACATGCAAGTGAACTGAATTTAAGTGAAGGAGGACTGTGTAAGGTCACCTTCCTCACTTTCTCCTTCAGAACTATTGGGGTCCAGTATTAAGATATAGATCAAGATGACTAGAGATGGCCCTGGATGCATGGGAAAACTTGGCCTTTTTCAGCTAAGATTTTTAACAGGTCTCAGGTTGACTGAGGCTGCAACCATTCAGTGATTAAGACTAGCTAGCAATTGAGGTAAAGAATCTCCTCTTTCACCTTGTTCCCCCCCAAAAAATAAATAAATAAATAAATAAATAATCTGGGAAGGGAAGACTCTCAGAAACAAAGCAAAATTGATCGCTGTTTACATTCAACATGAGTCAATCAGCTCCAATTAGGGCTTGGCCTAGGATCTATTGGTGACCTATGAGAATCAGATTTGTTTTGTTAAGTGAGGGAGAGCAGTTCAAAGTTACCAGTCTCACTTTCTCCTCCAGAATTAACTGATCCTAGAGGCAAGATATAAATGAAGACTACAAGAGATGGCCTGGATGAAATGGGATATTTTGTCCTTTTTTGAGTTAAAATCCCCAGCAAAACCTATTCAGTGATTAAGGCTAGGTAAGAATTGAGAATCAGTCTGGGAGAGACAGACATTCTGGATTTCTGATTGTCACAGAAACAATTGATATTTACAATCACTTTGAGCCAAGTTTGGCTGGGAGGTGGGGAAAGAGGGGAATGAGAATGACTAAGGGCTTAGGCTGAGATTTATACTTGGCAATCTCAGAGAGTCAGAGTGATTTGGGAGAGAATGTAGCCCTTAGGTACTGATAGGTCAGGGAATGAAATGATGAGGTCAAATGATGAGATGCAAGAATTGAGGTGGGAAATCCCCTCTGGTTGGAGGCTCAAGGAATCGAAAATCTGAAATATATGTGGCAAAAGGGATGTATTGGCACTGAGAAGTCAGCTTGTTAGGAAGACAGACTTCTTAGTAGACTTCTGTCTAGGACTAGCCCTTGATTATATCTGGTAAACCTTGGCCTAGGGCCTGGGTGCACTTTGGACTGCTCAATAAAGGATTATAATCCTGAGATCTCCAATTGAATACAATCACTTAACTGGAAGTCTGAACTACTGAGAGTGATCCCAGACTAATCTTCAACTCAATAGAGGGTGACCACATCTCTGGCCTCCAACTGAATGAGACCACCCAACTGGACTCCCTGAGGGTGGGTCTCAGAGGAGAGTTTGAGAATTGGGAATTTCCTCCCTAAAGGGTGACAAAGCCTCAGGGCCCCCCAAAAGTCAAAGGGGACACAATTTGCATCAGTACCAAAATACTTAGTGAGCTCTTAGAGCTCAAAATTTACATTCTTTTGGGCAGGCTGCTCACATAGACCTTTAGTGGACCACAAGTCTCAAGTAGTAGGTAGAAGAGGGAAAGGGAAGAGAAGGAAGAAGGGAAAGGAAGGGAGGAGAAGGGAAGGGAAAATTCATAAGACTTAGTATTCTACAATTTTGAAAATTAAATCGGAGAAATGAAATTTAAATTAGATAATTGAAACAAGGACATCAAGGAATAATCGAGGGTGGAATTTATCTTCCCCCAAAAGGATGGAAGTTCTTCAGGGGCAGGAACTGGCTTTTGCAATCAAGGATGGTGGTCTGACATTTGAAAGGATTATTTTATTCTTTGTCCTTAGCTCTCTGTTACCCTACACCCTTCTATGTAATGAGGTAACTTCTGTAAAATCCAATTAATGGGGAATCAAGGGAGGGACTTGTGCTTCAGGATATGAAATAAAATGCTGCCTTTGTATTTTCAAAGATGTGTCTACTCACCTAGGCACCCATTCCTGCAAGAATGTAAAATAAATCTTTTTTGGATGCATCAGTGAATCAATGGGGTTCTTGGTAGGATATTTTGCTTCTTACAGTGCCCTACTGAAGAATTTTTATTGGCTTCCTTTTTACATTAAGAAACTCCTTAGTCTTTCTCTTAAAACTCTACACATTCTTGTACCAGGCTATTTTTATCTGCATTGCTTCAGAAGTGTTCCTGTCTCCCTCTCAACATTCTAGACAGTTTAGGTTACTAGCTTTCTACTCCTCTCCTCCCCCCATGCTCTCATGTAGGCTGTGTCTGATCATCTAAATGACAGCACTTCATGTTCCCACCTCTTAAAATCCTACTCAGTACAGACTAGCTACGATCTCTCTCATTAATCTTCCCATCAATAAGTGATCTCTTTGTCTCTATCTCTGTCTATATCTTTCTTTCTCCCCTCTTTCTTGTATGATTCTTGTGTTCATGCATCAACATCACCCCTTCACACACAAAGTCCTTTGCCTCTTTGACATTTTTGTATGGCTCAACTCTTATCCATAGTGCTTTACACATACAAAGTTTGTACAGTGGAGACAATGCCAGTCCTAGAATCACAAGTTCAGATCTGGCTTCAGACATATTAGCTATATGATCTTGGACAAGTCATTTAATTTCATTTTCCTCACAGGGTAAGGCTGCTGAGAGGATTAAGTGAGTTAATAATTCTAAAGCATTTAGTATAATATCTAGTACACATTGGTTGCCATACAAATATTGTTGTAAATTATTATTATTATTGAAAACTTTTTAAATGAATTGACTACTGGTTTTCATGCAAGTACATGGAGAAAATTTCTATCATTCTTGGCTTCCAAATATGTTGCCTTTTAAAAATAATATCTAGTACTAAAGATAACATAGTTCAAAAAACACTAGACTTGGAGTCAAGTGAATTTTGACTTGAGTTTAGGCTTTTATCAGCTGCTAACTATTTCCTACTGCTTCAGTTTCCTCATGAATGTAATGAAATGGCTGGACTAGCTAGTGATTTTAAGGTTCTTTCCAACTCTTCATATACTAGCTCTATGGCAATTGTGGAGGGATACACAAGAAAGACTAATAATGAAAGAGAACTGTGATTATAAAAATGCAAACTACTTATTTGAATGCAAAAATATGTAAAATGCTTTTTTCAATAAATATCGTGTGCATAGTAATTTGGGGGGGATGGGTAATACTGATTTGGTTAGCATCTATTTTTTCCATACCAAAGTAATTTCACTTAATGGGCACATCTAATATTCAGACCAATATGGCAATCAAGAGAACCTCATTCCAATATCTATTGTTATGAAACTATGACATTTCTGTCCTCAATTAAAGAGAACAGCATGCAAGCAGCCTATTGACTCAGCTTAACAAATATGGTCTCTTAGGTATAGCAATACCTTAATATGGCAGCAGAACAGCTGCTGGGAAATGAAGTGATATGTTAACTGCACAGGTGTGTAAATAACCTAATCACAGGCTGAGGGGCAGAAAGGACTAGTTGTTCTTTTTATAGCAGGCATCATTAGTACTACAATATATTCAAGTTTTAATTTGCTATGATATTTAGATCTATTGAAGAAAAGGCATTCCAGTAAAGGCATTTACCCTTTGGTTTAAACTATTTTAAATTGCCTACTGTAATTAAAATCTAAGCAATGTAGATAGGTTTTCTAATGCTTACCACCTTAAATTTAAACTCTCATAATTAGTGTTATGTTTCCCCCCCTTCTTAGTTTTTATCCCTTTTCATCCCAGACTTTTAGAATCCAGACCACTAGTCCTTGGGGAAATTAATTTACTCATCTTTGGAGCTCTCTCTAAACAAGTTGATTGTTGTTTGTATTACTTTATACACCATATATATTAACTGATGCTAGACATTAGGCCATATTACTTAGGTTGTTGTTTTGTTGTTGTAGTTGTTGTTTTCTTTTCATCCTATACAGTCTTCCTGACGTGCAAACATATGCAGAAATGATCTCATCATTTACATGCTGCCTGAGAAATTCTCCCATCCCATCCCCACCCTCTACATCCTTTTTTTCTGGAAACAGAAATCAAAATGATAATAGTTACTTCTGAAAAAGGGGGTGTCATAAACATAATGTCATCATTTCTGTTACTACACAGACCAAATTTCCACTCCCTAGGCATCACTCCCTATATCTCTTATCTTCATCTATAATATTGTTAGCTTCTTGAGAGCAAAGACAATTTCTTTTTTTTTTTTTAATTTGTTTTTGCAGCACTTAGATCTCTACATGGCACATAGTAAGGGTATGATGACAACCTTTTTACATTTGTTCATTCTTTTATTTATTCTGTAATGGGTCTTCATCTTTCTCATTACTCCCCAATAGCTCCTCCTCTCCCACCTCCTGTAGTCTTCTCTTCACTCTTGTCTCCTTCTCTCCCCTTTGCTCTTCTCTCCTTCCCTCCCCTCCTCTCTCTTCTGCCCTCTCTTATTCTAGTTTCACTGGCCACCCAGTTTTCCTTAGACAACAACATATTCAAGTCATCTTTTATGCCTTTTCTCTGATGCTTCCTCTATCTGCAATTCATCTGCCCCTTCTTTCCTTTTTACCTCTAAAACCTCCATCAAGCTTCCTAAACTTTCTCATCTACTTCTTCCATGGAATCTTTTGATTATTCCAGGGCACACTTTGCTTCTTTTTCTATTCATTTTCACTCATACTTTTACTATATAAAGAAATAAATATTGTATCATATCTCACACACATATATAAGAGCATATATGGGCATATTTATGTAGTTATATATACATAAATGTATATGCATATGCACAAATATGTATGTGTATGTATAGCAGTTATCTCTCTAATTGTGTTGCAGAAATTAAAAATTGATTATACCATTACTCTATTTATAATATTGTTATTATTCACAAATTGTTTTTTGTGTATATCTTTTACTGCCTTCTCTACTAAGATTATAGGATTTATTTCTGAAAGGTACCTCAGACACCAATTAAATCAACTCTATAATTACATAGATTGAGAAACTGAGGCCCAGGAAAGTAAAGTGATTTCCCTATATTTTAGCAACTTAGAAATGATTGAACAAGTCAAATCCCAAAACCATTTTAAAAAATTCATTTTGTATGTTATAATGTCTTATGTTATACAAGGACATAAATCAAACATTTTCAATGAATAAGGTTTTATTGTCTAGTAGCATTTGTATAATCATCATGATTTTTTCCTCCTGAGGCAAAAAACTCTACTTTTATTAATTCCCTGAAAGAACGACTATTTTTTTTTAAAGTCTGCACAAACTGGAGCCTATGTCTTTCACAGGTCAAGTATCTTCTTTTACATAAGGCTTTTGCTGATTTCCCCAGCAGCTTATACTGTTTCCTAAAAATAACTTGCAATTTATGTGATCACAGACATAACTGGAAGGAAGGAATGTTAAAATCCATCTATTTCAGTTCCCTCATTTTAGAGGAAACTGAAGGACAGAGTTTATAAGTAGTTTGTCCAAAGTCACATAGGTGACACAGAATAAATTTGTTTTTTTTTTTCCAAAAAATGTATAGATTGTTTAAGTATGCATATATATGCATACATATATGTGTACCTATGTATTCATTCTTTTTTGATGTCCATCTGTCACTATGCTCAGTGGCCATTTCACAGTAAAACTATCTCAGCAGGTGAGCTAAACCAGGTAAAGGGTAACTCATAAATCTTAAAACCATCAATGAATTACAAAGATATATATTATAATCATTTGACAATTTGCCCTACCAAAAAGGTTGATTACAGGGTTACAATAGCCATGAAGGTGGCTAAAGGTACCACTGTGGAGGGCTTAGAGATTAGTCAGACATGGAAGAAACTAAAATCATCTACAGCATCTTGGGAAAACATCACTCACCCTGACTTTTGTCTAGCAACTGGACTCTGAAGACTCTGGAAAAGATGAGGCTGACAACTTTGTGCAACTCTGCCTCTTTTAAATCCAATTCATACAAGAAGTTAAGATATTACCCTATGGTGTCTTTGGGAAAAGGATATAAAAACTATATATACATATGCACATACCCAGAGAGACAGAGACAGAGAGACAGAGATATCAGTAGAATACAATCTTTTTGAAACCAGAGATTATTACATTTTTGTCTCTTCATTTTTAATGACTGCTCCAGTGTTTGGAGGACAGTAAGCATATTTTTGATTTGCCATTAAGGTAATTGGAATATACTTCCTATTATGCCTTCTTGAGTCACTCTTCAAACTTAAATGTATATTCATTAGTATCCTTTCATGACTTACACATTCATGAGCTGACCATGCAAAGAGCCTGACTACATTGCTCATGTTTGGCAAGTAATTTAGAGATGTCATGCTATATATCCCTGACCTTGAAAGTTAGCAAAATTCTAGTTTAGAAGTCAGGAAACCTGAACTCAGGTTCCAGCTCTATCATTGGCTAGCTTTATGACACTTCACATGTTGCCTTAATTATTTTAATTTCATTTTTAGAGGTATATATATAATAGTGACAAAGCACCTTAATGTCTAAGTGAGATATTTGAATGCTGATCATTTCCCTTTCAGCATGATCTGTGAAGAAAATTCAAATTACTGCTCTACTTGGATGGCAAGGAGGGTTACCTGAATTTGAAGAGAGAGGTCAAAAACTTAAATTCTGCTCTGTCACTGGTTACATTTCTTTGGGCTTCATTTTCCTCATCTATTATATGTGAAGGTTAGACTAGATGATTTCTAAGGTCTCATCCAGTTAAAATATATTATCCTGTGATCCTCACTACTATAATTAAATGGCATTTCCAAAGGCAAAAAAGACAAGAAAGAAAAAGTGATCACCAAGTAGGAGATGTTCATATATCACATGATAAAAAAAATTAATTTAAACAATATCTTTAGTTCAGGATGGCATGCTAGTTGTGAAGTTGATATTTTAACAGCTTTAATTAGTCCTCATCTCTAAAATAGCTTTCCTGCAAAGTAATAATTAAAGTACTGCAATGGTAAAGAAGGAATTTCTTCTGATAAATGAAAATAGACAAGTGTTCCACACCTGGAACAGATGCCTTCTGTCTCCTTTCCTGCAATCTCAAAAGATATGTGTGGGAGAGAGATGTGGAAGCGGAAGGGGTGGGAAGAGAGGGGAGATCATATGTTAATCCTCAAAGAAAGAATATGAAACCTGCCACCATATTAGTATAAATAAAGGCTTTATTTTTTGGTCATTTGGATGAAATACTTCACTCTACATGACAACAAACTGAAAAATAGGAGAGAGAGACACACACAGTAATTTAGTATAAAAGCAAGAGACAGCAGTCAGATGTCAAGTCCATCTTTTCTGACTTCTTTAGCACTTGTCAAAACAGGTGTGAGAAAATTGACATGTTCATTTATCCCATATTAAAATCTGCTGTTATAGTCCACAGAAAAAGAAAAATCAGTTTGAGAAGCTGCATGATTACATGTGACAACTAAGAAAATATTTGTCAACTTTAGTCATTGTTCTCAAGAGTATCCATTCTGCAATGCCTGAGTTCAAACATTAAATTACTTCTGATCAAGCACTCATGTGCTTTTGAAGTGAATATAAACCTGGTTGAGATAAAGAGAATTTAAGTCTTGGAATGACAAATGCAGTGAATAGAAACAGAACTTCTCACCTAAATGAACTAGAACTGCTCTTAATGGCCCCATTCCCTTTTTGAAGGCAGTCCTGGTGATCTGAGTGTTACAGAATTACCTCTCCTATCTACTTACATGTATTCTGTAAGGAACAGAGGAGGAAGGGAGGTAGGGGTTTATGTTGAAGCATTCAGCCTGCTCTGAGAAAGATTCAGTTGCTTCTATTGTTAGTGCCAGACTAGATAAAATGCCCATTAAATGACAGAGTTAGAGATAACAGGCAATTTCAACATCAATGGAACTAAAAGCATTGAGAGCTAGAATAGAGGGTCATTTCATTTTAATGCCTGGGACCATGGGGCCTCTGATTTGGGTTTCTGAACCTTTGCCAAGACAGCCAATTTTTATCAGGGAAAATTGATAAAAACAAACACAGCTCATACCACACAGGTGCATATGAAGAATGCAAAAATCAGAACAAACAAACTCTGGCTGAATTAAACACAACACTTTGATAGATTTCTGAGCACCATCCAAATACTCCACTTTATTGCCTCATGTTGTTTCTACCTCTCTCTTGGTATGTTTTGTGTAAAATTGGTGATCATTCATTTAGAAACATTTTCAGACAGTGATTCAAAAATACTGGCATTGGACATATCAGAATAACTGGGAGACTATCTTACAAGCAATGAGAAAGCAAATTTGGTATGCTTTGTTGTAGAAGAATGAGATGTTTCTTTGTAACAGAATGCAGTTTCACTATGGAGTTCTTGTAGGAAAATATATTACTTTCCAGCAAAATTCAAAGAGTTTGAATTTCTTAATATTTCTTAATATTCTTAGAAATGAAGTAACACTAGTAAGCATTTATTTCAATATGTACTATCTACCTTTACACAAATGTACAATTCTATTGAATTTCTTCCATGTTGACAATGCTATAAAAGGCAAACAATGGAAAACATGAAAGAATTGGACATATGATTCATATCTCAACTGATGAAGGTTGTGAAGTCTTTCCCATCAGACTCATAGGATTATATATTTAAAGATGGAAAATTAAAGGCATCTAGTCTAATTCCTTTATTTTACAATTGACAGACCTCCAACCTAAAGTTAAGGAACAAAGGTCATAATATTGAATACTGCCAGAGACAGATTTGAAACCTGGTCTTCTTATGCTGAACCAAGAATACTTTCTAATAAATCATACTATCTTCCCTCATAAAGAGATTTTTAAAATTTTATTTTGATCAATAAATTTTACATCAAGCAGAAGGAAAAATATTTTAAATTTGAGTTTATTCTTAACTGCCTTGTGTTCAGTTTAATTCATTTGACCATGAGCACATACAACATTTTTTCAAAAAAATGGTGGGACAAAAGTTTGCTATTGACAAAGGTTATAAACTGGAATAGTCAATCCTCAGCTTTCAAAGGGGAACATTCCTAGAATACGGTGCAAAGCAATACGTGTATATATATATATACCTATTGTCATGGGCAAAATAAAATTGGTACTACGCAAAACATTTTTTCTCACCAATAACTGTCTAGATTTCTGTGACCTTTTTTGCTACCATCTCAATGAAAAAAAATTCAGAAAATATTAACTTTTCTTAACAAATGAAATCAATAATATCATTAATACTTTACAGCAAATAAAATTCTTAATATGAATACTTTTTTTAAACCTAAATCTTCCTTTCTACTATGTTAGGTAGCCAATGTGAGAAAATTGTACTATAACTATACTGCTATAAACCTCTCTTCCTTGATCTCCCTCTAAAATCCACTATGCTTTGTGATGGTATTGAATAATATGAAAGATTCACCAACATGAAATAATTTGTCAGCAAAATCTGTTTACTATGCAGTTTTGAGATCCTTAAGTATCCCTAGGTATCAAAGCATAGTAGAGGTGAGTGGACTTTTAAGTTTGAGTATGTGATCAATGATTGGATCAGTAGCTTCCTTGTTTTTAAATACATGATTACTTAAGTTAATGGGGGAGCACACATTTTGGCATAAAGCAATAATCTAATAGCTATATTTTCTAAGTCACATCAATGACTTTTTATACTTGGGTTTAGGGCCCAAGGGTCTTACACTAGTCTCTGGGGACATAATTTGCAACACAGATATAAAGTTTTAAAGGCAAACAATGAAAAAAATATGCAACAATTGCACAGAAAATCCTTTATTATAGTAGGGCAAACAAAGACCAGTGAAGCACTAGTAAGATACTATCTGTTCTACAAATTTGAGGAAATCATTCCTTTCATTTTTTCACTACTGCACTACTGTGCAGAACCATGATTGTGCTGGATTGTTAAGACAAAAGTGAAAATGAGTCTATCAATAAAATCACACAAATGTTTGAAGTTACAAAAGTTAAATGTATGAATGTTGAGGATTGACTGCAAATGCTTTAAATGTATATGGATTTATGCAGAACGAGATAAGGAAAATCAAGAGACAGATGTTCACAATGGCTACAACAATGTAAATGAAAAAGAGCCCTAAAATGAAGTTGAATTCTGAGTAACTGAAAAACTAATAATGACAAGATAATTAAACTTCCCTCCTTCCTTTAAGTGAAGTGTTTAGGAACTAGGTCAGAATGTAGTTAATCAATATACTCAGTCATATTTTGACTTAACTGCTTTTTTTTTTTTTTCTTTGCTAGAAAAAGAGTTCAATTTCTTTAAGGTTAGGAAGATAAGATATTAGCATTTTAAGAAATGACTATGATATAAAAACAAACCATATCAGTAAAAACTTACTTAACATATACATGTGTTCTAAATTAATACTTATATATCATATGGAGAAATCTAAAAAGATAGTTTTTCAAATACATTTCAAATACAGATAGATAGGTAGAGAGATAGATGATAAGTAGATAGATAGTTGAATCATTTTTAAGTACTTGTCATGTTCCAGACCCTAAGAACTGAAATACAAGAATAAACCAACATGAAAGCCCTAGCTCTAGTGAGAAAAATGAACTGGACACAGTACACTGGACAAAGAAGTAGAATAAGAGTTTCACCAGCCTCAAGTGAGGGAAATGCTAATCTTTCAGAGACCTAGAATTTGAGTAATTTTATTGGAGACCAATTTCAACATAACACAGCAATATTATATAGCAGCCCAAAAAGATAATATGATGGTAGACTATGTTAAAAAACCATCATGTCCAAAACAAAGAACCAATGATACATGGCATGCACCAGAGTTTTTGAAAAATAGTGATAAGCTGGAGTTGGGGGAGGAGAGGGAAAGGCACATTCAGAGTAAGTCAATTAGAATCAACTAATCATTCATTCAATCTATGAATATTTATTAATTACTTACTAAATTCCAGACACTGTGCTAGGTACAAGAAATAGAAAAGTAAAGAATAGAACAGTCTCTGAATTCAAGTAATTTACATCCTGATGGATAAAGATAATAAAGTTACATATACTTATAATAAAAATAAGGCAGTTAGGGTAAGTTAGCATTAATAATTAAGAGTCAAGATAAGCTTTATGTAAAAGATGGATTTGAATTCATGCCATTGCAACTAAATTTTAGGCACACACAAAATTGGAATTATCCTTCTTTCAAAGGGTTAACTAACTTATAAAAGAAATAATATGGATAGATAAAAGAGAGATAAGTAGATAGAGGTAGATAACATACAAATGAAATCCAAATGAACACAGAAGATAATGGAACTCTTAATTGGGGGTAGAGTTTGAAGAAAAGGCTCCTGAAAAAATTTGTGCTTGAGATAAAGAAAGTGTGGATGTTTTCATAAAGTATTCAAGGAATGTGAAACTGCTACTCCAAAGGTCTAGAGATTATCAACTTTGATACAGGACTGAAAGAAAAGGAAAGTAAGAGACTATGATGTGAATAGCTTTAAATGCTACACAGAGGACATTTTATTGATTTTAGAGAAAATAGGGAGAAATAATAATCTTTTGGACAGGGGAGGATAACTTGGTTGTGCCAATAGTATAGGGAAAAATATGTCTATGTATATGTTTGTGTCTAGAGGAAGGAATTAAAAAACCAATATATTATGGCCAGATAAAGATATTTCAGAATTTTTGACATGGAGATGGTCCATTTGCAGATGATGGTGAGATTAATGGTATGACCATCTTTGTATGTGGCTGAACTGAATTGGAGTAGCCCATGGGAGGAAAGGAGTTTTAGAAGATATTTAAAGCTTGAAGAGATTTACATGAACTGATACTGAATGAAATAAGTAGAACCCAGAGAACATTGTGCAGTAACAAAATTATGTGATGATCAACTGTTATAGGAGTGGCTCTTTTCAATAATAAGGTGATTCAGGACAGTTCCATTAGACTTGTGATGGAAAGATCTATCTGTACTCAGAGAGAGGCCTGGGGGAACTAAATGTGAATCAGAGCTTAGCTTTTTCACCTTTGTTATGTTGTTTGCTTGCTTGTTTGTTTTTTTTTTCTTTTTCATGTTTTCCCTTTTTGGTCCCTTTTTATATGCAGCAGTTAAATGTATGTGTGGGGGAGGGTATTTGGAGCAATAGCCATATTTGGATTGCTTGCTGTCTGGGTGACAGGGTAGGAGGAGGGAGAAATTGGGGTTTGTGGCATGGAGTTTTGCAGGGATGAATTTTGGATCTTGTTTTTTGTGTATTTTCAAAAGTGAAGGGCTATTACTATAAAAACAAAATTTACACTAAGAATAAATTGCTACCTTTACAATAAAGAGATATTTGAAGAAGAATCAACTTGTATGTTGAAGTCCACTAGTATGGGGAGAAGAGAAAAGTTGTAACTTGGGTATCAAACTCATTGAAGAAGGATGAGAAATAGCATTTGTAGACATCTGCTAAGAAGTTTTATACTGGATTATAAATAGATGTGTATAGCATGAAACACAAAAGAAAAGTTAGTATTGATTGAAGGAGGAAGGAAAAGAACTTGGAAATAGTTATGAAAAAACAAGGCATATTCCAACTCTCTTTTCTTGACTATTAAGCCAAAACTACTCAAGAGATGAATTACCTTGAAATATATATGTTTCCTCTATAATAGAGTTCTTCAAGCAAAGACTAAATTATCATTAGATATGGATGTTCAAGACAAAATTCTTATGAATACATGGAGTAGACAAGATGGTCTCAGATATTCTGTAATTCTGTAAAATTGACTTATTATCCTCCTATTGCTCAGGCTTCTTTATATTCTTTCCAACTATAAATCCTTTCCAACATTTATCATTCTTATAGATATATCTGTTTGCATCCCTCCTTTTTCAAGAAAGGTTCAGCAACTCCATATTGTCGCTGAATAAAATTCCTATTTCTTTGCCCTACAATAAAGACATTATACTATCTGGTGTCATTCAAATTTAGTAATCTTTCCTCATATTGTTACACTGAATGTACTTTGCTCCTGCAAAACCAAACTGCTCTCTATCCTCAAACACACCATGCTTAAATTCTGCCATCACTTTGTTTCAATTGTCCCCTGTGCCCAGAATTTATCTCTTCCTTTTTTCTTGACTTGTGAATTCCTCTCTATTTTTACAACTCAGCTTAAATTTATTTTTTCCTTTATTAACCTTCCATGATTTTTTGACTACTAATGATCTTGGCTCTCAACTCTTAAATAATAGTTCATGTTTTGATTTTAGTACCCTTCTAAAATACTATATAATTGTTAGATTTGGTATTTTCTTCCCCTTACAGACTTTAAGCTCTTCAATGTCTGGAATTATAGTTTATCTAGAATTCTATTTCTTTAATGATCTGTACACAGTAAGTACTTACATATTTGCAATATTGTTCTACCTATGTTTTGCCATATATAGACACACATGTATATGACACATGTGTGTACATACACATTTTAGCAAACTGGTTCACAAAGTATATCCTTGCAAATACTATATCATAAAAGAAAATGGCTTGTAAAATATCCATAGGAGCAATAAGAGATGAATGAGGGCTCTATTAGGCTAGAAGGAAAAATTAAAATCAATGTAGTAAAATTATTGGAATGCTAATTTAAAAAAAAAATGTGAGAACTTTGCAAATCCAATGAGTTGCTATATTAGGTAGCTCCCATAATATGTCATACATGTTGTAGAGAAAAACTGCTTTGGTTGAAAGGTTGATTAATTACTTTTCATGTTCTCTTTGGTGGTAAATGGCTTTTAAAGTATATAATATTGGGAATTAGTACTAGGACTTGTTTCTCTCAATTACAATAACATTTTTGTTGAACAACTTTGACTCTATGTTAATGGAGAGGAAAATGTTATATTTGTATCTCTTTAAGAGTCTGGGAAAACTTTAAGGAAGCTGTATATAATTCAGGGGATAGGGAAGCTAATCAAAGAGGATAGAGGTTCATAAGCTTGGACAATATTTTGTGTATGATATTTGTCTTTTGTTACATTCACAAATAAACACTTTAACATAAAGATCATTTACATAGGCTTAAAATGGTATATATGTCTTTCTTTTGATAGCTATAATCTCTATACAATTTAATTAAAAAAAAAAAAACTATTTGCAGAATATGGAAAATCATATAACTAGGTTACAATCACCAGTTCTGCAGACTGTTATAATCTTTTGGAGTACCTGAGAATGATTTCTGTAAATTCATGACATTCAGGTAGGATGAAAATGTTTCACATTGAATTTGCTCTATTCAGTTTTTAAATCATTGCTGCTTCCCCATCTCACTTGCTTTGTGAAAACTATCTATAGTTGACTGAAAATGGATGAGAAATTATTCAGAGTTTGTCATAAATATCATATTTTGAATATCAGGGAGATTTTAAATTCCAGTTCTGAGAAAATGTTCTATGTAGAATATTCAAGAAAAATAATAAGATGCATACATACTTATATAGTAATGATAAGGAAAGTACTTTGTATTCTTATCTGAGGTAGAGTGAAGCTGTGAATCAGGAATCAAAGAAAGTGATGCAATAGTAATATTGCTGTATTGGGTAAATTCACACACCATTCTATACATTAATTCAAAATTTAAATCTATATCATAAGTAAGTTATTCAAAATAAATTTTATCTAACTTGAATAAAGGTAAAGATACTGTGATGATCTGATTTGAAGATGGCACAAGGCTGGAAGTGATAGCTAATATATTGGACAAGAGAATCAGGATCTATTAAAATGTGAAAAGTAGGCTGAGACTAAGAAGACGAAATAGAATGGGAATTGGAATAAGAATTGCCACTTGGGTGCAAAAAATCAACTATTTAAGTCCAAAATAGGAAAATGCTATGTAGACAGAAAGGAGTAAAAAAGTTTGTTTTTTTAGCTGAGGGAATTGGGATTAAGAGACTTGCCCTGGGTCACACAGCTAGGAAGTGTTAAGTGAGGTCACATTTTAACTCAGGCCTTCTTGACTTCAGGGCTGGTGCTCTATCCACTGCACCACCTAGCTGCCCCTAAAAGACAAAAACTGCATAATTCAGATAATTCATCAGTGTTAAGCAGTAATAAACAGCTTCTAATCTTCAGCTGTATTAATTAGTAGAATTAGTGTACAAAGTAGATAAGGTGATAGATCTATCACACTGAATAATTGTGGAGGACAGGAGAAAAAGAATAGAATTTCCCTGATGACTGGAAGAAATGATTAAGAACAATGGCAAAAAATTATTAGAATCTTGATTAAATTAAGTATTAAAAAAAAATGTAAGAACTTCAAAAATCCAATGAGCTGCTATGTGTGGTAATGAGTTCTCCATCATATGTCATGTTTGTTATAAAGGAATTACTACTTTGGTTGAGAAATGACAGTGGTCTCTTGACTATAAAACATCTGAGGTATTCTGTTTAGTTCTACATGGAATATTTTAGAACTATTGACAAACTGAAATTAGTTCAAACAAAAATTACCACCATGTGACTATAAAAGAATTAGTTGAATAAAAAGTGGGTGTTCATTATAGGGAAATTGTAACTCAAGGAGATATACAAAATTTTTTTTTAATATTTAACAATTTGTTATATGGAAGAAGAATTAGATTTGCTCTGCTTAATCCTGAAGGACAGAAATAGGACCAGTTAGCAGTGATTAAAGAGAAGTAGATTGTAATCAATAATTTTGAAAAGGTTCTTAACAATCAAAACTATCTGCATGTAGAATGGGTTGCTTTAAAGGCAATGATTTCTTCTTCATCATGAACTTCAAGTAGAGACTGGATGACAATATTTAAGAAACAATATAGGCAAAATTAATGTTGTGACTATGTCAGAGGTACTGAGGGTGATGGAGGATTGAACTAAATAGCCTCTGAGATCCATTGCAACTTTGCAATTATAACAAACCTAAAAATCCTGTGTTTGTACACTGCTTCATATTGGAAGGTATTAAATTGAAGAACAATAGTGATGTAGAGACAAAGATTTCCAGATGTTTGTTTATTAGGTCAATCACAGTATAATAAGCTATGCCTTGGGCTATCCATTCCTTTTCATTCAAATTGACAACAACAAAGGTAACATAGAAGTAGATTAATTTACCTCAGTTACAGGAAGGATAATAGTGACTGACATTTAGATAGCACAAGTATATTATCCAAAGCACTTTCAAATTTATTATTTCCTCCTGGGTTGTTGCATTATTTAAGAAAATTTACATATTTGCATATTTACAATTATTTTCCCCACATAAAACAAAAGCAATAAACTTTCTGAAGATATTACATGTCAAATTTCTTTTTAAAAACCCAATACTTTTGCATTTTTTTAATTGCATAATGTGTTTTTCCCTCCTGGACAAGTCTCTTCCTGCATTTTTTTATTATTTATAAGCCTTCTACATTTATTTTGTCCCAGAGAGTTTGTATTCCCAAGATTATGGATGTTTTTTTTTTTCTTCTCTTCCCTTTCCTATAAACTCTTTGTAACTTTAATTGCTCTATTTTATTTTTTTTCCAAAAACAAAAGATTCCCACAATTCTTTGTGGTGATATATTCAAACATTAGTTTTCATGTGTTTCTTTCTCCCTAGCATCCTTCTCTTGGACAGGTCTCTGTGCCTTATAACATTATTTTGGTTTTAACTTGTGGTTTGTTTTTTGTGAATGATAACAGTAAAAAGCCACAATACAATTCTTCTTTGTCCTAGTTCTTATGCCTGTAGCTTCTTTTACATAGTATTATTATCACATCTCTGTTTTTTTTCATTTCTGTATTATACATTTAGGCTTTCTGAGATGTTTCTGGATGTAGTATTTTCCTTTTAGTGCCATGGTCTTTATTCTCCACTCTGCCATCTTTACCACATCTGCTCTATTGCTTGAATGGTTTTGAAAATCCTTTCTTCTTGAAAATATTTTTATTCCAGTCTAAAATATGTGGAATTGGAAACTACATTATCCTTATCAGTCTTCCCCCAATTATTATTATTATTATTGTTTGTCTTCTTTAATTTAAACTATCAAATTATCACACAATATAACAGTACTGGGTTGATTATACCTTGTCTGAATATATGGTCAATTAAGAGACTCCACTTCTCTACAGGATCTTTCCTTATTTGCCAATGATGCTAATGATGGGTATGAGGATGCCAAAGCATTAAATCCCCCAAATATATTGGGGCTCTAGTACTCTCATCATATAGGCCACCAAATGTTGGAGTGCAAGTTGAACCCTCAAATATACAGGATTTGGGGGCCAGTGTTTTGAGGTGTCTCAAAAGTATTTGTAGATATAGAACATCCAAATCCAGAGGCAAATAATTTATTCTTAAACCATTCACTGTGGGCTAACTTCCTGAGGGGAGTATAGCTATTTAAAAAAAGAAAAATGCATGCTAAGTTCCCTAATGAAACTCACCATTTACAAAAGAAAAGAAGCCATAACAAAGGGAAACATGCTATTAAGGCTGACTAAGTTCCAAATGAATTACCCATTACAATGCTTAGTAAGTAGGCTATTCCTAAAAGAAGTTATCTAAGAAGTGGGGTACCAGTAGGTTCCTTTTTGGGAAAAAATAATCTTGGGAGTTGACATCATAACTTGGCCTTCTGAAGAGACTTTGTGGAGTCATTATTTTTGTCAATTCAAGAAATGCAAGGAATTCAACACTGACCTACTGAAATAAAATCCCACTTAAGTATAACAAAAGACAGACTTAAGAACAATGGACTCCATTAAGGATGAGACAATCCTGTCAGTGATCCTCCCCACTTATTTTTCTGAGCAGATTCTCTTTTCTATAGTTTACTTTGGACCCTCTCCTATTAATACCCCTGCTTTAGTTCTAGGTAATTAAAATGCTCTTCATTTATGGTCTTTTATTTAGATGTTTTGTCCCATTTTTCCCCCCTTCATTTTCTTGCCTACATGAGTATATGCCATAAATTCTCACTAACCCATCTACTTCTCTTAGATCTTTAATATTATAGATAGATGGATAGATAAATTGATGATAGATATTTTTTGTTGTAGACTCTTCTCCCAATTTTGGGAGTTGCAATATAGATTTTATATAATCTCATCCTATTTTTTTTTCTTTTCTCACAATCATGTCTGTGCATATAATTATTCTCTCTTAACTACTTTTTATTTTTGATATTTTCTTTTTTAATAAGAGGATTTCAGGGGTGAGGAGTTAAGTCAACAGGCTTGACTTTTTTTCTTATTCACTATGTATTGAAAATTTCTTGCCATTCCTATATGAAATGCTTATAGATGTCAGCAAGTGCAATTGGTCTTAACAGTCAATAAATGTCTTTTTTTTTTTTTTTTCTTGTTAAATAGGAGAAACAGCACAATGAAGTGAGAATTGGCCTTAGCATCAGGGTGGCTTAAGTTCAAGTTCCGACAAAATCTGTCTAAATGACAGTAGGCAAATTATATAACCTTCTGATGACCCAGATAACTCTTTAAGAGTGTATCTTAAACAGTTAGTGATCTGAATAGTAGAGGGAATTTTCACTCTGGGAAAGCCTTATACTTATACATTTAGAAGTTCAAACAATTAAGCAAACAACAACAACAACAAAAAAAAACAAGGACATTATATATGTTTGTGCTTGACACACACATATAAGATACATTGCTTGTTACATAGGTAGACTTTAAGGAAATCCTCTTCTTAATTAAAAAATTATGTGGGGTCCATGGTTTAGGCATAAAGAGTGAAATAATAAATAGATTAGAGGAACAGAGGATAGTCTACCTCTCAGACCTGTGGAGGAGGAAGGAATTTATGACCAGAGAAGAACTAGAGATCATTATTGATCACAAAATAGAAGATTTTGATTACATCAAACTAAAAAGTTTCTGTACAAACAATACTAATGCAAACAAGGGAAGTAACAAATTGGGAAAATATTTTTAAAGTTAAAGGTTCTGATAAAGGTCTCATTTTCAAAATATATAGAGAACTGACCCTAATTTATAAGAAACCAAACCATTCTCCAATTGATAAATGGTCAAAGGGTATGAACAGACAACTCTCAGATGATGAAATTGAAACTATATCCACTCATATGAAAGAGTGTTCCAAATCACTACTGATCAGAGAAATGCAAATTAAGACAACTCTGAGATACCACTACACACCTGTCAGATTGGCTAAGATGACAGGAACAAATAACGATGAATGTTGGAGGGGCTGTGGGAAAACTGGGACACTAATACATTGCTGGTGGAATTGTGAAAGAATCCAGCCATTCTGGAGAGCAATTTGGAACTATGCCCAAAAAGTTATCAAACTGTGCATACCCTTTGACCTAGCAGTGCTACTACTGGGCTTATATCCCAAAGAAATACTAAAGAGCAGAAAGAGACCTATATGTGCCAAAATGTTTGTGGCAGCTCTTTTTGTTGTAGCTAGAAACTGGAAGATGAATGGATGTCCATCAGTTGGAGAATGGTTGGGTAAATTATGGTATATGAAGGCTATGGAATATTATTGTTCTGTAAGAAATGACCAGCAGGAGGAATACAGAGAGGCTTGGAGAGACTTACATCAACTGATGCTGAGTGAAATGAGCAGAACAAGAAGATCTCTGTACACTTCAACAACAATACTGTATGAGGATATATTCTGATGGTAGTGGAAATCTTCAACATAAAGAAGAGCCAACTCACTTCCAGTTGATCAATGATGGACAGAGGTAGCTACACCCAGAGAAGAACCACTGGGAAGTGAATGTAAATTGTTAGCACTAATATCTGTCTGCCCAGGTTACATGTACCTTCGGAATCTAATGCTTATTGTGCAACAAGAAAATGGTATTTACACACATGTATTGTATCTAGGTTATATTGTAACACATGTAAAATGTATGGGATTGCCTGTCATCGGGGGAGGGAGTAGAGGGAGGGGGAGATAATTTGGAAAAATGAATACAAGGGATAATATTATAAAAATATATATAATAAAAAATTTTTAAAAAATTATATGGGGAAAAGTGACTACATGTAAAGATAGGTGAGAGAGAGAGAGAGAGAGAGAGAGAGAGAGAGAGAGAGAGAGAGAGAGAGAGAGAGATGGAAGAATGTATGTCTGTGTGTATGTTTCTGTGTAATGGTGTATTTCTGTGTGTACATGTATAAAATAACCTATATGTTTTTAGTGCATTGAAAGGGTGTTATATAACCTTGATTGGGGTATCTCATTGAAAGGTATGTATTTCAAGGGGATTAAAGTTAGAAACAAAAGTTCTTGATGTAACAAAATATTCATGGCAATTATTTTGGGTACTATCGAACTAAGGAAAAATAAATATCCTTTGTTTGGGAAATTGCCAAGCAAATTATATTACATAAACATAATGTAATGTTTCTGTAGTATTTGATATGAGAAATGTGAAATCAGAGAAGCAATGGAATATTTATATAAATATGAATAAAGAGGAAATTAGAATTAGAAAAATTATATGCATAATGAATACAATAATATAAAAGACATGGAAGGACTTTTACTTGCTCCATGACTCACTCACAATACCTTTCAAGACAAGTAAACTGATATTGGAGAAGGGATATGTTGAGTAAAATATACTAAAAAAATATCTGGTTCTCTTACTTTTTTCCTTGATTCAATAAAACCTCAACTAAGCAAAAGTAGTGTTTCCTTTTTCCAAGTTTAGTAAAAGAGAAAGACAAAAGAAGAGGTAGCAGCAAGCTTCTTCTGTTATTGGCCCAATCCCTCCCAAATTCATAAAACCTGAATCAGATTTAGAGTTAAAAGGGACTTTGGAAGTTGTCTAGTAGAATCTTCTCATTTTGCAGAGGGGGAAATGTTAGCTTGCCTATTGTTATACAGATAGATAGTAAGTGACAGAAGTAATATTGTGTGTGTGTGTGTATGTTCAGATCTATTGCTCAATCATTCAATCATGGTCTCACTCCTCATGGCCAGGCTTTCTTGGCAAAGTATTGGAGTGATTTGCCACTTCCTTGTCCAGTTCAATTTACAGATGGAGGAAAGGATTAAGGTAAACAGGATTAAGTGATTTTCCCAAAGTCACATAGCTACTAAGTATGTGAAGCCATATTTGAACACAGAGAAATGAGTCTTCTTGATTCTGACCTTGACACTCAACTGAAAAACCTAGCCACCTGTTCCAGGAATTATCATTTCATTGCACTAAGCTACTCTCAGAGTCAGAAGTGGCCACAGAAAGCATTGAGTCTCATCCATGCCTAAATAGTAATTCCTTATAAAACATATCCTCAAAGAGATCATCAAGCCTTCCTTTGAACCTTGAGGAAATCAAGTCTTAGCTACATAGTTAGTTAGAATGCATTGAGATTCAAAACTAGGTATTCCTTTCTCCAAGAGTAGTATAGTAGTCAAACAGCCATTATCTTTTTTCAGTAGCATGAGAGTTGACACTCAGTAAGTGATTTTATGAAAGTGATCATTCAATTGGGATAAATAAAAAAAAAGAAATATTTGCAATAATTTAATGTTTAGTAAATTAAAACAAAACAAAACATAATGAAGAATTTGAGATCAGCAAAAGAAAAGGTATTGAGTGAGGAAGAACTCATTATCTCATAAAGAATCTAGTTCTAATCTTGGATAGTCCTGATTTTTAGAAGGTTGCTTGTTTGTTTTTTATATAAATTATAAATTTGCTTTTTGAAGCACATTAAGGACAAGATACAAGTTTATCAGATAAGTACATTTTGTTTTATTTTTCTTATGCTAATAAGAATTAAGTCTTTTTTTAAAAATTAGTTTTGGTGTATTCTATGATTTTTTTTTTTTTTTTTTTTTTTACCTATTCCCTATCCCTCTCTACCACCACCACTTTTATAGTCCCCAAAAATCTGTCCTTCAATCAAATATTACTCCAATTATTCATCATTATTTAAAAAGAACTTAGGGTTTTCAAAGCCTGTGCCAGAAGAGTGCAAGATTTTGATGGTCCTACTAAACTGAGAGACTGAGTGTACAGGCTGATAAGTTGAGACTTCTATTCAAGGAAGAACATCTGACTGAAGCACAAAATCAATGAAATCTTTATAAATATCTAAGTATCCCATTCCTGTACCAGGTTCAATGAATCATGTCTTTTGCTGTTTTTGCCATTTTTATTGTTCAAATATGTTCCTAATTGAAGGATTTGACTAGAAGTATTAGCTCACGTTTTTAATATATTGTTTGTTACTCATTCGATTTTTTTTTTTTTTTTTTTTTTGGCCTACTATTTCTATTTTTCTTTTTCATGTCATAGAAAGGAAATAACGTAGAAAGGTATAGGGGAGCCTGTCTGTTACTTGCTATTGGGAAAGTTGAAATTAGTGGATCATTTAAATTGCTATAGAGTCAAAGTTATTCAGGTGTTCATAATACCTCTGGCAACAATATGATGAGTCCTGTGAGAGAGAGGTCACCAGGTTGACTGTGGAAGGAAAAGACCATCCCAGGTCAAAAAAAGATCAAATCTTCCATGATGAGCATCATTGGGATAGGCCATAAATGTTAGCTAAATTTTCAGCCTTGGCAAGATAGGGTAGACCAGGATCTAAAACAAAGAAGGTGAAAGGAAGGAAGGAAGGAAGAAAGGGAAAAAGGAGGGAGGGAGAAAGGAAGGAAGGCTACAGGGAAAGAGAGGGGGGGAAAGGAGGTTGGAAGGAAGATAGAAAAAAATAGGAAGTAAAGGAAAAGAGAGGGAAGGAGGTAGAGAATGAGGTAAAGAGAAAGCATGAGCCATATAATTGTCTAAATAGTCATGAGGTGCCTTGTAAACCTTAGTAATGAGACCTTTAGAAGTTAGGCACTAATTTTCTACAGTAGCCACATAATAATGATGAGGAAACTTAAAAACTCTGAAAAATCCTTAAAGGAGAAAACCTCCTTGGACTCTGCCTCAAGGAGGGGACTCCACCCTAAGCACAAACAGCTTCATCTTTGTTATCTGGCTCAGTCCTGAAACCCATTGAATTCAATTCAAATTCTAACCCTGGCTTAAACTCAGCCAGGAGCCAACCAGAGACTCCACCCACAGCCCTCTTATAAAAGAGCCAAGCTGGAGCTCTCTCTTTGCAGAGGTCTCAAACATGGCAGCCTTGCACCTGGCATGTTCAGGATCTCTGCCCACTGGAACCCTGGTTCCGGTGCCCTTTTATCTCTACCTTCAACTTTACTAACTAGACTCTACTTCCAAACTCCATAATAAACCTCTTTTATCAATCTAGGTTTTCGGGTCTGTAAATTATTTTACAGGGGACTCTTGCACCACTACTAGACCTCATTTAACTCTTTATCCTTGTTCTGAATCCAAGGGGTTTTCTGGGGAACTCTATTTGACTCCCTGTACCCTGAACCTGCCACTAGACCTCAATTAAACCTAATTTCATTTAGGCATCCCAATTCTAAATCTCATCAATACTTCTCATTCCTTGAATTGTAAAGCCTGCCACTTAATGATTTATTCTTCTTTCTTTGACTAAATGTCCTTATAACTAGTCCTTATACTTCTTATTATTTCCATTTTTTTCTTGATTTAAATATTATTCCATAACTAATTTTTAAATTCTGTTTATTTTCTTCAACATCATCTAAATCTGACTGTTTTTATGTCTTTAGCACACCATCATCACTTATTCTTTTCTATAGGCATATTCTAAGAAATATGTGGCTTGTACCTTAATTCTTGGTTTTCATCTTTTTAATGTTACCCTGAATCTCTCTCTATAGACTTTTATTTGCTCACAGATATTTCCAATTTTTACTTCATTTTTTTCACCTATGGGTTTTCTTTCAATGCCCTCCACTAAATGATTTTGTAGTTGGAAATATCTACACTGATCTTTTAAGCCTTTGGCTTTACCACTTCCCCTGAAAGATTCCTTAATACATAATTCAATTCTATAAACATTTATTGAGTGTGTACTTGCTATAAAGCTATGTGCCACATACAGGAGTTACAAAGAAGAATGAGGTATGATCAGCCCTTTACCAAGAAACATATAATGTAATTGAGGGGGTGACAGGGAGAGCCTTAATTATAACACAAAAGAGAATGTTTTAATTCCTAGAAGAGGTACAAAGTATTGCAAAATATGCAAGAAAAGTATCAATAATATATTAAAAAATACACACACAGAGGAAAATTTTTAAAAAGAAAAAGGGCAGAAAAGGACAAAAACAAATAGAACAATTTTGTTTTTATCTTTTTTAAAATATGATCTTTACCATAAAAAATGTGTAACCAAAACTTATATACTGTTTCTTTATCTTGTGTATCTTTATGTTTGTTAATTATTGCTGCATTCACAATAGAAATTAATTTGGAAAATAAAGATTAGAAAGTAATGATTCCTTCTCATCAATGAAATCAGAAAAGGTTTCACTGAAGATGTATCACCTGAACAAAAATTATTTTTGTCACTTAATCTATAACTAGTCTTTATCACTCTTGAATCTTGAAAAGGGGACAGGTTTACCATCCTTTAACCATTCTTTTTAATGCATTTTTAGTTTTTTTCATTTTAATTCCTTCTTTTGTAACATATTTCCTTTCCTTTCAAAATTCAGAGCAATAAATTTCTATTTTAAGAAAGCTTATATAATAAATATTCATATTATATTCAGAACTATTCATCTTTGCTTCCTTGTAGATTTTCTTTTGTTCTCTACTATGCACATTCTACTTTACTCTTTTCTCCCCCTTCTTGCCCTCAATACCTAAGAAGGTTATAATTACACATGAATAAACACATACATGTACATAAAACATATGCATGCATAGGTATAGGTAGGTATCTATAATTTTATATATATATACATAAACACATGCACATAAAAATCTACATAAGTCTACATTATGCTTGTTTGTCCTGTTTCACTTAAGGTGCTTCCTTTATAAGTCTAAATCTTTCCATGTTTTCCTAAAACCACTAACTCATCACTAATATCCACTAACTTTCCTATACCATAGCAATATTCCAACCTTATAGTGTTTAGTTATGTTAAATATCCTAAAACAATATGATTAATATAGCTAACATATCGTGTAATTTCCCTATTTTTTCTTTTGATTAAAACTTTTTTTTTTTTTACATAATAAATTCTCTTCCTAATCTTTATTCTATATTTTGGTGTATCTCTTATTTTCTATCCTTCTTGACTTCTATCCCCTTTGGACTCCCCTGCTTTATTCCTACTCACTACCCTGCTCTTCTATTATTTAACGTACCTCTCCCTCCAAGGATCTCTCTCTTTTCCTCCCCCTCCCCCTTTCCCCTTTACTCCTTGTTTCTTTGTGAATTTAAAAAAAAACCTCTGTAGAATTCTAAATGTGTGTGTGTGTGTGTAAATATGTTGTTTCCTCTTTATCCCATTCCTGTTAATCTCTACACCCTTTTATGCCTCCCCTTATCCTATTCCCTCACATTCTTATTTCCATCATAAATTTAGGAGATTTTTACTCTCTTCTAAATGGATATATTGTTCCCTCTTCAATCCATACCTGATATGAGTAAGGTTCCCTCTAAAAATCCTTTTGGCTTGCTTTAAAAAAATACTGTCATATAATCAAAAACAAATCCAATAGCTATGCTGATCTTAAATATATATTACCTTGCTTACTTCCCGGATTTTAAATTATTGAAAAGATGTTCCTTTGGTTCTTTCAATTTTAATGGGGGAAATTCCCCTTCATAAGATTCTCTTTTTATGGAGATATAATCATTCGTCTTTGAGAAATAGAATGACATCACATATTTCTGATATTTAACAGTTTTGTTTTCATAATCAATTAAAGTCTTTCTTTGCTGAGCCTCAACTTTCTCATCTAAAAAAATAAGAATCATAACAAAACTCATAATACTTATTTCTTGAATTTAAAATGAGATCCTTTGATAGGGCATCTGCCTATTGTGCATCCACATCAGAGATCAAGACAGACTCTTGAAAGAGTTAATTTTATATAATAATAGATAGAATTAATATAGCATTTTAAAGTTTGTAAAACACTACAAGTTTTATCTTGCTTTATCCTCATGACAATCTTGGGATACAGTGCTATTATGCTCAATAAAGGAGAAAAAAGTGACTTGTCCAGGGTCACAATGATAGTATTTGAGATGGATTTTCAATTTTCTTCCTGAATTGAGGTCCAACATTTTATTTACTGAACCATCTAGCTTCAATATCTGGAATTCTTACAATGGTGTAGAGGAAAAGGAGATGAACATTGATGATTGGTGATTTCTTCAGTTACTCACTACATCCATGACAAGTTCAAAATATTTCACTTCTCATCCATCCTAGCAGCCCCATATATCTCCTTCCTTACTAAGTTGAGAATCATAATCAAATTAACTACATCAGTACTCCTGGAAAAAGGTGTAATGGGATTCTACACACTATTTTTTCCAAAATAAATATTCAAAATAAAAATCTGTCCCTGGATATTTTTGTCTTCTATTAGAATATAATTTCCTGGAGAACAGGTACTTTATTTATTTGTGTGTGTGTGTGTGTGTGTTTACTTTATCACCTTTAATCAATCAATTAATTAAGTGAATGGCATAATAAAAATTATATTAACATGGCATATTTTCTTGTAATATTTTTCCCTATGAGAAATCTTTCTATTGCCCTTTTCTCCTCATAGAGCAGTTTTCTTATATGCTATCTTTTCATTAAATATGTTAATTTAAATATTAACATATTAAATATTTTCATTATGTATTTGAAGAATTGCACATGTTAAAGCTATATTAGATTACTTGCTATCTAGGAGAATGGGGGAAGGAGGGAGAAACATTTGGAATACAAGATTTTGCAAAAGTGAATGTTGAAAACTATCTTTGCATGTATTTTGAGAAAATAAAAAGCTGTTATTGTTATTAAAAAGTAAAATGCATAAATAAAATCCAACCTCTTGCTTGATTACCTAAGCATCTTGATTTAATTTTCACTCTACCTCCTTCCACTCTACTAGTGATCTTTATTCTTAGCATCACAATTCGATACATGACTTTGAGACCTATGATACTTTAACACATTTTTCCTCAGTGCAAAGGCAGTCAGATCACATTTGAAGAAATTTTTAAAAAATTTCTAAATAAAAAAATTTAAATAGTATAGCATAATTTGATTTAATTTTTGATTCAAGCAACTGCCTTCCTCCCTTATTAATATGAAATTTTCATTTATATGTATTATATGTTGGCATACAACATTTAACTTTATATAGATGTAAACTTGGTGGGTATAATCAAATTTTCAGCTTCTTGGCCTCCTGGATTTCTTCACTCTAAAAGGATTATCTCTAATTTAATCTTCCAGTTATTACACTATAAATTATTGCACTTTTAAAAAATAGAACTGTAGCTGATTAACTAATCTGTTGAATTCAGCTTTGAAAAGGAATGCATGAATGAATTTGGATTAAACTGTAACACCTTATACCTTAGAGATATAAGTATATGACAAAGAGGAAATCAGGAAACCTTGACTAACTAGCAAAGCAAGCTCCCAAACTTATGGAAAGTCTTGATGTTGTAGATGTCTGCCTGTGGAGGACCTGATAATTCAAAAGCAGCTGCAGATAAGTGCCTTCTATTATGTATAAATAATTTAATTATATTACTTCTCTGCTATCAAAGTGTTAAAATTATTTGAATTCCAAAAGTACTTGAATGTTAAACAATTGAACCAATTCTAATTCCTTTCAGTCTAGCCTAAAACATGAACATTAAAAAAGAGAGAAAGGATATTAAAAAAAATCTGGCTATTTCTTGCAATGACTAGGAATAGTTTGAAGATGACAGAATATTCGTGAAAAGAATGTGGAAAACACAGAGCATAAGATCCTTCTATAACTTTGATTCTATTGATACACTATATTAAAAGAAGGAGTGCTGAAGTTGGAGGCACACAATCTAAGATTAAACTCTGGCTCAGTCATTTCTGACCTCATGTGATTGGGAAAGTCATTTAACATATCTGGCCTGTATCATTAAAATGAGGTAGTTGAATTAAATAACTTCTGAATTTCTTTCTACCTTTGAGTCGGTAGTCCTACAAATTTGTGGGGATTTAAAAATAAACATTTTTTTCAATTCCATGTAAAGATAGTTTTCAACATTCATTTTTGATTTTGAGCTCAATTTTTTTTTCATACTCCCTCCCTTCTTTTCCCCCTACTCAAGACAGCAAACAATCAGATATAATAAGGAAAGAGGGGTGAAAAATAATTTTCTCTTTGATCTGGGGCTTTTTGAAATTTAGCAAAAATGTTCTTAGGTCTTTTCCTTGTAGGATCTTCTTGAGATGGTGATTGGTGAATTTTTTTCTACTTCTACTATCTCCTCTTATTCTATCAATTCAGCACAATTTTCTTTGATTATTTCTTGCATTATTGTATCAAGGTTCCTTTTTTTAAATTTTTTCTGGTCACAACTTTCAGGTACTCCAATTATTCAAAAGAAATAAAGAAAGAGATATTCTGGATCTTATTTTCCAATTGGTTGACTTTGTTTTTCTTGAATGGTTTTCTTTCTTTCTTTCTTTCTTTCTTTCTTTCTTTCTTTCTTTCTTTCTTTCTTTCTTTCTTTCTTTCTTTCTTTCTTTCTTTGTTTTTCTTGAATGGTTTTCTTTCTTTCTTTCTTTCTTTCTTTCTTTCTCTCTTTCTTTCTCTTTTTTTCTTTCTTTCTTTCTTTCTTTCTCTTTTTTTCTTTCTTTCTTTCTTTCTTTCTTTCTTTCTTTCTTTCTTTCTTTCTTTCTTTCTTTCTTTCTTTCTTTCTTTCTTTCTCTTTTTTTTTCTTCCCCTTTTCTTCTTCTTTTCTTTTCTATTTTCCCTCAATTTCTCTCGTTTGATTTTTCCCCTGAGACAATTAGGGTGAAGTGACTTGCCCAGGGTCACACAGATAGGAAGTATTAAGTGTCTGAGTTCAGATTTGAACTCAGGTTCTCCTGACTTCAGGGCTGGTGCTCTATCCACTGCACCATCTAACTGCCCCTCTCATTTGATTTTTAAAGTCTTTTTTGAGTAAAATTTTTTCCAGGCAGGTAGCCAGTTAACATTATTCTTTGGGGGTAGAAGAAGCTTTTTTATAAACTTCAAACTACTCTGAAAATGAACACCAGTCTTCCCTATTACCATAGTAAGTTTCTATGATTAGGTTCTTTCCCCTTTGCCTGCTCATTTATTTATTTTATGAGAAGTAAAATATAACCACCTCTAATTTGGGGGTAGAATGTATGGTGTCTCTGGCTTCCTTTCTGACCAGAAACTCCATCCTCCTGCAAATGTTTGTAGTCAGCAACAACTCTGCTCTACTGATTCTATACTCATTGGTTGTGCTGTTTTGTTTGTTTTTGTTTGAACTTAAAGCCACATTTCTGCAGCATAGCTGAGATTGATGTTTTTTTATCAGGAGAGGTTGCCTCAGTCTTCCTGACTTCAGAACCCCAAGTCTCCAAGCTATTGTGAAGGTAAAAGTTCCTGTGGGTTGGGTGAAAACTACCTCTGAACCCAGTTAGCCCCAGGGCTCTTTCTTTAGAGCTAGCCTGGAGGTATTTACACTTAAAAGCTCAGTGCTGAGAGTCTTTCTTAGTATTGGAGTTGTCCCAGAGGGGCCTCAATTCTGTCCCATGGGTCTTATTTGTTTTTCCCCAGTCTATATTCACCCTCAGGTACAATTTTGTTTTGTCTAAAGGGGAAATTCGAAGAGTTTGGAATTTTCTGACCTACTTTGTTATCTTCCCAGAATTTTGATGCTATAAATGTTGTGACATAATTTTAGAAACTATAAAATTGTTTTAACCTACAGAATTATATGTATGAGACATATCATTAATATAAATTACCATTAATTAAAATAGCAACCAAAATTGGTTCATTAAAATTTGTAGACACATAATAAGAGTTATAATAGTACCTGTGTTATGAGAGGTAACTTGGTTTAATTAAAAAGAATAGCTGAGTGACACTGGACAAATAATTTGCTCAGTCTGATACTTTATCTAGCTATCAAATTAGAATAATGATTCTTGAATTTGACACTTAAAAAGGATATGGTGAAGAAAATACCTTATAAAATACAAAGTGCTATTTAGAAAATGACTTTTTGATGTGATTTTCACTATAACAATCTTCAAATGCTACACCAGAAGGGAAGACAGCTTCCAGGAAGAGAAAATTGATAATTACACTGTAGTTTCCTGTTGTCAGACCTGACACAAAGCACTAACTTTTTACATCATGACTTACAATATCACAGTTTAAGATTAGTTTAAGAAACTACGGGGGGGGGGGGGAATATGGAGGAGCAGCTAGGTGGCACAGTGGATAGAGCACCAGCCCTAAAGTCAGGAGGACCTGAGTTCAAATCTGGCCTCAGACACTTAACACTTCCTAGCTGTGTGACCCTGGGCAAGTCACTCAATCCCAATTGACTCAGCAAAAAAAAAAAATAAAAATAAATAAATTTAAAAAAAAATAAAAGAAGAGGGAATTTTGGGGAAATTTCATAGCTACAGAAAACACGTGAAGACCAGGATGAGACAGAAAACATTTAAAAACTCAGAAATTCATAAAATTATTATAGTATTATATAAAACCAATTATTTTGTCTTTTAATACCATAAATATAAAAATTTTCTTCTTTAATGTTTTAATAAAAAAGTAAAGTTTGAAAAAAAGAACATGAAAGCCAACAGACACACAATTTTACATGAATTTTTATGATTATGGGGGGCGGGGTGCTACATCTCTCACCTTTGTTATCTACAAGAGATATAACTCAACATTCAGACTTAGGCCCTGAAGTTTCTTAAGACCTTTAATGAGCTCTATAAAGTTCAGAGGAAGAAAAGGTCATAGCTCTTGAATCCATGGAACATAAGGATTGATTGTAGCAACACTATCTTGAGTAACAGAGCACTAGGGATTAGTATTGAGAATGGTAACTATTTTCAAATATTTGAGGTGCCTTTATTATACCTACTCACATAATACCCTGACTTGATGCCCTGACTTGTTGGTTCCCCAGTGAACACCTGAGCAAAAGACCCATGTGTTCACTACCAAAATCCTTACCTCTTTTGGCTACCTATCTTGGCTTGGCCACCCAGGCTAGGGAGCCAGGGTAAAGAGCGCCAATCTCTCTTAAAGCAGTCTATTTTATCTTTATACTTCTAATTATTTGAAACTTTGTTTGTTTTTCTCTTGACACAGAGATTAAATTTGCCTCTTTCTAACTTATATACATTGCTCAATGCTCTGCAGCTTAAACAAAATAGAACAATTCTGATCTTGATTTCACATAATAGCACCTCAAATAATCTACAAACACAGGACTCAAAAGAAGCATAAAAAGGTAAATAGAGAGAACACATTATTTCAAGGTTAAACTGTTTACATCCCTAGATGAGAAAACATTATGTGTAATTCTTGAGAATTGTATCTGTTACTGGGACACACAAAGCAGGGGGGGGGGGGTCACATATAAACTGAGGGTAAAGTTGTGAATGGACTCTGATGTGATGACATCAAAGAAAAAGATACTAAGGGATGCCAAATGATCTGTATTGGAAAAAGGGAAAGGAGAAGATATTATAGAACAACTAATTCACATGAAGAGGCAATTATAAAACACTTCTTACATAAAGTCAGATCTAAATAATTGGAAAAATATTAATTGCTTGTGGGTAGGCCGAGTTGTAGAGGGCTAGAACTGAGCAGATGCAAGGTAACCTGGCACTCGAGGCTAATTGGACAATTCTCTATTACCACATGTTTGGAGGATGACCCTACTTAACTATTCTGTGCTGGCTTGATAGGTGTGTGTGGACAAAGAAAGGGAAGTGAGATAAGTGGGTGGAGTAGGAGGAGGAGAAGGGGTCATTCTCTTGGTGGTGGAGAGGGAAAAAGGAAGTGTAGAGATTGCTAGATCTAATCCCCTGACTGCTTATGCAAAAGACCAAGAATAAAGACTTTTGCTTATCCTGACTCTGGCTGATTCCAAGAGATCCAGGGTCTTAACCCTGAGTTAATATAATAAAAATGATAATTCTGCCTAAACTGGCCTATTTGTTCAGTGCCATAACAAACTGCCAAAATGTATTTTACAAAACTAGAGAAAGTAATAATAAAAGTCAAATGGAAGAACAAAAGGTTGAGAATTATCAAGGGAATTAAAAACCACACACAGAGCAGAGTGGCTTGACAGTAGCAACCCTAAAACTATATTATAAAGCATCAGTCATCAAAAACATTTAATACTGGCCAAGAAATAGAATGGTGGATTAGTGGAATCAAAGCTTATTGTAATCCTAGTATTTGGTAAATTTCCAAATTCCAGCTTCTGAGATAAGAACTCACTATTTGAGAAAAAGCCCTGGTAAAACTGGAAAAGAATGTCAGAAACTCAGCATAGACTTTCATCTCATACCCCACACCAAATTAAAATCAAAATCAGAACAGATTTTGGCATAGAGGGTGATATCTTAAACAAATTAGGACAACAAGGCATAATTTATCTATCAGATCTTTGGAAAGGGGAGGGATTTATGACCAAAGTACTAGAGAACATTATGAAAGGCAAAATGGATAACTTTGATTACATTAAGTTAAAATTCTTTTGCACAAACAAAACCAACAGAACCAAGATTAAAAGGGAAGTACAAAGCTGGGGAAAAATCTTTATAACCAGTGTTTCTGATATGTCTCATTTTTAAAATATATAGAACTCTGTCAAATTTATAAGAATATAAATCATTCCCTAATTAATAAATGGTCACAGGTAATGAGCAGACAATTTTCAGAGGCCAAAATTAAAGCCATCTATAGTTATATGAAAAAAATGCTGCATATCATTATTCATTAGAGAAATGAAATTTAAACCTTCACCCTTCAAAGATAACTGGAAAAAATTACCATCATTGTTGGAGGGAATGTGGGGAAAACTGGGACACTAATGCATTATTGTGAAATGATCTAACCATTCTGGAGAGGAATTTGGAACTGTGCTTAAAGGGCTATTAAACCATATATACCCTTTGATCCAGCAGTGTCATTATTGTTTTGTATCCCAAGGAAATCATAAAGGAGGGAAAAAGACCCACATGTGCTAAAATGTTTGTAGCTGCTCTTTTTTATGGTAGTAAAAATTGGAAAATGAATGGGTACACATCAGCTGGGAGATGATTGAACAAATTATGGTATATGAAGATAATGGAATATTATTGTTCTATGAAAAATGATGAACAAGCTGATTTTAGAAAGATCTGGAAAGATTTACATGAACTGATATTGAGAGAAACAAGTAGAACCAGGAATACATCATACAAAATAATAGCAGGAATGTGCAGTGATCAACTGTGAAAGTCTTGATTTTTCTCAATGGTTCAATGATCCAAAGCAATCCCAGTAGACTTTGGACCAAAAAAAATAAAAAAATAAAAATACTACATGCATCCAGAAAAAAGAACTAAGGAGACTCAATGTAAATCAACACATGCTATGTTCACTTCATTTTCCCCTAATTTTTACTTCTTCCATGGTTTTTCCCTTTTGCTCTAATTTTTCTCTCCCAACATGATTCATAAAGCAATGTGTATTTAAAAATAAATAATTAAAAAAAAAAAAAACACTTAAAATTGTTCGCTGGTTCATTTTCTTAGCTCATGCATCAAATGTATTCATTTAAAAAATCACAAAACTTAAATGTTTAACATGGCCAAGTAAATGAAATTACTAAAATTAAAAATAATAGTATATATAAACTGATTTTTAAACATTAAAATATTTTGTAAAGATGATGATGATAATGAGTGAGAATGTACAGTCAAATGTACAGTCAGAATGGAATGGGCCATCTATTTAAACTTTTGCTTATAAAGGATACTGTTTTACAACATTTTCAAGAAATATTCTGATTTCAATTTGTAGCTTTCTAGTTTTAAAAGGCACTATTTCAGCCATTCCATTTTGTGGCACCTTTAATTGTGAGGACATTTTTCACTAAACTAAGCCTAAAGTTATTTATTCATAATTTACACCCATTATTGCTCATTCTGTGTTCTGGGACTAAATAGAACATTGGACTCACAGAAGCATATAATAAAAGTTGAAAAGACTTTTGAGTTCATCTAATGAAATCTATTGATTTTAAAATTGACAAAACTCAGGTGAAACCAGCACAGCCCCAGCCCAGGCCCAGACCCAAACCAGCCTGGCTCCATGCCAAGTACAAACTAGTATAGGGACTTCTGAATCAGTAATAGTACTGATAATTTCTAATAATAATATTTTAGTGTCTCAGCCCAGAGACATCAAAAATGATTTGGAAAATAAGCAGAAAAAGCATGAAGATCCAGGGTGGGAGTCCAAAGGGCAATCCCAGCACAGATCAAGCCGGTGAAGCCCTATCCCAGGACCAAGCCTGGATTCCAGCTTCAGTAAAACAATACTTCTGAATGAGCAGCAGTGCTGGAGGCTTCTGGACCTCTTGGCCCAGGGACCCTATGGATGACTTAGAAAGTCAGTAGAGAGTATCTGTGGCACAAGGGTGAGGGTCTGCCAGTAGTCCCTAAGCAGACCATGTCAAAACATCTCTGATCTCAGCCCTGGCCCCAGTGTCAACAAAGCAGGATTAATTGCTTTAGACAATAGATCTTATAGCTTCAATGATGTGGGGCCAATCCTAACAGCTCCAGGGCAGAAAAGAGTGCTTGTGGTATCCCCAGAAGGATCTTTGTTGGAATATACAGGATAGCTGCTGAAATACATGAGAGCCACCTGACAGTGGCTGCTGGAGATCCAGCCCAGAATGGATCTCCTCTTGTGAGAGAATGATACAAGGAGACTGAGAGGCAGTTGCTGTTCTCTGACCTCTCTGACTGAAAGGCCTTTGATTGTTTGACCTCTCTCCCTCTGCCTCCAATTTATCTTGTTCCCAGTCCACAACACCAGTGTCAGCAAAGGCTGCTCTGCAACTTCTTCCAATGTTATGATCCACAGCTGTGGAGTCTTGGAAAATTGACCAGTCCTTTAACAAATCTCTGAAAATTTCTTGGGGCAGTGCACCTTCCATCCTGAAAACAGAGCCCTACTTTAACAGAGTTAAAAGTTGAGTAATAGTTTAAGAAAATGAGCAGACAACAAAATAATTTTCTAATTATATTATAGAAAGTTACTAAGGTGGCAAGGAAGATCAAAATATATACTCAGAGGACGATAACAAAGTCAAAAAAGTCCAAAAATTCTAAGAAAAATAAGAATTGAGCTCAGGCCGTGGAAGAGGATTTTGGAAATCAAGCATGAGAGGAAGAGGAAAATTAGGGAAACTATTGAGAGTGGTACAAAAGGAAATACAAAAAAAAATGCTAATGAGGAGAAGAATGTTTTAAAAAGTAAAATTGATCAATTGGGAAAGCAAGTACAAAAACTCACTAAGGAAAATTAATTCTTTAAAAATTAGAATTGAGCAAGTGGAAGCTAATTACTTTATTTTTTTTTTTCTTTTCTTTTTATATTTTAGATTTTTAAAAATATTTTATATTTATTAATTTAATGTTTTCTCTAGTTACATTTAAATTTTTTTACATTAAGAAAAACAAAAAAACTTTTGAGATTCTCTCCCTTATCCCAACCCATAGTCCCCATTATAAAACCCCATGAAGTTATCCAAACATTCCCATAAAAGTCATACTATGAAAAAAAAAATATAGAGATCTCTCATCCTAATAATAAATAAAAACTTTCAAGAAAAACACAATTACATAATATAATGCAGTATATGTTTCTGGAGACCACAATGCTCTGTTGAAACTTATTGAGTTTGCAGTTCACTGAGGCAATTGGGATTAAGTGACTTGCCCAGGGTCACACAGCTAGGAAGTGTTAAGTGTCTGAGGCCAGATTTGAACTCGGGTCCTCCTGACTTCAGGGATGGTGCTTTATCCACCTAGCTGTCCATTGATATAGTTTTGTGATGATGCCAAAGCTATCTCTGCCCACATTAGAATCATCCTCCCACTTTTTTCAATATGCATAGAAGGAGGTTATTTAATCCCAAAAGGTCTTTCCCAAAATGAACTCTTATGATTCTAGGAGCTAATTAGCTAACTATATATTCTCAGACCACTAACCCAATTACTATGTCAATTGGCAGTCAGTGCACACGTTTCTCCAAAAGCTCTCTACATTTCATTGCTCAACTGATTATATTTGGTTGGTTGGCTTATTGATTTGCTGATCACTGCAGCATCAGTCCCAGGTGTTCCAAGCTTTTGTATGGCATGACTAATACATGGGTATATATAGCACTAGGAATATGATCTAGGACATGAAAAAATAAAGGAAAGAAGGGAGAGAGAAAAGGTAGGTATTAGGATTACCAGGTGAGAACTCAGATTGTCTGGACAGTGACAAGGTGAGAATTCAGGTTGACTTAACAGTTCTCTGGCTCAGACCTTTGGTTTGGGCCTTTTAAGGGAGTTTACACCTTAGAGGGTTTGCTTGTATTTTAACAGACAGAAGAAAATAGATGGAGAAGGAAATAGATGGGTGGCAACAAGCATCTGGAGAGAGACAGAAAAAGAGAAAAACCTCAAAACAAAGGAGAAGATCTAAGAAACATCTCACACCGAAAGAGCATGGCTAATAAAAAGACTGTTAAAGAACTTTAAAACCAGCAGGAATCATTGGAATTTCTAACACAAGATGAGACTAATGGACAATGGACTTATGGACATTTATAAATTCTCAATTTATGATTATTTGATCATGTTGTTACATACTTCTAGCATGTGTTATGTTACTATGTGCTTATGTAATTTATGTAATTATGTGTAATACCTCCCATATTGATGGATTTATGTTTCAAGGTCATGATTACCCTATGTTCTAAATCAAAAGAAAGGGGGAGATGTTAGGATTACCAGGTGAGAACTCAGGTTGTCTGGACAGTGACAAGGTGAGAACTCAGGTTGTCTGGACAGTGACAAGGTGAGAACTCAGGTTGTCTGGACAGTGACAAGGTGAGAATTCAGGTTGACTTGACAGTTCTCTGGCTCAGACCTTTGGTTTGGGCCTTTTAAGGGAGTTTACACCTTAGGAATTCTAGGAGGAGCAAGCTCATTGGTTGAAGTGGTTCTTCCCAGAAGCCCTTGTATGATCCCATGCCCATACTCTGGGAGGATAAAAGAGGCAACATTGAGCCTGGAGAGCAGTCTGGATTGGGGAAGGACAAGAGCTGGAGGAGATTCAGAGCCAGGATTCAGGAAGAAGAAGAGCCTGGCTGGAGGCTCCAGAAGCCTCCCAAGAAACCTGCTCATAGAGGAAAAGATTATACAGAAAAGAAACCTCCTCCCAGAGAAGGATTACAACTGAGAGACGATCAGAACACTACAGGTAGGTCTGAGGAAAAGGAGAGGGAAGAGAAAAGGTAGAAGAAAGAAGGACGGAAGGAAGGAAGGAAGGAAGGAAGGAAGGAAGGAAGGAAGGAAGGAAGGAAGGAAGGAAAAATCTGCCTTTGTAAGCACCCTTCTAATTTTTTTCTACAACTCATAGACTTCATTCATAGAATTAAGAAAATTTGTCTTATTATGGCCATGTGATTCTTTTTGGAAATAGGGATGAAGATTGTTTTTATTTTGGTTTATGTTTTTAAATAAAGTAAAGTGATTGAACAAGCCATAGTCTTCTTTGATCTTCCTGTTGGCTGCAATCTGTCTACTCAGGGCCCAGGGAGAAATGATGACATAGATGGCATTACTAGTTTGGACCATTACTGATTTTGGCAAATACTTGGAGGTATGAAAAAATCTTGTGGAGAGTGACCTTATCTCTGCTTCCATTGGTACCAGAGCTAGAGGATTTTCAAGGAAACTGCCAGTTTCATCTATCTTTTCCTTGTACTCAAGATATTCTGTCTATCTCTATCTTTAAATCACTGTTGTATATAACTGAGACCTTCAGGACTGGCCCTTATCTTTGCTCTGGCCTGCTAAAGCTTCAATAGTACTATTGGGTAATGTATGTGTACTCAAGAGTGGGAGGAATTCTCTTAGAAGAGTTTCCTTTGTTTGAAGCAAAGCAAAAGCTACAAAGGTGACTGAGGCATCTTGTTCTTTCATGCCTGAATACTGATGAAATGTCAGCTCTTTATCTTTATTTTCCCCCAAAGAAGTCCAGGAACCCAATTTAAGGGACAGAAATTTAGTTAGTTTCCAATTCTTCCTTCACTTTCAAGGAGATTCATACTAATTTCAATTTCACATCCATATTGAGGTAAAAAACAGAAACCAAGGAATAAATCTGAAGGAAAAGAAAAGAAAAAAAAAAGAATACTTATTCTATGGGATGTCTAGGACAACATAGCCCCTACACATCAAACTATACTGGAAAGACCAAGATATGATTTTGCTTTTCATTCATCAGGTCAAGTTCAGAAGGAATGTCATATTTCAGCTTCAGATTGTTTCAGCCATCTGTTTAATAATAAATAAAAGCATTGCTAGTAAATTTTGATTAGTAGAACATGCAACTAAATTATCAAAGAATCTTTTTAAGAAACATTTCATTAGATGAATCTAATTTAAGCATTTAGGCCAGCTCTAAACTAGCTAAATGAAATGGAGTCCTGAAGCAAATTTCGGAAATATTCAAGGGGAAATAAAAGACTTTTTCTTCAATAATCAGATTTAATGTAGGAGAAAACATGATTATTCTTGATTTACCTCCTTAATAACCTCAATTTTCCTTTTCTTTTTACATTTGTAGATACAGTTCAAAACACCCTTGATTGTATTTAGAAGTCTGGTACATTTTTTCCAAAATATTTTAATATGCCATTCATAAACTTTGCCCCAGTTGTGCTCCCTTGAATGTACAACTACAACTACTCCCTTATCCCTCTGGGCTATAAGGAAATTGATGCTTCAGCATGGTATTAGTAGATACTTAGAATTTCAGAGATTCTGCACTCTGGAGGAGATAAAAGCAATGTCTTACCACTTGTGATCACTAAGGGCTAATCATATGATAGACCCACACAGGCATAGTAACCCCAGGATCCTGGCTATACTCCAACTTGGGCAATTACATTCTGCCTACCACAATTCTCCCTGCCATTTCAATTAATACATTGTTCTGCTTCATTTCCTGCCCTAAACTGTGGCATAGTGTCTAACAGCTGCCCTGAAATAGTGGCTGTTTTATTTTTTTTATCCCTGAAGAGTCTCTACTTCATTGGTGCATGAAGTAAACTCTGAATATCCATTCCTGAAACTATAAAGGGCACCTTTTAAGGCAAAATTCTCATTGCAGTACTTCTTGAGATAATCTTGAAAGTACTATGCTCTTGCAAGGAGCTCTTTCATCCATAAGCGTTTCCAAGGATTCTTTCATTAACTGTAATTCTGAGCTCTGAAGTTCTTATTAAAACAACATTCTCTCTTTATAGTATCCTCCTTATTCTTCATAAGTTTGAACATAGTCCCTATTTATTCATGGAGTCTTCTTCCTAATATCCACTGCTAAAAAAGTAAATTGATATAAATACTTGATAGCAATTCTCTAATAATGCATTTTGCTCAAGTTTAGTAATTCTGTAGGCATAGTCAAACGTTAGCATTGAATTAATTAGGTAGAAGTCACGGTAGAAATCTGAAATATTCAAAAGAAATGTAGGTAGTATTGCTTTAAGACTCACACAGCAAAAATAAATCAATAAGTAAAGTTCAACAATAAATATTTTATTGACTATATAAAAATATTTTAATTTGCATACTGTTCTACTTTCTCTCATGTTTTCCCTTCCATGGAATGACTCAGCCAAGTGATGGATAATCTGCATTGAATGAAGGGATTTCTAGATTTAAGAGATGTGCTATCTGAATATTTCAGCTTATTTTCATAGCATCACAGACTTTGAATCTGATTAAATAGAGGGATAGTGATAGTAACACATAATTGTCTTTGATAAGGTCAACTAAACTACAAGTAAACCACATTCTGTACTGCAAGAACTGATTCATGAGGTTTTTATGCCTCTATCATCGATCTTTGGAAAGTTGTAACAAACTGGGGAAGTAAAACAGAATTGGAATGGGATAAATATCCATTAAAAAAGATGAAAATGAGGTCATCAAACTATTTGAAGTGAATTATAATTCTTACAAGATCTAAAAATATAACATAAAAACTTTTCATATAAAAAGTGCTCCCCTTTCTTTTCAATATAAAAGGAAGTGGTGATCACAAAAAAGCCAATACAATCTCATTGAGAACTATCACAGTATACAATCACTTTGTTAGAGTAAAGCTTTAAAATAGATAGAACTTACCTAGATGCTAGTAACATATTTTTTCACAATATCTCATACTATTCTTCAAAAGATGGAGAGATGTAAACTAGGAATAGCATTATTGATTGTACACAAACATGGGCAACCATCTACATTTGAAGATTAATAAAAAATTGTTCACAACAATTTAGAAGAAGTGCAGTCTTTGGAAGAATCTGTGTTTGCCCTTGTGTGTCTAACATTTTTAAGACTTAATTGGATGGAGGTCTGATTTTCAGAAGTGGTGATTATCATATTTGCAGATGAAAAATGTCAGAAAGGATAGTTAATAAACTGGATGTCACAGAATCTGAGGAAAAGATTTCAATGCTCTTGTACACAAACAGCCAACATTTATAGAAAAAATTGCCATGTTTTACACTGTGTTAAAAAAAAAATATGACTTCACAAAATACAAGTACAAAATGAGAAACATATTGCTAAGAAAGCAGCTCATTAGGGTGGAGTAAAAATGGCAGAGAGTAGACACATCTCTATATAAAATCCTCCTACTATCCCCCAGATCAACACCAGATCAAACTTCTGAGCTTGTTTTGGAGTGACAGAACCCACGAATATTTGGAGTGTAACAAATTTCCAGCAGAAAATACATTGAAAAAACTTCAGAAAAGGTCTGTTTCAACCAGGCCAGGGTTGGGGGGGGGGGAGGGAGGGAGGGAGGCAAACAAGCCCATATACAGAGCAGGGAGCCAGGACATTGTGGTGTCCAAGCACTGGGGAATCTGTTGGGAGGCTCTTAGGCTACTATGTCCTGATTACAAGCCAGTGGATCAGCAGATTAGGCAAATAATGAGCCTATTGTAGAGGGCCAGAACTCTATAAAAGTATTACTTAAAGCAAAGATACTTACAGCAGGTTGTTAACTCAGAGTGATTAATAAGATAATGTTCTCTAGTTCACATATACTTAGTATTTAGTGTGATGATGTAGTAGTTCTCTAGTTCACACATATTCAGTGGTATTTAAGGGCTGAGAGGACTGGAAATAGAGACATTCCATCTTTGATCATCCTCTTGGTGGCTCTCCTGCCTTTCTCCACGAAGACCAAGGCTGATCCCAAGGTCCTCCAGAGAGCTAACCTGGACTTTACTGCCTATAAACCCCAGAAAAACCTGGGACCTGGACATACCTACTCAACACTGGAAGAGAGTCAGCAGCACCCACCCAGGGCAACCTAAAGTGATTGTCACCTCTATGCCCTAAAAACAGACCTCAACCTTTAAAAAAAAATGAACAAAAAAGTAAAAAGAACACTGAACATAGATAGCTTTTAGGAAGAAAGAGAAGAAAAGACCTCAAACCCTGAGGATGCTAAAAGAAAATCATCTCCAGATGAAGCCCCAAAGGGTAATATGAGTTGGTCCTCATTTCACAAAATTCTTTTGGAAGCATTCAAAAAGGATCTAAAAGATAATTAGGAGAAAAATGAAGAAAGGAAGTGTAAACTTTGCAAGAGAGTTTGGAAAAGGAAAAACAGAAATTATCAGAAGAAAACTCCTTACAAAATAGATTTGATGGAATGGGAAAGGCACATAACTCCTTTTAAAATAGATATGAAAAAGAAACCAATTTTGCAAGAGAGTTTGGAAAAGGAAAAACAGAAATTATCTGAAGAAAACTCCTTATAAAATAGATTTGATGAAATGAAAAAAGCACATAACTCCTTTTAAAATAGATATGAAAAAGAAACCAATTCATTGAAAAACAGAATTTGTGAAATGAAAAACTATGCAATGAAGAAAACACTTCATTTAAAAATTGAATTGCTGGATGGAAAAAAAAAAAGATAAAGAAGCTGACTGAAGAAAACAATTCACTAAAAATCAGAATTGAACAAATGGAAATGAATGACTCAACAAGACTTCAAGAATCAGTCAAACAAAACCAAAATAATGAAAAAATGGAAGAAATGTAAAACACCTCATTGGAAAAACAACTGATCTAGAAAATAAATCTAGGAGAGACAATTAAGAATTATCAAACATCCTGAAATCCATGATGAAAAAAAAAAAAAAAAAAAAAAAAAAAAGAACATCAAGGAAAATTGCCCTGATGTCCTTGAATAAGAGGGTAAAATAGACATTGAAAGAATTCACCAATAACCTCCTGAAAGAGACCCCAAAATGAAAACTCCATAGCTAAATTTCAGAATTATCCAATCTAGGAGAAAATATTTCAAGCAGTCAGAAGGAAACAATTCAAATAAATAGAGCCACAATCAAGATTACCCAGGTCTTAGCAGTTTCTAATTTAAAGGATCGAAGGACATGGAATTTGATATTCAGAAAGGCAAAGGTGCTAGGATTGCAATCAAGAATCGACTATTCAGAAAAAGTGAGCATTATTTTTCAGGGAAAAAGATGGATATTTAATGTAACAGGTGAATTTCATTCATTTCTGATGAAAAGACTAGGGCTGAATAGAAGACAAAGGTAAAGACGACTAGCTCAGAACTTAGTGGGTAATCTTGGTTTTTCTAAAATAAGGTCTTTTCTAATTCTTAATTTGTTTGAAGCCATGCCCATTAAAAGAAAATGTCCTAGGTAAAAGATGAAACAAAAGATGGCTTTATTATGTCAAAGACACTAAGGAGGAGGAGAAAAGGAGAGGAGAAAACCCTCACAGTTTCTGGTTAGAACAGAAAACTTCCTTTTTTATACTCCCTTAAGTCATTCAGACCTAAACAAAGACTCACTTGAGGATTGAGTTTGGTCTATTCATTATTAACCATTCAATGAAAGTCAGAGTGATGTTTTTAAAGGTATAGCCATTTCTTTATTTAAAACACAATGACTTTTTAAAAATTGCCTTTTAATAGCTGTTTCAAGAAATTAAAAAAAAAAAATTGTCCAAGATTTGTCTTAGCTTTAAAAAAAACAAAAGAAAAAGCAAAATAATAAAAGAATAACAACAACAACCCAAGATAGCATTTATGAAAGATTTAAACCTTACGTTTGTTCTTCTTTTATTTATTATGAAAGGCAATTATGTGACATTTATTTTGGTAAAGATAACGTATTCTTTAAGTAGACAATGTCATAAATAGTTTAGCTATAGTTATTTTGGAATTTATAATCTACATTTGAGTCATAACAAATTTAATTTTGATATAATATTTTTATAATACAATATCATTTTTCCCCAGAATTAGATAGACAATTTTACATATGTAATATTCATTAAAGTTGAAACATTGTAACATGTGAATTTACATAATTTATATAAAGAGGCTTAACCATTAGTAGATAAGTATATTTAAATGTAAATATGTAGATTGCCCTCATTCAAATTTAAAGGATCTTTCAGCACCTTTCAAAAAGAGGTGGCATACTAATGCTGATAAAAAAGACCCCAGCGAAAGATCATGTCCCAGCTAACAGCTCAGTGTCTAGATGGGCCTTTGGAAATGATTTAGATAAAGCCCGAATTTCTGTAAACAATCTGGAAGCCAACCAACTTCCTGAGGCAAGCAGGGAGGAACAAAACAATTATTTCTTTATGTGGACCTTTTGATTTTGATTGGGATTGTTATACAAAGAAGGCTTTTATTGCAATAGGCTCCTTTTGAATTTCTTGTTCAGTTTCTTGTATTGAAAAATTCTGCAGTAATCAGAAAGCCAATTATGATGTCAACTTCCCCCCCCCACACATCTATTACCCCAAGTTATTTCTCTCCTATAAAATAACTTATCTATACATCAATTCCCATCTAACCTTATTATTAACTCTTTTTAGGATTAGCCTACCAGTCAATGGAGTAATCCCCCAATTCTTTATGAGTTCAATAGGAACTTCAAGCCTTATGATATTAGAATATCTGCCTAATGGCATCTTCCCCCTAGCTAGTTGTGATTTCTGTCAAAGAATTTTGCCTATGTCCTTCTCCTTATTAATGACTAACTCCCTTTAGGAACTCAGATGCTAGTCAATGGCATAATGATAAAATTTTTGCCACTTGTTTTGGAGAAGGTCTAAGCCCATAAATTCTTTTGGGATATTTTGCAACACCACCTGATGACCCTAGGGTACTTTTGGGGTTCAAACTTCTAGTCCTCAACATTTGGTGTGTATGGGGAGAGTCCTGAAACCCAACATATTTGGGGGGTTCAGTGTTTCTGTACCACCATGCCCCATTAATACCATGTGTAATCACAGATACATTATTAAAATAGCTTCTTACTGAGTCTTTTAATCTTCATTATCTTCCCCTTTCAATCTATTTATTTATTTTACTGTTAGACTAATCTTCCATATGTGCAGAACTGGTTATGTCACAGGAATAGAAATTCCTATTTCTGGAAAAGCATTACTATTTCCTTATTGTTTGCCAAGTAAACTGCTAACTCTTTTTCCTAGCATTCATGACACAACTATCAATACTACATTTATTTTCAGCTTTACCTCATAATATTATTTTCCTTATATTTCATGCTCCTTGCAAACCAGACTTTTTCTCTCCTCTATAAACACTCTGTGCTTTTCCAAATCTTATGTTTTGCTTATAACATTTGTCATTGTTATAGTCCTTCTGCCTCATCTTTCCTAAGTTATTTCTCATTTTTTTAAAGCTTCCATGAAGCTTTCTCTGACCCTTTCTGTTGGTAATGAACTTCCAACAATTCTTTATTCTACACTTATCATCCTGTAATATTGTATAACATAGTTATCTGTGTTTTTGCCTTATCTTTGTATTAAACTATAAGCACTTTCAAGGAAGGGTCTGTTTCTTATCAATCTTTATATTTTCCACGTGTATATAACAAAGTAATCACTACACAGTATATAATATGCTAATAATGCTGGCCGAATTGAATTGAGATTACTCTCAAGTAATTTATTATTTATCTAATTTATTTTAGGTCTGATTTAAAAAGAACAAAGAAATCTTGTCTTTCATCCTTTAAAATTTGTTTTATTTCATAAAAGTGAACTTCAAATGGTTCCATTGTTTTGTAAACTTATAGAGTGTAGAATCTTAGAATTCTAATCTTCTCCATGGATCTATAGCATACATTGTTCAAATATCCTAGCTTTGTAAAGCTTGTAAGAGAAACCAGAGGTCCTTTACTATTTACTGACTTCCTACCATTTGAAATAATTTCCTTTAGAAAACTGAATCCCTTAGGTCAAGTTAGAACCAAATGTAAAGCAAATGACAATGGGTTTATTTATTTATTTTAGGTATTAACATTTTGTTTTTACATTACAAACATCTTCAAGTCATTCCCACTTCCTGAGAGGCTCTTATAATAAAAGTAAAGCAATTAAGTCAAACTAATAATATAGTTATTTTATCTAAAAGCACATGCGACTTTTTACATTAGGCAGAGCTTATGTAATTATTCCCAAGTAGGCATCAATAGCTACAAATATTTAGATATCCACAATGAAGTGAACAGCAAAAGCTTGACAAAAATGAGAAAATGTTATCTGGTGATCCTCCTTTAACTTAACCAGAGATAGAATTCAAAATTTTTGGTTCCCACACAATATTGATGAAAATTAGATAAGGAATATCTAAATGAAATTAGGTTAAATTGAGGTCTAGTGGCAGATTTGGGATACAGGGAGTCAAATACAGCTCTCCTGCAACCCCTTTGGATTCTGCACAAAGATTCAGAGTTAAATGAGGTCTAGTAGTGAGGCAAGAGTCCTCTGTAAAGGAATTTATAGACTTGAAAACCTAGACTGATAAAAGAGGTTTATTGTGGGGTTTGGAAGTAAAGTTGAGGGTAGAGATAAGAGGGCACTGGAGCTACAGGTCTGGTGGGCAGAAACCCTTGACATGACTGGTGTAAGGATGTCATGTTTGGGACTTCTGCAAAAAGTGGAGTCCAGTTTTGCCCCTTTTATAAAAGGGGGACTTTTGGTAATCTGAAGGGAATTGTGGGTGGAGTCTCAGGTTGGCCTTTGGCTTGAACTTCATCCAGGGATAGAATTTGAATAGAATTCAGTGGGTTTTTAGATAAGGAAACTGTTTGTGCTTGGGGTGGGAGTTGGGAAACCTAAGCAGATCATTAGAATGGGAGCTGGGACTGCCCAACTTGGCTCAGATCCAATGGAGGCTGGGAGAGCCCAGCTATCTCCCATTGGAATTCAAAAGGGTGCTTTTGAGGAGGATTTGTGAATCAAAGGTCAGCCATAGGGGTTGGCAATCAGAAAGGAATCTTAAAGGGGCTATAACCCACATCAATATTACTGACTGGAAATAAAGGTTTCCTAGCAAGGTAAGACATTCTTTTCCACATCCTTAGGAATAAATTTGTTTTGCTCTTATTCTATTTTCCACAGGGACTGCTATTTTATTCCTCATTCGCAAAAGGTAATCTAATGTGCCATTTCTATTTTTTATCTGCAAATGAATAGTACCATGAATCTAATTATATGAACAGAGTCTCTACTTAAAATATTATAAGTAACAAGAAAATTGTCACATTGGAAGAAAAAGAGGCAGAGCTTAAATACTTTTGAATCAATTGTAAGACTTGAGGAAGAAAATTAACTTAATGACAATACTGAAGAATGAGTAAATGATAAAAAATAAAGGAACTCAGTTTCATCAATAAATACTTTATCTAAATTTGAAGGTAGTGAAGAACATAACATTCATGTTATTATGCCTAAGAAAGCATAAAGATAGAAACTTCTATATTTGCAGAAGAGGGACTATTAGTGTGTTTTATTCCCTGTTCTTTAAAAAAATGTTGATATACGTATGGGTGCATAGACTATGGATTCAAAGTTACAGCACATTGTAGGGAAAACTTTTTTTTTTTTTTAATTTCCTAAGAAGAAATCTCATTTAGGTCCCTTCCCAGGCATCCACAGGAAAGACAAAAATGACACAAAATAAGGGATAAAGGCTATACCAAGAAACAAGGAATAAAAGGGTGTAATGGGGATTAGAAAAAAAAAATACATGGGCAATTCCTTTGACATATGTCAATACATTGGTCCATGTGTTATACTCACCTGTGATTTCCAAGCATAAACAGCAATCATTAAAGAAACATTTGAGCCATTCATCATTTATTATGTAGTAAAGATAAATAAAAATTACTAAAACTTATCTCCAAGATCAAAACATACCACTGGAAAAAATAGAATGTGCCAGCTTCCTGATGAAACAAAGACAAAAGAAAATATAATAAATATAGCCATGCTCTAACCTTTTGGAGGCTGGATGATGGGGAAGACCCAAGATGATGAAGGCCAATGAGGTGAGGTCTTCTTCACAAACTCTTCCTAAGAGATCTAAAAAATTGTACAAACCTAACTCTTACTGAGGAAATCCAGAAAGATTACAATGAATTAATCATCTTGAAAAGCTTAACATTGGGAGATAAACAGGGAGACTTTCAAACACTTGAGATTGTTTCTACCAGAATCTACCAATTTTCCAGAAAGCAGAACATTTCAGAACTTAGCAGTAGTTTGTGTTTCAGGGAGAGAGAAGGTCTGAGACTCATATTGGGCACTCCCAGACCAAAGGGGGTCTACAGTGGAGATAAGTGCCAAATATCATGGAGTTAGAAGAAGGTTTATATGCAGCAGTAGTAGGGGTATCTTGGGGTAGCGAGATCTTGGGCTACATACATAGGAAGAAAGGAGCAAGACAAAAAGGCCCGGCCACAGGAGAACAACAAAAGTAGATGCAGAACAGAATCTCACTTTTAAAGTCTAGCCCAGACTTCAGAGCAATAAGCAAGGCAGGAATACCAGACTGTGGAAATGGAATGATGAATGATTTTATTAACTATCTTGATTTACTCTAGCTCCCTTACTATCCAAACTACACTGGGAATCAGAATCAGTCAAACAGAAGGCAGACTGAATTTAATATCCCTTAAATTTTAAATACCAGAAATGTTCTGAAGTGTTTATTTATGAACTCAGAAATCCCTCTGATATGCTAGCAGACACAGAACTGGTTCATGTCAAATTCCAATTAGCTAAGGGATCCCCTCTGACCTCCTTCTCCATACCCAGAGGATTTCTTGTACTTCCCTAGAAACAACTCAGCATGGAGATCAAAGGCCGACCCTGATTAGGTCATGATACAACCTCTGAGAAACAGCCCAGTCCAGAGAAACAATTTTAAAGCCTGATCAGGCCACAATGAGATCACCTCAAGAGCCTTTTTGTGATTTTTGTCTTTATAACCCTTCTGCCTAACCCAACCCTTAGTTCAGTTCTAATTGTACCTCTGCATGTATGCCCTCCTGCTTAAGAGGAATAAAGTCTAACTATACACTGTTTGTCTTTCTTAGACCAAACTCTGAGGTTAACAAGACCAACAGGAACCTATAATTCTGCTACTCTGAGTCAATAGTTTTCTAAATGATCTATACATTTTACAGGAATACTTTTAACAGCTAATCAAAACTGAAAGAGAATATGCATATTCATTTGAGGAAAGTAGAGATAGAAGATTATCTTTTCAGGCAATATTTATTTTGTTTAAACATGTGGAAATGACACATAAGACTTAGAGGAATGTAAATAAATCTAAGTTTAGAGCATCATTTAGCTAAACTAAAACCCTGAAAGATACTCTTCAAAGCAATTAGGCCTACATTAATTCAACTTTTTTCTTTTCAAAATTTTTCATTTAAAATAAATTTAAAAGAAGTATAAATTATCTCTAGACATTATTCATTTCTTTCTTCTCTGCATTAAGAAAAAAAGCTATAGCATAAAGAGAAAGGGGTTATTGTTGTTGTTGTTGTTGTTGTTGTTGGTTTTTGCTTACTTTTGTTCTGTAAAATCTTTGTAGTTGACTTGGAAACATTACAGGCTCCCCTAGTATCACATTTCCATATTTTATCAGTATGTGAGTTTATATGATGTTCACTGTGTCTAACAGAATTGCTCCAGCTTTGATGTAAGCCCCATGTTGTTTTGTTCAGTCTCCTGTGAACATTCAGAATTGTTTAGAATCTTCCACAATGAAAACAAAACAAAATAACAACAACAACAAGATCCTCTACAGGTTTAGAGTAATTGTCATTCCTTTTTCCAGGCTAAATAAAGAATCATAATTACTGTGATAATCTTTGTAGGATTCAATTTTCATCCCTTTGTTTCTCTCCTATGGGTGCTCTTTTTTTCTTCCCACATGCTTTTTTAAATATGTTGAACCAAAGGAGTTTAATATAAAGATTTGACTAATATAGATAACAGCAGAATTACCTCAAGACCTTCCTTCTCATACATTATTGGACACATTCAATTCAGCTGCACAAACCTGTATTGTAACAAACATGTGCTATGCACAAAGCACTGAACTATTAAGTTAAGGATTTAAAGAAATCAATTTGATGCCTCCATTTCAAAGATCTTCTGCTTTTCAAGATGGTTATACATGCACAGATGAGAAAATGATGGGAGTTTTAAGTGGATTAAAAGGAGAAAAACAGTTTATATTCCTATAGTACTTTTCATTATTTATGTCGACTAGGGACTCCATTATTGTGACAAACTCCAAATATCAATAATTCTTTCAATGAGATTTGCTTATAATTTAGAGACATGTAGATCGTTATCCATTAATGAAAACTTTAAACAAGCTTGAAATGTGTGGACCCAAGGAATAACTTACTTCATAACAGAATCTTACCCAAAGAAAGAATTCATTCTTTTCTCTGGACTTCCTGATACTTGGAGTAAGGAACATGTACCTTATTTGAAAGAGGTTTGCAAATTTTTATCCACTTAATATATATCACTTCATTTGCTCCTTACAATCAATCTGTATATCATAACAACAGCACAATGCCACATCAACTAATATGTAGCCTTTGGTTTGCTATGCCCTCTAAAGTTTTTTTTTTCCCTTTCTCTTCTTGTGCCTAATCACTCTTTTCTCATTCTTTTTTCCCCCACTATTGATCGTTTGTCTTTTGTCTTGAGTTGTTCCCATCGAATTAGTTCTTTTTAATTTGAACATGAAAATATTATTTTGAACATGATTTTATAAAAAATGCAATGCAAACATAAGCTTGACCATGTTTCTGAAAGCTATTTCTCATCTTTGTCTCAAAGAGTAGAAGATATTATCCATTTCTATAGGATTTATTTTCTATTTTCCTCCCATCTTCAATTTTTTTCTTAGATTATTAACTACACAAGGGACTGAAGCTAAAATCTCAAGAATGAGTTGAGTATGCCTTGAGTCTATCACATTCATCACATTCAGTTTATGTGTGTGTGTGTGTGTGTGTGTGTGTGTGTGTGTATACTCAACCAAAAAAATGGGTTATGCATATTGTCATGTAGTTTAATACTTGAAGGTTAATTTTGTTGGGTGAGTCTGCAAGTGAATTTCACTAATGTTGATATTCATTGTGCATAAAATTATTATATCAATTGATATTCACAACATTCATGTAATTGGCACCAATATTACTTTCTCTTACCTGCCTATCTCACAGGATCTTTTTGAAGATCAAATATTTTGAGTTTTATAACTGGAAGCCTATATAGATGTGAATTACTATGTTTAAATTTTAAGAATTGCCCAGAAGTCATAGTGTTATTGCTTAAACTAAAATAATTATAATTTATTCCTATTTAATTAACAAATTAATGAAGATATCTTCACAAGCATATCTTTCAAATGCACAGACATATCTTTTAAAGGAAATATAGAGAAAAATAAGTTCTACACTTCCCTATATATATATGTATATATATATATATATATACATATATATATGGCAAAAAGCAATATCAAAAGAGATTGGAAACCAATCAGATAATAGTTATTACAATTACATAAAGTATTATTTAGGCAATATTACTACCACTATAGTTTGATATTCCATCATCAATGGAAAACAATGAATTTAAATTAATGATTAAAAGTTTTTATTCAGTCAGGCTAATTTAGTTAATAAATTAATTGTTGTGCATTGTCCTGGGCCTTCTATTTTCCTTCTAAATTATTTTATTTGGTGATTTCATCAGCTCTCTTGGAATTAATCACCATTCAATGCTGATGACAGTAAAATTTACACCCCTCCCCACCTCTCTGCTGAATTCCAGTCTTGCTTCTCAAACTACCTTAATCTTAACTGGATTTCCAGTAAATATCATCAATTCATTATTTCCCCCCTAAACTCCTCTTCCCATTCTTCTCTATTACTATAGAGAGCATCATTCTCCCAGTCTTGAATTCTAGGAACCATACTGAAACACCTCACTCCCCATATCTAATCTATTTCCAAGGTCTGATAATTCTGTTTTTGCAACTTTTCTTTTATATGTCCCTTTCTCTCCTCTGACACTGGCTCTACATTAGAATAAGTCTTTATTACTTAATACCTGGACTACAAAAGCCTGCTGGTGAGTCTCTGCCTTCTGCCTTCCCCAATTCTTTCCCCACTGTGATCAATCTTTTTTTCCTTCAACAACTAAAGTGGTTTTTCCTCAAGTTTTTGTCACCTCCTATTCCCTTCCCTCCCAACTCCAGTGGCTCCCTGTTGGTTACAGGATCTAACACAAAATGCTGTGGATGATTTTCAGGATCTTTTATAACCTAGCCTCCTTTTACATTTCCAGTATTCACACAACTTGCTTCTCAAAATCTGTCGTTGAAACAGTGATGGATTGATTGATGATCAGCTTTTATAATATACTCTGTTGCAGAAAGGTGTCCAAAAGGGTGAGATATCTCATTCAGATCAATTCTCATATATGCATAAGTCCAAGAACCTCATTTCACTAAAACTATATGAAACATTCTCTTTTATCTAAAATTTTCCATTTAATTTTTACATTTTTTCTGGTTATACATGTATATTAACTTTTTAAAATACACATTCATTTATGAATCATATTGGGAGAGAAAACTCAGAACAAGAGGGAAAAATCACGACAGAAAAAAAAAAAAGATGTGATCATAGCATGTTGTTGATTTAAATTCTCTATAGTTCTTTTTCTGAATGCAGATGTCATCTTTAATCTAAAATTTATTGGGATTCCCTTGTTTTCCATATTAACCAGGATAGTTTTTGGTATTTCAAATTAAAAAGAATGAAAGGCTGTTTTGTTAGTCCTTTCAGTTATAGTATTTTATATATGATATTACTTTACTATTTTTCCTATCTCAAAAGTTTTTCCTTCTTTCCAATGTCTCCATATACAAGTAAATGAACACTCTGATGAAAATCATTTAGTAACCATTTCTGAGATCTTTAAACAGGATTGGAATATAAATGGTATGAAACTTCTTCAGAGGCAGAATTCAGTCCATTCTCTGGAATATTTGAGATTTGCTATCAGGAAGATAGATTTTCCTTAAAATAATTTTAGTAAATTTCATACCAAAATGCAAGGACATTCAACAACTATTTTAAAAATGCCTACTATGCCTACTACTGGCATCATGCCAGTTTGGGGCATATTAAAATCAAAAAATGTAGTTTCCACATTCTGGGAAATTATTTTCCATTGACCCTGAGAAGTATGACACTAAGCACAAAAGAATATATATGTGTAATCACTATAGCATGGATATTTTATCTACTTGCCATTAATAAAGTGGGACACTACATCTAGTATGATTTGAGAAACAGACAGGATCAGAATTTACCAACAATTATCTAATTGATAATAGAGATACTATAATATATGGTCCCTCTCACAAATCTTACCATTTTGAGGAATATAACAGAACCTCAAATTAAATGCAAATTTTAATTCAAATTAGACTTTGTAAAATGTATGAAAATGTTTTGAAGTTATGAGATCTTCAAAAAAAGAGGAAACTACTTTGAGTGGGGATAGAAGACAGAGTTCTGCTTTAAGGGGAGGTAGAGAATGTGGAAAAAGTCTCAGACATTTTCATAGCCAACAATGAATGAACATCAATCATGATTTGGCACCATTGTCTAGACATTGCCAAAATGCTTTCCCTTCAGTTGATTCTTCAAAAAGTAATTTTGCATCCAAATTTATTGTTAAAATACAAAAATTATAAAAAATATTGTTAAAATATCTGAGGTGTTTAAAGAATATCTAGAAAAAGAAAAAATACTTTGATATTCAAACAGAGGAGATTTGATACACAAATTGGTTTTTGACCCATATTTGTTCAATGATCCCATTTTTTGCATCTTCCTCATGGTAGGAAGAAAAGTATGAAATTAACAGTATTTTAAACTCATAATACAATTTTATAGTATCTTCATCATCTATTAAGTCTTCCTTTTCATAATAATGTGCGGCTTTGAATAATGATAAAATTTTTGTGAGGTTTTTTTTATTTATTTTATTTTTTTTATTTTTTTTACAAAGGGTTATAAGAAGGTGGTGCTGTGGATAGAGCATAACACTTTTGAGTGGGGAAAACATGAGTTGAAATTCTGCCTCAACACTTAGTAGCTGTGCAAGCTGGGCAAATCACAACTACTTTGTGCCAGAGATTTTCCCTCTGCATATTAGGGTTAATAATACCACTTTCCTCACAAAGTTGTGGAAGTCAAATGAATTAACAAATATAAAACTTTTTGTAAACCTCAAAGTGCTTAAGAAATGATTACTATTATTTTTATTTATGTAAAGCTACATAGAAGAACCTGTCAAGATAAAGGTCATTGAAAACAGAAGATCTCAGTCCAGCTTTACTATGCTATGTGTGTAATATGTGATCTGTGAAGGTCTCTTCAAGTTCTGTGGGCCTAATTTACAAATTGAGGTGATTAAATTAGGTAATCTCTAAGGAGGCTTCCAACTCTAAATGTAATATATTTCCATTAGTTTACAAAGTTATGCACACATATGCTTATGTGTTATATATGTATACATACACATGATATATCCTCCAATTAATGATACTTAGTATTGGTATTTATGAGTAAATAGAAAATAACTTTTTCTGTCCCATCTGTTCTGTGAAAGGCAATGTCGTCATACTATGACCTTTTCAGTATTCTCTAATTTGATTTGCTTTCCTTGCTCATCTTTAGATGTTTACAAACCCAGTAACCTGTGATTGGAACTGACAACTAGTCAAAATGGAGAGTGTTGAAAAGGTCAAAATAATAGTATTTACTGTACAACTTTCTTCAGGTCTATGAGAGAATTTACACTTTGAATTCTCTTTCTGATGGCAGACTTGCCTAAGAACATTAAAATGGACCAAATTGTGGCTATCTTGTGACAACAACTGTGGCAAACAAAGGAAAATGTAAGATAACTCAGTAATTAGAAGTGTTTGGATATGGAGTTTAACATTTAACTTGTCAGGATCTAACTTTTTGCTTGCCCGCATTTCTCTGGAATGAGTTAAATAAAGAACACAATACTCATTTAATTTAATTTTTTTCAACAAGTAGTAAATTTAATAATGCATCTTTTAAAAGTTTACCAGACTTTAAATTATTTTTCTTCTCCACTTCATTTGAGTGGATGAGTAAATGAGGTAGGAATTTTGCAGTCTATTAAGATATGTTTGTCAGGATGGGAAATCATTATACAGTTAATGCACAACATTTCCAATGGCCACAGTCTCCATAATAAGGGATTATAGCATCATATATTCATACTTGTCAAACAGCTTTAACTTGCTTCCCACAATTGTCTTTCTGACTCACACATTTTTAAATTGCATGACTGAATGTTATACATTTTTTAAACTCAGAAGGCTGAGGCTTAAAGGTTTTAGTATAAATTTGTCTGAAATTCCATTTATTCAACAGACTTAGTAGGTAAAAGTTAAGTGTTTACTGTATGCAAGTTTCTATTGAAAATGCAAAAATGAATGATATAGCTCCTGTCTTCAATTAACTTAAAATTAAGTAGAAGAGTAGACCCATGTATAGAAATAATATTAGGATTAGAAAACCATGCCAAGTAGAAATATAGTTTATATGCAATTGGGTTAGGAGGAGAAAAAATAATATCCATTTTTTTTTAGCAATGGAGAAAAATTAGTGAAAGAAGAGCCACTTTCCAAGATATATAAAGCCCTATAGGTTCCTATTACAACATATCTTCAATGTGTTTAGTGAGGCGATTAAGGATTCCTTGGAAGATATAATAACATAAATAATCTTTTAAAATTACTCTCTGATTATGAAGATAAGGAGAGACACAAAAACAATTAGATTTTTACTCACTAAAAGTATTCTCCATTGTGATAAAGGTGCAAAAAACAAACTGAGGAAGTATTATCTATGAGTGTTGAGGTCTTCAACTTGTCTAGATGACATAACATTGATTGTATCAAGACACAAGACATTGCAGAACCTGTTGGGAAAATAGTTTAGCTTGGGTATACATACAGGAAAGACAAATGTATAACAAATCTTTATTTCCTAATTTTAATATCTGAATGGGTAACTTACAGAGTTTATCAAGTATTATGTTTATCTGGTTGCCACCAATAATATTTATGTCCAGTTATTTTAGCTAAGAGTTTGAAAGAATGAGAATTTGGATTGTTTTGGAGAAACTCTTAAGCACTTTTCTTGGACCTAGGCTACCTCAAACTTTGAAAATTCAGCTTTTCAATACAAGCATTTTGTCAGTGGTGCTATAAGCAAAAAAAACCTAGAATACCCATGCCTCCAAAGGACAAAATCCTCTTATCACTTATAGGACAATGTAATAGGACACAATAAGTGTGAGCAGCTTATAATTTGTGATCAACTAGGAACTCCAAAAAAATAAAAGGAGTAAAGGATATGGTAAAAGAGTTAAATGACAGACGAGAAGAACTAGTAATCTAGTAAGGTATAAAAGATGGATAGCTAGAGTGTTCTATAGTACCTCTGTACTATTGGGAGGATTTTAAAAACTCTCCAGTACCTTGGACAGATTCTCTGTTTAGAATTAGGTAAAAAACATGGATAATTCATACATGAGATACAAGCGTGGATAAGGTACGATCTGTATCACTGTAGAAACTCTCAGATAGATGAGATCACAAATCCATTTGTATATTGAGCAACATATTGACAAGTGCAGATATAGTGTGACAAAGAGAAAGAGATGTGGGACTTTAGAGACAGGACAAAATTAAGAAGGCAGAGAAGGATATAATATGTTCAATGGTGAAGGCAGAAAAAGCATGTTGTGGTGGAAGGAGTGCTCAGTGTGGAATCAAGTGATATCTGGTTCAAATCTTGGTTCTGTCACATTCTATGATCCTATATAACTCATTCTCTAGAGCTCACTTGCCTATAAAATAGAGGCTGGAATGATCTCTATGGTCTCTTTCAGCTCTAAATTTCTTCTCCCATGAAATACTTTAATTTGCCTAGAGAAAGATATATATATGTATATATATATATACACACACACACATACACACATATATCTATATCTATATCTATATCTATATCTATATAATAATATTAACAGATAATGAAGCAAGCTGGAAATGTGTATGTGAGTGTGTGTGTATATGTGTGTGTGTGTGTTTTCTTGTTTGCATCAATGTACAGTTCTATAAAAATTAGCTATAGAAATATGAAAAGAAAAAGAAATTATGAAAGAAGCATAGGAAAGGAAACAAAATTAGCTCTATCTAAAAATGATATGACGGTTTAGGAAGAGACACAACTGAAATTAATTGAAACAATTAATGATTTAACTATATAGGAAGTAGTAGGATAGAAAATAAACTCATATATAACATTATACTGTGGCCAATATGTTGATTTGATTTTTTTGAATATCCAGATTTATTAATAATGAAGGCTTTCAACTGAAATTGAGAAAGGTGGATTGGTGTATAATGAAAAACACATACAAAATAATAAGATATTAAAAATTACTTAGAGAGAAACCAGACAAAATGCAGAATAAGACAAAATTATGGCAATTGCTTACTGTGTTATCAAGGCTTATATACTATATTATATATATATATATATATCTACACACACACACACACATGCACACACACATATATATGCACTTCATAAAATAGATACACAAATATGGTCAAATAATTTAGGTATTTTGAAAAGTGTTTCTTGTTTCTTAAAATGTTTGTGAGTAGCTTAATTTATGAATTAAAAAAAAAAAACAAGAAAATATAGACATAATAATTAAAAGTTAATCTCAAATCATTCTGCAGTCATGGAGAATGGTTAATTCTGGGATAAGAATTTTAAACATTTTGGGAAAAATAAAATCATTTAATGTTTAAGTTAAAAAAATAATGATCAAAAAGAATGATCAAATACTGTGTTATAAGAAATAATGACCAGGATATTTCTGAAAAGTATTTTCTGTATTCAGGAAGTATTCAGAAAAGACTTACATGAACTGATTTGAAGTTAGGTGAGCAGAGCTAGGAGTACATTGTACACAGTAACATCAATATGGTGCAATGATCAACTATGAATGACTTAGCTATTTTCAGCAACATAAACATCCACAATAATTCCAAAGGATTTTTATAAGATGTAAAAATCTTCTCCATCTCTAGAGAAAGAACTGAATGGGGTCTGAATGCAGTTCAAATCATACTGGTTTTTACTTTATTTTTTCATGAAGTTATTGTTTTGTCTGTCTTTTGTTTTACAACATGACTAACATGGAAATATGTTTTGCATGATTCTAAATGTATAACCTATACAAAATTGTATAGTTTCTCAATGAGAGGGGATGGAAAGAGAAAGATAATTTGCAACTCAAAATTAAAAAAAAAAGTTTTAAATGGTTTTACATGTAAATGGAAAAAAGGAAATATTTTAAAAACAGTTATTAAAGGTATTTTCAAGTTTTCAACTCTGTATAAATGAAAGAAGAAAGATTTTTTTCAAATACAAATACTGAAATCACGAGAAGTTACTTTAATGGAAAAGATTTATTAAGGGACAGGTAAATTCTCTGAGAGCTCCACAGCTGTGGAACATAGTATCTCAAGGAATTACAAGGCAGCCTTTGCTGACACAGGTGTGGACTGGGAATGGAATAAATTGGAGGCAGAGGGAAGAGGAGAGAGGCCTGTCAGTCAGGGAAGTCAGAGAAGGGCAACTGCCTCTCAGTCTTCTTGTATCATCCTCTCACAAGAGGAGATCCATTCTGGGTTGGATTTCTAATAGCCATAGTCAGGTGGCTCCCATGTATTCCAACAGCTCTCCTGTGAATTCCAACAAGATTGGTGGATTAGAATTATATAGGTTATAGGTTGAATTTAAAGCTCAGGAAAAACAATCAATTAGTGATATTCAATAGTAATTTGAAAATTATAGGCAAGAATTAAGCATAGAAGTCTGTGCTTGTGAAGAGATTTAGAAGTCATTATGAGAGCTAAAGTTGGTGACTGAATAAAATATCCAAAAAAGAGATCTTAGAAAACGGATTATTATTTAAAGGTGAAATTTGAATTTAGGACTTTCAATTTCAGTGTTAACACTCAAGCTAGACTATTGAAGTTAGTGCAATGTAAGGTGATTACTTTTAGAATGTAGAAAGAGACGTACAAATAGCAGTCACATATGAATTAGAATATGATAGGAATATAAGATGGCACCCTATATTTAAATTCAATTTCTTTTTTGACAATTATCAGATGAGGTATATAATGCAAGTGTAGTTTAAATAGATTTTAGCAATATTTTTATGAATTGTCTCAGATTTTTTCTTTTTTGTTTTTAGTTCTCTCATTTTTTTCCAAGATGAAGAGTTTGTGTGTGGGGAAATGTATAGATATAGATATAGATATAGATATAGATATAGATATAGATATAGATATAGATATAGATAGATATAGATAGATAGATATAGATAGATATAATATATAGATACAGATATATTACATAAAGACTTTATTTTATACTGTTATAATAGATTACTGAACATAAAAAGGTTGATCATTGAGTTTTTTATAATATTAACTGAGTTTATTCAGTTATGAAGTATTTAACAATTATAAAATTGTAAAATGCAAGGTTTTTTTGTTTAACTTCTATGATATAAACATTTCTTTATTGTGTTTCCATTGGAGAAGGATTTTTTTTTCAAGAACAACATTCTAACTGGCTACTCCAACTTAATTTTTCAAGGTAGAGGAATGATCAAATGTAATTTTTTTAGGGAAGTATAGCCATTTTTTACCTTATTATAATGAAGATTCTATACTACTTGATATACATGAAAATAGTATTTCACTATTTTAAATATGAAACAAAAAAGAATGTCTAGAAAATCTGGCATAAGATGGGTCATGCATCAGGGAATCAATCAGTTGAAGAACAGTTAAAGAAGAACTGAAGAAGGTGAAGAGCTTACTCTTCTCATTTTCTGTCTTATAAAAACATAATATGTGTTCCAAATAATATTAATCACTGATATACAAGGATAACATATTGTTATGTGGTTCCGGTGGGGAAAAAACTACCTTTACCAGGAATCTCAATCTTACAGAAAACTTTTCCCAATGATATTGGCAAGTCATTTACACTTCATCATAAGATATTTTTAATACATCTCAAGGAAAAATAGAGACTGAAGACTTTGACTTTAAATAAACATGAATTAAGCAAAGAACTAAACTGTTAGTTTTAGATGATTTGTCCCTCTCATGGGCAGACATATTAAACATAAAGATAGTAAAGAGAAAATAAATGATGATGGCACAAATCAAGATACTAAAGTCAGACTGCTTAGGAAGGACACATTTCAAGCAATTATTCTCTATTCAATACAATTTAATTTATTCTTTTGGGAGAGTAAAACACAAAACACTGAACTTAACAATAACATTCATATAATTCTCTAAGGTTTGCTAAGTTCTTTGCAAATATTTTCTTATTTTATCCTCTCAACAACCCTGAAAAGGAGGTACTATTATTACCCACATTTTACAAATTAGAAAAAGGAAGCAGATTGTGCTTAAATAACTTGCAAAGAATCAAAGAGCTAATAAATATATGAGGCATTTGGACTCAAGTCTTCCTGATTCCTGGTCCACTGTTCTTTAATTTTTCCATTTGAATGTTTCTATATTTAGACATTGTAATTATTGAAGTAAAAGCCCCCAAATATTAACAAAACAATATTTTCTGTCAAAACAGTTGCAGAAATAATAGTGCTTCCTTATTTAAAAAAAGAGGATGATTGAGAGATGTTCTTATAAAACATAATATTTAACCTTAAAATTTAGAAAGACGTGCTTCTTAGCTCACTCAGCAACTGACTACTGTATTTGTATAGGTATATATATCTGTGTATGTGACAGAATGTATGCAATGTTTTTGAAACTGGTTTATCTTCAGATAGAGCCTAGGAAACAAGGAAGATACAAAGGTAGAATCAAAAGACCATCCCTGGACATCATTTTCATAATCTTGACAAAAAAGAAGGAACAAATAGCAGTCATACCATTTTTTTTTTTTTGCAAAAATACAGTCATGTAGTTTGAGTAATACTAGAAATTATAGAATGCTTATCCTTATAAAACAAATATGATACTGATACCTAAATTAGGAAGAGTAAAAACAGAAAAAAGAAAATTATAATTTCATTAATGAATTTGTATGCAAAAATATTGAATAAAGTATTAGCTAAAAGATTACAATATGATTATATGTTATGATCAAGTGGGATTTATATCATAAATGCAAGGTTGGTTTAAGGAAAACTAGTGATATAATTTATTATATCAATAATAAGAAAACAAGAAAATCTTTTGAATATAGCAATAGATGCAGAAATTACCTTTTGATCAAGTTCAATACTAATTTCTCTTTAAAAAAAGTTGAAAGTATTGATATAAATGATTTTTCTCTAAAATTGAAAAAGCATTTATCTAAAACCATCAGCAAGTGTTATTTATAATGGGGATTAATTAGAAAACTTACCAATCTGATCAGGTGGAATGGAGTTATGAACTGATCCAACCATTCTGAAGAGCAATTTGGAACTATGGACAAAGGGTTATAAAACTGTGCACACCCTTTGTTCCAGCAGTGTCTCTACTAAGTTTGTATCCCAAAGTGATCATAAAAAAGAGAAAAGAACGTACATGTACAAAAGTGTTTGTAGCAGCCCCTTTTATAGTGGCAAATATTAGAAATTGAATGGATGCTTATCAGTTGGGAACAGCTGAAAAGTTATGGTATATGAATATAATAGAATATTATTATTCTATAAGAAATGTTGAGTAGAGTGATTTCAGAAAAGCTTGGAAAGATTTATATGAACTGATGCTAAGTGAAGTAACTAGAACCAAGAGAATATTGTACACGGCAACAAGAAGATTATGTAATAATCAACCATGATGCACTTGGCTCTTCTCAACAATGAGGTGATTCAAGACAATTCCAATAGACTTTAATGGAAAGTGTCATTCATATATATATATATATATATATACACACACACACAGAAAAAGAGAGAGAGACAGAGAGACAGAGAGAGACAGAGAGAGAGAGACAGAGACAGAGAGACAGAGAGAGAGAGACAGAGAAAGCTCTAGAGATTGAATGTAGAACAAAGCATGGTATTTTCACTTTTTCTTGTTTGCTTGCTTGCTTTTTTTCCTTTCTCTATTTTTGCCACTTTTAATCTGTTTCTTTTCGTTTTTGGTTCAGCCTAATGAATATGGCAATATGTTTAAAAGAACTGCACTTGTTTAACCTACTTTAGATTGTTTGCTGTCTTGGGAGGGGGAAGAGAAGAAGAAAAGGAGAAAAAATTGGAATACAAGATTTTGCAAAGGTGAATGTTGAAAACTATCTTTGCATGTATTTAGAAAAAAATACTCTTAAAATTGGAAAGGGGGAAGACCACAAAAATAAATTGTGAAAATTGAAAAAAAGCCCAACTTCTATATGCCAAGCAGTATGCTAAGAGCTAGGGATGCAAAGAAAGGGAAAATATTGTCCTTATTGGCAAGAACTTCCCAGATTCATCATCTAATTGAAGAGACAATAAGAAAACAATTAATTATGTGCAATGAATCAACATAAAAGGCAAATTGAAGATAAGCAAAAGAGGAAAGGCACTAGCATTGGCAGAGTTCAAGAAATATTTCTTTCACAAAATAGGATTTTAGCTGGCTTGACAGAAGTCAAAGAATCCAGGAGACAGTATTCAATGAGAATTCTAGTAAGAGGAGATGGAAAGTGAAAAGTGTCCATCTGAAGTTCAAAAGTCTTAGGTGAAAAACCAAGAAGGCAATGCCACTGGATCATGTAAGAGAGTAAGATATAAGTAGTCGTGAAAAGAAACAAATTATGTTTTGAGGGACTTTGAATTTCGAATAGGATATGAGAGTTCTTCAAAATTATACATTATGAATATATCCTTCATAAGCTAACAGATGAACTCTGGAACTGGAACATTATCATGGACAAAACTGTTTCCTCAATCACTCAAATAAAACATAGAAAATGTAAGAAAAATACCCCTTAAAAGATGTTATCATATTAAATATACATGATTTCCAACCTATATGGAATGAAAAGCCTTCAAAATATAGAAATCTAGCAGACACAGTCTCATTTCACAGGAAAGGGATGAAGTATATTTCATTCCATTTCTCATGTATTTTTCAGGAATTGTATCAAATAGGTTTTCCTTAAATTAACCAAATAGGATTGTACTTCCATTCTTTTGCTAAATAAAAATAAAAATAAATAAATAATCATTTAAACCACTTATATCATAAATAAAAATTAAAAAAAAAAAAAAAAGATGAGCTAATGACATACCCCAGGACTGTCTCTAATTGAATTCTAATAAATAGCATTAAAATATTGTAAAATAATAATTATGAATTTTATTTTACCTTTATAATATATTAATAACATTCAGGTATAATCTTGAGATTTATTTTAAACTTTTAGATTTAGCAAAAATATTATGTCAATATTCTATTTGCCAGTCACAAAAAATCCTGTGAGGTATTCTTATCCTTATTAAAAATAATTTGGACAAGAAGGCTTCAGAGGACCTTTTTAACTCTATGACTACAGTTGAGTGACTAGCTTATGATCATAAAACTAATCACTATTGGAAAATTTTTTCAACACAAAACTCAATTGACTTCAAATTCATTGTTCCTCTATTTATATAATATTGTTCCTGAAAAAACTAGATAAATTAAAATTATTGAAATATAAAGCTAAAAAGGATCTTTGCAATCAGAGTTGAAGAGCATTAGATGAGGACCCAAAAAGACCAGTTTTTATTTGACTTATAGTTCTTTGCAATATTGGGCAGCTTCACTATTTTTAAAATGGTGGTGATGTTAATAAGATAATGGTTTTTAAGACACTTTAAACTAGAATGTTTAATAGAAATGTGAAAGTGACTTAAGTTATCTGCCACTCTCTCATCAACAACAGACTTTTGCAGAAATTAATAGTTGAACCTAAAACTAATAAGTCAAAATTAAGTGTGTTGATAATTGTTGAAATGACTAGAACTAGTCATTCTGCATTAAGTGATGACTATGACTGGAACTAGTCATTCTGGAATGATAAAATAATGATTATCTTCATGTGGAAAAAAAAGATTAGATTTGTTCTGTTTAATACTAGACAATTGAATTAAAAGCAAGGTCTGGCAATTTTAGAGAAGAACCTCTTAACAATATGAACTTTCTGAAAATGGAATAAGTTATCTCAGAAGGTACTGACATCTCCAAACGGAGATGTTCAAGTGAAAACTGAATGATTGCATTTTAAGGGTCAAAGGTGATTCTTCTTCAGGTACAAATTATATTAGATGACTTGCAAAGTCTCTTCTGATTCTGTGAATGTTTTCATGTCAAACTTCAGGTTAATTTCCAATGGAAGCAGAGTTCTGTTCTTATTCCTATTCTGTTCAATAAATTCTATCATTTAGTTAAATTAAAGAATTTCTAGTATGTTTATCAGATATGTGAATTTGTCAAAGTTGATTGGCATAGTTATATCATCAGATGATAGAACTAACATTTGAATGGATCATTGCATACCAGAATGTTGGGCTAAATGAAATAAGATGAATAAATATACATTGCTTAGATTTAAAAATATATGTTCCATATGTTCAGGATATAGGAAATATGTCTAGAAACCAAGGTTTTGTGAAAGTTACCCTATTAGATTTAATGGACTATATGTTCATTATGAATCACCAATTTTCTCAAAAATCTATTATACTTCTGTTGAATGTACATAGCTATTTCTTGTACGAATGTAAATAATATGAACCATATGTATTTGGCATTGTTAAAGTTTTATACTTTATACATTAAAATGACTTGGATTGTTAAAATTAAACAACACAAATAGAATAACACCATCCAAAAATGTAACTGGTATCAAATGCCAACATACTGCAAAACTACCTGATCACATTCCTATTCTTTTCATACTTTGGTAGTGGATCCATATTTTTATTTAGAATAATTTATACAGTAAAAATTTGACTATTTCTTTATTCCTTCATACATACTTTTAGGATATAATTAATAAAATAAATTTTTTCTTCATATGTGATAGATGAGTTTTTCCTCAATGCTTTAAAGAGATGGACATAAGTTTACAAGGGAAGGGCAGATAACTATCCTTTAATCTTAGATTTGTACTTTGGTAACTTATTTGAAAACATTTTCAAAATTTTATGCATAGAAATGAACTGATTTATACCTAACAAGGAATAAGTATTCATCCTTTAATTTTTTTAATACTCTTTTTGTAAGAAAATGCCTAACTTTATTGGAAAGCTAATATATTTTATTTACATTAAACCAAGAGAACTACATTTATATATTTATTTTTTAAAGCTAGGGAAGCTAACCCTCTGGCAATTCTTTACATATTAGGTCTTACCCAAATTGTTCAGTCTTTATATCAGACATGCTTTTCACTGTACTCTCTCATTTTTAGTGATAACATGCTTTCTTCATTTTGTTAGCCAATTTGTTGGAAATTCTTCATTATGATGGTTTTTAAAAAAAATATTGATTTACCATGGTTACTGAAAGCATGACAACTACAAAAATAAATTTTTTAAATATTTCATTCGGATTTATTTTTATCCTGCTGCTTTTAAAGCTTTCATCTTTAAAAAAGCTCCAGCAACTTTTTTTTTTTTTTTTTTTTTTTTTTTTAACATCATTAGCTTTATATGTAATACAGGTATGTGCTGGCATTTCAATATGTCAATAAGCTTTTCTAGTTTTAATGAAATAAAAAGGCAAGTTTGACATGATTTCTATATACAGTAGACCTATTTTATATCCTCACCTTTTATTTAAGTACAATTTCTTGAGTATTTTACATGAAAAAACTAACTGTATTCTATGAGTAAATTAACTATTTTGCAAAGTGTTAAAAAGCCTATGTTTTAGACTAATTGTGTATAGTTTAATTGTAATGCTAAAAGGATTAAGACATTCTTTTGAAACACTCAAACTAAGTTCTATACAGATTATTGCTGGTCAACAGCTTTGAATTTTTTTTGGAAGAGGATCTGAATGAAAAGTCTCCTCACTGTGACTCTACTCTCCACCAATAAATCAAAAATATTCATGGAATTCATTTGTAATTCAAGTTACTATGAGGAGATCTTAATCTTTTAAAACAAGGGATAACTTTGGGTTTTTTTGCCTCTCACTCAGATAAGTTGCTAATAGCAAAGAATTTTCTTTCTCTCATTTTAGTCACTTCATCAGTTTCTGATCAATTAGTGTATTGGGTTGTCCCCAAGATTGATTTAGCTGGCTTATTGTCTCTCAGGGAGAAGAGAGAGAGGACAGTCTCTTAATCTAAAGGAATGATACAGCTTTCCCTTGTGAAGAATTTGCATTCAACTCAGAATCTCTATGATTACTGAAGATATCAGTTCAATTACTTTCATTATGTTTTACTGGATTTTGAAGGAAAATAATAGAACAAAATATTGAATACTCATGTTAGTAAATATAACTTGTCTCATCCTAATGGCCATATTAGACCTTAAGGCTTCTCTGGCTAAAGATTTGTTCTTGTTGGTATTGGTTTTCTGCGAGAGTTGTTTTATTTGAAATAAATACAAATCATTTCATGATATTTAGCCCTAACGTGCTCTTTAATAAAAGTTTCAAAACATATGATAAAAGAGACACATTAAAATTACTGGGAAATTCTATTTCTAATATGTATATGCAATTCTTACTAATGGTAATGAGAGTTATACTTTCATTCTTAATATGAGATGTAACTTAGATATGTCTATCTTCAGTGAAATGGAGATACCAGTCAAATAAATTCATGAAGAAGATTCTTGTAATGCAAAATAATTTTTCTAAATACCTATTTGACTTTGCAAGGGTATTTTTCAGTAAAAAATCCAAATATGATAGCCCTGATTCATTCCTAGTTCAGAGGAAGATATGGTTGGACAAACAGAGGATATGCTTTATGCATTTCTTAAAAGATCCAATTGAAAGTTTCAATGATGTTTTTTTCCCCCAGATCTCATCAGTTAATCTTGGGTGTGTACTCCAACTTTGAATTCTTTACTGTCTGAAACTAATGAGAGTTTTATGCCATTTCTAACAAGCCATCCAAGTAAAACTAATTGTAAGATTATTCATAAAACTGTCAGCTTCCTCTAGTAATCATAAATCACCTTAAATTCTTGTTGAGAAGTTAGACGATTTTATTTCAGTTCATTAGAATGCCACTAATGCATATTTATCTATAATGAGTGAAAATATGTTCCTCAGTGTGACATTGTGACATGACATTTGATCAGTTGATACTTCTCACAGTTGCTAACATTGCATTTTTTTTTATTTAAAAAAAAATTGCAAACTGGTAATTAATGCTTTTTTTCTGTGATTTTTACCTTGTTACTTCTTAGTAACAATTATTACTAACAAGTGTTATTACCACCTTAAGAAGAAGAGAATTTCATGGTTGAAAGTAAAAGATTCCCTTCCCTCCCCCACCTTGGCCATATAACACTAGCATATAACTAGCAGCAACAACATTAACAAAACAATTACAGCAAAATAAAGAGGTAGGATTAAAAATTGAGAATACTGTGGCTATAACTACTAATCTGTAGTCCCTTAGTTTTAAATTAGATTTTAGCAAAGTAAGCAATGCTATCCATTATTGAAATTTCTTGTATGCTACAAAGAAAAATAGCAATAAATATGTTGTTTTTGTAAACCTATTTTTCCTTAGTGAACTGGCTACTTCTTCTGGAATGAAAATGAAAACTGAAGTTTATTTCTGATGCTGGAATGAAATACTTTTTGTTCACAGTAATATTTCACATCATTAGATCAACTAGTTTATGGAGGATTTAACCCTCCTGCTGCACTCAAGAAGAAGTAAACAAAATTGAGATGCCTGGCTCTGTCAGAAACAATAAAGGACTAGCATTTCTCAGGTCTGTATATTATGTATATGAACCAAGAGCTACATTGCTCTTGGAGTTAAAGGCCCATTTGTATTTTTCCTCCATTTTGACAGATGGTGTGGAGTTATTACCACTCATCAAAATTTTAATTCCATTCTCCTCTCAATCAAAGGATTCAACAAATGCTCTTGAGTGTGCAAAATGATGGCTCTTGATAGGTCATTTCTTTTTTAATTCATATTACTCAAGGCATAAGCCAATAGCTTTAATGTGACTGCTGGTTCATTTTCTGGCTGAAAACTTGGCAAACATGCTCCCTATTACTATGTTTTATCTTCTGTAGGGTTGCTACACTATGCATAAGGAACCTTTTCATTACTCATGATATGAATATTTACAAGCAATTATTATTTCATGCTCTCTTTCTTTTTTGTACAATATATGTAATGATTTATTAATGATTGTTCTATTTGTTATGCAGAATAAAATTTAAGTGAAATGGTGTGTATGGAAAAAAGGGGAGTTAGCAGTGAGGCTTGAGATAACATGAAATCTATGGCTTCTAAAAGAATTGATGAAAAACCCCATTATTTTTCATCACTTAGAAATGAACTGTGCTAAAGTTTGGTAAACAAGATGTGGGAAAAATAGATATAAGGTAAATGTATGCAGCTGATTTAAGTTTATCATTTTTGGTCTTTAATATGTGCCTTAAATTGCATCATTGAGGAATATTTACTTATTTTAATAAGATGAGGAATACTTCATTAATGACATAAAGGACAATAGCATTTGTTAAGTGTCTACTGTGTACTTAAGACTTTTTTGTGTTTGTTTGTTTGTTTGTTTGTTTGTTTTTACTGAATTATAATCAAAGCATAAATATAGGCTCCTGCCTTTGCGAAACTTACAACTAGCCATGGGATTCTTAATTTTTTCTATGCCATTAACCATTTTATAGTTTGGTGAAATCTATGGACTCATTCTCAGAATAATGTTTCTAAATGTACAAAATAAAATATACATTAATATAAAATAAATTATTTTAAAATGTACTGATAATAAATGTTGTTCCCTGGCCTGAGGTGAAGCTCCTTCCCTCTGGTCTATAAATCTATAAATAGCTACAAAATAAAATGGTACATAATATCAACCATTCAAAAAGTATGTTTAGGCATCTAATATGTGCAAAGCACTATATTAGGCTTTGCATTTAGAAAATTTAATTTAAATTGAAAGATAAATTATCCATATCCTCAAGGATTTTTATTCTTATGGGACTAGAAAGTTATATTAATTTGTATTAAATTTTGAGAATGGACTTTAATAATGAATTACTAACTGAATTTATATAATTCTTAAACGAGGCAAGCACACTCAGTAGAATGGAAACTCATCAGGAAAAATCATGATGGGGAGTAAGGCTTCAAACACACTTTATTAAAGCACATTGAATAAAGCAAATGGCACAGGAAATATAGAGACATACAGAACAAAGGGGAGGAAAGGGAAGAAAGGGAGGAGAGAATGAAGGAAGAGATAATGAAATATATAACCATGGATTCAAAAGAAGGGAGAACTCAGCAGCTTGAACCTCTAGGGCAGTGGTCCTCAAACTTTTTATATAAGGGGCCAGTTCACTGTCCCTCAGACTGTTGGAGGGCCAGACTATAGTAAAAACAAAAGCTCACACTCTGTCTCTGCCCCTCAACCCATTTACCATAACCCTGCAGGCTGCATAAACGTCCTCAGTGGGCCCCATGTGGTCCGCAGGCCATAGTTTGAGAATCCCTGCTTTAGGGACTGTAAGAGGGCAGGGTTGTGGGATTGGGATAAAGTTTAGGATCTCATTTTTATAGGGTTTTGATTGAAGGACAGAGTAAATAGTATCCTTGTCACCTAGAGGTTAGTTCATAAATGTATTGACAACATTTCAAAGTTATCAATAACATTTGGTGTTCTGCTTCTCTTTCTTGGGAGGTCTGAAGCTTACTTGCGGCTTACAGGTTGTGACAGTTAGCATGGCCTAGTTGGCCTATCCTAATTGAACACATATTCTCAGAATGTGATTTTTTGCTAATATATGACAGTTTATGCCTCTGTTATCTATGGGACAATCACTAAATGACTTCTAGGATCCCTTTTACAATCTTACTTTCTGAGCTTTTTAGTTTGATTGCTTATAAAGTTAACTTTTTTAATAATTAGAGAAAGAGGATGATGTGGTCAGGGTGATCAGAACAAGGTAAAATCTTAACATAAATATTATCTTTAAGATTTCAATTGCTTTGTGATATAAGTAAGGAGAAATACTAGAAAATAAAGAAAGGCAGAGCAATACTTACCAGTATTTGGCATTTTCTGAAATGAATTGATTGCTTGAATCATTCAACTAGGTTATTTTTTAAATTTTTTTTACCTTTGATATTCCAGAAAACTCTATGCATCACTTAGGAATTATTATTTTTTGGAGATTTGTCCATCCAATCAGGCCTTTATGTTTATGTTGATAGGAATATATAGAATAAAGAAAATATGTTTTCTCCAAAATGGGAATGGCAAGATTCAGTTGCTAAATAATTGCCTATCAATGGACATAGTTAAACAGAGTTTGGATGCCCATTGCTCAAAGCTGTTGTAAAAGGGGTTTCTGAAGCCTTAAAGCAATACTGAGACCCCTTCCAATTTAGAGGTTCTATGATTCTAACCTTACTTTAACTATGTGGATCCATTTCCTTCAGTAATTTTTACTCTGTGACCCCATAAATCTGTATCTATAAATACAAACTTGTATAGGGCACAGTGGAAGATTCTGCCTTTACTTGATGAGCATCTTAGGTTTTGTCAAAAGGAGGTAAACTACACTATTTTCTGTCTTTATATTGAAAAATGATGCTATTACCTTATGATCAGTAAGACATTCATGTTTTTAAAAATTTCCAAAAATGGAAATGAATTTGTGCATGTCCACTCATTACTTCAATAGCATTATTTTCATTAGATAATATATTGAAGTTAGAAATATAGGCCATAAACATGAAACAGAGAGAAATGAAGTATTACAAAATGATTTTGAACACCTGATTTTGGATTAACAAGCACCATACTTTAATCAAACTCATGTGAAGACAAAGGAAATAGCTGAGGACTAAAACAAAACAAAACAAAACAAAACAAAACAAGTAATAATTCTTTATCTTCACAACGCCTCTTGGAATTCCCTTACTGTGTTGACTGAATTGACTATTTGGTCACTATGGAAATACAAACATGGGCATTTTATTTTTAATGCAATAAGATTGAGATTTTAACATTCATTACTGCACATTATAATTATTTTATCTTTAAAGTCTCTTCTACCCATGCCATATAGAATACAATTAAAAGTACTCAATAAAATCATAGAGCTAAAGGAATCCCTATGATGTTCTAGTTCATACCTCTCTTGTTTCAGATGAGGAAATGTAGAATCAGGGGATTTTTGCGATCTGTCCAAGGTCAAACTACTGTGTGCTAGGACTATTCACTACTTATAACCCCATTAATAGAAATAATGAAAACAGATGAGCAAAATGGTGGTATATCTGTATATGTCTTAGTCAGTTTTGGAGAGTGATAGAAGAACTTTTCATTCCTGACTCAGTAGATTAGGTAACTCCATGAGAAAATGGAATTAAACAACCGAATTTCAAAAGGTCTAATCTATATTTTGTTGAAAGGAACAATTATATCATTTGCTATTAGACATCAAGAACATTGTTTTGAAAAGTGAAACTTTATATCAAATAACAAGCAAATAAAAATTGTTTGCCTTACAATATTTTCTCTTATTTCTTCAAAACCTTCATCAAGGAAAAAAAAAAACCTTCAGAAACAAAAGCATAATTACTTTTATGTATAGTATTAAAGATAAAAGAGGACTTCTTAAGGAATTCAGGTTCTTTAAGCATCATATGAGCTCCAGACAAGCTAAACAAGAGAAGTATGCTGTTAATAACTTTGTGATGATTTGGATACATTAATGAAGTAATCCCAAGATAACATGAATGATGTTTAGTCTGACCCTAATCAAAGCCCTGTAATAATAAAACTCTCAAATTCTGCCTCTACCCTCCAGCTGTCTTTTTAGAATTTATGGTAGAAAATGAATTTTGTGAGTATTCCAGGAAAGAAATTTTATTCTTTGAAATTCTTTTTTTTATTACATCCCCTTATTATTTATATATCTATGAATTGTTGTTCAGTTGCTTTAATCATATCCAAGTAGGGTTTTATTGTCAAAGATACTGAAATGATTTGCCATGTCATTTTCCATTTCATTTTATAGATAAGAAACTCAGGCAAACAGGGTTTAATTACTTGCCCAGGGACACACAAATTTAAACTAAGAAAGATGAATCTAATCGTCCTGACACTGGTGTGGTACTCTATCCACTGTGCCACTTAGTTACTCCATATACATGGTTCAGTTTATTTATTTGTTTTTTCTGGTTATGCATGCATAGTAACTTTTTAAGTATATATTTCCTTGTGAATCATGTTGAGATAGAAAAAAGCAGAACAAACAGGAAAAAAAATTACAGGAAGCAAAAAACAGAAAAAAGAAACGAACATAGCACATGTTGATTTACTTTCATTCATTCTCTACAATTCTCTTTTTGGATACAAATGGAATTTTCTATCCAAAGTTTATTGGGATGGCTTTGGATCATTGAACCACTGAGAAGAACCACTTTTTTCATAATTGATCATCACATAATCTTGCTGTTCCTGTATACAATATATTTCTGGCTCTTGTTTTACTCAGCATCAGTTCAAGCAAACATTCCCAGGTCTTTCTAAAATCACTTTGTTTATTATTTTTTTATAGAACAATAATATTCCATTAGTTTTGTATATCACAATTTGGTAGATCCTTATTAACCTATTTTTCAAAGAGTTTACATAGTATTGGAATTAATTGTTCTTTAAATGTTTGGTAGAATTCACTTGTGACCCCATCCGGCCTTGGAGATTTTTTCTTAGGTAGTTCATTGATAACTTGTTCAATTTCTTTCTTTGGAATGGGACTATTTAAGTAATTTATTTACTCTTCTGTTATTCTGGGCTTTTATAAATATTCATCCATTTTAGTTAGATTGAAAGGATCTTTGTCTTTCAGACCATGGTATTCCGGGCCCTCCAAGCCTTTATTCTTCAAGCTGATTTTTTTTCAATGACTATTTCTCTTTCTTTTTTCTAGTATATTAAGGAATTTTTCTTGATGCTATATTGAACAATACTAATCAGGCTTGTTTTTTGATCATAGCTTTTAGTTGGACCAATGGTTTTTAAATTGTCTCTCCTGGATCTATTATTCAGGACAACTGTTTTTATAATGAGGTACTTTACATTTCCTTTAATTTTTTTATCCTTTTTAATTTGACAGATTCTTGAAGTATCAGTAGCTTCTTTTTGCCACTTTTTTAATGTATGATTTTCTTCTTTTCCCATTTCATTTATTCTACTTTTCTAGATGTTGTTTTCTTCAGTGATTTTATTATTATTATTTATTTATTATTATTATTATTGCATTTGGCCAATTGTATTTTTTAAGGAATTGCCTTCCTTTTTCAAGTTGTTAACTTTCTCTTGTATACCTCTCATTTCTTTTCTCATTTTTCTTTCTATCCATCTCATTTTCCTTTTAAAGTCTTATATGAGCACTTCTAAGAAGCCCCTTTTATCTTGAGACAAATTCATATCATTCTAAGATTTTCTTTGGGAACATTATGTCCTCATCTGATTTGGTGTTTTGGTCTTTCCTGTGACAATAGTAGTTTTTTTATGATCAAGGTTCTTTTTTTTTTGTTTGTTTCTTGGTCATTTTATTTCTTTTTCTTTTTGTCTTTCTTCTTCTTCTTTTTTTTTTTTTTTTTTTTTTTAATTATGGTTGAGCTGTGCTCCTGGGGTAATAGGGGCACTAATTCAACATTCTATGCATCTCTGAGCCTTGGCATTGAGCACAGGAACCCCTTTTGTTTGTAGGGGGTAGCTTTGTCTGTTCTTTCCAGGAAATAGTCTGGTTTATAACAATTTGCCTTCAGAATTGGAACAGGAGGCCAAGGCACTTAGTCTAATCCACTACTGGATAAGGAACAATAGTCTCAGTTGTAATCTGATATGATTAAGACTCTCTCTCTGACTTTCCCAGACTCTGCCCCAGCTGAGCTGAACACCTCTTTTCACCCCAGTGAGATTGACCTTTCTTGAAGTTTTCCCAATTTATCATGAACTTGAGAGTGATTCCATTACATCAGACTCTCTCCAGAGGCTTCATCTGATGTGGTTTTTGAAGGAAACTGGGAGAGCTTCAGCAGCTTCCTGGCCACCTTGGCTCCACCTCCAGAAGTTTCCTTGATTAAGTTTAACAAAATGAGTGAGTGAACTTATTTATTTTCTTTGAGTCTCAATTTCCTTATATGTAAAACAAAAAGAAAAAGTGACCTACCTGTAGTCACACAGCTAGTAAGTGTCTGAGGCCAAGTTTGAAGTCACTGTAATGACTAGGGTATTCAGGGGTACATGGGGTATTCAAGCAGGTTTAGCAACTTAGTTGATTTAACCCATTTATATTCCTACATGAGAATGTAAGAAAGAGTATGTAGAGACAGAGAGAACATGTATGAGTCAATTATGAAGGGATGAGATAGAATGGCATAAATTATATAACATAAAATGGGGAATTAAAAGTTTTTATCATGGAGAGGAAAAGGAGGGAGTTAAGGAAGAGTGAGTGAATCTTACTCTCATCAGAATAGGCTCAAATGGGGATAATATACACCCTCAAATGAGTAAAGAACTCTATCATACTCTACAGGAAACTAGGAGGGGAAAAGGAAAAGAGAAATGTGAAGAGTGAAATAAGTAGATTTGAGGGTGTGGTCAGAAACAAAACACTTTTGAAGAAGGTCATAGTAAAAGAACAGAAAGGAGACTAAAAGAGAGAAATAACAGTCATCAAGTGTAATTGTGAATAGATGTTGAAGCAAGTTTTTTGTGATAAATGCCTCATTTCTTAAACATATTAGGATTGTATCAAAGTTATAAAAATAAGAGCCATTTTCCAATTGATAAATATTCCAAGGATATGAAAAGTTTTCATGTTAAGTTATATATTGCCATATTTTTTAAAAAAATTCTTAATTAATTATTGATTGGAGAAATGTAAATTTAAAAAAATCATACTTATTAAATTGTCTATTAGGCCAGGAAAAAAAAATCAAAAAAATATTGGAAGGAAGGTGGGGGAAAAAAAACAAAAACATTAAGGTGTTGGTGGAATTGTGAACTGATTGAATAATTCTGCAAAGCTATTTGAAACTATTCCCAAAGGGCTATAAAATGCTGCATATTCCAAAAGAGATGAAAAGATATACCCAAAAGAGGGTAAACTTATATGTACAAAAATATTTATAGCAGCTCTTTTCTAAGGATAAAAATTGGAAGTTTAGAGCATATACATCAATTGAGAAATGGCTAAAAAATCTTTAGTATGTGATTGTTATTCAATATTAGAAAAACTATCAGCATGAATGAATACATCAGTAATAGATGCACAAAATGCATTTGACAAAATGCATACTACTTCACATTAAAAACACTAAAAAACATAGAAATAAATAAAACCTTTCTTAGAATGAGTAGTATCTACTTTGAACCAAGAGCAAGCATTAGCTATAATGGGGATAAACTTGATGCATTTTCAGTAAGATCAAGATTGAAGTAAGAATGTCCGTCATCACTTCTGGCATTCAATATTGAACTAGAAATAATAGGTATAGCAGAAATATAAGAAAAAGAATAAAAATAGATAATGAGGAAACCAAACCATCAGTCTTTGCAGCTGACATGATGTTATATTTAGAGAATCCTAAAGAATGAGCTACTAAACTAGGCAAAACCAATAAAAATTTTAATAATATAAAATAAATCCACATAAATCATCAGCATTTTCATATACTACCAGCAAAATCCAGTAGGAAGAGTTTGAAAGATTAAGTCCACTAAAAATAACTTCAGAAATTATAAATTATTTTGACATTTATGTGCCAAGAAAAACCCAGGGATTATATGAACAGCATCACACAATACTATTTTACACAACAAACACTAAACAATTTGAGAAATAATATTTTCTTGAGAGAGGTTAGGGAAATAATAGAAACATTAGAAAAACAATTCCACTTTATTTAGTTTACTTTTTTGGTGCTTTACAAATCAAACTAGCAAATAACTATTTCACACAGCTAAAATAACAGCAAAATACAACAGGAAAGACAAAAGAGTAAGAATTTAATAGGAATAAATTGTTTTTAAATGTGAAGGAAGATAGTACCAAATCTTAAATTTTATTGCTAAATGGTAGTCAACAAAACTATTCATAAGTTTTGACTAAGAAATAGAGTGATGGATCAGTGGGATATGTTAGGTACACAATACACATAAATAAATGACTGTAGCAATCTAATGTTTTATAAAAACTAAGATATCCAAGGTGTTGGAGTAAATGCTTACTACTTGACAAAAATTTATGGGGAAACTAAGGGAAACTAGAAAGAAGTCTGGCAAAAACTACACATAGACTAACACCATACTGTATGCCTAGTTAAGGTCAAAGGACAGAAAGATTTAGACATAAAGAGTGAGATCATAAGTAAATTAGGAGAACATGAAAAAAGTACTTGTAAAATCTCTGAATAATGAAAGCACTTGTAGCCAAAAAAAAAAAAAAAAAAAAAAAGAGAGAGAGAGAGAGAGAGAGAGAGAGAGAGAGAGAGAGAGAGAGAGAGAGAGAGGATTATAGGGAGGAAAAAAATAACAATAAAATAAAAAATGGTTATATGCAAAATTAATGCAACCAAAATTAAAAGGAAAACAGGAACTTGAAGAAAATGTATAGCAAGTTTGTCTGAGAAAGTCCTCATTTTTCAATTATATTGGAAACTAAGCCAAAAATTTAAAAACAGCAGTATTCATGAGTTAATCCAAGTATATGAAAATATTATTTTCAGAAGAAGAAATCAAAACTATTAATAGTTACATAAAATGCTTTAAATCACAAATGTTAGAGAAATGCAAATTAAAACAACTTTGAAGGAGCATCTTAGGTCTGCTGGCTAACATGACAGAAAAAGAAATTGACAAATGCTGTGAAAATTGGTACATTAATCCCCTGATGGTGAAATTATAAACAATTCCAGTATTTTTTGAGAATGATTCGGAACTGCAACCACAAAGGTACAAAACTGTAAAGTTTTTGATCCAGAAATGCTACTACTAGATCTGTATTCCAAAGAGATCAAAGAAAAGAAAAAAAAAACTATTTTAAAAAATTTATAGCAGGTCTTTTGTGGTATCAGAGAATTGGAAATCAAGGGAATGTTCATCAAATGAAAAATGGTTGAGTATGCTGTGGTGTATGATTGTGATGAAATACTATTGTGCTATAAGAAATGATTTTAGAAAAATCTAGGAAGACTTAAATCAACTGAAAATAAAGTCAAGTATACAAACCAGAATGTTGTGTTCATCAAAAGAAATATTATAAGAATGACCAGCTATGAAAGAATTTGCTACTCTTATCAAGATTGATCCAACCAATCATTCTGAAAAGCAATTTAGAACTATGTTCAAAAAGCTATCATGCTGGTTCATAACATAGCATTTTCACTCATTTTGTTGTTGCTTGCTTGTATTTTATTTTGCTTCTCTTTTTTTTTTCTTGTGCATCACAATAATTGTATAAATATGTATGCATATATTGAATTTTATATATATTTTTTACCATTTTAACATATATTAGACTACTTGACATCTAGGAGAGGGCAAGGGAGAAGGGGAGGAAATTGGAACACAAGGCTATTATATAGCATTCTTAAGAAAGGGCTAATGTTGAAGAATTGTCTCACATATGTTTTGAAAAATAAAAAACTTTAATATAGAAAAAAAAGGTTAAATATGGGGAAAAAAAAGATAGTGATCCATGACAATGTTGAAGAATCCATAATAAAAAAAATGTGACCTACTTTGGGGAGAGAACAGATGATCTAAATTCAGATTGAATTATTTTTTTAAAAGCTTTCTCTTTTTCTATTTATTTTGACAATAAGGCCAATGTGGAAATATGTTTTACATTGTCATTGATATTATCAGTATCAAATTATGTATCTTTTCAAGGAAGGAAAAAGGACAAGAGGGAGAAAGAGAATTTTGAACTAAAATGTTTTTTTTTTTTTTAAGTAAATGTTTAATTGAGGAACATTGAACAAAATAAAATATATTTAAATTAAAAAGAGATCTAGGAATAATGTAGTCAGAAGCCAGATTGTAGAGACATGAAAAAATTAGAGGATGTTTATTATAGAGAGCTTTCTTAAGAAAGTAATCACAAAGGACACAAGCGATATGGAATGATAAAGCAGTATTTATTGTTGATGAAAGGAATAGGTAAGAGTTTTTGGAGAATGAGACAGGCCTAGGCATATTTATAGACAATAGAAAATCAGTCAGTAAAAAGCTTATCAAGAGAGTGGAACTTATAGAATAGACAATCTCCTGGAGGAAAAACCATAACTGCTGTGTAAGTAGAGGAGTTTGCCATAGCAAGAGAATGGTTTGCTCTGAGTGAGGCGGGGTTGGAGGAATCACAAAAGACATAAGAGTGAAATGAAATGAGGAAAGGAAAACAAGAAGGAGCTTTTATGAAATAGCTTCAATTTTTTCCTGTAAAATATGAAAAAAGGAAATGAAATGAAGTCAACATGTATTTCTTAAGTATCTTACATGTGCTAAGCAATTTGCCATGTGCTGAAGACAAAGGAAAATTAAATAACAAAATGGCCCCTGCTAAGAATTTCACAGTTAAAAATGTTTGTGATATACAAAGAACTTTGTACAACAAAGATATACTCAGCATAAATTTTGTATAATTAATATAACATATTAATATATGTTTTTAAAATTTATTATAGCTTTTTATTTACAAGTTATATGCATGGGTAATTTTACAGCATTGACAATTGCCAAACGTTTTGTTCCAATTTTTTCCCTCCTTCCCTCCCTTCCCCCCGGATGTCAGGTTGACCAAAAAAGTAAATATTAATATTAAGGTAAATCAGGAAAGAATTATTGCAAGAGGTGGGATTTTAGTATAAGGAAGACAGTGAAAATGTTCAGAGTAGAGAGATGGATTAGTAGTGAGAGAAATAGTAAGAAAGCCAGTGTCACTGAATTGCAATGTATTTGAGGGAATAATTTGTAAGGAAACTGAGAATATAAAAAATTAATAAGACAGAGTAAGGTAAAGTAAAAGTGCTATTAAAACAAGAGAAAAGAGGCTGAATGGGCAGTCATGAGACTGCACAAATCTTGGGAAGTTCTCTTAATGACTTGTGTACAGCAGAAATCACTACTGTTAAAATGTAGTGGATAAATTATTGTTATATATTGTAAACTCTTTGAAAACAGTTATTGTCTCCCCACCCTTTTTTTGTATCTCCAGAGTTTAACACAATGCCTAGGACATAATACATGTTTAGAGACTGACCATAATAATGCTCAGCAGGCAGTCATTAAGTACCACCACTACAGATCTGTTTCTCTAACTCTTACAGGATAATACATTGCCAGGTGGGAACTACTGATCTCTGCTTCCATTATTTGAAGCACAAGTTGCTTCTCATTTCTTTTCAGGAAGAGTTTATTACTTATCTACACTGGTTTTCTCTAAGTCATATTCTTCCAATTCTTCCACTTTACTTTAAAGTTCACAATAAAAGTAGCTTTATTAAATAAATTGATGTCTTTTTTCTTTAATAGTGGAGCTCTTATTCCACCCCACCCCTCACTTTTAAGACAGTGAAGAGTGCTCCCTAAATCTTTTTATTTTCTTTTTCACTGGGGTGTTCAGTGTGTACTTTGAGCTTGCTCAACTCTCACTCTCCTACCAGTACACATTTATTAAGTACTATGTGTGCATTAGGCACAGTGCTAAGTTCTGTGAATACAAATATGAAAAAGAAAGGTCGTCTTTTCTCTCAGGAAATTTATAATGTACAGGGGAGAGACCATACATAAAAGGAAGGTTAAAAGGTGGGTGAGGGGAAATAGAGATGATACAATGACATTTAAAGGAATTTTAAGCTGGTAGGAAGGTTAGAAATATCTGTTCTAAGTATGTTCCTTTAATGAAGGTTTGGGGAAGACCTCTAATCCACTATTAAATCAGAGGGGTACCAGGGACAGAGGATAAAGATGAGTTATGAGATTCAGAGTTGATGTGATCTTCCAGGTTTTAGATATTTCTGGGACAAAACAGAAAATCTAAAGGATTGAAAGTGGGTGAGAAATGAAGACAAATATATTTAGGGCATATATATCTTCTTCAAACAGAAATATGTTTTTTGAGGTATGTTATATTGTGATGGTATCTGTATTTGTATGCGTGTATACACATAGGAGACTGTGCTTGCACATATATGTACTTATATCCAGTGCCTAACAATTTATAGGCCTTTAATAAATGTTTGTCTAATAAATTAGTTGATGGAGATAATAACAAAAATAATTTCATTGGGTTATGAAACTCAAATGAATTAATATGTATAAAAAGCTTTGTAAACAAAATACCACATAAATATAGATATAAATTATTCAGAAAAGACACAGCAAAGGCAGCACTAAAAACTACTGAGTATGTTGAGGAAAGTTTAAAAGGAAGAAGGACAGAAGAGCTCTAGTGCATCTCAGTTCTACCTTCAATCTAATATTTATTATGGATTTAAGCATAGCCCTCATTAGAGCATTCTGTTACTCTTAGATTAGATTGGTGGTTTGGGTTATCAATCTTATTTATGGAACATGGCCTACTCTTAATCTCTTAACACTCCCTCACTCCATTATGTTATGCATCTGTGAATTAAGGCATTGAGAAAATAACCTCAATTTTGACAAATATGTTTAGTATATATCTATTCTTTTAATAGGGCTTCTTTTATATTTCACTTTTGAGAACCCAAGAACCATTTTGGAACTGGGACCAAAGTGGATAATTTAGACAAAAAAAAAAAAAAAAAGTGTGCATTGAATTAATTAATTCCTCGCTGGAAGGTTGTGTTCTGTGTCCTCCTGGGTTAAATAAGGTAGGGTTCCCCAATCAATATTCAAGGTTTGAAGGCGTGAGCATCCTACTTACAATGGGAGAAGGCCAGAGTAAGGATCACATTGCTTAGAGACAAGTTATGAAGCAGTTATTAAGCATTTACTATGTGCCAGAAACTGTGATAAGTTAAGAATACAAATACATGCAATCAGAGAGTCCCTGAACCTAACTAGTTTATATTCTATTAGTAGAAGATATAAAAGGAAGCTGAAAAGTGGGAGGTATTGGGGTAAATTAAGGAAGATAATAGTGAAAGTCCAGATGACAGAATACAATGTGAAAAGGAATGAGGATGTACCTGACCTAGGCATCTGTCTTAAAATTGACATCCTAGACAGAGAGAAGCTATAAGATGCAGAGGCTACTGGGATGGAGAGTTATTCAACTACAAGAAGTTTAAGAGTAGACTATACTGCAAGGTTAAGGGGTTTCCTATACATTTCATTGTGTCATTTAAATTTTATATCTTTTCCAAAGTTGTTTACTTTTGTCAACAAGTTTCTTTGATATCATTTAACTTATAATAGGTTTATCATTACAGAAGCTATTCTTTTTCTTTCTCTCCTCCTTTATTTCCTCCTTCTCTCTCTCATTTTTCTTATTTCCTTCCTCCCTTTCGTTCTCCTCTTCCTCCTTTTTATCTTTCTCCTTCTTTCTCTCCTCATTCTATTATTTTTCTCCTTCTTTCTCTCCTCTTTCTATTATAATCTCTATCATTATTATTGGCTGCCTTATCATACAAATGACTCAGAAAGAACTTGAAGTGTGCTAAAAAGCCTAATATCTTTATTATATAGTACCATGATATTCTTCTTTGGTTTAACTACTGCAAAAACTAAAGGTCACATACTGAGGAAAATGAGTTTACTCATAAAATTTATGCCATGAGACAGTTTAAATCTATAGCTAATTATTTTGCTTTGTCATATATTACTTCATATTTAGAATAAATTGCTAGGACATATAATTTTATACTGAAAGTAGTTTGGAAACATAGTACTGGCTTAGAATCAGAGAACTGTCTTCAATATCATGTTTCTGTAACTTATCAGTTGACCATAGGTAAATCAGTTAATCTCTGTTAGCTTTAACTTTCTCATTTGTACAACAGGCAGACTAATACTTGAATTAATTCCCTATTAAACTCTTGTGGGGACAGAGCTGTGATGGCACAGAAAAGCCAGGAAGTTTCTTAAGCTTTTCCCATTTTCCCTCAGAAACACAGATTCTGAAAGGGACAGTATCTACAAAAAGTTGCAGTGTTTAAGAATTTAGAAAGACTTCAGAAAAGATCTGTTTCATTTGGCTAAAAGGTGAATTAAGCCCTGTGGCTTAAGCCACAGGAAGCTCTTAGCCACAGCATAGATCAGCAAGTGTGGCTCAGCAGGCCAGTGACACAGAAGGTCAACTGTGAGATTTATAGTCCCATGATGGAAGGCAAAGTATCAGTCCCAGCACACCCAGCAAAACAGGTATAACTAGGGTGGGCCACCCCAGTACAGTGCCTTCCCCCCATTACCTGAAGTCCCAGTGCAGAAAGCCAATGATTAGATAGATTTCTGGCCCCTAGCAAAAGAGGATTGGGTCAATTTCCCCGAAAACTTGGAGCAAAACAAATTTAACAGTTAAGAAATCGGCTAAAAATGGGAAAAACAAAAACAGAAAAAAAAAAAATCTTGACCATAGAAAGCTATAATGGCAACAGGGAAGGTCAAAACATAAACTCAGAGGAGAGAAATAATATATGATATTCTATATAATAATATAGAAATACCTACAGTTCAGTTCTTACAGAGGAATTGATGCTATGAATTGATCCTAAGCTCAAAAAGCCTTCTTGGAAGAGTTCAAAAAGGATATTAAAATCAAATAACAGAGGTAGAAGAAAAGAAATGAGAATCATATAAGAAAGAACCAATAGATCAGAAAAGGAAAGAAAAACATTGATTGAAGAAAATATTCCTTAAACATTTCAGTTGGCCAAATTGAGGGGAAAACATCATTGAAAAAATAATTTCTTAAAAAGTGGAACTGGCCAAAAGGAAAAAAAGAGGTATAAAGTAATTCCTTAAAAAATAGAATTGTGCAAGTGAAATCTAAAGACTCTATGAAACATCAATAATTACTCAAACAAAATCAACAGAAAAAAAAAAAAAAAAGGTAGAGGAAAAGATAAAATACCTCAATGGAAAAACCACTTATCTGAAGAGAAAATTTTAATATTATTAAATTACCTGAAGGTCATGCAGAAAATAAATAAGAGACTAGAAAGCATCTTTCAAGAAATAATCAAGAAAAACAGATCTGATAAACTAGAACCAGAGGGCAAAATGATAATTAAAAAAAATCCATAGATAATCTTCTGAAAGAGATTCCCCCCCAAATTCCAATAAATATTGAAAACAAAGAATAATAAAAATATTAAGGAACCACAGTCAGGATTGCACAAGACCTAGCAGCTTCTACTTTGAAGAACAAAGAGTTTAGAATATGATATATCAGGAGTAAAAGGACTTGGATTACAACCAGAAATGAACTACCCAGAAGAATTGAGCATAATATTTCAGTAAAAAAATGAATATTAAATGGAACAAGGTATTTCCATACTTTCTTGATGAAAAGAACAGAATTGAATGGAAAAATTAATATTCAAATAAAAAATTCAAGTAAAGGTGAATAAGAAAGAAAAACCAAAACAAACAAACTAATGAGCTTTTCAAAAAGTTAAACACTTTACTGATATACATGGGAAATTTACAATTAAAACTCTTGAGAACTTTATTAATGCATTTAAAAGCAGTATATATAGCCAGAAGGCAAATGTATAAGTGGATTTTGATGAGGTGAAATTTAAAAAAATGAATTTTACTGGGAGAAGAGGAAAGTAAAAGCATAACGGGATATATTATATCATATGAAGAGACACAAAATACCTATTGCTATAGAGGAAAAGAAGGAAGGAGGTAAGCATTATTTGAAAATTATTCTCATCTAATTTGGTTAAAAAAGAGAATAGCACATATACTTAGTTGGATGTAGAAATTGATCTTATATAGGGAAGTAAGTGAAAAAGGGAAAGAAAAGGAGGAAGGAGTCTGATAGAAGGGAGAGCAGAAGATACTGAGGTGAAAATCAAAAGCAAAAAAAAAATACAGGTGAGAAGCAAGAGGTATTAAAGGAAAGAAAAAATGCAAAATAGTGTTCGTAGCTTCCTCTCTTGTTATTCCAAATTATAAACATAAAGCTCAAGCTGCCTGATGATATTTAAAATGAGATTCTTAGGCTTCTTGAAATAAAGGAGTATTGGCCAACATGGTTAGAAGGTTATCTGCCTTTGAATACCATCAAAAATAGGATGTGGAAGTCCACTATGAGAGTGGACATGCAAGATATAAATCTTACCTGGATGCTTTCTCACTTGCTCTTAAAGTTCCTTAAATAGCTGATATATATTAGAAGCTACAAATTTTATTTGGGCTATGACAATTCTTTGTACCACACCTACTGAATAGGCTGAATCAGATATTATATTTATATTTCCTGGATAATAAGTAAGAGCTAGAATGATTGCATACAATTCATTCTGCTTCTCTTTATAGTTAATCATGAGAGTATACAGTGCAAATATTATGTTTGGGTGCATCTTTAAAGATAGTTTTTCCTTTAAGAGGAACTTTCGAAACCTTTTCTTCAAGAATCCATCACCAATCATGTAATAGTCTGTTTATCTTTAGTGGAGACCCGTGTGTAAAATTTGGAGCCATGGCTCATACAATTTGTTACTCTGGGATGGTTTCACAGCATACATTAATTTGTGCACTGGTATAAAATGTCAGGTCTTATCCCAGATAATTGTACTGCTTGCTTAATGGCCTTTAATAAAATTCTAGCCACAAGCACTGGGTAAGGAGTAAAGCTTTGTTTTGGTTGTGCTGGGAGGTTCATCCACTCTATCACACTGTCTCCCTGAGGAAGGACTGCTGTGGATGCCTCTTGTGTAGCAAAAACTGATATTTCCAAGGGTTTTTTAGTGACTCTTTCAACCACATTGGATAAAGCCAGTTCAACTCCTCTAAAGCCTCATTTGCTTCTTTTGTAGGCTGGTATGGTGAGTTTCAAGCACTGTCTCCCCTTAAAATGTCATACAATGGTTGCAATTGATAAGTAGTCAAGCCTAACACTGGATGCATCCATTGGATATCTCATATCAATTTCTGGAAGTCATTTAAGGTGTTTAGCTTCTCTGTTCTTAAGAAATGTTTTTGTACTGTAACACCTTAGGGTGTATTTCATATCCTAAATGTTGAAAAGGAGCATGTCTTTGAATTTTTTCTAAAGCTATGTGCAATTTATAATTTCTTAGTGTTTCCATGGTCATTTGTAGACATGCTTCTAACATTTGTTCCTCAGGTGCACATCCCAATATATCATCCATGTAATGTAATAACATTATTTTTGGAAATGCTTTTCTTACTGGAATAAGAGCAGCAGCAACATACATTTGACACATAGTAGGGCTGTTTTTCATTCTCTATGGCAAAACTGTACATTCATATCTTTTATAAGGCTCAGCTAAGGTAACGCTGGGCTCTGAAAAGGCAAATATTTACATATCTTCCTTATCTAGAGGGATAGAATAGAAACAATCCTTAATGTGTATAACCCAAAGAGTCCATTCTCTAGGCAATTGAGTAGGGGATGGAAGTCCAGGCTGAAGAGTTCCCATAGTTTCCATCTGTTCATTTACTTTTCTTAAATCAGTCAACATCCTCCATTTCCAGATTTTTTTTTTTTCAACAAATACAGGGGAATTCCAAGTACATAGAAAAAGGTTGTTAAATGTCCTTTATCAAGTTGCTCTTTTATATATCTAATAAGGCCTGAACTTTTTCACTTCTTAAGGGCCAATGTTCTACCCACACTGGTGTATTAGTTTTCTATTGAATGAGAATAGGGTAATTAATCTATGCTAAAGTATCTGCATAAAGACCTAAACTTGCTAGTTGATCAAAAGTAACTGGTGTATTGGGTTGTGTACTTCATTGAGCTTGTATTCTATGGAGTTCACTATATTCAGAAAGCTACAACAAATTTTGTCAAAAGTCAAAATATCTAATATCATCTTAACATAAGATGATGTAGACTCATAGAGTGAAAAGCCTTTTTCAGAACTTTAATTTCTAGATTAAATGGAATATATTTTCTTTTTTCTTTACCTGAAGAGTCAAACTCTTCAATCATAGGGTATACTTTTATTCTCAAATCAGATATATCCTGTTTTTTTCCTTTTTAGCTTTAATAATGCCTTTTGTAATGGTGTCATAGGGAGTGGACAAAGCTGCTTCATGGGTGGTGCTGACTGAGAAGCACCACACTCCTTAATTTCATCAGCACTGTACTTAACTTCTTTCTTGTTTAATTCTTCATGTTTTTCAGCTGCTTTGTCAGTACCATCCCCTCTTGCTCTTTCTCCTTCTTCCTTATTTTAGGACTTATGTAATTTCTTATAGCCAATTGTATTATGTTGTATATATAGTATGTTTCCTCAAGAATTAAGTCAGGATCATTATCACTGTAATATTCAATTAGTTGCTCTCCCACAAATTTCCACTTATTTGGCTCTAATTTTTCTTTCTTTGCGAATCAAGGAGACATGTATTCTAATGTATCTAAGAATCCAAAGATCTGCTCCCAAGTTACCAACAAACCTTGCTCCTTTATTAACCTAACTATGCTTGCTACATACTTGCCTCAGGGTTGAGAAGGCTCTTTTCTTTGTATTTGTCCCATTTTAGTTGAAAAATGAAAGTGACTAGTTTATAAACCCTATTTCTGGGTCACAGGAACTTCTCCACTGAACTTATGATCACATCAATTGAATTGCTGAGTGTAATATTCTTCTTTAAAATATAATATTCTCTGGGAGCAGATTTCTTAGGAGCTTCTGGAGGCAGCCTTAGTTTCAGTTCAATAATCTCTCTAAATGCAGCCAGGTATTAAAAGTCAAAATCCTATTAAAGTCTCCTTCAAAATCTTGACTCCTTCCTTGAGCCCAGTTAGCTTTCTTAGAGGCCTATCTCTCTCCAAGAGCTCCTGCCGCTAGTCCTTTGCCTCTGCCAGCTTTTGCCTCTATCTCCCTTTGAATGAGCTTCTAGTGGGCTTCTCCTTCCTGGCTCTGAGAGCTCCTCCTTATATGCCCCACATTGAGTATACATAAATCAATATATCACTAGGAAACCATTATTTGTTGTAGGATTAAATAAGTGCTAAACTAGATTTAACCACTGTGTCCTCAATTTCACTTAGTACTTTGTTTCAAGTTCTGGCCCATAACATCTCCTTGTAGGATCAGATCAATAGATAAGTACTAACTATATATGTGAATTAGAGAACAATCATCTTATCAATGCCACTGAGTTAACACTTTGTTTCAAGTATACTTCTCCAAAGTTCCTTCCCTCTACAAATAGATAATATTATTAAATGAAAAATGGATGACTTTGATTTCATTAAAATTTTTAAAGTTATTTAGTTTTTGTTAATTTTGATAATAGCTTTTTATTTTCAAAATGCAAAGATATTTTCAACATTCACTTTTGCAAACCTTGTGTTCCAAATTTTTCTCTACCTACTCCCCAACCCCTACTCCTACAAAGAAAATAATTCAATATAGATTAAACTCAAATGATTATTCTAAATTAATTTCCATATTTGTCATGCTGCAAAGAAAAATCAGATACAAAAGTGGAAAAAAGTGAGGAAAAAAGCAAGTAAAGAACAGGAAAAATATGAAAATACTATGTGATTCACATTCAGTACCCATCATCCTCTCTCTGAATGAGAATGGCCTCTCCATCACCACGGACTGCCCTGAATGACCTCATTCATTATTAAGAAGATCTAACTCCATCACAGTTGATTGTCACATAATCTTGTTGCTGTGTGCAATGTTTTCTTGGTGCTAGTCACTTCACTTAGCATCAGCTTGCATAAGTATCTCCAGAAATTTCTTAATGCATTTTGCTTATCATTTCTTATAGAAAAATAATATTCTAGTACATTCATATGCATAATTTATTCAGCCATTCCCCCAATGATGAGCATCTACTCAGGTTCCAGTTCCTTGCCACTAAAATAAGGCTGCTACAAACATTTTTTGCATGTGTAAGTCCTTTCCCCTTTTTTATGATCTTTTTGGGATACACAGTAGAAACACTGCTAAATCAAAGGATATGCACAATTTGATAGCCATTTGAGCATAGTTTCTCTTTCTATTTCTTGCTGCTGGGCTTTGTTGGTAACATATAGATATTGTGGGTTTATCTTATATCCTTTGGAGGAATACACTTGAAAGACTTTTTGGTACCTTTGGAAGTTACTTTATAGCCTATTTAATTTATTTTTGTAATATAGAATTATTTAATTATCCTATTTACTATTCCCCCCCCCCCCCCGAGGCTGGGGTTAAGTGACTTGCCCAGGGTCACACAGCTAGGAAGTGTTAAGTGTCTGTGACCAGATTTGAACTTGGGTCCTCCTGAAATCAGGACTGGTGCTCTATCCACTGTGCCACCTAGCTGCCCCCCCTATTTACTACTGTATTGAGTAATTTGTTTTTGAAATAGCCATCCATTTCATTTTGACTTTTTTTTGTTGGCTTATTATCATGAGGAACTTCCAAGTCAGAGAGATTTTATCTGGATGAAATAGAAAATCATTCAAAATACCTGAATAATGGCATCATTCAATGGCATGCACTCAAAGAAATTTGCTTTGAAAATATATTCTATAATAGGATAGAGTAGTAAAATTTTTGATGAAGGCACATTAGAAGGTCATTCCAATTAGCTCTTTAGGGGTTATGAGGAACTAAAATTAAGAAGTAGCTATGAATAAACATAAAGGATCAATTTCAATATATGGAGATTGAGATAGCAAGATTTGACATATTATTGGATTTGTGAATTGTTGGAAAATAAGTTGAATATGATATTGATTTTATTTGGGAGACTGGAAGGATGGTAGTGACTTTGGTAAAAATAGCCATGTTAGCAAGACAGTTGAGATTAAGGGAAACGATGAGTTTTAGTTTTATACCTGTTGTGTTTAAAAAGTGTTCAGGCATTTATTTTAAAAATGTCCAATAAGGGCTTATATCCCAAAGAAATACTAAAGAGGGGAAAGGGACCTTTATGTGCCAAAATGTTTGTGGCAGCTCTTTTCATAGTGGCTAGAAACTGGAAAATGAATGGATGCCCATCAATTGGAGAATGGTTAGGTAAATTATGGCATATGAAGGTTATGAATATTATTGCTCTGTAAGAAATGACCAGCAGGATGAATTCAGAAAGGTTTGGAGCCACTTACATGAACTGATGCTGAGTGAAATGAGCAGAGCATAAATATCACTATACACTTCAACAACAATGCTGTATGAAGACGTATTCTGATGGAAGTGGATATGTTCAGCATAAAGAAGATCCAACTCAATTCTAGTTGATCAATGATGGCAGAAACAACTATACTCAGAGAAGGAACACTGGGAATTGAATGTAAACTGTTTGCACTACTGTTTTTCTACCCGGTTACTTATACCTTCGGAATCCAATTCTTAACGCGCAATAAGAAAACTGGATTTACACTCATATATTGTATCTAGGTTATACTGTAACACATGTAATATGTATGGGATTGCCTGTCATCTTGGGAAGGGAGTAGAGGGAGGGAGGGGAAAATTTGGAAAAATGAATACAAGGGATAATGTTATAAAAAATTACTCATGCATATGTACTGTCAAAAACATTTTTTATAATTATAAAATTAATAATAAATAAATAAAAATGTCCAGTAAGCAACAAGTCATATAGGATTAAAGTTTAGGGAATAGAGTATGGCTAAACATAGCTACACAAAATTTTAATCTGACATTTTTACTCCTACTGAGAACATTGATAATATTTGATAAATAAATTTTAATAAATTGTTTTAAAATTACCAAATTTCCCAAAAGAAGATTAATATGAAAATACAATCTTGTACATACCTCATATGCAAAGTTAATAAATTACTTCAAGATGGAGAGATACACATACTTCAGTGGCCTGGGAACTCATCTATTGACTTTCATCAAAGAAGCAAAAAAATGACTTTTGTTAAAGGCACACAATATCCACCATGTGGTTTCATGATGAATAATTAAATGAAATACATCAAAATCTTGTGAACTGAATGGCAAATTATTTTGAATGATAGTGCAACAAAAGGAGGGCATCTGGCATATCAAATATGATTTAAAGTTATAAAACTTTTCAAATTTATTTTCTGGTAATATGTTTAATTTAATTGTTTATGTTGTGCCTGCTAATTTGCATATCATTTTAATTATTGGGGTATGTTTCCTCTCATGAAATCAAATTCTACCTATCTATTAGTTCTATTCATTTTCCCCAGTTATGAGATCTTGTACCAAGTTCAACTTAAACTCAAAATATATGAAGATAGCTATACATGTGTATCTTTTTGAAGGTTAAGCATTCCAACTTCCTTCAACTGATCCTCATATAACACAATTTAGAGACCTCTCCTTATCATTCTGCTGGCTTTTGATTGAATATTCTCTAATTTGTAAATACTTTTCCTTAAATATATGCCCCACAATTGAACACATTATTCACTCTAGATATGTTCTGACCAAGTACTGTATTGTTAAACTACAACCTGACTTATGGTAGATAATATTTTCCCATTTCAAGAGCTTGGAATAACCATCATTTAGCTAATACTGTTCTTTCCACATTTCTTTAATTTTGGATTATTATTTCTGTTGCTGAAATGTTTCTATGAGGTATGCAGATACTTGTATTATCAATTATTCTAGTACTGATGATGGATTTGTACCATATTTTATTAGGCTACATCAGAAATATGATGTGTTAACACATTTGCCTCAATCCACATCTAATGGAACTGTAGTTACTCTCTATCTTGAGGTTTTGAAATTCACTTTATCCTCACAATAACTCAGGTTTGAAGATGCCAGCTACTTTTTTTTATTATACTATTCAGAATAAAATATTGCTGCAAGAACTGCACTATTAATACAGAGCACATTACCTAAAGCCTGGGTAATTTGAACAGTGGAGTTCTTTGTCATCTTTAAAGGCTTTAGTTGCATTCACTAAAATAGCACATTAAGTTTGTATATATTTAAGCATACCGTTTAACTGAAACTTAAGAAATTGATGGCATCATAAGAAGCCCAAGTGATAAGTTAGAGACAATTATATAGTGTGTTGATAGGTAAGGAAGTTATACACACAGAGACAAAAATATAGGCAGAGGCTTCTTAAAAAGAAAACAAACAAAAACTAAAAATTTGACATTGCATAGGGAATTTTCAGATTATAGACTAACAGATGCACTACAAAGAAAGATCAGTGTGGCAGCCTAATTTTTAATTACAAAAGACCTTTGTTGTGCTCTAATTGCCATTCAAAGGAAACAATAAAAAGAAAGATTTATTTTGATTTCACTGTGTTACATCAATCCTGGCTGGAAAATGAGGGGTTTTCAATCTGCATCTCTCATCAGCTATAGATAGATAATTCAGAAATAAATCCATGTTTAGATATGTACACATACTCTCCAAAGTATAAGATTTGGCTTCGAATTCTCTTAACAATCAGCAATACAGCCAAAAAGGGAGAAGAGATCTGCTTATGGAAATGTTTAAAAAGAGCCTAGTAAGATGCCAGAAGCAGCAAATCTTCTCTACTTTTGAAGGTCTAATTTCTGGCCCAGATCCCTCAGCTGGCTCTTACACTGCACTTGAAGAATTCCAAACATTGTTACCAGAAGCAATAATTGGGTACTTGAGTGGCCCCAGCATTTTTCATTAAGCTCTAATTGGATGTCAGATCTCAATGGATGATACTTAGGGTTTAATACCAAAAACCATCACACATCCATCTGGCATAAACTTTGGATATTCTTTGAGATATAATTTTATAATCATACTGTATGTATTTGTACAAATGGTCAATGGATTCTATTCCCAGAATTCCTTGAACATGAAATAACCTGCACCAATATTACAAATATATATATATATAAATAATTAAAACACAAAGATAGCCTATTACTATAATAATGACAAATAGCATGGAAACAAAATCATGAACTTGAATTTTCAAAGACAATTATGTTCCATTTATTTTTATTATGATTAAGTCTCATTTTATAAACTGGAAATGTATTAGTACTCTTATGATCCTTTAATTTGATAAAAGCAAAATAGATTATATTTTCCAGGAAAATAGTCATAAAATTTAAAAAAAATACATTGTTATCATTTTCTATTGCATAATCTATATTTCCCCCAATGTTTATCCCTTCCTATTCCTTCAATAAATAATAAAAAATAAGAGGAAAATTCAGAACTATTTACTTGCTAAAAAAATCTGATATTATATGCATTCTTTTATACCTATGATCTCTCACCTCTACAAAGAACTGGGAAGAGATACCTTCTTATATTTCTTCTCTGGAGACAATTTTGGTCATAATAGTTTCACCCCATTTAGTTTCAATTTTATTCTTGTTGTTTCTTACATCTAAATTATTGTACGTGCCGTGTTTATTATTTTTCTTTTTTTCTGGTACACTTTATATTAGTTTAAATGAGTATTTCCTATTTTCCCTTTCTAAACAGTAACAGTCTATTACATTAATATATGATTATTTGTTTAGCTAATCACTAAACATAGATATATTCAACTAGATGACACAGTAGATAAGAGTGGAGTTAGAAAAACTCATTTTTCTGAGTTCAAAGCAGGCCTCAAACATTTACTAGCTGTGTGACTCTGGGTAAATTACTAAACCCTACTTACACCAGTTTCATTATCTAAAAAAATAAGCTGAACATGAAAATGGCAAACTATCTTTGCTCAGAAAACCTCAAATGGACTCACAAAAAGTCAGATTCAACAGCAATTAGTGAAGAACAACAACAAAAGTATTAATATACACTTTCTTTGGAAAGCAATTATAAAATTTCAAATCAAAGATAAAATCAATGCTGTAATATTAAGAGAGAAAACTATAGAAACATTGCTTACAAACATGCAGTTTAGTCAATAAAAATAACAGTCTTATAATAAAGGTTACCATGTCATCAAACAGTTAAAATGCTACTAAAATGGGGACAGAGAGTCCTCATTAAGACCTCAGTTGTTGGCAAATAAAAAAAAATTCCAAGCTTGTAACAATTGCAATAACAAGATAATAACAATAACATATGTATCTATATGGACAATTAGATTGTGAAGTGGATACAGCATTGATTTTAAAATTAGGAAGACTCTTCTTCATGAACTCCCATGAAACTTAGACACTTACTATCTGTGTCACCCAGAGAATTCACTTATCCCCTTTGGTCTCAGTACCTTACATGTAAAATAAGCTGGAAAAAGAAATGGTAAAACACTCTAAAATCCTTGCCAATAATATTTGTCAAGAAAACCTCCAAGTGGCATTACAGATAGTTCAAACATAAGTGAACAACAACATGTTTGTATATAACTGAAGTTTTACAAACCAATTTCTACACAACAACTATTTGAGGTTTTCCCTCCCCAAGTTGCCAATGACAAAAGGGATGATTTGAGAGTTTTAACAGAGTGGGGGAGGGGGAAGTAGAGAAGAGGGAGGGAGAGAGAGAAGGAGGAAAGGAGAGAGAGAAGAAAAGGGAGGGAGGGGGCAGGGAGGAGGGAGATAGATCCATAGATAATTTAGTGTTTCCATGCACCTGACATATGGCTAAGCACTGGGGATAGAAGCAAGTGAGACAATGGCCTACTTTTAGTAAGGAGCTTACATTCTAGTAAGGTGAGAAATCGCCTATAGGAATGGTAGAAGGTACATATATTTTGGTATCAGAGCCAAGTTTCAGAAACTGTATTTTTATTCTGAGATCAAAATATGTCAATAATGCAAATCATGACTAATTTAACTTGTGTCAGTAGAACTATGTGGTTTGTAACATTGTGACAGACAACCAAATATTTCAGAACTTCAAGAACGAGTAATAACTCAGAAATATTCTTGATTATTTTATATCTGGTGAAATGTAAGTTTGAAGGCTTTTTAAAAAAAATTTTCCTTTTATATTATCCCAGTATTTTTGAAAGGTAAATACACAGCTGGCCTTGTAGCCAGGAAGACTCCAGTTCAAATTTTACCTTTGATGCACTGGGAGTATGTTTTGCTCAAATCACATAATCTTTTGATTTTCTAGGCAATTCTATAAGACAGCAAAGAAAGGTTCAGATTGTATTGTTAAAAGGAAGTCCCTTAGTAATTTCAGATATCACTGACATTATGGGTTAGTTTTATTCCAATTGTAAGGGTTTGGCATTTGGAAGTATGAATTGATGTAATTTCCTTCCAGTTTGAAGAACTCCTGTGGAAGAGTGATTTGTTATCCTTCATGGAATTCAAATCAGCCCTGATTTTTATCTAGGACAACTTCAGCTATCTTGTTCTAATTTTTGTCACAGGACCCAGATGACTCTGGAAGAGACTGAGGGTGATGACTGTGCACAGTCTGCTCTTACTTCAATCCATCTCACTTACTTGCCATAGTATCACCTTCCTGATGTCATGATTCTTTTCCAGAATGAAGGACAAACAACAAGTGTCTGTTATAAAACATTCAATTGAGCCTGGCCATATACCAACATTATCATGATTTTTGCCAGTCTGGCTTTTGTCCTTTCTTCCCCACATAAAATCTAACCTTTATAGCCAGGCCTTATCTTTTCAGAAATGTGTTATTTAATAGGAGGTCTTATTTACATGTTTATAATGAAAGGCTTTAACTTTTCATTTGCTACTAGGAGTCGCTGTAATTTTACCAATTCATAATCAACTAAAAAGGAATTTTGACCAGATGTAAAATATTGGTCAGAATGCTATAGAGATGCTTATTCTTAATGAGGCTAGAATAGATGCTTTCTGAGGTTCCTTTCACCTCTGAGACATTATGATTTTTGTCTTTTCTATTAATTTAGATTGAATAGTCCACAAAACTCAAAAAATATAGATTTAAAAGGTTTATTGCTATAATTGCTCATAAAAATCAAACAATTATTAATGTCCTTTCTTCTCCCACCATGTCTATTCTGGGTAGGTAAACTTTAGCTTTTCCCTTATTTTCAATTAACTGATAGTTATTAGTACATAAAAGGTGATTGATATGAGTGATTCTTTAGTCATTCTATGTCATTTGTTTGGTTATCATAATTTTCATGCACAAAGAATGAAATTGAATATTTAAAGAATTATCTCTGGTTAGGAAATGAATGAAACACTGAAAAGCATCACAATGAACACATTAAGATAGCACTGGAAAAATATTATTAGGGTTCCATTGAAACACTAACTTAAATATTAACATAAATCAGAATAACTAAAATTCTTTACAAAAGGCAAAAATATCATGCTAATAAAATATTATCAAAATGAGAGTAATTTATGGAAGGGTTAAGTGCCCAGGGTCACACAGCTAGGAAGTAGTTAAGTTCTGAGGCCAGATTGAACTCAGGTCCCCCTGAATTCAGGGCTGGTGCTCTATCTACTGTGCTACCTACCTGCCCCAGATAAATCTTAAACTCAGAACTAATAGTCTTTTATTTTAGAAGGATAGAAAAAGTAGTCCAGTCAATAAGCAACTATTTCAATGACCAAGTATCATCCAGGTGTGCCGCTGAGCTCAAGATTAGATTTCCATTTACTATAGTACTTAGCTTCCATTGTTTTTATTTCTATTGGTTTAGCATATTAAAATTAAAATGATTTTCTTAAATCTATATCCTAAACATGAAGGATTTGCAAATATATATATATGAATGATTGTTGCCTGTACATAATCAAAAAGTGACTGTATATTTAATCCGCAAACCTTATTTGATTAAAGAAGAATGAAGACTATTTCCTCAATCCAAATTCTTAAATTCTAGATTTATGTTTTGTCAAAAGTCACTTTCTTTTTTTTTTTTTCTTTTTTTTAATTTTTTTTTATTATATATATATATATATATATATATATATATATATATATTTTATAATATTATCCTTGTATTCATTTTTCCAAATTACCCCCCCTCCCTCTATTCCCTCCCCCCGATGACAGGCAATCCCATACATTTTACATGTGTTACAATAGAGTCTAGGTACAATACATGTGTGTGAATATCATTTTCTTGTTACACAATAAACATTAGAATCCGAAGGTACATGCAACCTGGGCAGACAGATATTAGTGCTAACAATTTACATTCACTTCCCAGTGTTTCTTCTCTGGGTGTAGCAACCTCTGTCCATCATTGATCAACTGGAAGTGAGTTGGATCTTCTTTATGTTGAAGATTTCCACTTCCATCAGAATACATCCTCATACAGTATTGTTGTTGAAGTGTACAGTGATCTTCTGGTTCTGCTCATTTCACTCAGCATCAGTTAATTTAAGTCTCTCCAGGCCTCTCTGTATTCCTCCTGCTGGTCATTTCTTACAGAGAATAATATTCCATAACCTTCATATACCACAATTTACCCAACCATTCTCCAACTGATGGACATCCATTCATCTTCCATTTTCTAGCTACAACAAAAAGAGCTGCCACAAACATTTTGGCACATATATGTCTCTTTCCACTCTTTAGTATTTCTTTGGGATATAAGCCCAGTAGTAGCGCTGCTGGGTCAAAGGTTATGCACAGTTTGATAACTTTTTGGGCATAATTCCAGATTGCTCTCCAGAATGGCTGGATTCTTTCGCAACTCCACCAGCAATGTATTAGTGTCCCAGTTTCCCCACATCCCCTCCAACATTCATCATTATTTGTTCCTGTCATCTTAGCCAATCTGACAGGTGTGTAGTGGTATCTCAGAGTGGTCTTAATTTGCATTTCTCTGATCAGTAGTGATTTGGAACACTCTTTCATGTGAGTGGATATAGTTTCAATTTCTTCCGCTGAGAATTGTCTGTTCATATCCTTAGACCATTTATCAATTGGAGAATGGTTCGGTTTCTTATAAATTATGGTCAGTTCTCTATATATTTTGGAAATGAGACCTTTGTCAGAAACTTTGTTTTTAAAAATATTTTCCCAATTTGTTACTTCCCTTCTAATCTTGTTTGCATTAGTATTATTTGTACAGAAACTTTTTAGTTTGATGTAATCAAAATCTTCTATTTTGTGATCAATAATGATCTCTAGTTCTCCTCTGGTCATAAATTCCTTCCTCCTCCACAAGTCTGAGAGGTAGATTATCCTCTGTTCCTCTAATCTATTTATTATCTCCCTCTTTATGCCTAAATCATGGATCCATTTTGATCTTATCTTGGTATATGGTGTTAAGTGTGGATCCATATCTAATTTCTGCCATACTAATTTCCAGTTTTCCCAACAGTTTTTTCTGAATAATGAATTTTTATCCCTAATGTTGGAATCTTTGGGTTTGTCAAAGATTTGATTGCTATAGATGTACCCTTTTTTGTCCTTTGTATCTAATCTGTTCCACTGATCTACCGGTCTATTTCTTAGCCAATACCAAATGGTTTTGGTGACTGCTGCTATATAATATAGCTTTAGATCAGGTACACTTAGACCACCTTCCTCTGAGTTTTTTTTCATTAGTTCCCTTGCAATTCTTGACCTTTTATTCTTCCATATGAATTTTGTTGTTATTTTTTCTAGGTCATTGAAATAGTTTCTTGGGAGTCTGATTGGAATAGCACTAAATAAATAGATTAGTTTGGGGAGTATTGTCATCTTTATTATATTCGCTCGGCCTATCCAAGAGCACTGAATGTCTTTCCAATTATTTAAATCTGATTTTATTTTTGTGGCAAGTGTTTTGTAATTTTTCTCATATAATTCCTGACTTTTCTTTGGTAGATGGATTCCCAAATATTTTATACTCTCAACATTTGTTTGGAATGGAATTTTTCTTTGTATCTCTTGCTGTTGCATTTTGTTAGTGATATATAAAAATGCCGAGGATTGGGGCGGAGCCAAGATGGCGGAGAAGAAACACACGACTCAGTGAAGGTCCTCACTCCCTCACAACCAATTAGATAAATTAAGTCTCAAAATTAGCTCAGGACTGATAGATACCACAAGGACTGGAAGCACGACTTACCAGCTGAAGAGAATCTGGAGTTTCAACAGGAAAGGTCAGTTCTCAGGGGAGGAATAAGAAAGACCAGCACAGACGGTGGGGTAGGGGCACACTGCGCCCATTGCGCTGGGAGGGGCTCTGGGATCAGAGAAGCCACTGAGGTAAAGGAATCTGGCACAGGCTGTTAGCTCTTCTCTGCTAATTATTTAGCAGTTCAGAAGAGAAAGCCAAAATATTTTAAAACTCAGATTAGATTTCCCCCCCCCCCACCCTGGGGGTGACTCGACAGACTCGGCACCAGGGGGTGTGGCCTCAGCTACCTCCTGAGAATAGTTAAGAGACTGACAAGTGGGTGGATACGGCCCAAGGCAACACACACTGCCTAGCTTAGCTGGAGGGAGTGGAACTCAGCTCCAGGAAGTCCCAGAGAAGCGGAACCTTTGAACTAGGGACCGCGGTTTCTGGCAGACACTTCCAGTTTGAGCACAGGGGCTTCTCACGTCACCTGCTGCAGACATCCACTCCCCACCCGGACACATAGGCTGAGCTTCTTGCTGTCTTCACTATTCTACGCCCTCAAAGCACAGCAGTGCTAATCACCTCTGAGGGGCTTCCAGGGAGGGGGTGGGGAACTCTCTCCCAGAGCTCTCTCTTAGCGCGGGCGCAGGGGCCGCTGCATCCATCCGGTCTGGGAGGAAGCTGGTAAAGAAGTAAATAATTTCCTACCCCAGGGACAGACCCCAAAACATTTTTTAAGTATGAGCAAAAAAGCTAGAAAAACTATAGATTCCTTCTATACAGAGAAAGAGCGGGTATCCAACCCCGAGGAAGTTAACAGCAAAGATTCAGAAGATAACAACCTAAAGGGGGAATGATTCCTGCCCCCCATCACATAACTCTCTCCTAGAAGAAGCTCTTAAGAAATTGAGGAGATCGAAGAAAAATGGGGCAAGGAAAGGGAAGTTATGATAGAGAATAACAACGTCCTGAAATTGGAGTTGGAAAAAATAAAGAATTCACAGGAGATGCAGGGAAACAAAATTAGTGAATTAGAAAAGGTTAAAAAAACACAGGAAAGTAGGATTTCTGAATTGGAAAAGATAAAAAAGTCTCAAGAAAATAGAATTTCTGAATTGGAAAAAGAAAATAATTCTCAAAAAAAAAAAAATTAGGGAAATGGAAAAAAACTCAATAGAGCAAAATAATTCATTTAAAAACGAAATTGGGCATTTACAAAAAGAACTAAAAACTGTGAAAGAAGAAAATAACTCCTTAAAAGTCAGGATGGAACAAATAGAAATGAATGATTCACAGAGAACCCAAGAATCAGTCAAACAAAACAAAAAAAATGAGAAGCTGGAGAACAACGTCAAATACTTACTGGGAAAATCTATAGACCTGGAAAATAGATCTAGGAGAGATAATCTGCGGATTATTGGACTTCCAGAAAACTATGACCAAAAAAAGAGCCTAGATTCTATTTTACAGGAAATTATCAAAGAGAACTGTCCAGAGATAATAGAAACAGAAGGGAAAGTAGATGTGGAAAGAATTCATCGAACTCCTTCTGAAATAGACCCTAAAAAAAGAACACCACGGAATATTGTGGCTAAGCTGCAGAATTACCACACAAAGGAGAAAATCCTGCAAGCAGCTAGAAAAAAACAATTTAAATAACAAGGTGCCACAATAAGGGTCACCCAAGATCTGGCTGCCTCCACATTAAAAGATAGAAGGGCCTGGAACCTGATATTCCGTAAGGCAAAAGATCAAGGACTGCAACCAAGAATGAACTACCCAGCTAAGTTTAGCATCTTTTTCCACGGAAGAAGATGGTCATTCAATGAAACAGAGGAATTCTATATGTTTCTAAGAAAAAAACCAGACTTAAACAAAAAATTTGATCTACATCCACAAGACTGAAGAGAAACAGAAAAAGGTACACAGAACCCTTGAGAACTGTAACTCTGTTGTGGGTATATAAAAAATACTCAAGGATAATTTGATTTTACTGATATAAAAGAAAAAAAGGGGGGTGTAGTAAAGGGAAGGAGGTCGGTTCAGAAAAAGGGGAAGAAGTGATAAAAAGAGGGAAACTACATCCCAGGAAGAGACATAGAAAATACACCATATCTGAGGGAACTTAGTGAGGGGGAGAATCATTGTGTGAATCTTACTCTCATCAGAAGAGGCTCAAAGAGTAAATAATTAACATATTTGTTTTTCAGAGAATTTTCTCTCACCTTATTAAAAGGGGGGAGAGGAAAAGGGAAAAGGAAAAGGAGAATAAGTGAAGGGACTTGGAGGGAGGGGGGAGGGATCCTAAAAAAAAAAAAAAAAAAAAAAAAAAAAAAAAAAAAAAAAGAGGGAGGGTTGCGCGTCACAAGGGGGGTCTGTAAATTAAATATCGGGGAGGGGGATCAGGGGGGTCAAGGGAAAAAAGCATAATCTGGGGATAATACGATGGCAGGAAATACAGAATTAGTAATTTTAACTGTAAATGTAAATGGGATGAACGATCCCATCAAACGGAGACGGATAGTAGATTGGATCAAAAAGCAGAACCCTACAATATGTTGCCTACAGGAAACACACTTAAAGCAGGGAGATACATACAGAGTAAAGGTAAAAGGTTGGAACAGAGCCTATTATGCTTCAGGTAAAGCCAAAAAAGCAGGGGTAGCTATCCTTATCTCAGATCAAGCAAAAGCAGAAGTAGATCTCCTTAAAAAAGATAAGGAAGGAAACTATATCCTGCTGAAGGGTAGCATAAATAATGAAGCCATATCAATACTAAACATATATGCACCAAGTGGTATAGCATCTAACTTTCTAAAGGAAAAGTTAAGAGAACTGCAAGAAGAAATAGACAGTAAAACTATAATAGTGGGAGATCTCAACCTTGCACTCTCAGATTTAGACAAATCAAGCCACAAATCAAACAAGAAAGAAATTAAAAAAGTAAATAGAACATTAGAAAAACTAGGTATGATAGACCTTTGGAGAAAACTGAATGGCAATAGGAAGGAATATACTTTCTTCTCAGCAGTTCATGGATCCTATACAAAAATTGACCATATACTAGGACATAAAGATCTCAAAATTAAATGTAGGAAGGCAGAAATAATAAATGCCTTCTTCTCAGATCACAATGCAATAAAAGCTACATTCAGTAAAAAGTTAGGGGTAAATAGACCAAAAAGTAATTGGAAACTGAATAATCTCATCTTAAAGAATGACTGGGTGAAAGAGCAAATTATAGAAACAATTAACAATTTCACCCAAGATAATGATAATGATGAGACATCATATCAAAATCTTTGGGATGCAGCTAAAGCGGTAATAAGGGGAAATTTTATATCTTTAGAGGCTTATTTGAAGAAAATTGAGAAAGAGAAGATTAACGAATTGGGCTTACAACTTAAAAGGCTAGAAAAAGACCAAATTATAAACCCCCAACCAAAAATTAAACTCGAAATACAAAAATTAAAAGGAGAAATCAATAAAATTGAAAGTAAAAAAGCTATTGAATTAATAAATAAAACCAAGAGTTGGTTTTATGAAAAAGCCAATAAAATAGATAAACCTTTGGTAAATTTGATCAAAAAAAAGAAAGAGGAAAATCAAATTGATAGTCTTACAAATGAAAAGGGGGATCTTTCCACCAATGAAGAGGAAATTAGAGAAATAATAAGGAGTTACTTTGCCCAACTTTATGCCAATAAATTTGATAACTTAAGTGAAATGGATGACTTCCTCCAAAAATATAGGCTCCCTAGATTAACAGAGGAGGAGATAAATTGCTTAAATAGTCCCATTTCAGAAAAAGAAATAGAACAAGCTATTAATCAACTCCCCAGGAAAAAATCCCCAGGGCCAGATGGATTCACATGTGAATTCTACCAAACATTTAAAGAACAATTAGCCCCAATGTTATATAAATTATTTGAAAAAATAGGGGATGAAGGAGTCCTACCAAATTCCTTTTATGACACAGACATGGTACTGATACCTAAACCTGGTAGATCGAAAACTGAGAAAGAAAATTATAGACCAATCTCCTTAATGAATATTGATGCTAAAATCTTAAATAAGATATTAGCAAAAAGACTTCAGAAAATCATCTCCAAGATAATACACTATGATCAAGTAGGATTTATTCCAGGAATGCAGGGCTGGTTTAATATTAGGAAAACGATTAATATAATTGACCATATTAATAATCAAATTAATAAGAACCATATGATCATCTCAATAGATGCAGAAAAAGCATTTGACAAAATCCAACATCCATTCCTACTAAAAACTCTTGAGAGTATAGGAATAAATGGATTATTCCTTAGAATAATCAGGAGTATATATTTAAGACCGTCAGTAAGCATAATATGCAATAGAAATAAACTGCAACCTTTCCCAGTAAGATCAGGAGTGAAACAAGGTTGCCCACTATCACCATTACTATTCAATATAGTACTAGAAACGCTAGCCTCGGCAATAAGAGCCGAGAAAGAGATTCAAGGAATTAGAGTAGGAAATGAGGAAATTAAACTATCACTTTTTGCAGATGACATGATGGTATACTTAGAGAACCCCAAAGACTCTGCTAAAAAGCTACTAGAAATAATTCAAAATTTCAGCAAAGTGGCAGGATACAAAATAAATCCACATAAATCCTCGGCATTTTTATATATCACTAACAAAATGCAACAGCAAGAGATACAAAGAGAAATTCCATTCCAAACAAATGTTGATAGTATAAAATATTTGGGAATCCATCTACCAAAGAAAAGTCAGGAATTATATGAGAAAAATTACAAAACACTTGCCACAAAAATAAAATCAGATTTAAATAATTGGAAAGACATTCAGTGCTCTTGGATAGGCCGAGCGAATGTAATAAAGATGACAATACTCCCCAAACTAATCTATTTATTTAGTGCTATACCAATCAGACTCCCAAGAAACTATTTTAATGACCTAGAAAAAATAACAACAAAATTCATATGGAAGAATAAAAGGTCAAGAATTGCAAGGGAACTAATGAAAAAAAAACTCAGAGGAAGGTGGTCTAAGTGTACCTGATCTAAAGCTATATTATATAGCAGCAGTCACCAAAACCATTTGGTATTGGCTAAGAAATAGACCAATCGATCAGTGGAACAGATTAGATACAAAGGACAAAAAAGGGTACATCTATAGCAATCTAATCTTTGACAAACCCAAAGATTCCAACATTAGGGATAAAAATTCATTATTCGGAAAAAACTGTTGGGAAAACTGGAAATTAGTATGGCAGAAATTAGATATGGATCCACACTTAACACCATATACCAAGATAAGATCAAAATGGGTCCATGATTTAGGCATAAAGAGGGAGATAATAAATAGATTAGAGGAACAGAGGATAATCTACCTCTCAGACTTGTGGAGGAGGAAGGAATTTATGACCAGAGGAGAACTAGAGATCATTATTGATCACAAAATAGAAGATTTTGATTACATCAAACTAAAAAGTTTCTGTACAAATAATACTAATGCAAACAAGATTAGAAGGGAAGTAACAAATTGGGAAAATATTTTTAAAAACAAAGGTTCTGACAAAGGTCTCATTTCCAAAATATATAGAGAACTGACCATAATTTATAAGAAACCAAACCATTCTCCAATTGATAAATGGTCAAAGGATATGAACAGACAATTCTCAGAGGAAGAAATTGAAACTATATCCACTCACATGAAAGAGTGTTCCAAATCACTACTGATCAGAGAAATGCAAATTAAGACCACTCTGAGATACCACTACACACCTGTCAGATTGGCTAAGATGACAGGAACAAATAATGACAAATGTTGGAGGGGATGTGGGGAAATTGGGACACTAATACATTGCTGGTGGAGTTGCGAAAGAATCCAGCCATTCTGGAGAGCAATCTGGAATTATGCCCAAAAAGTTATCAAACTGTGCATACCCTTTGACCCAGCAGCGCTACTACTGGGATTATATCCCAAAGAAATACTAAAGAGCGGAAAGAGACATATATGTGCCAAAATGTTTGTGGCAGCTCTTTTTGTTGTAGCTAGAAACTGGAAGATGAATGGATGTCCATCAGTTGGAGAATGGTTGGGTAAATTGTGGTATATGAAAGTTATGGAATATTATTGCTCAGTAAGAAATGACCAGCAGGAGGAATACAGAGAGGGTTGGAGAGACTTAAATCAACTGATGCTGAGTGAAATGAGCAGAACCAGAAGATCACTGTATACTTCAACAACGATACTGTATGAGGATGTATTCTGATGGAAGTGGAAATCTTCAACATAAAGAAGATCCAACTCACTTCCAGTTGATCAATGATGGACAGAGGTAGATACACCCAGAGAAGAAACACTGGGAGGGGAATTTAAATTGTTAGCACTAATATCTGTCTGCCCAGGTTGCATGTACCTTCGGATTCTAATGTTTATTGTGCAACAAGAAAATGATATTCACACACATGTATTGTACTTAGACTATATTGTAACACATGTAAAATGTATGGTATTGCCTGTCGTCGGGGGGAGGGAATAAGAGAGGGGGGGTAATTTGGAAAAATGAATACAAGGGATAATATTATAAAATATATATATATATATATAAAATAAAAAAAAATTAAAAAAAAAAAATGCCGAGGATTTTTGTGGATTTATTTTGTATCCTGCCACTTTGCTGAAATTTTGAATTATTTCTAGTAGCTTTTTAGCAGAGTCTTTGGGGTTCTCTAAGTATACCATCATGTCATCTGCAAAAAGTGATAGTTTAATTTCCTCATTTCCTACTCTAATTCCTTGAATCTCTTTCTCGGCTCTTATTGCCGAGGCTAGCGTTTCTAGTACTATATTGAATAGTAATGGTGATAGTGGGCAACCTTGTTTCACTCCTGATCTTACTGGGAAAGGTTGCAGTTTATTTCTATTGCATATTATGCTTACTGAAGGTCTTAAATATATGCTCCTGATTATTCTAAGGAATAGTCCATTTATTCCTATACTCTCAAGAGTTTTTAGTAGGAATGGATGTTGGATTTTGTCAAATGCTTTTTCTGCATCTATTGAGATGATCATATGGTTCTTATTAATTTGATTATTAATATGGTCAATTATATTAATAGTTTTCCTAATATTAAACCAGCCCTGCATTCCTGGAATAAATCCTATTTGATCATAGTGTATTATCTTGGAGATGATTTTCTGAAGTCTTTTTGCTAATATCTTATTTAAGATTTTAGCATCAATATTCATTAAGGAGATTGGTCTATAATTTTCTTTCTCAATTTTCGATCTACCTGGTTTAGGTATCAGTACCATGTCTGTGTCATAAAAGGAGTTTGGTAGGACTCCTTCATCCCCTATTTTTTCAAATAATTTATAAAACATTGGGGCTAATTGTTCTTTAAATGTTTGGTAGAATTCACATGTGAATCCATCTGGCCCTGGGGATTTTTTCCTCGGGAGTTGATTAATAGCTTGTTCTATTTCTTTTTCTGAAATGGGACTATTTAAGCAATTTATCTCCTCTGTTAATCTAGGAAGGCTATATTTTTGGAGGAAGTCATCCATTTCACTTAAGTTATCAAATTTATTGGCATAAAGTTGGGCAAAGTAACTCCTTATTATTTCTCTAATTTCCTCTTCATTGGTGGAAAGATCCCCCTTTTCATTTGTAAGACTATCAATTTGATTTTCCTCTTTCTTTTTTTTGATCAAATTTACCAAAGGTTTATCTATTTTATTGGCTTTTTCATAAAACCAACTCTTGGTTTTATTTATTAATTCAATAGTTTTTTTACTTTCAATTTTATTGATTTCTCCTTTTAATTTTTGTATTTCAAGTTTAATATTTGGTTGGGGGTTTATAATTTGGTCTTTTTCTAGCCTTTTAAGTTGTAAGCCCAATTCGTTAATCTTCTCTTTCTCAATTTTCTTCAAATAAGCCTCTAAAGATATAAAATTTCCCCTTATTACTGCTTTAGCTGCATCCCAAAGATTTTGATATGATGTCTCATCATTGTCATTATCTTGGGTGAAATTGTTAACTGTTTCTATAATTTGCTCTTTCACTCAGTCATTCTTTAAGATGAGATTATTCAGTTTCCAATTACTTTTTGGTCTATTTACCCCTAACTTTTTACTGAATGTAGCTTTTATTGCACTGTGATCTGAGAAGAAGGCATTTATTATTTCTGCCTTCCTACATTTAATTTTGAGATCTTTATGTCCTAATATATGGTCAATTTTCGTATAGGATCCATGAACTGCTGAGAAGAAAGTATATTCCTTTCTATTGCCATTCAGTTTTCTCCAAAGGTCTATCATACCTAGTTTTTCTAATGTTCTATTTACTTTTTAAATTTCTTTCTTGTTTGTTTTGTGGTTTGATTTGTCTAAATCTGAGAGTGCAAGGTTGAAATCTCCCACTATTATAGTTTTACTGTCTATTTCTTCTTGCAGTTCTCTTAACTTTTCCTTTAGAAAGTTAGATGCTATACCACTTGGTGCATATATGTTTAGTATTGATATGGCTTCATTATTTATGCTACCCTTCAGCAGGATATAGTTTCCTTCCTTATCTTTTTTAAGGAGATCTACTTCTGCTTTTGCTTGATCTGAGATAAGGATAGCTACCCCTGCTTTTTTGGCTTTACCTGAAGCATAATAGGCTCTGTTCCAACCTTTTACCTTTATTCTGTATGTATCTCCCTGCTTTAAGTGTGTTTCCTGTAGGCAACATATTGTAGGGTTCTGCTTTTTGATCCAATCTGCTATCCGCCTCCCTTTGATGGGATCGTTCATCCCATTTACATTTACAGTTAAAATTACTAATTCTGTATTTCCTGCCATCGTATTATCCCCAGATTATGGTTTTTTCCCTTGACCCCCCTGATCCCCCTCCCCGATATTTAATTTACAGACCCCCCTTGTGACGCGCAACCCTCCCTCTTTTTTTTTTTTTTTTTAGGATCCCTCCCCCCTCCCTCCAAGTCCCTTCACTTATTCTCCTTTTCCTTTTCCCTTTTACTCTCCACCCTTTTAATGAGGTGAGAGAAAATTCTCTGAAAAACAAATATGTTAATTATTTACTCTTTGAGCCTCTTCTGATGAGAGTAAGATTCACACAATGATTCTCCCCCTCACTAAGTTCCCTCAGATATGGTGTATTTTCTATGTCTCTTCCTGGGATGTAGTTTCCCTCTTTTTATCACTCCTTCCCCTTTTTCTGAACCGACCTCCTTCCCTTTACTACACCCCCCTTTTTTTCTTTTATATCAGTAAAATCAAATTATCCTTGAGTATTTTTTATATACCCACAACAGAGTTACAGTTCTCAAGGGTTCTGTGTACCTTTTTCTGTTTCTCTTCAGTCTTGTGGATGTAGATCAAATTTTTTGTTTAAGTCTGGTTTTTTTCTTAGAAACATATAGAATTCCTCTGTTTCATTGAATGACCATCTTCTTCCATGGAAAAAGATGCTAAACTTAGCTGGGTAGTTCATTCTTGGTTGCAGTCCTTGATCTTTTGCCTTACGGAATATCAGGTTCCAGGCCCTTCTATCTTTTAATGTGGAGGCAGCCAGATCTTGGGTGACCCTTATTGTGGCACCTTGGTATTTAAATTGTTTTTTTCTAGCTGCTTGCAGGATTTTCTTTTTTGTGTGGTAATTCTGCAGCTTAGCCACTATATTCCGTGGTGTTCTTTTTTTAGGGTCTGTTTCAGAAGGAGTTCGATGAATTCTTTCCACATCTACTTTCCCTTCTGTTTCTATTATCTCTGGACAGTTCTCCTTGATAATTTCCTGTAAAATAGAATCTAGACTCTTTTTTTGGTCATAGTTTTCTGGAAGTCCAATAATCCGCAGATTATCTCTCCTAGATCTATTTTCCAGGTCTATAGATTTTCCCAGTAAGTATTTGACGTTGTTCTCCAGCTTCTCATTTTTTTTGTTTTGTTTGACTGATTCTTGGGTTCTCTGTGAATCATTTATTTCTATTTGTTCCATCCTGACTTTTAAGGAGTTATTTTCTTCTTTCACAGTTTTTAGTTCTTTTTGTAAATGCCCAATTTCGTTTTTAAATGAATTATTTTGCTCTATTGAATTTTTTTCCATTTCCCTAATTTTTTTTTTTTTGAGAATTATTTTCTTTTTCCAATTCAGAAATTCTATTTTCTTGAGACTTTTTTATCTTTTCCAATTCAGAAATCCTACTTTCCTGTGTTTTTTTAACCTTTTCTAATTCATAAATTTTGTTTCCCTGCATCTCCTGTGAATTCTTTATTTTTTCCAACTCCAATTTCAGGACGTTGTTATTCTCTATCATTGCTTCCCTTTCCTTTCCCCATTTTTCTTCAATCTCCCTCAATTTTTTAAGAGTTTCTTCTAGGAGAGAGTTATGTGATGGGGGGCAGGAATCATTCCCCTTTAGGTTGTTATCTGCTGCGTCTCTGCTGTTAACTTCCTCGGGGTTGGATACCCGCTCTTTCTCTGTATAGAAGGAATCTATGGTTTTTCTAGCTTTTTTGCTCATACTTAAAAAATCTTTTGGGGTCTGTCCCTGGGGTAGGAAATTATTTATTTACTTCTTTACCAGCTTCCTCCCAGACCGGATGGATGCAGCGGCCCCTGCGCCTGAGCTAAGATAGAGCTCTGGGAGAGAGTTCCCCATCCCCTCCTGGAAGTGCCTCAGAGGTGATTAGCACTACTGTGCTTCGAGGGCGTTGAATAGTAAAGACAGCACAAAGCCCAGCCTAAGTGTCTGGGTGGGGAGTGGATGTCTGCAGCAGGTGACGTGAAAAGCCCCTGTGCTGGAACTGGAAGTGTCTGCCAGAAACCGCAGTCCCTAGTTCAAAGGTTCTGCTTACTAATCATCATATGAGCAAAATCTTTCCCCTTAAATCACAGCTGTTTTATGTAGACCACAAGTGATGCATATTTAAGATGGGTACCCAGTGCATATATTAAAGATTTTGTATAGAATGATCATTAGAAGGGGAAAATATATCTGATTTTCTGATCTCTTTTTGGTTGCCTTGGGGAAAACAATGCTTTGAAATAAATCTTGCACTTTTCTGGTGAAATATTTTTGAAATACCCAGGCATCTAATCTTTATTTTCCTTGACCATTTAATGTTTTTTTTTAATTTAATAAATCAGATTATTTCCAGAGATTGTTACCTAAGCCACAGTTTAATGTAAAGGTATACATTAGTTATTTAAGTATGTGCCCTAAGCAGCCATCTCATCATTTCTCATCTGCCTACATTCCTGGATTTTATCATATTCTCTGGAATCTCATCTTCCTACAAGATAGCATTAAACATTGAATTTATATCAAATAGCCCTGCCCCTGGAGTCTCTTCTCTCTGATTGGAAAGGATAGAGGGTAGAATGTGGAGAGTTTCTCCTAGATTATCCATTTAAGGAGTATGCCTAGGGACGCCATTATCATGTCTTACCAGGTACACTCCTCTGTATTTTGGACATGATACACTGATGTAGGATTCACTCTATGCCTTTTCTACTTTCCAATCTCTTTCTATGTGTTGTCTTCCCTCATTAGATTATAAGCTCTATGAAGGAATACACTGTTTTACCCATTTTTTTATATATCTAGCAGTTAGCATAATGCCTGACATATAGTAAGCATTTAGTAAATGTATACCCACGGACTGAATCATGTATGTTTTCAAGATGCATTTTATTTCATATTTTCATAGGCATAACTTATTCACCCAACATTTTATACATATGAATATGCTTTAATAATATTTATAAAACTTTCCATGAGAAAATTTATGTATCAAGATCTTTGTGAGAGAAACTTATGAAACTTCAAGAAATTCTCTGTTAAAGCAAACAGCTGCTATGACTGACAGTCTATAGTTATATGAAAAATCCATTTGGTCATTTTGGTAACTTTTTTGGAGCAGTAAAATATAAGAATGCTATTGGTTATATTGTTGGCATTCTTATTTGAAGCACATTTAATGTCCTTTTCTATCACTTTTTCTTTAGTTCATTGTCAAGTGCATTGATAGCAGTTATTAGGTTTCTAAACAATCAGATGACTGTTGCCATTATCAATAAGACATTTTTCAAGATTTAATTTTATTTTTCTTTCTTTCAGTTCATTGTGTAGGTGAACATTTGGTCAAATGAAGGGGAAAATAAGACAATAATTATCTATTCTTTTTGTGGGAAATGGCAAAAGAATGATCTCGAAACTCACAAACCCTTAATAGCTGAATATGTGGTATTAATTAGCAATTATACTTTCTGAAAGTCCTACAATTCAGAGTAGGTTTAAATACAGACAGTGTAAATTATTCAGTGATGTGAAATCTTTTGAGTACCTATCTCCAAAAAAGGTTAATTTACATCAATAATAAAAACATTCCTTAGTGTAATAAATTCCTTTAAACACAAATGAACTTTTCATTTAGATTGGCATTTGCCATTGCCTCTTTCTCTTAATATTTTGCCAATATCTGTTTTTTAACAAGTGATCACATAGCACTTGTTAAGTATAAATAAGATTTTACTTCACTTATAATAGGTTATTTTTTACTTCAAATTTCCTCATAAGTATTTTTCACTATCTTAAAAGTGGAAAATCAGGATAAATTTTGTTGTTAGTATTCAGTCTAGGCATTCAGGGATCCTTCTATATTCTCCCAATGCTTGCTCAAGTACAGCTTCTTTTTACATATTTGAAGGTGTACCACTTTTATTTCTTATTTTGATCTATCTTGGCACGTGTAAGGCTTTTTTTTTTTAATATGGATTCAGTTAGGCCAAGAACACACTTGGCTTGTCTACAAAAAACCATGATACATCAATTATACCTACAATTAATAGATTTACTTTCCTACTTGTTCACTATTAGTACTCACTATTTGATATTTGCTTTTCTTTCATTATAATTCCTTATAAATCATCATAATAATAGTTTCCATGATAGAGAAAGGACAGAAAGCAAAAAGTTTTTAAATGACCTTAAGGTTCCATGTGCAAAATTTCTATAGCATGTCACATAAACTAAGAGACAGCCTACAACTCAATCATTTACTCTCAGAAATCTTCAGAAATCAGTTTGTCATCATCTGATTTGAAACGTTGATGATAGAGTATATTCCACTTTACATCAAAACTCTTCCATTGTAAAAGAAGCCTATCATGGCAAAAGGCATATTCAAAAATACTTTAAATGAGAAATTACTAGGATCTTAGGTAAGATCTCACTCTTGTTCCCTTTTGAGAATCTCTGTAGGTACATCTTAGTATAATGAAGCCAAAGCACATACTTGTGTAATTATAATCAAGCAACAAATTGTACCAATAAAATCTCAAACATTGCTATACCATTTAGGGATTCTTTTTTAGATGAGTAAATTAAGGACTAAATTCAAATGAGTATCACTATCCCTTAACCTTACAAAGCATTATTTCAACAACATGATGAAAATGTGGATATTAATTGTTATGGCAACTAATTTAAGAGTTGTACTCCATATATCATAATTTATTTTGAGTGTTGTACTAGTTGCTTAAAGGCCGAATTATTCCCTTTAACAGCACCAAAATTAGATAGTTAATGCCCAAGAACATTCTATTGCATTTACTAAAGTAATTCAAATTACAAAATAGGGGAACCAAGCATGGGTGGAAGAAAAAGTGTAAATCCCTTAAGTAGAGGTCTATGGCATCTTAAATTGATAAAAATTTAGTGATAGTTAATATTTGCATATCACTTATGATTATTTACCAGTTAGCTGAGTAAGTAACTTAACTGCTGTTTGCCTCAGTTTTTCCATATGTAAAAGAGAGATAATAATACCATCTATCTCCCAAAGTTAATGTGAGGAAAATATAGTATTTGCAACATAATTTGCAAATCTTCATGTTCTTTATAGTTATGTATGAATCTTTTTTTTATTCACATTCTTTTTTTATTAATTTTATAATTATAAATTTTTTGACAGTATATATGGATGAGTATTTTTTTTAATAACATTATCCCTTGTATTCATTTTTCCAAATTTCCCTCCTTCCCTCTACTCCCTCCCCTAGATGACAGGTAATCCCATACATTTTACATGTGTTACAGTATAACCTAGATACAATATATGAGTGTAAGTCCAATTTTCTTGTTGCACGTTAAGTATTGGATTCTGAAGGTATAAGTAACCTGGGTAAATAGACAGTAGTGCTAACAATTTACATTCAATTCCTAGTGGTCCTTCTCTGGGTGTGGTTGTTTCTGTCCATCATTAATCAACTGGAAGTGAGTTGGATCTTCTTTATGTTGAACATATCCACTTCCATCAGAATACATCTTCATACAGCATTGTTGTTGAAGTGTATAATGATCTTCTGGTTCTGCTCATTTCACTCAGCATCAGTTCATGTAAGTGTCTTCAAACCTCTCTGAATTCATCCTGCTGGTCATTTCTTACAGAGCAATAATATTCATAACTTTCATATACCATAATTTGCCCAACGATTCTCCAATTGATGGACATCCATTAATCTTCCAGTTTCTAGCCACTATGAAAAGAGCTGCCACAAACATTTTGGCACATTCAGGTCCCTTTCCCCTCTTTAGTATTACTTTGGGATATAAGCCCAGTAGCAGCAATGCTGGATCAAAGGGTATGCACAGTTTGATAACTTTCTGGGCATAGTTCATAATTGCTCTCCAGAATGGTTGGATTATTTCACAACTCCACCAACAATGTATTAGTGTCCCAGTTTTCCCAGATCCCCTCCAACATTCATCATTATTTGTTCCTGTCATCTTAGCCAATCTGACAGGTGTGTAGTGGTATCTCAGAGTGGTCTTAATTTGCATCTCTCTGATCAGTAGTGATTTGGAACACTCATATGAGTGGATACAGTTTCAATTTCATCATCTTTAGACCATTTATCAATTGGAGAATGGTTTGATTTCTTATAAATTAGTGTCAGTTCTCTATATATTTTGGAAATGAGACCTTTATCAGAACCTTTGTTTTTAAAAATATTTTCCCAATTTGCTACTTCCCTTCTAATCTTGTTTGCATTAGTATTGTTTGTACAGAAACTTTTTAGTTTGATGTAATCAGTATCTTCTATTTTGTGATCAATAATGATCTCTAGTTCTCCTCTGGTCATAAATTCCTTCCTCCTCCACAGGTCTGAGAGGTAGACTATCCTCTGTTCCTCTAATCTATTTATGATCTCATTCTTTATGCCTAAAACATGGGCCCATTTTGATCTTATCTTGGCATATGGTGTTAAGTGTGGATCCATATCTAATTTCTGCCATACTAATTTCCAGTTTTCCCAACAGTTTTTTTTTTTCAAAAAATGAATTTTCATCCAAAATGTTGGTGTCTTTGGGTTTGCCAAACACTTGATTGCTATAGTTATACCCTTTTTTGTCCTTTGTACCTAATCTGTTCCACTGATCGACTGGGCTATTTCTTAGCCAATACCAAATGGTTTTGGTGACTGCTGCTATATAATATAGCTTTATATCAGGTACACCTAGACCACCTTCATCTGAATTTTTTTCATTAATTCCCTTGAAATTCTCGACCTTGTATTCTTCCATATGAATTTTGTAGTTATTTTTTCTAAGTCATTAAAATAGTTTCTTGGGAGTCTGATTGGTATAGCACTAAATAAATAGATTAGTTTGGGGAGTAGTGTCATCTTTATTATATTTGCTTGGCCTATGCAGGAGCACTGAATGTCTTTCCAATTATTTAAATCTGACTTAATTTTTGTGGCAAGTGTTTTGTAATTTTGCTCATATAATTCCTGACTTCTCTTTGGTAGATGGAATCCCAAATATTTTATACTGTCAACATTTATTTGGAATGGAATTTCTCTTTGTATCTCTTGCTGTTGCATTTTGATGAGGATGTATAAAAATGCTGAGGATTTATGTGGATTTATTTTGTATCCAGCAACTTTGTTAAAGTTGTGAAGTATAACTTTTTATTAGAATCTCTGGGGTTTTCTAAGTACACCATCATGTCATCTGCAAAGAGTGATAGTTTGATTTCCTCATGTCCTACTTTTGTTCCTTTAATTTCTTTCTCCACTCTTATTGCCAAAGCTAGCATTTCTAATACAATGTTGAATAGTAATGATGATAGTGGACAACCTTGTTTCACTCCTGATCTTACTGGGAATGGTTCCAGTTTATCTCCATTACATATTGTGCTTACTGATGGTAGTAAATATATGTTCTTGATTATTCTAAGGAATAGTCCATTTACTCCTATACTCTCAAGAGTTTTTAGTACGAATGGATGTTGGATTTTGTCAAATGCTTTTTCTGCATCTATTGAGATGATCATATGTTTTTTATTAATTTGATTATTAATATGGTCAATTATACTAATAGTTTTCCTAATATTAAACCAACCCTACATTCCTGATATAAATCCTACTTGATCATAGTGTTTTATCCTGGGGATAATTTTCTGAAGTCTTGTTGTTAATATCTTATTTAAGATTTTAGCATCAATTTTCATTAAGGAATTTGATCTATAGTTGTTTTTTTTTTGTTTGTTTGTTTTTGTTTTTTTTTTTTTCTTTCTCAGTTTTTGATCTTCCTGGTTTAGGTATCAGTACCATGTCTATGTTATGAAAGGAGTTTGGTAGGACTCCTTCATCCCCTTTTTTTCAAATAGTTTATATAACATTGGTGCTAATTGTTCTTTAAATGTTTGGTAAAATTCACATTTAAATCCATCTGGTCCTGGGGATTTTTTCCTGGGGAGTTGATTAATAGCTTGGTCTATTTCTTTTTCTGAAATGGGACTATTTAAGCAATTTATCTCCTTCTATGTTAATCTAGGAAGGCTGTATTTTTGGAGGTAGTCATCCATTTCACTTAAGTTATCAAATTTATTAGCATAAAGTTGGGCAAAATAACTCCTTATTATTTCTCTAATTTCCTCTTCATTGGTGGAAAGATCCCCCTTTTCCTTTGTAAGACTAACAATTTGATTTTCCTCTTTCCTTTTTCTGATCATATTTACCAACGGTTTATCTATTTATTGGCTTTTTCATAAAACCAACTCTTAGTTTTATTTATGAATTCAATATATATATATATATATATATATACATATATATATATATATATATATATATATATATATATTTACTTTCAATATTATTGATTTCTCCTTTTCATTTTAGTATTTGAAGTTTAGTTTTTGGTTGGGGGTTTTTAATTTGGTCTTTTTCTAGCTTTTTAAGTTGCAGGCCCAATTCATTAATCTTCTCTTTCTCTATTTTGGTCAAATAAGCCTCTAAAGATATAAAATCCCCCCTTATTACCGCTTTAGCTGCATCCCACAAATTTTGGTATGATGTCTCATCGTTGTTATTATCTTGGGTGAAATTATTGTTAGTTATGTATGAATCTTAAAGTATTGTATTAAATAATACATTTAGGTTGGATAAATGCTTTATTTAAATTTTCTCTATGACATAGGGGCTATCTACCTCCATTTACTAGAAAAGGAAACTGATGCACAGACAGGTGATATAACTTGCCAGGGTTACATAACAAAGAAGTATCTAAGGCTGGATTTGAGAGCAGAACTTCCTGAATACAGGACCATCTACTATCCCACATTGATTTGCATAGATCCTTAACTGTAGAGAGCCGCAGATAGTTGGGGAACTCTGGGTAAGGTATAATTCCCTTCAGCCCAGAGGAAACCTACTATCTGTGGCCCTCTACCTTTAATAGATACTTGTTGAAATGAATTTTCCCTTTTGCAATGTTCATGATAAAAATAGGTTTTAGTGAAATGACAAAATAATAGACATATATACACATATATATACATACATATATATGTATATTGTCTGTGTATATATATATATATATATATATATATATATATATATATATATATATATGTGTGTGTGTGTGTGTGTGTGTGTGTGTGTGTGTGTGTGTGTGTATGTGTGTGTGTGTGTGTGTGTTTTATGTTTGTTATATTCTCAAAGTCCAAGATGTAAAATTACATTAGCAATGAGAGGATCATTGCTTTGGTAATGAATTTATGTTATATGATTCTGTCTTTGATTTATGTAATTATTGAACAGTGCCTTTAAATGTGTATAAAATGGACTCTTACCAGTTACATTACAGTTACCTCAGGGAGGAAATTAATACAGTAATGTGTATAAGAAGTTCCAGAAAGAGTTCACTGACAATGAAACTAGATGAAGAATAAATATATTAACTGAATAAATATTTTATATCATAAAGATCTAGGAAAACATTGTGTCTTTTTCCTGATGATCTGTCTATGGGAAGGATCATAAAATCACTGATCTACAGCAAAACAAAATAGGTATTAAAGGACATTTATGAAATCCCTTTAATTTGACATTCAAAGAAACTGAAAATTGAAGAGTTTTCATAACTTGGCCAAGATCATATGAGTAGGAAATATAAAGTCAAAATATGAGTTTATTTGCTCAAATTCCTCTCTACTATGCAACTTTTCAATTATAGGGAATTGTTTTGATTTATATGACATGGGGGACAGTGTTAAGTAGTAAGGAGAATCATAGTAACTGATTAAATAAAAATGATTACAAAATTACAAAATGTCAGTTCTATGTAGCTTCCTTCAATTTCTGCTTTGATGGTGGAATTGCACAGATCTTAAATAGTTAAAGAGCATTCATGTAATTTCATAATGTTCTTTTTTTTTTCAGGTAGAAACTACATTTTAATATGGTTCAGTTTACACAACATTCATATGCTACATATTTGATACCTCTGGTTTATATGTTTTGTTTTGTTTTTTTTTAACATTTCCATAAAAATCATGTCGTGAAAGAAAATAGGTCTCCCACTCCCTGAAAATACCCTCAAGAAAAATAAAGTAAAAAAGAGAGAGATAGAGTACGTTTCTATCTATATTCAGATGCAATTATTTGTTTCTCTGGGTATGGATAGGATTTTTCATCATAAGTACTTCAGAATATTCATGGATCATTGCATTGTTGAGAATAGCAAAGTCATTCATATTTGATCATCACACAACATTGCTTTTACTTTATATACAATACATTTCACTTTGCTTAAGTTCATGAAGAACTTTACAGGGTTTTTTGGGGTTTTTTGAGAGCATCTTACTCATCATTTTTCACAGAACAATAATATTCCATCATAATCACATCACATTTATTGAACCATTCCCATTTGATGGGCATTCTCTCACTTTTTAATTTTTTACCCTAAGAAGAGAGGTGCTACAAATATTTTTGTACATATAGGTCCTTTTCGTTTTTTTTTTTTTTTTTTTTTTTTTTTTTTTTTTTTTAATCTCTTCTGGTATTTATACCAAGTATTGATATTCGTAGGTCAAAGGATATGTATGATTTTATAGCTTTTTTAGTTCATATCTTTTGATCATTTGTCATCTGGATCTCTAATTTCAGTTTGACTCAGTTCCTTATATGTTTGAGAAATGAAGCTTTATCAGAGAAACTTTCTTCCAAATTCTTCTTAAATTACTATTGCTAACTGTTTCCCCCATTTATTTATTACTATTCTCTCTCTTGTTTCACCTTATCTCTCCTCAAAAGTATTTTGCTGCTGACCACTCTCTCACCAGTCTATCACCTTCCTCCATTCCTGAACCCATTGTCTGTTTACTTTCTAACAGGATGGATAGATTTTTATACCTCTATTGATTGTTTATGTCATTTTTGAGCCATTTTTGAGGGGAGTAAGGTTCAACCATTTATTCTCGTTCTCTCCTTTTCTACCTTTACTATAAAAGGTTTTTTTTTTCCTTTTCTATTTTCTTTTTTTTTTTTTAATGGAAGATAATTTATGCCATGCCACTCCTTCCTTTCCCTTTCTCCTAATATACTTCATTCTCAACCTTTAATTTTATTTTATAGTATATTTATCTCTTCATATTCAACTCATATCAGTTCCCTCATACTCCTTCTATCTGCCATAATAATGAGAAACATTACAAGTACTGTCCTCCCACATAGAAAAGTAAAGAGATAAACCTTATTAAATCCTTTATATCACTTTCATGATTATCTTTTTTATGCTTCTCTTGAGTCCTGTATTTCAAAATCAAACATTCCATTCACCTCTCTTCTTTTTATAATAAGTCTTTTAAAATCTTCTATTTTATTGAATTTGCACCTTTTCCCTAGAAGGGTTATACTTACTTTTACTGGATAGATGAATCTTGGTTGAAATCCTAGCCCCTTTCTCTTTGAAATATCATATTCCAAGTCCTCCAGTTCTTTAATGGAGAAGCTGATAAATCTTGTGTTATCCTGATTGTGGCTCCACTAAACTTGAATTATTTCTTTTTGGATATTTACAATATTTTCTCCTTGACCTTGGGAGTTCCAGGAATTTGGCAATAATATTCCTGGGAATTTTCATTTTGGGATCTCTTTCAGGAGGTTATTGTGGATTCTTTCAATTTCTATTTTAGCCACTTGTTCTAGGATATAAGGGCAGTTTTCCTTGATAATTTCTTGAAAGATGGTGTCCAGGATGTTTTTGTTGTGGTTTCAGGTTATTTTATTTATTTATTTATTTATTTATTTATTCATTCATTCATTTATTTATTTATTTGTTTGTTTGTTTATTTATTTATCTATTTGTTTATTTATTTATTTATTTGTTTGTTTGTTTAATTATTTATTTATTTTTTATTATTATTTTGGATCCTAACTTTCAGGTAGAGCAATAATTTTAAAATTATATCTCCTGGATCTAGTTTCCAGATCAATTGTTTTTCTATGAGATATTTCATATTTTTCCTTCTTTTGGTTTTGATTTACTGTATCTTGATTTCTCAAAAAAGTCATTAGTTTCCTTTTGCTCAATTTAAATTTTTAAGGAATTATTTTCCTCAGTGAAATTTGTACCTTCTTTCTAAGATTTTTATATTTTGTACATGCCTAAGAGTTTATTTATTTTTATTTTTAATTTTTTTAAATTTATGAATCATGTTGAGAGAGCAAAATTAGAGCCAAAGGGAAAAACCATGAGAGAAATTTTTAAAATATAATAAAGAAGTGAACATAGCATTTGTTGATTTACATTTAGTAAATGGCTCAGATGGTGTTTTCTCTTCAAAGTCTATTCTAAATAGCTCAGAATTCACACCTTTAGTTCCAGCCTTTAGGGGGAGTTTATACCTTTAAACTTCTGAGGAGTTTACATATTTAAAGGAGTTTACACCTTTAAAAGTAGTTTTGAAAAGGAGTTTACACAAACTTTAAAGGGAGCAAGTTCATTGGGTAAGGAGTTCCCACAAGCCCATGAGTTCTCACATGCCTTTTCTCTGGGAGGATAAAATAAGACAACATTGGGCCTGGACAAGTCAGTCTAGATTGAGGAAGGACAAGAGCTGGAGGAGATTCACAGCTCCCAAAAAACCTGCATACAAAGAAAAGGATTCACAGAGAAAAGAAATCTCCTCCCAGAGAAGGATTCCAATTGAGAGACGACAAGAACTTTACATTTTGGCGCCCAATGTGGGGCAAAGACTTTTGCTTATCCTGACAAGGACTTATTCTGATCCCTTCAGAGGAGCTAGCCTGGACCTTTGGATTTTGGCGCCCGAATAGGGACAAATTGCAAGAACAACTTGACCAAGGGACACTTGTGGCCTTCTCTAAGTCCATGGAATTCCCCAGTATTTGTGGTGAAAAATAAATCTGGAGATGGGAGGATGTTAACTGAACTAAGAAGAGTAAATGAACAGATGGAAACTATGGGAACTCTTCAACCTGGACTTCCATCTCCTACTCAGTTGCCAAGAAAATGGCCTCTTTGGGTTATACACATTAAGGATTGTTTCTATTCTATCCCTCTAGGTAAAGAGGATATGAAAAGATTTGCTTTTTCAGTGCCCAGTGTCAATTTGGCTGAGCCTTATGTGAGATATGAATGGACAGTTTTGCCACAAGGAATGAAAAACACTCCTACTATGTGACAAATGTATGTTGCTGCTGCTCTTATTCCAGTAAGAAAAGAATTTCCAAAAGTAATATTGTTACATTATATGGATGATATTTTGGGATGTGCACTTGAGGAACAAATGTTAGAAGCATGTCTACAAAAGACCATGAAAACACTAAAATACTACAAACTGTATATAGCTACAGAAAAAATTCAAAGACATGCTCCTTTTCAATATTTAGGACATGAAGTATATCCTAAGGAACTCACAGTACAAAAGCTTTTTTTAAAAACAGAAAAGTTGAACACCTTAAATGATTTCTAAAAATTAATAGGAGATATTCAATGGATGCATCCAGTGTTAGGCATAACTACCAATCAACTGCAACCTCTATATGACATTTTAAGGGTAGACAGTGATTTAAATTCACCACACCAGCTTACGAAAGAAGCACAAGAGGCTTTGAGAGAAGTTGAACTTCCTTTATCCAATGTGGTTGAAAGAGTCACTCAAAAACCATTGGAAATATCAGTTTTTGCTACAAAAGAGGCACCCACAGCAGTCCTTCATCAAGGAGACAGCATCATTGAGTGGGTGAACCTCCCAGCACAACCAGAACAAAGCCTTACTCCTTACCAAATGCTTGTGGCTAGAATTTATTAAAGACCATTAAGAGAGTAGTACAGGAGGGTAGAGCCAGGGTGGCAGAGAAGGTACATGCAAATCTGTAAATTCCTTCTTCCCTCATTACCAATTAGTTAAATCAGCCTAAAAAATAACGCTGGACTGATAGAAACCACAAGGATTGGAAGCACAAAGTACCAGCTGAAGAGAATCTGGAGTTTCAACAGAAAAGGTCAGTTCCAAGGGGAAGAAGAAAAAAGGCCAGCACCAACAGGTAGGTGCTAGCACACTGTGCCGATCAGGCTGGGGAGAACTCTGGGATCAGAGAAGCCACTGAGATAGAGGAATTTGGCACAGGCTGTTAGCTCTTCTCTGCTTATAAAACAGCAGTTCAGAAGAGAAATCAAGCCACGTTAATATATAAAGCCAGATACTAGAACCACCCCAATCCAAAAGTGACCTAACAGATCTAGGCACGGCTGTGTAGCTGCTTTCTGCTGTCCAGGCTTCACCTTGGGGTAGTTAAGAGCCTGAACACAAGGACACAGCTGAGGCAACATCTAATCCACATAGTGCCAGGCTTGTCTAGAGGCTGTGGAACTCAGTTGCAGAAGACCCAGAGAAGAGGAATCTTTGAAATAGGGACCGTGGTTTCTGGGCAGACACTTCCAGTTTGGGCTTTTCACATCAGCTGCTGATATCCACGCCCCACAGGATGCATTGGCTGGGTTTTTGTGTCGCCTTTACTGTTCAGTCTTAAACCTCAGGGAAGTCACTAGGACACACAGTGGGGTCCTTCACTGGGCAACCCTCATAGTGCAGTCATACTAATCACCTCTAAGGCACTTCCAGGGAGGCGGAAGGGAATTCTCTCCCAGAACTATCTCTTACCTCAGACACAGAAGCTGCTACATCCATCCAATCTGGGAAGAAGCTGGTAAATAAATAAATAAATAAATAAATTTCTTACACCAAAGGCAGACCCCAAAAGATTTTTAACCATGAGTAAAAAGCAAAAGAGAAATATTGATTCCTTCTATACAGAGAAAGAGCTGGTATCCAACCCTAAGGAAGTTAACAGCAGGGAGTCAGCAGATAATAGCCTAAAGGGAAACAATACCTACCCCCAATCACATAACTCTCTCTTAGAAGAGACTATTAAAAAGTTAAGAGAGTTTGAAGAAAAATGGGGAAAGAGAGAGCTATGATAGAGAATAACAACGTTCTGAAATTTGAGTTGGAAAAAATAAAGAATTCACAGGAGATTCAGGGAAACAAAATTTGTGAATTAGAAGAGATTAAAAAAATCACAGGAAAGTAGGATTTCTGAATTGGAAAAGATAAAAAATTCTCAAGAAGGTAAAATTTCTGAATTGGAAAAGACAAAAAAGTCTCAAGAAAGTAGGATTTCTGAATTGGAAAAAGAAAATAACTCTATGAAAAATTAGGGATATGGAAAAAAATTCAAGGGAACAAAATAATTCATTTAAAGACTAAATTGGGCATATACAAAAAGAACAAAAATGTGAATGAAGTAAATAACTCATTAAAAAACAGGACAGAAAAAATAAAATTAAAAAAAAACAGGACAGAACAAATAGAAATGAATGATTCATTGAGAACTCAAGAATCAGTCAAACAAAACAAAAAATATGAAAAGCTGGAGAATAATATCAAATACTTAAAGGAAAAAAAACTATAGAACTGGAAAGTAGATCTAGGAGAGACAACCTGAGGATCATTGGACTTCTCAAAAACTATGACCAAAAAAGGGCCTAGAATCTATTTTACAGGAAATAATCAAAGAGAACTGTCCAGAGATAATAGAAACAGAAGGGAAAATAGGCGTTGAAAGAATTCATTGAATACCTTCTGAAAAAGACCCTAAAAAAAGAACAGCACAGAATATTGTGGATAAGCTGCAGAACTACCAAACAAAGGAAAAAAATATTGCAAGCAGCTAGAAAAAAGCAATTCAAATATCAAGGGGCCACAATAAGGGTCACTGAAGATCTGGCTGCCTCTACATTAAACGATCAAAGGGCCTGGAACCTGATATTCCCAAAGGCATAAATCAAAGATTGCAACCAAGAATAAACTACCCAGCTAAGTTTAGCATTTTCTTCAATGGAAGAAGATGGTAATTTAATGAAACAGAGGAATTCCATTTGTTTCTAAGAAAAAAAAAAAAAAAAACAGACTTAAGCAAAAAATTTGATCTAAATCAAAAGACTGAAGAGAAAGAGAAAAAGGTAAAAAGCACTCTTGAGAACTGTATCTCTGTTGTGGATATATAGAAAGTGCGCATGGATAATTTGATTTTACTGATATAAAAAAGGGGGAGTAGTAAATGGAAGAGGGTAGTATCAGAAAAAAGGGGAAGGAGTGATGAAAAGAGGGAAACTACATCCCAGGAAGAGGCATAGAAAAATATACCACATCTGAGGGAATTTAGAGAGGGGTGAAACATTGTGTGAAACTTGCCCTCATTGGAGTAGGCTCAAAGAGTAAATAAATGACATATTTGTTTTTCTGAGAATTCTCTCTCATCTCATTAAAAGAGTAGAGGAAAAGGAAAAAAAGAAAGAGGAAAAGAGAAATAAGGGAAGGGTGCAAGAAAAGCGAAAGGGATTTGCAAGGAGGGGGGAGGGATACTAAAAAAGGGAAGGCTGTGCGTCAAAAATGGGGACTATAAATCAAATATTGGGGAAAGGGTTCAGGGGGGTCAAGGGAAAAAAGCATTATCTGGGAATAATATGATGGCAGGAAATACAGAATTAGTAATTTTAACTGTAAATGTGAATGGGATGAACTGTCCCATCAACAGAGACAGATAACAGACTGGATCAAAAGTCAGAACCCTACAATATCTTGTTTACAGGAAACACACTTAAAGTAGGGAGATACATATAAAGTAAAGGTAAAAGGTTGGAGCAGAATCTCTTTTGCTTAGGGTAAAGCCAAAAAAGCAGGGGTAGCCATCCTTAACTCAGATCAAACAAAAGCAGAAGTTGATCTAATTAAAAGAGATAAGGAAGGAAACTCTACCTGCTAAAAGGTAGCATAAACAATGAAGCCATATCAATACTAATCATTTATGCACCAAGTGCTATAGCATCTAACTTTCTAAAGGAAAAGTTAAGAGAATTGCAAGAAGAAATAGATAATAAAACTATAATAGTGGGAGATCTCAACCTTGCACTCTCAGATTTAGACAAATCAAACCACAAAACAAATAAGAAAGAAATTTAAAAAGTAAATAGAACATTAGAAAAACTAGGTATGATAGACCTTTGGAGAAAACTGAATGGCAATAGAAAGGAATATACTTTCTTCTCAGCAGTTCATGGAACCTATACAAATATAGACCATATATTAGGACATAAAGATCTCAAAATTAAATGTAGGAAGGCAGAAATAATAAATGCCTTCTTCTCAGATCACAGTGCAATAAAAACTACATTCAATAAGAAGTTAGGGGTAAATAGATCAAAAAGTAATTGAAAAGTGAATAATCTCATCTTAAAGAATGACTGGGTGAAACAGCAAATTATAGAAACAATTAATAATTTCACCTAAGATAATGACAACGATGAGACATCATACCAAAATTTGTGGGATGTAGCTAAAGTGGTAATAAGGAAGGATTTTATATCTTTAGAGGCTTATTTGACCAAAATATAGAAAGAGAAGATTAATGAATTAGGCCTGCAACTTAAAAAGCTAGAAAAAGACCAAATTAAAAACCCCCAACCAAAAATCAAACTTGAAATACAAAAATTAAAAGGAGAAATCAATAATATTGAAATTTAAAAAAAAAGAACTCTTGAATTAATAAATAAAACCAAGAGTTGGTTTTATGAAAAAGCCAATAAAATAGATAAACCTTTGGTAAATCTGATCAGAAAAAGGAAAGAGGATAATGAAATTGTTAGTCTTACAAATGAAAAGGGGGATCTTTCCACCAATGAAGAGGAAATAAGAGAAATAATAAGGAGTTACTTTGCCCAACTTTATGCCAATAAATTTGATAACTTAAGTGAAATGGATGACTTCCTCCAAAAATATAGCCTTCCTAGATTAACAGAGGAGATAAATTGCTTAAATAGTCCCATTTCAGAAAAAGAAATAGAACAAGCTATTAATCAACTCCCCAGGAAAAAATCCACAGGACCAGATGGATTTACATATGAATACTAACAAACATTTGAAGAACAATTAGCCCCAATGTTATATAAACTATTTGAAAAAATAGTGGATGAAGGAGTCCCACCAAACTCCTTTTATGACACAGACATGGTACTGATACCTAAACCAGGTAGATTGAAACCTGAGAAAGAAACCTATAGACCAATTTCCTCAATGAATATTGATGCTGAAATTTTAAATAAGATATTAGCAAAAAGACTTCAGAAAATCATTCACAGGATAATAAACTATGATCAAATAGTATTTATACCAGGAATGCAGTGTTGGTTTAATTTTAGGAAAACTATTAGTTTAATTGACCATACTAATAATCAAATTAATAAAAACCATATGATCATCTCAATAGATGCAGAAAAAGCATTTGATAAAATCCAACATCCATTCCTACTAAAAACATTTGAGAATATAGGAATAAATGGCCTATTCCTTAGAATAATCAGAAGTATATATTTAGGACCATCAGTAAGCATAATATGCAATGGAGATAAACTGGTACCTTTCCCAGTAAGATCAGGAGTGAAACAAGGTTGCCCACTATCACCATTACTATTCAATATAGTACTAGAAACTCTAGCCTCGGCAATAAGAGCCGAGAAAGAGATTCAAGGAATTAGAGTAGGAAATGAAGAAATGAAACTATCACTCTTTTCAGATGACATGATGGTATACTTAGAGAACCCCAAAGACTCTGCTAAAAAGCTATGAGAAATAATTCAGAATTTTAGCAAAGTTGCAGGATACAAAATAAATCCACATAAATCCTCAGCATTTTTATATACCACCTACAAAATGCAACAGCAAGAGATACAAAGAAAAATTCCATTCCAAACAAATGTTGAGAGTATAAAATATTTGGGAATCCATCTACCAAAGAAACGTCAGGAATTATATGAGCAAAATTACAAAACACTTGCCACAAAAATTAAGTCAGATTTAAATAATTGGAAAGACATTCAGTGCTCTTGGATAGGCCAAGCAAATATAATAAAGTTGATAATACTCCCCAAACTAATCTACTAATCTATTTATTTAGTGCTATACCAATCAGACTCCCAAGAAACTATTTTAATGACCTAGAAAAAAATAACTACAGAATTTAAATGGAACAACAAAAGGTTGAGAATTGCAAGGGAACAAATGAAAAAAAAGTCAGATGAAGGTGGTGTAGGTGTACCTGATCTAAAGCTATATTATATAGCAGCAGTCACCAAAACCATTTGGTATTGGCTAAGAAATAGCCCAGTCGATCAGTGGAACAGATTAGGTACAAAGGACAAAAAAGGATACATCTATAGCAATATAGTCTTTGACAAACTCAAAGATACCAACATTATGGATAAAAATTCATTATTTGAAAAAACCTGTTGGGAAAATTGGAAATTAGGATGGCAGAAATTTGATATGGATCCACACTTAAGGCCATATATATCAAGATAAAATCAAAATGGGTCCATTCATAAAGAGTGAAATAATAAATAGTTTAGAGGAACAGAGCATAGTCTACCTCTCAGACCTGTGGTGGAGGAAGGAATTTATGACCAGAGGCGAACTAGAGATCATTATTCATCACAAAATTGAATATTTTGATTACATCAAACTAAAAAGTTCCTGTATAAATAATAGTAATGCAAAGAAAATTAGAAGGGAAGTAACAAATTGGGAAAATATTTTTACAGTTAAAGATCCTGATAAAGGTCTCATTTCCAAAATATATAGAGAACTGACACTAATTTATAAGAAGTCAAACCATTCTCCAATTGATAAATGGTCAAAGGATATAAACAGACAATTCTCAGATGATGAAATTGAAATTATATCCACTCATATGAAAGAGTGTTCCAAATCACTACTGATCAGAGAAATGCAAATTAAGACAACTCTGAGATACCACTACACACCTGTCAGATTGGCTAAGATGACAGGAACAAATAATGATGAATGTTGGAGGGGATGTGGGAAAACTGGGACACTGATACATTGTTGGTGGAGTTGTGAAAGAATCCAGCCATTCTGGAGAGCAATTTGGAACTATGTACAAAAAGTTATCAAACTGTGCATACCCTATGACCCCGAATTGCTGTTATTGGGATTATATCCCAAAGAAATACTAAAGAGCGGAAAGGGACCTGTATGTGCCAAAATGTTTGTGGCAGCTCTTTTTGTTGTAGCTAGAAACTGGAAGTTGAATGGATGTCCATCAATTGGAGAATGGTTGGGTAAATTATGGAATATGAAGGTTATGGAATATTTTTGCTCTGTTAGAAATGACCATCAGGAGGAATGCAGAGAGGCTTGGAGAGACTTACTTCAACTGATGCTGAGTGAAAAGAACAGAACCAGAAGATCACTGTACACTTCAATGCTGTATGAAGAGGTATTCTGATGGAAGTGGATATCTTCAACATAAAGAAGATCCAACTCACTTCCAGTTGATCAAGGATGGACAGAAATAACTACACCCAGAGAAGGAACACTGGGAAGTGAATGTAAATTGTTAGCACTACTGTCTATCTACCCAGGTTACTTATACCTTCGGAAGCTAATACTTAATGTGCAACAAGAAAATGGTATTTACACACATATATTGTATCTAGGTTATATTGTAACACATCTAAAATGTATAGAATTACCTGTCATTGGGGGGAGGGAATGGAGGGAGGGAGGGGATAATTTGGAAAAATGAATTTAAAAAATATAAAAAATAAAAAAATAAAAAAAAAAAAAAAAAGGAAAACTGCCCAAATATTCTAGAAAGGGGAATACTCATTGAAAGAATCTATAGATTACCTTCAGAAAGAGATACCTACCCCTGCTTTTTTGGCTTTACCCTAAGCAAAAGAGATTCTGCTCCAACCTTTTACCTTTACTCTATATGTATCTCCCTGCTTTAAGTGTGTTTCCTGTAAACAACATATTGTAGTGTTCTGACTTTTGATCCAGTCTGCTATCTGTCTCCATTTGATGGGAGCGTTCATCCCATTCACATTTACAGTTAAAATTACTAATTCTGTATTTCCTGCCATCATATTATCCCCAGATTATGCTTTTTCCCTTGACCCCTTGAACCCCTTCCCCAATATTTAATTTATAGACCCCCCTTGTGATGCACAGCCCTCCCTTTTTTTTTTAGTATCCTTCCCCCCTCCCTCCACATCCCTTCCCTTATTCTCCTTTTCCTTTTCCCTTTTCCTCTCCCCCCTATTAATGAGGTGAGAATTATCTGAAAAACAAATATGACAATTATTTACTCTTTGAGCCTCTTCTGATGAGAGTAAGATTTACACAATATTTCTCCCCTTCTCTAAATTCCCTCAGATATGGTGTATTTTCTATGCCTCTTCTTGGTATATAGTTTCCCTCTTTTTATCACTCCTTCTCCTTTTTCTGATATTTCCCCCTTCCCTTTACTACACCCCCCTTTTTTTTCTTTTATATCAGTAAAATCAAATTATCCATGCATACTTTCTATATACCCACAACAGAGATATAGTTCTCAAGGGTTCTGTGTACCTTTTTCTGTTTCTCTTCAGTCTTGTGGATGTAGATCAAATTTTTTGTTTAAGTCTGTTTTTTTTTCTCAGAAACATATGGAATTCCTCTATTTCATTGAATGACCATCTTCTTCCATGGAAAAACATGCTAAAATTAGCTGGGTAGTTTATTCTTGGTTGCAATCCTTGATCTTTTGCCTTTTGGAATATCAGGTTTCAGGCCCTTCTATCTTTTAATGTGGAGGCAGCCAGATCTTGTGTGACCCTTATTGTGGCACCTTGGTATTTAAATTGTTTTTTTCTAGCTGCTTGCAGGATTTTCTCCTTTGTGTGGTAATTCTGCAGCTTAGCCACAATGTTCCGTGCTGTTCTTTTTTTAGGGTCTATTTCAGAAGGAGTTCGATGAATTCTTTCAACAGCTACTTTCCCTTCTGTTTCTATTATTTTCTGGACAGTTCTCTTTGATAATTTCCTGTAAAATAGAATCTAGGCTCTTTTTTTGGTCATAGTTTTCCGGAAGTCCAAAGATCTGCAAATTATCTCTCCTAGATCTATTTTCCAGGTCTATAGATTTTCCCAGTATTTATTTGACATTATTCTCCAGCTTTTCATTTTTTTTGTTTTGTTTGACTGATTCTTAGGTTCTCAATGAATCATTCATTTCCATTTGTTCCATCCTGAATTTTAAGGAGTTATTTTCTTCATTCACAGTTTTTAGTTCTTTTTGTAAATGCCCAATTTCATTTTTAAATGAGTTATTTTTCTCTATTGAATTTTTTTCCATTTCCCTAATTTTTTTTGATAATTATTTTCTTTTTCCAATTCAAAGATCCTATTTTCTTGAGACTTTTTTATCTTCTCCAATTCAGAAATCCTATTTTCTTGAGACTTTTTTTATCTTTTCCAGTTCAGAAATCCTACTTTCATGTGATTTTTTTTTACCTATTCTAATTCTCTAATTTTGTTTCCCTGCATCTCCTGTGAATTCTTTATTTTTTCCAACTCCAATTTCAGAATGTTGTTATTCTCTATCATAGCTTCTCTTTCCTTTCCCCATATTTCTTCAAACTCTCTTAACTTTTTAATAGTCTCTTCAAGGAGAGAGTTATGTGATGGGGGGCAGGAATCGTTCCCCTTTAGGTTGTTATCTGCTGACTCTCTGCTGTTAACTTCCTTGGGGTTGGATACCCACTCTTTCTTTGTGTAGAAGGAATCTATAGTTTTTCTTGGCTTTTTACTCATACTTAAAAAATCTTTTGGGGTCTGTCCCTGGGGTAGGAAATTATTTATTTATTTCTTTAACAGCTTCCTCCCAGACTGGATGAATGCAGCGGCCCCTGTGCCTGAGCTAAGAGAGAGCTCTGGGAGAGAGTTCCCCACCCCCTCCCTGGAAGTACCTCACAGGTGATTAGCAAGATTGTGCTGTGTCCTAGTGGCTTCCCTGAGGTTTATGACCAAACAGTAAAGGCGACGCAAAGCCCAGCCTATGCGTCCTGGTGGGGCGTGGATGTCAGCAGCAGATGACATGAAAAGCTCCTGAGCTCAAACTGGAAGTGTCTGCCAAAAACCGTGGTCCCTAGTTCAAAGGTTCTGCTTCTCTGGGACATCCTGGGGCTGAGTTCCACAGCCTCCAGTCAAGCAAGGCACTATGAGTTACCGCCCCGCCCACTTTTCAATCTCTTAACTACCCACGGGTGAAAGCCTGGATTGCCTATGTAGGCCACACCCACAGTGCCAAGATTTGCTGAGTCACCCCCAGGATGCGGGAAGATCTAATCTGATTTTAAAATTTTAAAGTGGCTTGATTTCTCTTCTGAACTGCTGTATTATAAGCAGAGAAGAGCTAACAGCTTGTGCCAGATTCCTCTATCTCAGTGGCTTCTCTGATCCCAGAGCCCTCCCCAGCGTGATCAGCGCCGTGTGACACAACCCTACTGTCTGTGCTGGCATTTCTTCTTCCTCTCCTGGGAGCTGACCTTTCCTGTTGAAACTCCAGATTCTCTTCAGATGGTAAGTCGTACTTCCTGTCCTTGTGGATTCTTTCAGTCCAGTGCTATTTCTGAGTCTGATTATATCTAGTTGGTTGTGAGGGAAGAAAGGAGCTTAAAGAATCGTGTGTATCTTCTCCGCCATCTTGGCTCTGCCCCCGGCAGTTATCCTTAATGATCTCTTGTAGAATGCTATTCAGGCTCTTTTTTGGTCATGGCTTTCAAGCCAACAATTTTTAAATATTTCCATATTGGCTATTTTTCCAATGAGGTATTTCACATTTTTTTTTCCATTTTAAAATTATTTTTAATTTGTTTTACTGATTCTTGCTGTCTCATAAAATTATTAGCTTCCATTTGCCCTGTTCCAGTTTTTAATGTACATTTTTCTTCACTTAGCTTTTGTATCTCTTTTTCCTTCTGGTTTATTTTACTTTTTAAGGATTTGATTTATTTTCAGACATTTTTTCCCCTTTCTCTTGCAAACTAGCGACTGTCTCAAGCATACCTCTCATTCCTCTTATCATATTATCTTCTACTTCTCTTATTTTATTTTCAAAGCCTTGTATGAACATTTCCAAGAAGCCTCTTGGGCTTAAGAGTAATTTATTTCATTCTTTGAGATCTTTTCTGTGGACATTTTGTCCTTATCTGAGTTGTTGTTTTGGTCTGTCCTATCACTATATTAGCTTTTTACAGTCAAAGTTATTTTCTGTTTCTTGCTCATTTTTTTCTTTTTCTTTTTCCTTTTTTTTTTTTTTTTACTTTTATAGTTATGTTCTGCTTTTGGGGTAAAGGAGTCACTGTCCCAAGCTTCCTGTGCAGCTCTGAGCCTTGGCTTTGAGAACACAAGGATTTCTTTATAGGAGTTAGCTTTGCTTGCTTTGTTCATGAAACAGCCTGGTTTCCCTGAGTTTGCCTTCTTAGATGGGACTGGAAGCTGCCCCACTGATCTGCTCTTCTATTAATCCAGGACCAAGGGTCTTAGTTGATGATTTGCTGAGATGGAGACTTTTTCCCTGGCTTTCCTAGTGTCTGTCTGAGCTGTGCTGAACACCATTTTCACCCCATTGAGAGTGATCTTTCTTAAAGTTTTCAGTCTATTTTGAGGCAGAGAGTGGTTTCATTCCATTAGACTGTTCATAGGATTGGTTTCATGTAGTTTTTCAAGGGAAACTGGAAAATGCTTCCTGCCTTTACTCCACCATCTTGATTACAGTCCCAGAAGTCCTGGGAATTTATTTTTAATCACTTACCAAGTCTCACTTTATACAACAAACCGATTCATTTCCTCTATATCATTTTCTTCATGAACTTCATTTTAAGTGTTCTCATACTCTTTCTTCTTTTCCTGCTGAATATTCCTATGTAAGGCATTTTACTACGTTTCTCCTGATTCTTGCTCTCTCAAAAATTTCTCTCAAAAAGTCTACATGTTTTATTTCACTGTAACTTTTAAAGAATTATTTTTTGGGGAAGCAATATCATATTTACTTTTTTTTTTTTTTTTTTTTACTTACATGGTTGATAACATCATGAATCTAAAGATATTCTAATACTATCTATAGCTGTCTGGCTGGTTCAGGACAGACTTTAGGTGTAGCCAAGGAATATACATCCATTTTATGGGATGTTTTCAGGGACTTCAGGGGGATTCAACAGATAATTTCTCCCACCAATCCTAACAGATTTACAGATACTTGAAATTCTTTTGCATATTTTTGCTCTCTTTTTTCCAATTAAAACAAAAGCACCAACAACTGCTACTATAGCTTAAAATTCGCTATTCCTGTGTGTATTAACCTAATCATGTCAAAGTGTGAATGGAATTTTTCCAGAAAGCAGAGATTTTGTTGTTGTTTTATGATTAGATGGAAAACAATAGAAAGGCATGGGATCAAATGTTAGAATGAGGAAATTATATGTGGGGAAAATACAGCAAAGATAGAAGACCTAAAAGTAGAAAGAAGTTATGGAGGGATAGAGACATTATAATTTTGCTAAAGGGAGAGCCTTTTTCTCTTTCCCAGATTGAAAATGGTAATTAAATTTTTTTGACTTAAAGGCCTCATATTGAGCTGCATATCACGTTTTCTGAAGATTGATGGAATAATATAAAATAGTTATAGAACTGTTCACATTATTTTTGAAATACTGTACCATGGGGAATCAGAGATAGTGGTTTACTTCAAATATGATATCAATCTTCAATAAAAGTTAAGTCTTTGAATTATTATTTGGTCAAGAAGATGACAATATCAAGTAAAATAATGGAACAAATATTCATGTGTGAAATGCTATCAGGATCAGAAATTGCAAGCAATAAATTATTATAGATTTATAGAAAACAAAATATATAAGGTTAACTTAGTATCTATTCATTAAAATGACAAAATTTTATTTGTAGTTAAAGAGGGCATGAAATGAATGTCATATTCATTATCTGTAGAACTTTTGATAAAATTACTCTTACAAAATAATTTTAATTTTCATTGGAGTGAAACTCAGTTAAGCTGATTAGAAACAATTAAGAGAAGGAAACTTAATTGCTCTTTTAAAAAAGTCCTTCTCCATGTTTTATGTGTGCCAATTGTATCTGATGAAGATAGTAACTTTGTTGATTTTTTTCTGTAACTTTTTGTACTCTGAAACTAGTTTAGAATTGAAGATTCAAAGAAGTGGTGAATCAGATGGAAGGAAACTACAGCTAAGTCCCTGAGAAGAAATTGCTTGGGGGAGGCGAATGAAAGGTGGGGAAAAAAGGCTAAATTTCATCCTTGGTCTGTCTTTTTTTTTTTTTTTTTTTTTTCCATTTTGACTACAATATGGTGAACTTCTGACTACTGAAATTTTTTTTTCAATAAAATTTATCAATGTTCTTTCAAAAAGGAATATCTGACAGTAGTGTATAGATAAGGAAGCTAAGAAAATACCAACAGGATACTAAGAGGAAAAACAGATATTGAATTCTATAGGAATCTTATCAGAAAAGCTACCCCATATCTAAATGGAATGCCTTGAGGATTCCAGAAAAAGAATTTCCATGATCTGTCTTTTCTCTTTGCTATGTATTTTAGATTAAAAAAAAAGTTACAAAATAAAGTGATTTTACTAGATGTTTTCTAGTTCTTCAAAGATCTAATTGACTATATAGTTATATTAATACTCATCTTGCTATTCCTCGTTTTTTGGTATCCATTCTTTATTTATTCTACATTAGTCTTTATGTATCAAATATTCTGTGGTTTGGAAAAGAGCCAGCCTTAAAATTTAACTCTAATCCTGAACTCTGAATGTCTTAATAGAAGAGTATATTGCAAACTTTAGGGTGATATTTCATGCAAAATTTATTATAAAACCTTAGTAAACTAGCTTTATTAAATGATAATGATGATCTAGGTAACTAAATGTTATCAACTAATAATGAAGGGTGAAGCACACTAGTGGGGATTTGTAAACTAATTCATTAGAAAACAGTTCTCTCTTCATCCCAAACTCCCAAGGTTATCCTATAGCACCACTAAGAAGATATAGTAGCTGCATTTTGTGGTTCCAATCTTCCAGTGTCCATGAATAAAGGGCATAGGAGACCAGAACATATGTTGCTTTTCTAAAATCTAGTTAAAATATGATATAGCATAACCTTGATTTACTAGTTTAATAATACTGTCAGAAGGGAAAATACTGCCAGTATAATACATTCTGTTTCAGATAAAACCATGCTTGCTCTTTTTGATCATTATTTCTAAACTGCTGAATATCTTTGGTACACAGAGCTACTAAGAGTAGTATAGGCAGGCTGAATACCAAAATCAGCAAAGAATAGGGTGAATGTCAGCATAATTAACAGTCAGATGCTTTTAAAACTATAAAACACCTAGTATATCATTTAATTTTATAATCTCATTTTGTAAATCATCAGTTCTGCACTTTGGATTCCTATATGAATTCATTTAGTCAATGAAGTTGATTAAAAAACAAACAAACAAACAAACAGAAACAAAAACATGTTTCTTTGAATATAATTGTCCTTTCTCTGAATTGTTAGTTATTTTATTTATATGCTTCATATTGTCCTCAGAAGAGATTTGCATGAAACAGACAGATTAAACTCCTATTATAATAGGAATGAAGTTTCTTTCAAAAAAATAAACAGTTCACCCAATTTCTTAAGTTAGTTATTACCAGGATTGCTACTGAATACTCCACCTTTAATTTAATTTCTTACATTATATTCTAATACTTTGGAAACCTTTTTCTGACTTCACAGAAAAAAAAGGACATACTTAAATGTCAATAGCATTTATTTGCTATTAGACAGTTTAATTTCAATTAGATCATACATATAATTATTTCAATTTCCTGCTTCACAGCCCCATAAGTCTGTGATGATAGAAACCCAGATCTTCATTTTCTCCCATTTTAGGGAGAAAAATATTTTAGTTTATTTTTTAATGTTTAAGTGTTGTCTATTTAAAATGCTGTGTCACATACAGGTTCCTTACTGTAGCTAAACTCAGTTCTAGACAGTTACTCCTTGCTGTACGCCCTACTTTAATTATTCCTCCCCTTGCATGTACTAGAAGAAAATGCCTCAAGGATTCCATGATGGCAGCACCCATGAGTAAATTGTCTTTTGTCTAGTGATGAATCTTTCAGAAGAAAACATTGGGATTGGCTAAAGAAAAAGATGTGTTTAATTTACATCCAGTAAATATGTTAAATACAAATGAACTGAGGGTCCTAAAGCTTATTTGTCTGTATTTTTTTTTTGTTTGTTTGTTTGTTTTGGTTGAATAGTTTTTGGAGACCATGAGTCTTCATCCTATCAGTAGTCTGGACCATCTTCCTCAGCCTTCTGCTTTTCTCCACTCCAGAAACTGTCTGTCATCTTAGCATCACTCTTTGACAAAAGGGTCAGGATGCATGGCACACTGCAAAGACATTTCTTGTTGTTCTTCAATATAACAAAATGTAAGCAAGATGATGTGACCTATATAATTTTTCCAGCCCCTATGATCTTGAGTCCTTTCATGAGGTTTGTTCCCTCAGGTCTTAGAGAGAGATGGTATATTCCTCAGAAAGAGTGTGTGTGTGTGTGTGTGTGTGTGTGTGTGTGTGTGTGTGTGTGTGTGTAACAGAATAAAAACTCCTTAATACATAGCCTCGAACAAAGTCAAGGTTTTAGGGATATTGCCTCTCAGTCTCTTGGTCTGTCTTTGTCTCTCTCTATCTCTGTCTGCCTCCCTTTCTTCATCTCTCACTAAAATAAGAAATTTTCTTTTCTATTTCAACCAATATCTCACTTTTTGCATAGAGGTTTTTTTTTTTTTTGTTTGTTTGTTTTTGTTTTTCCTTTGTGCTCTCTACAGTTTTAAACTAGCTTATATTTATGGGTTTACATGATGTATGATAATTAACTGCAATCTGCAAAAAAGAAAGAACTAGTTTTAATTTTGATCTTTTAATTTCCTATGTCAAGCACAGTATCTGGCACAATGGAAATACTTGATAAATATTTTATTGCGTTAAATTAACTTTTTTTTTTTTTTTTTTTTTTTAACAAATCCTTTAAGTGACTACATCTAAAGCCCTTTTGAAGGATAACCCAAAGTTTCACATTGGCATAATTTCCTTTGTCACATCTGAACTAGGACAGAGCCAAAATTTAGCTCTTTATTCTGGTAAAGATTTAGAATATGATGCTTTGTTAATCCCAGAACAAATCAATAATACATAACTAGCAACAAAGTTTTCATTTCAAAACTATCTGCTACACACAGGAGCACAACTTTGTAAAAGCAGCAATTAATAGCTTTCTTTGTGTGTATAAATAATTGTCATTAATTGTCACAAATTCATTATACAATAATTTGAACTCTTTCCTACTATTCCATAATATTTTATTTAATGATATAAACTCCTTGATTAATTGTTTCCAAATTACTTCTTTTTTTCCCAACCATACTTTAACCAACTGTCTGTAAAGTCATTTTATCTCTCTTGACCTTTGTTAACCTCATTTGTAAAATGCGAATTTTAATGATCTCAAAAGCCCCTTTCAGCTATAAATCTATGATGTAAAGTTACTGATTAGTTATTTTCAGTTGTGACTTTTTATGACCCTATTTAGGCTTTTCTTGGCATAGATATTGAAATAGGTTGCCATTTTCTTCTCTACCTCATTTTACACATGAGGAAACTAAGGCAAATAGGTTTAGGTGACTTGCCTAGAATCATATAGCTAGTGTCTTAAGCCAGTTTTAAACTCTGGTCCTTCTGAGTATAGGACCAGTGCTCTGTATGGTCCTCTTCATTCCTTAAGCCACTTAAGGAGAGTTTGCTTAGCTTCTTTCCTCTCTTCTTCCTTCTGCTCTTTCACTCTTTGACTTTCTATTATCTATACTTGGTTTTATTGTTAAGTTATGCTAAAGAATCAGGATGAGTCTATATCAGTGTAGTAGAAAGGGCTATTGCTGGACCTCAGCAACAATTACTGTCCCAACCCAACTTTGGGATCCACTTGCTGTGGTGCAATGTGTGTGTGTAGTAACCCAGATGCTTTAGCAGCTTAACTTTCTCCCCCAAGCGTAGTGTGCTTTCTAGAGCCCCCAAGTTGAGGGGCCAAAATGTACTATGCTTTCTAGAATCCCTACACTGGAGTGCCAAAATATATCATCTGGATTAACTCTTTGGAACATCTTGGGACCAGCCCAAGTCCTTGGTCTTAGTGGAAGAGTGATGAGGCAGAGATCCACAAAGATGGCCCAACATGAGCTCCATTTATTTCAAGTCCTCTCAGCCCCTACATACCTTAGTACAATGACATCACCACATCCCACTGAGCAAGTGCTAACTAATCATACTGCACTATTAATGTGTAAATGCACTTTTATTGTAAATATCTGCTTCAAGTAGAACACAGGTTGTTACTCCCCCCTGACTTCTCAGGAAGGGTGAGATGTCCCAAGGGGAGATGAGAGTGAAACCAGACATTGTCAGCAGGTTCCCTCTGGGCATAAGGGTCTTATATCTCACTGAGAATTCTCCCCTGTCTGTAGCTTTCTACATTCAAGCAGTGTCTCTTCAGAAAATCTTAAAGATAACAGTGCCTTATTAGGAGCATAGGTTACTCTTTAGGTTTAGTATATAGCCTCCATGACTGTTGCCTCACTCTTGGGCAGATTTCTTTTTTTTTTTTTTTTTTTTTTATTATATATATATATATTTTATAATATTATCCCTTGTATTCATTTTTCCAATTTACCCCCCCTCCCTCTATTCCCTCCCCCCGACGACAGGCAATACCATACATTTTACATGTGTTACAATATAGTCTAGGTACAATACATGTGTGCGAATATCATTTTCTTGTTGCACAATAAACATTAGAATCCGAAGGTACATGCAACTTGGGCAGACAGATATTAGTGCTAACAATTTTCATTCCCCTCCCAGTGTTTCTTCTCTGGGTGCAGCTACCTCTGTCCATCATTGATCAACTGGAAGTGAGTTGGATCTTCTTTATGTTGAAGATTTCCACTTCCATCAGAATACATCCTCATACAGTATTGTTGTTGAAGTGTACAGTGATCTTCTGGTTCTGCTCATTTCACTCAGCATCAGTTAATTTAAGTCTCTCCAGGCCTCTCTGTATTCCTCCTGCTGGTCATTTCTTACCGAGCAATAATATTCCATAACCTTCATATACCACAATTTACCCAACCATTCTCCAACTGATGGACATCCATTCATCCTCCAGTTTCTAGCTACAACAAAAAGAGCTGCCACAAACATTTTGGCACATATATGTCTCTTTCCGCTCTTTAGTATTTCTTTGGGATATAATCCCAGTAGTAGCGCTGCTGGGTCAAAGGGTATGCACAGTTTGATAACTTTTTGGGCATAATTCCAGATTGCTCTCCAGAATGGCTGGATTCTTTCACAACTCCACCAGCAATGTATTAGTGTCCCAGTTTCCCCACATCCCCTCCAACATTTGTCATTATTTGTTCCTGTCATCTTAGCCAATCTGACAGGTGTGTAGTGGTATCTCAGAGTGGTCTTAATTTGCATTTCTCTGATCAGTAGTGATTTGGAACACTCTTTCATGTGAGTGGATATAGTTTCAATTTCTTCCTCTGAGAATTGTCTGTTCATATCCTTTGACCATTTATCAATTGGAGAATGGTTCGGTTTCTTATAAATTAGGGTCAGTTCTCTATATATTTTGGAAATGAGACCTTTGTCAGAACCTTTGTTTTTAAAAATATTTTCCCAATTTGTTACTTCCCTTCTAATCTTGTTTGCATTAGTATTATTTGTAGAGAAACTTTTTAGTTTGATGTAATCAAAATCTTCTATTTTGTGATCAATAATGATCTCTAGTTCTCCTCTGGTCATAAATTCCTTCCTCCTCCACAAGTCTGAGAGGTAGATTATCCTCTGTTCCTCTAATCTATTTATTATCTCCCTCTTTATGCCTAAATCATGGACCCATTTTGATCTTATCTTGGTATATGGTGTTAAGTGTGGATCCATATCTAATTTCTGCCATACTAATTTCCAGTTTTCCCAACAGTTTTTTCCGAATAATGAATTTTTATCCCTAATGTTGGAATCTTTGGGTTTGTCAAAGATTAGATTGCTATAGATGTACCCTTTTTTGTCCTTTGTATCTAATCTGTTCCACTGATCTACCGGTCTATTTCTTAGCCAATACCAAATGGTTTTGGTGACTGCTGCTATATAATATAGCTTTAGATCAGGTACACTTAGACCACCTTCCTCTGAGTTTTTTTTCATTAGTTCCCTTGCAATTCTTGACCTTTTATTCTTCCATATGAATTTTGTTGTTATTTTTTCTAGGTCATTAAAATAGTTTCTTGGGAGTCTGATTGGTATAGCACCAAATAAATAGATTAGTTTGGGGAGTATTGTCATCTTTATTATATTCGCTCGGCCTATCCAAGAGCACTGAATGTCTTTCCAATTATTTAAATCTGATTTTATTTTTGTGGCAAGTGTTTTGTAATTTTTCTCATATAATTCCTGACTTTTCTTTGGTAGATGGATTCCCAAATATTTTATACTCTCAACATTTGTTTGGAATGGAATTTCTCTTTGTATCTCTTGCTGTTGCATTTTGTTAGTGATATATAAAAATGCCGAGGATTTATGTGGATTTATTTTGTATCCTGCCACTTTGCTGAAATTTTGAATTATTTCTAGTAGCTTTTTAGCAGAGTCTTTGGGGTTCTCTAAGTATAACCTCATGTCATCTGCAAAAAGTGATAGTTTGATTTCCTCATTTCCTACTCTAATTCCTTGAATCTCTTTCTCGGCTCTTATTGCCGAGGCTAGCGTTTCTAGTACTATATTGAATAGTAATGGTGATAGTGGGCAACCTTGTTTCACTCCTGATCTTACTGGGAAAGGTTGCAGTTTATTTCTATTGCATATTATGCTTACTGACGGTCTTAAATATATACTCCTGATTATTCTAAGGAATAATCCATTTATTCCTATACTCTCAAGAGTTTTTAGTAGGAATGGATGTTGGATTTTGTCAAATGCTTTTTCTGCATCTATTGAGATGATCATATGGTTCTTATTAATTTGATTATTAATATGGTCAATTATATTAATAGTTTTCCTAATATTAAACCAGCCCTGCATTCCTGGAATAAATCCTACTTGATCATAGTGTATTATCTTGGAGATGATTTTCTGAAGTCTTTTTGCTAATATCTTATTTAAGATTTTAGCATCAATATTCATTAAGGAGATTGGTCTATAATTTTCTTTCTCAGTTTTCGATCTACCAGGTTTAGGTATCAGTACCATGTCTGTGTCATAAAAGGAGTTTGGTAGGACTCCTTCATCCCCTATTTTTTCAAATAATTTATATAACATTGGGGCTAATTGTTCTTTAAATGTTTGGTAGAATTCACATGTGAATCCATCTGGCCCTGGGGATTTTTTCCTGGGGAGTTGATTAATAGCTTGTTCTATTTCTTTTTCTGAAATGGGACTATTTAAGCAATTTATCTCCTCCTCTGTTAATCTAGGGAGCCTATATTTTTGGAGAAAGTCATCCATTTCACTTAAGTTATCAAATTTATTGGCATAAAGTTGGGCAAAGTAACTCCTTATTATTTCTCTAATTTCCTCTTCATTGGTGGAAAGATCCCCCTTTTCATTTGTAAGACTATCAATTTTATTTTCCTCTTTCTTTTTTTTTGATCAAATTTACCAAAGGTTTATCTATTTTATTGGCTTTTTCATAAAACCAACTCTTGGTTTTATTTATTAATTCAATAGTTTTTTTACTTTCAATTTTATTGATTTCTCCTTTTAATTTTTGTATTTCGAGTTTAATTTTTGGTTGGGGGTTTATAATTTGGTCTTTTTCTAGCCTTTTAAGTTGTAAGCCCAATTCGTTAATCTTCTCTTTCTCAATTTTCTTCAAATAAGCCTCTAAAGATATAAAATTTCCCTTATTACTGTTTTAGCTGCATCCCAAAGATTTTGATATGATGTCTCATCATTATCATTATCTTGGGTGAAATTGTTAATTGTTTCTATAATTTGCTCTTTCACCCAGTCATTCTTTAAGATGAGATTATTCAGTTTCCAATTACTTTTTGGTCTATTTACCCCTAACTTTTTATTGAATGTAGCTTTTATTGCATTGTGATCTGAGAAGAAGGCATTTATTATTTCTGCCTTCCTACATTTAATTTTGAGATCTTTATGTCCTAATATATGGTCAATTTTTGTATAGGATCCATGAACTGCTGAGAAGAAAGTATATTCCTTCCTATTGCCATTCAGTTTTCTCCAAAGGTCTATCATACCTAGTTTTTCTAATGTTCTATTTACTTTTTTAATTTCTTTCTTGTTTGTTTTGTGGTTTGATTTGTCTAAATCTGAGAGTGCAAGGTTGAGATCTCCCACTATTATAGTTTTACTGTCTATTTCTTCTTGCAGTTCTCTTAACTTTTCCTTTAGAAAGTTAGATGCTATACCACTTGGTACATATATGTTTAGTATTGATATGGCTTCATTATTTATGCTACTTTTCAGCAGGATATAGTTTCCTTCCTTATCTTTTTTAACGAGATCTACTTCTGCTTTTGCTTGATCTGAGATAAGGATAGCTACCCCTGCTTTTTTGGCTTTACCTGAAGCATAATAAGCTCTGTTCCAACCTTTTACCTTTACTCTGTATGTATCTCCTTGCTTTAAGTGTGTTTCCTGTAGACAACATATTGTAGGGTTCTGCTTTTTGATCCAATCTGCTATCCCTCTCCGTTTGATGGGATCGTTCATCCCATTTACATTTACAGTTAAAATTACTAATTCTGTATTTCCTGCCATCATATTATCCCCAGATTATAATTTTTTCCCTTGACCCCCCTGATCCCCCTCCCCAATATTTAATTTACAGACCCCCCTTGTGACGCGCAACCCTCCCTCTTTTTTTTTTTTTTTTAGGATCCCTCCCCCCTCCCTCCAAGTCCCTTCACTTATTCTCCTTTTCCTTTCCCCTTTTCCTCTCCCCCCTTTTAATGAGGTGAGAGAAAATTCTCTGAAAAACAAATATGTTAATTATTTACTCTTTGAGCCTCTTCTGATGAGAGTAAGATTCACACAATGATTCTCCCCCTCACTAAGTTCCCTCAGATATGGTGTATTTTCTATGTCTCTTCCTGGGATGTAGTTTCCCTCTTTTTATCACTCCTTCCCCTTTTTCTGAACCGACCTCCTTCCCTTTACTACACCCCCCTTTTTTTCTTTTATATCAGTAAAATCAAATTATCCTTGAGTATTTTTTATATACCCACAACAGAGTTACAGTTCTCAAGGGTTCTGTGTACCTTTTTCTGTTTCTCTTCAGTCTTGTGGATGTAGATCAAATTTTTTGTTTAAGTCTGGTTTTTTTCTTAGAAACATATAGAATTCCTCTGTTTCATTGAATGACCATCTTCTTCCATGGAAAAAGATGCTAAACTTAGCTGGGTAGTTCATTCTTGGTTGCAGTCCTTGATCTTTTGCCTTACGGAATATCAGGTTCCAGGCCCTTCTATCTTTTAATGTGGAGGCAGCCAGATCTTGGGTGACCCTTATTGTGGCACCTTGGTATTTAAATTGTTTTTTTCTAGCTGCTTGCAGGATTTTCTCCTTTGTGTGGTAATTCTGCAGCTTAGCCACTATATTCCGTGGTGTTCTTTTTTTAGGGTCTATTTCAGAAGGAGTTCAATGAATTCTTTCCACATCTACTTTCCCTTCTGTTTCTATTATCTCTGGACAGTTCTCTTTGATAATTTCCTGTAAAATAGAATCTAGGCTCTTTTTTTGGTCATAGTTTTCTGGAAGTCCAATAATCCGCAGATTATCTCTCCTAGATCTATTTTCCAGGTCTATAGATTTTCCCAGTAAGTATTTGACGTTGTTCTCCAGCTTCTCATTTTTTTTGTTTTGTTTGACTGATTCTTGGGTTCTCTGTGAATCATTCATTTCTATTTGTTCCATCCTGACTTTTAAGGAGTTATTTTCTTCTTTCACAGTTTTTAGTTCTTTTTGTAAATGCCCAATTTCGTTTTTAAATGAATTATTTTGCTCTATTGAGTTTTTTTCCATTTCCCTAATTTTTTTTTTGAGAATTATTTTCTTTTTCCAATTCAGAAATTCTATTTTCTTGAGACTTTTTTATCTTTTCCAATTCAGAAATCCTACTTTCCTGTGTTTTTTTAACCTTTTCTAATTCACTAATTTTGTTTCCCTGCATCTCCTGTGAATTCTTTATTTTTTCCAACTCCAATTTCAGGACGTTGTTATTCTCTATCATAACTTCCCTTTCTTTTCCCCATTTTTCTTCGATCTCCCTCAATTTTTTAAGAGCTTCTTCTAGGAGAGAGTTATGTGATGGGGGGCAGGAATCGTTCCCCTTTAGGTTGTTATCTGATTCTCTGCTGTCAACTTCCTCGGGGTTGGACACCCGCTCTTTCTCTGTATAGAAGGAATCTATGGTTTTTCTAGCTTTTTTGCTCATACTTAAAAAAAATCTTTTGGGGTCTGTCTCTGGGGTAGGAAATTATTTACTTCTTTACCAGCTTCCTCCCAGACCGGATGGATGCAGCGGCTCCTGAGCCCGAGCTAAGAGAGAGCTCTGGGAGAGAGTTCCCCACCCCCTCCCTGGAAGTGCCTCAGAGGTGATTAGCACTACTGTGCTTCGAGGGCGTAGAATAGTGAAGACAGCAAGAAGCCCAGCCTATGTGTCCGGGTGGGGAGTGGGTGTCTGCAGCAGGTGACGTGAGAAGCCCCTGCGCTCAAACTGGAAGTGTCTGCCAGAAACCGTGGTCCCTAGTTCAAAGGTTCCGCTTCTCTGGGACTTCCTGGAGCTGAGTTCCACTCCCTCCAGCTAAGCTAGGCAGTGTGTGTTGCCTTGGGCCGTATCCACCCACTTGTCAGTCTCTTAACTATTCTCAGGAGGTAGCTGAGGCCACACCCCCTGGTGCTGAGATCTGTGCCTGAGTCACCCCCAGGGTCCGGGGAAAATCTAATCTGAGTTTTAAAATATTTTGGCTTTCTCTTCTGAACTGCTAAATAATTAGCAGAGAAGAGCTAACAGCCTGTGCCAGATTCCTTTACCTCAGTGGCTTCTCTGATCCCAGAGCCCTTCCCAGTGCAATGGTCGCAGTGTGCCCCTACCCCACCGTCTGTGCTGGTCTTTCTTATTCCTCCCCTGAGAACTGACCTTTCCTGTTGAAACTCCAGATTCTCTTCAGCTGGTAAGTCGTGCTTCCAGTCCTTGTGGTATCTATCAGTCCTGAGCTAATTTTGAGACTTAATTTATCTAATTGGTTGTGAGGGAGTGAGGACGTTCACTGAGTCGTGTGTTTCTTCTCCGCCATCTTGGCTCCGCCCCCTGGGCAGATTTCTGTACAGCCTCAAAGAAGATACAGCTTCTATATTGGCTCTGGAACCTAAGAAGGAGCTAGGTTACTTCATAATTTTTCTTTGCCAGTATGGTGAAAAAGTAAGAATTTCAAGACAAGGAGAGAAATCATGAAATAGAAATCCAGGGAATAAGAAATAGGGAGAAGTTGGACAGCAATATAAGCAGACTGGAATTCATGTCTCTTAATGCAGGAGAGTAGAGGCAAGGAAAAGAAATGATTGATCAAGGAAGCAGGGGTATCCAGCAAAGCCAGCATCTGACTGGGTTAGTAACCTGACAAATGCAGCTAGTGAAATGCAGAAAGGCAGAAGTAAAGGCTGACTGGGATTGTATGAGATCTTTATTAGTTCCATTTACACACTAGTAAAGTGAGAAACAAAGGAGATACAGTATTCTCATAATTTTGTAGGATACCTCCATGTTCTCCCCTTTTGTTACAGAATAAATATATCTTCCTTTCTCTAAGGCTAAATAGTTGCTCTCATTTACTCCCACATTCTTCAGTACCATTTTTTGATGCTCACTTATTTCACTTGCAATATTTCTTTTCTTTTTCCCAGAAATAGTCTCAGTTCTCAATTTTTAAAATACAGAAAAATCCTTCAATCCCATTTGGTTATTCTTCTATCCCTCTCTTCCCCTTTACTAATAAATTTCTTGAAAATGTTTTTATCATATATTTCCATTTCTTTATTACCTACTTTTTCATCATTACCTAGTAATTGGACTTCCACAGAATTCATTTTTATTTAAACTGCTTTTTCAGTGACCATAGAGAAATTTCAATCATAATATCTCATTGCTTTTTTAGCTCTTATTGTCCTTAAGCTTTTCAGCTTTTTAACTCCATTGAGTGAATATCTCTCTCTAAATGCCTTTTCTCTTGACTTTTAGATGGTACTCCTTTTCTCACTTTTTTTTTTGAACTTTTAATATATATATATATATATATATATATATATATATATATATATATATATATATATACATATATATTTTTTATGAGTATGTACTCCAGGTCCTCTTTTCTTCTTCATCTTAACTTTTCATTTAATTTATCCTCAGGTCTCTAATAATTACCTTTATTCAAATGACTTTAAACTACAGACTTCATATTTAGCTGCCACAGCAGGATAAGATTTGTCTTTACCTAGGTGTTCTGGGAATATCTCAATTGAAAATATCTCAAACTAAATTCTATTGAGTTTAGCCCTCTTTTTGACTTTCTAGTGCTATCTAAGGTAGCATTGAACTTGTATTTTCTTTTTAAACTTTCACCTTCCTCATGTATATAAATTTGGGTTTATATTTGACTCTTTCCTGTCTCATGTCCATACAGATATTTGTTTTTTCCCTGACCCTTACCCCTCACATCCATCTAAAATGTATCTAATGTAATATTTCTCGCATAAAAGATAGGCAATTTGGTATCATAGTTAAATTAGTAAATCTAGAATCAGAAATACCTGTATTCAAATACTTCCCTTTACTATTTGAAGTTGGGAAAATCAAAACCTTTCTGTTCCTCAGTTCTTTTATAGGCAAAGTGATGAAATTAAACTTAACTACTTATAAGATCCCTTCCTACTCTGGTTCTATAATCAATCCTTTGATGGATATATATTTTCCTCAAATTCCAGGCAGACATACCAATCAAACTTCCAAGAAATTATTTTACATAGGTGGAAAAAAATAAAGTTCATGTGGAAGAACAAAAGGTCAAAAATTTCAAGAGAATTAATGAAAAATGTAAATGAAGATGATCTAAAACTGTATTATAAAGCAGTGATCATCAGAACCATTTGGTACTGGCTAAGAAATTGATAGTTGATTAATGGAATAGATTATGTTCACAAGATACAATAATAAATGACTATAGTTATGTAGTATTTGATAAATACAAAGACCCCAGCTTCTGACATAAGAATTCATTATTTGACAAAAATTGCTGGGAAAATTGGAAATTACTATGGTAGAAACTAGGCATTGACCCACACTAAATACCTTGTAGCAAGATAAAGTCCAAATGGGTTCATGATTTAGGAATAAAGAGCCATACCATAAGCAAATTAGGAGAACAAAGAATAGATTTCAGATCTGTGGAGAAGGAAAGAATTTGAGGCCAAAGAAGAACTCTAGTACATTATGGAATACAAAATGTATAATTTTGATTATATTAATTAAAAAAAGTTTTTGTACATACAAACCCAATAAAGACAAGATTAGAAAGAAAGCAGAAAAGTGGGAAAATTTTTACATGCAATGTTCTGATAAAGACCTTATTTATTTATTTTTTTCTTTTTTTAAAATTTTATTTATAAATTTTTTGACATTATATATGTATGAGTAATTTTTTATAACATTATCCCTTGTATTAATTTTTCCAAATTATCCCCTCCCTCCCACCCTATACTCCCTCCACTTGACGACAGGCAATCCCATATATTTTACATGTGTTACAATATAACCTACATACAATATATGTGTGTAAATACCATTTTGTTGTTGCACATTAAGTATTAGATTCCAAAGGTATGAGTAACCCGGGTAGATGGACGGTAGTTTTAACAGTTTACATTCACTTCTCAGTGTTCTTTCTCTGGGTATAGTTGTTTCTGTCCATCATTGATCAACTGGAAGTGAGTTGGATCTTCTTTGTTGATATATGTTGAAGATATCCACTTCCATCAGAATACATCTTCATACAACATTGAAGTGTACAGCGATCTTCTAGTTCTATTCATTTCACTCAGCATCAGTTGATGTAAGTCTCTCCAAGCCTCTCTGTATTCCTCCTGCTGGTCATTTCTTACAGAGCAATAATATCCCATAACCTTCATATACTATAATTTACCCAACCATTCTCCAATTGATGGACATCAATTCATCTTCCAGTTTCTGGCCACTATGAAAGGAGCTGCCACAAACATTTTGGCACATACAGGTCCCTTTCCCCTCCTCAGTATTTCTTTGGGATATAAGCCCAGTAGCAGCAATGCTGGATCAAAGGGTATGCACAGTTTGATAACTTTTTGGGCTTAGTTCCAAATTGTTCTCCAAAATGGCTGGATTCTTTTACAACTCCACCAACAATGTATTAGTGTCCCAGTTTTCCCAGATCCCCTCCAACATTCATCATTATTTGTTCCTGTCATATTAGCCAATCTGACAGGTGTGTAGTGGTATCTCAGAGTTGACTTAATTTATATTTCTCTGATCAGTAGTGATTTGGAACACTCTTTCATATGAGTACATATAATTTCAATTTCATCATCTGAGAATTGTCTGTTCATATCCTTAGACCATTTATCAAATGGAGAATGGTTTGATTTCTTATAAATTAGTATCCGTTCTCTATATATTTTGGAAATGAGACCTTTATAGGAACCTTTAACTGTAAAAATATTTTCAAAATTTGTTACTTCCCTTCTAATCTTGTTTGCATTAGTATTGTTTGTACAGAAACTTTTTAGTTTGATGTAATCAAAATCTTCTATTTTGTGATCAATAATGATCTCTAGTTCTCCTCTGGTCATAAACTCCTTCCTCCTTTACAGGTCTGAGAGGTATACTATTCCCTGTTCCTCTAATCTACTTATGATCTCATTATTTATGCCTAAATCATGGACCCATTTTGATCTTATCTTGGTATATGGTGTTAAGTGAGGATCCATATCAAATTTCTGCCATCCTAATTTCCGGTTTTTCCAACAGTTTTTTCCAAATAATGAATTTTTATCCATAATGTTGGTATCTTTGAGTTTGTCAAAGACTAGATTGCTATAGATGTACCCTTTTTTTGTCCTTTGTATCTAATCTGTTCCACTGATCTACCGGTCTATTTCTTAGCCAATACCAAATGGTTTTGGTGACTGTTGCTATATAATATATCTTTAGATCAGGTACACTTAGACCACCTTCATCTGACTTTTTTTTTTTTTTCATTAGTGCTCTTGCAATTCTTGAGCTTTTATTCTTCCATATGAATTTTGTTGTTATTTTTTCTAGGTCATAAAAATAGTTTCTTGGGAGTCTGATTGGTATAGCACTAAATAAATAGATTAGTTTGGGGAGTATTGTCATCTTTATTATATTCGCTCAGCCTATCCAAGAGCACTAAATGTCTTTCCACTTATTTAAATCTGACTATTTTTGTGGCAAGTGTTTTGTAATTTTTCTCATATAATTCTTGACTGTTCTTTGGTAGATGGATTCCCAAATATTTTATACTCTCAACATTTGTTTGAAATGGAATTTCTCTTTGTATTTCTTGCTGTTGCATTTTGTTAGTGCTATATGAAAATGCTGAGGATTTATGTGGATTCATTTTGTATCCTGCAACTTTGCTAAAATTCTGAATTATTTCTCACAGCTTTTTAGCAGAGTCTTTGGGGTTCTCTAAGTATACCATCATGTCATCTGAAAAGAGTGATAGTTTCATTTCTTCATTTCCTACTCTAATTCCTTAAATCGCTTTCTCAGCTCTTATTGCCGAGGCTAGCATTTCTCGTACTATATTGAATAGTAATGGTGATAGTGGGCAACCTTGTTTCACTCCTGATCTTACTGGGAAATGTTCTAGTTTATCTCCATTACATATTACGTTTACTGACGGTCATATATATATACTCCTGATTGTTCTAAAGAATAGTCCATTTATTTCTATACTCTCAAGCGTTTTTAGTAGGAATGGATGTTGGATTTTATCAAATGCTTTTTCTGCATCTATTGAGATGATACTATGGTTTTTATTAGTTTGATTATTATTATGGTCAATTATACTAATCGTTTTCCTAATATTAAACCAGCCCTGCATTCCTGGTATAAATCCTACTTGATCATAGTGTATTATCCTGGGGATGATTTTCTGAAGTTTTTTTGCTAATATCTTATTTAAGATTTTAGCATCAATATTCACTAAGGAAATTGGTCTATAATTTTCTTTTTCAGTTTTCGATCTACCTGCTTTAGGTATCAGTACCATGTCTGTGTCATAAAAGGAGTTTGGTAGGACTCCTTCATCCCCTATTTTTTCAAATAGTTTATATAACATTGGGGCTAATTGTTCTTTAAATGTTTGTTAGAATTCATATGTGAATCCATCTGGTCCTGGGGATTTTTTCTTGGGGAGTTGATTAATAGCTTGTTCTATTTCTTTTTCTGAAATGGGACTATTTAAGCAATTTATCTCCTCTCTTAATCTAGGAAGGCTATATTTTTGGAGGAAGTCATCCATTTCACTTAAGTTATCAAATTTATTGGCATAAAGTTGGGAAAAGTAACTCCTTATTATTTCTCTAATTTCCTCTTCATTGGTGGAAAGATCCCCCTTTTCATTAGTAAGACTAACAATTTCATTTTCCTCTTTCCTTTTTCTGATCAGATTTACCAAAGGTTTATCTATTTTATTGGCTTTTTCATAAAACCAACTCTTGGTTTTATTTTTTACTTCAATAGTTTTTTTACTTTCAATATTATTGATTTCTCCTTTTAATTTTTGTATTTCAAGTTTGATTTTTGGTTGGGGGTTTTTAATTTGGTCTTTTTCTAGCTTTATAAGTTCCATGCCTAATTCGTCAATTTTCTCTTTCTCTATTTTGTTCAAATAAGACTCTAAAGATATAAAATTTCCTCTTATTACTGCTTTAGCTGCATCCCACAGATTTTGGTATGATGTCTCATCATTGTCATTATCTTGGGTGAAATTATTAATGGTTTCTTTAATTTGCTGTTTAACCCAGTCATTCTTTAAGATGAGATAATTCATTTTCCAATTACTTTTTGGTCTATTTACCCCTAACTTCTTACTGAATGTAGCTTTAATTGCATTGTGATCTAAAAAGAAGGCATTTATTATTTCTGCCTTTCTACATTTAATTTTGAGATCTTTATGTCCTAATATATGGTCAATTTTTATATAGGATCCATGAACTGCTGAGAAGAAAGTATTTTCCTTTCTATTGCCATTCAGTGTTCTCCAAAGGTCTATCATACCTAGTTTTTCTAATGTTCAATTTACTTTTTAAATTTCTGTCTTATTTGTTTTTGGTTTAATTTGTCTAAATCTGAGAGTGCAAGGTTGAGATCTCCCATTATTATAGTTTTACTGTCTATTTCTTCTTGCAATTCTCTTAACTTTTCATTTAGAAAGTTAGATGCTATACCACTTGGTGCATATATGTTTAGTATTGATATGGCTTTATTATTTATGCTACCTTTTTGCAGGATATAGTTTCCTTCCTTATCCCTTTTAATTAGATCAACTTCTGCTTTTGCTTGATCTGAAATAAGGATGGCTACCCCTGCTTTTTTGGCTTTACCTGAAGCAAAATATATTCTGCTCCAACCTTTTATCTTTACTCTGTATGTATCTCCCTGGTTTAAGTGTGTTTCCTGTAAACAACATATTGTAGTGTTCTGACTTTTGATCCAGTCTGTTATCTGTCTCTGTTGATGGGACAGTTCATCCCATTCACATTTACAGTTAAAATTACTAATTCTGTATTTCCTGCCATCATATTATCCCCAGATTATACTTTTTCCCTTGACCCCTCTGAACCCTTTCCCCAATATTTAATTTATAGACCCCACTTGTGACGCACAGCCCTCCCTCTTTTAGTATCCCTCCCCCCTCCTTCCAAGTCCCTTCCCTTATTCCCCTTTTCCTTTTCCCTTTTCCTCTCCCCCCTTTTAATGAGGTGAGAGAGAGTTCTCAGAAAAACAAATATGTCAATTATTTACTCTTTGAGCCTCTTCTGATGAGAGTAAGATTCACACAATATTTCTCCCCCTCTCTAAATTCCCTCAGATATGGTATATTTTCTATGCCTCTTCCTGGGATGTAGTTTCCCTCTTTTTATCACTACTTCCCCTTTTTCTGATACTACCCCCTTCCCTTTACTACACCCCTCTTTTTTTACATCAGTAAAATAAAATTATCCATGCGTACTTTCTATATACCCACAACAGAAATACAGTTCTCAAGGGTTCTGTGTACCTTTTTCTGTTTCTCTTCAATCTTGTGGGTGTAGATCAAAATTTTTTGTTTACATCTGGTTTTTTTCTTAGAAACATATGGAATTCCTCTGTTTCACTGAATGTCCATCTTCTTAAATGGAAAAAAATGCTAAACTTAGCTGGGTAGTTTATTCTTGGTATCAATCTTTGATCTTTTGCCTTTTGGAATATCAGGTTTCAGGCCCTTCTATCTTTTAATGTGGAAGCAGCCAGATCTTGAGTGGCCCTTATTGTGGCACCTTGGTATTTAAATTGTTTTTTTCTAGCTGCTTGCAAGATTTTCTCCTTTGTCTGGTAATTCTGCAGCTTAGCCACACTATTCTGTGATGATCTTTTTTTAGGGTCTATTTCAGAAGGAGTTCAATAAATTCTTTCCACATCTATTTTCCTTTCTGTTTCTATTATTATCTCTGGACAGTTCTCTTTCATGATTTCCTGTAAAATAGAATTTAGGCTGTTTTTTTCGTCATAGTTTTTGGGAAGTCCAATGATCTTCATATTATCTCTCCTAGATCTATTTTCCAGATCTATAGATTATCCCAATAAATATTTGCCGTTATTCTCCAGCTTTTTATTTTTTTATTTTTTTGTTTGTTTGACTGAGTCTTGGATTTTCAATGAATCATTTCTATTTGTTCCATCCTGAATTTTAAGGAGTTATTTTCTTCATTCACAGTTTTTCATTTTGTGTATGCCCAATTTCATTTTTAAATGAATTATTTTGCTCCATTGAATTTTTTTCCATTTCCCTAATTTTTTTTAGATAATTATTTTCTTTTTCCAATTCAGAAATCCTATTTTCTTGAGACTTTTTATCTTTTCCAATTCAGAAATCCTACTTTCTTGTGATTTTTTAACCTTTTCTAATTCACAAATTTTGTTTTCATGAATCTCCTGTGAAGTCTTTGTTTTTTCCAACTCAAATTTCAGAACTTTGTTATTCTCTATCATAGCTTCTCTTTACTTTACCCATTTTTCTTCAAACTCTCTTAATTTTTTAATAGTCTCCTCTAGGAGAGAGTTATGTGATGGGGGGCAGGTATCATTCCCCTTTAGGTTGTTATCTGCTGACTCTCTGCTGTTAACTTCCTCAGGGTTGGATACCCGCTCTTTCTCTGTGTAGAAAGAATCAATAGTTCTCTTTCGCTTTTTACTCATATTTAAAAAATCTTTTGGGGTCTGTCTCTGGGGTAAGAAGTTTATTTATTTATTTCTTTACCAGATTCCTCCCAGACTGGATGGATGTAGGGGCTCTTCCTCCTGAGCTTAGAGAGAGCTCTGGTAAAGAGTTCCCCACCCCTTCCCTGGAAATGTCTCAGAGGTGATTAATATGGCTGTGCTTTGAGTACGCTGTGTGTCCTAGGGACTTACCTGAGCTTTAAGACTGAAGAGTAAAAGCGTCACAAAGCCCAGCCAATATATCCCGTGGGGCGTGGATGTCAGCAGCCAAGATGAAAAGCCCCTGAGCTCAAACTGGAAGTGTCTGCCCAGAAACCGTGGTCCCTATTTCAAAGGTTCTGCTTCTCTGGGACTTCAGTGGATGAGTTCCACAGCCCCCAGCCAAGCCAGGAACTGTGTGAATTAGATGTTGCCTTGGGCTGTGTCCCTGCTTTTCAAGCTCTTACCTACCCTCAGGCGAAGCCCCAAGCAGCAGAAGCCAGGCACATTGCAGTACTGAGATCTGTTAGGTCACTTCCAGATTGGGGTGGTTCTAGTATCTGGCTTTATATTTTAAAGTGGTTTGATTTCTCTTCTGATCTGCTGTTTTATAAGCAGAAAAGAGCTAACAGCCTGTGCCAGATTCCTCTGTCTCAGTGGCTTCTCTGATCCCAGAGCCCTCCCCAGCCTGATCAGCACAGTGTGCTAGCACCTCACCCTGTGCTGGCCTTTTTTTTTTCCTCCCCTGGGAACCGACCTTTTCTGTTGAAACTCCAGATTCTCTTCAACTGGTAAGTTGTGCTTCCAGACCTTGTGGTTTCTATCAATCCAGCGTTATTTTTGAGGCTGATTTAACTAATTGGTAATGAGGGAAGAAGGGAGCTCACAAAATTGCGTGTATCTTCTCTGCCATCTTGGCTCCGCCACTCAAGACCTGATTTCTAAAATTGGTAGGTAATTGATTTAAATTTATAAGAATACAACCATTATCCAAATGATAAATGTTCAAGTATGTGAACACACAATTTTCAGATGAAGAAATTAAAACTATTTCTAGTCATATTAAAAAAAAAAAAAGGTCTAAGTCATTATTGATCAGAGAAATACAAATTAAGATAACTCTTAGGTAACACTACAAAATTCTCAGATTAGTTAAGATGACAGAAAATAATAATGATGAATGTTGGAGGGGATGTGAGAAAACTGGGATACTAAAATACATTGTTAGTGCAGTTGTGAACTAATCTTGGAACTATACTCAAAGGCTATAAAACTGGACATCTCCATTGTCTCTATTGGGCATGTATCCCAATAAGATCATGAAAAAGGGAAGAGGTCCCACATATTCAAAAATTTTTGTAGTAGCTCTTGGCAGTGGCAAGGAACTAAAATTTGAGTGGATGACCTTAAATTGGAGAATAGATGAATAAATTATTGTATACGAATGTTATGGAATATTATTGTTCTATAAGAAATGATCAGCTATAAGATTTCAGAAAGGCCTGAAGAGGCCTATGTGAACTGATGCTATGTGAAGTGAGTAGAACCAGGAGATCATTGTACAGAGCAACAAGAAGATTATATTATGATCAATTCTGATGGATTTGGTTATTTTCAATAGGAAAGTGATTTAGGCCATTTCCTACGGTTTTGTGATGGAGAGTCTTCTTCTCCAAATAAGAGGACTGTGGTGATTTAGTGTGGCTCATTATGTAGCATTTTCACTTTTTTGTTGTTTTTGTTTGCTTGTATTTTGTTTTCTTTCTCATTGTTATCTGATTTTTCTTGTGAAGCATGATAATTGTGTAAATATGTATAAAAGAATTGCACATATTTAACATATATTGCATTATTTGCCATCTAGGGAGGGGGTTGAGGGAAGAAAGAGAGAAAACAAATTTGAAAACAATATTGTGCAAGTGTGAATTTTGAAAAGTATTGATGTATGTGTTTAGAAAATAAAAAGCTTTGTATATAAAAGAAAATTCCAGGCAGAGTAAAATTCAGCCTCCTTTAACCAGAATTAAAGACCATCCATAAATCTAGATTACCTTATCTCTCCAGGTTTTTCTCACACTTTCAATACAACTGCTCTTTTTCATTACATGAAATTGTCAAATTTGTCTCTCATGTATGAGATCTCTATTAATCATATGTCCACCTCCCTGTGTTCACGCATTTATTATTTCAAGAATAAGTTCCTTTACCATATTTTCCCATACAGCTCATCCATTATTTACCTATTCTATCTCCTGTATCTTATCATAACTATTAGTACTTTCAAAAAGTCTTTCCATGAGTGCACTCACACACACACACACACACACACACACACACACACCTGTTGTATCAGTAACAGGACCTGTCACAGAGTTAGTGACTTATCCATGATTACACAGCTAAGATGATTCTAAGACAGGACTCTACTTATGCCTCTCTTAACTCCATATTCAATACTGTAGACACTGTTGCAGTGTATGTCTTATCTTGCCTATTCCTGTTTTGTTGAAGCTAGCAAATGTGTTAAATTATTTCTTGTTTTCAACACAGTACTGTGTGTGATTAGTATTAAGTAATATTTCCAACAGTCCAGCTATGTAAGCAGAGGTAGATTTTTTCCCCAGTCTCTAACTCATGCATGGTATACCATTAAAATAGATTTGGGACTTGATTAAACTAGATTAAATTATTAGCACAGGTTGTGACATGACTCCCAAGTTTAAAAGATCAAAATGAATCACACTGTTTTCTCTAAGGCTTCTGATAAGAAATTGACAGTATAATTCATACCTGAGAGTTCTTTTAATTTGAATCGAAGTGGTTAATCTCTATGAATATTTTTATTGAATGTTGAATATTCTTTTTTTTTTTTTTTTCTGAAGCAATTGGGGTTGAATGATTTGCCCACTCACACTGCTAGGAAGTGTTAAGTTTTTGAGACCAGATTTGAACTGGTCCTCCTGACTTCAGGCCTGGAACTCTATCCACTGCACCACCTATGAAATGATCTACAACATTCTAAAATCACAATTGAATTCTAAATATACTAGGTTAAGTTAGGACTACCCAACCTCATACACCCTATTTAAGCTGTAAGGAGGAGGAAGTCACTCTCTTTGACCTGGCATTCATCTGGTAGTCAACAGGATGTTAGCTAGGCAGCATGTGAATAGGTGAATAAAAGACTTTGAGGTAGCACATGGCTGTTCTTGACCCCACTACCAGTCTTTAAACTGTTGTTCTTATGAAAAAATGGCCAGAGATCTCTGAAGACTCTAGATAGAGGTAAGCTTGGTAAAACTGGTTTAACACTGCAAAAGACAGTGACTGGAGATTTCTTTGAGGGTCTGCAAATTAGGAGAGACTGGCAATAGTAAATGCAGAGTAATACAAGGATGTTCACAAATGAAGTAGATGCCCAGAGTTAAGCATTTACAATCAATTGTTAAGCTTCCAGGGTTCCATTCCAGAAAAAGAAGAATTTAATTATCTTGGTTTAAACTAATGAAATAAATCCATACTTTGAAAGTTAATTTATATGAAATAGTAACTCATACACAACCAAAATACATAAACAAGAAATCTTATTGGAAAAAAAAAAAGTAGTCACAATGGATTTAGCTATTTCTTATTAAATAATGATATCTTTGCACTGGACTCAATCCATCATACCTTATGAAAGCACCTCTCTGTTCCTTTTAATTATCTTTTTAAAGAAATGACTATAATTATTGAAAATACATTGTGACCAAAAAAATCTCCATTTATGTATCTTTGTCATTCATTTATAATTAATTTTCCAACTGCTGCTTTGTTTGGTTTTTATCCTAAGAATATTATGCGTAGATGTCCCAAGATTAATTCTTCACCTGAAATTTCATTTGCATGGAGATAGATCAAGTTTTAATACTCAAAACTTTTTTTAATTAATAATAGCTTTTATCCCCAAATTCATGCAAAGATAGTTTTCTAACACTCACTCTTGCAAAAACTTGTGCTTCAAAATTTTCTCCCTCCCTTCTACCTACCCCCATTCTCTAGATAGCAAGTAATTCAGTATAGCTGAAGCATGTGAAATTTTTCTAAACATATTTCCACCTTTATCATGCCACACAAGAAAATTCAGATCAAAAAGGGAAAAAAATATGAGAAAGAAAAAAACAAAGCAAATAACAACCAAAAAGTGAAAATCCAATGTTGTGATCCACATTCAGTCCCCATAGTCCTTTTTTGGATCCAAATGACACTTTGCATCATGAGTCTATTGAAACTGGCCTGAATCACTTAATTGGATTCAACATCTTAGCAACCTTACTGCTCTCTTTAGGTTGGGGGACAGAGCAATAACTCTATCATTTTTATATAAAGGTCAGAACTTTCCACTTAATTCAATTTCCCATGTCCTGCTCGGTTTTGACTCTACAAACATAATGTTTCCTCCATGCCTATAAGCCTCTGACATACTTCCCCTTTTAAGCTTCTTATTGTTTACTTTCTCCCCCCCATTAGATTGTAAACTCTTTAAGTATAGAAAATATCTTTGTTTTTAATTATTTCCCCAGAACTGTGTATAATGCCTGGCATATAAAAAGGTACTTTATGGATATTCATTGACTTTAGTACAGCATTTCCAGAATTTTTTTTTTTTTTTTTTTGCTGTTGTTATTTTGGCTGAGGCAATTGGAGTTAAGTTACTTGATCAGAGTCACACAACTAGGAAGTGTTAAGTGTCTGAGGTCAAATGTGAACTCAGTTCCTTCTGACTTCAGTGCTAATGCTCTATCAACTGAACCATCTAGCTTCCCCCATTCCCAGAAATCTTTATACACATGTATCAATAGACCTGTATCATTCAATCTCTCCTTCCCTCTTACCCTTCATGAGGAAAATATCATATACATAGACATAATATGATATATATATGATATATATAATATGTGTAAATGTAATATATACACATATGCATGACATGTGTGATATAAACATGTATGTGTGTGATATAGATGGTATGTGTATATGATCTCTCCACATATGACATATATGTATGTGTAATATAATAACATTACTTTTGGTCTGGAGTCTCCATGTATGTATCACAGAATATATGGTAATAGTTACTAATTTTCAGTTAGGCTGCTGTAATTAACATGACCAAATATTTCCTAAGCTTTGGGACCAATTTAAGTATATTAATAAACATTAAAATATTATTACTCTATTAATTTGAATAAAATATATTGCCTTAGAACTAGTTACCATCTATCTTTACCTGTCAATATTTTGACATTTGAGGTAAATGTATAAATTCATACAAAGACAATATAATGCTTAATTACTTGTTTTTTTGTATATTTGTATCTAATTAATAATGTTTTTGCAGAAGCAATAAAGCACCAGAAATGGAGTGTCATACACTTACTAGTTGTGTAAAACTGGACAAGTGACTTAACCCTGTTTCCTTGCTTTCTTCATCTGTAAAATAAGATGGAGAAAAAAATGGCAAACCACTCCAGTATCTTTGACAAGAAAGTCCCAATGGTGTCACAAAATCAGACATGACTGAATAGATTGAACAAGAATAATACACATTTTCAGTCTGATTGACCTTTTAAAATTTGGTGACAAAATGATAAATTTTGAATGTATGATCTTTGCAGATAAATAATATGTATGTTAACTGATTTCTATATAGATACATTTGTGTGTATGACAGAGAAAGAGATTAGGATCTGTCAAATATGTAGAATTTAATACTTTCCTAAGTTGTGGTGCTATCATTGATATTTTGGACAATGGGAATCCAAGAGAATCAGGTTAATTTGAGCATCTATATAGTGCTGCATGTTCTGTCACTGTTTCTGATTGTTTTCCCATGTAATTGAAAGGAATTTTATTTCCATTGCTGTTATAGCCAGAACTGTTGTTTTCTTTAAGAGAGCCTGAGTTGGTTCTGGTTTTCTCTAATTATTTTGCTTAATGGGGGAGAAAGATAACTTCATAGTCAATGATACAAGGAGCTCTGAGCTTACTTCTTCACATTCTGAGATCTTATACCATCCACAAACCAAATTCTCATCATTGGGCTTCTCATCACTTATTTTTCTTTTCATTTTGCATTGGAAGGGAAGTTGCAATTCTTGTGAATTTCAAAGGCTAAGAATGTGAGCATTATGACAAAATTCTGAGTCAAGAAGTAGAAGTTAGATATTGTAGATAACAGAGCATGGAAAAATATCTGGAATGATCTTGGGATTCAGCCTAGAGGAAACTGGCACTTCTGCCACTTTTGAATATCATTTTTATAGGACTAAAGACAGACAATGAACTATATTTTTAGTCTTATTCTCCTTATCTTTCCCTGAGACCTTTGGAGTTAAAGAAATGTTTTGTTTCTGATGTGTTTGGTGAAGTAAGTATTTTGTCTGTGATGAGGTAAAGTAAGTATTTTGTCACTGATGATTATTAACATTGGTCAAATCTACATTAATGATAAATTAATTTATTTTGAAAAATGGACAGCTAGATATACTTACATATCTACTCTATCCAGTATAAAAACAGCTTATAGTGTAAAAGCTTAGTTTTAGTTATAGAAAATGATTCCTATCCAATAGAATAACAAAGGAAGAATGTGTAGTACAAAATAGAAAAGGAAAGATGAATATAAATAATTTGATTCAGTTTATATTTAATAATTTTCTATTATTTTCAAGTCCCTCTTTTAGATATTGGATATACACATTACACAGTTCCTGCCCTCAATAAGATTCTAATCTAACATAGTCAGAATAAAATAAATATCTTGCATTTAAAGCAGAGAAACAATAAGATAGATAAAATATATGTATTTCTATGATTTAGACTTGTAAACCTAAAAATAACTGAGGAAATCTTTATATTTTCAAATCTTCTTGAAACTATTCCCCAAAAGCTATTAAACTCTTCACATACTTTAAACCAGCATTACCTCAAAGACATCAAATAGAAGGGGAAATAAACTATTAATATAAAATATTTATTGCAACATTTTTCTTGTGATGGCAAAGAATTAAAAATTAAGGGGATGTCTATCAACTGGGGAATGGCTAAAAAAGGGTAGAACATGATTGTTAACTAATTTCATTAACTCATTTCATTTCTGTTTTCACATTTAAATATAATTCTAAAATATATCCTTTACATAAAAATAGCCTAAGAAACTAAGGAGTCATAAACCACATAAGAATAAACTGAAACAAGGCATTTTACTAGATAAGGACAATTAATCTGTATATCACCTCTAGAAAAGCAAGTGCCTAAAGGAAGACATTATAATTGTCACTGAAAATTAGAAAGCTATTTTTATTTTCCATAAGACTTAACTAATCTATACTGAATTGAAAAATCTTAGCAGACATATGTATATGAAAGTAATGACATATAAGGACTTATATTTAATATTGATATTTCCATATCACCAACTTTAATTAACAAGAAATACCTGTGGAAGAGAAAGTTGAATAAGTGAATGACCATGCTGGGATGCTGCTAAATCATAATTCAGTTGAAAGGTTCCAGCATTCATAAATTACAACTCCCCCCAAAATAGAAGAAAGAGTTCTAATGATAATGTTGTGATAAGTCCTCACAATTTTTCCACCATAATCTTTTTATTACCTTTGTAAAGATTTTTTAGATGAGTCAGAGGAAATAATGTTGAATTTTTGGTCATCAGATTAGGCTAACTCTTTACTAGTTATGTATAATTCAAATGTCATTATTGTATGCCACTGAGATTTGCTTGTCTTTTTTTTTTTTCAATACATTTGTATGTGTTTTCTTAAATATTTCCTAATTATCTATTAAAAGTTATAAGGATCATTTAAAGATAATTTTGAGGTCCAAATGTTCTCTTTCTCATTTGTTCCTCCCACCTCCTTAAGAAGGCAAGTAATTTAATAACAATTATACATGTGAAGTCATGCAAAATATATTTCTGTATTAGCCAGTTTGCAAGAGGAAACACAGTCCAAAACAAAAATAAAAACAAAACAACCACAAAACCAAATAAAGTTTTAAAAAGCATGCTTCGATCTGCTTTCTGAAGTCATTAGTTTTGTCTCATGAAGTAGATAGCATTTTCATCATAGATATTTTAGATTTGTCTTGGTTCATTGTCTTGAACAGAGTAGATAAGTCTTTCACAACTGATGATCCTTATGTTACTGTTATTGTTAATAATGTTCTCCTAATTCTGCTTACTTCACTTTACCTCAGTTTATAAGTCTTCCCAGGATTCTCTGAAATCATTCTCTTTAGGAGTAATCCTTTCTTATAGCTCCAGAACAGAAAGTGAGACTGATGATTTTGTTTAACCTTTGCTTACGTAAATCCAATTAATTTATATATCATGCTATCATTTCCTCAATGTCATGGTTGTCTTTGAGAATGAAGAACAAACAACAACATTACACAACTGTCTTCCAGCCTTGTTCAGCAATTCCCCAATTGATGGGCATTGCCTTGATTTACAATTCTTTTCCACCACAAAAAAAGAGTTATAATAAACATTTCTGTATAAATAATTCATTTCTCCTTTGTCTTGATCTTTTTGGTATACAGATGCAATATACCACTGTATTGCTGGGTCAAAATGTATGAAATGTTTTATAACTTTACAATAATAGTTTTTCAAAATATCACCAGGAAGATTGGACTAGTTCATGACTCCACCAACAATGTATTATTGTCTTAAATAATCTAAATCCCATCCAGTACTTATTATTCTCCTTTTCTGTCATGGTAGCTAATCTGATAGGTATGAGGTGGTATCTTAGAGTTGTTTAAATTAGCATTTCTCATTTAGAAAAAAATTTTCACATAATTGTTGATAATTTTGATTCCTTCTTCTGAAAACTGCATGTTCATATTCTTTGATCACTTATTAGTTTGGGAATGATCTTTCATAAATTTGGCTAAATGTCCCATATATGAGAAATGAGCATTCTCTTAAAGAAACTTTATAAAATCTCACCTTCCCCAGTTTCCTATTTTGTTTCTAATTTGGCTGCATTAATTTTGTTTCTGTAAAAAGCATTTTAATTTCAGCTAATAAGAATCACCCATTTTGTTTTCCATGATATTCTCTGCCTCTTGTTTGCTCATAAACACTTCCATTTTCTTAACAGATATCTAATAGACATGTATTGCCATGCTCTGCTAATTCACTTACGATCACCCTTTATATGTGTATCATTGATGCACTTTGATCTTATCTTGGTATATGGTGTGAAATGTTGCTCTATGTTTAGTTTCTGACAAACTACCTTCTAGTTTTTCCAACAATTTTAGTCATGTGGTGATTTATTCACCACAATTTTTAGATCTTTCTTTTTATTAAACTATATTATAATCATTTATTATTTTACATTGTATACCAATTCTATTCTATTGATTTATCACTTTTTTTTTCTTAGAGAGTACCAAATTGTTTTGAGAATTACTTCCTTTCTTTCCTTTTCTTTAATTAAAGCTTTTTATTTTAAAAACATGTGCATGGATAATTTTCAACATTAAACCTTGCAAAACCTTGTGTTGCAATTTTTCCCTTCCCTTCCCTTCACTCCCTCCCCTTGACAGTAAGTAATTCAAAATACATTAAACATGTTCAATTCTTCTATAAATATTTTCATAATTATCATGTTGTGCAAGAAAAATCAGATCAAAAAGGAAAAAAAAAAAGATAAAGAAAACAAAAGCAAGCAAACAACAAAAAGAGTAAAAATACTATGGTATTCACACTCAGTTCCCACAGTTCTCTTTCTGTTTGTAGATGGCTTTCTCCATCACAAAACCATAGGAATTGGCCTGGATCATCTCATTAGAATTAAACATCAGAATTAATCATTTTATGATCTTGCTATTGTCATGTACATTAATCTCCTGGTTCTGCTCAGTACACTTAGTGTGTATATATATATATATATATATATATATATATATATATATATATATATATATATATAATGTTTCTCCAGGTCTCTCTGAAATCATCCTGCTGATCATTTCTTAGAGAACAGTAATATTCCGTAGCACTGTTAAACCATGACTTATTCAGGCATTCTCCAACTGAAGGACATCCACTCAGTTTCCATTTTCTTGCCTGTACATTTTTGCCACAAAAATTTTTTGCACAAACTGGTACCTTTCCTTCTTTGGGATACAAACCCAGTAGAAACACTGCTGGATCAAAGGGTATGCACAGTTTGATAGACATTTGGGGATAGTTCCAAATTGCTCCTGAGAATAGTTAAATCAAGTCACAACTCCACCAACAATGTATTAGTGTCCCAGTGTTCTCATATCCCTTCCAACATTTGTCATTATCTGTTTCTGTCATCTTAATCAATTTGAGAAGTGTATAGTGGTGCCTCATAGTTCTCTTAATTTGTTTTTGTCTGATGAATAGTGATTTAAAGCACCTTTTCATATGACTAGAAGTGGCTTTAATTTCTTCATCTGAAAATTATCTGTTCATATCCTTTGAACATTTATCAATTGGAGAATGGCTTGAATTCTTCTAAAGTTGTCAATACTCTCTATATTTTAGAAATGAAGTCTTTATCTGAATCTTTGAATGTAAATTTTTTTCTCAGTTTATTGCTTCTCTTTAAATCTTGTTTGCATTAGTCTTGTTGGTAAAAAAAAAAAAAAAAAAAAAACTTTTTAAATTAATATAACCTAAATTATACATTTTGTATTCAATAATGTGCTCCAAATCTTCTTTGGCCACAAATGCCTTACTTCTCCACATATCTGAGAAGTAAATTACTCTTTGTTCTTTGAATTTGCTTATATCACTCTTTATATCTAAATCGTGTTCCCATTTCAACTTTATTTTGGTATAGGATGTTAAGTGTGGGGCAGTGCCTATTTGCTGCCATACTAATTTCCAATCTTCCCAGTAGATTTTATCAAATAGTAAGTTCTTATTCCGAATGCTAGAATCTTTGGGGTTGTCAAATATTATGTTACTATAATATTTGACTATTTTGTCCTGTGAACCTAACCTATTCCTCTAATCAACAACTCTATTCTTAGCCAGTATCTAATGGTTTTGATGACCACAGCTTTATAAGATAATTTTACATCTAGTACAGGTAAGCCACCTTCATTTGCATTTTTTTATTCTTTTGAAAGTCTTGATTTTTTCTTCTTCCAGATCAACTTTGCTATTAATTTTTTTAGCTCTATAAAATAATTTCTTGGGGGTTTGATTGGTATGGCACTGAATAAATAGATGAATTTAGATACTATTGTCATTTTTATTACATTTGCCTAGCCTACCCATAAGCACTTGGTATTTTTCCTATTAATTATATTTGACTTTATTTGTGTGGAAAATGTTCTGTAGATGGGTTTATATAGTTCCAGACTTTGTCTTGGCAGGTAAACTCCTAAATATTTTATATCATTGACAATTATTTTAAATGAAATTTCTCTTTATATCTCTTGCTGTTGGACTTGATTGGTAATATCTAAAAATGCTTATGATTCATGTTGACTTATTTTATATCCTCCAACTTTGCTAAAGTTGTAAATTGTTTCTATTAGTATTTTAGTTGATTCTATATGGTTTTCTATGTATTCAGTTATATTATCTGTATAGAGTCATAATTTTGTTTCCTCATTATCTACTCTAATTCATTTAATCTCTTTTTCTACTTTTTATTGCCAAAGCTAACATTTCCAATAAAATATTGAATAGTAATGGTGAGAGTATCCTTGTTTCATTCTGATCTTATTGGGAATGGCTATAGTCTGTCCCCATTACATGTGATGATTGATGAGGGTTTTAAATAGATACTGCTAATCATTTTATGAAAAACCCATTTCATCTTATATTTTCTAATGTTTATTTTTTTTAATAGGAATGGGTTTTGGATTTTATCAGCTGCTTTTTCTGCATCTATTGAAATAATCATATAATTTTTGTTAGTTTGGTTACTGAGATAGTCAATTATTCTAATAATTTTCCTAATATTGAACCAGTCCTGCATTCCTGGTATTCATTCTACTTGGTCAAAGTGTTATCCTGGGATGATTTTCTGTAATATTTTTGCTAATATTTTGTTCAAGATTTTTGCATGAATATTGGTGAATAATTTTCTTTCTTTGTTTTCATCCTACATGGTGTATCAGTATCATCTCTGTGTGATCTTAAAAAAAATATGGTAGCACTCCTTCTTTCCCTATTTTTTCAAATAGTTTGTATAGTGTTGGAATTAATTATTCTTTAACTACTTGGTGGAATTCACATGTAAATCCATCTGGCCCTTGAGATTTTTTCTTAGGAAGTGGATTCATAACTTTTTCTATTTATTTTTCTAAAGTGGGACTATTTAAGAAATTTATTTCTTCTTTTGCTTTTTTGTAGGTATGCTTCAATTTCACTTAGATTATTAAATTTATTAACATGTAGTTGGGCAAAATAATTTCTAATTATTGCTTTAATTTCCTCTTCATTGGCGGAAAATTCTCTCTTTTCATTTTTGAGACTAACAATTTGATTTTCTTCTTTCCTTTTTCTAATCAAATTAGCTAAAACTTTATCTATTTTGTTGGGTTTTTTCCCCATAAAACCAACTTTTAGTTTTTTTCTAATTAATTAAATTTTTTTTCTTTCAATTTTTCTGATTTCCCCTTTTATTTTCAAAATTTCAAACTTAGTATTTAATTGGAGATTTTTAATTTGTTCTTTTTTTCTAGCTTTTTTAGTTTCCCTATAGGGTGAGGCAATTTTCTCTGTGAAGCTAAATGTCTGATATTCTCTCTTTGAGTCAAATCTGATGTGAGTAAGGTTCACACAATGTCATGCATCTCCCTTCTTTCTCTCAATTTTAATACATTTTCTTTACCTCTTCATGACATGTAATTTACCCTATTTTACATGCATTATCCTCTTATTCATTTTAATCTCCATTTTTCTTCTACCTTCTTTTTATATCATCACAATAAAATAAAATTATACCTGTACCCTCTTAGTATACCCGTAAGAGAGATATAGATCTCAAGAATTAATAATTTCATTTTCCAAAATAAGGATGTAAGCTTTTCAACTTTTAAAAGAAAGTTATTTTTTTCACTCCTTTTTAACTTTTAATGATTCTCTTGACTTCTGTATTTGAAGATAAAATATTTTGTTTAGCTCATTAGAAGTAAGTGAAATTTACCTGTTTCATTGAATATTCATCTTTTTCCCTGAAAGATAATATTTAATTTTAGTTGATTCTTTACTGAAATCCTAATTCCTTTGCCTTTCAGAATATCAGATTCTAGACCCTTTTATCCTTTGAAGTAGAAGCTGCTAGGCCCTGGGTAATCTTGATTGTGGCTCCTCAATATTTGGATTGTTTCTTTGTGATTGCTTGCATTATTTTCTACTTGATCTGAGAATTCTGAAATTTAGCTACAAAGTTCTTTGGAGTTTACATTTGGGGAGTTCTTTAAGAAGGTGATTAGTGAATTCTTTCAATGATATCTCAATGATATCTTACCCTCCAGTTCTAGAACATCAAGGCAGTTTTCTTTCATTATTTCCTAAAAGATGATGTTTTGGCTTTTTTTTTTTTTTCATCATGCTTTTCAAATACTCCAATAATTATTTAGATTTTCTCTCTTAGATTTATTTTCCATGTCAATTGTTTTTCCAATGAGATGTTTTACATTTTCTTCTATTTTTCATTTTTTTTTGTTTTTTGTGTGAATTATACTTGAAATCATATTGAATCATTCACATCCATTTGTGCAATTCTAATTTTTAGTGAATTATTTTCTTCAGCTATCTTTGTTATCTCTTATTGAATATGGTCAATTGAACTTTTAGATTAGGTGTTGTGTTCATTGGATTTTTTTTTTTTCATTTCACAAATTCTGTTTTTCAATGAATTGGTTTCCTTTTTAAATCCATTTTTAGTAAAGAGTTATATGCTTTTACTTTTTCATCAAATGCATTTTATGAGGATTTTTTGTTTTTTTCCACTTCATCAAATATATTTTATGAGGAGTTATATGATTTTTCCATTTCACTAAATCTATTTTTAGGAAGTTTTCTTCAGATAATTTCTGTCTTTCATTTTCCAAACTCTCTTACAAAGCTCTTATTTCCTTTCCCCATTTTAAAAACTTTCTTTTAAGATCCTTTTTGAATTCTTTCAAGATAGCTTTGTGAGATGAGGACCAATTCACATCACCCTTTCTAGCTTCAACTGGAGACAATCTGCCTGTAGGATCTGCTCTCTTTGTCTATAAAAGCTATTTATAAACAGAGTTCTTTTTGCATTTTTGCTCATTTTTTTTTTAAAGGTTGAGGTCTACTCTTAGGATAAAGAGGAAATTGTCCTAAGCTTCATTTGCAGGCAACAGTAGCTTTATACTGCTCTAGGCCCAGTGCTGCAGTTTATTCCAGTGATGGGTGTGGCCAAGACCTGAATTATTCTGGGCTTTAGAGGCTCACTATTTACCTTTTGTATTTGTGTTGGATATCTCAGAGCTAATCTGACAATTCCACTGACATGACAGAGTAGCCAATGCTGCTATATTTTGGGTAAGAACCTCCTGGTAGATTCCCTGGTACAAGGATGCCACACTACCCTGGATCCCTGTGCTGTACCAACATTCAGCTGCCTTCTTCCACATCCAGTGAAAACAGATATTTACTGAAGTTCTTCCAAAATATTTTTTGCTGGAAATTTGTTACACTCCAAATATTTGGGTATTCTATCACTAAAACTAGTTCAGAGGCTTGATTTGGTAGTGATATGAGGAATGCCGGAAGAGATTAGATAGAGACTTATTTTCTCTCCTCCATCTGGGCTCCATCCCCTGATTACTTCTTTTTTATCATAATTAATGTTTTATTTTTCCCAATTACAAGTAAAACCAATTTTAATTTTTTTTAATTTTGACCTTCAAATTATTTTTTGTCTTCTACTCCTCATTGAGAAGTAAAAGTAGTTTGACATATATTATACATGCGTAATCATGTAAGTTAGTATTTGAAAGAAATGATAAAACACCCCAAGAAAAATAAAGAAAAGTATCTTTGATCTGCATTCAGGTTCTACGAGTTCTTTCTAGGGAAAAGGACAAAATCTTTCATCATATGTTCTTTTTTTAAATTAATTTTATAATTATAAAAATTTTTGACAATACATATGCATAGGTAATTTTTTACAACATTATCCCTTGTACACCGTTTTGTTCCAAATTTTTCCCCTCCTTCCCTCCACCCCCTCCCCTAGATGGCAGGCATTCCCATACATATTAAATATCTTATAGTATATCCTAGGTACAATATATATGTGCAGAACCAAATTTTGTTGTTGTTGTTGTTGTTGCAAAGGAACAATTGGATTGGAAGGTAAAAATAATCTGGGGAGAAAAACAAAAAATGCTAACAGTTAACACTCATTTCCCAGTGTTCCTTTTCTAGGTGTAGCTGATTCTGTCCATCATTGATCAATTGGAATTGGATTAGCTCTTCTCTATGTTGAAGATATCCACTTCCATAAGAATGCATCCTCACATAGTATCACTATTGAAGTATATAATGATCTCCTAGTTCTGCTCGTTTCACTCAGCATCAGTTGATGTAAGTGTCTCCAAGCCCCTTTGTATTCCTCCTGTTGGTCATTTCTTACAGAACAATAATATTCCGTAACATTCATATATCATAATTTATCCAACCATTCTCCAATTGATGGACATCCGTTCATTTTCCAGTTTCTAGACACTACAAAAAGGGCTGCCACAAACATTTTGGCACATACATGTTCCTTTCCCTTCTTTAGTATTTCCTTGGGATATAAGTCCAGTAGTAGTAGGGCTGGGTCAAAGGGTATGCACATTTTGATAACTTTTGGGGCATAATTCCAGATTGCTCTCCAGAATGCTTGGATTCTTTCACAACTCCACCAACAATGCAACAGTGTCCCAGTTTTCCCACAGTCCCTCCAACATTCATCGTTATTTGTTCCTGTTATCTTAGCCAATCTGACAGGTGTGTAATGATATCTCAGAGTTGTCTTAATTTGCATTTCTCTGATCAATAGTGATTTGGAACACTCTTTCATATGAGTGGAAATAATTTTAATTTCATTATCTGAAAATTGTCTGTTCATATCTTTTGACCATTTATCAATTGGAGAATGGCTTGATTTCTTATAAATTAAAGTCAATTCTCTGTATATTTTGGAGATGAGGCCTTTATCAGAACTTTCAACTGTAAAAATGTTTTACCAATTTGTTACTTCTCTTCTAATCTTGTTTGCATTAGTTTTGTTTGTGCAGAAACTTTTTAATTTGGTGTAATCAAAATGTTCTATTTTTTGATCAATAATGGTCTCTAGTTCTCCCTTGGACACAAACTCCTTCCTCCTCCACAAGTCTGAGAGATAAACCATCCCATGTTCCTCCAATTTATTTATGATTTCATTCTTTATGCCTAAATCTTGGACCCATTTTGATCTAATCTTAGTATGTGGTGTTAAATGTGCGTCCATGCCTAGTTTCTGCCATACTAATTTCCAGTTTTCCCAGCAGTTTTTGTCAAATAATGAATTCTTATCCCAATATTTGGGATCTTTGGGTTTGTCAAATACTAGATTGCTATTTTTATTCCCTATCTTTCCCTGTGAACCTAACCTATTCCACTGATCAACTAGTCTATATCTTAGCCAATACCAAATGGTTTTGGTGACTGTTGCTTTATCATACAGTTCTAGATCAGGTACAGCTAGACCACTTTCACTTAATTTTTTTTTCATTACTTCCCTAGAAATTCTTGACCTTTTGTTGTTACATATGAATTCTGTTGTTATTTTTTCTAGGTCATTAAAATAGTTTCTTGGGAGTCTGATTATTTTGTATCCTGCAACTTTGCTAAAATTCTGAATTATTTCTAATAGCTTTTTAGCAGAGTCTTTGGTGTTCTCTAAGTATACCCTCATGTCATCTGTGAAAAGTGATAATTTGATTTCCTCATTTCCTACTCTAATTCCTTGAATCTCTTTCTCGACTCTTATTGCCGAGGCTAGAGTTTCTAGTACTATATTGAATAGTAATGGTGATAGTGGGCAACCTTGTTTCACTCTTGATCTTACAGGGAAAGGTGCTAGTTTATCGCCATTACATATGATGTTTACTGAAGGTTTTAATTATATGCTTGTTATTATTTTAAGAAATAGTCCATTTATTCCTATACTCTCAAGAGTTTTTAGTAGGAATGGATGTTGGATTTTATCAAATGCTTTTTCTGCATCTATTGCAATGATCATATGGTTTTTGTTAATTTGGTTATTTATATAGTGTTGATTATGCTAATAGTTTTCCTAATTTGGTTATTTATATAGTGTCGATTATGCTAATAGTTTTCCTAACATTGAACCAGCCCTTCATTCCTGGTATAAGTCCCACTTGGTCATAGTGTGTTATGCTGGGAATGATTTTCTGTAGTCTTTTTGCTAACATTTTATTTAAGATTTTAGCATCAACATTCACATTCATTATGGAGATTGGTCTATAATTTTCTTTCTCAGTTTTCAGCTTACCTGGTTTAGGTATCAGTACCATGTCTGTGTCATAAAAGGAATTTGTCAGGACTCCTTCAATCCCTATTTTTTTCAAATAATATATATAGCATTGGAATTAGTTGTTCTTTAAATGTTTGGTAGAAGTCACATGTAAATGCATCTGGTCCTGGGGATTTTTTCTTACGGAGTTGGTTAATAGCTTGTTTTATTTCTTTTTTTGAAATGGGACTGTTTAGACTATTTACTTCTTCCTCTGTTAATCTGGGCAAGGTATATTATTGAAAGTATTCTTCTATTTCACATAAATCATCAAATTTATTGGCATAAAATTGAGCAAAGTAGCACCTAACTATTGTTCTAATTTTCTCTTCATTAGTGGTGAGTTCTCCCCTTTCATTTTTAAGACTAACAATTTGCTTTTCCTCTTTCCTTTTTTAAATCATATTTACTATGGGTTTGTCTATTTTGTTGGTTTTTTCATAGAACCAACTCTTAGTTTTATTAATTAATTCAATAGTTTTTTTACTTTCAATTTTATTAATCTCACCTTTTATTTTTAGAATTTCAAGTTTCGTGTTTGTCTGGGGGTTTTTAATTTTTTCCTTTTCTAGCATTTTTAGTTCTAAGCCCAATTTGTTGACCTTTTCTTTCTCTATTTTATGCAAGTAGGCCTCTAGAGATATAAAACTTCCCCTTATTTCTGCTTTGTCTATATCCCACACATTTGGTCTCATTATTATCATTTTCTTGGGTGATGTTATTAATTATGTCTATGATTTGTTGTTTTACCCAAACATTCTTTAGTATAAGATTATTTAGTTTCCAATTATTTTTTGGTCTATTATCCCTGGCTTTTTATTAAATGTAATTTTCATTGCATTGTGGTCTGAAAAGGATTCATTTACTTTTTCTGCCTTACTGCATTTGATTTTGAGGTTTTTATGTCCTAGTATATGATCAATTTTTGTATAGGTTCCATGAACTGCTGATAAGAATGTGTTCTCCTTTCTGTCTCCATTTAGCTTTCGCCAAAGATCTATCATATCAAACTTTTCTGGTATTCTATTTACCTCTTTGACTTCTTTCTTATTTATTTTGTGGTTTGATTTATCTAATTCTGAGAGTGCAAGGTTGAGATCTCCCACTATTATAGTTTTGCTGTCTATTTCTTCTTGCAGCTCTCTTAATTTCTCTTTTAAGAATTTAGATGCTGCACCACTTGGTGTGTATATGTTAAATATTGATACTGCTTCACTACACTATGCCTTTAGGAGGATATAATGCCCTTCCTTATCTCTTTTAATTAGATGAATTTTTGTTTTTGCTTGATCTGAGATGAGGATGGCTACCCATGCTTTTTTGGCTTTACCTGAAGCATAGTAGATTCTGTTCTACCCTTTTACTTTTATTTTGAATGCATCACCCTGTTTCAGGTGTGTTTCTTATAAACAACATATATTAGGATTCTGGCTTTTAATACAGTCTGCTAACTGCTTCCTCTTTATGAGGGAGTTTACCCCATTCACATTTATGTTTAGAATGACTAATTCTATATTGCTTGCCATCCTGTTAATTCCTGCTTATGCTTTTCTCCTCTCCTTCCCTCTTACCCCCCTCCCCAGTATTAAACTTGTGAACACCACTAACTTTTCAGAGCCCTCCCTTTTTAGTATCCCTCCCCCACCCTAAAGTTCCTCTTCTTTTTTTTGTCACAATTTCTGTATTCCCTTCCCCTTAGCTTACTCCTTCCCTCTCACTTTTCAATGAAATGGAAGAAGTTTTACCATAAATCAAATATGTCTATTGATACACACTATGTTCATCTCTGTCCTTTCTTTCTCTCAGATATAATAGGTTACCTTTGCCTCTTCATGAGATGTAGTACCACCACTTTACCCTTTTTTATGTTATAATTTCCTTTCCACCTTTAGTTTCTAGGATAAATTATACATGTGTTCTTAGTTCTCAAGATTTCTTTTTGCCTTTTTAGAAATCTCTTGAGTTCTGTATTTGAAGATCAAACATTTTGTGTAGATATGTTTTTTTTTCATCAAGAATAGATGGAATTGGGGGAAGCTAGGTAGTACAGTAGATAGAGCACCAGCCTTGAATTTAGGAGGACTTGAGTTCAAATCTGGTCTCAGACACTTAACACTTCCTAGCTGTGTGATCCTGGGCAAGTCACTTAACCCCAGCCTGGAGGAAAAAAACAAACAAACAAACAAACAAACAAACAAAAAACTGATGGAATCATTTATTTCATTAAATGTCCATCTTCCATGGACTCTAGAAAAAGATGCTTATTTTTGCTGCGTAAGTTATTCTTGGTTGCATACCAAGTTGCTTAGCCTTTTGGAATATCATATTCCAGACCCTTCATTTTTTTAATGTGGATGCTGCTAGATCCTGGGTTATCCTTATTGTGGCTCCTCCATACCTGAATAGCTTTTTTCTTTTTTCTTTTTTTCTTTAATTTTATAATTATAAAATTTTTTTTGCCAGTATATATGCATGAGAATTTTTTTTTTATAACATTATCCCACTCCCTCTACTCCCTCCCCTAGATGACAGGGAATCCCATAGAGTTTACATGTGTGACAGTATAACCAAGATACAATATATGTGTGGAAATCCAATTTTCTTGTTGGATTAAGTATTGGATTTCAAAGGTATAAGTAACCTGGGTAGATAGACAGTAGTGCTAATAGTTTACATTCAATCCCCAGTGTACCTTCCCTGGGTGTAATTGTTTCTGTTCATCATTGATTAACTGGAAGTGAGTTGGATCTTTATGTTGAAGATATCCACTTCCATCAGAATATATCTTCATACAGTATTGTTGTTGAACTGTATAGTGATCTTCTGATTCTGCTCATTTAACTCAGCATCAATTCAAGTAAGTCTCTACAAATCTTTCTGAATTCATCCTTCTGGTCATTTCTTACAGAGCAATAATATTTCATAACATTCATATACCATAATTTACCCAACCATTCTCCAATTGATGCACATACATTCATTTCCCAGTTTCTAGCCACTACGAAAAGAGCTGCCACAAACATTTTGGCACATACAGGTCCCTTTCCCCTCTTTAGTATTTCTTTGGGATATAAGCCCAGTAGTAGCACTGCTGGATCAAAGGGTATGCACATCTTGATAACTTTTTGGGCATAGTTCCAGATTGCTCTCCAGAATGGCTGGGTTCTTTCACAACTCCACCAACAATGCATCAGTGTCCAATTTTCCCACATCCCCTCCAATATTCATCATTATTTCTTCCTGTCATCTTAGCTAATCTGACAGGCGTGTAGTGGTATCTCAGAGTTGTCTTAATTTGCATTTCTCTGATCAGTAGTGATTTGGAACACTCTTTCATATGAGTGGATATAGTTTCAATTTCATCATCTGAAAATTGTCTGTTCATATCCTTTGACCATTTATCAATTGGAGAATCGTTTGATTTCTTATAAATTAGGGTCAGTTCTCTATAAATTTTGAAAATGAGACCTTTGTGAGAACCTTTAACTGTAAAAATATTTCCCCAATTTGTTACTTCCCTTCTAATCTTGTTTGCATTAGTATTGTTTCTACAGAAACTTTTTAGTTTGATGTAATCAAAATCTTCTATTTTGTGATCAATAATGATCTCTGGTTGTCCTCTGGTCATAAATTCCTTCCTCTTCCACATGTCTGAGAGGTAGACTATCCTCTGTTCTTCTATTCTATTTATGATCTCACTGAATTGCTTTTTTCTAGCAGCTTCCAATATTTTTTCCTTTGTCTGATGGTTCTTGTACTTGGCCAATATATTTTTTGGCATTTTGATTTTAGGGTCACTTTCAGTAGGTTATTGATGAATTTTTTCAATGTCTATTTTACCCTCTGTTTCCAAAATGTCTAGGCAGTTCTCTTTGATATTTTCCTGGAAAATAGTTTCCAGGCTCTTTTTTTCCTCACATTTTTCAAGGAGTCTGATTATTCTCAAATTGTCTCTCTTGGATCTGTTTTCCAGGTCTGTTGTCTTTCCAATAAGGTACTTGACATACTTTTCAATTTTTTCGTTTTTGTGGTTTTGCTTGACTACTTCTTTGTTTTTGAGTCATCCATTTCTACTTGTTCAAGTCTAATTTTCAATGATGTATTTTCTTCACTCATTTTTTTTTTTATATCTTTTTGTAATTGTCCAATTGAGTTTTTAAGTGAGTTTTTTTCCTTCTATGGAATTTTTTTTTCCATTTCACCCATTTTATTTTTTACAGAGCTGTTTTATTTTTCCAGCTCACTAATCCTGTTTTCCTTAGAGTTGTTTTTTTTCTTTTCTAATTCACTAATTTTGTTTTTCAATAATTTGATTTCTTTATCTACTCTGTCTTTAAATGCATGGGATGACTTCTCCAGATACTCTTACCAAGCTTCCCTTTCCTTTTCCAATTTCTCTTCTAGCTCTCTTGTGAGAGCCTTTTTGATTTCCTCTATGAGAATCTTATGTATTGAAGAGTAGATCATATCCCTCTTAGGGGATTCCTCTGGAGACAATCTGCTTTTAGTCTCCTCAGTGTTTCAAGTCTGCTCTCTCTCCATACAGAAGCTGTCAATGGTTTAAGCCCTTTTAAATTTTTTGTTCATTTTGTTAGAGTGGGAATCAAAGAAAACAAATTGACAAGAGAAACAATTGGTCTGTTTTTTGGGGGATGGGGCTGGATGGTGTTACCAGGCTTTCTCTACAGCCTGCAGGAGACAGCAGTGAGGCACTAACAGGACAGCGATGGCTGTGCTGAGTCTGCTCTCTGAGGCTCTAAGACTGTGCTGAGTCACTCCAGGTGGGGGTAGGGGTGGCTGGGTCCAGAGAGATGCTAGCTTTTCGGGGTTTTATTCTTCACCTGCGGTGTTTACACCCTCTCTGCTGCTCCTGGCTTTCTGCCAAGATGGAATATCCACACTGTGGTAAAAGTCTTTTAGAAGAAATTGAAGATATCTCACCCCTCTCCTGTCCAGTCTAAGCTGTGTGAGCTTCCTGTCTCGCTCTGCCTGCCTGCCCTCGGTCTGGGCCCCGTCTGTTCATCCCCTCCCCAGAGCAAACACAGACCTTCTCTGGCGAATATCAAGGATGTCTTCTGTTGGTGATTATTTGTGGGTTTCTTTTCTGGTCAAGCATTAATTCTGAGGCTTGTCAGGAAGTAAGTCCTGAGAGAAACCGCGGAGCTCCAGCAGCTGTCTGCCTCCACAACATCATCTTGGCTGGAAGTCTCTCATCATATGTTCTACAGAATTATCTTGGATCATTATATTGTTGTGATTAGCTAAATTATTCAACTTATATCATCATACAATCCTGCTGCTGTCACATACAATGTTCTCCTAATTTTGCTCATTACACTGTGCATCTGTTACAATAAATCTTCCCAGATTTTCTGAGAGCCTCCTGCTCACCATTTCTTAAAGCACAATAGTATTTCATTATAATCATATACAACTGGTTCAGCTATTCTCCAATTGATGGACATTCCTTCAGTTTAAAAATTTTTGTCACCATCTAAAAAAGCTGTTGTCCTTTTGCTTTTTGTTTTTCTCTTCAAGATACGGACCTAGTTGTAGCATTACTTGGTCAAAAGGTACATAATTTTTGAGCTCTTTGGGCATGGTTTCAAATTCCCCAGAATAACTGAATTAAGATACACTTTAACCAATAGTACATTAGTGTTTTAATTTTACCACATACCCTTCAACTTTTGTTATTTTCCTTTTATGTCATATTAGCCAATCTGACAGTTTTGAGGTAGAGCTCAAATTTTTTTTTTTAATTTTTTATTATATATATATTTTTATAATATTATCCCTTGTATTCATTTTTCCAAAATATGCCCCCCTTCCTCTATTCCCTCCCCCCGATGACAGGCAATCCCGTACATTTTACATGTGTTACAATATAGTCTAGGTACAATACATGTGTGTGAATATCATTTTCTTGTTGCACAATAAACATTAGAGTCCGAAGGTACATGCAACCTGGGCAGACAGATATTAGTGCTAACAATTTACATTCACTTCCCAGTATTTCTTCTCTGGGTGTAGCTACCTCTGTCCATCATTGATCAACTGGAAGTGAGTTGGATCTTCTTTATGTTGAAGATTTCCACTTCCATCAGAATACATCCTCATACAGTATTGTTGTTGAAGTGTACAGTGATCTTCTGGTTCTGCTCATTTCACTCAGCATCAGTTGATTTAAGTCTCTCCAAGCCTCTCTGTATTCCTCCTGCTGGTCATTTCTTACAGAGCAATAATATTCCATAACCTTCATATACCACAATTTACCCAACCATTCTCCAACTGATGGACATCCATTCATCTTCCAGTTTCTAGCTACAACAAAAAGAGTTGCCACAAACATTTTGGCACATATATGTCTCTTTCCGCTCTTTAGTATTTCTTTGGGATATAATCCCAGTAGTAGCGCTGCTGGGTCAAAAGGTATGCACAGTTTGATAACTTTTTGGGCATAATTCCAGATTGCTCTCCAGAATGGCTGGATTCTTTCGCAACTCCACCAGCAATGTATTAGTGTCCCAGTTTCCCCACATCCCCTCCAACATTCATCATTATTTGTTCCTGTCATCTTAGCCAATCTGACAGGTGTGTAGTGGTATCTCAGAGTGGTCTTAATTTGCATTTCTCTGATCAGTAGTGATTTGGAACACTCTTTCATGTGAGTGGATATAGTTTCAATTTCTTCCTCTGAGAATTGTCTGTTCATATCCTTTGACCATTTATCAATTGGAGAATGGTTTGGTTTCTTATAAATTTGGGTCAGTTCTCTATATATTTTGGAAATGAGGCCTTTGTCAGAAACTTTGTTTTTAAAAATATTTTCCCAATTTGTTATTTCCATTCTAATCTTGTTTGCATTAGTATTATTTGTACAGAAACTTTTTAGTTTGATGTAATCAAAATCTTCTATTTTGTGATCAATAATGATCTCTAGTTCTCCTCTGGTCATAAATTCCTTCCTCCTCCACAAGTCTGAGAGGTAGATTATCCTCTGTTCCTCTAATCTATTTATTATCTCCCTCTTTATGCCTAAATCATGGACCCATTTTGATCTTATCTTGGTATATGGTGTTAAGTGTGGATCCATATCTAATTTCTGCCATACTAATTTCCAGTTTTCCCAACAGTTTTTTCCGAATAATGAATTTTTATCCCTAATGTTGGTATCTTTGGGTTTGTCAAAGATTAGGTTGCTGTATCCTTTTTTGTCCTTTGTATCTAATCTGTTCCACTGATCTACCGGTCTATTTCTTAGCCAGTACCAAATGGTTTTGGTGACTGCTGCTATATAATATAGCTTTAGATCAGGTACACTTAGACCACCTTCCTCTGAGTTTTTTTTTCATTAGTTCCCTTGCAATTCTCGACCTTTTATTCTTCCATATGAATTTTGTTGTTATTTTTTCTAGGTCATTGAAGTAGTTTCTTGGGAGTCTGATTGGTATAGCACTAAATAAATAGATTAGTTTGGGGAGTATTGTCATCTTTATTATATTCGCTCAGCCTATCCAAGAGCACTGAATGTCTTTCCAATTATTTAAATCTGATTTTATTTTTGTGGCAAGTGTTTTGTAATTTTTCTCGTATAATTCCTGACTTTTCTTTGGTAGGTGGATTCCCAAATACTTTATACTCTCAACATTTGTTTGGAATGGAATTTCTCTTTGTATCTCTTGCTGTTGCATTTTGTTAGTGATATATAAAAATGCCGAGGATTTATGTGGATTTATTTTGTATCCTGCCACTTTGCTGAAATTTTGAATTATTTCTAGTAGCTTTTTAGCAGAGTCTTTGGGGTTCTCTAAGTATACCATCATGTCATCTGCAAAAAGTGACAGTTTAATTTCCTCATTTCCTACTCTAATTCCTTGAATCTCTTTCTCGGCTCTTATTGCCGAGGCTAGCGTTTCTAGTACTATATTGAATAGTAATGGTGATAGTGGGCAACCTTGTTTCACTCCTGATCTTACTGGGAAAGGTTGCAGTTTATTTCTATTGCATATTATGCTTACTGAAGGTCTTAAATATATGCTCCTGATTATTCTAAGGAATAGTCCATTTATTCCTATATTCTCAAGAGTTTTATTAGGAATGGATGTTGGATTTTGTCAAATGCTTTTTCTGCATCTATTGAGATGATCATATGGTTCTTATTAATTTGATTATTAATATGGTCAATTATATTAATAGTTTTCCTAATATTAAACCAGCCCTGCATTCCTGGAATAAATCCTACTTGATCATAGTCTATTATCCTGGAGATGATTTTCTGAAGTCTTTTTGCTAATATCTTATTTAAGATTTTAGCATCAATATTCATTAAGGAGATTGGTCTATAATTTTCTTTCTCAGTTTTCGATTTACCTGGTTTAGGTATCAGTACCATGTCTGTGTCATAAAAGGAGTTTGGTAGGACTCCTTCATCCCCTATTTTTTCAAATAATTTATATAACATTGGGACTAATTGTTCTTTAAATGTTTGGTAGAATTCACATGTGAATCCATCTGGCCCTGGGGATTTTTTCCTGGGGAGTTGATTAATAGCTTGTTCTATTTCTTTTTCTGAAATGGGACTATTTAAGCAATTTATCTCCTCCTCTGTTAATCTAGGAAGGCTATATTTTTGGAGGAAGTTATCCATTTCACTTAAATTATCAAATTTATTGGCATAAAGTTGGGCAAAGTAACTCCTTATTATTTCTCTAATTTCCTCTTCATTGGTGGAAAGATCCCCCTTTTCATTTGTAAGACTATCAATTTGATTTTCCTCTTTCTTTTTTTTGATCAAATTTACCAAAGATTTATCTATTTTATTGGCTTTTTCATAAAACCAACTCTTGGTTTTATTTATTAATTCAATAGTTTTTTTACTTTCAATATTATTGATTTCTCCTTTTAATTTTTGTATTTCAAGTTTAATTTTTGGTTGGGGGTTTATAATTTGGTCTTTTTCTAGCCTTTTAAGTTGTAAGCCCAATTCGTTAATCTTCTTTTTCTCTATTTTCTTCAGATAAGCCTCTAAAGATATAAAATTTCCCCTTATTACTGCTTTAGCTGCATCCCAAAGATTTTGATATGATGTCTCATCATTGTCATTATCTTGGGTGAAATTGTTAATTGTTTCTATAATTTGCTCTTTCACCCAGTCATTCTTTAAGATGAGATTATTCAGTTTCCAATTACTTTTTGGTCTATTTACCCCTTACTTTTTACTGAATGTAGCTTTTCTTGAATTGTGATCTGAGAAGAAGGCATTTATTATTTCTGCTTTCCTACATTTAATTTTGAGATCTTTATGTCCTAATATATGGTCTATTTTTGAATAGGATCCATGAACTGCTGAGAAGAAAGTATATTCCTTTCTATTTTCATTCAGTTTTCTCCAAAGGTCTATCATACCTAGTTTTTCTAATGTTCTATTTACTTTTTTAATTTCTTTCTTGTTTGTTTTGTGGTTTGATTTGTCTAAATCTGAGAGTGCAAGGTTGAGATCTCCCACTATTATAGTTTTACTGTCTATTTCTTCTTGCAGTTCTCTTAACTTTTCCTTTAGAAAGTTAGATGCTATACAACTTGGTGCATATATGTTTAGTATTGATATGGCTTCATTATTTATGCTACCTTTTAGCAGGATATAGTTGCCTTCCTTATCTTTTTTAAAGAGATCTACTTCTGCTTTTGCTTGATCTGAGATAAGGATAGCTACCCCTGCCCTTTTGGCTTTACCTGAAGCGTAATAGGCTCTGTTCAAACCTTCCACCTTTACTCTGTATGTATCTCCCTGCTTTAAGTGTGTTTCCTGCAGACAACATATTGTAGGTTTTTGCTTTTTGATCCAATCTGCTATCCATCTCCATTTGATGGGATCGTTCATCCCATTTACATTTACAGTCAAAATCACTAATTCTGTATTTCCTGCCATCGTATTATTCCCCAGATTATGCTTTTTCCCTTGACCCCCCTGATCCCCCTCCCCTATATTTAATCTACAGACCCCCTTGTGACGCGCAACCCTCCCTCTTTTTTTTTTTTTTTTTTTTTTTTTTTTTTTAGGATCCCTCCCCCCTCCCTCCAAGTCCCTTCACTTATTCTCCTTTTCCTTTTCCCTTTTCCTCTCCCCCCTTTTAATGAGGTGAGAGAAAATTCTCTAAAAAACAAATATGTTAATTATTTACTCTTTGAGCCTCTCCTGATGAGAGTAAGATTCACACAATGATTCTCCCCCTCACTAAGTTCCCTCAGATATGGTGTATTTTCTATGCCTCTTCCTGGGATGTAGTTTCCCTCTTTTTATCATTCCTTCCCCTTTTTCTGAACCGACCTCCTTTCCTTTACTACACCCCCCTTTTTTTCTTTTATATCAGTAAAATCAAATTATCCTTGAGTACTTTTTATATACCCAGAACAGAGTTACAGTTCTCAAGGTTTCTGTGTACCTTTTTCTGTTTCTCTTCAGTCTTGTGGATGTAGATCAAATTTTTTGTTTAAGTCTGGTTTTTTTCTTAGAAACATATAGAATTCCTCTGTTTCATTGAATGACCATCTTCTTCCATGGAAAAAGATGCTAAACTTAGCTGGGTAGTTCATTCTTGGTTGCAGTCCTTGATCTTTTGCCTTACGGAATATCAGGTTCCAGGCCCTTCTATCTTTTAATGTGGAGGCAGCCAGATCTTGGGTGACCCTTATTGTGGCACCTTGGTATTTAAATTGTTTTTTTCTAGCTGCTTGCAGGATTTTCTCCTTTGTGTGGTAATTCTGAAGCTTAGCCACTATATTCCGTGGTGTTCTTTTTTTAGGGTCTATTTCAGAAGGAGTTCGATGAATTCTTTCCACATCTACTTTCCCTTCTGTTTCTATTATCTCTGGACAGTTCTCTTTGATAATTTCCTGTAAAATAGAATCTAGGCTCTTTTTTTGGTCATAGTTTTCTGGAAGTCCAATAATCCGCAGATTATCTCTCCTAGATCTATTTTCCAGGTCTATAGATTTTCCCAGTAAGTATTTGACGTTGTTCTCCAGCTTCTCATTTTTTTTGTTTTGTTTGACTGATTCTTGGGTTCTCTGTGAATCATTCATTTCTATTTGTTCCATCCTGACTTTTAAGGAGTTATTTTCTTCTTTCACAGTTTTTAGTTCTTTTTGTAAATGCCCAATTTCGTTTTTAAATGAATTATTTTGCTCTATTGAATTTTTTTCCATTTCCCTAATTTTTTTTTTTTGAGAATTATTTTCTTTTTCCAATTCAGAAATTCTATTTTCTTGAGACTTTTTTATCTTTTCCAATTCAGAAATCCTACTTTCCTGTGTTTTTTTAACCTTTTCTAATTCACTAATTTTGTTTCCCTGCATCTCCTGTGAATTCTTTATTTTTTCCAACTCCAATTTCAGGACGTTGTTATTCTCTATCATAGCTTCCCTTTCCTTTCCCCATTTTTCTTCAATCTCCCTTAATTTTTTAAGAGCTTCTTCTAGGAGAGAGTTATGTGATGGGGGACAGGAATTGTTCCCCTTTAGGTTGTTGTCTGCTGACTCTCTGCTGTTAACTTCCTCGGGGTTGGATACCCGCTCTTTCTCTGTGTAGAAGGAATCTATAGTTTTTTTTGGCTTTTTTGTTCATACTTAAAAAAATCTTTTGGGGACTGTCCCTGGGGTAGGAAATTATTTATTTACTTCTTTACCAGCTTCCTCCCAGACTGGATGGATGCAGCGGCCCCTTCTCCTGAGCTAAGATAGAGCTCTGGGAGAGAGTTCCCCACCCCCTCCCTGGAAGTGCCTCAGAGGTGACTAGCACTGCTGTGCCAGGGCTCTGTGTTTTAGAGGCTTCCCTGAGATTTGAGACTGAACAGTGAAGGCAGCACAAAGCCTAGTCTATGTGTCTGGGTGGGGCATGGATGTCTGCAGCAGGTGACGTGAAAAGCCCCTATGCTCAAACTGGAAGTGTCTGCCCGAAACCACGGTCCCTCGTTCAAAGGTTCTGCTTCTCTGGGACTTCCTGGAGCTGAGTTCCACTCCCTCCAGCTAAACTAGGCAGTGTGTGTTGCCTTGGGCCGTATCCACCCACTTGTCAATCTCTTAACTATTCTCAGGTGGTAGCTGAGGCCACGCCCCCTGGTGCCTAGATCTGCTGAGTCACCTCCAGAATCCGGGAAAAATCTAATCTGAGTTTTAAAATATTTTGGCTTTCTCTTCTGAACTGCTAAATAATTAGCAGAGAAGAGCTAACAGCCTGTGCCAGATTCCTTTACTTCAGTGGCTTCTCTGATCCCAGAGCCCTTCCCAGCGCAATGGGCGCAGTGTGCCACTACCCCACCGTCTGTGCTGGTCTCTCTTCTTCCTCCCCTGAGAACTGACCTTCTCTGTTGAAACTCCAGATTCTCTTAAGCTGGTAAGTCGTGCTTCCAGTCCTTGTGGTATCTATCAGTCCTGGGCTAATTCTGAGACTTAATTTATCTAATTGGTTGCGAGGGAGTGAGGACGTTCACTGAGTCATGTGTTTCTTCTCCGCCATCTTGGCTCCAGAGCTCAAAATTTTAATGTGCATTTCATTTAATCTGTCTTCAAAAGTGATTTAGAACAGTGATTTACAAAATAGAGATTTGTTTCATATGATTGTAATTGGCTTTGATTGCCTTTTCTGAAAATTTCCTTTTCACATATTTTGATCATTTATCAACTGAAGAATGTCTCATTTCTATAAATTTAATTCTGTTTTCTATATGTTTGAGAAATGAAGTCTTTATCAGAGAAACTCAATGTAATTTTTTTCAGTCATGGTTACTAATTATGTATTTTCTTTCTTCCTATTTTCTTTCATTAATCCTACTTTCTCTTTCCTTTTACCATGTTCAATTTTAAGGTATTTTGCTTCTGACTTTTATTCATCCTTTTATGCCCTCTCTTCTTCTCTTTGATAATTACTTCTTTATACCAATTTCAAATATGAAACTGCCTAAACTTCTATACCTCACATTTATTTTTGTTTATTCCCTTGATATTCTTTACAATTTGTTATTGTTATTAAATATTATTTTTTTCTATTTCTATAAAATAGTCTTTGATAGTTTGATTTGTCTGCAACTGTATAAGTAAATCAACTAAGATAAAATTGTCACTTTTGTTTTATTGGTTCAGCCTACTCATAAGCAATTGATATTTTCCCAATTTTTTAGCTCTGTCTTTTTTGCATGTGAAAAGTGTTTTATAATTGTGTTCCTATAATTCCCAGGTAGACTCTAAAGTATTTATATTGTTTGAAATTACTTTAAATTGAATTTCTCTTTGTATCTCTTACTGTAGATTTTGTTGTTGAATAAATTACTTGCTTTTCAAGAGTATTGAAAAAAATTGTAGCATCTGACTTCACATCATGGAAATCTGCTCATAGAACAACCAAAATTAAAGGTTAAAAGGATCTCTCAAGTCATACAATAGCTTTAGAATTCCCCCAAATATAGAAGGAAAGGGCTATTGAATTTCTGCTTTTCAGAATAACTAAAACCATTCATAGCTACACCATCAGTTTCTAATATATCTTTTCCTGCAGCCTAACTGAACATTTGTCATTTTACTCTTTTGTCATCTTTTTCAGTTTCCCATCTCTAACTCCCTACTGGATATCTGGAATTGTATGTCCTGTAGAAATTGTACACTCATGATATTCACTATCTTTTTAACTTTCATAGTATTATTGAAGGTTGCTATTTTTTCACAATCTAAGGACTATCCTTATTTCCTCAATCTTATTACATATATATATATATATATATATATATATATATATATATATATATATATTTATTTTATTTATTTTTTTTTTTGCCAAAAATATGTTATGTACAAAAAGAATTTGCAATATTTTTTCAAATCTTATTGCCTTTACCTCATTTCCTCTGGCTACCATTATTTTAATTTGGGTCCTTATCATTTCATGACTGGACTATTTTAATAAACTCTTAGAAGATTTCCTTTCAATGAATCTCTCTACTGTATCCTTTGCTCAGATATCAAAATTATCTTTCTAAATTTTAGATAACGACTAAGCTTTCTCCATACTCAGTAAACTCTAATGATACTTCCTTCCAGATTGAAAAAATAATATTCACTTTCTCACTTCCAATATACTCACTTCTTTCATAACTTAACTCCTTCCCACTTTTTTAGTCTTCCTATACCTTAATCTTTTCAACATAATCTGAGATCCACTAATACTAGTTTCCTTTTTGTTTCTCAAATAAAACATAGCATACCTTAGTTCCCAGAATTTTCAATGGTTATTATGGATATTGGAACACATGCTGCCTTCTCATATCTTTCTTCTAATTTCCCTGACTTCCCTCCAGTCCCAGCTAAAACTCCACCTTCTATATGAATTCTTTCCTGAATCCTTTTATTTACAAAAGGGAAGCCCTCTCTTAATTTCTAATCTCTCCTGTGTACCTGGAACAGCTAGAAAGTACAGTATTTAGAGGACCAGGCCTAGAGTCATTTAATTAGAAGATCTGAGTTTGTGACATGTGGTCTCAGACAGTAACCCTAGGAAATTCATTTAATCCTGTTTGCCTCAGTTTCTTTACCTTTAAAATGAAAATGATAATAACATTTATCTCTGGGATTTGTTATGAGGATTAAATGAGATAATTATTATGAAGTATTTACCAGAGTGTTTGGCATACAATAAGTGTTGTTTAAATGTTACTTATTGTAATTCTTATTATATAGTTTGTTTCTAAATAGGTGTTTTATATGTTGTCTCCCCCAACAGTCTATCAACACCTTCAGGGCAGGAAGTCTTTTTGCTTTTATTTGTATCTTCAAAGCTTAGTATAATTCCTAGTACATGGTAATTGATCAGTAAATATTCACTGACTGATAAGTGTGAGGCAGAACACTAAATTTCTTAAATTTTTATTCCTTTAATATGTAGTGATTTCGAATGTGTTTTTATATAATTTTGGTAGCTTAGCTTTCTTTCTTTGAAAACTGCCAAATCATATCTTTTGACAATATATCTATTCTATCATGGCTTTTCTGGGCTGCTATGATTTAAAGATGATATAGAAAGGCTACATGCTGGAGGTTCATGAAGGGAAAACTGATGGCATTTAAAGATGCTTCAAATATAACACAGAGACATTCTAGAATTTTTAAAACATAGTCAATGAGACAAAATAAAAAATTAAAAAAAAAAAACTAAATTCTGAAGTTTAACTTTGAAATGGAAAGGTTAAATTTAAAATTATTTTTTCCTTAATAGAGCTTAGAGGCATTTATTTGCATCTTCTTTGAGAATATTTCTTTTCAGGGAGATAAGGTAGGGGAAAATTGTGATAGATTTAAATAATACTTTGAAGTCCTGATCTTTGATTTAAAATTTCTTCATTACTACAGTTTTGATAGTTTTCTTTCCCAGCACCTTTTATTTAACATATTTCAACTAAGAGTTAAGTATGCACTGAATATATTTTCACTTATGTTAAAAATGGTTAGACAATGACTTTATATTTTAAAGGGAAGATGTGGGCTCTGGGCATCACCAAAGTCCTTGAGAATAAAAATGCACTCAACCCTTTGGGAATCTTAAAAAATAAACTGAAGAGATGGGCATGACTAATTCAAGTTAAAAGAAATGCCTCAAAAATTATTTTCTTGCGGGAAGTGAGGTAGATTTGTTTTTAGTGTAGCAGATTTGAAATTAAATTATCGGAACAATCATCTTCATTCTCAACCTCAATATGCTACAGTAGATCCCTCTATTACTTTTAGATAAGAGGAGTGTTTTTTTCTAAAGAAAATCTGAATAAAATTTTGCATTAGATAAACATGTACTGAATAGTAACAAGATTTTTAGATGTCCAACTAGCCATATTATAGTGATAAGTATTGTAGTGACACAGTTTTCTCTTTGCAAAAATGTCCCATATTAAAGAAGTATGGTGGACTGACTCATGCATATTTGGAATTCTCTTTTGGTAATGAACTTGCTGTAGATTGTTTTACAGAAGAGACAATCTGATGGTGAAAATCCTGGTTATGTGTACTATTACTATCTAAGAAGTTGAACAAAAATTTGTTGTGAAAAAGGGGAGAAAATAAAATTAGTAACAAAGAGTATACATACTTTTGCTCTTTTTTTTCCCACATAACTAATCTGGGTATATGGATATTTAATGGCCTTAGATTTACTATATGATTCCATTCACATTATAGAAGGTAGAAAAGCCTGGTTCTAGAGTAAAGTTTCTGCTACTAAGCCAAAACGCTTCCTTTAAAAGAAAGAAAGAAAAATAAAAAATTATGACTTCTATACCACGATTCACATTGAGAAAAAAAATAAGGTTATTTTCTCAAGTAGACAAGAATAATTAAAGGAAAATAATCTTAAGGTTTATATAGCTTTCAAAATGGCATGTGAAATCTTTGTCCCTAAAGGATGTTAGATTGTGATTGATGCTTTTGCAGTAACTTTATGAAATGTCATATGGGGCCTTAGTTTTCTAACTAAGTATGACAAACTCTAGCACCAAGAGATCCTTTTTATCCCCTGATATTTAAGAAACTCATAACAGATTTTATATGGATGAGCCTACACAAAGACTACTGAGAATGTTAATCTAAAATCTCATTTCAACAGCTTTTCTGCACTTTTAGAAGAAAAAGTAGGCTTGAATATAGATCTTAGATGGATTTTCACTCAAGTAATTAATATGTATTTCATTTTTTCAAGCACAGGAAGATTTTGAGGGTTTTTTTATGCCTTACTGGATATCATACTTATTCTAATTCATAGACAAATGAAGTTGGGATTATTATTGCAGCAAGAAATCTCAATAGCTTAATGTATGTGTATATGTATATACATAAAAATCAACATGTGTATGTACTATGCTTGCATGAATTTATACATGAATGTGTATTCTCTGAAAACCAAAGTTAGTTATTTCTAACTCAAACAATACCACTTCCATAAATATCACAGATTTCACCACACATTATGTTATACACCATATGTATTGACAGTGAAAGTCATTCTCATATCACATTCTACTTTCTGACCCAATTAAAGAGTTTAGGAACAATTTCCCCTTTGAAATGAAATATAAACAGCTGGTAATTAGATCAGAAACTTTATTATCCATACAGTACTGGGATTGAGATTCAAGACATTTCACTTAAATCAAACACTTCTACTGCTTTAAAAACTAATTTATCAGGATAGAATTAAGTACTCAACTTTGTATTTTGTATACAAGAAAGCAGAAACTCCTCTTGGTCAAGGAAATTCAAAGAAAAATCTATTAGATCCCTTTGGCCAGGAGGCTCAAAACTGGGAGTGATTTTGTACACTGATGGAAGAATCAAGATTTAAAATGCCTCTAGAATAGCAGTAATTAACAAAATTAAATTTAACAGAATATATATATATATGCATATATATATATATATATATATATATATATATAATTCCAGTTTTGCTTTAGATTTTTTTTAATCAATGTTATAAGTACAAGTTGTTCAACAGAAGTTCATTAGAAAAATATCTGGAAGTTTTAGTTTAGCGAAAGTTAAATAATTAAAATTATTTAAGCATAGGCACTGTGCTGGATTTAGAAATATACCAAAGAAAACCCAAAAAACCAAAATGCAGTGCTTAACTTCCAGCACCTTATATTATACTACTGGTGAAGAAGAATCACATTTTACTAAGTGAGTCAATTATAAATATTTATTAAGCACTAACTACCTACCAGGTAGAATTCTAGGCTAAAAAGGCAAAATGGAATCAATCACTGTTTCTCTTAAAGTAATTCATAATGCAGCTGGCAGAGACCTAATATGTTCATATATAGGTAAACATAGAGAGATGCAGAATTTTTTTTTTTCTTTTGGGGGGGATGTGGAGATGGGATGGTAAAGGACATTAGAAGCTCTGATAACCAGAAAAGTTATGTGTAGAATGTAGTAATTGAGTAGATATTTGAAGGAAACTAGGGTTAGTAACAGCCACAAACAAGGATACAATGAATTTTAGGCATAGAGTCTATGAGTAGAAAGGCATGGAGAAAGGAAATGGAGCATCCATGGACCAGGAAATGAAAATAAAGCCAGTTTTCTTTGACTATAGAAACCTGAGAAAGAAGATAGGGATCAGTTTAGGATAATTCATCCCCAAACAAGTGAGTTTATATTTTATCTTAGAGGAAATAGGCCTTTGGAGTTTATGAGTTGAGGAGTTACAGGGTAAAATCACTTTAGCAGCTAAATGGAGAATAAATTATAATAGGAGCCTAAGGCTGAGATTCAAAGAAGGTGGCTATTGAACTACTTTCTCACATAATCTTCTTACTTCATTTGACTGTTCACAAGATACATGAACTATTACAGTTACCTACTTGTTGATATGTCTGTCATGTGTCTCCTCAATCTAGTCCAGCCTCTATTCAAATTATCAAAATTCTTTCCTAAAGTGCAGGACTTAAACATATAACTATGTCCCTCTCAAACTCCAGTGGCTTCTTATCTCCTCTGGGATCAAATATAAAACAATCTGTTTGGTGTTCAAAAGCCTTTATAACTAAACTTTCCTTACTTTTCAGTCTTTAAATCATATATTTCCCTCATCAAAACAAAACAAAACAACAACAACAAAAACTGAGAAGCCAAACTCACTATTATTCGGTGGCACTGGCTTTCTTCTTGTTTCTCAAATACATAATTTCTTGAGTCAGTGTTTTCACTGTCTGTGCCTAATACCTGGAATGTATTTTGTTTGTTTGTGTTTTTGAAACACAATCGAGGTTGTGACTTGCCCAGAGTCATACAGTTAGTAAACGGTAAGTACTTGCCAGTTTTGAATGCAGGTCCTCCTGACTTTAGGGATAGTGCTCTACCCATTGCATCATGTATTGTCCCTGGAATGTTTCCTCCTCTCATCAGTTTTCTGGTTTCCCTGACATAATTCAAGGCAAAACTAAAATATCCTTTTCCTCAAGAAGCATTTCCTGATTCACCTTAATTATACTATACTCACTCTGTTGGCTGTTACCATTTGTATTAAATCATTAATACATAGTTGCTTTCATGTTGCTTTCCTGGTTAGATTGTGAGTTATTTGACAGTAAGGACTACCATACTTTGTATATCATAATTTGTATCTTCAACATTTGGCAGAGTGCTTGGCATCTGTAGGCATTTCATAAATATTTGTCTACTTAGTTTAAATGAAAGATGAGGAAGGTCTTTATAAAGATAATGACAGTGTGGGTAGAAAGAAAGTGAGACATGAGAGAAATGTGGTGGTGGTAGAAACAAAGTGGGACTGCACAAAGAGCTATAAAACTATGCATACCTTTGACTCAGCAGTATCACTACTATTCCAAAGAAAATCATAAGAGAGGGAAAAGGAAACGAATGTGCAAAAAAGTTTGTAGGAGCTCTCTGTGGTAGCAAAGAATTGGAAATAAGTGGATTCCCATCAATTAGACAATGACTGAATAAGTTATGGTATATGAAAGTAAGGGAAAATTATTGTTCTATAGGAAATGATGAACAGACTAATTTTAGAAAAGCCTGGAAAGACTTAGATGAACTAATGCTGTGTGAAGTGGGTAGAACCAGGAAAACACTGTACACAGCAACAACAAGATTGTGTGATGATCAACCCATGAAAGACCAGCTCATCTCAGCAATTCAATGATCCAAGGCAATTTCAATAATCTTTGGATAGAAAATGCCATGCACATCCAAAGAGAGAATCATGAAAACTGAATGAAGATCAAAGTATACTATTTTCACTTTTTTTTCTTCTTTTTTAATTTTCTCAGTTTTTTTTCTCCTTTGATCTGATTTTCTCTCCCAACGCAACTCATATAGAAATAGGTGAAAGATAATGAATGTATATGTATCAACTAAAAAAAAATAAGAAAAATAAGAAACAAGATGTGACAAGTATTTGGAAATGTATATTAAGTGAAATAGAGAATTCTGAAGTGCAGATAATAGGACATGTATAACTATTTTCTCTAGGGCCAGGTTAACTGAAGAGAATGAAGTCCTAATGTTACCTATGATATTTTCTGATTATGTGCCATTGTAAAGTAAGGTAATGTTTTATTATGTAGCTAGCTTCAAATTCTATGCTACAAAAGTCTTATAATCATAGAATTAAATTGGGAAGAAATTTTTGGAGATATCAAGTCTGACTTTTTTATAAAAGCTGAGGTTCATAGGTTGTGACTTGTCCAGGGTCACAAATCTCAAAAATATCTAATATGGAATTCTGATCCTGTTCTCTTTTCCTCCACATCAAACACATCATCACCATCATTATGATCATCATTGATGTTTACATAGCACTTTTTATATTCCAGGTATTATGCTAAGCCCTTTACCAATTTTCTCTCATTTGATACAACAACCCTAGAAAGTAAGTGGTATCATGATACACATTTTTGTAGCTGAAGAAATTGAGGCAAATGGATTTTAAGTGACTAATCCAAGGTCATCCAGCTAGTAGGTGTCTACTACCGTATTACAACTCACTTGTTCCAGACTCCAGACCCATTACTCTATTCATTGCACCTACTTAGCTGCCTAAGATGGCCACTTTTCCTAGTATGTCATGGATTGCTTTTGCTACCAGACAGTGAATGTCTTGTTCCTATATATTTGTATTGGTCTTCCTTTATTACTGCTTTGGTCTCCTTCCTCTCTTTTTGTAATCTCTTCTTTCACTGATGACATCTCAAGTATTACCTTCTACAGGAGGCTCTTTCTCGTTGTTCTAGCTACTGATTTTTCTGTTCACTCACAAATTACTATATACATTATTTGCTTTGCATATGTTTTATATTTGTGTATTATTGTGTATTTAACTCTTTCATTAGGAAGTAATCTCCTCGAAACAGAGACAGTTTAATTTTTTTTTTTGCTTTTATCTCAAGAGACTAGCATAGTACCTGTCAGATAGTAGACACTTAAATGTCTATTGGTTTTGTTAACCCATTTCTTTTATACATATAATTACTACACAAATGTATGCAAAAAAAATTATTACTAGAGGCAAATATCCAACTGTCAACTCCAAGAAACCAAGCTTGTCACAACTGATAATGAGGTAGATAATTAATTGCAAAATATCTTTTTTTAAACCTTTGGATTTAAGGTCCTCTGAAAGAAAAACAAATGAATCATGCCATGTAAGGGCCCTTTAAATGGGCGCCACAGTGCATCGGGAGATTGAGGCCCAGAAGTAATTTCTGTGGATATTAGGACTGCCCTTGGGCGGGATCCTGGCCATATTGAGATAGTTTTGTAATGGGTGTCTCTCTCGCTGATTGGCTGTGTGTGTGACCTCACAGGCCCTATATAAGCCCACTGCAGGCAGCAACTGCCCTCTTTAACCTCATGCTCTTCACCCTGGCTCCCCAGCTTGGGTGGCCAAGCCAAGATGGGTAGCCAAGAGAGGTAAGGGTTTTGGTAGTGAACACATGGGTCTTCTGACCAGGTGTTCACTAGGGAACCAACAAGTCAGGGCATCAGTTAGGGCATTATGTGAGTAGGTATAATAAAGGCTTTTAAGATTACACGTGGTTGTTCTTGAGTGCGCTACCGGTTATTAAGCTAGTAATTGTAACTGCCAGGAGAGCACGTTACAAATGGCGCCCAACGTGGTGGACGCATCAGGAATTATCAGGTTTTGAAAATATTTAATATTCAGAATTAAGATTCTGAAAGATCCGGTAGAAACGCCACTTAAGAGGGAAGACAGAGAAGCAATATGGACCCAGGTAAATCTGGGATCAGACTCAAGGACACAGCTGAACATAATGCTTATATCAAGAGGTTAAAGAGCCAGATGGAAGATCTTTTAACAAAGATCACCACTGAAGAACAGCAGGAAGCTTGTAATCAAGCTCCCAGAAGGCTATCCCCACACCTATTAGATATAGCTCGGAGAGGGAGCAACCTAGAGCTAGTGCGTATGTATGACAGTATAGAGTACGAAATGCCACAGCAAGAGTTGCTGGAATTGCAGGTTAAACTACAGATGGAGATAGAGAAAGAAGAAAAAGCTAGGTTACTACAGATAGAACAGGAAGAGTTCAAACCAGTGGCAGAAACTAAGGAAGGAAATAAACGAATCACATGGACTTCAGTTGTAGAAATTCTTCTTAGCATTTTGTTGGTTTACCTCCTGCATTGTTGTTTTAAGGAATTTATCCATTACTCTTCCATTGAGAAGAAGTTTAGTTCTTTTTATGTGCAAAGCTCAGGTTTGATTTGGAATCAGCCTTTGGGGGATTTTCCAATTCTTCTTCCCTCTGCCTCACCTTCTTGGGCCAAGGGAGAAGGGGGAGGAGGAAAAGGAAGGGCGATAATACTATCAGCACTGCCCATTAATCCATTCAAAACTCCTGTGTCTTCATTTCAAAGGACAGGAGTGGGCTTTATGCCCCAAGGCAAAAAGGAATTGTGGGGTATTGAGTATAATCAGAAAAGTTTTAAAAATACAGTTGAGTTAATTTCTAAGAAACCTTACAGGGATAAGGCCTTGCAGTTAGAGAGAGTGGAGTTTTATACTTGTAAAACTGCTAGGATCGTCTTTGGAGAGTTGAAACTCCTCTTTTCTTACCTCGTGGATTTTCCACTTCCACAGGTGAGCTTGATTTCCCAACCCCCTACGGGTACTTATAAAACAGTGTTTATGTCTAGAATGGGTTGGAAAATTGTTGTTTTAATCACTAGAATAAATAGACAGTGTGTGATCTTTGACCCAGGAGGAAAAGTAATATCAGATTTATTGATTCACACTCCTGGAGTACAATTCGGTATCAGAAATTCAAACTTTGATTTTTAGGCAAAAGAATTCAGGGATATAGCCGAGTGTTCTAGTAAAGTCATTACTGCACAGACTATCCCCAAGATCTTCTCTTCTAAACAAGAGAAGGGAATTTTGGGATATGTGATTGCTTACAATTTTTAAATTTTGATTTTACATTTTAAAACATTTTTGATTTTACATCTTCAAAGTATTTTGATTTTACATTTTAAGTTATTTTGGTTTTATATTTTTAATCTATTTCGGTTTTACACTTTTAAATTATTTTGGTTTTACATTTTTAAATTCTTTGCATTTTACCTTAGCAATGCACTTCGGGCATACACAGAAAGTGCAGCTAAGTGACAGACTGACTTTTGTCTGACTTGTTAATCTTTTTGACAACCACTTTGTTTCCACTGTGATGTGGAAAGGCCTGGATGGCATTTGGAAAGGCCCAAGTTGGGCCCCGGGGACATTCCTTCCTAGGTGCAGATCCAGCAGCAGAGTTCATCCCCACCAGAGACATTTGTAACCTGGGGATCCAAGAGAAGGACCAGACAACAGTCCAGAGAGACCAGCCAGATGTCCGCAGCCCTTCAGACGCTGATGGCAGCAACGTCCCTCCTGACCGTGACACCAGAGACACCAGACACAGTTCCAGTGTTGCAGCTGAAATGGACTGTTTTGGGTGATACGCGATATAAAGACTGTAAATGGACAATGGGCCTGCTTGCTTCTCCCGTGGCCACTTGCCATATGGTGGCCTGGGAAGAGGCTTTGCCCTATGCTTTTAAATTAGTGGGTGAAAAACCAACATACCCATCTGCCATTGTTATTGAGACAATGTTACTGGACATGACTTTGCTTATGTGCACCTGTGAAACTAGAATTGTTCTAGAATTGTGAAAAGTCCAATAGAGAATTGTGATAAGCTAGAATTGCTCTAGAATTGTGAAAAGTGCAATAGAGAATTGTGATAAGCTAGAATTGTTCTAGAATTGTGAAAAGTGCAATAGAGAATTGTGATAAGCTAGAATTGTTCTAGAATTGTGAAAAGTGCAATAGAGAATTGTGATAAACTAGAATTGTTCTAGGATTGTGACAAGTGCAATTGAGAATTGTGATAAGCTAGAATTGTTCTAGGAGTGTGAAAAGTGCAACAGAAAATTGTAAGAAACTAGAATTGGTCTAGAACTGTGATAAATGTAACTAGAATTGTGACAACCTACCTACTGATATTTGTTAACTAGAATTGTGATGTTTTACCTTGTTGACTTCCCACCTCAGTGTTGACATCCTACCTCATTGGCATCCAACCTCTTTGGCCTATTATCTCGAGTATGACTTTGATGAATAGGTTGAACACTTGGGCCACTGTTGAGCCTAGTTCTCATTGTCATACTTCTGTTTACTGATCTGCTGCTTTGTTCCTCCTTGGGCATAACACTGTCATCTCATGGATCAAGTGAACTATAGCTGGTGCTAAAAGTTTAGCTTGGTGAGATGTGTGGTTCCCGCAAAACAAGAGAAAGGGAATTGTAAGGGCCCTTTAAATGGGCGCCACAGTGCATCGGGAGATTGAGGCCCAGAAGTAATTTCTGTGGATATTAGGACTGCCCTTGGGCGGGATCCTGGCCATATTGAGATAGTTTTGTAATGGGTGTCTCTCTCGCTGATTGGCTGTGTGTGTGACCTCACAGGCCCTATATAAGCCCACTGCAGGCAGCAACTGCCCTCTTTAACCTCATGCTCTTCACCCTGGCTCCTAGCCTGGGTGGCCAAGCCAAGATGGGTAGCCGAAAGAGGTAAGGGTTTTGGTAGTGAACACATGGGTCTTCTGACCAGGTGTTCACTCGGGAACCAACAAGTCAGGGCATCAGCTAGGGCATTATGTGAGTAGGTATAATAAAGGCTTTTAAGATTACACGTGGCTGTTCTTGAGTGCGCTACCGGTTATTAAGCTATAGATTCAAGAGATTGTGGCCAGAGACCTTAGAAGGCCTCAGAGGAGGCGAGCCGGGTAGAGCTCACACTGCAAAGGACAGTGGTCAAAGGTACTCTGGTGGGTCTAGGACAGACTAGTAATTGTAACTGCCAGGAGAGCACGTTACAAATGGCGCCCAACGTGGGGCACGAACCCACGACCCTGGGATTAAGAGTCCCATGCTCTACCGACTGCCAAACCATGCTTTACCATACTTTCCTAAGGAAAGACATTAGAAATAGTCCATAAATATGCCCACATTTTTACTGGTTCAGTTACTTTTTCTGCATTGATCCTGAGACCTGGACTATTCTGTGTCCTTCATTTCCATCAGTAAAAATGACACTTCTACTGAAGAGTACATAATCTGGAAACTAGAAAGGATTTTTATAGATTATATATTATTTTTACTATGTGAGGTCAAGGTAGCAGTACCTAGTTCAAAATAAACATGAGATAAGCTCACAATGGCCATCTTCTTTGCTAAAAGGAAGATTATTTAGAAGAGTTAACAGACAAATATGAGGCAAAATAGACACCAGGAATGGCAAATATGAAATAGTGTTGGGAAAGCTCATAGTTAACAAGAAAAAAGAAAATTTCCCTGGAGAACTCACAATTAACTAGGAGAAAGAAAGTACTACTTAGGGTGGGAAAAAGCCATTAACTGGCAGATTAGACTAACCAGGGTTAACTAGAATAAGGAGAAAGGTGTCATTAAAAGGAAGACACTATGAGGGAGAGAAAATACCTCTTATAGGACTTAGTTATGAAAAGTACTTAGCAAAGATGTGCATCATAACCATTTTATATGGAACATTTAGCTCTGAGTTTTCTCAAGTACAAAGATGAGAAATCAAGAAGGAGGGTCAGAGAGCTAGATGAAATGCCCTCGCCAAACCAAGTCCCATCCTTGTCTCAATATATGACAGTTGAGATAATCTGGGAGAGCTAAATTATTTTTAATATGCAATTATGTTTGATAATTATTTAAAACTTTCTTAATTTATGATAAGACATTATGGGAAAGCTAAGTTCCATCATGGTTATCTCAAAGGTTGTTGCAAATGTCTTTAAAGATGCTAACTAGATTGGAAACAGGATGGATGAATTCACAATGGACTCTGACTTCACATTATTTTATACTAACAGGATTTGGGGTTCTATCTGACAGAGGAAGAAACTAAGCCACATCAACCATACTGAATCATATATGAACACTTTACTTGAAGAGTACACCACAAGATCCGACTGCTACTTCAAGAGCTACAGATGTAGGAAACCTCTTGAGGATGACTTTAGATGGGATATTGCCCTTATTTTTCATAGATCTAGCATATAAAATATTTTTCTGACATTAAGCTAAAAGCACTATTGCCTTTTATAATTTTTCCTCCTATTTCTACTCTCTAGGATATAGAAAAGCAACTCAAATCCATCTTCTTATACATTATAGTCCTTTGAATATACTATTATATGCCTGCAATCTTTATTTTTCCAGGTGAAACTTCAATAGGTTTTTGAACTTTTGATTATGTCATAGATATTAGACTGCTCATCAAACATAGTATGTTTAGGAACATACTGAATTTTATCACTATCATTTATAAATTACTCTATAAACTAAACATAATATGGTGGATATAGTCTGGCCAGGAAAGGGTACTTCATTAGCATTATTTTCCTCATTTTTGACAACAGTTGCTTTCTATATGTTACTTAAGATTGCAGTAGTTCTTTTGGCTGTCAAGTCAAAACTGTTGATTCATATTAAACTTATAGTTAATTAAATTCAATTAAAATCATTAAGTGCCTACTTCATAACTTATGAAGTCATTTTGCTATGCATTGAAGAGTCAAAAACAAAGCAGCGTTTTATTAAAACTTCCATACTTCTTTCAAGAAAACATTTCTCTATTCATATGTAATGTGTTCCCAGATTGAGATAGGAAAGACAAAAGTGATTGCCACATCATTTTGTTTGTCTTTGTCAGGAGTTCTGTTTTGTATTTCAATAACTGGTTTTCTGTTTTTTCTACTCTAAATTACTATTCTTTAGATTCCTTTAGGGAGCTACCCACCCTATTCTATCCTATCAAGGTAGTGCTAAAAAAATTTGATGTTACATGTGAATTCTACCAAATATTTAAAGAACAACTAACTCCAATGCTATACAAACTATTTGAAAAAATAGGGATTGAAGGAGTCCTACCAAATTCCTTTTATGACACAGACATGGTACTGATACCTAAACCAGGTAGATCGAAAACTGAGAGAAAACTATAGACCAATCTCCTTAATGAATATTGATGCTAAAATCTTAAATAAGATATTAGCAGAAAGACTTCAGAAAGTCATCCCCAGGATAATTAACTATGATCAAGTAGGATTTATACCAGGAATGCAGGGCTTGTTTAATATTAGGAAAAATATTAGTATAATTGACCATATTAATAATCAAATTAATAAAAACCATATGATCATCTCAATAGATGCAGAAAAAGCATTTGATAAAATCCAACATCTATTCCTACTAAAAATGCTTCAGAGTATAGGAATAAATTGACTATACCTTAAAATAATAAGGTGCATATATTTAAAACCATCAGTAAACATCATATGTAATGGCAATAAACTGGAACCTTTCCCAGTAAGATCAGGAGTGAAACAAGGTTGCCCACTATATAGTACTAGAAACGCTAGCTTCGGCAATAAGAGTCAAGAATTAGAGTAGGTAATGAGGAAATCAGACTATCACTCTTTGCAGATGATATGATGGTATACTTAGAGAACCCCAAAGAGAATCTGCTAAAAAACTATTAGAAATAATTCAGAACATTAGCAAAGTTGCAGGATACAAAATAAATCCACATAAATCCTCAGCATTTTTATACATTACCAACACAATCCAAGAGCAAGAGATACAAAGAGAAATTCCATTCAAAATAACTGTTGATAGTATAAATTATTTGGGAATGTATCTACCACAGGAAAGTCAGGAATTATATGAGCAAAATTATGAAACACTTGCCAAAGAAATAAAGTCAGATTTAAATAATTGGAGAGACATTGAGTGCTCTTGGATAGGCTGAGCGAATATAATTAAGGTGACAATACTCCCTAAACTAATGTATTTATTTAGTGCTATACCAATCAGACTCCCAAGAAATTATTTTAATGACCTAGAAAAAATAACAACAGAATTTATATGGAACAACAAAAAGTCAAGAACTTCAAGGGAAGTAATGAAAAAAAAAATAAATGAAGGTGGTCTAGCTATACTTAATTTAGAATTATATTATAAAGCAACATTCACCAAAACCTTTGGTATTGGCTAAGAAATATCCTAGTTAATCAGTGGAATAGGTTAGATTCACAGGGCAAGATAGTGAATAAAAAATAGCAATCTAGTGTTTGACAAAACCAAAGATTCCAACTTTGGGGATAAGAATTCATTATTTGACAAAAACTGCTGGGAAAACTGGAAATTAGTATGGCAGAAACTAGGCATGTATCCACATTTAACACCACATACTAAGATAATATCAAAATGGGTCCAAGATTTAGGCATAAAAAACGAGATCATTAATAAATTAGAGGAACATAGGATAATTTACATGTCAGTCTTGTGGAGGGGGAAGGAATTTGTGTCCAAAGGAGAACTAGAGATCATTATTGATCACAAAATAGAACATTTTGATTAAACCAAATTAAAAAGTTTTTGCACAAACAATGCAACCAAGATTAGAAGGAAAGTAACAAATTGGGTAAACATTTTTACAGTTAAAGGTTCTGATAAAGGCCTCATCTCCAAAATATACAGAGAATTGACTTTAATTTATAAGAAATCAAGCCATTCTCCAATTGATAAATGGTCAAAGGATATGAACAGACAATTTTCAGATGATGAAATTAAAACTATTTCCACTCATATGAAAGAGTGTTCCAAATCACTATTGATCAGAGAAATGCAAATTAAGACAACTCTGAGATACCACTACACGCCTGTCAGATTGGCTAAGATGACAGGAACAAATAATGATGAATGTTGGAGGGGATGTGAAAAAACTGGGACACTGTTGCATTGTTGGTGGAGTTATGAAAGAATCCAACCATTCTGGAGTGCAATCTGGAATTATGCCCAAAAAGTTGTCAAAATGTGCATACCCTTTGACCCAGCAGTTCTACTACTGGGCTTATATCACAAGGAAATACTAAAGAAGTGAAAGGGACCTGTATGTGGCCAAATGTTTGTGGCAGTCCTTTTTGTAGTGGCTAGAAACTGGAAAATGAATGAATGTCCATTAATTGGAGAATGGTTCGATAAATTATGGTATATGAATGTTATGGAATATTATTGTTCTGTAAGAAATGACCAACAGGAGGAATATAGAGAGGCTTGGAGAGACTTACACCAACTGATGCTGAGTGAAATGAACAGAACCAGAAGATCACTGTACACTGCAACAACAATACTGTATGAGGATGTATTCTGATGGAAGTGGATATCTTCAACATAGAGAAGAGCTAATCCAATTCCAGTTGATCAATGATGGACAGAATCAGCTACACCCAGAAAAAGGAACACTGGAAATGAGTGTAAACTGTGAGCATGTTTTTTTTTGTTTTTTGTTTTTGTTTTTGTTTTTGTTTTTGTTTTTGTTTTTTGTTTGTTTGTTTGTTTGTTTTGTTTTGTTTTGTTTTGTTTTGTTTTGTTTTTCTTCCCAGATTATTTTTACCTTCTAAATACAAATCTTCCTTTGCAACAACAACAACAATAAAATTCGGTTCTGCACATATATATTGTACCTAAGATACACTATAAGATATTTAATATGTATGGGAATGCCTGCCATCTAGGGGAGGGGATGGAGGGAAGGAGGGGAAAAATTTGGAACAGAAGGGAGTAGAAGGGATAATGTTGTAAAAAAAAAAACAAAAAAAAAACCTTACCTATGCATATGTACTGTCAAAAAAAAAGTTACAATTATAAAATTAATAAAAAAATTGATGGTCAAAGGTTTGTTTATTAATATTTATTATTTCACCAATGTAGAGACTTCCTTATAGGAATACACACATATTGAGTGTGTATGCTATTTCTTTCTTGAGCCATTTCTGAGGAGAGTAAGGTGCACTCATTCACCATCTTCTCCCTCTTCTCTCTTACAAAAGTTTTTTTCTTGCTTCTTTTATGGCAGATAATTTAGTCCTTTCCACCTTTCTTTTCCTTTTTCTCCCAGTACTTTCCTCTCTTAACCCTTAATTATATATTTTAAGATATGTTCCCTTCATATTCAACTTATACCTGTGCCCTCTACCTATATATACTCCTTATAACTGCCATAATTATCCAAAAAATCTTATGAGTTCCAGATATTATCCTTCCATATATAATGTAAACAGATAAATCTTATTAAATCCATTATGATTTTCCTTTTCTGATTATCTCCTTATGCTTCTCCTGAGTCATATATTTGAAAATCAGATTTTCTATTCAGTACTGGTCTTTTTTATGTATAATGCTTAAGAAAATATTACAAGCACTCAGAGAGAAACAATTCAAATATAGTGAAATCACAGTAAGCATAAGAAAATATTTAGCAGCTTCCACATTAAAGGACAGGAGGGCTTGGGGTATGCTATTCCAGAGAGCAATGAAGCTAGGATTACCACCATAAATTCTCTAACCAGAAAAACTAAGCATAATCTTTCAGAAGAAAAGATGGATATTCAGTGAAATAGAGAAAATTTAAGCATTTCTGATTAAAAAGACCACACACACACACACACACACACACACACACACACACACACACACACATACATCAAGCTGAAACAAAACAAAAAAAAAAAAGAAAGAAAGAAAGAAAGACATTTTCTGGGGTTTTTTCTCTCCCATGGATTTTCCATTAAAAAAAAAATCTCTCCCAGTATGATTCACAAGCAAATGTGTATTATAAATAAAAAAATAAAATGGAAAAAATAATATTCTTCCCAATGCAGGGCCAAGCTCACAGCTGGCCCTCACAACCTTCTTTTTTGCTTCCTTGTATTCATCATCTCACTCTTCACTTACTATTTTATCCTTTTATACATCCTCATTTTATTCTCTTTTCCTTCACTTACATAGTTTTTTTGTGATTCATTATGGACATAAATTAAATCAAACTGATGGTAATTGTTACTGCCTCATTAGACTATTAGGAAGATTAATGAACTATGTGGTCATTAACATATTCTGATAACTAACCACAAAAGAAAGGGGTGGAATAAATAACATCATTCTTAGATTATTGTGTAGGAAGTGTGGTCTGGCTCACTATCCCATAGCCAGACAGTTTACATTTCCCCTCAGATTTCTGCAATGCTCTTTTCTAATGTCCTTGATTCAAGATTTGTTTTTTGTTTTTTTTTTTGCCTGACTGTTAGGTATAGGTATGACATATGAAAATACTTTAGTACCTATGAAAGTTTAATATAGAGAAACAAAATATTTAAATGGTAATTTTGTAGAAGATTGATTCTATGTTTGTGGCTGCCCTCTTAGTAGTGACCAGAAACCGGAAACTAAGTGGATGCCCATCAATTGGAAAATGGCTGAATAAATTGTGGTACATGAATATTATGGAATATTATTGTTCTGTAAGAAATGACCAACAGGATGATTTCAGAAAGGCCTCAAGAGACTTACATGAACTGATGCTGAGTGAAATGAGCAGGACCAGGAGATCATTATATACTTCAACAACAGTACTATATGATGATCAATTCTGATGGACGTGAACATCTTAAACTATGAGATGAACCAAATTAGTTCCAATAGAGCAGCAAAAGAACTCTGGGAGATGACTATGAACCACTACATAGAATCCCCAATCCCTGTATTTTGGATTTTCTTCACAGGCTAATTGTATACTATTTCAATGTCTTATTCTTTTTGTACATATATTGTATTTAATTTATACTTTCATGTATTAGTCAATCTGCCATCTGAGGGAGGGAGTGGGAGGAAGGAGAGGGAAAATTGGAACAAAAAGTTTGGCAATTGTCAGTGCTGTAAAATTACTCATGCATATATCTGGTAAATAAAAAGCCATATTAAAAAAAAAAAAGAAGAAGATGGATTCGAGTTACTCTGTTCTGAGAGAGAACAGGGGAGTGGCCCAATTCATTTTCATAAGATATGCATAATAATTTTCAACATTCACCCTTGCAAAACCTTGTGTTCCAAATTTTCTTCCCTTCCCTTCCACTGTCTTCTTTCCTAGACCACAAGAAATCCAGTATGTTAAACATGTGCAGTTCTTCTGCACAATTTCCCACAAGTATCATACTACACACACACACACACACACACACACACACACACACACACACACACACAATCAGATCAAAAAGGAAAAAAAAAAGTTGAGAAAGAAAACAATAAAAAAGTGGAAATCTATGTTGTGATCCACACAATTCCCACAGTGTTCTTTCCTGGATGCAGATTGTTCTTTTCATCACAAAACCATTGGAATTGGCCTGAATTCCCTTGCTATTGAAAAGAGAGTGGCCCAATTCCATTGGATCACTGAATACTGGGTAGCTTTTTTGAAGATACAGCAAAAACAAAGAATGAAATTTGCATAAAAACCATGGGAACACTCTCCCTTAAACTACCTTAATTGGGGGGACATAGGGGACAATCATCATTCTGAACTGTCAGCAAACTTTGAATCTTAACTGCTAGAATGCCCAAGGATACTGTATTTTCAAAGTACCTCTGGATCATCAATGCTATTCTGGCTGCAAATCCAAACTTCAAAATACCAGAAAGCCAATGCACTCTCCAGAGTCTTCAAATTCATAGGATCAGAGATGCCACTACTTTCACTAATTCTAGTGAATGAAAGGGGTTAATGATGATCTTTGAGAGCTCTGAGAGTAGAAATGGTATCAGACTATTATGAGTACTTCTATACATATTAAAAGAGTTTCCTCTTCATCTTGTATTTAGTTGACAAGTTCCAGAATGAGCATGCATACTCCACAATCTCTATAAGACAAATTTATTCCACATCCTCATGGTCTCTATGAAACAGGAAGCATGCTCCCCAGAGTTTCTACATAGAAGAAGCAACATTAGACGCATTCTTTAAGTAAGCACCAAATCCCCAATACATTATAACATTAAATCATGACTATAATTCAATAAGAGCAAATTATTACTTATAAGAAACAAAACAATACCGAAGCCCCAAAAGATAAAATGGTTAGAACTCTGGGAATTTTCATTACTAATAAAACTGGAAATTACACAGGGAAGAAGAACACAATAAGAAAAACATTTTTTAATTTCAACAAAATTTAGACTGTAAAATTAAAATTAAACTAACTAATAAATAAATCCAGAAATTCAAGAAGTCATCTCTCATAGTGGAACAGAGTGGAACTTATAAGACAGGTTGGCAGGCCAACCAGAATTCAAAAATTATTTGATTATTAGAGAGAGAGAATCCAGGTAAGGCAGTAGCCCTGTTAGATTGAAACAGTAAGCATAAGGAGGAGAGATATGTGAGACCCTGCTGAAAAAGTAGTTTGTAGGAAGATTATGAGGATTTTGAAAGCCAGATTTTTGAGTGGAAAATATGTGTGCATGTGTGTGTGTGTGTGTGTGTGTGTGTGTGTTTGTGTAATGTGTATGTATATATGTATATATTTATAAGTTTAAAGCATTTATATAGTACCTAGTATATGTCAGGCACTGTACAGAGTGCTCTATTCTTTAATTCAATCTTTACTGATAAATTATAAACCATTTAAAGGTTTTAGGAAGACTAATATGAGTACTGGATTAGTGATTTTAGTGAAATACCTACCCTTTCCAACATACTCTCTACTTGATTCTCATTTTAAACAATGGGCACTCGTACACATTAGTGACTAGAATCAGGCTTCTATTGATAACACAAAAGTGAAAGTGTGGCAATCACTTCCCAATCCCATCATTTTAAAGAAAATGTTTATAAAATGTTCTCTGAAGTGACAAGAACTGAAGAAAACTTTCAACCATTCATCAAGTTTTAATGATTTTGTGTAAATGCCATCTGGCTTATCTGTTCTGAAAAAAAATACCACTTTCTTTTATTATATTTGAAGTCCAATGTCTCTTTCATTTTCTCTGACATTTTTTTTTTCACTCAGAGAAAGAATCTGTTCTAATTTTAAGGGCTTTTTTTTTCCTTTTTTTTCTGCCTTGTCTTTTTGATAGAACTCTTCAATTCACCTCTTGGAAAGCAGCAAGAGAATTGCTGGTCAATTGGAAATTCATTCAGTTTTACAAGGCACATATCATTTCTTTTCCTACAATTTCAAAGACTCATTGGAAAAAAAAAATCTACTGCTATTCACAATCAGAATGGCCTTGTTTGAGTTAAAAATTCCACCCTATGAAATATCTTTTCTTAGAGGTAATGAACAGTAAGTTAGCAATATGGAAAAAAACAAGTTCATGTGGTCAGAAATTAGCTAAACTTTCAGCATCATAGTGCAAATTGTAAAGTAGTCCAAATTTCAGTTATCATGATGATGCTCACTTCTTTTCAATCCATTTATTTCTATTCAAATTGTGAAATTTTAGGGCTTATGTAAGAACATTAACCATAGAACATCATAAAGGCTCCTTCAATTCTAATATGAGAAAAATAACTTTTGACACACACAGACACACATGGAAACCAATTTGGTTGTGTGTGTGTGTGTGTGTGTGTGTGTGTGTGTGTTGAGATTAGAGCCACATGAACTATTAGGGAAAAGAAGTTTGATTTCTTTCTAAATTCTATTATTATAACAAAGGTGATATCACAATAGGTATGAAATGAAAACAGCCAGTGGCATCTATAAATGATTCATATAGATATGAGTAGTCAATCAACCCTCCTTTATTTCCTAATTTATATACTAAGTTTAGGTTTGTCTTCCTTCTCTAAACATTGTTATAAAGACATTCCCTAGGTTAGCAAAAGAAACAGATTATTACAATGATAGGAATGAGGAAGCATGGGTTATGCCATGATTAGTCTTGTTCTTAGAGAATAAGTACACTTTTCTAATAGCACTGGCTTTTGCATATATAATGAGATTTGGGACTTCACATGACTTCACAAATACATATTAATTTTTGATGCCATAATTATCTTGTAAATTATTGCTAATGGAACATTTTCAAGTGTTGCTTCTGGAATAAGGTTTCTGATGGTGCTAAACAAAAGAAACTATAACTCTAAATGCTAACATTTCTCAGCAGAAAAAAATGTTCAGATAGTTTCTCTTGATGTGGAGGAAGAAAAGAAATGAATTATAGCATATCATTTCTGACCATGTGCATGTGTAAATTTATATTTTATATACATTCAATTGTATATGCAATTGAGTATATCTCGCTATTCTAGGAATAGAAAGAGAGTTAATTATGGAGAAAGAGTTGCTGGGTTGTTTCATTCTAAAAGAAGACCCTGTGTGTCAAAGTGTCTTAATGTGACATTGGGTGATGTTCTATTAATATCTGGGAAAATAGATGAAAATAGGAGGAGCCTAAAAAGGAAACAGAATATTCCATCCTGTCAGAAATTTCTCATAGTTGTTCAGGCAGCAACTTTTAATCTGGTTTATTTCACTTCACTCTCATTAAATTCCTTATTACAGGACATTTTTTTCCTTTTCTTTTCTAATATACCCAGATATTTTGCACAGAAAATTCAAATGGAAAATTCCAGAAAATATGCTCAAAAGCAGCAAGGGCAAAGAGCAAAATCTTAAAGAAATAATTTTTGAAACCAGTTTTTCAAAAAAAAATGCTTATTGGAGATTTGTCTTGCATGATATTCAATTCAACTTGCAGCAAAAAACAAAATATATAAAGTGAACAACAAAATTAACACATATATACATACTAGCTATATATATACAAACACTGTGAGAAAGCTAGAGTGGTAAGGCAAAGAAGAGTTATTTCAGAAAGAATAAAGTGAAATGTAGGAAAGGCATTCAAATCAATAAAATGTATATAATCATAGAAACACATTGAGAACTTGGAAGTGACTTATCATATTTCTTTCCTCCCCTTCAACATATATAATAGTCTCATAATTTCCTCAAATCAGTAAGCATGTAACAATCACTTTTTTCATGAAATAAACATTTGTTTATTTAATATGTTTCTATTATTTATCTATAGAGCTGAGATATTGTGTAAAGGCAAGATATGATCCCAGCCTCCTACTGGTTATGGTCTAATAAGCAAATAAAATACTAAAACACTAAGTGATCACTTGTGGTTGTTGTTCCATCTGACTCCTTGTGCATTTGTTTTTTCTTGGCAAAAATACTGGAGTAGTTTGTCATTTCCTTCTTCAGCTCTTTTTACAGATGAAACAGGGTCAATCAGATAGTAAATGACTGATGCCAGATTTGAATTCAAGAAGATGAATCTTCCTGACTTCTGTCCCAGAACTCCAATCACTTCACCACCTAGCTGAAGTTCAAGTAATTGCAAGCCCAAGCCCAGGGGGGGTATTGTTCCAGCTGTTTGTTTTTCCTCCTTCTATTCTCTTCAATCTTTCATCCATTTTCCATACAACTGTTAAAATTATATTACTAAAATACAAGTCTGATCATATCATCCTAATATTCAATTAACTCCAGTGGCTTCCCTTTTGACCCTTCCAGGATCAAATATAAAATATTCTGTTTAGCATTCAAAGCTTTTCACAACCAGAATCCCTTATAACTTTCTATTCTTCTTACACCTTACTCATAATTTGTGCTCTAGTGACAAGGACCTTCTTTGTGTACCTCACACATAACACTCCACCTCCCAACAATACTTTTACTGATTAATCTCCATGTTTAGAATGTTTTCTCTTTTTGTGTGCTTTGTAGACTTCTTCCAGTCTTGCCATGAGTCTACCTTTCTTAAAAATGTTTGATAAGAAAAATATGACTATATATATATATATATATATATATATATATATATATATATACACACACACACACATGCACTCATATATATGTTCATTCTCTCTCTGTCTCTGTCTTTCTCTCTCTTCTGTTGTGACTGACTCTTCCTGACCCCATTTGGGATTTTCTTCCTAGTTGTCCTACCACTCCTTACTTAAACACACTTGCTCCAACACACACACACACACACACACACACACACACACACAAATATATATATATATATATATATATATATATATATATATATATATATATATATACACATTATATGTATAATATAATATATATGATATAAGCACAGGTTTCTTTATAAACATGTATACACACACACATATATATGGGGGGAGAGAAACACAGAAAGACACAAAGAGAGAAAGACAGAGACAGAGAAACAAAGAGACAGAGGATTATGTCAAAATTGTTAAAAATAGTACATTTACTAAATACACATTTAGTGTATTAAAATATTTACCTAAAATACAGGATGAAGTATATCTTTAAGTTTCCTACAGAGGCAAAATCTGTGACTTTCAGATCAAGAAATGATGGAGTTTCATTGTCAAAGCGGTATATTTTTCTAAATAACCCTTAAGAAATGAATGGGTGGCACCATGAGTAATAAATACTCTTTGTTCTGTTGTGAACATTCCACAACACACACACACACACACACACACACAACACACACACATTTCAGGAAATATACTTTGGTGTGGTAGTAATTTATCATATATTTTGGTGGCTAGGTCTTATTTCAGAAAGAGAAAAAATATTTATTCAGGACTTAAGTCAAAAAGTTTCAAGAGAGGTCAAAAGTAGAAAGAACCAAGTTATAAAATTACCTTCACATTTAAAGGCTATAAATTCTTTAGAAATTAAAATCATGGTAATTATTTAGAAGGGCACTAAGGATAGGCAGGCATGTGCCTAGCAATTCAATCTGTGACCTGGGTTTCCTAAAATATCAGACCCACCTAACTTGAGTGCTATACATCAATTCACACATTCCAGATTTAACTACTCGATTGAATTTATATTTAAAGCAAAAAAAAGAAAAAAAAATACAACAAAATAGTGACCCAGAAAATACTGCAACAAGCTAAAATGAGAGAAAAATTATGATGCCTTTCCTACTCTGGTGATCATCTATTCTGCCTTACTTGAGGCATTGAAACTAGAGAGGAGAATGAATAATTTACTACATGTTTTAATAAAAATGATGTAAATAATAATGGCTGAAATTTACATATCACTTTAAGGTTGGCAAAACTCTACATACGTTATCTTTTTATCTGATATTTTCTGTTTCATGCTCTTTTTAGCAATAAGAAGAAAATAATTGTTTATCCTTTTCCCTTCTTACTGGAATGTTATGAAAAGTAACTAATGAATTATAATAAATCATTTTGAAAACTGTTTTATATGCTAAACAAAATAAAGAAACTGCTGTCAATCTTCCCTTGTAAATGAACACTAAATTTTAGTGATAAATTTATAATCTGCCTCCCACCAAGAGGCCTCCTTGCCTAGAATATAATGCACATAAGAATTAATTAACTAGTGTCAGTTTCTTATTTCTGATGTATAACCTACTGTTCCAGACGTTTATATGGTTTTAGTAAACATATCTTTTTGAATAGAAAGGATTTATTCACAAAAAAACAAACAAACAAACAAACAAACAAACAAAAAACCAGATTAGAGCTAAGGTAGTTGAGTTGAAAAATAGTCCAATCATGCTACTAAATGATTGGAAGGAAAGAGAAGAAAAATATAAGATTAAGAGTTGTCATATAAAACTCCTTGTCCTTAGCTTCAGTTACTACCCAAACAGCAGAAAGGCTGTAAAATATCTTAATTCAAATGACAATGCACACATAGATGGGGATTTTATCTCACATTAACCATGATTCAAACCTATTGTAACAGAAAAGAAAAAAAATTGATTAAAGTTACACAACACAAAAAAGAATGTTCAAGCACAACAGCTCTACCTCAAAAATACATTTCATCTTATATTATGTGAAATTAATCATCTTTAATAGCTACTAATTACATGATTCCCTTCCATTTCAAATCTTAAGGCCCAACTCACTCCATTCCCAACTCTGATATCCTTCCCATTTCATCTATGCAATTGGTTTCCACTTTTAGTTCTCTGTAGTCCTATCTCCGATGTCCACATGAGAGAGGACAAGAGATAGAATAATGTAAATGGAGAATAGAGTGAAAGTTTATAGTGAAGGATTGATTTGGGCTTCCTAGCATCTGTTAAATGAAAACAATACCTGATCTAGAGTCTTAGTTCTGTCGCTTAGTTTGACATCACTTATTTGACCTCAGGTAAATAATTTATCTGACTTAGGATTCAATTTCATCATCTAAAAAAGTAGGTAATAAAACTAGATGATCTCTGAAGTCCAGTATAAATTTCTAACCATATTCTACATTTTTTCATTTTACATAATAATTTCTCATTATATTTAGAGTATAAACAGTAGAAAGCAGATTAGAGTAGTTATAGGACATGTTTTAATTTTCTCTCTAGTACAGTTTCTCCAGTGTCAGAGGATAACTTTTTATGTCACAAACCCCTATAATAATCGGGTTAAGTTTATGAATTCCTTCTCAAAATGCTTTTTAATTAATAAAATAGAATGCATAGGATTAAAAGGAAAGCAATTATATTAAAATGTAATTATCAACATATACATATACGTGTTTATGTGTGTGTATATATATATATATATATATATATATATATATATATATATATATACACATATATATTTAAAGTTCAAAAAATGAACCTCAGGTTAAAGAGACCTTTTTCTATATTCATATTCCAATATTCCCAATTCATATAAGTAACTAGAAATAACTTGGTTAACATTTATTTATATTTTGACATGTCTCCCTCATTTTTAATAAGCATTTTATCTCAAGTAATACAAAGGCAGAAATATAGCTACAAGAAATATAAGGGCATAGATCTTAAACTTGAAACATCTGTTTTTACAAACTACCACAAAAAGGAACAAATTTATGGGAGAGCTAAAGAAATGAGAAACTAGCAGTAAAAAATTTGGTCAGTATAATAAGGAAATCATCTGAGGCAGTGATAGGCAAATGTAGCAAGACCATTACCAGCATGCAAAGGAGTTTGCTCATTGGATTTTAAACAAATTAACTATAATATTATAAAATATGTATTAATTACTTCATTATCAAAATAAACAGAGAGTGAACATTAAGGATCAGTAGGACTTGGGAAGAAGCAAGAAAAAAGTGACATCTTTGATCTTTATGACACTGTGAAGAAAAATGAATGCTTCTTTTTTGAGCTTTATTATAATATTGAAAAAATAGGAAATCATACTATTCTTGAACAGAAAACCTTTTCATCACACTTTCTAGCCAGAATGATGTGGTAAATTTAACAAGGTTCTTGGATAAATCCAAATTTCCCTCTTTGTACCTCTGTAATCATCAAAGCTAACAAGAAAGGGAGAGTTGGAAAGCAATAACATTGTCTTTGAACTTCAATTCCAATTAATTATTATTTATTAAGCATATTATGTAGAGTCCAATGCCAGATGCTGGTGTCCACACAGGGTGAACCAATATCTTTTTCCAGGTTGACAGAGAAACATTACAGCTTAATTTGCATATGATCATTCAACTGGTTCTTCATTCATCGCATCTTACTATCACCCATGTTACCAGCTTTTTTTTTTTTTTTTTTAAGAATCTTATCTTTTCTATCATTTATTCCTGAATTCATGTTTTCAGAATGATGTTCTACAAATTAAATCTATCAAAAATGGGAAATCAGCTTTGCCTAATATGACCTTGATGAAGTATTGTAAAGTAACTATTTGAGAACCCCATTTCCTTTTGTATTAATTTTAAAAAAATGTTCAGTTTTTTAGTCATGTCTGACTCTTCATGACCCTGAGGACCAACTGCCTATGGGGAAAGATCCTGGAGTAATTTGCCATGTACTTCTCCATTTTTATGCAACCAGGGTTTAAGAACCTTTCTCAGGGTATACAGATAATAAGTGTCTGAGATCACATTTGAAGCTTGTTTTTTTTTTTTTTTTTTTGGTTGTTGTTTTTTTGTGTTTTTTGTTTTTTTTCTGATGCCAGGCCCAAAACTCTATCTACTTATCCACCTAACTGTCCCTAGATATTCACTGACTATCCATAAATAAATCTGTTCCATAATTTTTCTGTAAATCAGATTCAAGTTCCTTGGTCTATACATATAACAATTTTGATTTTTTTTCTCTAAAAAATTAGGATATTATCTTTTTTTAAGGCTTGCACACTTTTATTCTACATAGTCTTTTAAAGATCACAAAGAGTGACTCAGGATATCACTATTGTTGGCTCTTTCAGCACTTAAGGATGTAATTCATTTGGGCTAAGAGCCTGGGAGTTATCAAAAGCACTTAGGTAATTTCTTACAATCTTCTTATTTATTTTAGATTTCAACTCCTGTTAAGTCAGTTTTGTTCTGTCATTTCCAATACAAAGGTTGTTTTTTGACAGGGAAAATAGAAGCAAAATAAAAGTTGAGCAGATCTTCAAATTTGAAAGCTTGTTCTGGGGAGTTTATTATTGATATACAACTGTTAAATTAACAGAAATAAATCATCATTCACCATAAACAATTTTTTGGTTATAGTATCTAACATTTTGATTCAGGTCTTTTTGGATTTGCTAATTATAAAGATTTGGATTGCAGAGGGCTCAATGGGTATCATCAGTCTTTGTAGTTGGATCATTGGGCTACAAATCATGTGAATAGGATGGAGAGGACCAGGATCAATTTACCAGGAACATGAAAATGAATGCATACCCCCAGCCAAACTGTGTTCATGTGGATTTGATTTAAAATTCAATTTAATTGTTTATACCAAATATTTTCCCTCTATTTTTGATAACCACAGCTTTTAAGATGCATAATTGAATTGTGTTATAAATATTTTGGTTAAAAGAAAAGGTAAAGAGAAAATCTGGAGAGGTGTTCTATAACCATTTTCTTGGGAAGATTCAGCAAGAATGGATGATGAAACAAGAAAGGAGGAATGGGTGGGGGTTTGTTTAAAGGATAGTCTAGGTCTAATGGCGTTTTTACCACTTTTAGGGGAGGGACCTCCCCTAAAAGAGGGACTTTCTACTTCTCAGTTAATCAATCAGTTAATAAACATTTATTAAGAACCTACAATATGCAATGGACTGTGTTTGTTCCTTGGAATACAAAGAGAAGAAAAAATAAAAATAAAAATAGTCCTTGCTCACAAAGACAAAGAAGGCAAACACAAGCCACTATATATCAGTAAGATAAATAAAGTATAAATAGGAAATCAGAGGGATTGTAGTAGAATTAAGGGTAATCAGACAGACCAATAAAATTTTAGTTGAAGGAAACCAGGGGAGCTAAGAGGTGGTGATGAATCTGGAGAAAATTCCATGCATGAGAGATAGCTAATGCAAATACTCAGAAGAAACTCATACTGTATTTTTCATTAATTAGAACATGAAGGAGGGTAGTTTCACTCAATGAGGGAGTGAATAGTAAGGTGAAAGAAGACCAGGGAAGGACTAGATTATGTTATGAAGAATTTTGAATGACAGATAATTTTATATTAATTCTTAATATGGATAACTCCTGAAAGATAAGGGGACTAAAGTGAACATCTGTTTAAAAATTATTTTTTGCATTAATTAATTAATTTTTTTTTGAATTCCAAATTGTCTCCCTCCTTCTGATCCCTCCCCCACCCATAGAGAAAACAAGCCATGAGATAGATTATTAGAGACTTTCCTTCTGAGAATTGCCATGTATGCAATATAAGCTGGTAAGGTGGACCTAGGAAGTAGAAGGGGGCTTAACCTCTGAGGCAGGAGATTGTGTTAGAGGTATTTTCTTGAAAAGGCATGGGGTATGTCATCTTTCTAGATCTTTTCTTTTCTTTTCTTTACTTTTTTTGATAATTTATTAATTTTATAATTATAATTTTTTGACAGTACATATGCATGGGTAATTTTTTTTTTTTACAACATTATCCCTTATATTCACTTTTCCAAATTTTCTCCTCCATCCCCTAGATGACAGGCAATTCCATATATATTAAATGTGTTACAGTATATCCTAGATACAATATATGTGTGTAAAACCAAATTTCTTGTTGCTAGGTAAAAATTGGATTCCTAAGTTATAAGTAACCTGGATAGAAAGACAATAGTGCAAACATTTTACACTCCTTTCCCAGTGTTCCTTCTTTGGGTGTAGCTGCTTCTGTCCATTACTGATCTACTGGAACTGAATTGGATCTTCTCTATGTTGAAGATATTCACTTCAATTAGAATATATCTTCATACAATATCGTTGTTGAAATGTATAGTGATCACCTAGTTGTGCTCTTTTCACTCAGCATCAAATCATGCAAGTCTCTCCAAGCCTCTCTGTATTCATCCTGTTAGTCATTTCTTACAGAGCAATAATATTCCATAATATTAATATACCATAATTTACCCAACCATTCTCCAAGTGATGGGCATCCATTCATATTCCAGTTTCTAGCCACTACAAAAAGAGCTGTCACAAACATTTTGGCACATACAAGTCCCTTTACCTTCTTTAATATTTTTTGGGATATAAGCCCAGTAGTAGCACTACTGGATCAAAGGGCATGCACAATTTGATAACTTTTTGGGCATAGTTCCAAATCGCTCTGCAGAATGGCTGGATTCTTTCACAACTCCATCAACAATGTATCAGTGTCCCAGTTTTCCCACATCCCCTCCAACATTCATCGTTATTTGTTCCTGTCATCTTAGCCAATCTGACAGGTGTGTAGTGGTATCTCAGAGTTGTCTTGATTTGCATTTCTCTGATCAGTAGTGATTTGGAACACTCTTTCATATGAGTGGAAATAGTTTCAATTTCATCATCTGAGAATTGTCTGTTCATATCCTTTGACCATTTATCAATAGGGGAATGGTTTGATTTCTTATAAATTAGAGTCAATTCTCTATATATTTTGAAAATGAGGACTTTATCAGAACCTTTAACTGTAAAAATATTTTCCCAATTTGTTACTTCCCTTCTGATCTTGTTTGCATTAGTTTTGTTTGTACAGAAACTTTTTAGTTTGATGTAATCAAAATCTTCTATTTTGTGATCAATACTGATCTCTAGTTCGCCTCTGGTCATAAATTCCTTTCCCCTCCACAAGTCTGAGAGGTAGATGATCCTCTGTTCCTCTAATCTATTTATGGACTCATTCTTTATGCCTAAATCATGGACCCATTTTGATCTTATCTTTGTATATGGTGTTAAGTGTGGATCCATATCTAATTTCTGCCATACTAATTTCCAGTTTTCCCAACAGTTTTTTTTCAAATAATTAATTCTTATCCCAAATGTTGGTATCTTTGGGTTTGTCAAATACTAGATTGCTATAGTTGTACCATTTTTTGTCCTTTGTACCTAATCTGTTCCACTGATCAACTAGTGCCAGGTTTTTTCTTAGCCAATACAAAATGGTTTTGGTGACTGCCGCTTTATAATATAGCTTTAGATCAGGTACAGCTAGACCACCTTCATCTGACTTTTATTTTCATTAATTCCCTTGAAATTCTAGACCTTTTGTTCTTCCATATGAATTTTGTTGTTATTTTTTTCTAGGTCATTAAAATAGTTTCTTGGGAGTCTGATTGTTATAGCACTAAATAAATAGTTCAGTTTGGGAAGTATTGTCATCATTATTATATTCACTTTGCTTATTCAAGTGCACTTAATGTCTTTCCAATTATGTAAATCTGACTTAATTTTTGTGGCAAGTGTTTTGTAACTTTGCTCATATAATTCCTGACTTTTATTTGGTAGATGGATTCCCATATATTTTATACTCCCGACTGTTGTTTTGAATGGAATTTCTCTTTGTATCTCTTGTTGTTGCATTTTGTTGGTGATGTATAAAAATGCTGAGATTTTATGTGGATTTATTTTATACCCAGCAACTTTGCTAAAGTTGTGAATTATTTCTAATAACTTTTTATTAGAATCTCTGGGGTTCTCTAAGTATACCATCATATCATCTGCAAATAGTGATAGTTTGATTTCCTCATTTCCTACACTTATTCCTTTAATCTCTTTCTTGACTCTTATTTCTGATACAATATTGAATAGTGATGGTGATAGTGGGCAACCTTGTTTCACTCCTGATCTTACTCAGAAAGGTTCCAGTTTATTTCCATTACATTTTATGCTTACTGACAGTCTTAAATATATGCTCCTGACTATTTTAAGGAATAGTCCATTTGTTTCTATGCTCTCAAGTGTTTTTAGTAGGAATGGATGTTGTATTTTATCAAATGCTTTTTCTGCATTTATTGAGATGATCATATATTTTTTATTAATTTGATTATTAATATGGTCAATTATACTAGTAGTTTTCCTAATATTAAACCAGCTCTGCATTCCTGGTATAAATCCTACTTGATCATAGTTAATTATCCTGGGGATGATTTTCTGAAGCCTTTTTGCTAATATCTTATTTAAGATTTTAGCATCAATATTCATTAAGGACATTGGTCTATATTTATCTTTCTCAGTTTTCAACCTACCTGGTTTAGGTATCAGTACCATATCTGTGTTATAAATGGAGTTTGTTAGGACTCCTTCATCCCCTATTTTTTCACATAGTTTATATAACATTGGGACTAATTGTTCTTTAAATTTTTGGTATAATTCACATGTAAATCCTGGGGATTTTTTCCTGGGGAGTTGATTAATAGCTTTTTCTATTTCATTTTCTGAAATGGGATTATTTAAGCAATTTACCTTCTCCTCTATGTTTTTGTAGGTAGTCATCCATTTCACTTAAGTTACCAAATTTATTGGCATAAAGTTGGGCAAAGTCATTCGTTATTATTGCTCTAATTTCAGTTCATTGGTGGAAAGATCCCCCTTTTCATTTTTAAGACTAACAATTTGATTTTCCTCTTTCCTTTTTCTGATCAGATTTACTTTTAAAGGTTTACCTATTTTATTGGCTTTTTCATAAAGTCAATTCTTATTTTTGTTTATTAATTCAATAGTTTTTTTTTTCCTTTCAATGTCATTGATTTCTTCTTTTAATTTTAGAATTTCAAGTTTAGTTTTTGGTTGGGGGTTTTTAATTTGGTCTTTTTCTAGCTTTTTGAGTTGCAGGCCCAATTCATTGATCTTCTCTTTCTCTATTTTATTCAAGTAAGCCTCTAAAGATATAAAATTTCCCCTCATTATGGCTTTAGCTGCATCCCACAAATTTGCTATGATGTCTAATTATTGTCATTATCTTGGGTGAAATTATTAATTGTTTCTATAATTTGCTGTTTCACCCAATCATTCTTTAAGATGAGATTATTTAGTTTTAAATTACTTTTTGGTCTATTTACTCCTAACTTCTTGTTGAATCTAGTATTTATTGCATTGTGATCTGAGAAGAAGGCATTTACTATTTCTGCCTTCCTGCATTTAATTTTGAGATCTTTATGTCCCAATATATGATCAATTTTTGTATAGGTTCCATGAACTACTGAGAACAAAGTATACTCCTTTCTATCACCATTCAGTTTTCTCCAAAGATCTATCATACCTAATTTTTCTAATGTTCTATTTACCTCTTTAATTTCCTTCTTATTTGTTTTATGGTTTGATTTATCTAATTCTGAGAGTGCAAGGTTGAGATCTCCTACTATTATAGTTTTGCTGTCTATTTCTTCTTGGAACTCTTTTACCTTCTTCTTTAGTAAGTTAGATGCTATACCACTTGGTGCATATATGTTTAGTATTGATATGGCTTCATTGTCTATGCTACCTTTTAGCAGAATACAGTTACCTTCCTTATCTCTTTTAATCAGATCAATTTCTGCTTTTGCTTGATTTGTGATAAGGATGGCTACCCCTGCTTTTTTGGCTTCACCTGAAGCATAATAGATTCTGCTCCAACCTTTTACCTTTACTCTGTATATGTCTCAGTGCTTTAAATGTGTTTCATGTAAACAACATATTGTAGGGTTCTGGCTTTTGATCCAGTCTGCTATCTACTTCCACTTAATGGGAGAGTTCATCCCATTCATATTTACATTACACACACACACACACACACACACACACACACACACACACACACATACACTTTTGCATACATGAATCTATTATTTTTATGTCTGCCTTTAACATTTCTGAATAGATCCTGGGAAAAGTACATAGTAATAGTAATTAATTTTGTTAATCATACTTTATTTTTACAGTAAATCTATAAAGAATAGCAAGAAATGTATTCTATCCTAAAGGAAATAATGTCATTTTCTTGAAAAGAATAAATGTATGTTGGTAATAATTCAAAAGTGTGATGCCAGAATTAGCCAGACACAGGAACTGCATTATAATCAAATGCTATATTATGACCAATTCACCATATTGTCTAAATTTAAACAAATGTGCATGTGCACCCACACTTATTGGTCTGAGATAAAATGTGAATAATTATATAGCAAACTATAAACAAAAATTTTGGCCATAGTTCAATTCAAATAAAAATATTTATTTCTTTGTGTCATACATTATGATAGGTGCTGAAGATAAATATAAATTTCAAAAAAAGGAAGTGATCTCTGTCTTTATCTGATGACCAGTCTGTTGTGGGAATAAACCACATATACAAATAAATGAGAGTAAAGTGGTATTGATTCAGGCTATGGAGTATAGAGACCTCAGGAAAGGTTAAAAAAATTAAAAATTAGAGACTCTCAAGGTAAAAGGCAAGAAAGGATTTATTACCATCTTTTGAGAAAGGGCAGCTCCCAACAGACAAGGTGTCAATAAAGTAGTGCAAAACACAATATTATACAGACCCTAAAACAAAAGTTCCCATCTCTCTTCTAACCTTTTCTCCTATTGGCTGGAAAGTTCTTATTTACCTAGTCTAAATACCTCAGAAACAAAGAATACTAGTCAATAGCACACTCTTTACCTTAGTAGGTACATAATGCTAATTAAAAGGGTGGGAAATGCTTATCTAAGTAAGATATATAAGATAAACAAACACTTACTTTTACCTATACTCAAGTTGTTATTGCAAAGACTAGTCATAACTAGGATATAGGCCAAGGCCACATTCTTATGAGAGGTCTTTACTTAGTTTACCCCATTCACAGTTATTCTAAATTTAGCTATAATAGTCCCAAGTTATACTGGTTTTTCATGTTTCTGTTCATGAGTTAGCAACACCTTGTAATGCTTAACAACTTGTGTTTGTGACTTCCTACACATTCTCCACAGGGTTTCTAACTCTTTTACTAAGGCCTTTCTCTAGATTTCTGGATACTTTGTGGATATTAATGGAGTATATGGGCAACTTGTATCAAATTTTAGGTACATGAGCAGCTTGCCTCCATTTTTGCTCATCCTTCCCTTTGAAGATATGCTTATGTTGTTTCTTCTATGATTTATTATTAACATGCTACATCTGAGGTACACTCCCCATAAAGTTTTCTGTTGCCTGTGAAATTCATAGTTATGTGCACTGATATTTTTTTTTTATTGATATTTAAAAGTGATTTCTTCACACCAGTTCCTTAAGAAAGGTGGTAAAGGAACAATAATGAACAGTCTATTATGAAAGGATTGTGACATGCATTAAGTAAAGTAATATAAGTAAGACTAAATAAACTAAATAAGAATGGAGACAAGATGTGTGAAAGCCAGAGAGAGGGGAGGCCAAATTAGGCTTCTAAAAAGAATTTGAACTTAATTCAGTTAGCATGAATAGACATTGAAGGTATTGAGCCACATGATGAGAACTCTTCCTTAATAGACTTAATCTGGAAATGATATGAACGATGTTTTGGAGTACAAGAGAGAGACTAGAAATTAGAGAGACCAATTAAAAATTATCACAAAACATGACACATGAGGGTCCAAAATTCAATGATAGCTATTGATAGAAAGAACTAAATTGAATTGGTAAAAAGAAAAGTGATGAATGTGAGAAATAGTGGAGAATTGCTATTGCTGGATTTAAATTGAGTTTTGAAAGATTTTCATTGATGAAGAAAAAGAAATAAAGAACTTATGAAAGTATTTGCTAAAGTATGGAGGTGGGCAATCATTGATTGTATTTGCATAATTTATAGTAACTAATATTTAAAATTGTTTTGATGCTTTAATGGTTTAGTGCTTAGAGAAAAGCAGTATTCCCTTTAACAGTGCAAATCATGACCTATACATACCTTCCCATCTTATATAACTATTATTTGTATCCACCATTAAATCTGACAATAAATAAGAAAGGAAAGAAAAGAAGCATCAAAGATCATATATATAGTGTTAGAAGAGATCTTAGAGATTAATCAATTCCTTTTAATGTCTCTTCATTTTAAAGATAAGGAAACTAAGGCCCAGAGAGGATTATTAACTTGCCTAGTCATGCAGCATAGCCAGTTATGGGTCTCAGTAGAGAGTGTCTGGCTAAGTCAGGAAGAACTGAATTTAAATACAGCTATGTACTAGTTTTTGGTTTTAGGAAAGTCACAACATGCCCCAGTTTCCTTATCTGTCAAAGAATCCAGAGAATGAAATGGCAAACTTCTCCAGTATCTTTGCCAAGAAAACTGTAAATGAGATCATAGAAAGTCAGACATGATTGAACAACAATTCTTTCCTCATTTAGACATATGGATGGTTCCCAATTTATCAACACTCCAACATTAATCCTAGCCTACCTTTACAAATTTATTTCTTGCTACACACCATGTACTCTGTAATCTCATCAAATCTAATGTAAGCTATCCCATGATTAAGTCTTACTGATGTAAAATGAAACCTAAAACTTTTGATTTTGGAGACTTTCTCAGTAAACTCCTACCCCCAATCTGCCTGATTTTGAATAGACTACTTTTCAGTTCATTGCTAATTGATGATCTTGTCAGTGATAATCCAATTTCAGAGACCACTCTTAATTCATCTGCAGATTACTCCTTAACCTTACCCTTGAGCTGGAGAGTTAACATATCTAGGATTGAAGCCATATAAATGTATCTCCTTTGTTATGGGCCAGAACTTGAAACTAGGTGCTAAGTAAGTGGAATTGATAGAAAGGATAGTTACCTAATTTAGCATGGCCCAGTGTGATTGATTTAATCCTACAAGGAAATGTTATGGGGTAGAACTTGAAATAAGGTACTAAGTGAAATTGAGGAGTCAATGGTTAAATCTAGTTTAGCATTGATTTAATACTACAATAAATAATAGTTTCTTATTGATATAATGATTGTTTTATACTCAATTTGGTACATATAAGGAGATGCTCTGAAAGCCTCAGCCAGGTTTCAGCCAGGGAGATTCAGAAACCAGAGAAGGCAGTAGGGAGAACTAGGGAAGACCAAAGAAGTGGTGGCAGTCCTCCTACCTCCTCCACAGAAACCAAGACACATTCAGGAGGACCTCAAGAAGCTGACATAAGCAGAGAAGACAAAGGACTGGTGTCAGGAGCTTAAACTCTCAGAACTAAAGAGTGAGATAGGCCTCTAGGAAAGCTAACTCGGCCCAGGAAAGAAGACAAGACTTGGAAAGAGACAATAAAGGATTTGGACATTAATCCCTGGCTACACTGGTGATTACTGAACTGAAACTAAGGATGCTCCCAGAAGCCCCTCAAGAAATCTGCTCCCAGAGAACATTACATTTTACAGAAGAATATTACACTCCTTGCTTCAGTTTCTTTATTGAATTCCCTTAGAATTCAGACTGCTTTGTAATAGTGTACATTATTTTCAATAAAACTTTGCCCCTTGATTAAGAGATGGGTAAAGTTTGCAAATTCTTTTGGGACACCTAGCAACACCTGTCTGGGACTTTTGGGGTCCCCTGCTTTCCCAACCTCAACTATTTCCCAACCTCAATTACTATCTTCAAAGTTTGGATAGGTATATAGGTTATTCTTAATGCCTAAAATTGATTTCTTCCATTTTGCACCCATTAAAATCCTTTCCTTTTTTCCCCCATTTCTAACCTCAGTTATGACTACTTCAAATTCATTCAATAAAGATGTAGCAAGTAGCTACAGCACTACTCAGATCACTAAGGCATCTATCTGTTGCATCTCACTCCATTTCTAAACTAAAATTTCCTTAAAGTTAGGGCTTGTGCCATTTTGCATTTTTTACCTTTTATAGTGACTATCATAGATCTGTGGGCTTAAGAAATGGGTTTTAGAAAATACACAATGCAGTTTAATATTAAGAAGAATAAATGTTATTGAGATAGTTGAAGAGAAAAATGAGGTTTTCCCTCTGGCCAAAATGCAGTACAAAACAATGGGCCACAGAAAATATTCATATTAAATGCAGTTAGAAAACATGCAAGTGACAGTTCACACTTAGAAAACAAAGACAGTCAGGGCACAAATGTGAGAGGCAATTTATACCTCTGATGCAAACCAATGGATGTAGTGATATCAATATATTGCTCTCTCTAGGCAAGTTCCCTGATGGATGTATGCTTCCATGGAACTCCCATGGTATTTGCTAGGTACCTGCTGTCAGCTGTGCATCACTACTTCACTTTCCCAGTGTTTGATTGGCAGGGTAGCCTTGCTAACTATTGCTCAAATGAGATCAGATGATTTTGTGGGAGAAGTTGTTCCACTGATCAGAGACAGCTCCTGGAGGCTGGGCTACATACTCTCTGCTGGCAATTCTTTCCTGTTGTTAGTTTCTGGAATCATCTCAATAGGTTCCCTCTGCCTAAGTATAATAACTAGGAGTTAGTTCACTCACAGATGGACAGAATGGTAGATCTATATTCATGGTCACCATAACAAATGATATGCAAAGAACCGAAGGCTAAAATTAGTCTTATTTTTCTTTATATGCAAGCAACTAGCATTTAATTTATAATAGGATTTAATTCAGGATTTAAGCTTTTTGATATTCTTTCTTGTTTAACAAGTAAATTAACATAGCAACAAAAAGGTATACTTATGCAGTAGTGACATTCTCTAGCCACAGAATCTCTATCAAAGACATTATTAGAATAGTCATTGAGAGTGAAGTTCTCTAACTTTAATCCATTTTTTACTAGTGTAGAAAGAAAAGATCAGTTTAAGAAGTCTAAGTGATTTCTCTCCATATAATCAATCACATTCTTGCCTTTATTAGAGGGTATTCTATAAGTTTCAAAAACCGTGATTTTGCCCTATCTTTTATCTACTGAAAAATCAAGAGAGAAGAGTGAGCAAGGAAATTTATTTATTTCTGCCCACCTACTTTATATACTTTGTCTTTATAGTGCATCTGTGCAATAACCCATGTTTTGGTGCTGGTTTTTTCAAAATGACAAACATAACTATGATAACAGTTCTATTTTCTATCTACTCTATCCTGGACTCTTATTAGGTCATTCAATATTCAATAAACATGTATTTAAGTATCTGCTATGTGCCAGGCTCTGTGCTAAGTATCCCAAGATACAAATATGAAATTGCAAAATACAGTTTTGCCCCCAAGGAGTTTATAATCTAAGGAAAGAAGACAACACATAAAAAAAGCTGAAAAATGGAGAGAGAGCTGAGAGTCATCATATGTACTTGTCACTGGAGCATAGTGGAAAAGTCAGCCAAATAACAGAATAGTACAAAGGGAGGCAGTCTGAGCTGACCTTCCTCTTTAAATAAAAGTTTTGGAATCAATGGCTCACTCTCCAATTAGAGGACTGAGGGTTTTGACAAGGTAGTAGTCCCAAAGATGAAATGATCTTGCAAGATGGTGAGGTTTTCCTGATAATAAATTTCTTGGCCCTTGGTGAAACGTCAGAGATTTCCCACAGAGTGAAGCCAAGTGAGAAATGAGATTTTATGCATTTCTTGCAGCAGCAAAAAAACTTTTGGCTGTGGGGTTGTATTATAAGTAAGGAAGAAAAAAACAAAAGCAAAAAAAAAAAAAAAAAAAAAAAAAAGAATCCCCACCAATGACTATATATGCACTGGAGACTTTTTTAGTCTATTGATGTAATATAGCTTCTAGGGGACATAGCAATGATTTTGAGGTCCCCTGACCTTACAGGACTTCTGTTCTAACAATGTTAGTGATTCTAATTCCTCTAGCTTTGGGCTCTGGCCTCCCACATCTCCCACATAGTACTGCTATCATAGTTATGTTTGTCATTTTGAAAAAAAACAGCATCAAAACATGGGTTATTGTACATATGCACTATAAAGACAAAGTATATAAAGTAGGTGGGCAGAGATAAATAAATGTTCTAAGAATCTGTCTGATTCTGATAGTCCCACAGATCAAATTCCTGAGACAATGGTGAATAAACCACTTATCAGTTCATTACTGACTGTCAAATAGATAATCTGTTGGTCAGTGATAATCAAATTCTTGAGACCACTCCTTAGTCCTACCTCTGGACCATAAAATTAATGTATATGTAAAATGAAGAACTAAATGTCTTTCTTTGCTTCTGTTTAATTGCTAAATACTCTTGGAATTTAGAGCAATTAAATGCCATTACAAATATAATAAATTTTGCCCCTTAACTTGGAGATGAGGTCAAGCCTGCAAATTATTTTGAGACACGTCTGACACTGGTCTGTGACCCCCAAACTTTTGGGGCCCCTTCCCAATCTCAACACTATCAACAAAGATGTTAGAATCTTTCTCTGATGCCTGTAGCAAAAGGCACAAAACTCAGTTAATCAATCAATCAACAAACATTTATTAAATGTTATATGCTAGGTATTGTACTAAATACTAGAAAGTTAATCAAAATAAGAATACTTTGTCTATCAGGCTAGGGTTGAACTTTTTCTCTTCTAATTCTCATTCAGCAGGGATTGAGTTTGCATAGCCCTCCTTCACTTAAATCACTTCATTTGCATGTCATCTGTAGATCCTCTTTGAGAGGAAAAGACCAACAAAAACCTCTCTGGTTTAGATTTTGAGTCAAAACAAAGCTTAAACTTAAAAGGAAGAAGGAACACCTTTCTCTGCGGACCTAGTTAGTTTTCCTGACTGTTATTATAGAAAGACCCTCTTTCTTTGGAGTTGTATTTTGGTCAAAAAGTAAGTGTGGGACTATGAGACCCTTTTTTCTTTACCCATATCTTCTATGTTTTTGTGTGTATTTTTCATATCTCTCATCATTAAAATCCCCTTGTTAGAGTGGTATATTTTCATCAGAGAAAATCCTCCTTGTTCCTTGTTTTAATGATGAACTTCCAAAACGTTCATATCAAGTTTCTTGAATTTGAGCCAAATTAGAAGCAACTTTCATAGTTGGAAGCCACTAGACAGATGGCTGCACAAGGGTCAGTAACCTACTGCACTAGGGAATTCTAGATAAAGCTTTATATATATCCAAAACAAACATCAAAATGGATATTTTCTAACACTGCTTTCCTTCACAGCTAGCAAATTAGCTGCCAAACTAAAAATGGAAATAGTGTCCTGATTAAAGTGTTGTCAGATGTGTGAGGCTTGGTTTCCGAGAAGACCAAAATAATCTTGCACCTTTTCATCTCAACACTTTTTAAAGACATCCATAGGTTAGTAAAATAAAATGACAGTTCATCTGAAAGCTACATAGAATTTTAGAACCCGAAGAGACAATTTAGAGTTCTTTGCTATACAGGTGAGGAAATAGAAACAGAGAGAACTAGTTTTCCAAGAACCTAAATAGGAACTCAGTGAGCACTCCAAACTTCAAATTGGGACAGATGATGAGAAAAATATTCTCTATTGAGTATTATTACTTCCCATTCCTAGTTAGGTATTTTTTTTAATAACAGGTGTATCTTTAATAAAAAAAAAAAAAAAGAGTATTAGAAAGCAACAGAATGCAACAGAATGAAAGAAATGTTTCCCATCAGCCTTATAAAATTTGTTTCCTAGTAAAATTTTAATGCACATAACTTAATGAATCATGTTGAGAGAGAAAAATTGGAGCAAAAGGGAAAATCATGAGAGAGATTAAAAAACATAAAAAAGAAGTGAGCATAGCATGTGTTGATTTCCATTCAGTCTCTTTAGTTCTTTTTAAATGCAAATGACATTTTCTGTCCAAGTTCTTTTGAGATTGCTTTGAATTATTGAACCTCTGAGAAGAACCAAATTTTTAACAGTTGATCATCAAATAGTGAGTTCTTTTTTCCAGAAGCTGTTGTTGGGGGTTGTCAACTACTAGATTATCATAGATCTTCATTATTGTGTCATGAATACATGAGTATCTAATCTATTCCATTTATCAACCACTCTATTTGTTGTTCTAGCTTTTAATATGTGATTTTCACTAGTTAGCTTTTGTACCTCCTTTTTTTTTTTTTTTTAAATTTGGTTATTTCTACTTTTTAAGGAGTTATTTTCTTTAGTCATTTTTTCCCCTTCCTTTTCCAAGATGTTGACTCTCATGCATACCTCCAGTTTCCTTTCTCATTTTTTCTTATACCTCTTTTTTAAAGTCTAAAGTATACCTGTCTTTTAAGGTATTTTATGAACAGTTCCACGAAGGCTTTTCAGGCTTGAGACCAATTTATATAACTCTTGGAGATTTTCTTTATAGTCATTTTACCTTCCTCTGAGTTGGTATTTTGGTCTGTCCTGTCACCATAATAGCTTTCTAGGGTCAAAGTCTTTTTTTTCTCTTTCTTGCTCATTTACTTTCTTTTTCTTTCTTTCCTATTGTTATTATTATTATTTATTTATTTATTTTTACTTTTGTGATTGATCTCTACTCCTGGGTTAAAGATGGCTCTGTGCCCTATTTCCTGTGCAGCTCTGAGCATTGGCTTTGAGCACAGGGTCTCCTTGTATTTGTAGAGGGTAGATAAATAGCTTTGTCTACTCTTTTCAGGAAATAGCCTAGTTTCCCAGAGTTTTCCTTCTAAACTGGGACTGGAAACTTCTTTTCTCATTAATTCCTATACTGAGCCAGAACTGAGGATTTTAGTTTCTGATTTGCTGTGGTTAAGACCCACTTACTGGCTTTCTCAGAGTGTATCTGAGTTGCACCAAACACCCTTTTCATCTCAGTGATACTGATCTTTCTTGAAGTTTTTTTCTTTTGAAATTCTGTCTTGGGCTGAAGAGGGTTTTCATTCTATCAAACTCTGTTCAGAGGTTTCATATATTTTTTTCCAGGGAAACTGGGAGAGCTCAAGCAGCTTCCTGGTTTCATTCTGCCATCTTGTCTCTACCTAGTTAAATTTTAAATTTTTTATTTTTTAATTTCTCCAGTGAATGTCTCCCAAGCCAAACTATACATATATATTAAATTAAAATACCAGCATATATCATCCATTGTAATTCATGAATAATTTGTCTTTTCTAATTATTAAATTTTACTAACTCCTTTTTATGTTTCAGTATTGTTAATTTATGTTAAAGAAATCACATATATAACTCAATTTCAAATACCAATCAAGGTTCATATATATAACTGAGTAGATTAAAAATCAAGAGAATTTGTACACAAAGAATATTTATCATATTATGGAAAGTGCACTGGTTTAGGAGTCAGAATGTCTGGTTTCAAATTTGTTGCTTTACTATTTAAGCTTGAGCAATTTATCCAGTCTTTCTTTGGCTCAATCTCCTCATCTGCATAATATGGAAGGTAGTACTATTTCTTTAGTCTATAATCCTCACATTATCCTGGTTTTATACTTAAAACTCAGATATTTGCTTGGTATGTAATAATGAACAGATCACTTAACCTTTCCACAGCCTCAATTCCTTCACCTTTTTAGGGGATATTAATACTTTTAGAACTTACCCAAATTGTTGTGAAAAGTGCTTTGTTTACCCTGAGTTCCATTAATTTTTGAGTTATTAAATAAATGATTGTTTATATAATGATCCAGAAGAGTCAGCATATATAAGATATTTCACTCAGTAAAAGTATTGTAAAGTATTACTGCAGAAATCATCCTGCCTTTGGATAAATATGATCTAACTTTAATAAGTGACTCCAAATCATTCCTCTGAGAACCTGAAATATATCCTCTGGGTATTGGAATCCTCTGATCAGAATGTCTTTCTCTAGTGTGGGATAAAAGATCCACAAATCCCAGAAGTGCTCTTTTTACTCTATTTATATTCATATTTCTTCTGGGAAATTTTATTCTGTACAGGAGGAAAGAGGGCATTATTTCTGTTCAATCACATGGGAAAATAAAATAATTCAACAATATTTATATTGAAAATTTAGGAGACTTAAAGTAAATGATAAAACTAACTGGCCACAAATATATCTTTTTCTCCTGTTAACACTTCTAATAGTCACCACATTCACAATAAATAAATTCATTTGTCAAATAAGTAAATTAAGTTATTTTCCTTCTACAAGCAAGTGACAGTCTAAAACTATATGTGTTCCTTCTCTTGTATATACAAATTCCTTTTGGGTATCTGTTTTTGTATGATAATTCTTGCAATTCTAGCTTAAGTAAGTTTCAATGATAAGTATGCATACCTCAATAGGAACTGAGTTGATGTTTTCACTCCATTTGACTTTGTATGATTATTAAAAGCAAAAGCAAGAAACTTATTGAATGTTGGATCACCATCATCCATAGTGGCTAGTCTATGTTAGCAACAAGATTTTGGGAGCTAGTTTTGCTAATATTACATTTCACTGGTTTAACAATATTGCAAATCACAAATTTTTATTTAAAAAAAAAAATATATATATATATATATATATATATATATAATAGCTGATTATATTTGTAGCCTAATGGTGGTCAGAGAATATATGTATATGAATTTGAAATAAATAAGCATATTGTACTGTTTACCTAACTTGAAAAGGGCTGTTCTTCCTCCTAAGGTTAAGGATTTTGCTCTATGAGTCCAAGTCATCTGTAGCAAATGCTTAGAAAGCTAAGCAATTCTCTATAGCATATTTGTACTTTCACAGGACTCTGTAGTATTTCATAGGTGGACAGGGTTCTGTATATCCCCAAACATGATTATTTTTCAATTTCTTCTTCCTTAAGAAACTGGAAGTATCTTTAGTTACAGTAAATCTTTCTCCCTTGAAAAGGAGCTATTCTCCTGCATTCAAAATAAGATATTTAGGATTAACAATCAAATTTTCCACATGGCATACATATTTCTTTATGAGTCTATACTGACTGCTCAGTTGGAATCCTGCAAATGATATAATTTAAATAAAATTTTCAATTTAATCAGATCTGACATGTCAATGTAATTTTTAAAAAAGTCTCAAAAAGATGCAAGTTTCCTAGAATACTTCAAGAAGCAATATGACCTGTTTTATAATTATCAGATAAAAAAAAAAGGAAAAGGGATATATATATAGATATATGCCTAACAAGTGGGAAAGGATATCTGCTGGTTAGAGCAAATAATGAGTTTGTTATATATTATCATAGAATTTTTTGACTTGAGGTTTTTCTGGGGCATGTGTATAAATTTATTACATCTGTGAATATATCACATATACATGCACATGCATTATATATCTATATTAAGATATAGATATATAGATACAATCTAATAAACTTTTATATGAATGTAACAGTATTTCTATATTATTTTTTTTTCTGTTCTAATCTGTAGAGGGCCAGAACTGTGGAAAGATATACTTGAATCAAGGACAGCAGAGTGTTTAGAGTTAAGCACCTACTCAGTGTGATTGATGGTATAATTGTTATCTAGTTAAACATACTTAATGTGATTTAATGATGTAATCACTCTAGTTGGCATAAACTTAGTGTAATATAGTGATGTAATGTTCTACAGTTGGCACATGCTCAGTTGCTGTAGTGATGTAATCTTACTAAGGTATTTAAAGGCTGAGAGGAATGGGAACTGGGAGTCTCAGACACAGAGGAGACTCCAGATTCCAGATTCCAGACTCCAGACTCCAGACTCCAGACTCCATCTTTGACTAACTTTATGGTGGCTCTCCTGTCTTCATCACTTCTCCACCTAAAGACCAAGGCCTGTTCAGAGATCCTCTGAAAAGCTTGCTGGGACATTATCCTAATTTTATGTATTTTCTTTTCTTTTATTAATTTAATATATTATTCATTTAAAAATACAGATGTTTCAATAGGCCATAAAAGGGTTCTAATACATGTACACATGCTCACATTCACATACATTAAAGATGCCTGATTTAGACTTTCTAATTAAAGTCTTGCTTATCTTGGACATTAATTTTTTAAAATTTTGTTTTAGGAAAAACAAAATGAATTAACCATAAATAAGCTTTCTAAGAGAAAGCACCAGGATCAGAAAGATTTACCAGTGAATTCTAATACACATTTAAAGATTAATTAATTCCAATATCAAATAAATTTTTAGGGAAATAATAGGCAAAGAAAAACTTCTACCAAACTCCTTTTACAAAAACAAATACTTTCTTGATACCTAAATTAGAAAATGTAAAACCAGAGAAAGAAATTTATGGAATAATTGCATTAATGATAAAGATGTAAAAATCCTATATTAAATGCTAGGTAAAAGACTGAAACATTATAAAATAGAGATTATATATTATTACCAAGTGTGCTTTATAGTAAATGAATTCATGATTTAGCATGAAGAAAACTATTAATGTAATTATTTATATAAACAATAAAAGTTTAAAAAATTTAATCATGTCAGTTGATAGAGTTTTTCACCATAAAAACACTTAAAACATTGGTATAAATTGATTTTTTTCTTGAATTAATAAAAATTATCTAAAATGAACAGCAAACATATTTGTAGTGGGCAATAACTAGCGGCTTTCCCAGTAAGATCAGACATAAAAGAAGGATGCCCATTATCACCAATATTATTCTATATTTTATTGGAAATCTTAGAAATAGCAATAAAAGAGAGAAAAAAGAATATAAATAGAGAATGAGTTAATTAAACTCTTTTTTGCAAGTGATATTATATATTTAGAAAATCCCAAAAACTCAACTAAAAAGTACAAATAATTAATTTTAGCAAATTCCCTGTATTTAAGAAAATCTACATAAACCATCAGCAAAAAAAAAATGTCGCAAGAAAAATAGCAATTGTTACCCCATTTAAATAACTCTAGACAGTATAAAATACATAGGAATAAACCTATCAAAACATAAACAGAAATTATACAAATGCTGATGTAATAAAAAAATATTATGTTACCTAAATTAATCTATATGTTAAATGTCATGCTATAAGAAATCATGAGTTTGATAATCTTAGAAAAAACACGTATACACTTTTATGAAATAATGAAGGATAAAATGAGCAGAACTATGAGAATGCAATAGCAATATTATTTTAAAAATAACTGAGTGAATAAGACATTTTTAACAATTATAAATAACAAAATTAACTAAAATTGTCATATGAAGGAAGATGCTGTCTGCACTCAGTGAATATATGTGTGTGAATATTTAAACAAACATGTTTGCCTATATGTCTATATATTTACATAGACTTATAGATATATAGATAAATGCATATACATGCACATATACATATGTGAGTTTAATGGTAGCTATCTCTAAGGTATACCTCTTATAAGGTATAAGGTGAGGGAAGAGAACAAAAAAAAGGCACCATAATTTTGTTATATAATTACAAGGAATTGCAAATTAAAATAGATTTGTAGTTTCATGTGCAATAATTGTATTATTACTAATATAATTATACTGTTTTGTTGGGGAAAACACCAAGACAAAAAATAAATAAAAAATATATTCTAGTAAAGATTCATGCATAATTGCTATATTTGGTTCTCCACCATGAGACAGATATTGACATGAAAACCTGAGTACTAAAAGAGAGGCTAACATTCCTCCCTTTCTTTTATTTCATTATGCCTAATGTCTACATATAAAGCACGTTTTAAGGGACCAATTTAAAAACCAGAATGTCTTGAAATTACTGAATACTAAATAAAATACTGAATAATAGAAGACTGAAAGAACACTGGATCTTCTGAAATATTTCAGGGAGCAGAGAGATATTGTGAGAAAAACAAAAATAAAACACTGGATTTGTGGAGAACTTGAATCATGACTCAATCATTTATTATGTTTGTAACTTTGGGCAAATCCCTCAACTTCTTTAGAAATCAAATTCTTCATCTTTAAAATCCAAAGATCTGGTTAGATGATAGTTATACCTCTCATGTTCTGTTGCCTTATGATTTTAAAAAGCATCAAATTTTGAAAATATCTTGAAATACTGTGAGTCCAAAGAAAGTCATAGCAAAATTAACCAATTAAAAAACACTTTGAATGATCCCTCTTCTCCATTTCTATTGCATAAGATTTTAATGTGTTTTATTCTTCCTCCTTAGCCCGAGAGGCCTTACCTACACAACTGATATATCCATCAATGGAGGAGCCACATACTCTGATGTTTTTCGGAAGGTTGAATTAGGATAACTATCTGTGAAGGAAAACACTATACATATGGATATATGATGCCAAAAGATTTGAATCTATGTAGAAGAGCTTCCAGGGATGTTCTTTTTTAATTTTTTTTTTTTCAGAATGAGGTTTTTAAAGTTTGGTTTACACTTTGTGGAAATGGAATTGTGAAGATTTGGAATGAAAAGTGGTATGTTTTAGTAGAAAGAACTCTCTATTTTGAGTTATGGAACCTGCCTTAGAATTCTTTTCCTCTGTACTACTTTGAGGAAAAAAAACAAATGAACACTATTCCAATTACATTAGGGGATTGAAGATCTTTTAGATCAGGGATTTCAATTTTAAATATCACCCATGGGTGAGGAATTTTGTCGTCCTTCTAATGTTATACTAATATTGGACAGAATATTATCTTGTATTCATATATTTTTCATAACACACATCTACATGGACTTATAAGCTGTATGTACTTTGATTGGCTTTTGTTGGTAGTTGCATAAGCTTCCAATAGAATTCCATTTTGAAAAAAGCCATTATTTTGTTCTTTAAATATAAGTCTAAGAAGGGACTGAATGTCTTGCTTATAATTAATTACAACCATCAATAAATAGACTTATAGTCAGCTGTGGACCATACAACTTTAAAATGAAAAAAAAGGAATTTCAATAATAACATGAAAGTAGACTTGCTAATTGTAGAAGTAGAGATTTTTGTTTTTAGGAAAGAACTGTTCTGAATACATTTAGAGGGAAAATTATAAAAATATATTCTGTTTTTGTTTATTTTTAGATAAGATGTGATAACCTAACCAGGCATGGGAAGCATCATTACTTTACCTATATTTCTTCGTATACATTATATCATATAAATAAGAATTTGGTGCTGAGATACAGGAAAAGAAATTCTGGAATGGATGATTTTTAGTCTAAGGAACCTTTAAACATTATTTTATTTTTCTTCTGTAGGCTTCTACTGAACTTAATGAGCCTGGTGGGTTTGACAGACCTTCCTGCTGACTTACATGGTAATTGGAACTATGAGTAGCCTGGAACTTATCCATCTCAATACCTCATCTTAACATTAGCAAGTCTGCCAGATGGACTAAAGAAATAAGTCTGCCAGCTCCAATCATAAGTATTGATGTTTTAATATTTCCTATGATAAAATATATTCTTAACAAATTTTTTATCTTGTGTGGAATGGTATAGAGCCAAAGAATATAGGTTAGTTATGAATATAAGGTGTTCATATTTCTTAGGATGAAAGTTTTAAAGATAAATTGCACATTAAAAAAATCCTAAAGTATATATTTCAACTAGTTGTTTTTTTGGTTTGTTTTGTTTTTGATGGGAAGAAGGCAGAATGGTTATTAACTTTTATCTATTTTATTAAACCTGTTTTTTAGAGGGGCATTTAGGCGATGTAATGGATTGAGCTCTGCATATGAAATCAGAAAGACTTCAAATCTAGCTTTAAGCATTTATTATCTGTGTCACCCTAAACAAAGTCATTAATCTCCTTTACCTCAGTTTCCTCATCTGAACTGGGGAAGGGAATGGTAAATGTCCAATATTATTTGCCAAAAAAACTCTAAATAGGAACATAAAATGTTGGATATAACAGAAAATTTTTTTCAGAACCTCTGTCAGTTGTCTGTATTTTTATTTTTGTTTTTTTAGTTGTTTGTGTTTTTAATATTTTATGTGCATGTATACAGTTAGAATAAAAACATAATAGATTTGTTATCCCCTTTTACTGGTCATGTTAAAAAAGTGTCATAAGATGTACATTGACTTAATCATTAGAATACATTGATCTACAACTTAATTTGTTGCATTAATCATTTTCCAAAAAGTTTTTAATTTAAAAATGAAAATGTAACTCTAAAACTACTCTAACTTCATAATTGTTACTTAAAATGAGAGGAATATTCTGTACTTTTGAATTAAAATATATAAAAATATAGTGTTTCCTTAAATTCCTGCTTTCTAGGAAATAACAAAAATATTTTCTGCCTCCTGTCTCTCTGTTTCTATTTTTGTCTCTCTGTCTGTCTTCATGTTTATGTCTGCCTCTGTCTTTGTCGGGCTGTCTTCTATTTATGATGTTAATTAAAATATGACTTTTGACATATCTTAATGAAATAAGTAGTTATAACTAAGGTATCAGACACTACATAATTATTAATAAATATTTTATTCCAACAATACTGATCATCCTACAGTTTAGAGTCAAATGTCCCAGGTTTAAGGTTCAGTGGCTCTATCAGATAATGGCAGGCTTGTTCCACTGAACAAGAAGGTGTGAATCTTCCTTCTGAGTCACTGTTCAGCTGAAGCCTGTTGCAATACTTCTTCTTTCTCATGACAAGAATGACAAATACAATTCTACTCAAAATATAATAGTTGAAAGTCTGGTATTGCTAAGTGTTCAGTAAGATGTATTCTAATTAGAGAGGAAGACTTGACTTCAAGTCCCACATGTGATACACATTCTAGTTCAACTTTGAGAATGTCACAGAGGCAATCAACTTATTATTTCATTAAAGGAAGAGAACTTCCAATAAGAAAATTCCCTCTTCTAGTGCAGATAACCTACTGTTCTTTAATATATAGTCAGGATACAGAGAAGTTGTGTGATATTCCCAATGTTGAACTAGGACTCTAAATTATTATAGACTATGCTACCCTCTATGGAAAAGCAGTTAGATATCATGGTCTCCAATAGAACTATGAAATACTATGGAAAAGAACACTGATAGGAAGCAAAAAATAAATGATAACAGGATAGTGTACCTGATTCTGTTTATGTGATAGGATTCATTACAATGATCTGAGCTAGAATTTTAAAATAAAGAAATAAAGTATAAAATTCCATACATTTAAATCTAGGGAGAATAGAATAATGACTTCTACAGCTGACCACTGACTTATCAGCTACAAGGGAAAGTGATTCTTTGAACAGAATGATAGACCTCATAAAAGTGAACATTTTAAATACATTTAAAAAATGGGGACTGAGTAGATCTCCAAAACTTTTTTTTTTTTTCCTGTAGTTGCCAGAATTATTCTCTGCACATGCTATTTCCCAAACTTCTATTTAACATTTTTGTTATGGGCCAGAACTCTGAATATGAAACAAAGGATTCTTGCAAGGTACCAATTCAGTGGAATTTGTAGAGACAATAGTTATCTGATTTAGCATGGTTCAGTATGATTGATTTAATCCTACAAGAAGATGTTATGGGACAGAATTTAAAACAAGGTAAGAAGTGGAATTAAGGAGACAATGGTTAAATCTAATCTAGCATTTATTTAATCCTACAACAAATAATGTATTCCTACTGATATAATGATTAGTTTGTAGTCAGTGTCAGGGCATATAAGGAGAAGCTCTCAGGGCCAGAAGGGATAAGTGCAGTAGAAGCTCTAGGAGGCTGAGAAAGGTTCATTCCATCAAATACCTTTGTGGTGGCTGCAGGCTGAAGCACAAACCTTTGGGATTCAGAGCCATTCAAAGGGAGATAGAGGCAGAAGCTAGAAGAGGCAAAGGACTGGCAGCAGGAGCTCTTGGAACTAAGGAGAGAGATAGACTTCTAAGAAAGCTTACTGGGCCCTAGGAAAAGAGACACGACTTTGAAAGAGATAATAAAGGATTTGCACTTTAACTCCTGGCTGCACTTGTGGTGATTACTGAACTGAAAAGAAGTCTGATCCCAAGACCTCCAGAGACCCCCAGGAAACCTCAACAGAGAACATTACATTTTAGAGAGAATATTTACATATTTTGGTTATTTGTCTTCTAAATTCTTTTAATTCTTGAAGTCACATTTAATTTTGAGGTCTAATTTTAGGAAATTCTTAACTATTTAGATTGTCTTTCAATAAATTTCCAAAATAGCAATCCAATGGTCCTTTTCTTTTCTTTCTTTCTTTCTTTCTTTCTTTTTTTTTTTTTAACAATCAGAGTTTGTGAAATCAAAGAAATTCATTATTTTCGGTGTTGTCCTTATCTGTTATATGAAAATTATTCTTAATCAGAAGCTGACAAATTACAGCAAGTGGGTCAAATTTAGCCTACTGTCTGCTTTCATAATACTATATAAGAATTTTTTTTTTCAAAATAAAGTTTTATTATATTTAAAAATATATCATTCTTAGCTCAGATCATAGTTAGCTGACCAGAAGTGTCAAAATGTCCTCTTTTCCCAGACTCACAAGCCCTGGAAAACTATTTTGTAATTAGATAAAAAGGTAACTAGGAAATTAAAATATATATACATATATATAAATACAATTATACACAGATAATGTTAATTTGTGACTTTCTAAGTCAATATGCTGCTCACAATTTCTATTTGTTTGACATTACATATGTAGACTTTAACATCGAAAAACAATGTGATATTTAGCTTTCCCAAATTATATTCAGCAATTGACAGTATCTTTACAGTCTCACAAGTGACAGAAAGATGTACAGAATATAATTTTCTTTTGAACTTATTGTTTGCTGATTATTTAAAAAGAAACCGTTAGTCTAAATAAAACAATGCATTGTCTCACAGGTCTTTTAAAATGAGATATCTCCTATCTATACATCAAGATCATTTAAGTTTCCAAGGAAGATGTAATAATGGAAATAACACCATCAAGTGATCTCTCATAATCAATATCAGGCAAAACATACAACAGGCAGATGTATGCTTATTCCATACATTCACTATTATGAAGGGGAAAGTATAGCTCTCTGTCCAAGTTGAGGAATGATTCCTGTGGATGATAAGCTTTGCTAGATATTTTTTTGAATAGATAAAAGGGTTTGCTCCATTCCCTAACACACTACAGAGCCTTTCAGAAGAGATTTGTAATAAATGCAGAGGAATGCGACTTGTCCATTCTAACAGGAAATAACAAGTGAATGAATACTGTAAATGGTCCAGATTTTAACAAACATCTAAACTTACAACCTATAGAACTTTTCTAACTATATGTGTATGGGACAGAAAATATAGAGACAATGATTTGAACCTATAGTGAAAAAGAGAGCAAGCTGCATTGTTTTCAGGAAACCAAGCATTTTCACTGATTCTAAGCTTTAATAGCAGCAAAACTATGTTTATCAATAACAACATTTTACTATTGATTCTATATGGTAGCAATGCCAGGAACCCAATTTCTGTTGAAGAATTACAGATTAACATTACACAGAGGGCAATGGAAAATGCACATATTAGGTCTGATCAAGCTATAACACGTAACCAATTAAAAATCTAAAGAATAAAAGTTTAGAAAGTCATCAGAGAGATAGATTGGTAATGTGGCAAATGAGAGATGACAAGCATATGGCTACAATAGTTCTCAAGTACATACATATTGGATAATGAAAGAAAGCAAGAGGATACTAGAACTTTGGGTAGACTACTTGTAATAAACTTTTTGGGTCACATTTAAAACAATTACAGATAACAATACATTCAGCAAGGATAGATAAATTGTTATCTGCATTGTTGGAGAGAATTTTAAAACTTAAAAAGTAAAACATCCATTTGAGTATTTGAGTACATAGAATGCTAGAGTGCAAAATCCTTCATCAGAAATTAATTAGCTCTTTCAATTTTCAGTGCATAATACTTAAATACTTTAATAAATGTTTATTGGTTGGTTGATCAATCAAGAGATAATAGTACATTGGGCCTTAAACAACTTTGAGAACTGGTTCTACAACACCTTATATTTCACAGGTTATAAGGGGAAGCTATTTGGGACAAGGAAGTTCTTCAATGCATGGCCCATACTGTTACCAATTCAATTTTTACTATTACTTGATTATGTAAGACAATTCAAATTTAATTGAGACATAAAAATAATGTAAATAGTAGAAGGGAATCAAGTTTGTTAATTCATCATTTGCCCTCTATAGAGAAACAGATATAATTTCTGATAGCACTTGAGGTGACAGAGGAATAGAAACCTCCAGATAAAAATTACAATGTAGATAAATGATTTTGTGTTTGTGAATTGACAATTTTGGAAAAATGCAATATTTTCAAATTTCATCTAAATATGTTTTCAATGACCTGAAAGAAGATTTAATAAAGATCCCTTAGAACTGAATACACTTCTACTCTAGCTTTGGGATACCAACTCCAACAAGTTAGTCAATGCAGTAGGATTTTATCTACTCAAGGATTTGCTATCCTGCTCAGGAGCTTGTAACTCCTTCTTGATATGTATGTTAGAATTCTCCAGACCAGCTATTAGCTCATGACTTGCCATTAAAAATCAAAACAAAACAAAACACAATTCTCACTTTTTCATGAAGCTCTGTCTCATAATTACTCATCTTTCTCAGCTTTCCTCTCTCTCATTTCTTTCTTTTCCAAGTTTGTTCTTTCTCATCATTATAGTTACTGAAACATTACTAGGGTGTTCTCCTTAATGACAAAGGTAGCCCTGGCCCACATTACAAAATGCCTATAATATAAAAATTGCAATTGCCTGAAAATTACAGTGATGCTTAGCGATGTCAAAAATCACTAGCTTGTAGTTAGTCCCTGTCCATATATTATGGATTTTGTGTGTTATCTCTACTTTGGTCCCTTACTTTTAGAGGTTCTATATATGTAATTGCTATTTCCTTGGGTACTCCAAAGTTTGTGTATTAAGCATAAGAGGAATAGCCTCTGAATGAAGTCTTCCTCCTCATCTGGCAGAGATCCCTATCAATTGAGACAATATTGGCAGGGTTTTTGTGGCTTTCAAGATGAAGTTTCTCCATATTTAAAATGGTTATCTAGAAATTATTTGCCCAGATTGTCTTCTGGTGCTAAGTACCCATCTACAGGTGGTAGACAGATCCATCATGGAATCTAATGAATATATTTTATACTACACACCTTCTGTTCATCAGAGAGTCTAAATAATTAACTTATGTCTAGCAGGAAGTTGCAATGCATTACCATTCAGGGGAATTACCATTTTCCAGGGAAATATTGTAAAATAAATAATTTCACAATCTTTGAGCTAACTGGTGTAAATGACTTATTCTTTTTTATTATAGCTTTTTATTTACAAGATATATGCATGGGTAATTTTTCAGCATTGACAGTTACAAAACTTTTTTTTTTCCAACCTTTCCCCTTCTTACCCTTACTCCTTCCCCCAGATGGCAGATTGACCAATACATGTTAAATATGTTAAAGTAGAAGTTAAAAACAATATATGTATACATGTCCATACAGGTATTTTGCTGTATAAAAATAATTGAATTTTGAAATAGTATACAATTAGCCTGTGAAGGAAATAAAAAATGCAGGCAGACAAAAATAGAGGTATTGGGAATTCTATGTAGTGGTTCATAGTCATCTCCCAGAGTTCTTTTGCTGGGTGTAGCTGGTTCAATTCATTACTGCTCTATTGGAACTGATTTGGTTCATCTCATTGTTGAAGAGAGATATATCCATCAGAATTGATCATCATATAGTATTGTTGTTGAAGTATATAATGATCTCCTGGTCCTGCTCATTTCACTCACCATCAGTTTATGTAAGTCTCTCCAGGCCTTTCTGAAATCATCCTGCTAGTCATTTCTTACAGAACAATAATATTCCATAATATTCAAATACCACAATTTATCCAGCCATTCTCCAATTGATGAGCATCTACTCAGTCTATCATACCTAACTTTTCTAATATTCTACTTACCTCTTTAACTAACTTCTTTCTTATTTGTTTTGTGGTTTGATTTATCTAATTCTGAGAGTGCAAGGTTGAGATCTCCCACTATTATAGTTTTTCTGTCTATTTCTTCTTGCAACTCTTTTAACTTCTCCTTTAGGAAGTTAGATTCTATACCACTTGGTGCATATATGTTTAATATTGATATTGCTTCATTGTCTATGCTACACTTTAGGATATAGCTTCTTTCCTGATCTGTTTTAATTAGACCAATTTTTGCTTTTGCTTGATCTGAGATAAGGATGGCTACCCTTACTTTTTTTTTTACTTCACTTGAAACATAATAGATTCTGCTCCAGCCTTTTACCTTTATTCCGTATATATCTCCCTGCTTTAAATGTGTTTCTTATAAACAACATATTGTAGGGTTCTGGCTTTTGATCCAGTCTGCTATCTGCCTCCATTTTATGGGAATGTTCTTCCCATTCACATTTACGGTTAAATTTACTAATTCTGTATTTCCTGCCATAGTATTATCCCCATATGTCATTCTCTGGGAGGAGATTTCTTGGGGAGCTTCTAGAACCATCCTTAGTTTCAGTTCAGTTCAATAATCCCAAAATGTAGCCAAGAGTTAAAGTCCAGATCCTCTATTGTGTCCTTCAAAACCCTGAATCTTTTTCTGTGTCCCAGTTAGCTTTAGTAGAGGCATATCTCTCTTCTTGGTTCCCTGATGAGCTCTTGTCTGAGTGTCTCCAGCCAGCACCAAGGTAGCTGTGGGAATGAATCAGACTCCGCCTCCAAGAGTGTGGGATTGTGGATTTCCCAGAAGTCAATCCTAGTTGTGAATCTCCCGGAAATCCATGAGCAGGCTTTTCCTTTAGACTTGTGAATCTGCTGGACTTGTGAATCCACTGAATCCTGGCTCTCTGAATCTCCTCAAGCTTCCCTGAAGTTCTCCTGGAAAGTCCTCAACTAGAGAACTATTAATCACCATGCTAAATGAGATAACCATTGTCTTATCAATTCCCCTGAGTTAGTACCTTGTAAGAATCCTTATTTCAAGTACAGAGTTCTGGCCCATTACATAAAAACCATCTAGAATCATAGGAAAAACGCCCTAAATCTCTATAGAGTAGAGAAATGTAAATTAAAACAACTCTGATGTACCATCTCATACCTCTCAGATTGGCTAAGATGATAGGGAAAATATTGATGAATGTTGGAGGGGATGTGGGAAAATTGGGACACTAATGCTTTGTTGGTAGACTTGTGAAATGATTCAACAATTATATAGAGCAATTTGCAACTATGTCCAAAAGGCTATAGAACTGCACATACCTTTTGACTCAGCAGTACCACTACTGGGTCTATATCCCAAGGACATCAGAAAAAAGGGAAAAGGACCCACATGAGCAAAATTGTTTGTAGTAGCTCTTTTTGTGGAAAAGAATCAGAAAAGGAGTTGATATTCATCAATTGGGAAAAGGCTGGACAAATGGTATATGAAGGTAAGGGAGTATTATTGTTCTATAAAACATGATGAACAAGCTAAATTTAGAAACTCCTGGAAAGATTTACATGAACTGATGCTGAGAGAAGCAAGCAGAACCAGGAATACATTTTACACAATAACAACATAGAGTTATGATGTCTTGTTTCTTCTCAGTGCTTCAGTGATTCAAGATAATCCCAATAGACTTTGCATAGAAAATGCCATCTGCATCCAGAAAAAGACCTATGGAAATTGAATGTAAATCAACCTATGCTCACTTTTTTTTTTGTTTGTTTGTTTGTTTGTTTGTTTGTTTGTTTTTCCTTTCCCCTGGCTTTCCCATTTTGTTCTGATTTTTCACTCTCAATACAATTTATAAAACAAGGTGCTGTATAGTAATTCATTAAAAAGATATATACAAGTATATAACAAAAATCAGAAGTAAAATTTATTATGTAAAAAAACTAGGTATAATCATCTCAGACAAAATTAAAGATAACAGATTTAAACCAAAAAATACAGGTTTTGCCAACCATATTACCATTTTTAGGCTATTTAAAATAACTAGACAATTTAAGATTATAATATTGCTATAGTATAGGAAATGACTTGGAACTATAAAGGAAGAGATTATCCACCATCAAACAAACATAGGACAAACAAGCAAATGGGATTTATATGAATGTATAGCTATATCTTTGTATGTGATTATAGATATCCATTTATATGTTTGTGTATATATGTGCATGTATTCATATGTGTATATATTGATATATACATATCTATATATATATATATATTTATATATATATATATATATATACATACATATGCTTACGTATATATACAATCATATATATCTTAATGATATTTGAACTTAATTGCAAGAAGGGGAAAAGAAGAATAAATTTTAAAAAGTGTCCGGCAGAGAACAAAAGTACACCCACAAAGAAGCCTAGAAAAGATGGATTGCTCTGAACAGAATGTACACTGTTTATCATTCTTGAAATGGAAATATATTGCTGTATATTTTCAATCCCTTCTCATGTTGTACTCTGCACATGGTAATTTTTTTTTGTCTTTTCCTATTTTGTATTTAAATTTAAAATAAATACATTTTTTAGCAATTCAAAAGAAAAAAAAAAACAACAGAAAAAAAACACCATTCTTTCCAGTCTCTGTTTTGTAACTTTGTTCTTATCCTCAACTCCTTACTTTCCCTTTCTAGATATATCCAATCAGGGACCAAATCTTTTCCTCTATATATCTCTGAGTTTTGAATTCCTTTTCCCTTCACACAGGTAACATTATAGTTCAAGCCCTTCTTATCAATTTTAACTTAGACTGTGACAGCAGCCTAATAAATCATCTCACTGCCTAAGTCTCTCCTTACTTTACTCATTTTCCCCTCCTGAATTCTCAGGTTCTCAAAAGTGTTATATCTGTTCTTCACATCATGACACAAAAGACATCATTGAAGTAGGGAGAGAAAATATTTCAGCCTCACAGAGTCTTTCTCTCCTTTTAAGATATAGATCAAGAACCACTTTCTTCATGTAACCTTTCCTAAGCTCCTCTCACTTGTCCCCGCCATTTGTTTGTGTTCCTTTCTCAAATTATATTATCTTTAAATTATCATTTATTATTATAATATGTAGATATATGCACTTATTTTCCCCACTAGAATGTAACACCCTGAATAGTATTTTTATTAAATAAATACTTGTTGCTTGATTTATTGGTAACACTAGTCAATATGGAATAAAGCTTATGGTGTCTTTTTGGTACCTTTATATGTATAAGTGGTCATTGAACTGACTGCACTGAGTTTTGGGTTTTTTTTTTTGTTTTGTTTTGTTTTGTTTTGTTTTGTTTTGTTTTGTTTTTCTCACAGCATCCCCAGATATTTAGTATTATATAGTAAAAGCATACTAACTTCTTTTCTCCTTTAGAATAATATTGTACTTTTAGACTTCTTAGAAAGACTAATATCTCTTTGAGCTACTTCAACAAACTAAACTTTGATAAGAATATATCTCAATTGGGGAGTCATTCAATATGTTCTATTTTTCACATACTCTATTGAGGCTTTAAATGCTCATAACACAGTATCTGGCATATAATAGGTACTTAATAAATGCTTATTAGTTGATTGTTTTTAGAATAGATGAAGAAAACAATCATTTATTAGGGACCTACTATATGCCAAGAATTATGCTAGTAAGCACTTTACAAATTTCATCTCATTTGAATCTCATAACAATCTTGGGAGCTGAGTGCTATTATTACCTCCTTTTCAGAACTTATGAAACTGAGGAAGGCAAGGTAAAGGGATTTACCCAAGATCATACAGTTGGTAAGTGTCTGAGGCCATATTTGAATCCAAAAAATTCTTTTCGACTGCAGGCCTGACACTCTACTGAACCTCCTAATTACCTTTTAAGATAGCATAGGGGATTTCCAGGGGCAGAGCCAGGATGGTGGAGATGCCACAACATTTCTCTTTGACCTTCTCTATAACCTTCACATTAATTAAGAAATCCAGCCTCTGAATTAATCTGGACCAGCAGAACCCACAAATATTGTGAGTGCAATTAATTATCAGTCAAAGACAATTTTGAAGATTGCCAGAAAAGATCTGTTTTAATTGGAAATGGGAGGAAGATAGTGCAAGCAACTGAGTACAAAAGCCAGACCAGACAGCACCAAGTCCCGGGATTGTGCAGACTCCATGTGGCAGAGAATCTATATGGAGGAATCTACAGTAGTTTTGGCCACTATGCCCTAGTTTCAAGCCAGTAGATCAGCATAGATGATATAAAATATCCAACACAAATACAGAAGATCAACAGTGAATCCAAAAACACCAAAGTCTCACAGGACCTAGTTATATCCATCCCGCATCAGGAGTAAATCAGCACTGACTCAGGCAGTTGTTGCTGCTTGGAAAACCTCTGGCACCTTAAAGGCAAACCTTAAATTTTTTTTTTTTAACTCTAAAAAAATGAATAAAAAAATAAAGAGGACTTTGATGATAGATAGCTTTTATAACAAAATAGAATAAAGAGACTAAAGGCAGATTGTCTCCAGGTGAATCCACAAAAGACAGTATAACCTGATCTCTATCACACAAGGCTCTCCTCAAAGAAATTTTTAAAAAATCTTATAAGAGAGCTAGAAGAAAAATGGGAAAAGGAAATGAAAACTTTGTAAGATAGTTTGGAAAAGGCAACAGAGGAACTATCTGAAGAAAATTCACTACAAAATAGACTTAGTGAAATGGAAAAAGCATATAACTCATTAAAAGATAAATTTGACATAATGAAAAAAGAAAGCAAGTCCTGGAAAAAGCAGAATTTGTGAAAAAGAAAAAGAGAATAACTCCTTATAAAACAGAATTTGTGAAATGGAAAAAAAAAACAATTCATAGAACAAAACAACTCATTTAAAAATTCAATTGGACAAATATAAAAAGAAGTATAAAAAACAAATGAAGAAAATAATTCACTAAAATTCAGAATTGAACAAATGGACATAAGTGACTCAATGAGACAAGTATCAGTCAATCAAAGCCAAAAAAATGGAAAAAATATTTAAAAATGTAAAATATCTAATTGGGAAAACAACTAACCTGGAAAATAGATATAGGAGAGACAATCTAAGTATTATTGGACTCCCTTAAATACATGATGAAAAAAAGAGCCCATACACTATAATTCAGGAAGTCATCAAACAGAACTGCCCAAATATCACAGAATCAGAAAGTAAAATGACCATTGAAAAAATTCCCTCAACAGCTCCTGAAAGGATCCCAAAGGAATATCGTGGCTAAATTTGAGAATTATTTGACCAAGGAAAAAATACAAGCAGCCAGAAAGAAATGATTCAAATACCAAGAATTTGGTATTTGAATACCCACAGTAAGGATTACTCAGGACCTAGCAGCTTTCACTTTAAAGGAGCGAAGGGCCTGGAATCTAATATTTCAAAAGAAGAAGGAACATGGAACATAGGTAAGAATAAATTACCCTGCTAAAGTGAGCATTTCCTTTCAGGGAAAAAGATGGACATTCAATGAAACTTCTGAATTCCATTTATTTTTGATGAAAATACCAGAGCCTAATGAAAAAAAATGTGACCTCCAAATATAGAATAGAACATAAGGGAAGCATAAAAAAGTAAAAAGAGGGAAAAAAAAAGCTCTTGGGAACTTATTTCTGTTATTGGTATATATTGAGAGTACATGTATATTCTGATTTTACTGTTATAATATAAAAAAGAAACTAGAAATGGAAAGGAAATTTTAACAGAAAAAAAGGAGAAAGTGGACATAAAAAAAAGGAAATTACATCTCAGCAAAAGGCAAAGAAAACATATTATAATTGAGGGAAAAAAGGAAGGGTGACAAATATTGTGTGAATCTTATCAAATTTGGCCCAAAGAAAGAATATTAGATATATTTGGCTTCACTAACAAACATCTCTCATCTTATAGAAAAGTAGGAGGGGAAAGAGGAAAAGGAATGGGGTAGGCTAAATAGAAGAGAAAAGAGAAATAGTAAGGAAAAGTATAAGAAAGGGGGAGGGTCTCTAAAGGGAGAGGACTGCTGGAGGGAAGTAGTGCTCATAAATAAAATGTTGGGGAGGAGGGAAAGGGGAAAAGGAAATTGAAAAGTATAATTTGGGGTTAATAAGATGGCAATAAATAAAGAATTAGTTGTTTTTATTGTAAATGTGAATGGATTGAACTCTCCCATAGAATGTAAGTGGATACCAGATTGCATTAAAATCCAGAATCCTACAATATGTTGTTTACAAGAAACACACTTAAAGTAGAACAATAAATCAAGAGTAAAGGTAAAAGGCTGGAGCAGAAAGTATTGTGCTTCAGGTAAAGTAAATAAAGCAGGGTTAGCCATTCTTATCTCTTTTCAAACAAAAACAAAAAATTGATCTAATGAAAAAAGATGAGGAAGGAAACTATAACTAGCTAAAAGGTACCATAAATAATGAAGAGATATCAATATTAAACATATATGCACCAAGTGGTATAGCATCTAAATTTCTAAAGGACAAGTTAAGAGAGTTACAGGAAGAAATAGACAGCAAAACTATAGTAGTGAGAGATCTCAACTTTGCTCTCTCAGAACTAGATAAATCAAACCACAAAATAAATAAGAAAAGAAGTTAAAGAGGTAAATAGAATACTAGAAAAACTAGATATGATAGATCATTGGAGAAAATTGAATGGAGACAGAAAGGAGTACACTTTCTTCTTGGAGGTTCATGGAATCTATACAAAAATTGACCAGATATTGGGAGATAAAGACCTCAAAATCAAAAGCAGAAATGCAAAAATAGTAAATGCATTTTTTCAGATCATGATGCAATATGAATTACATTCAATAAAGGGCCAAGGAAAAATAGACCAAAAAGTAACTGGAAACTAAATAATGCCATCCTAAATAATGAATTGGTGAAACAGCAAGTCATAGATACAGTCAATAATTTCATCCAGAGAAAATGATAATAATGAGACAATATATCAAAATTTGTGGGATGTAGCCAAAGCAGTAATAAAGAGAAATTTTATCTCTGTAGATGCTTACTTGCACAAAATAGCGAAGGTGAAGATCAAGACATTGGGCTTTCACCTAAAAAAAGCTAGAAAAAGAACACATTAAAACCCTCCAATAAAATAACAAACTTGAAATTGTAAAAATAAAAGGAGAGATTAATAAAATTGAAACTAAAATAGCTATTATATTAATACATAAAACTAAGAATTGGTTTTATGAAAAAAAAAACCCAACAAAATAGATAAAACTTTAGTTAATTTGATTAGAATAAGGAAAGAGGAAAATTAAATTGTTAGTCTCAAAAATGAAAAGGGAGAACTATCCAACAATGAAGAGGAAAAGAGCAATTATTAGGAGTTATTTTGCCCAACTTTATGCCAATGACAACCTATTATTGGAGGAATGGAGGAATAACTACAAAAATATAGATTGCCCAGATTAATAGATGAGGAAATAAATTTCTTAAACTGTCCCAATTTAGGAAAAGAGATAGAACAAGGTATTAATCCATTCCCTAAAAAAAGAAAAAAAATCCCCAGGACCAGGTGGATTTACATATGAATTCTACCAAATATTTAAAGTATAATTAATTACAATACTATATAATCTATTTGAAAAAAATTAAAAAGAATGAAGGGCTCCTACCAAATTCCTTTTATGAAACAGACATGGTACTGATACCTAAACCAGGGAGGATGAAAAGAAAGAAAGAAAATTATAGACCAATCTCCTTAATGAATATTGATACTAAAATCTTAAATAAAATATTAGTAAAGAGGTTACAGATAATCATCCTCAGCATAATACACCATGACCAAATAAAATTTATACAAGGAATGCAGGGCAGGTTCAATATTGGGAAAACTATTAGCATAATTGACTATATCTAAACCAAATAAACAAAAAAAAATATGATTATCTCAATAGATGCAGAAAAAAGCATTTCATAAAATCCAACACCCATTCCTATTAAAAACACTAGAGAGTATAGGAAAAAAAAAATGGACTTTTCTTTAAAATAATCAATAGCAACTATTTTAAACCATCAGTAAATTTCATATATAATGGGGATAAACTAAAATCATTCCTAGTAAGGCCATGAATGAAACAACTTTGCCCACTATCACCACTGCTATTCAAGGCTAGAAATTCTAGCCTTGGCAATAAGAAAAGAAAAAGAGATTAAAGGAATTTGAATAGGTAATGAGGAAAACAAATTATCACTCTTTGCAGATGATATAATGATATATTTAGAAATCCCCAGAGAATCAACTAAAAAGCTATTAGAATAATTGAGTTTAGCAAAGTTACAGGATACAAAATAAATCCACATAAATCATCAGCATTCTTATACAACACTAACAAAATCCAAAAACAAGTAATACAAAGAGAAATTCTATTTAAAATAACTGCTGCTAATATAAAAATACTTGGAAATTTATATGCTAAGGAAAAGTCAGGACTTTTATAAGCAAAACTACAAAACTTTCTACACAAATAAAATCAGATCTAAGCAATTGGAAAAACATCAAGTGCTCATATATTGGTCAAGTGAATAGAATAAAGATGACAATACTCCCTAAACTAATTTATTTATTTAGTCCTATACCAATGAAACTTCCAAGAAACTCTTTTACTAAACTAGAAAAAATAACAACAAAATTCATCTGAAAGAACAAAAGATCAAAAATTTCAAAGGAATTAATGAAGAGATAAGCACATGAATGTGGCCTATATGTACCAATGACTATAACAAAAATTTGATGGTCCCAACTTTGGGGATAAGAATTCACTATTTGACAAAAACTGCTGGGAAAATTCAAAAGTAGTATAGCAGAAAGTAGGCATAGACCTATATCTAACATTGTGTACCAAGATAAGGTTGATATGGTTTCACAATCTAGACATAAAAAAATTATACTATAAACAAATTAGAAGGACATAGGATAGTTTACCTCTCAGCTTTGTGGAGGAGGAAGGAATTTGTGACCAAAGAAGAACTAGAGATCATTATTGATCATAAAATATTTAATTTTGATTACATTAAGTTAAAAAGTTTTTGCACAAATAAAACTAATGCAGACAAGATTGGAAGGAAAGCTACAAACTGGGAAAATATTTTTAATCCAAAGGATTGGATAAAGGCCTCATTTCTAAAATATATAGACAATTGAATCAAATTTATAATAGTTCAAGTCATTCTCCCATTTATAAATGTTCAAAGATATAAACAGACAATTTTCCGATGAAAAAATTGAAACTATTTGTAGCCAACTGAAAAGGTGCTCCAAAACATTATTGATCAAAGTAATGTAAATGAAGATAATTCTGAGATACCACTATACACCTGTCAGACTGCCTAAGATGACAGGAAAAGATAATGGATAATGTTGGAGGGGATGTAGGAAAACTGGGACACTGATACACTGTTGGTGGAACTGTGAAAGGATCCAACCATTCTGGAAGGCAGTTTGGAACTATGCTCAAAAAGTTATCAAACTGTGCATTCCCCTCGATTCAGCAATGTTTCTACTGGGCTTATATTCCAAAGAGATTTTAAAGGAGGGGAAAGGGCCCATATGTACAAAAATGTTTGTGGCAGCCCTCTTTGGAGTGGCTAGAAAATGGAAACTGAATGGATGCCCATCCTTGGAGAATGTTGAATAAATTATGGTACATGAGTGCTATGGAATACTATTGTCCTGCATTTTCCCTCTCTTTTGTTATTTTCTTGTGTTGCATTTTATTCCTCAATTTTTCTTTTCTTCCTTCTTGATCTGATTTTTCTTGTGCAACAAGGTAACTGTATTAACATGTATACATGTGTTGTATCTAACATGAATTTCAACATATTTAACATGTATTAGACTACCTGTCAGGTAGGGGAGGGGAGTGAGGGAAAGGAGAAGAAAATTTGGAACAAAAGATTATTCAAGGGTCAATGTTGGAAAAATTATTCATGCATATGCTTTGTAAACAAAAATTCTCAATAAAAACAAAAAATGTTAGCATAGGGATGGGACCATATGATCCGTCAGTCTATCAATAAAGATTTATTAAGCTCCTATGATGTATCAGTTGCTATACTAGAAAACAGGAATGCAAAAACAAATTTATAACAGTCCTTATTTTCATGGAACTTACATTCTTTCACTGGTAAGAATGTATTTATATAATTATATACAAAATAAATACATTTTAAATTTTCAAGGGGAGGCATTGGGTAGTTGATAAGTGGATCTATTAAGCAAGGCCCATTGTACAGAACATAGAGTGTGATGCTTGAGCTGAGTTTTCAAAAAAAAAATCAAATCAAATCGTCTCAAGAGTAGACTTGAAGTTACAGGATACTTTTTGAGGGCATGACATCATCCAATTTCTTTATTCTATAAGGAAGGAATATGAGGTCCATAGAAAGTAAATAAGAATTATTTAAGTTTATACAATGGTAGGTCCAATTTTCGAACTAAAATCTTCCTAGACCAAATCTTGCACTTAATATTTATTTAGCATTTTATTTTTTTCCCTTTTGGATGTAAAATAATTTTCAACATTTACTTTTAAAACTTTGAGCTCTAGATTCTCTTCCTTTACCCTCCCTCCATTGAGAAAACACATATCAAATTATGTAATACTTTTCTGTAAGTCTTGTTGTAAAAAAAAAAAAAACAAACAAAAACAAAAACAAACAAAAAAAAAAAACTAGTTTCCCTTCCCCTCAAAAAAAAAACCCTCAAGAAAAATAAAATATAAAAAGTACATTTCAACATGTATTCAGACATAATCAGTAACTTCACTGGGTATGGCTAGCATTTTAAAAAATCATAAGTCCTTTAAAGTCGACTTGGATCATTGTATTGCTGAGACTATCAAAGTCATTAACAGTTGATCATCCCACAACATTGCTATTACTTTGGATACAGTACTTTGATTCAGTTCATGGAGGATTTTCCAGATTTTCCTGAGAGCATCCTGCTCATCATTTCTTAGAGAACAGTGATATTCCATTATAATTACTACCACAATTTATTTAGTTATCCCCAACTTATGCCCATGCCCTCAATTTCCAATTCTCTTGAGAAAAAGCTGTTACAAACATTTTTGTATATATAGGTTCTTTTCCTTTTTAAAAATTTCTTTTGGGGGGCATCTAGGTGGCATAATGGATATGGCACCAGCACTGAAATCATGAGGACTCAGTTCAAATCTGGCCTCAGACACTTAATTCTTTCTAGCTGCGTGACCCTGAGCAAGTCACTTAACCCCAATTGCCTCAGGAAAAAAAATTCTTTTGGAATTCATGCTTAGGAGTGTTATTGTTAGGTCAAGGCATATCTATGATTTTATAACTCTGGGTAAAATTCATATCTTTTGATGATTTATCCACTGGAGAATTCTGTTACTTTCTTCACTAGTATGTATTAATGATATAGTAGAACACTGGATTGCAAAGAAAATAATTTAATAATTTTATATATATATATATATATATATATATATATATATATATATATATATATGTAATAATACTTTGTCTTTAGTTCTGAAATTTTATTATTTCAGGCAAATTGGAACCAATCTCTGAACTTCAGTTTGTTCCCATTCCAAGACTTTACATTAATGAGCCTAAGATCCTTCTATGAGAATCTGAATATGTCACTCAAAGAACTTGCTTAAATCTTCAAATGTTTATGCCAGTACAGATATCCTTAAAGTCCTGCTCACATTTGTCATTCCAAGAATATCCTGATGTTGCTGAAGGCTAAATTGCACCTCCTTTCCTGTTCTTTTTCTTCTGAAGTATATACCAAGGCAATGATTAAAAGGTTAGATTCCTCTTAGAAACTTTCTTTTACTTTAAGATAAAGCTCAAACACTACATTCTACATTTCCCTAATGATTAATATCCTATTTTCTAAATTTTCTTTTTATTTTATTATTCTTCCTCTATTTGGATTTATTAAATATCTATCTATCTATCTATCTATCTATCTATCTATCTATCTATCTATGTATCTGTAAATATACTTGTTAACTCCATTAGAAAAATAAATTCCTCACTTGTAGGTATTGCTTTATTCTTTGTACTTTATCATCAGTGTTGGCACAGTGCCCAGTATATGGTACATGGTACTACTTGCCACTATATGTGGAGTATATACTTAATTTCTTATTAATTGCTTGGCAGCATAAGTTTTTATAAAGCTCTTATAGACACTATAGATTACAAGAAATTTCTTCTCTCAGCAATTCTGTTGTGTCCAGTTAACATGTGTTTCTGTCTTCTTAGAGTCAGCATTCTTTTTTCCTGAGAAACTATAAAAACCCATGTTCTTGGAAGAGTTTTTGCATTTATCAACTAACATCAATGGTTTCCTGCAAGTATGATCTCATTGACTTTTTGGTCTTCTCCAATGACAATTTTAAGATTATAGAACATTTAACAAATTTGATATCAATGTCATTACCTTACCTCTGATTGATTGAAAAATAACAATTGGCAATTTCTTGAAAGTTTGTTCAATAATCAAAATTGCGTACTTCTTATGTTTATGCATTTCATCTTTTTTGTATTAAGCAATGCATAGGAATTTACCCAGTTATTATATAAAAACAAAATCTGTTTCAGAAATCAAATAATTTATAAAATAATTTCATTAGCATTTGCCACAATTTGTAAGGACCAAATTTAGTTATTGTATTTAAATCCTAACTTATTTATTGAAATTTTATATCTAAAATTGTTCACTCATGTTTAAACCACATTAAACCATTACTAAAACTTTAGCTTAAAGTTTAAAACAAGATTATTCTTTGACAACGTTTAGTTTCAGTCTCAATATTTATTAGAAACACTCTTATGAAAGAAAGAATTATAGGCACATTATAATATGCTCTGATAATACCACATTTGGCAAAGCTTTTAAAATCCAGGGGTTCTCAAACTAAGGCCTGTGGGCCAGATGCAGCCTGCTGAGGAAGTTTATGCAGCGTGGTTATGGCAAATGGGCTGAGGGGCGGAGACAGAGTGTGAGTTTTTATTTTTACTATAGTCCGGCCCTCCAACAGTTTGAGGGACAGTGAACTAGCCCCCTACTTAAAAAAAATTTGAGGACCACTGTTTAAACCATAGTTTTTGACTCAATATGGGATCCTTTAACGAGATGCAGGGGCCAAAATTATGAGTTATTATTCATAAATGTTTGATTTGTATGTATACTCATATACCTGGGGTCACTTAAAAATGTATTGAGTGAAGAGGGGTAGCTAGTGGAAAATGTTTAAGTAGTTTTGCTTTAGAGTACTTGATGTCTTCAGATTGTGGCTACACAATGAGAAACTGGAATGAATGAAATGCTGTAGTGACTCAAAATCATTTCATAGAAAGAATAGTTCAGATAAATGTGGGTACTTAGTCTAAAGAAAAAGTGACTTAAAGGTAGCATGATAACTATTTTCTTTTCTTTTTGAAAAAAAGCCTTTTATTTCCAAAATACATGCATGAATTTTTCAACATTGAGACTTGCATAGCCTTGTGTTTCAGATTGTCCCCTCCTTCCCCCCACCTCCTCCCCTAGATGGCAAGCAGCTATACAATATATGTTATACATGTTTAAATATATGTTAAATCCAATATGTGTAAACATATTTATATAATTCTCTTGCTGCACTAGAAAGATCAGATCAAAAAGGAAAGTAAATGGGTAAGAAAATGAAATGCAAGTGAACAGCAAGAAAAAGAGTGAGAATATTATGGGTGTGATCCACATTGAGTTCCTATAGTCCTCTCTCTGGGTGTAGATGGCTCTCTTCATCACAAGATCATTGGAACTGGCCCATAATAACTATTTTCAACAATTTAAAAATCTGTTGTATGGAAGAAGGCTTAAGTTCACTCTACTTGGCTCAAGAGGACATGCCTAAAAGCAAATAAGTGGAAATTAGCAGATTCCAGCTTCATAGAAAGAACATTCTAGCAATTATGGCTTCCTGAAAATAGAATAGACAGCCTGATTAGGCAGTTATTTACTTATCACTGGAAGTATTCAAGCCAATATATGCTATATCAGAAAAAAAAACTATTTAGTTGATAATTGTTTTAAAATTTTGAACTAAAAGAGTTTTTTTGGCTTTTGTTTAAAAATAACTTATCTTGAAATACATTAGAGACAGTGTTCCATCAAAGGTGTGTACAGCTTTCTAGCTCTTTGAGAATCCTTCTAAATTGCTCTCCAGAATGAATGGATCAGTTCACAATTCCACCAACAATGCATTAGTGTTCCAGTTTTCCCAAATCCCTGTACCATTAATCATTATCTTTTCCTGCCATCTTAGCCAAACTTAGAGATATGACGTGGTTCAACCTCGGAGATGACTGCAAAATTTTCATAAACTATTTTAGAAAGTGTGAATTTTTTGAGAATTTGTAAGAGTACAAGTTTTGTAGCATTTATTTTAAAAATTCTAGCATTTTCTTTCCCTTTTTTGTGATCTCATTAAAACAATGAAAGGAAAGGAGGGAAAGTGAGAGAAAAAAATTGAAATACAAGGTTTTTCAAAGATCGTGCTTGGAATGCCGATTTTAAGTATTTAACTCACTCTGTATATATTTCTTAGCCTGTTAAAAATAATCCTTTTGAAAAATAAATTTGTGCTTTTCTGGAACCTTTTTTTTGAGATACATATGCACCCCCAGATAGTTTGTGCCTGCATTGATAATTATGCAATCTTCTACCCCTTGGTAACATATTTTCTTATATGATATAAATTGAAAGACACGTCCCATTTCATATCAAGGATGGAAACTTTCATCACACTGTTTATATTGAGGATGAGTCAAAACAATAATTAGATGTTTTTATGTTAATCAAAACATTCTGTGTTCAAATGATGTAGCTCTGGATAAGCATTCTCCATGGACTGTTAGAAATTTTTCTTTTTGAATTTAGCAAAAGTTGCTTCATTTTTGTTGCATTTTTTATGGTTCTTTAAAGGAATTCATATTTTGGAAGTAATCAAGTTCTTAATATTTATTAATCCAGACTTGAGCTGTAAGGGGGTCTTAATCAAAGTTTTAGTACATGAATAATGAGCTTGAGAAGAAGGGTGGATCTGATGAATTCTTCAACATTGTCAAAAGCTAAATAAGAATTCAAATTTTTCTCCTCCCTATTGATCCATTTATGTTTCATAGGATCTAAGATACAAAATTCTTATCCAAAGCAAATAGTCTACCAATCATTGTTGTAGATAACATCAACACGAAGTTGCCTAAATTTTAGCTTTTTCTATGACACTAGTGCCAAGGGAACATCAGTCTCTATTTCAAATCTCCAATTTGTGACTTCCTTAATTTTCTCATGTAGTCAAATGTATTGCAATCAATGATATTTATTTATTACAAGATATATAACACTGATAATTCTTCATCAGTCCCTTCCAGAAATGGTCCCAGCCAATGATCAAATCATTCATAGTTTTATTCAAGGGATATTGAAACTTCCCCCATTGTCACAGAAATACCCAAAAACCAAGCTCCAGCTAGTCTGTCTCCTTATTTGTTTGGACTAATGTACTTTCTGCAGTCTAGAAAAAATATTTTTTAATGTTTTTTTTTTTTTTTTTTTTTTTTTAACAGTCACTATAGTTATCCAAAAGGGAAGCTAGGTGGTACAATGAATATGTACTGAGCATGAAGTCAGGATGGCTTGAATCCAACTCCAAATACTTAATAGCTGTATGGCCTTGGGCAAATCACTTAACCTAAGTTTGTCTCAGTTTCTTTAATTGTAAAATGAAGAAAATAACAGCATTTACATCCCAGAGTTGTAATAAGCATCAAAAGAGATAATAAAGTGTCCATCAATGCAAGCTATTATAATTATAATTATAATAATCCACATTGATACTTTCATTAAGCAGAAAATCTGAGAATACTATGAACTGTTCATAAAGGAGTTGATCATGTTTTCCTGATTGACATTAGAGAACTGAGAAGTTGTCCAAATAGATCACTCAGTGGTAGATGTAATAATGTTCTATCATATACTAATTCCTTGGTCATTTAGTTCAGGATAAAGTTAATCTTTCTTCCACAAATACTTTGTTTTTATTATTGCTATCTTTAAGAATTTTCAAATGGAAAATAAATAAATTAACAAATAAAAATAAATATGTAAATGAATGAACCAATTATTCAACATAGGTAAACACTACCTTGGCCATTATAATTTCCAAATTTACATGAAGTGAAAAATAATTTCTTAAATCCTTGAGTTTGTTTTCTACATTACTTTACCTCACTATACTTTTGCTTCTTTATTATTTCTTTAACACTATTTATTTAGGTTTCAAAAGATTTCTTTTTACTGGTTGCGAATGCTCTCTTTATAAGTGCCATAACTTTCCATATTGAAGACTTTAAAATAGTTGTAATATGAACAATCAGTCCACTGAGAATATTTAGTCACCTGTTACTGTGGAAAGAGGCAGGCTCCTTCCAGTGTTGACATTACAAATGTGGTTGAAAAAAAAGGAAAATAAAAAATATATTTCCTCTCTTTCCCTCCTTCCCTCAATTTATCATGTATATTTTATTGTCTTTGATATATTCCTTATGTCATCAAAAAGGTTTTATGTTTATTAATCAGCACCTAGTCAACAATGCATTTTGTGGGCATATATTTTTTCTGTACAAAGGTTAAAAACTAGTTTCCAAGTAATTTCTTTGTTCTACAGTTATAAACTAATCATATCAGATAATTGCCAGAACATCAGGAGAGGGTACTCTCCTTGTCTTTGTCTCCAAAAAGCAACAAACTAATGTTAGGGTTTCCAAATCAATGTATCTGCTTAATGCCCTAATTGTCTGAATATTAAGTATCATGTCCTAAGTGTCTAAAAACTAAGTTATTTCCAGAGAGGTCTGTAAAATCAAGGAAGCTACAGATTGGAGGTAAAAGACTGGAGACTGATATTTGCTTGGCACTGGTGTCAGAGAAGGAACAAAAATACAAGCAATTTTATATTGGTGTTAACTGGTTTCCAATTATGGCTGGCAAACTATTTGCTATAGATAAATCATAGCAAATTAGATCATTAGATTAGATGTTTAGATTCTATGATATAGGAATGTGGCAATAAGAAAAGAACATATTGAGTTCTTATGAGGAAGTTATGAGATTCGTCCTTTTTTCATCTACAAGATCATTGATACCTTCTCTCAACTGATTAAATTTAGCAATACTTCTTTTAATGTTGTCATTTTCCATCTTTATGATTCAAGATTACAGCAACCAAGGAAGCCTGTAATTCAACAATAAGAATAAATTATGCCTTCTATGGAACAATAGTAGTCATAGCTACCTGACTGATCTCTTTAGAAGGAGAGTCATATATATATATATATATATATATATATATATATATATATATATATATATATATATATATATACTTGAAAGTAGTAGTCTAGTAAACACTTTGTTTTCATTCCTTTTTGCCTTCATGAATATCTGATATTACTTCATTGTATCTTTATCAGCATAGAAATATTTTAATATTATCCTCCTCCTCCTTACCATCATAGTAAATGAGTAATCTCAAAGAAGATCATGCCCTGATATTGTGTATTGTTTTTGTAAAGCAATGTCATTCTTATGGATATATATTCCACAATACAATTGTGGGATATACAAAGCCTAGATCTTTTGATTGTTTATATGTAATATCCTAGTACCTCCAATCTTTTATTGTACTGCTAATAAATTCTGTATAATTCAAATTGTAGGTTCACATATTTGAATTGTTTGTTGTTGTTGTTGTTGTTGTTGTTGTTGTTGTTGTTGTTGTTGTTGTTGCTGCTGCTGTTGTTGTTGTTGTTTCTTATATTGTTTTCTCTTTGATCTGGGAGTTTTGAAATTTAGCAGTAATGTCCCTACATGTTTTCTTTGTAGTATCTCTTTGATGTTGTGATTGGTGGCTTTTTCTATTTCTGCTTTTCTCTCTTATTTTATCACTCCAGGACAATTTTCTTTATTTCTTTTAGCATTGTGTCAAGATTCTTTTATTGGTTATAACTTTCAGGTAATACAATTATTCTTATGTTTTCTCCTCTTGTTTTCCAGATTTATTGTTTTTCTTATGAGATTTTTCATATTGTCTTCTTTATATTTTCATTACATATATTTTGTTTTGTTATTTCTTGGCCTCTTATAACTTTACTGGCTTCCCCTTGCCAAATTTTAATTTTCAAAGAATCATTTTCTTCTGGATCTCATTTTGTAGTTGGTTGGTTTTCTTTTCATAGTCTTGCTTTTCTCAAATTGTTCTTATTTTTTAATTTTTAAATTTTTTTCCTCAATCCCTCTCATTTACTTTTTAAAGTTTTTTTTTTTTTGTTTTTGTTTTTGTTTTTTTAGTTATTCTATGATTTATTTTGGGGCAGGTAACCATTTAGCTTTATTCTTTGGGTTAGGCACTTTTTATTTCAGAATTTTTATTTGAATATAAATTCCAGTTTTATCTATTTTCAGAGTAATTTTCCATGTTTGGGTTCATTCTCCTTTGCCTATAATTGCTTTTAAATAAGAACTTATTAGTGTAACCACCTCTAGTCCTGGAGTGGAGATACAGTTGCTTCTGGCTTCATTTGAGCTCTCCTCTCTGACCTGGAACCCCCAAACAAGAACTCTACCTTCTTATAAATGTCTGAAGCAAGTAACCTCCTTACCTCATTGCTTTTGCATTCACTGAGTATGCTCATTCTTTATTGCTGAGGGATAGGTCTTAGCAGCATCAGGAGAGGATCCTCAGTCTTCCTAGAATCAGACCCCCTAGCTCCCCACACTGGCCTGCAGGTGAAAGTTCTTGTGGTTTTGACTGAGGCTACATCTGAACCCAGCTAGCCTCAGGGCTCCTTCCTTTGCTGTTTCTGTCGAGATACCCTGAAGGCGTTTATGCTTCATACTGTTTAAACATTTTTTTTCAGAGATCTTCAGGGATTGTTTCAGGAGGACCCCTACTCTGTCCCAAGTATTATTTGATTTTTTTGCAGTCTGAAAAACATGACATGTTTGCCCTGAGATACAATTATTATTATTATTATTATTATTATTATTATTATTATTATTAGCAGGGAAATCTGGAGAGCTTGAAATTTTCTGACAGATTCACCCATCTTCCCAGAATCCTCCATCTATTCCATGTTTTATTAAGTATAATTATAAAGTTAAGAGATCTAAAACCATGATTTGCCTCCTTGTAATGTTTTTTGGGACAAACTAAAATGAGTATAATTTATCTCCACATGACAAACTTACAAATACTTATAGACAGCTACTTTTTTTTTTTAAGCTGGGGTTAAGTGACTTGCCCAGGGTCATACAGCTAGGAAGTGTTAAGTGTCTGAGACCAGATTTGAACTGGGGTCCTCCTGAATTCGAGGCTGGTGCTCTATCCACTGTGCAACCTAGCTGTATATATTTATATTTGACAGTTTATATTTGACTTTTCTAAAATGTAGTTCTGAGAACTAAACATAAGTTTTTTTGTTACCTGAACAATGCAAAATATAGCAGGATGATCACTTCCATATTTTCAGGGTTTATGTCTCTCTTGAAGCACCCTAATATCAAATTATCTTTCATTTATTTTTGTTTTACTATATGAAACTACTAACTCATATATCAGTTTATTATCTACTAAGACTGCTAGAAAATTTCCCCCAAACTGCTTTCTAATTATATTTCCCCATATTATATTTATGAAATAAATTTCTTGACCTCAGGTGTAACATTTTACATTTATTCTTATTAAAGCCCTTTATATTATATTCAATCCAACATTCTATTCCATCATAATCCTTTTCTGATTCTAATACTAACATTTAATACATGAGCTTTTTTATTAACTAAAAATTGAATAAGCTTGCTACTTATATTTTATCCAAGTCACTGACAACAATTTATAGCAGTGTAAAGTTGTTCACAGATTCATGGTTCACTGCCTTGGTGATGCTTTTCCAACAGTTGTTTGAATTTGTATTGATTACAATTCTTGCTCTGGCCAATCAACTCATTCTGCAAATACTTAATATTCTACTTAGAATTTCATATCCCCAACCTTCCACAATGATCTCATGGTAGAATTTATTAAATTATTTCTAAAATAAAGAAGAAATATATCCATAATATTACCATGATCTATCAGTTTAACTGTTATCAGGAAAAAACAAAACAAAACAAATTCAGTCCAATTCTTGATATATCTGATATATTATTTGTAGCCACATTGCTTTTATGTCATTGTGACTTACTTTTCTAAATATTCAGTAAATATCTTCAGCTATAAAGTTTAAAATTTTTCCAGAAATCCAAATCAAACTCACTGACATAAACTTTTTAGACTACAGTTGCCCCTTAAAAAGATGAGGCAACATTTATTCTTCCTTCATCCTTCAGTACTACTCTTTTTTCTGAATAATTATTCTTGACAATTTTCATCTTTTTTGTTTGTTTCTTAGTTTTTTTTTTTTCTTTCTCCTGGTTTCTTTCCCTTTTGGTCTGTTTTTTCTTACACAATATGAGAAATGTGGAAATATATTTAAAAGAATTGCCCATATGTAGTCTTTGTTAGATTGTTTGCTGTTTGGGGAGTAGGAACATAGGGGAGGGAGAGAAAAAAACATTGAAATACAAACTATTATAAAAATGAATGTTGAAAATTATCTTTATGTATATTGGAAAATATAGTATTGAAAAATTTAAAAAATGATAATTATAAGTGACAGCAATTCAATAATAATACTTAGCATTTCTTTTAGTACTCTATGATATAGTTTATTTGAACCAGGTGCCTTTTTCTCATCAAGAGTACCAATGTACTCTCTTACTATCTTATTCAAATCTGGGTCATTATAATACTGAACAAAACTCATTACTGCTTGATGATCTACATAAAATATTTTGATAGGCTCAATGAAAGGGTTGGACTAAATAATCTCTAAGGCCCCTTCCCTATAAATCCTATAATTCTATATATATATATATATATATATATATATATATATATATATATATTCATAGTGCATAATTATCTCTATCACCAAATGCATCATCCTATCTGTCACTTTTCCTGGTAATTCAAAAGGAACATTTAAGGAATAAATAGGTATAGGTTATGAAGTACCTTTACAACAAAAGTTTAGATAATCATTTTCATAACTCTTAAATTTAGACCTAATACAAATATGGAAATGCCCTCTCATTTTATTATTTAGATTCCTAAGATATTTTGTTATTGGAGAAATGTCAAAATTTTGAATTTATGAATTAATTACAACTTGGATAGAATAAAAAGGACAGAATGACCATATGAAGAATCTGTGCTGGACAAAGCCCCTTGATCAACATAGACAAAAATGAGCCTAAGAAACCAGTATATGAGTCCTATGGGGTTGACTCAGGATCTTAGCAGTGAAGTGACTTGCCCAGTGTTATTATTGTGTCTGAGGCTACTTTAGAACCCTTATCTCTTTGAATACATGATATAAAGAAAGGTCAAGCTCCTTTTTGTATCATCAAGAAACCTGAAACTTTGTGGATGCCCATCAGTTGGAGAAGGGCTGAATATGAATGTTATGGAATATTATTGTTCTATAAGAAATGATCAGCAGGATGATTTCAGAGAGGCCTGAGGAGACTTACATAAACTGATGCTAAATGAAATGAGCAGAACCAGAAAGTCATTGTACATTGCAACAAGATTACATAAAGATAAATTCTGATGGACATGGATCTTTTCAACAATGAAATGATTAAGGTCAGATCCAATGTTCTTAATATGAAGAGAACAATCTACAGTGAGAGAGAGGACTGTGGGAACTGAGTGTGGACTACAACATAGCATTCTCACTCTTTTTGTTGTTGCTTGCTTGCATTTTTTTTAATTTCTCGTTTTTCCCATTTTGATCTGATTTTGCTTATGTAGTATAATTTTATAAATAATATATGCATCTATTTGATTTAAACTAGATTTTTAAAATATTAATTTTGTAATTATAACTTTTTTGACAGTATGTATGTATGGGTAATTTTTTACAACATTATCCCTTGCACTCACTTATGTTCTGAATTTTCCCCTCCTTCCCTCTACCTCCTCTTCTAGATGGCAGGTAGTCCCATACATGTTAAATATGTTATAGTATATACTAGATACAATATTTATGTGCAGAAGCAAATTTCTTGTTGCACAGGAAGAATTAGATTCAGAAGGTAAAAATAACCTAGAAATAAAAAAACAAAAATGCAAACAGTTTATGCTCATTTCCCAGTGTTCCTTTTTTGGGTGAAGCTGATTCTGTCCATCATTGATCAATTGGAACTGAATTAGATCTTCTCTTTGTGGAAGATATCCACTTCCATGGAAATCTTCAACATAAAGAAGATCCAACTCACTTCCAGTTGATCAATGATGGACAGAGGTAGCTACACCCAGAGAAGAAACACTGGGAGGGGAATGAAAATTGTTAGCACTAATATCTGTCTGCCCAGGTTGCATGTACCTTCGGATTCTAATGTTTATTGTGCAACAAGAAAATGATATTCGCACACATGTATTGTACCTAGACTATATTGTAACACATGTAAAATGTATGGTATTGCCTGTCGTCGGGGGGAGGGAATAGAGGGAGGGGGGGTAATTTGGAAAAATGAATACAAGGGATAATATTATAAAATATATATATATATATAATAATAAAAAATATAAAAAAAAATAAAAATAAAAAAAATAAAAAAAAAATAAATTAAAAAAAAAAAGATATCCACTTCCATTAGAATACATCCTCATACAGTATTATTGTTGAAGTGTATAATAATCTCCTGGTTCTGCTCATTTCACTCACTATCAGTTCATATAAGTCTCTTCAAGCTTCTCTGTATTCATGCTGCTGGTCATTTCTTACAGAACAATAATATTCCATAACATTCATATACCATAATTTACCCAATCATTCTTCAATTGATGGGCATCCATTCATTTTCCAGTTTCTAGGCACTACAAAAAGGGCTGCCACAAACATTTGGGCACATACAAGTCCCTTTCCCTTCTTTAGTGTTTGTTTGGGATATAAGCCCAGTAGTAGCACTGCTGGATCAAAGGGTATGCACAGTTTGATAACTTTTTGGGCATAATTCCAGATTGCTCTCCAGAATGGTTGGATTCTTTCACAACTCCACCAACAATGCATCAGTGTGCCAGTTTTCCCACATCCCCTCCAACATTCATCATTATTGTTTCCTGTCATCTTAGCCAATCTGACAGGTGTGTAGTGGTATCTCAGAGTTGTCTTAATTTGCATTTCTCTGATCAATAGTGATTTCTAACACTATTTCATATGAGTGGAAAAAAGTTTCAATTTCATCATTTGAAAATTGTCTGTTAATATCCTTTGACCATTTATCAATTGGAGAATGGCTTGATTTCTTATAAATTAAAGTCAATTCTCTGTATATTTTGGAAATGATGCCTTTATCGAACCTTTAACTGTAAAAATGTTTTGCCAGTTTGTTACTTCCCTTCTAATCTTGTTTGCATTAGTTTTGTTTGTACAAAAGCTTTTTAATTTGATGTAATCAAAATTTTCTATTTTATGATCAATAATCATCTCTAGTTCTCCTTTGGTAACAAATTCCTTCCTCCTCCACAAGTCTGAGAGGTAAACTATCCTATGTTCCTCTAATTTATTTATGATCTTGTTCTTTATGCCTAAATCATGGACCTATTTTGATCTTATCTTAGTATGTGGTGTTAAGTGAGGGACCATGCCTAGTTTCTGCCATACTAATTTCCAGTTTTCCCAGCAGTTTTTATCAAATAATGAATTCTTATCCCAAAAGTTGGGATCTTTGGGTTTGTCAAACACTAGATTGCTACAGTTATTCACTATTAGCCAATCTGACAGGTGTGTAGTGGTATCTCAGAATTGTCTTAATTTGCATTTCTCTGATTAACAGTGATTTGGAACACTATTTCAGGTACAGCTAGGCCACCTTTATTTGATATTTTTTTCATTAATTATCTACATTTTTTAACATGTTTAACATATATTGGATTACTTGCCATAGGGGTGGGGGGGAAGGAGAAAAAAAATTTAGAACACAAGGTTTTGCAAAGGTCAGGGTTGAAAAATTATCCATTCATATGTTTTGAAAATAAAAAGCTTTAATAAAAATTTTTAAAAAGAAATTAGGAAACAAGGGGCAAGCTTCATATTTGAATCAAAATGGTCCCTCAGTGCTTCTGAAAAGCAGTTAATTTTATAATAACATATAATATAGTTTAAGAAGAATTCATTGTATTTTTTGACAATGGGCTCAGAATTTAAAACAATATCAAAACAATAAAACAAAACCTAGATGGACAAAAACCAGAAATTTCATTTAAAAATTCTATATTTAAAAGCAGTGTCAGAGAATTTATCTACATTATATACAGTGTCTTTTTGTTTTAAATTTATACAGTAGAAATTACCTTACATACTTCCTAAAAAAATAAAACAACAAAAACATGATTAATCAAAATAGTATAAGGTAGAAATAAAAAAAAACAAACTTTTAATAATGCTTAGTATTGTTATATTAAGTAAATTAATATTTATACTTAAAATATTGAAGAATAAAATTTTTATTTGGTTACATCATCCGCATTCTAATTTACTTTTACTGAAAATGATTAAAAATCTTAAACTGGTGTTATTTTGTTTTTTTCAATGAATAAAGAGGGAAAATACATCTCTAAAATATTTTTTTTATTTCAGAACTGGTTTTGTGTGCATATGTGTTAACATTATTTATCTTCATTTTTTATGTTAAATATGTTCCTTTTGGAAGAAATGCTTTCAGTTATAATTTAGTCTTTTATCCCTCCCTCTTCCCCATCTTCACTCAATAAAAATTAAAGAAAGTATGAACAAATAGCTATAAAACAATCTGTAAAAGACAAATGTCAAATAGATATTAAAAGCTGCTTTTTTTTGGTTCTGATTTCAATTTGTTACTGAGACTTAAACACACACACACACAGACACACACACACACACACACACACACACACACACAATTTCCTTTATATGTAAAGTAGGACAGCTTTTCTCCTGACTTTTGCTCATCATTGGTTTTTCCCCTGAAACAATTTAGTAGATATTCTATAAGAACTTATTCATTCGTGTGAAAAAAAAAATTCTATCTCCTCCAATTTTCATTTAATTTTCTTTGGTATCATGGATTGATAAAGAAATGTATTCCTCCCCCCATCTTCATTACATCCTCATCCCCATCTTATCTATCATCTCATTTGTTTTAATTTAGAGAAGAAAAGTATTAATATGCTCAGTGTGATAAGTGATACAAAAATATGACTTTTGACCCCAAATCTTAATTCTTGAATAAGAGAATATAGGAAAAAGTGATGAGTCTCATTGCATAGGAAATCCTCATAGGAAGAGAAGAACAAGAGAATGAAAAGGACAAAGGAGAGATATTTTTATAATTTTCTTCCCAAAAAATTCAACACCTAAGGATTACCTGAAGCCTGAAATGCTAATCTAGGTTCAATTTTCTTGAAGTGTTTCTCATTTCTAATACACTGTGAAAGCAAAAGAAACATAATATTCAATTCAATGCTGGAAGCAATAATATACTATACTCAGCTGAAATTACATTAGTAGCTAGATCCTGCCTATTTCAAACTGGAATATCTCAATAGCAATATAAAATGAAATTGAGGGTTAATATAGTAAATCATACTTCATTGCAATTCACTTATACTTAAGACCAACTCCAGGTCTCTTTTTTATCTAAAATCATACTTGTTTCATAATTGTATTTTGTACTTTCATCATTCATTATTTCTATAAGACATTCTATCAAGAACTTTATGAAACCCCAAATACACAATTTAGTTTCCTATTTTCCAATAGAAAATAAAATGTTCCGAGAATGAGGTTGTTAGAAAAAGGTAAAAAATCAGTCAAGATTTGCATGATACGCAATAAAGTGGATGGTTTTCCTAGGTTGAATTACTGATTCGGATTTTTGCTGAAATTGATGAAGCCTAAATGATGAATTTAATTTAAAGATACTAGAGGAGATGAGTAAACTAGTTGGTGTCTTATAGAATAGACATTTGAAATTCAAAATTAACATTCAGTTTTTAAGTAGCCTATAATAATATTTCCTAATCAGTATGTCAGGACACACACATATGTAAAGACCTCATTAATATGGTTTAGCAATCTAGCTTGCTCTAATTTTTTTTTCTTTTTTCTGGTGAGCAAAACTTTCCTTAAGAACTGTAAAATGGTCTTGAATATATGTAGATGGTGTTCTGGTTCAAGTAACCAGTAAGATCTAAAGAAGACTTCAGTGAAAGTTAAATCTATAGTTACAGAGCTACATTGGGAATCCTTATAATATCAGCTATGGAAACTCACAAGTTTTAAGTCAGGAATTAATGAATGAATGCATGTAAATGCATGTTAATGGTAATGTTGCACCCTAGTGGTCCCCTGAATAGGTATATACTTACATCTTCCACTTGTCTTTTGTTTTGTATCAGATTCCCCATTTTTTTCCAGTTCCATACAACTTTTGGTGACTTCTTTGGGATTTTCTAGGCAGAGATACTGGAGTGGTTTCAATTTCCTTCTCCAACTCATTTCAGAGTTGAGGAAACTGTGATGCATGCAGGGGTAGGTGACTTGATCAGGGTCATATAGCTAATAATTGCCTGAGACCACAATTGGTTTGAGGAAGATAAGACTTTCATATTCCTGGCTTGGGGCTCTATCCAATGTACTAGCTAGTTGGTTCTGATACTCCTTATGTGAGACATAATAAATTGGTAAGAATTGGGAATGGGTTTTACTTCATATTTTTATGGCTAGATGAAGACCTTATACATAGTAAGTACTTAATATCTGTTGATATAAAGTAATATTCATGTATAATCATAACATGATACATTCAGAGCCATTCAAATCGTCTGATTTTACAGATAGCACCAAAAAAGCATATTGAAGCTCAGACCATTAAGAGACTTGTCATGATCATATAGATCATAAGTATTAGATAGATTATTTGTATCACAGTCTTCTTGACTTCAAGTTGAGGTCTCTAAAGGCAATAGCATACTGCCTCTTCATGAAATTCTAGAATGTGCATACCCATCAATGACAATCAGCTGAGATATCTTGTATAAAGGTCAAAAGTCAACCTCAAAATACTTTATTGTCTAATTCTAATCTAGTAGCAATGTAGCCATTTATTGGTACTCTTCTATCCACTTAAGCTTCTTCTAAAGTGTAACTTCCTATATAATATGCCTTATAATTTCCCCAATTAAAAATGCATCATCAAAAATTACTTTACTTTTCAACTGTTATTTTTTAAACCATCTGTATTACATCTCATTTCTCCTCTATTGTTATTCAGTCATTTCAATTGTGTCTGACTTTGAATGATTCTATTTAGAATTTTCTTGTCAAAGATACTAGAGTGATTTGTGATTTCCTTTACCAGCTTGTTTTACAGATGAGAAAAATAGGCGCAAGTGATTTGCTCAAGGTCAAATATCTAGCAACTGTTTGAGGCCAGATTGGAATTCAGGAAAATGTGTCATCTTGACTCCACTCCTGACACTCTATCCACTGTGCCAACTAACTGCCCATTTCCTTTTTACTGCCACTAAGTGAATTTTACCTTTTTAAAGGCAACATCTTTTATAAACTTTTATTTTTGTATACCCTGAGTCTAGCACAGTACTCTGGGTATAGTAGCTGCTTAAGCAATGTTTTATGAATGAAAAATTAAATTGATTTGAATTCACCCTGCAAGACATTTTCATGCTTGTTTTAAAAAGGAAAAAAAAAGCAACCCTTGATGAATTTAAGAGAATATGTATATATGTAATAGTATACACATATATTCATACACATATACATACATACATATATGTGTGTATATATGTGTGAGTGATTTTATATCTGCATTTATATATAATATATCTATATATCTGTGTATATTTGGGTGTGTATATAAATATGTATAATGATTAAACAATTTTTCAATCATCTTATTTATTTTGTTCAAATTATTAATTGTTTCTATGAGTAATGAAGCTTCCTTTTTGTCCTAAGTCAAACTGCACATGTTACTTACATGTGATTTCTGCTTTTACCTTATATCTAAGATTCAGCATAATGAGGCATATCAGAAAGTCAATTCAAGCAAAATTTGTTTTTATTTTTTTTTTTTCCTTTTCAGTTTGCTATGCTTCATCACAGTCTTTTATGGAATCTTCTATTTAGGTGTGTCTGTTGAAAATGCCTTTGTGAGTCTTCTAGGCATTTCATTGTGAACAAGATAGTGGAGCAAAGAAAGCAAACCAGGGATGTTTATTAAATGCTTCTTCTTGAAACATTCAACTTTCTGGAGTCAGGGACTGGGGCACACTCCAGAAGTTTAGGTTTGGTTAGGGTTATTTTTCATGATACTATTTTACAACTCACTGCAGTTTTAATTCAATACACCCAAGATCATAGAATCAAACCTGCAAATATTCAGATTCATGGATCTCAAAGCATAAAAACTTCTATCAGTAGAAGCACTTTGTTTGTCAAATAACCTATTGATTAAAGAAGGACACATGAAAGAAAAGAAATATTATTACTGTTTTTCCATATTCATGTTGGTAATTTTTGAATAATGCTTCATTATTAATTAACAAGCTAGAGTTGATATTCTATATTTACTTCTAAAGAAAACAAACTATTACATCCTATATTTCTAAAATGTAGCGAATTATCTGATATGTAGGATTTTGTGTGATTATTTAAAAATCCCAATCTGCTTCCATTCTGTCTTTTCAGCATTATTTTCTTCTCCAAGCATTGATTTCATTCTCTCTTCCAGTCAACCTTGATAACTAACTGATTCTAGATCTCCTTCTTCAATCTCTCAATCTCTAACATTCATTTGAACAGTCTTCACCCATGTATAATGTAGTCCCTCACATCACTCTATTAGAATCCTTATCTAACTTCAAGTTCCAGCTCACAAGCCACTTCCTTTATTTGAAACTTTCCCTTATTCCACTCAGCTGAAAATGATCCTCTCTCCACACATTTTCATAGGTTACTTTGTTTTTCTACTTCTCTCTTAATACATTTTACCTCTTACCATACTGTTTTCTGTAAATATTTTATCTATTAGATTAGAAGATGGAACTTTGAATTTTTTTAGCTTTATATTCTGAATAACCAACAAAAAATGTGAAGGGTATACTTGTGATTTTATATAGAGATATATCCCACAAATTTGTATATGTATATATTTTTGCTTACCAAGATCATGTGCCCTCTTTCTCTTTCTTTCTCTCTCTTACTTTCTCTTTCTCTTTTACACACTCTCTGTTTATTTCTCTCTGCACATGTATATGTTATGAGAATCTATCCTTATTGCCTTGATTTTTAGTTAGAGCCTTTAAAAATTTTGGTCAATGTGTTCCAGCATGATGTAATACGATACTAAATATTACATGTGGCATATTACAATATGATGTGATATAATACATTGTGATGAAACAATCATTTATTAAATGCCTGCAGTGTATAGATAAGAAGTGGGGATACAAAGGCAATATTAACAATAATCATGATCTTTTGATAGTTACATTCCACCAGTTAACCCTGGTTCAGCTAGTCCCCTAAAAATCAGTGAAGTGAATATCAAGGTTAGGGCTATGTCCAATATGTCACTGATAAATTCTAAAAAATCCTTAGGCTGCATTTTATGCAGAGATGAGTATTATGCATTTCTGTGCTCCAAAAGTCTAAGGAAAATGGAGACAATTGTATCCAAAAGTGTGTGTACTAAAAGAAAGGAGATGGTTTGGCATGATGATTTCTCCCTCTCTCTTTTTCTAAAGCTCCAAAAAGATTCTCAACCTCAAGAACTTTTGTTATCCCCTGAGTGGTAGGTCCTTAGTTTCTAAATATGTCTCCATTTTGTGCTTTCAGCCCTTTGTGAACAATCCCAAAACCTTTCTTTTCTTTTTTTTTTTTTTTTTTTTTTCTTTTCAATGGCAGCCACATCTCAGATGCCCCAGTTTCCCTCAGTGGGGAGTTCTCAGAAACATCTCTTAGTTTCTTCCATCCTCTTAAAAACCACAAAAGAAACCTTTTGCTTTTTACAAGGGGTGTGTGTGTGTGTGTGTGTGTGTGTGTGTGTGTGTGTGTGTGTGTGTGTATGTGTGTGTGTGTGCGTGTGTGTGTGTGTTTATGTGTGCATACATGCACACATGTGTGGATGTGTTTATCCCTTTTCCATTTTCAGCACAGGAAATATGATGTGGGAGTGCTTCCATTTTTTTTTCTCTCTTCCTCCCATTATATCATCTTTCATAGAAAATGCTAGTTTGAAAAATAAAACTTCAGATGGGAGAATAAGGGTATTTTCTTAAAGCACTTACTCAGGAAATTGCTAAATGTATGTAATTTGATTGTTAGCAGTAACAAGGTAGAAAATGTGTCTTATAAAGTGTCATTATGGAAATGCTACATTCTGATTAGTTAACAGCTGTGATACTATCCTTGGTTGGAACAAATTTAGACAATTGAACCTTCCCAACATTTTCAGCATATTGCTACAAAAAGAAGTGAATAAATGTAAGTTTTACTCATAGAATTTAAAGTTAACTCCCTCCACTCTGTTCCCTTAACTTTTTGGTTAAAGACATATAACTTTGCAATAGCTGACATTAGGTCACTAATTTTTCATCTTCTTTCACTCTCCTTTAACTTTTGGAAAGTTTGAATCTTCTCATATCTTTAAATCGTGACTTTTGCCTTTCCATTTTGCAATTCTTAAATCAAGACCTCTTTTATATGATTCTTTTTTTATTTGTATTAAGCTTCCTTCTTCCTAACTAGGATTTGATCAAAGGGCTATATTTTAAGATATCATTTCAAATCCAGTTACTAGAGGAAAAAATGCCTCTGGAAAGATTTTGTTCAATTTTGAGTTAAAGCAAAATTTTAAAAAACTTCTGATAATGAATTTCACCAAAAACATTACTTTCATTGCTGTTTTCTTTTATGGATCAAAATAGATTTGATAAAGTAATAGAATAATACATGCATGAAGGGGGAGATTTGGGGATCCCTTTCTATTAAAAGATTTACTTTAAGTTTCTGCAGTCTAGAATGCATGTAAAATATAAAATGTAGCTTCTAGTGAGGGATAAGCTATGATCTTGATGTGTCTTAAATCTTAATAACTAGTTTTTTTTTTTTGTTGTTGTTGTTGTTCTCTTAGTAACACCAGGTACCCTTTCCTTTGAGATTTTATTTTTCCTGAATCTAGAGACAAATCTCTAGTCCTTTGTGACAGGACAATTAGAAGTGCTTCACATTTGGGCCATCCTTTTGTTATAAAGAGAAGTAGCCTGCATTATTGTCTTTAAAATCCCCCAAATAGATTTGAGATCAAGACTAGACTCTGAAAAATGCTAGTTGTATGTCGTGGAGCAAGCCACTCTAAAACAGATAAAAGTAAGTATATTAAGATGAGTTTAATATTCTCTTGAACATAGATGAGTATGTGATGTATTTTAATAGTTAACAATTTTTCCTTTTCCTGATTTTATGCTGTTAATAAGGAAATAAAAAGAAGAATATATATATATATATTTATTTATAATTTTTCACAGTATACATGCATTAGTAATTTTTTAAATAATATTATCCCTTGTATTCATTTTTTCCAAATTATCTCCCTCCCTCCCTCCCTCTACTCCCTCCCCTTGATGACAGGCAATCCCATACATTTTACATATGTTACAATATAACCTAAATACAATATATGTGTGTAAATACCATTTTCTTGTTGCACATTAAGTATTAGATTCCGAAGGTATAAGTAACCTGGGTAGATAGACAGTAGTGCTAACAATTTACATTCACTTCCCAGTGTTCCTTCTCTGGGTGTAGTTATTTCTGTCCATCATTGATCAACTGGAAGTGAGTTGGATCTTCTTTATGTTGAAGATATCCACTTCCATCAGAATACATCTTCATACAACATTGAAGTGTACAGCGATCTTCTGGTTCTATTCCTTTCACTCAGCATCAGTTGATGTAAACCTCTCCAAGCATCTCTGTATTCCTCCTGCTGATTATTTCTTACAGAACAATAATATTCCATAACCTTCATATACCATAATTTACCCAACCATTCTCCAATTGATGGACATCCATTCATCTTCCAGTTTCTATCTACTACAAAAAGAGCTGCCACAAACATTTTGGCACATACAGGTCCCTTTCCCTTCTTTAGTAATTCTTTGGGATATAAGCCCAGTAGTAGTACTGCTGGGTCAAAGGGTATGCACAGTTTGATAACTTTTTGGGCATAGTTCCAAATTGCTCTCCAGGATTCTTTCACAACTCCACCAACAATGTATCAGTGTCCCAGTTTTCCCACATCCCCTCCAACATTCATCATTATTTGTTCCTGTCATCTTAGCCAATCTGACAGGTGTGTAGTGGTATCTCAGAGTTGTCTTAATTTGCATTTCTCTAATCAGTAGTGATTTGGAACACTTTCATATGAGTGGATATAGTTTTCAATTTCATCATCTGAGAATTGTCTGTTCATATTATTTGACCATTTATCAATTGGAGAATGGTTTGATTTCTTATAAATTAGGGTCAGTTCTCTATATATTTTGGAAATGAGACCTTTATCAGAACCTTTAAGTGTAAAAATACTTTCCCAATTTGTTACTTCCTGTCTAATCTTGTTTGCATTAGTATTGTTTGTACAGTAACTTTTTAGTTTGATGTAATCAAAATCTTCTATTCTGTGATCATTAATGATCTCTAGTTCTCCTCTGGTCATAAATTCCTTCCTCCTCCACAGGTCTGAGAGGTAGACTATTCTCTGTTTCTCTAATCTATTTATTATCTCATTCTTTATGCCTAAGTCATGAACCCATTTTGATCTTATCTTGGTATATGGTGTTAAGTGTGAATCCATATCTAATTTCTGCCATACTAATTTCCAGTTTTCCCAACAGTTTTTTTTTCCAAATAATGAATTTTTATCCTTAATGTTGGTATCTTTGGGTTTGTCAAAAACTAGATTGCTATAAATGTACCCTTTTTTGTCCTTTGTATCTAATCTGTTCCACTGATCTACCGGTCTATTTTCTTAGCCAATACCAAATGGTTTTGGTGACTGCTGCTATATAATATAGCTTTAGATCAGGTACACTTAGACCACCTTCGTCTGACTTTTTTTTTTTCATTACTTCACTTGTAATTCTCGACCTTTTAAAGAATACATTTTTTAAAGGTTAAAAGAGCAATCATTTTAAATATATTTCCAATTCATAATGCTGTATAAGAAAACTAAGATCAAAAGATGAAAGAAAAAATTCTGAGGAAAAAAGAAACATGCAAATAATCAACACAAAAGGCAAAAACAATAGAACACTACATTACATTTATATACCATAACTTGTTCAGCCATTCAATGGGTATTACCATTTACAGTTCCTTGCCATTCCCTAAATGGCCACTATAAACATTTTTATACATGTGGGTCCTTTTCCCTTTTTTATGATCGTTTTTGGATACAGGCCCAGTAGAGATGCTACTGGATCAAAGTGTGGGCACAATTTACTATTTCTTTGGGCATAGTAGAACAATATATTTTAACCTCTATTTTGACCTTATCAAAATGTCTTGAAAAGTGGGAAAAGAATGTAGAAACTATTCTTAAAGTCTGTTGGGTTGGCTTTTTATTTCACTACTATTGGTATACTGTTTATCATTAGCTATAACTCCTCTGGTGCCATTATTTTTCATTTTTCATAAATCTTCCTGAGAGGTTCCTCTTTAGCTGATACAAATCTTTTTGCATTCTTATATAACTTCTTGGGACCCACCAATAGAGCATTTGAAATATTTATCAATTATTGTTTTTTGTTGTTCAACATCTTTTCAACTCTTTGATTTATTTAGTAAAGATACTGGAAAGGTGTGCTATTTCCTTCTCCAGTTCATTTTACTGATGAGGAAATTGAAGCAAACAGGGATTAGTCTCTTCCCCAGGGTCACACAGCTAGTTTCTGAGGTCAGGTTTATACTTGGGAAAATGAGTTTTCCTGACTCCAAGTCAAGCACTCCACCCATGAGCCATCTAGATTATAACTATAAATTTAGGATAATTATATAATTACGATATATTATAATTATAATTAGGATAACTGATGAACTCATTTTTTTCCTGATCCAAAAGCATGTTTTTATGGTGCCATTTCCACATAATTCATCATATGCTAGTTGCTAGCTTTTCCAAAGCAATCTAAACTTTTCAAAGCATTTTACATATGTCATATCATTTTGTTTTCACAACACAATTCATTTCCCATAATCACTTTCCATATGATCATTGACATACTTCTTATTTTCCTTTAAACTAATTGTCATCATCTGTAAAAAGGGAAATAATAATACTTCTGTTGCCTACCTACACATTGCTATGAATTTTAAAGTGCTATATAAGTGTAAGTGATGATAATAATGGTGATGATACAAGATATTTCTATTTTGTGTCTTTTCATCAAAGATTTATTTGTTAATTTTTTAAACTTAAGATTAGAGTGTTCCATGTTTTCCATTCATATACAATTAAAAAAGAATATTATTAACTAAGAGTTATATATTTACAGCTGTACACATGTTAGAATAACTAGAAGAACTATAATTTTTTCCAAATATTACCCAGCCAAATGTTCAACTTTTACTCAGATGGGAGCTTAAATAATTGCTTATTGGATTGAATAGCATCCAGTTTATTGGAACCATATTGCCTGTTCACTGTATCCATATTGATATACTGTCCAAATGGCTGTCTCTCATTACTTAAGAGATATGTATTGTTGTGTTTTTTGTTTTTTGTTTTTCTTCCATTTTCCTTGTTTATCCAGCATGGTTGGTCAGACTGCTTCTTTGCACTATTTGGCAAAGAATAAGAAAAACCACTATAAGATTTTGAATAGACAAGTAGCATGATAAAATGTGTGTATATGGAAGATTAATCTGGTAGTAGTAGTTAGAATGGATTGCAGCTATATAGGAAAGCAATGTTGAGGACTACCATAGTAGGACTAGAAAGTACAGAGCAGTTAAATATAAAGAGAAAAAAGTCACTCTCACCTCCAGGATAATTTAGTAGTAGGATGGTGATATATTTTAGTAGTAGGATGATGATATATATGATAAACACAAATATGCTTATAGATATCATTAGTGTATTAACATGATAGAAAATGGTTTAAATCTTTCACTTTTGTTGATAATAACAATGTACAAACATGTGCTTTGAGAAATATAATTGATGCAATTGAACCATCTTACTGAAGGATTATTAATTTAGTTCTGGATGAAGGCCTAGACTTGCAATCACTTGGGAAAGGGGCTTTATTCCAATATTGGGTAAAGTCTATTTCAAGATGTTGATTGAATGCAAACATTGAATGAAAGAATTTTGGGATCTTGTTCCAAATTAGGCTCAGAGTATTTATTTTGATTTTTTTAAAGTAAGCCCCAAACCTGAAACTATGATATGTTTGGCACATTTATTTACTCAGTAGGAATGAAAAAAAAATTAAAAAAATAAAGCCCACCTGATTATATATTTGGAAAAGTATTTTCTAAAAAGAAGTGCATAGTTATAAATTGCATGACATCTACATAAATTCTCTTCCTCACAAAGGATATAACATCATACATTATGGGTTTAGATTTAAATCTGTCATAAATAACTGTCACATAAGTAAATCAAGTACCTAAAAATCCATTTGTGAAATATGTTCATACTCTATTATGGAGAGTTATAGTGTTGGTATTTTAATTTCTGTTCCCTTTTAAAGCATAGATGAAAGAGATAATGGAACAATTACATAAAAGGACAGTTTGAGTGCAAAACACATACTGATTTCCTGAAAGGTTCAAGAAGTTATACCATATAATATAATACTTTATTTCTCAAAATTAGTAAGTAAATAGCTCAATGATGGATTTCTTTTCTTTCTTTTTTTCTTGTTGTTGTTATTTTATACATATTATTTATTAAGAGATGAAAAGTTCAGTTCTTTTTGATAGGCTATAAAATTCACTGAAATTAATGAGCCAAATATGAGATGCAGTCTTGATTAATGGTTTTTCTCCACCTGCTATTTTAGAAGGGATTTGGAAGAGATATCAGAATTACTTCACATATAAATTCCAATGGGATCGTTTTTTTTTTTTTTTTTAATTCTTATGCTACAAAAGGCGTTTGAATCCTAGATCAATTCATTCCACTCTATAGTGATGTAAAGACTTTCTAGTTGTGACTAGATAGTGTGACAAGATAGTGACACTATCTTGACTTGACATTGGAACTTGTGGTTTTTAACAGCTTATGCATTTTTGCTTTGAAATTGCTGATGCTATCAGAAATGGATCAGTGGTTGAGCAAACATTTCTAAGAGGAAACTAGTAAAAACCAGGATGTCTCCAGAGCAATAGATTACTTTATAAGAGATACATGGATTGTAGACTTTTAAGTCAAAAATTAATTACAGATGAACTTTATTTTATTTATTTATTTATTGTTCCCAGGAATTGATGTAATAGTTTGATACCATGGATGAGACATTATTACAGGAAATTATATATATATATATATATATATATATATATATATATATATAAACCTTGGTGTATGAGAGAATTTAAATGTTTTTTTTTTTAAATTGACACAATTAATGTATATCAGAAAGAAGAAAAATCTTAATACTCTGACTTCACTTTGCCATAGTGATGCTTTAGAGCTTAAATATGTAGTATATGATCTGGGAGCTACCATCCAAACTCCATCTCCCGCTAAAGAATTGGATCCCCAAAGTAGTATAAAACACTTTAAGATTTATAACATACTTTGCAAGTATTATCATATTTGTCTTTTATAATAATTATGGTTGTGGTTATTGGAAATCTTTTTTTTTTCCAAAGGGAGACATTCTTCTTAGATGGAGTTTAGCTTCTCTGATATGATTTCATAGAGCTGTGATATTTTGTCAAGTGTGTTTTTACCTCCTAATCCAGATAATGCATCTAGCCTTCCCTGGGATGATAAGAAAATTTAAATGGGAAGATAGAAAATTGAAAATATATTGGGATTATTAGGATTTTGAAATTTTCTCTTCTGGTCAAGGGTAGGAATAGAAGGTATGAGTTTCATTGCTCTAGGTCACAGAATCTGCTTTGCAGGCCAAAAAATAACAACCACTGAAAAAACCCAAAAGCCTATGTGTTATTGGCCTAATTGATGAGAGTAACAATATCACTCACCTAAGTAGCATTTTGAACATGTGATGTCAATTTTCTGTTTATTTGGAAAGATAAAAACAAAACAAAACAAACACAAAAACAAGCAAAAAACCCCACCTCTTTTTTTTAGTCAATAAATTCTTCTTTTTTTTTAAACTCATTTTTAGATTCAAACATTTTGTCAAGTGAAATGACATATTATTTTCATCAGTTAAGTTTGGTTAGAAGCCCAAGTACAGTATAATATCACAGATATGAAACCTTAGACAATGGACTTAATCCAGCAGCTGAAGTAACATTGTTTTCTAAATTAGTCCTTTTTTTAGAGTTTAAACACACAAAGACAAACATACCCATGTCATATTTTAATTAAATAAAGTCATGATATGCTTTTGGTAATAAAAATTTAGTGATATAGGGGATAAAATCCATACTAACACATTTCTGAATCATTTAAAATATTTTTAACTGGCCTAGTCTCTAATTAATCCTAATTCTAGAATAATTGCATGTGGCATCATCCTGATCACCATAAATTGAGTGCCTCAGTTTTTTTTTTTTTTTTAATAAGATATTGCATATGGCTAATTGTGCCAGCTGTGTTTTAGAAATGTCTTGAAGACACATCCTTACTATAACATATAAAGGAGTTGATTTCCCATAAGGACATTCTGTTAAGCGTCTGAGGTATTTGTGTTTAAACAAATAACATAATAAATAAATAAAAGTAGTTAGATGTAAAATTAGCTTCAGAAGAAAATAGCAAACCACTACAGAATCTCTGCCAAGAAAACTTCAAATGGGGTCATTAAGATTTTGGCACAAAGAAAAAATATATTGAGCACCAAAAATCAAGCAACATCTTATCTATCTCAGAATTCCATATTAGGAATTGATCACTTTCCATTAAAATCTTGATATACGCTTGTCTACACATATATATGCATATACATATGCACATTTATGTATATATATGCATGAATTTATGCATCTCTATGTCTCTCTCTCTCTCTCTATATATATATATATATATATATATATATATATATGTATTAGTCTACACACACATATCACTAGAATATTTAATCAATGGAAAGGGATCCTTTTTAATGTTGACAATTATTTTGAATAAGGATCAATTAGTCAAGAATTCCTGGAAGAGTAATTCAAGGGCTATCCTTGAGAATTATATTCCAAGTCACGTGTATATTGCAATAATTTTAACTGTGACTTTCCCAACTTACCAATTCAATCATCATATCATCATATCATCTGTACAGATGTCCTGAACTTTAAAATAAATATTAAAATGTTGAATGTAACTTCTTTTCCCAAGTAGCTGGATGAGTGATTCATTACAATGTGTTTTATACTTCATGAATTGTGCCTTGAAGATTCATCTATTTAATTAATACTATCTTATTTCAATAAACACACCTTCAGTCTTTGTTAAATTATGTAAGGAATAAGAAATTTCTACTTTACTAGAAAACTTATTTTTAGTTAATGCTAATTCTGCATTCATTCAGGAAAATAAAAGTTTCTCTTTCATTTATTTTGATCTCTTCCTCAAGTTCTTAGCTTTATTATTAATTATGGTTCCTGAGTTTGGGAAATAAGAGATTCTCACACATTAGGAGCTATGTGTAGTCATGAAATTAGAGTAAATATAAAACAAAATTAAAATTAGGATTATAAAGATGATTAGAAAATATCATGTTGGGATTGTGCTGAACAGTATAATTTTGGTTTAGTGTAGCCAGAAAAGAGAACTGGATAATCTCAGAAGCATTTGCTTTCTTTGCTCATTTTTAAGAATATTGAAACATTTTTTCAAAATTCCTAGTACAGCAAGACACGTGGAATAAGTTGAGTATTTAAGCTCCATAAATATCCAGTCCACAATAAGACTAAAAAAGCCATCAAACACTAGGTTATTTTTATGGTTTTAAAACACAAATAAAAATCCAGCAATTCTCTCTATATGTATATATATTATTTACATGTATATTTATACATGTATTTATATGTAATATATTTATGTGTATGCATATAAATGGACTTTATAACGAGGTCATTTTTTTTTTTTTTTTTTTTTTTTTTTCAGCTCCATGCTCTGCTTACAGCCTTTATTTAACACATTTCACTGAATTAGGAGGTAGGGAGTGCAGATATTATAATGCCCACTTCACAGAGGAGGAAAATTCAGCCCAGAGCATTAAAATGCCTTGTCCAATCACATGTCAACAAACAACACACTAGGAACTTGAACCCAGGTCTTCCGAGTGCAGTTCCTTCAACATAATTGTTCAGTCATTTCAATTGTGTCTGACTCTTCCTGACCCCAGGTGTGATTTTCTTGGCAGAGATACTAGAGTGGTTTGTGTGACATTTCCTTCTCAAGCTCATTTTACAGATGAGGAAACTGAGGCAAACAGGATCAAGTGACTTGCCCAGGACCACACAGCTGGTAAGCCTCTGAGGCCATATTTGAATTCAAGTCTTTCTGACTCAGGCCCAGCCCCTGCCTAATTGTTGGTGATCTCCAGGCCTTTCTTTCTTTTCTCTGCCTTCTGACATTTTTGACCTCTTATCTTTCTTTTCTGTTCAGTTGCTTCTACTCAGGACATCTGAGCTGGAGCCCTCAGGACTAGAGGCCCGCCACCGCCTCATCTTGCAAGATGTACCCAGGAGAACACCATCAGAGCTCCAGGCCACGCTTTGAACCTGATCACCGTGGGTGGCCAGCTCAGTGAGGGTATGCTGCAGGGCTAAATCCCAGACTTTCACAGCCTTGTTGGAGGCGCTCACTAGCACAGTGTCTGAAGTGGGGTGAAACTTAAGAACATCCACCTGGAAGTCCTCAGGGCCCAACACCACTCCCGGAGCAGAGGGTAAGTCCTGGTTGGAGGTGGCAGTGGGCAGCCGCCACAGCTTTACCATTCTGTCTGCTGAGCCTGTGGCAAGGAGATGGTCATCAAATGGAGAGAAATCAAAATCAGTCACCAGATCTGAATGGCAACCCAGGCATGCCACATTCCTCTTGTTCTTGCCTTGACAATCCAGGGGCACAATGCCCAGAGTGCCTGGTCGATCAATGTTAAACGCGATCAAGCTACAGCTCGACTTGATGTGATTCCCATAGGATGAAGCTGTTCCTGCTCGAATGTCATTGATCCAGGCCTCCCTCCGAGGAGGCCGGGCCTCGGTATGCCGGAATTTAGACACCTTAAAGCGGTTCATAGCGCAGGCGGAGGCTCTCAGGTGCACCACGAGCAGCGGCAGCGGAGGACGCGGCCATAACGAGGTCATTTTAAAAGTTTATACTAAAATTATATATCTTTCAAGGCATGGATTATTCCATACATATTACTAAATTCCAGATGTTAAAATGACAAATACCACCTACCCACCCAATCCCCACCTCCACCCCCACCCCACACACATGTACAATCACACACACAAGTACACAGAGAAAGCTATAATTTTCCAGGATCTGATATCAAGGCAAAGGAATCCACAGAAACAGAAGTTGACAAATGTCAGCATTTAATATTTCAGTGTGAAGCAAGGGACACAGGGAAACCAAATATCAGATACGATAAAAAAAAAAAAAGTCATTAAGAAAATTCCAAAAAGATAGTTCAACATAACGGAAAGGATATGAAGTTTGAAGTTAGGAGAACTTATGTGCAAATCCTAGCTATGAAACTTTACAGATTTGAAGATGTGATTAATTCTTCCTTAGCTTCAGTTTCCTCATCTATAAAGTGGCCTTTAATAGTTGTTGCAGTACTAAATAATGAGAAGAAAGACACTTGTATTGTTGTCATCTGTAAAATAGATTGAACTTATATCTGTTAGGGAAGAAATAGAATCAGTACTAGAACTACATGCATCTTTATGATTATAAAAACAAAACTACTCAGGTAAATCATTTATTTATTTATCTTTAATAGGTGCTATATAGATATAAATGAAATAAATCATCTTATTTTAAAGTACAATTCAAATTGATTAATTTTGAAGAATGTATTGTGCATCAAATGAAAATTGTTTTCATGTTAAAATTTCATCTAAAGACAAGTTGTTGCTACAAATGCATTTAAAATCAGTTGGGCATTAATTAATGGCCTTCATTCAAATAGTAATTTGTTAGCTTGGCAAGATTTACTTTAAATTTAACACAAACATTATCAAATGTTGCTGTTATTTCCATTAAAGATATGGGGGGGCAGCTAGGTGACGCAGTGGATAGAGCACCAGCCCTGAATTCAGGAGGACCCCAGTTCAAATTTGGTCTCAGACACTTAACATTTCCTAGCTGTGTGACCCTGGGCAAGTCACTTTACCCCAGCCTCAAGGAAAAAAAAAAAAAAGATATGGCAGAAGGAACTAGACCTATGCTATTCCTCTCATTTTAAGGAAAATATCTATGTTACTAGACTATAAAAACAAAGAGTTCAGGGGGTACATCTAATTCATGTTTGTATTCTTTATAAGCAACTGGTATAATTCTCTGCATATAATACATAGCTAAGAGTTATGTGTTGAGTGGGTAGAGGTATGATTCTAAAAGGTTATTGCATAGAACTCACTGAAGTTGATAGCTATTAGTCACACAAGAATAATTTTATCTATTTGTTATTTGCATAGACCACACAGATGGCAGGTAGGGTATAATAATGTATTAGAAGTATACTGAGTATTGACAGTAAATCATCTTATCTTTAAAGTTCCCTTCAAAAAGATAATGACTTCTAAACAAACTTTTGATTAAATTAATAAAGTAGGTCAATATGACACGTAAAACCATATTTTCAGATGTCCTGAACATATGGCTTTCATTAAAATGATCATTTATGTTAAATACAGAGTTATCAATATGAAGATGTTATCATCAATATTTTCTACATTTATAAAATACATTTTTTCAATGATTCCTAAACTTATTTTATAAACTCTAAATATACACGTGTTCAACATAATTCAATAAGCTGTCTGTATTTTTTGAAGGCTGAATTTAGCATAGACTTGTCATTTTGTTGCTTGAAGGAAGGCAGAATAGATATCTTTAGCTTCTTTTCCACCTAACTTTCTTTAAGGGAGATTTTAATTCTTGTCAGGGGGAAATAAGGAAATTGGAGTCAGAGGCTAAACTCTCTTACTAGGTTAAAATTATATCTTATTTTTTTCCCTTAAATATTATTACTTTAAGGCAAAGCTTCTTACTCACAATGTTATTTGGGTATATAGGTATACAAAATAATTATACAAATCAAATATTTGCTGATAATAAATCATAATTTTCTGACCCTCCCCACCATGTTCGAGTATGAGATCCCATATGGTTTCATGATCCATAGTATTTCAGCTAACTTCTGATCAGTGTTTCATTTTGGAGAGAAGGGAGATCCTAGATTTCATATTTAAGACTTGACTCATTTCTTACTAAATACTAGCTTTAGAAATGAACATATAAAGAAATTATCAAAAAGCACTATCCAATTTGATAGCAAAACAGAAATCATAAAAAGTGTATATAGGAGAATGTATACCAGACAATAACAGAGGGAAGGAGCTTTCCCACAAGGAGAAAGGTAATTCAATTTGTTCAAAAGTTAGGGTCTGAGACCTCACCCCAGGACAAGTTTCTTAGTCTTTAATGTAGTAAGTTTGGGATAATGATTTAATAGAGACTGTCAGTTCTTCTTATATCTTCCAGAATCTTTTCTTTCAGCAATCTAAAATGATATCAGCCTTTTCCTTCTTATTTCTGATACTGAAGGCTGTTAAGTACCCAAAGTGGCTATAGCACCTGATGAGAACTGAAGATCTTCAGTGGGATTTAAAACAGGTCTAAAGACTTAAAAAGAATCAAGAGTTCCTCATTTTTCCATTCTTTTATCTCACATATGCAAAGGACCTTCATAGCCAATAAGGAAATTGAACCAAATCATATGGATTTTTGGCCTGAGGTTAGATACACACATATATGGACGTGTCCATATAAACATATATAATTCTTAATAATACTTTTCATGAGGTTATGGAATACTATTGCTCTGTAAGAAATGACCAGCAGGAGGAATACAGAGAGGCTTGGAGAGACTTACATCAACTGATGCTGAGTGAAATGAATAGAACCAGAAGATCACTGTACACCTCAATGCTGTATGAAGATATATTCTGATGGAAGTGGATATCTTCAACATAAAGAAGATCCAACTCACTTCCAGTTGATCAATGATGGACAGAAATAACTACACCCAGAGAAGGAACACTGGGAAGTGAATGTAAATTGTTAGCACTACTGTCTATCTACCCAGGTTACTTATACCTTCGGAATCTAATACTTAATGTGCAACAAGAAAATGGTATTTACACACATATATTGTATTTAGGTTATATTGTAACATATGTAAAATGTATGGGATTGCCTGTCATCAAGGGGAGGGAGTAGAGGGAGGGAGGGAGGGAGATAATTTGGAAAAAATGAATACAAGGGATAATATTATAAAAAAATTTACTTATGCGTATATACTGTGAAAAAAAAATTCTAAATAAAAAAATACTTTTCATGAATCTCATCTCTCTCATAACAAATGAATCTCAATCTCTCCATAAACATATTTCCATTTTCTCTTCTTTTCATTTTGTTCTTGATTAGAATTGTGAAGGCTCTATTCAGTCTTCTGAACTTTTGTGCCATTTCTTTTATGTTTCTACTTTCAGTTAAACTATATTCTTGATGTAAAAAGAAAAAAAAAAAGATAACCCTCAGGTAAACTATGGATGTACCATTTGTATATTTTTGTACTAAGTTTTATGCTAAAGGCTGGGTACAGAAATTCAAGTATGTAAAATATTTCCTTTCTTCAAGTATCTTAAACTCTAATCTGGGAAAGCAATACATAGAGGATATTTAGAAAAGGGAGAAGATATCTGTTGCTAGGCAATGTTGTAAGCAAGGCCATAAAGTCTAAAGAGTGAATGATTGAAGGGAGCATGACTGGGATTCTTTATAAAATGAACAGGTCCTACAGTGAATGTACTTTGAGGGGAAAAGTAGCTGGCAAGGAGGTAGAGAATCTGGAGGTGATCTTCCTTCAAACTCCTTCAATATTTCCATCTTGACTGGAGACATGATATACTGCCTTCTCCTCTTTGCTTTTGTTTCATTGCTAAAACCTTAGATCCAACATGTGATGTTTAAAATTTAGTATGAAAAAAAGGAGAAAGAGGCGTGATTATTAATCTTACTACTCAATTATCAATATGTGTAAATTATGTTTCTCTTTCAGGGTTCTTTCTTCTGACTTTGACCATACAATTTTGACATATCTACCTTTGCAGCTAGGATTATTTCAGAAAACTGTGCCAGCTTCTCTCTCACACTTCTACTCATCAATGACTATGCTTCCTCCTCCTTCCTAGGAATTAGCACTTCCACATAGTGGTTAATATCTTCTGAAGTCCATAGCAGCCCAATAGAAAGAAAGGACATTTATTATTAAACTATTGTTCAATTTAAGAAAATAGAAATTCAGAGGGTTAAGTCACTTGTCCAGAGTCACATCGTAAATCTGGAAAATCCTGGTCAAAACTGGTCCTTATTCCCTCCTCTGCAAATTCTCTGTCTTGCTAACTTTGGTATGAAGCAAGATAACTCTATGCAGTTTTTGCCAAGGATAAAATACAACTAAGTTTCTTGCATCCAGCTCTATCCTCAAAACTTTTTGGAACTTTGAATAGTATTATTAAGAAATATTTAGACATTTGAAGTATTCAAGTCATTTAGTTTTATTTTGGAGGGGAGGAGTTGGGTTAGGAATAGTAAATAGAGGTAGAAGTATTTTAGCAAGTATTCTCTTTACAGAAGAGTCCAGAAAATTTGATTTGAGTAACTATTATGCAGTTCAATCAGAAAAACAGCAAAAGTAAAAATATCAACAATAATATCTTAATATTTTATAGTAATTTCATCAAAACCTCTTGTGACAGAAGTAGATAATACAACTACTAATATTCAATTCAAAAATAGTTTATTTTTCCTTCCACTAAGATGAAATTTATTTATTTATTTTTTGTTTCTCAGCTATTCATTTAGATCTATAGTATTCAGGAATATTCTCATAAGTTCTGTTATTTATTTATTTATTTATTTATTTATTTATTTGTTTTTTGGCTGAGGCAATTGGGGTTAAGTGACTTGCCCAGGATCACACAGCTAGGAAGTGTTAAGTGGCTGAGACCAGATTTGAATTCGGGTCCTCCTGACTTCAAGGCTGGTGCTCTATCCATTGTGCTATCTAGCTGCCCCTTGTTCTGTTATTTTTTGTAGTTCAAGATAGGAAAATAAATGTAAATATTTAAATTTAGTCATATGGATTTTGCCACTATTTTACCATAAAATCCCATTTATTCTAAGGTTTCTTGAACTTTCAGGAATTAATTTGCACCAGGAAAAATAGAACTATTCCCTAGGTAACTCATGAATTAAAATTAAAATTGGACCAATACATATGATAATCCCTGATAACCTTTAGTTCATGGAAATTTACCTTGCCTTCTATGAAAGACTGAATTGCCTTTAGAGGAATATCACTCAAAGGATATTTGTTGTCTCTGGAAATTCAGTTTCTATGTTTTTTAGAATAGTTTAGGAGTGAACATTTTAGCAGGATGCATATTAATTCTCTTAGACAAATGCTTTTCTTTACCTTTTAGAACAATATTTGCTCAAGTGAAAGAAAACATTAAACCTCAGACAATTTATTTACCATAAGCCATTTTGGTGTTCACTACTCATAATGGTCATCCCTATATTATGTTTGATCCTATTCTAAATTAGATTATCAATCCTAGTTTGTTGTCAACATAACTAAATTTATATTGATGGCTAACCGAATCCAATAAAACATACTGTATTTTCCACATCAAAGGAAGACATCAAACTTTGAGGAGGAATGATATCATGCTTTAAATAACATTGATATTAAAAGTTATACATTAGTTAAAAATAACTTCAGAAATAAATATTTGTGAATAGCAGCTGATTGCTCCACAAAATGCCAGAAGAAATGCCTTCCACCCACTCTAGTCCCCTCTGCAGATCCAACCTTCAGTGAAACTGTAACATTTTGGTAAATAACATCCTCTATCCAGCAAATGATTTTTTTTTTCTTTTCAATAGTAATTTTAATGAATTCATCCTTTCTGACATTTGCATTTGTCTTTAAATGCCACCAGATAACAGGGTTTTAATCATCCCAAATAGCTTTTTAATTATACACCTAATTACTTTTGCAGAAGGTTAAGCTGCACAAACAGGAATAAAAGTATTTGCTCTGGCTCTGTGTTAAGAATGATGTAGTGTTCTTGCATTATGTGTTTGGCATATTTGTTCGGTCAGTTTTATCTGACTTTTTAAGTATCAAAAGAAAAGCAGTGGGTTTTTAAGAAAGTTTAACATTATACAGTGTGAATCACACAACAGTAGTTTAATTAATTAGCAAGTTAGAGAAAGAGAAGTTTTACAAAAGGAACACAAATTATTAAGTAATAATTTATTCCTCCTTACAATACTGTTAAAGGAGAGAGTTTTTTCAGCCTTGAGAAAAACTTAAATTATTATTTTAAGCTCATATTGGATTTCACAGATGCAAAGTGTTTCATAAAAGGAGGTTGGTTCCTTAGTTCTACATTTTGAGAGAAGCTTTAATCAATAATTTAGGGAGAACATTCATATTACTACATTAATCTACCTTTTGCAGATTAATAATCATAACTTTTTCTCCTGTTAATCTCAGATTTTTTTGTGTGTGTGCATGTGTGTGGGTGCTTGTGTGTGTGTACTTTCCCCCTCTCTCCTTCCCACCCCCGAGTTATCCTAAAGAACTTTGGGAAGGGTATAAAATATTGTTTTCAGAAATTGAATCCCAAAAGATCAGTAAGGGTCAGAATGATGGATCAAATAAATTTAATGGCATATAATGTAAACATATGTAAAAGTTTATGATTAACAAAACATATTCATACTCACAAGCTGGGTGAAATATACTAGGCAGAATTTCATGTGAAAAAAAAAAATTTGATGTGGAGACTTTAATGATTAACAAGGGCAATAAATCAATAATGTGTGGTGAAATACACCACAAAAAAAGTAAATCTGTTGTTACTGTAGTTTTTCTTTCTTTCTTTTTTTTTTTTCTTTTTCTTGACTACGATTAGTTTCATATCCACACTCCTTACCATCATGCTATCTATGTCTGTGTCTTCACTTTTATGGACAGCCTTATTCTTCAATAAATCCATGAATTGATAAGCTGGTCCTTCCTTCCCTTCTTTTGAACTGTTGTGAATACTAATAAAGTAAGTAAATGGTCGTTCTTGTTGAGCATATAACAGATTCCTGTAGTCTTGGACCAATACTCCTATGCAATATTTTGCATTGCTTCTTGTAAAGTTCTGTTGTCTCCAGAGACAGCCGATTGCTCTCTGGAGGAGATCTGCTGTCTCAACTCTATCTCTCGGCCAGATTCTTCTTCCTGTAGAGAACCATTGTCTCCAGAAAGTTGCTGTTAACTCTGGTCCAGAGTAGTGACTTCCCTCTTTTATCCTCCCAGAGAGTGGGCCTGTGATAATGTAAGGGCTTCTGGGAAAAATTACTTCAACTAATGAACTTGCTCCTCCTAAATATGAAAGCTCTTCCCCAGAAATTCATAAGTAAAACTCGCAGTCATGGCATTAGCACTTAGTAAGAACCTAGCAACACATAATTACATAGATTACATAAACACATAGTAACATAGTAACATAATACATGCTAGAAGTATGTAACAAATAACATGATCAAATAATCATAAATTGAGAATTTATAAATTTCCATAAGTCTATTGTCCAATAGTCTCCTCTTGTGTTAGAAAATCCAATGATTGATGCTGGTTTTAAAGTTCTTTAACAGTCTTTTTATTAGCCATGCTCTTTCAGTGTCAGATGTTTCTTAGATCTTCTCCTTTGTTTTGAGGTCTTTCTGTTTTTCTGTCTTCATCTGAAGAAATACAAGCAAACCCTCTCTCACAGGCATTTAACCTATCTAATTTCCTTCAATTTACCACTTTCTAAATCTCTTCTCATCATCTGGCAATTACATTGGAGTTCTTTACACTAGACACAGCCCTGTTGGTTTAAAAGGCCTGTATTCTCCCCAAGTGTAATCCATTTTTGCAATCTGATTGTCTTTTGGCTGACTGATCAACTAATCCCTTTCTTCCATGTGATTGCTTTTTTGGCTGATAGATCACATCAGAATCCTGACCTTCTAAAGGCTCTTTGGGTGTAACCTCAGTTGCAATCATGCCCCAAGTCTTTTTTGCCTGGGGCCCTGGACCTGGGCCCCTCATCCCGTTTCCTTGAATTAGTCTACAGTCTGATGCCTAATGGAGTCCTCTTTTGTATTTTGGACATGGGGTATTGGGTCTTGTTCTCCCACCCTGTCTTCTCACTCTATCTCCATAACTACACTGAGCTCGTAGATGTCCATTTTTTCCACATTGGAAACATCGACAAATTTCTCTAGAATCCCTTACCAGGAGGGACTCTGTTCATCATAGTCTGGGTGTAAAAAACATTTGTTCCCACTTTAGCACATCGTCTTATGATCTCCTCTAAAGAAGCATCTTTGTCTAGTACCCATATAATTCTTTTGCAAATCTCATTGGCATTTTTCTTAGCCAGATGTCTGGTCATTATTTATGTAGCTGTATTTTCTCCAATAGTTCTTTTGATAGCAGTTTGCAGACGTCCCACAAAATCCACAAAAGGTTCATTGGGACCTTGCTCTATTTTAGTGAACGCCTCTCCCCAATCTTTCTGTCCAGGGACAGAACCCCAAGCATTTATTGCAGCCTTAGCAATTTGCTCATACACTGTTATGGGGTAATTAATCTGTTCTGAATTCTTTCCATACAGACCTTCACTAGCTAATTGCTCAAAAGTGAATTGTGTGCTTACTCCTATTTCCAAATTGCATCTGACTTGTATTATACATATTCATGAAACTCCAAAAGCCACAATAAGTTTTGTCCAGGTTCTAGACATGTCCTTGCTATAGATTTCCAATCATTCGGGGTTAGGACTTCAAAAGAAAAAAACATCTAGTAACATTTTAACATAAGCTGAAGTAGCCCCATAAATGGTACAAACTTTTTTTCAAATCTTTAATTTTATTCAAATCTAAAGGTGTATATCTTCTCCTTTTTTGACCTACAGAGTCAATCTCTTCAATCACAACATATGCATATATAAAATTACTTATAGGAGCCAAGATGGCGGAGAAGATACACGGGACTCTGTGAGCTCCCTTCTTCCCTCAATACCAATTAGATAAATTCAGCCTCAGAAATACCTCTGGACTGATAGAAACCACAAGGACTGGAAGCACGATTTACCAGCTGAAGAGAATCTGGAGTTTCAACAGGAAAGGTCAGTTTCTAGGGGAGGAAGAAGAAAGGCCAGCACAGACGGTTGGGTGCTACCACGCTGCATCAATCTTGCTGGGGAGGGCTCTGGGATCAGAGAAGTCACTGAGATAGAAGAATCTGGCACAAGCTGTTAGCTCTTCTCTGCTTATAAAACAGCATTTCAGAAGAGAAATCAAGCCACTTTAAAATTTAAAGCCAGAGACTGGATCTTCCCGGATCCTGGGGGTGACTCAGCAGATCTTGGCACTGTGGATGTGGCCAACTTAGGCTTTCAGGGATTTCACCTGGGGGTAGTTAAGAGATTGAAAAGCAGGTAGTAACTCATAGTCCCTGGCTCAGCTGGAGGCTGTGGAACTCAGCCCCGGGAAGTCCCAGAGAAGCAAAACCTTTGAAATAGGGACCACAGTTTCTGAGCAGACACTTCCAGTTTGAGCACAGGGGCTTTTCACGTCATCTGCTGCTGACATCCATGCCCCACTGGGACGCATAGTCTGGGCTTTGTGTCGCCTTTACTGTTCAGTCTTAAACCTCAGGGAAGCCACTAGGACACAGTGCACTCAAAGAACTGCAGTGCTAATCACCTCTGAGGCACTTCCAGGGAGGGGGTGGGGAACTCTCTCTCAGAGCTCTCTCTTAGCTCAGGCGCAGGAGACACTGCATCCCTCCAGTCTGGGAGGAAGCTGTTAAAGAAATAAATAAATAATTTCATACATCATGGAAAGATCCCAAAAGATTTTTTAAGAATGAGTAAAAAGCAAAAAAGAACCATTGATTCCTTCTACACAGAGAAAGAGCTGGTATCCAACCCCGAGGAAGTTAACAGTAGAGAGTCAGCAGATAACAACCTAAAGGGGAAGGATACATGCCCCCCATCAAATAACTCTCTAATAGAAGAGACTATTAAAAATTAAGAGAGTTTGAAGAAAAATGGGGAAAGGAAAGAGAAGCTACGCTAGAGAATAACAACATTCTGAAATTGGAGTTGGAAAAAATAAAGAATTCACAGGAGATTCAGGGAAACAAAATTTGTGAAATAGAAAAGGTTAAAAAAAATCACAGGAAAATAGGATTTCTGAATTGGAAAAGGCAAAAAGTCTCAAGAAAATAGGATTTCTGAATTGGAAATAGAAAATAATTCTCTAAAAACAATTAGGGAAATGGAAAAAAATTCAATAGAGCAAAATAATTCATTTAAAAACGAAATTGGTCATTTACAAAAAGAACTGAAAACTGTGAATGAAGAAAATAACTCCTTAAAATTCAGGATGGAACAAATAGAAATGAATGATTCATTGAGAACCAAAGAATCAGTCAAACAAACAAAAAAAAAAAAATGAAAAGCTGGAGAATAACGTCAAATACCTAATGGGAAAATCTATACGCCTGGAAAATAGATCTAGGAGAGATAATATGAGGATCATTAGACTTCCCAAAAACTATGACCAAAAAAAGAGCCTAGATTCTATTTTACAGGAAATTATCAAAGAGAACTGTCCAGAGATAATAGAAACAGAAGGGAAAGTAGATGGAGAAAGAATTCATCGAACTCCTTCTGAAATAGACCCTAAAAAAAGAACATCACGCAATATTGTGGCTTAGGTGCAGAATTACCACACAAAGGAGAAAATCTTGCAAGCAGCTAGAAAAAAAAAAAAAAAAAACAATTTAAATACCAATGTGCCACAATAAGGGTCACTCAAGATGTGTTTGCCTCCACATTAAAAGATTGAAGGGGTTGGAACCTGATATTCCGAAAGGCAAAAGATTAAGGATTGCAACCAAGAATAAACTACCCAGCTAAGTTTAGCATCTTTTTCCATGGAAGAAGATGGTTATTCAATGAAATAGAGGAATTCCATATGTTTCTAAGAAAAAAAAAAAACAGACTTAAACAAAAAATTTGATCTATATCCACAAGACTGAATAGAAACAAAAAAAGGTATACAGAACCCTTGAGAACAGTATCTCTGTTGTGGGTGTAGAGAAAGTACGCATGGATAATTTGATTTTACTGTTATAAAAGAAAAAAAAAAGTGGGGTGTAGTAAAGGGAAGAGGGTAGTATCAGAAAAAGGGGAGGGAGTGATAAAAAGAGGGAAACTATATCCCAGGAAGAGGCATAGAAAATACACCATATCTGAGGGAATTTAGAAAGGGGGAGAAACATTGTGTGAATCTTACTCTCATCAGAAGAGGCTCAAAGAGTAAATAATTGACATATTTGTTTTTCAGAGAATTCTCTCTCACCTCATTAAAAGGGGGGGAGAGGAAAAGGGAAAAGGAAAAAGGAGAATAAGGGAAAAGACTTGGAGGGAGGGGGGAGGGATACTAAAAACAAAAAGGGAGGGCTGCGTGTCACAAGTGGGGTCTATAAATTAAATATCAGGGAAGGGGTTCAGGGGGATCAAGGGAAAAGCATAATCTGGGGATAATATGATGGCAGGAAATACAGATTTAGTAATTTTAACTGTAAATGTGAATGGGATGAACGCTCCCATCAAATGGAAATGGATAGCAGACTGAATCAATAATCAGAACCCTACAATATGTTGTTTACAGGAAACACACTTAAAGCAGGGAGATACATACAGAGTAAAGGTAAAAGGTTGGAGCAGAATCTATAATGCTTCAGGTAAAGCCAAAAAAGCAGGGGTAGCTATCCTTATCTCAGATCAAGCAAAAGCAGAAGTTGATCTAGTTAGAAGAGATAAGGAAGGAAACTATATCCTACTAAAAGATAGCATAAATAATGAAGCCATATCAATACTAAACATATATGCACCAAGTGGTATAGCATCTAACTTTCTAAAGGAAAAGTTAAGAGAATTGCAAGAACAAATAGACAGTAAAACTATAATAGTGGGAGATCTCAACCTTGCACTCTCAGATTTAGACAAATCAAACGACAAAACAAATAAGAAAGAAATTTAAAAAGTAAATAGAACATTAGAAAAACTAGGTATGATAGACCTTTGGAGAAAACTGAATGGCAATTGAAAGGAATATACTTTCTTCTCAGCAGTTCATGGATCCTATACAAAAATTGACCATATATTAGGACATAAAGATCTCAAAATAAAATGCAGAAAGGCAGAAATAATAAATGCCTTCTTCTCAGATCACAATGCAATAAAAGCTACATTCAGTAAGAAGTTAGGGGTAAATAGACCAAAAAGTAATTGGAAACTGAATAATCTCATCTTAAAGAATGAAATTATAGAAACAATTAATAATTTCACCCGAAATAATGACAAGGATGAGACATAATACCAAAATCTGTGGGATACAGCTAAAGCGGTAATAAGGGGAAATTTTATATCTTTAGAGGCTTATTTGCAGAAAATAGAGAAAGAGAAGATTAACAAATTGGGCCTGCAACTTAAAAAGCTAGAAAAAGACCAAATTAAAAACCCCCAACCAAAAATTAAACTGGAAATACAAATATTAAAAGGAGAAATCAATAATATTGAAAGTGAAAAAAACTATTGAATTAATAAATAAAACCAAGAGTTGGTTTTATGAAAAAGCCAATAAGATAGATAAAACTTTGGTAAATCTGATCAGAAAAAAGAAAGAGGAAAATCAAATTGTTAGTCTTACAAATGAAAAGGGGGATCTTTCCACCAATGAAGAGGAAATTAGAGAAATAATAAGGAGTTACTTTGCCCAACTTTATGCCAATACATTTGATAGCTTAAGTGAAATGGATGACTTCCTCCAAAAATATAGGCTTCCTAGATTAACAGAGGAGGAGATAAATTGCTTAAATAGTCCCATTTCAGAAAAAGAAATAGAACAAGCTATTAATCAACTTCCCAGGAAAAAATCCCCAGGACAAGATCGATTTACATGTGAATTCTACCAAACATTTAAAGAACAATTAGCCCCAATGCTATATAAACTATTTGAAAAAATAGGGGATGAAGGAGTCCTACCAAACTCCTTTTATGACACAGACATGGTACTGATACTTAAAACAGGTCGATTGAAAACTGAGAAAGAAAATTATAGACTAATTTCCTAAATAAATATTGATGCTAAAATCTTAAATAAGATATTAGCAAAAAGACTTCAGAAAATCATCCCCAGTATAGTAGATTATGATCAAGTAGGATTTATACCAGGAATGCAGGGCTGGTTTAATATTAGGAAAACTATTAGTATAATTGACCATATTAATAATCAAATTAATAAAAACCATAGGATCATCTCAATAGATGCAGAAAAAGCATTTGACAAAATCCAACATCCATTCCTACTAAAAACTCTTGAGAGTATAGGAATAAATGGACTATTCCTTAGAATAATCAGGAGCATATATTTAAGACTGTCACTAAGCATAATATGCTATAGAAATAAACTGCAACCTTTCACAGTAAGATCAGAAGTGAAACAAGGTTGCCCACTATCACCATTACTATTCAATATAGTACTAGAAATGCTAGCCTCGGCAATAAGAGCCGAGAAAGAGATTAAAGGAATTAGAGTCGGAAATGAGGAAATCAAACTATCACTCTTTGCAGATGACATGATGGTATACTTAGAGAACCCCAAAGACTCTGCTAAAAAGCTATTAGAAATAATTCAGAATTTTAGCAAAATGGCAGGACACAAAATAAATCCACATAAATCCTCAGCATTTTTATATATCACCAACAAAATGCAACAGCAAGAGATACAAAGAGAAATTCTATTCCAAACAAATGTTGAGAGTATAAAGTATTTGGGAATCCATCTACCAAAGAATAGTCAGGAATTATATGAGGAAAATTACAAAACACTTGCCACAAAAATAAAGTCAGATTTAAATAATTGGAAAGACATTCAGTGCTCTTTGATAGGCTGAACGAATATAATAAAGATGACAATATTCCCCAAACTAATCGATTTATTTAGTGCTATACCAATCAGACTCCCAAGAAACTATTTTAATGACCTAGAAAAAATAACAACAAAATTCATGTGGAAGAATAAAAGGTAGAGAATTGCAAGGGAACTAATGAAAAAAAAAGTCAGAGGAAGATGCCTAAGTGTACCTGATCTAAAGCTATATTATATAGTAGCAGTCACCAAAACCATTTGGTACTGGCTAAGAAATAGACCTGTAGATCAGTGGAATAAAATGGACAAAAAAGGGTACATCTATAGCAATCTAATCTTTGACAAACCCAAACATACCAACATTAGGGACAAAAATTCATTATTCGGAAGAAACTGTTGGGAAAACTGGAAATTAGTATGGCAAAAATTAGATATGGATCCACACTTAACACAATATACCAAGATAAGATCAAAATGGATCCATCATTTAGGCATAAAGAGTGAGATAATAAATAGATTAGAGAAACAGAGAATAGTCTACCTATCAGACCTGTGGAGGAGGAAGGACTTTATGACCAGATGAGAATTAGAGATCATTATTCATCACAAAATAGAAGATTTTGATTACATCAAACTAAAAAGGTTCTGTACAAACAATACTAATGCAAACAAGATTAGAAGGGAAGTAACAAATTGGGAAAATATTTTTGAAAGTAAAGGTTCTGACAAAGGTCTCATTTCCAAAATATATAGAGAACTGACCCTGATTTATAGGAAACCAAACCATTCTCCAATTGATAAATGGTCAAGGGAAATGAACAGACAATTCTCAGATGATGAAATTGAAACTATTTCCACTCATATGAAAGAGTGTTCCAAATCACTACTGATCAGAGAAATGCAAATTAAGACCACTCTGAGATACCACTACACACCTGTCAGATTGGCTAAGATGACAGGAACAAATAATGATGAATGTTGGAGGGGATGTGGGAAAACTGGGACACCGATACATTGTTGGTGGAGTTGTGAAAGAATCCAGCCATTCTGGAGAGCAATTTGGAACTATGCCCAAAAAGTTGTCAAACTGTGCATACCCTTTGACCCAGCATTGCTGTTATTGGGATTATATCCCAAAGAAATACTAAAGAGCGGAAAGCGACCTATATGTGCCAAAATGTTTGTGGCAGCTCTTTTTGTTGTAGCTAGAAACTGGAAGTTGAATGGATGCCCGTCAATTGGAGAATGGTTGGGTAAATTATGGTATATGAAGATTATGGAATACTATTGCTCTGTAAGAAATGACCAGCAGGAGGAATACAGAGAGGCTTGGAGAGACTTACATCAACTGATGCTGAGTGAAATGAATCGAACCAGATGATCGCTGTACACTTCAATGCTGTATTAAGATATATTCTGATGGAAGTGGATATCTTCAACATAAAGAAGTTCCAACTCACTTCCAGTTGATCAGTGATGGACAGAAATAACTACACCCAGAGAAAGAATACTGGGAAGTGAATGTAAATTGTTAGCACTACTGTCTATCTACCCAGGTTACTTATACCTTTGGAATTTAATACTTAATATACAACAAGAAAATGGTATTTACACACATATATTGTATCCAGGTTTTATTGTAACACATGTAAAATATATGGGATTGCCTGTCATTGGGAGGAGGGATTGGAGGGAGGGGGTAATTTGGAAAAATGAATACAATGGATAATATTATAAAAAAAAATTACTCATGCATATATACTGTGAAAAAATTCTAAATTAAAAAAATAAAATAAAATAAAATTACTTATATCCTGTCCTTCTCTCTTAGCCTTAATCAATTCTTTTTCTAATCTTGTCATAGGCTTCTTAACAGACCATTCCGTTTGTGTTTCTGTCTCTTCTCCTCCTCCTTCTTGCTCCACCTCTGAAGGATTAATTGAGGTAGGATATGGGAAATGCTCCTGTTGCTCAGAATTGTACTTAATTTCATTGTTATCTGATTCATCCTTTTCACCTAGTTTAGTTGACACTTCCCCTTGTGGCTCCTTTAGTCTAACAGTTTTTAAAGCCACTTGTATTAAATTGTAGGTACGAAGTGTATCTTTAGAAATTGAAATTGGCTTGGAATTGTAGTATTCACCTAATTGCTTTCCTACTAATTTCCCCTCATCTGGATCCAATTCTTTTTCCAGAGACAAACAAGGACTTCTGACCTGCACAGTTTTTAAACATTCAGTAATCTCCTCCAAAATTATAATCAATCCTTGGCTTTTCATAACCTTGATAATTCTCTCTAAACATTTTCCTTGAACAGAAGGCATTTGCCCAATTTCACTGAAATTTACTTTAGCTCTTTAACAATGTTAAACAAAGTTTAACAAAAGTTTAACAAAGTTTCCTTGTTACTCACACTTCTGGATCGGAAAGACTTTTCCACTGAGATCTGGATCAGAGACTTTTCCACTGAGATCATTATCTTGTCTGTCCCTGTTCAGGGGCCAAAATGTTAAAAGTCTGTTTTAGCTCCTCTGAAGGGCACAGAATAAGTCCTATTAAGGATAAGCAAAAGTCCTTGTCCCACTTTGTGTGGACGCCAATATATAAAGTTCTGTTGTCTCCAGAGACAACTGATTGCTCTGTGGGAGGAGATCTGCTGACTCAACTCAATATCTCCAGTCAGATTCTTCTTCCTGTAGCAATCCACCAACTCTAACCTAGAGTAGAACCCCACCCCTTGCTCAATGTTGCTTCTTTTATTCTCCCAGAGAATGAGTGCGGATTAACTCAGAGGCTTCTGGGAAAAAATAATTCAACCAATGAACTTGCTCCTCCAAAGCATGCATGCTCCTCCCCAGAAGTTCAAAGGGGTAAAACTCCCCCCAAAGGCTGGAACTAGAGAATGGTTAAGTACCCACTTAGCACCTAGTAAGAAACTAATATCTCATTATCTCATTAGCACTTAATAAGAACCTAACAGCTTTGCTACCAAAATGCTCTGCTTTTTAACAGGCTACTCAAACCTACTATATACCTCTTAATTTCCCTTCTTTTCCCCATTTTTAAATTTTGAGAGTTATTAGTCATCTTCTAATAATACTATACCATATGAAAGAAGAATATTGGTATTCAAAAATGGGTCTTTGTTTTAGGGGAAGCTTATGGTCATTAAAATTATAACATGACCCTAGGTTGCATTATTAAAAGCATATGAACAGGACTTCCGGCCAAGATAGCAGTGTGGAGGCAGACAGCTGCTTGAGCTCCCCATTTTCTCTCAGGACTTACTTCATGACAAGCCTCGGAGTTAATGCTTGACCAGAAAAGAAACTCACAAATAATCACCAACTGAAGACATCCTTGAAATTCACAAGAGAAGATCTGTGTTTGCTTGGGGGAGGATAGAACAGACTGGGCACAGATTGAAGGCAGGCAGTGAGAGTGAGATAAGCAGCTTACACAGCTCAGACTGGACAGGGAAGGGGTGGGATCTCTGCCATTTCTGCGAAAAGACATTTTCCCCCAGTGTGGATGTTCCATCTTGGCAGCAAGTCAGGAGCAGCAGAGAAGGTGTAATCACTGGAGGTGAAGAATAAAACTCCAGAAAGCTAGCTTCTCTCGGGACACGACCACCCCACCCCTATAGGGAGTGACTCATCATTCTCAGAGCCTCAGAGCACAGACACAGCACAGCCATCACTGTCCTGTTAGTGCCTTGCTGCTGTCTCCCTCAGTCTGTAGAGTAAGCCCGGTAACACCATCCAGCCCCATCCGCCGCCAGAAACAAAACAATTGTTTCTCTTGTCAATTTGTTTTCTTAAATTCCTACTAGGACCAAAATGAACAAAAAATTTAAAAGGGTTCTAACCATTGACAGCTTCTTTATGGAGAGAGAACAGACTTCAAATACTGAAGAGACCAAAAGTAGATTGTCTCCAGAGGAATCCCCTAAGAGGGATATGAGCTGCTCCTCAATACAAAAGAATCTCATCAAGGAAATCAAAAAGGCTCTCACAAGAGAGCTAGAAGAAAAATGGGAAAATGAAAGGGAAGCTTGGCAAGAGAGTCGGGAGAAGTCATCCAGAGTGGATAAAGAGATCAAATCATTGAGAAATAAAATTAGTGAGCTGGAAAAAGAAAACAGCTCTCTAAAAAATAAAATGGATTAAATGAAAAAAAAATCCATAGAAGAAAAAACTCACCTAAAAACTCAATTGGACAATTACAAAAAGATATTATAAAAAATGAGGGAAGAAAATACATCTTTGAAAATTAGACTCTAAAAGGCAGAGGAAGGTGGTATAAGTGTACCTGATCTAAAGCTATATTATATAGAAGCAGTCACCAAAACCATTTGGTACTGGCTAAGAAATAGAACTGTAGATCAGTGGAACAGATTAGATACAAAGGACAAAAAAGGGTACATCTATAGCAATCTAATCTTTGACAAACCCAAAGATACCAACATTAGGGACAAAAATTCATTATTCGGAAGAAACTGTTGGGAAAACTGGAAATTAGTATGGCAGAAATTAGATATGGATCCACACTTAACACCCTATACCAAGATAAGATCAAAATGGATCCATCATTTAGGCATAAAGAGTGAGATAATAAATAGATTAGAGGAAAAGAGAATAGTCTACCTATCAGACCTGTGGAGGAGGAAGGACTTTATGACCAGATGAGAATTAGAGATCATTATTCATCACAAAATAGAAGATTTTGATTACATCAAACTAAAAAGTTTCTGTACAAACAATACTAATGCAAACAAGATTAGAAGGGAAGTAACAAATTGGGAAAATATTTTTGAAAGTAAAGGTTCTGACAAAGGTCTCATTTCCAAAATATATAGAGAACTGACCCTGATTTATAGGAAACCAAACCATTCTCCAATTGATAAATGGTCAAGGGATATGAACAAACAATTCTCAGATGATGATATTGAAACTATTTCCACTCATATGAAAGAGTGTTCCAAATCACTACTGATCAGAGAAATGCAAATTAAGACCACTCTGAGATACCACTACACACCTGTCAGATTGGCTAAGATGACAGGAACAAATAATGATGAATGTTGGAGGGGATGTGGGAAAACTGGGACACCGATACATTGTTGGTGGAGTTGTGAAAGAATCCAGCCATTCTGGAGAGCAATTTGGAACTATGCCCAAAAAGTTGTCAAATTGTGCATACCCTTTGACCCTGCATTACTGTTATTGGGATTATATCCCAAAGAAATACTAAAGAGTGGAAAGGGACCTGTATGTGCCAAAATGTTTGTGGCAGCTCTTTTTGTTGTAGCTAGAAACTGGAAGTTGAATGGATGGATCAATTGGAGAATGGTTGGGTAAATTGTGGTATATGAAGGTTATGGAATATTATTGCTCTGTAAGAAATGACCAGCAGGAGGAATACAGAGAGGCTTGGAGAGACTTAAATCAACTGTTGCTGAGTGAAATGAGCAGAACCAGAAGATCACTATACACTTCAACAACAATACTTTATGAGGATGTATTCTGATGGAAGTGGAAATCTTCAACATAAAGAAGATCCAACTCACTTCCAGTTGATCAATGATGGACAGAAATAACCATACCCAGAGAAGGAACACTGGGAAGTGAATGTAAATTGTTAGCACTATTGTCTATCTACCCAGGTTACTTATACCTTTGGAAGCTAATAATTAATGTGCAACAAGAAAATGGTATTTACACACATATATTGTATCTGGGTTATATTGTAACACATGTAAAATGTATGGGATTGCCTGTCATCGGGGGGAGGGAGTGGAGGGAGGGAGGGGATAATTTGGAAAAATGTATTAAAAAAGAAAAAAAAAAGAAAATTAGACTCTAACAAGTAGAAATGAATGACTGAAGGAGAAACCAAGAAGTAGTCAAGCAAAACCAGAAAAACAAAACAATTGAAAAGAATGTCAAGTACCTTATTGCAAAGACAACAGACCTGAAAAACTAATCAAGGAGAGACAATTTGAGAATAATCGGACTCCCTGAAAAATGTGAGGGAAAAAAGAGACTGGACACTATTTTTCAGGAAATTATCAAAGAGAACTGCCCAGACATTTTGGAAACAGAGGGTAAAACAGACATTGAAAAAAATTCATCAATCACCTACTGAAAGGGAACCTAAATTCAAAACACCAAGAAATATAGTGGCCAAGTTCAAGAACCATCAGACAAAAGAAAACATATTGGAAGCTGCTAGAAAAAAGCAATTCAGATATGGAGGAGCCACAATAAGGATAACCCAGGATCTAGCAGTGTCCACATTAAAAGAACGATGGGCCTGGAATATGATATTCCAAAAGACTAAGGAACTTGGTATGCAGCCAAGAATAACTTACCCAACAAAAATGAGCATCATTTTCCAGGGAAGAAGATGGACATTTAACGAAATAAATGAACTCCATATCTATTCTTGATGGAAAAACCAGACCTACACAAAATGTTTGATCTTCAAATACAGAAGTTAAGAGATTTCTAAAAAGGCAAAAAGAAATCTTGAGAACTATATTTCTGCCATAAAGATATGTAAAGAACACATATATAATTTGTCCTAGGAACTAGAGGTGGAAAGGATATTATACCATAAAAAAGGGTAAAGTGATGGTACTACATCTCATGAAGAGCAAAGATAACCTATTATATCTGAGAGAAAGAAAGGAGGGGGATGAACATAGTGTGTATCAATAGACATATTCTATTTATGGTGAAACTTCTTCCACTTCATTGAAAAGTGAGAGGGAAGGAGTAAGCTAAGGAGAAGGCAATATAGCAATTGTGAGAAAAAGGGGTAAAATAGGAAGAGGAACTTTAAGGTGGGAGAGGGATACTAAAAAAGGGAGGGCTGTGAAAAGCAAGTGGTGTTCACAAGTTTAATACTGGGGAGGAAGGTAAGAGGGAAGGAAAGGAGAAAAGCATAAGCAGGGGTTAATAGGATGGCAAACAATAAAGAATTAGTCATTCTAATCAAAAATGTGAATGGGTAACTCCCTCAAAAAGAGGAAGCAGTTAGCAGACTGGATTAAATGCCAGAATCCTACTATATGTTGTTTACAGGAAACACTGAAACAGGGTGATACATTCAAAATAAAAGTAAAAGGGTGGAGCAGAAACTACTATGCCTCAGGTGAAGCCATAAAAGCAGGGGAAGCTATCCTCATCTCAGATCAAGCAAAACAAAAATTAATCTAATTAAAAGAGATAAAGAAGGGAATTATATCCTGGTAAAGGGTAGTATAGATAATGAAGCAGTATCAATATTAAACATAAATGCACCAAGTGGTGCAGCATCTAAATTCTTAAAGGAGAAATTAAGAGAGCTGCAAAAAGAAATAGACAGCAAAACTATAATAGTGGGAGATCTCAACCTTGCACTATCAGAATTACATAAATCAAACCACAAAATAAATTAGAAAGAAGTCAAAGAGATAAATAGAATTCTAGAAAAAATTTGATATGATAGATCTTTGGTGAAAGCTAAATGGAGACAGAAAGGAGTATACTTTCTTCTCAGCAGTTCATTGAACCTATACAAAAATTGATCATATACTAGGACATAAAAACCTCAAAATTAAAAGCAGTAAGGCAGAAATAGTAAATGGATCCTTTTCAGACCACAATGCAATTAAAATTACATTTAATAAAAAGTCAGGGGAATATAGACCAAAAATAATTGGAAAGTAAATAATCTTATACTAAAGAATGATTGGGTAAAACAGCAAATCATAGACATAATTAATAACTTCACCCAAGAAAATGAAAATAATGAGACTCATACCAAAATATGTAGGATACAGCCAAAGCAGTAATAAGGGGAAGTTTTATATCTCTACAGGCCTACTTGCATAAAATAGAGAAAGAGAGGGTCAACACATTGGGCTTACAACTAAAATTGCTAGAAAAGCAATAAATTAAAAAAAAACAGACAAACACGAAACTTGAAATTCTAAAAATAAAAGGTGAGATTAATAAAATTTAAAGTAAAAAAACTATTGAATTAATTGATAAAACTGAGTTGGTTCTATGAAAAAACCAACAAAATAGACAAACCCTTAGTAAATCTGATTAAAAAAAGGAAAGAGGAAAAGCGAATTGTTAGTCTTGAAAATGAAATAGGAGAACTCACCACTAATGAAGAGGAAATTAGAACAATAGTTAGGAGCTACTTTCCTCAACTTTATGCAAATAAATTCGATAACTTAAATGAAATGGAAGAATACCTTCAAAAATATAGCTTGCCCAGATTAAGAGGAAGAAGTAAGTAGTCAAATAGTCCCATTTCAAACACGCACACACACACACACACACACACACACACACAAAAAAAAAAAAAAAAAAAAAAAAAAAAATAGAACAAACTATCAACCAACTCCCTAAGAAAAAAATCCTCAGGATCAGATGGATTTACATATGAATTCTACCAAACGTTTAAAGAACAACTAGCTCCAATGCTATATAAACTATTTGAAAAACTAGGAATTGAAGGAGTCCTACCAAATTCCTTTTATGACACAGACATGGTACTGATACCTAAAACAGATAGGCTTAAAACTGAGAAAGAAAATTATAGACCAATATCCCTGATGAATATTGATGCTAAAATCTTAAATAAAATATTAGCAAAAAGACTAGAGAAAATCATCCCCAGGATAATACAAATTGACCAAGTGGGATTTATACCAGGAATGTAGGGCTGGTTTAATATTAGGAAAACTATTAGTATAATTGACCATATTAATAATCAAATTAATAAAAACCATATGATTATCTCAATAGATGCAGAAAAAGCATTTGATAAAATTCAACATCCATTCCTCCTAAAAACGCTTGAGAGTATAGGAATAAATGGACTATTCCTTAAAATAATAAGGAGCATATATTTGAGACTGTCAGTAAGCATTATATGTAATGGAAATAAACTGCAACCTTTCCCTGTAAGATCAGGACTGAAACAAGGTTGCCTACTATCACTATCACTATATAGTACTAGAAACGCTAGCCTCGGCAATAAGAGCCTAGAAAGAGATTCAAGGAATTAGAGTGGGTAATGAGGAAATCAAACTATCACTCTTTGCAGATGACATGATGGTATACTTAGAGAACCCAAAGACTCTGCTAAAAAGCTATTAGAAATAATTCATATCTTTAGCAAAGTTGCAGCATATAAAATAAATCCACATAAATCCTCAGCATTTTTATACATTAACAACACAATCCAACAACAAGAAATACAAAGAGAAATTCCATTCAAAATAACTGTCAATAGTATAAAATATTTGGGAATATATCTACCAAAGGAAAGTCAGGAATTATATGAGCAAAATTATGAAACACTCGCCACAAAAATAAAATCATATTTAAATAATTGGAAACACATTAAGTGCTTTTGGATAGCCTGAGCGAACATAATTTAGATGACAATACTCCCTAAACTATTCTATTTATTTAGTGCTATACCAATCAGATTCCCAAGAAACTATTTTAATGACCTAGAAACAATAACAACAGAATTCATAAGGAACAAAAAAAGGTCGAGAATTTCAAGGGAAGTAATGAAAAAAAAATTTAAATGAAGGTGGTCTAGCTGTAACTGATCTAGAACTATATTATAAAGCAACAGTCACCAAAACCATTTGTTATTTGCTAGGAAATAGATGAGTTGATCTGTGGAATAGATTAGGTTCACAGGGCAAGATAGTGAATAAAAATAGCAATCTAGTGTTTGACAAACCCAAAGATCCCAAATTTTGGGATAAGAATTCATTATTTGACAAAAAGTGCTAGGAAAACTGGAAATTAGTATGGCAGAAACTAGGCATGGTCCCACACTTAACACCACATACTAAGATAAGATCAAAATGGGTCCAAGATTTAGGCAGAAAAAACAAGATCATAAATAAATTAGAGGCACATAGGATAGTTTACCTCTCAGACTTGTGGAGGAGGAAGGAATTTGTGTCCAAAGGAGAACTAGAGATCATTATTGATCACAAAAAGAAAATTTTGATTACATCAAATTAAAAGGCTTTTGCACAACAAAACTAATGCAAACAACATTAGAAGGGAAGTAACAAATTGGGAAAACATTTTTACAGTTAAAGGTTCTGATAAAGCCTCATCTCCAAAATATACAGAGAATTGACTTTAATTTATAAGAAATCAAGCCATTCTGCAATTGATAAATGGTCAAAGGATATGAACAGAAAATTTTCAAATGATGAAATTGAAACTTTTTCCACTCATATGAAATAGTGCTCCAAAATCACTATTGATCAGAGCAATGCAAATTAAGACAACTCTGAAATACCACTACATACCTGTCAGATTGGCTAAGATGACAGGAACAAATAACGATGAATGTTGGAGGGGGTGTAAAAAAACTGATACACTGATTTATTGTGGATGGAGTTGTGAAAGAATCCAACCATTCTGGACAGCAATCTGGAATTATGCCCCAAAAGTTTTTAAAATATGCATACACTTTGACCCAGCAGTGCTACTACTGGGCTTATATCCCAAAAAATACTAAAGAAGGGAAAGGGACCTGTATGTGCCAAAATGTTTGTGGCAGCCCTTTTTGTAGTGCCTAGAAACTGGAAAATTAATGGATGCCCATCAATTGGAGAATGGTTGGGTAAATTATGGTATATGAATGTTATGGAATATTATTGTTATGTAAGAAATGACCAACAGGAGGAATAAAGAGAGGCTTGGAGAGACTTACATCAATTGATGCTGAGTAAAATGAGCAGAACTAGGGGATCATTATATACTTCAACAATAATACTATATGAGGATGTATTTTGATGAAAGTAGCTATCTTCAACATAGAGAAGAGCTAATCCAATTCCAATTGGTCAATGATGTACAGAATCAGCTACACCCAGAAAAGGAACACTGGGAAATGAGTGTAAACTGTGATCATTTTTTTCTGTTTATTTTCCCAGACTATTTTTACCTTCCAAATACAATTCTTCCTTTGCAACAACAAGAAAAACAAAATTCAGTTCTGCACATATATATTGTACCAAGCATATACTATAAGATATTTAATATGTGTGGGAATGCCTGTCATCTAGGGGAGGGGGTGGAGGGAAGGAGCAGAAAAATTTGGAACAAAATGGAGTACAAGGGATAATGTTGTAAAAAAAAAATTACCTATGCATATGTACTGTGAAAAAAATGTTATAATCATAAAATTAAGTAACAAAAAAAAAAGCATATGAACAGAATGTGATTGGAGTATGTAACTTAGAGGCATATGTGGAAAAAAAGAACTGAGGAATTCCCTACTTTCTGAGGCAATCCCTTCTTTTTGTGTACTCTAATAGTTTACAAGTTTTCCCTTATTTATTTAAAACATGCTTATTGCTCAATCTCCTATCCTTTTGCTTTGTAGTCTCTTTCCTCTACAACCATGAATGCTCCACTCATTGTCTATTCCTTTGGATCTGATGCCTAAGACCCCTTCTGTTTTCTCTGAGCTCAGCAAGCCTCATACTTGTACAATATCTTTAAACAATGAAGAATGCTAGCAAATATAGCTTCTAGTATGGATATGGGATGCCTGCAATTCTCTATACTGCAAGGGATAGATTTTTTTAAAGTATTTTATTTTTAGAAATACATCTAAAGGTAGTTTTCAGCATTCATTTTTGTAAAACTTTGTGTTTCAAATTTTTCTTCCTCCCTCCCTCATGGAGATCTTCCCTCCTCAAGACAACAAGAAATCTGATATAAGTTAAATTTGTATGATCCCTTTAATATATTTCTATATTTGTTGGACAAAAATAATCAGGCAAAAAGGAAAAAAAAAGAACATGAAAAAATAAAAAAAGAACAAACAAAAAGTTGAAAACATTATGCTTCTATTTATTTTCAATCTCCATAGTTCTCTCTCTGGATGAAGATGGTATTTTCCAGTCTGAGTCTATTATACTTGTCTTGAATTACCATGTTGTTAAGAAGAGCCAAGTTCACCAGTCATCACATAATCTTTCTGTTATTGTGTACAGTTCTGCTCACCTTATTCAGTATTAGTTCATGTAAGTCTTTGAAAGCTTTTCTGAAAACAGCCTGCTCATCATTTCTTGTAAAACAATAATATTCTATTACATTTATATGATATTAAATTATTTAGCCATTCCACAACTGATGGAAATTCACTCAATTTCCAATTCCTTTGTACTACAAAAAGACCTGCTACAAAAATATTTGCACATGTGGATCCTTTTTCCTTTTTCATAATATTTTTCAAATATAGGATCATTAGAGACATTGCTTGATCAAAGGGTATGCACAGTTTGTTAGCCTTTTGAAGATAATTCCAAATTGCTCTTTAGAATAGTTAGATCATTTGACAACTCCACCAACAATGTATTAGTGTTCCAGTTTTCCCACATCCCGTCCAACATTTATCTTTATCTTTTCCTGTCATCTTAGCAAATATGAGAGTATATATATATATATATATATATATATATATATATACAGAGAGAGAGAGAGAGAGAGAGAGTAAGCTTTTATCTACCAAAGTCTTTTGGTAGAGTTCTAATAGCATTTAATAGCAGACCTCCAAAGAGGATGTGAAAATAATATTAACTTAGGGACTAAAAGATATATTCAAGGGTGTTGAAAAAGATGAGAAAAAAAGTGGCTCTACTACAATAATTTACAGAAGTTATCTTCAGAATGTGCTGTTATAGACACAACCTCTAACTAATAATGTAGGCTGTAAGAATACCTACCTGTTAAGTAATCATAGCCACAAGAAGCTGCCATAACCAATGCAACCTATTATTTCTTGTGACAGAGAGTAGATCAATCAAGGGAGATTTTATTTTGTAGAAGAATATGTCTCACTTCACAAAATAGGTATGTAACCCTCGGGGGGGGGAAAGATTAGCCACTTGGGTCACTTAATATTATAGAGAAATGTAGAGATTGTTAATAGAAATTGATGACACTTCAATAAAAAAAGTAAATAATATCTTTACTAAGAAATTGAACTGCACATCCATAATTCCAATATAGGACTCAGTCTAATTATGAAGACCCTAAATAATAATCTAACTTTCAAATTTCAGGCCAGGGATTTTAACTTGGTACAAAAAATCCATATGTCCAAAAACAAAACAAAACAAAACAAAACAACAACAACAACAAAAAAAAAAAACAAACGCAAATATTAATACAAGAAGATTCTTGACTATGTGAAGTACAGATTAATCTAGGAGTGAAATTTCTCTTTGCTAATATGGATGCATACTTGTTTTCCAATATGATCAATATTTTTGGTTCTCAGTATCAGTGTGGTTATTGTATTTCAATCTATATTGGCCATAATCAGTCAGAATTGTAGAAAAATATATTGATGCAAATTGATGTAACTAATCAGTCAATTAAGTCATGAACTTCAACAGCTTTTCCAGTAAATAGTAAAAAAATTGCATCTGGAATTTTTATAAAGAAAATGCATAACCAATGAGGAGAATCCTATTGTGGCTAATTTCCCAAGTACAAACAGGAGTTTTCTAAATAAGTTAAATTACAGTTGCATACATTAAAATAGATATCTATTTGTTACATGGTCAATAATCCACCCCAAATATTTCTATGGAGTATTTGTGCTCAAACTGTAGTAGAACATTCTGAGGTTACATGGATATGATCAGCTTTAGTCAGAAATGCTGTAACTTGACTTCAATTTCATCTTGTTTTGGTCCTCTTTGAACAAAGGACAATAACAACCAACTTTTAAGCACACTATAAAGTGTATATTTCTGTGCTAGCCAAAAAGGTTAGATTTAAAGTTTAGATATGATTCATTCCCTGTCCTCTATCAATACAATTAAATTCCACTTAAGGATTACCCTAGATGTGGATCTTTGTGCTAGTCACTGGATCAACAAAGGCAATATTAAAACATTCCTTTCCATCAAGAAGTTTATAATTTATTGAGGGGATATTATGCATATACAGATATGGATTTGAATAGGGAGAGCCCTAGAGGTACTTAGATATATCCTAGTATGTCAGCAATCCTCTCACTTTAGAAAAGCTATGTGAGATCTAGAAGATTAGTGAAGAGACTTTCTTTTAGTCTCAAGAAAATTCTAACTGTTGAATTGGTTCCTCCTTTTCTTCTGATATTTACTTCTTTTGTTTTATCTCTGCAGATTCAGTGAACCACTGATACAGGGATATAAATGAAAAATAATCTAAGTACTTTACCCTTCTATTTCCCTTTTGATTATTCTGAATTTGGTGTGTAAAGTGAATAGTGTTTTGACTTCATATGATCTGGCAAGGAAGGTAAAGAAATGAGCATTTTAAAGTTCAAAAGAATGTGATTTTGCCTTCCAGGTCTTAAACCTTACTGAAAATAAATTATTGCAAAATGAACAGCTGCAAATTGGTTGGAAGAATACTGCTGCTGCTGCTGCTATTAAGAATACAGGTTCAAAAAAGCCATCTTGTAATTAGGTAGGGGGGAAGGTTTAATTATAAAACAATTATTTAAACCTTTAGTTCCTATTTTTAATAAAGTAAATTGTTTTAGTTTCTTTAGTTTAGCAAATAAACATAATGTTTTTTATGATTAAATATTCAATAAGCATTCACCTTAAAAAGTTTCCTCTGGGTACATATCTCATTGAAATATGTCACAGATAACTATGTACACCTGCAAAGTATAGACAGAGTAATTTCTGCATTGAGAAGCACATGATACAAGCAGAATAAAGAAATCCATTCATATGATAGCAAAAAAAAAAAAATAAAGCAAAATACCTTTGAATGACTTTAGAACTTTGATTGATGCACTGACCAATCATAGCTCCTAAAGACTGATGTGGAATAAAACTGCCTTTCTAATGGCAGGGTTAAGATACAGAGTGGAGAAAAAGGTATAGAGAGGAGAAAAAGGCATCAGTTTTTCAACATGGAAGATGGATGAGTTTGTTTTGCTTGGTTATATTTTCACTTAGACACTTAACTGGAACAGTGGATAAAACAATGAGCCTAGAGGTTGAAAGAGTAGAGTTCAAATCTGACTTCACTCATGTACTAGGTGTGTTACCCTAGGTAAGACATTTAACTCCTTCCTGCACAAAACTAGACCATTCCAGAATCTTTACTAAGAAAACTACAAGGACAGTTGGTACAAAGTGTAATGAAGAGTAGGACATGACTAAACAACAACAATAATATATTTATTGAAAAGGTTTTCTTTTTCTTTAATTTCTGTGAGTGTGTGTGTGTGTGTGTGTGTGTGTGTGTGTGTGTGAGAAAGAGAGAGAGAGAGAGAGAGAGAGTGTGTGTGTGTGTGTGTATGTGTGTGTGTGTTTAAGGAAATGGAAAGTCTAAGAGAATAGTGATAGGTTTACAGAAACACAGAAGAAAAGGAAAAGAAAAAAATAGTATCATTAAAGCACCTTTGTATCAATAACTGAAAGAAGTTCAACAGATGATGGCTAACTTTGAAAGAAAAAGTGTTGAATTTATTATGTACCTTTAAAAATAGCATGGAACTGAAATTTGAGTTATGACATATAATTTGATTATATTTATATGTAAAATGTTTTTCTTTTAAATATTTGTTAACTTCAGAATTTAAAAAATACATATCATTTTTAAGACAATGGAAACGACAATCCATTAGAATATCAACAACAATAATATCTCACATGCATATAGGACATTACAGTTTTCAAAGGTCTTTCCTCACAATACTTCTGTGAGAGAGCCAACAAAAGTATCACTAATCCAATTTTATAGATGAGGACAATGAAATTAACAGAGGGTTATATGACTTGTCCACTGTGACAACTAGTGAATAAGCCAAGTGTCTTCTATCTAGTGTTTTCCTCAGAAAGTGCTGTTATGTGTGAAATCATTTCTAAAAGTTGGCATTTAACAACTCAGATGTTGTTTGACAAGAGAAGAACATAGTAAGATTATTTCTACTCTGTCATTCATCAGTCCTTTTCTATTTCTATAGGAAAGGTATATAGGTAGTCAGTCAAGAAGCATTTGTTAAATGTCTCCAATATGAAAGGCATTATGCTTAGCACTGGGGATACAAAGAAAAGTAAAATAAACAAACACCAATAACATAAAAATCCTTATTCTCAAAGAACTCAAGGTATAATGGTGGAGAAAACCTACAAACTAGATACAGGAAAGACATAAATTAGAAATAATCTCAGAGGGAAGACACAACATTAAGGAAGCTTGGGAAAGATATCTTATAAGAAATGGGATTTTATCTGAGACATAAAGTTAGCCAAGGATTCCTGAGATTCAATTAAATAGGAGAATGTTTCAATTCATGGGGGACATACAATGAAACTTCTTGGACTCAAGAGATGAAGCACCTTATGAAAGAAACAATGATAAAGGCAGTGTCATTAGATTATAGGCACTATGGGGAAGAGTGAATTATGAAATATGGAAATATTAAAGAAGGTGAAGTTATGTAGAGCTCTAAAAACAATCTAAGTATTTTGTAGTTAATCCATGAGGGAATAGGGAGCTAATGTGACTGACTGAATGGCCACTTTGGGTATGAAGAATGACATGATCACACCTACATTTTAGCAAGATCATTTTAACAATTTAGTAGAATTGGTTGATTGTTGTCCCTTGTTATGGAAGAAGACCAAAAAGACATTACCCTCCTAGAGTCAAGTTACAGTATTTTTGACTGTTACTCATGAGGACAATATGGGCTTGGAATGCTCTGCCACAGGACTGACACAAATAGTTCCTATGAACATTTGGGGTGGATTCTCTAACATTTTACGTGTCGTTTTTCTTCTTCTAGTTTAATTCTGCTTTATTCATATAGCACAGCACCTTCTCTGACGAGGACACACTATACTGGGCTGTCTTATACCAGTGTCTTTTATGTCATAAATCAATGCTAAAATTCTTAAGAAAGATGTTGAGTGTCCTTTTATCCCTTCTTTGACCACATTGTGAGCATTGTATTGTATTGTTCACTTTTGACATACAATGGGTGCAGGAAAAAAACTGAGATAGGAAGACACGCTACTAAGCTATTGCAGTAGCCCAGGAAAGTTGAGGAAAGATTTTGAACCAAGGTAATGGAAGTACCAGGGGAAACTTATTACTTAATTATTACAAAAGTTGAATCAGAAAAACCTGGTAACCAATTATACATGAGTGATGAGAGTATGAGAAGTTAAAAGTAATAATAAATTTACAAGCCTAAGTGATTTGAAGGTGACTGGGTGTCTTTTATGATTATCAGGTTAAATAACTGACTCCCTGTGTCCTTGATCTTAATGATCACAATGTGTATGACCTCTCTTCAAGCTTCATGTTACCAACAAATTTGATAAGCGCATCATCTATATCTTTCTCCAAATCATTAAGAAGAACATTGCTCAACAAAGTTCTAGGACAAACCTATGGCATATCACATAAGATTTCTATGTTTGGAAATGTAAGAATCTTTCTCCAGTTGGGTGACAAAAGCCTTTCGTGTCAAACATGAACATAGCTTTTATAAAGTCACTTTGTCTTCCCCAAGTTTTATTTATTTATTTTTTAACAATCTCTAGAGCTGTTAAAACTATTCAGCAAGATCATGAACCTAAAACAACTGAGTTAATAGAAAACATGTGATCTGTAGAATTCTTTTAAGGCTTTTGCAGTTTTCCTTGATTGAGTCCAAAAGTTCCAGAGATATTCAGTATGACATGTGTTAATCATGCTACTGATCTACTTCTTGCAAATTGATAATGAATTCCAATGATTACTAGTCCTTTCAGTGCTCTCCAAGACACATATTGAGGAACAGAATGAGAAATTTAACTTTGCCTATTTTTCCAGATATAACACCTAAGAAGATCTGAAATGCTTCACACACACACATACACGTTCATATGTCACCAAACCCTCTATTATACTGGATAAATCTTAGGCAGTAGTGATAATGAGGGCTTCTTCTTGGAATAGGAATAATTGAATTATTATTGCAAAAATTAGCTTTTGACAAAGAGATTTTGAGAATTTTAACACACAAGTTAAATTGATTTTAAATAACATTTCTTTCCAATCAAACAGATTTTAGTAATGTGAGTTCATTACCCCTGTGAAGAGAAATCCTTTACCAACATAGGTCAGGACCTTCTCTGAAATTTTTAGAGCACAGAGATGTTATCTAATTTCTCCAAAGTCACAATGTCAGTGTATGTTTGAGTAAGAATTTGAACACAAGTCATCCAGATTTCAAAATGTCTGTCCTCTATCTGCTAGGTCATGCTATTTATCAAATTAAGTGTTTATAGATTTTAATAAAAATGGCTTCCAGATCTCATCCAAATATTCAAAGTAACAATATGTAGGATACAGGAGAGAGATTATTTATCTATGGGAAAATCAAGAAATGAACAAGAATCAGGATCCCATTAAGGCAAAAAGCAAATGTTTTCAAATCCAATATACTAATAGCAAATTTCTCTCACACTTCAATTGGCATATTTTGCCATTTCTATCTTTGTAATTTATCTCTCACCTACCACCTGGGTTTAGTTCCTCCTGCCTTCTTTTCCAGATGATTGTAATAGCCTCCTCATTTGTCTCTGCAGTTTAAGGCTGTTCTACACTCCAGTCCCTCCACTCATCTATCAAATTGATCTTCCTAAAATTCAGGTCTGATCATAGCAGTCAGTCAATAAATGTTTATTAAATGCTTGTTATGTATCAGGTACTTACTCTCCTCTCTCACTTAATCAACTCAAATAGGTGCTCATTCCCATCAATATAAAATCCCCCAGCATTAAAATCCTATACAACTAAACACATTTTATATCTCAAGACTCCATGGACATTTCTTTGTTCAAATATTTCCATTATTCAGTCACAACATCTTTTTCTCTGTTCCTCGCATACAGCACTTAATTTTTCCATCTCTTTTTTTTGCAGAGGATCATTTCACATGCCTACATTTAAATTACTTCTTAACTTTGAGCTGCAGAGATCTTCTCCTACTTCAAGACATAACTCAATCATTACCTTTTACATTAAGCCTTTTCTTATTCCCCCAATTGATACTGCTTGTTTTCCCAACGTTTCTTTTATTTAGTAATTCACAAATATTTGCATTTATTGACTTTATACTTATTATGTATATGTTAATATAGGTACTTATTGTTTCCATCATTAGAAAAAAACTTATTATTATAAAAACTATTTTATTCTTTTTATTTGTATCCTTAATGCCTAGCATAGTTTTTGAAACATACATGATACTCAATAAATACTTGTTGACTGAATGATTGATGGGTAGAGTGGTAATCAGTAGTAACTTTCACTACTCACTGTCTCACTAACATTGGATCAGAATTTCAATTTTGCATAGGATCTCTCCTCTCTCAGTATCACATAGGCAGGCATATGCAACTGTTATGTGTTTCTGTTCTCTTCCTCCAAAGCCATCAGTAAGAACCAGCAGGTACATTTTCAATTCTGAATCTTCTAAAAATTGACAAAAGAGGAATTGAGCAAAATTTTAAAAAATATTTCTGCTCCATTTTATTTTGTTGTTGTTGTTGTTGTTATTAGTCTTGTCTAACTTTTTCTGATCCCATTTGTGGTTGTCTTAGCAAAGAAATTGGAATGATTTGTTGTTTTCTTCTCCAACACATTTTACAGATGAGTAAGCTGAGATAAACAGCATTAAGGGCCTAACATGGAGTTACATAGCTAGTAAATGTGTGGAGCTACATTTGAATTCAGCATGATGTCTTACAGTTTGGAGGCTTGGCATTCTAGCCATCTAGCTACTCATTGTATAGGATACCCATAAAAATTATGAGCTTTTTAAAAAATAGCCATCACTCACAAAGAATGAGGGTGGATAGTGAGTTATTTATCAAGTTTTTCTTATTCTTCTGCTGGACAATAAGCTTTAGAAGGTAGGGACAAATGTTTCATTTTATTTCATTTTCTTGATTTCTACATATTTAGTTTTTGATAAAAGAATAAAGTTGTATTTAATTTTGATGAGCATGAATGTGGAAATATATATATACATATATATGTAAAGAGCGGGAAATAGCTATTTACATGATGAATTTCTAGTTCAACCCAAATTTTCTGGGTCTTGATCAATATTAATATTGCTTTTAGCCTACATAGAATGATCCCTTCTGTAAATAATATCTTGCTAATACAAAGATTTAAGGTAGGCAATCCCACACAAATTCATATACACAAAACAGAATTGGGCCATCCTGGAGGATATAGTGGGATGTATATGAACCAGCTCAGTGAATCCAGCTTAAAGGTTTTTCATCAAATTTACATATGATCATTGAGAGAGGTATTATTGCAGCACAGATATATGGTCCTTCATAGGTATGGTCATTGAACCATGCTGACATCTACAGGTGTTTAGCCTGTCCATTAGCACTTTAGCTCTCCAAGATGGGGTCTTGGTATTATGGTGGCCATTGAATTTTCCTTATGCTGAGTTGAATGAAAGCTACTTTGGGGAGGGAAATGGCAAGAAGTTCCCTGGGTACAATCAATTAAGTATTATTTTGAGTGTACTCTGTGCAGAGAACTAAATTGGGTCTAAATGTATTGTAGAAAATTCCAAAGTACGAGACATGCTTATTTATCATTAATTTTAGTCACGATTCATTCTTAGGGATCTCTTTTGATGTTTCCTTGGCAAAAATATTAGAGTTATTTGTCATTTCTTTCTCTAACACATATTACAGATAAGGAAATTGAAGGAATTAGGGTTAAGTGACTTGCTCAGGCTCACATCACTAGTAAGTTTCTGAAACTAGATTTGAAACAGAAAGATGAAACTTCCTGACTCTAGATTGAGTGCTTTATACACTCTTACCAATGTCCATAAGACATGTTATTTAACTTCAAAGAACTTCCAATTTAATGTGATATATTAAAAATTGTGGTAAAATATTTATAATTATTTATAATAATTATAACAGCTTATATAGCACGTATGCACTTATGTAGCATGGCACATATTTTATGTATTGTAGGAATTCTAATAAAGAGGGAAACACCAACAAGGGGTGGAAGTCAAATAATTCTTAATGTAGTGTTTAAACTTGAGCTAAAGCTTGAAGAGTGAGTCAAATTTAATATATGTATATAAGAAAAAAGGAGAATAACATAAGCACAGTGATGGTGATATGACATTAGTGAAAGAGCATTTCTTGGTCTCCCTTCTTGAAGGTAATTATGGAGTGCAAGGTGATGAAGGAGCCTAGAATGTGACTAAAGAGATAAAAATATAGCTATAGAGTAAATACAAATATGAATAATTTAAAATCTACAATATCTATAATAAAAATGTAGATTGTAAAAAAATAGAAGCAATTTCTTTCTTTCTTTTTTTCTTTCTTTTCCTACCTCATCAAGCAACTATTACAATGTTAGGGAAATGTTAGGGAATCCTTGATAACTGATTAAATGTGCAGAATAGTAACAAAAGGATCTTAAAAGTACTGTGATTTGGAGCTAGAAGGCATAATACTGGTATGTTACTCAGCTGAAAGGCTTGGACAAGGACTTTATCAACTAACAATCAAACTATATCATTTTGCTTAGTTGTATTGAGGGAAGGGCTGTCAATTACCTGAAGCAAGAAACTTACACCACTCAGTAACTTTTTTTTCTATATGACACTGACAACTTTTTAATAAAGGAGATAGTGTTACTAACCAGAGACTGGCTCCATTTCTGCTCAGTAGGACAGGGATGGTTGCAAATTCTGTGAGGAAATGCAATTTGGGAGATAGCAATCATGAAATGGTGTAAGTCAAGCTCCATGTAGTCAGGGAGACATTCAAAACAGAAAATGGACTTTCTTAAGTGAAGACTTGTAAGTTGAAGGAAAATCTAATAGAACACAAATAAAGTATAGCAGGATAATGAAAGAAAGAAAAAAAAAAAAAACTGGGATGCCTAAAAGACACAGTGAGATCATTTTGAACAAATATTTTAAAGAAATAAAAAAAATGCATTCTAAAAAAAAAAAAAAAAAAAAAAAAAAAAAACAGAATTCAAGTACAAATAAAGTCGAACCCCAGAAAAACCTAGTCCTTAGAAATATACCCAATTGTCAGTAGAAGAAAACAAATTAGTAAGGATGGAAAAGATAATGCAATATATAGGGGGGAAGTAACCAAATGTTTTTTAAAGTACTTACAATGGACTAGACACTGAGCTAAATGCTTCAAAAATTATTATGTTACTTGTTACTCACAACAATCCTTTGATTTTGTACTATTATTAACTCTCCTTTATAATTAATGAAACTGGATCAATCAAAGGTTATTTGGCTTCCCAGGATTATGTAATTAATAAGCATCTAATTCCAAGAATTCGGAGCAACAGGAATTTAGAGATTATCTTTTCTAACCCTTAAATCTAAAGAAGAAAAAGTAGATATTTGATAAACTGAAGGGAATTGTCCAAGATCACAAAAGTCCATTTTCTTTCGATTCTGAATGTAGAGTCATCTTCTCTATGCCATATAAATAGCGGCAACAGCAGAAAAAATGCTGCATAGAATTTTAATGAATAATAACAAGTAGCAATAAAGTAATTTGTATAAATTGTTGGGTACATATTAAGTCAATATCTGATTGTGATAATTTTCCTTTACTTATAAGCTATACAGCTATGAGTTATTTTTCCTCTAGAATATAAATTTAGACAACTCTTCTAGGTAATAAATTTATAGATTTAGATGGGGAATAGATCTAATATCTCATTGAAACCACAACAAAATTGAGAGACAGAAAAGCCAAGCAAGTTGCTTAGAATCACAAAATTAGTAAGTATATGAGATGAAATCTGAACCTAGATTCTCGCATCAATTTCAAATCAAGGGCCCCTTTTATTATCCCATGACACAATCATATATCCTACTGAAGTACTTATCACAAGCACCACTCCTGCAGAATATATTGCTAAAATTGTATAATTAAAAACATATAGGTAAATAGTGAAAATTATTAATAGGGGTCACATTTGAGGTTTTAAAAAAATAACCAAAGTATATAATTTTGTGTGGGAGGAGGGATTTCCTTCCCTGACACAGATAAGGTGCTTAATTACCCCTTAGTACATTATTATCAAGAATAACTGTAACCAAAAAAAAAAAAAAAAAAAAAAAAAAAAAAAAAAAACTGTTGACAACCTAGAATTGAGCCTCTATATTTTGGAGACTGGTGAATGATCCTTGAAAATCAAATACATGGCCCATCACCATGGTCACACTCAAGATGCAAATATTAGAGGAAAAAATCAACCAAATGAAAATAATTGACATGAGGCAGAGATAGACCAAGAGGATTAACCCAATTTAACACTAATCCAAAGGTAAACAGATGTGGCTAGTCAAAGATTCATGCCAACTGAAGGAATTTGAAGATAACATTACCACAGATGGTAATCTTAATTAACTCAAAAGTTGGGAGAAAAGAGATATATCTAGTATGTTGTGGGTATTTGATAAATAATTAAAAATGAAATTATATTCTTTGGACAAAGCAAAATAATTCCTTAATTTTCAAGGGAAAGTGTAGGTATCATCTTTCCCTTCAAATTTTTTTCCATGCCAGGTTAATTAATTTCCATCAAGGAAATCACCAAAATACAGGTTAATATTATTTCATTATATAAGAAGAGTGATTAAGAGTAACTTGTGATAAAAGTGTTTGTTTAGATTTAAACCTTCCCTTTTCCCCTAATTTCCTTTCTGTACCTCTCCACAAAATCACATATAAAATTGGGGATGATTCATTTTCTAGAGAGTAAGAGCAGCCAACTGTAATAATCTGCTGGGCTCAGCAGCATATACTAAAACTCACCAACACTTTCACAATGGAGCATTTGGCTCAGAATCATGTGTTATTGCATTGTCTGTTACACATCATAGATTAAATAATCTTTCAAGCACTTTCATTTGTAAATATTCAAAAATAATTTCTGCTTTTTCTACAAAGAATAAACATAACTCGTCAATATTTGGGCTCAATATTACAACCTCCCCAAACCAAAATAACCTATCTGATATTCAATAAACTTGATCTTTCATCTTTTGCCTCAGTACCTTCTCTTCATTCCCAGAATGCACTTCCTCCACACTTGTTTCTCTTGGCATCCTTACATTCCTTTAAGACTCAACCCAGGGAATGCTGACAGGAAGCCTTTTCAGACCTACTTACATGTTAGTGTTCTCTCCTTCCTCAAATTATCATGTATTTTATACTGTCACTTGATATCCTTTCGAATAAAATATAAATTCTTTCAGTACAGGTGTTGTTTTTTTTTTTTTTTTCTTTTTTTTAATTCCTGGATATCTATCAATCCATCAATTCCTAGCACTTAGTACATATAAATTGCTTAATAAATGCTTGTAGACATATATTGTATTTGATATATTTTAACATTTATGAGACTGCCTGCCATCTAGGGGAGAAGGTAATGGGAAAGAAGGGAAAAGTTGAAACAGAAGTGATTGCAAGGGACAATGTTTAAAAATTACCCATGCATAAGTTCTGTCAATAAAAAGCTATAATAAAAAATAAATGCTTATAGAAATTATTTGAGCTTAAATTTTTAAAGAATGGTCAAATCTTATCTCAATTCTGTGAACTTTATCATCATAGTAAGAAGTATATAAACTTTTAAAAAAAAAGTCAACATAGCTAAAAATCTGACCTTATCTCTTCCAAAATGTAGTAACATTAGATAATAGAATGGATTTTTAATTCAGCAAATATGAATAATTTTTCTGAACTCAGAAGTCTATCTTTGTAATTATTTGCTAATGAACTTGAAAAAAAGATATATACATGCTTTTCTTTGGAGTGTTTTACATTTTGTAAATTGTGGGGGTAAATACACAGACACTGTAAGATTTATTTCTAATCTAATTACTATATCTAGAAAACAGGTGAGTCTTGCTTCAGACTGATGACAAGGAGAAACAGTGTTATTAGGAACTTATGAAAAACTTTGGACTTCAAGATATTTCAAGCATTTCCTCAGGAAATCATTTCTTATTTAGCCTAATTTTGGAGTTTTTTTTTTTTTTTTTTTTTTTTTTCCCCTAGGGTAGTAGAGATTGGGCATGAAGTGAAATATAATCTGCCCTGTATGAATCAATGAAATGGGTTTAGACTGTGTGATTTCTTAGAGTTTCAAATGCACATTTTTGTAATTCCATGGAACATTTTCATTGAAGGAAAAAAAAGGCTCCTTCACATTTATCACCTTCTCCCATCCTATCAATAATATCATATTGAATTCTTACTCAGTTTCTTATCTTTGCGTGGAGATGATCTAGGACACTCAAAGGAAATGCCTGTGGCAAAAAAAAAAAAAAAAAAAAAAAAAAAGACCATAAAAGTCCTACTAAGGTTCTATGATTTGAATATAAACCTAGTTCATTTCTCACACTTATTCTCAATGAAGCTGTGTCTCTTTCCTTGTTAGGGCTTATTTCTCTGACAATGTGTGATACCACCTTTCTGTCTCAATTTGTTTTTCTATCTCATAATATGTTTATTTCTGTAGGTATTTACTACCATCATGTATGTCTTTCATTTTGTTTTTCTTGGTCTTTCTCCTTGTTTGTGTGTTTCTTTGTTTCTCTCTCCTTAAGTATCCATAACTCTCCCTTTCTCTATGAAGTAAAATTTCTCTATGACATTTCCCCTATCCCCCAAAATAATAGAATGCTGGCCCTAGAGCCAGGAAAACTTAAATTCAATTCCACCCTTAGTTACTCACCAACTGTATGACAAAGAAAGTAAACTAATAGCTCTGCCTCAGTTTTCTCAGTTGTTCAATGGACTAACTTCACAGGACTTAGCTTCATATGGTGCTATGTAAGTCAAATGAGATATTTGTAAAGCACTTAGAACAATGTCTAGCACATCATAGTTGAATTAATGCTTATTTATTTCCCTTCTCATAATCTTTACCAGTCTCCCACTTTTTAAAATGTTTTTGCATTCCTCTTTTTTTTCCTTGTATTTGTATATCTCTGTTTTATTTGCTTCTGTTCTTCAGATTTTCTCCTCAAGTTTCTGTTTCTCTGTCTTTTACCCTATATCACTATGCTTGTCGTAATTCTTCCAGTTGTTAGGGCTTTTTAGGTCCTGAAACTGTTATATATTTACTTGTCCATGTACCTCCCTAATAGAAAATAAACATCAGAGTAGGGACTATTTTTTCTTCCTTTTTAGCATCAGCACATAGCACAGGTCATGGCACTTAAGGGAGATTGAATATGTTTGTTGAATTAAATTGAATTAATTTTTAAATGGTCATTTGTATTATCTAAACTCTTAGAAAGATTAAATTGGTTAATATGTTGGTTTCTCAAATATTCTTCCCATATATTCTTTTTTATAGGTTTTTATTTTCAAAACATATATATAGTTTTCAACATTTGTTCTAGCAAAACCTTGTGTTCCAAATCTTTTTCTCCTTCCCTTCTCCCATCTTCTCCCCTGGATGGCACAATCCAATATATGTTAATCATGTGCAATTCTTCTATGTATGTTTCCACTCATATATTCTTCTCATCTATACCCAGAAATGCAGAAAGATGCACTCCCATTTTGGATAGCATGGGAATTAATTTTCATTTGCCTTTATTGAGATAGAGAACTACTGATCCTTACCATTTACCCATATATGTCTGTGGTACTGAAATATGACCTGCTGACCAGAGATATGACCTACTGACATAATTTAAGGATTCCTTGGTATTATATTTGCCTATCACTATACTATTAGTATATCTGGCATTTCTATTCATTTTGCTGCTAATTTTCTTGTATAGCCAGCCTCCCTCCAATGAACATCTTAAGACCACATTCTAGTTCGCTTTATAATATTATTATCCCATTGGCTTAGTATAGTGCTTGCGTGTACTAAGCAATAAATATAATATCCATTAATTCTTCCTTTAAAGCCTGTGCTTTCCTTATATATTTCATGAAATTTTTCATTATCAAAATAATGTCATCCATGCATGAGGGAGAAGACTTGTTACCAGCTCATGAAGCAGAGGGTAACAAAAGTATGCTAAATGGGGGTGGAGCCAAGATGGCGGAGAAGAAACACACGTCTCTGTGAACGTCCTCACTCCCTCACAACCAATTAGATAAATTAAGTCTCAGAATTAGCTCAGGACAGATAGATACCATAAGGACTGGAAGCACGACTTACCAGCTGAAGAGAATCTGGAGTTTCAACAGGAAAGGTCAGTTCCCAGGGGAGGAAGAAGAGAGACCAGCACAGACGGTGGGGTAGTGACACACTGCGCCCATTGCTCTGGGAAGGGCTCTGGGATCAGAGAAGCCACTGAGGTAAAGGAATCTGGCACAGGCTGTTAGCTCTTCTCTGCTAATTATTTAGCAGTTCAGAAGAGAAAGCCAAAATATTTTATAACTCAGATTAGATTTTCCCCGGACCCTGGAGGTGACTCAGCAGATCTCGGCACCAGGGGGTGTGGCCTCAGCTACCTCCTGAGAATAGTTAAGAGATTGACAAGTGGGTGGATACGGCCCAAGGCAACACACACTGCCTAGCTTAGCTGGAGGGAGTGGAACTCAGCTCCAGGAAGTCCCAGAGAAGCGGAACCTTTGAACTAGGGACCGTGGTTTCTGGCAGACACTTCCAGTTTGAGCACAGGGGCTTTTCAAGTCACCTGCTGCAGACATCCACTCCCCACCCGGACACATAGGCTGGGCTTTGTGCTGTCTTTACTATTCAACGCGCTCGGGCACAACAGTGCTAATCACCTCTGAGGCACTTCCAGGGAGGGGGTGGGGAACTCTCTCCCAGAGCTCTATCTTAGCTCAGGCACAGGAGCCTCTGCATCCATCTGGTCTGGGAGGAAGCTGGTAAAGAAGTAAATAAATAATTTCCTACCCCAGGGACAGACCCCAAAAGATTTTTTTTAAATATGAGCAAAAAAGCTAGAAAAATTATAGATTCCTTCTATACAGAGAAAGAGCGGGTATCCAACCCCGAGGAAGTTAACAGCAGAGAGTCAGCAGATAACAACCCAAAGGGGAACTGATCCCTGCCCCCCATCACATAACTCTCTCCTAGAAGAAACTCTTTTTTTTTTTTTTTTTAATTTTTTATTTTATTTTATAATTATAACATTTTTTGACAGTACATATGCATGGGTAATTTTTTACAACATTATCCCTTGCACTTACTTCTATTCAGATTTTTTCCCTTCCTCCCGCAACCCCCTCCCCCAGATGGCAAGCAGTCTTATATATGTTAAATATATTACAGTATAATTTAGATACAATATGTGTGTGTAGAACCGAATTTTTTTTTTTTTTTTTTTTTTTTTTTTTTGTTGCATAGGAAGAATTGGATTCAGAAGGTAAAAATAACAGTTTACATTCATTTCCCAGTGTTCCTTTTCTGGATGTAGCTGGTTCTGTCCATCATTAATCAATTGGAATTGGATTAGCTCTTCTCTATGTTGAAGAAATCCACTTCCATCAGCATACATTCTCGTACAGTATCATTGTTGAAGTGTATAATGATCTTCTGGTTCTGCTCGTTTCACTCAGCATCAGTTGATGTAAGTCTCTCCAAGCCTCTCTGTATTTCTCCTGTTGGTCATTTCTTATAGAACAATAATATTCCATAACATTCATATACCATAGTTTACCCAACCATTCTCCAATTGATGGACATCCATTCATCTTCCAGCTCTCGAAGAAACTCTTAAAAAATTGAGGGAGATTGAAGAAAAATGGGGAAAGGAAAGGGAAGCTATGATAGAGAATAACAACGTCTTGAAATTGGAGTTGGAAAAAATAAAGAATTCACAGGAGATGCAGGGAAACAAAATTTATGAATTAGAAAAGGTTAAAAAAACACAGGAAAGTAGGATTTCTAAATTGGAAAAGATAAAAAAGTCTCAATAAAATAGAATTTCTGAATTGGAAAAAGAAAATAATTCTCAAAAAAAAAAAAAACTTAGGGAAATGGAAAAAATTCAATAGAGCAAAATAATTCATTTAAAAACGAAATTGGGCATTTACAAAAAGAACTAAAAACTGTGAAAGAAGAAAATAACTCCTTAAAAGTCAGGATGGAACAAATAGAAATGAATGATTCACAGAGAACCCAAGAATCAGTCAAACAAAATAAAAAAAATGAGAAGCTGGAGAACAACGTCAAATACTTACTGGGAAAATCTATAGACCTGGAAAATAGATCTAGGAGAGATAATCTGCGGATTATTGGACTTCCAGAAAACTATGACCAAAAAAAGAGCCTAGATTCTATTTTACAGGAAATTATCAAAGAGAACTGTCCAGAGATAATAAAAACAGAAGGGAAAGTAGATGTGGAAAGAATTCATCGAACTCCTTCTGAAATAGACCCTAAAAAAAGAACACCACGGAATATAGTGGCTAAGCTGCAGAATTACCACACAAAGGAGAAAATCCTGCAAGCAGCTAGAAAAAAACAATTTAAATATCAAGGTGCCACAATAAGGGTCACCCAAGATCTGGTTGCCTCCACATTAAAAGATAGAAGGGCCTGGAACCTGATATTCCGAAAGGCAAAAGATCAAGGACTGCAACCAAGAATGAACTACCCAGCTAAGTTTAGCATCTTTTTCCATGGAAGAAGATGGTCATTCAATGAAACAGAGGAATTCTATATGTTTCTAAGAAAAAAACCAGACTTAAACAAAAAATTTGATCTACATCCACAAGACTGAAGAGACACAGAAAAAGGTACACAGAACCCTTGAGAACTGTAACTCTGTTGTGGGTATATAAAAAATACTCAAGGATAATTTGATTTTACTGATATAAAAGAAAAAAAGGGGGGTGTAGTAAAGGGAAGGAGGTCGGTTCAGAAAAAGGGGAAGGAATGATAAAAAGAGGGAAACTACATACCAGGAAGAGGCATAGAAAATACACCATATCTGAGGGAACTTAGTGAGGGGGAGAATCATTGTGTGAATCTTACTCTCATCAGGAGAGGTTAATTAACATATTTGTTTTTCAGAGAATTTTCTCTCAACTAATTAAAAGGGGGGAAAGGAAAAGGGAAAAGAAAAAGGAGAATAAGTGAAGGGACTTGGAGGGAGGGGGGAGGGATCCTAAAAAAAAAAAAAAAAAAAAAAAAAAAAAAAGAGGGAGGGTTGCGCGTCACAAGGGGGGTCTGTAAATTAAATATCGGGGAGGGGGATCAGGGGGGTCAAGGGAAAAAAGCATAATCTGGGGATAATACGATGGCAGGAAATACAGAATTAGTAATTTTAACTGTAAATGTAAATGGGATGAACGATCCCATCAAACGGAGACGGATAGCAGATTGGATCAAAAAGCAGAACCCTACAATATGTTGCCTACAGGAAACACATTTAAAGCAGGGAGATACATACAGAATAAAGGTAAAAGGTTGGAACAGAGCCTATTATGCTTCAGGTAAAGCCAAAAAAGCAGGGGTAGCTATCCTTATCTCAGATCAAGCAAAAGCAGAAGTAGATCTCGTTAAAAAAGATAAGGAAGGAAACTATATCCTGCTGAAAGGTAGCATAAATAATGAAGCCATATCAATACTAAACATATATGCACAAAGTGGTATAGCATCTAACTTTCTTTTTTTTTTTTTTTTTTTTTTTATCTTTTTTTTTATTATATATATATATATATTTTATAATATTATCCCTTTTATTCATTTTTCCAAATTACACCCCCCTCCCTCCATTCCCTCCCCCCGACGACAGGCAATACCATACATTCTACATGTGTTACAATATAGTCTAGGTACAATACATGTGTGTGAATATCATTTTCTTGTTGCACAATAAACATTAGAATCCGAAGGTATATGCAACCTGGGCAGACAGATATTAGTGTTAACAATTTTCATTCCCCTCCCAGTGTTTCTTCTCTGGGTGTAGCTACCTCTGTCCATCATTGATCAACTGGAAGTGAATTGGATCTTCTTTATGTTGAAGATTTCCACTTCCATCAGAATACATCCTCATACAGTATTGTTGTTGAAGTGTACAGTGATCTTCTGGTTCTGCTCATTTCACTCAGCATCAGTTGATTTAAGTCTCTCCAGGCCTCTCTATATTCCTCCTGCTGGTCATTTCTTACCGAGCAATAATATTCCATAACCTTCATACACCACAATTTACCCAACCATTCTCCAACTGATGGACATCCATTCATCTTCCAGTTTCTAGCTACAACAAAAAGAGCTGCCACAAACATTTTGGCACATATATGTCTCTTTAAGCTCTTTAGTATTTCTTTGGGATATAATCCCAGTAGTAGCGCTGCTGGGTCAAAGGGTATGCACAGTTTGATAACTTTTTGGGCATAATTCCAGATTGCTCTCCAGAATGGCTGGATTCTTTCACAACTCCACCAGCAATGTATTAGTGTCCCAATTTCCCCACATCCCCTCCAACATTTGTCATTATTTGTTCCTGTCATCTTAGCCAATCTACAGGTGTGTAGTGGTATCTCAGAGTGGTCTTAATTTGCATTTCTCTGATCAGTAGTGATTTGGAACACTCTTTCATGTGAGTGGATATAGTTTCAATTTCTTCCTCTGAGAATTGTCTGTTCATATCCTTTGACCATTTATCAATTGGAGAATGGTTCGGTTTCTTATAAATTATGGTCAGTTCTCTATATATTTTGGAAATGAGACCTTTGTCAGAACCTTTGTTTTTAAAAATATTTTCCCAATTTGTTACTTCCCTTCTAATCTTGTTTGCATTAGTATTATTTGTACAGAAACTTTTTAGTTTGATGTAATCAAAATCTTCTATTTTGTGATCAATAATGATCTCTAGTTCTCCTCTGGTCATAAATTCCTTCCTCCTCCACAAGTCTGAGAGGTAGATTATCCTCTGTTCCTCTAATCTATTTATTATCTCCCTCTTTATTACTAAATCACGGACCCATTTTGATCTTATCTTGGTATATGGTGTTAAGTGTGGATCCATATCTAATTTCTGCCATACTAATTTCCAGTTTTCCCAACAGTTTTTTCCGAATAATGAATTTTTATCCCTAATGTTGGAATCTTTGGGTTTGTCAAAGATTAGATTGCTATAGATGTACCCTTTTTTGTCCTTTGTATCTAATCTGTTCCACTGATCTACCGGTCTATTTCGTAGCCAATACCAAATGGTTTTGGTGACTGCTGCTATATAATATAGCTTTAGATCAGGTACACTTAGACCACCTTCCTCTGAGTTTTTTTTCATTAGTTCCCTTGCAATTCTTGACCTTTTATTCTTCCATATGAATTTTGTTGTTATTTTGTTCTAGGTCATTAAAATATTTTCTTGGGAGTCTGATTGGTATAGCACTAAATAAATAGATTAGTTTGGGGAGTATTGTCATCTTTATTATATTCGCTCGGCCTATCCAAGAGCACTGAATGTCTTTCCAATTATTTAAATCTGATTTTATTTTTGTGGCAAGTGTTTTGTAATTTTTCTCATATAATTCCTGACTTTTCTTTGGTAGATGGATTCCCAAATATTTTATACTCTCAACATTTGTTTGGAATGGAATTTCTCTTTGTATCTCTTGCTGTTGCATTTTGTTAGTGATGTATAAAAATGCCGAGGATTTATGTGGATTTATTTTGTATCCTGCCACTTTGCTGAAATTTTGAATTATTTCTAGTAGCTTTTTAGCAGAGTCTTTGGGGTTCTCTAAGTATACCATCATGTCATCTGCAAAAAGTGATAGTTTAATTTCCTCATTTCCTACTCTAATTCCTTGAATCTCTTTCTCGGCTCTTATTGCCGAGGCTAGCGTTTCTAGTACTATATTGAATAGTAATGGTGATAGTGGGCAACCTTGTTTCACTCCTGATCTTACTGGGAAAGGTTGCAGTTTATTTCTATTGCATATTATGCTTACTGACGGTCTTAAATATATGCTCCTGATTATTCTAAGGAATAATCCATTTATTCCTATACTCTCAAGAGTTTTTAGTAGGAATGGATGTTGGATTTTGTCAAATGCTTTTTCTGCATCTATTGAGATGATCATATGGTTCTTATTAATTTGATTATTAATATGGTCAATTATATTAATAGTTTTCCTAATATTAAACCAGCCCTGCATTCCTGGAATAAATCCTACTTGATCATAGTGTATTATCTTGGAGATGATTTTCTGAAGTCTTTTTGCTAATATCTTATTTAAGATTTTAGCATCAATATTCATTAAGGAGATTGGTCTATAATTTTCTTTCTCAGTTTTCGATCTACCAGGTTTAGGTATCAGTACCATGTCTGTGTCATAAAAGGAGTTTGGTAGGACTCCTTTATCCCCTATTTTTTCAAATAATTTATATAACATTGGGGCTAATTGTTCTTTAAATGTTTGGTAGAATTCACATGTGAATCCATCTGGCCCTGGGGATTTTTTCCTGGGGAGTTGATTAATAGCTTGTTCTGTTTCTTTTTCTGAAATGGGACTATTTAAGCAATTTATTTCCTCCTCTGTTAATCTAGGGAGCCTATATTTTTGGAGAAAGTCATCCATTTCACTTAAGTTATCAAATTTATTGGCATAAAGTTGGGCGAAGTAACTCCTTATTATTTCTCTAATTTCCTCTTCATTGGTGGAAAGATCCCCCTTTTCATTTGTAAGACTATCAATTTGATTTTCCTCTTTCTTTTTTTTGATCAAATTTACCAAAGGTTTATCTATTTTATTGGCTTTTTCATAAAACCAACTCTTGGTTTTATTTATTAATTCAATAGGTTTTTTTACTTTCAATTTTATTGATTTCTCCTTTTAATTTTTGTATTTCGAGTTTAATTTTTGGTTGGGGGTTTATAATTTGGTCTTTTTCTAGCCTTTTAAGTTGTAAGCCCAATTTGTTAATCTTCTCTTTCTCAATTTTCTTCAAATAAGCCTCTAAAGATATAAAATTTCCCCTTATTACTGCTTTAGCTGCATCCCAAAGATTTTGATATGATGTCTCATCATTATCATTATCTTGGGTGAAATTGTTAATTGTTTCTATAATTTGCTCTTTCACCCAGTCATTCTTTAAGATGAGATTATTCAGTTTCCAATTACTTTTTGGTCTATTTACCCCTAACTTTTTACTGAATGTAGCTTTTATTGCATTGTGATCTGAGAAGAAGGCATTTATTATTTCTGCCTTCCTACATTTAATTTTGAGATCTTTATGTCCTAATATATGGTCAATTTTTGTATAGGATCCATGAACTGCTGAGAAGAAAGTATATTCCTTCCTATTGCCATTCAGTTTTCTCCAAAGGTCTATCATAACTAGTTTTTCTAATGTTCTATTTACTTTTTAAATTTCTTTCTTGTTTGTTTTGTGGTTTGATTTGTCTAAATCTGAGAGTGCAAGGTTGAGATCTCCCACTATTATAGTTTTACTGTCTATTTCTTCTTGCAGTTCTCTTAACTTTTCCTTTAGAAAGTTAGATGCTATACCACTTGGTGCATATATGTTTAGTATTGATATGGCTTCATTATTTATGCTACCTTTCAGCAGGATATAGTTTCCTTCTTTATCTTTTTTAAGGAGATCTACTTCTGCTTTTGCTTGATCTGAGATAAGGATAGCTACCCCTGCTTTTTTGGCTTTACCTGAAGCATAATAGGCTCTGTTCCAACCTTTTACCTTTACTCTGTATGTATCTCCCTGCTTTAAGTGTGTTTCCTGTAGGCAACATATTGTAGGGTTCTGCTTTTTGATCCAATCTGCTATCCGTCTCCGTTTGATGGGATCGTTCATCCCATTTACATTTACAGTTAAAATTTCTAATTCTGTATTTCCTGCCATCGTATTATCCCCAGATTATACTTTTTTCCCTTGACCCCCCTGATCCCCCTCCCCGATATTTAATTTACAGACCCCCCTTGTGACGCGCAACCCTCCCTCTTTTTTTTTTTTTTTTTTTTTTTTAGGATCCCTCCCCCCTCCCTCCAAGTCCCTTCACTTATTCTCCTTTTCCTTTCCCCTTTTCCTCTCCCCCCTTTTAATGAGGTGAGAGAAAATTCTCTGAAAAACAAATATGTTAATTATTTACTCTTTGAGCCTCTTCTGATGAGAGTAAGATTCACACAATGATTCTCCCCCTCACTAAGTTCCCTAAGATATGGTGTATTTTCTATGTCTCTTCCTGGGATGTAGTTTCCCTCTTTTTATCACTCCTTCCCCTTTTTCTGAACCGACCTCCTTCCCTTTACTACACCCCCCTTTTTTTCTTTTATATCAGTAAAATCAAATTATCCTTGAGTATTTTTTATATACCCACAACAGAGTTACAGTTCTCAAGGGTTCTGTGTACCTTTTTCTGTTTCTCTTCAGTCTTGTGGATGTAGATCAAATTTTTTGTTTAAGTCTGGTTTTTTTCTTAGAAACATATAGAATTCCTCTGTTTCATTGAATGACCATCTTCTTCCATGGAAAAAGATGCTAAACTTAGCTGGGTAGTTCATTCTTGGTTGCAGTCCTTGATCTTTTGCCTTTCGGAATATCAGGTTCCAGGCCCTTCTATCTTTTAATGTGGAGGCAGCCATATCTTGGGTGACCCTTATTGTGGCACCTTGGTATTTAAATTGTTTTTTTCTAGCTGCTTGCAGGATTTTCTCCTTTGTGTGGTAATTCTGCAGCTTAGCCACAATATTCCGTGGTGTTCTTTTTTTAGGGTCTATTTCAGAAGGAGTTCTATGAATTCTTTCCACATCTACTTTCCCTTCTGTTTTTATTATCTCTGGACAGTTCTCCTTGATAATTTCCTGTAAAATAGAATCTAGGCTCTTTTTTTGGTCATAGTTTTCTGGAAGTCCAATAATCCGCAGATTATCTCTCCTAGATCTATTTTCCAGGTCTATAGATTTTCCCAGTAAGTATTTGACGTTGTTCTCCAGCTTCTCATTTTTTTTGTTTTGTTTGACTGATTCTTGGGTTCTCTGTGAATCATTCATTTCTATTTGTTCCATCCTGACTTTTAAGGAGTTATTTTCTTCTTTCACAGTTTTTAGTTCTTTTTGCAAATGCCCAATTTCGTTTTTAAATGAATTATTTTGCTCTATTGAATTTTTTTCCATTTCCCTAATTTTTTTTTTTGAGAATTATTTTCTTTTTCCAATTCAGAAATTCTATTTTCTTGAGACTTTTTTATCTTTTCCAATTCAGAAATCCTACTTTCCTGTGTTTTTTTAACCTTTTCTAATTCACTAATTTTGTTTCCCTGCATCTCCTGTGAATTCTTTATTTTTTCCAACTCCAATTTCAGGACGTTGTTATTCTCTATCATAACTTCCCTTTCCTTTCCCCATTTTTCTTCGATCTCCCTCAATTTTTTAAGAGCTTCTTCTAGGAGAGAGTTCTGTGATGGGGGGCAGGAATTGTTCCCCTTTAGGTTGTTGTCTGTTGATTCTCTGCTGTCAACTTCCTCGGGGTTGGATACCCGGTCTTTCTCTGTATAGAAGGAATCTATGGTTTTTCTAGCTTTTTTGCTCATACTTAAAAAAATCTTTTGGGGTCTGTCCCTGGGGTAGGAAATTATTTACTTCTTTACCAGCTTCCTCCCAGACTGGATGGATGCAGCGGCTCCTGAGCCTGAGCTAAGAGAGAGCTCTGGGAGAGAGTTCCCCACCCCCTCCCTGGAAGTGCCTCAGAGGTGATTAGCACTACTGTGCTTCGAGGGCGTAGAATAGTGAAGACAGCACGAAGCCCAGCCTATGTGTCCGGGTGGGGAGTGGATGCCTGCAGCAGGTGAAGTGAGAAGCCCCTGCGCTCAAACTGGAAGTGTCTGCCAGAAACCGCGGTCCCTAGTTCAAAGGTTCCGCTTCTCTGGGACTTCCTGGAGCTGAGTTCCACTCCCTCCAGCTAAGCTAGGCAGTGTGTGTTGCCTTGGGCCATATCCACCCACTTGTCAATCTCTTAACTATTCTCAGGTGGTAGCTGAGGCCACACCCCCTGGTGCTGATTCTCTGCTGAGTCACCCCCCCCCCCCCCCCCCCCTGGTCAGGGAAAATCTAATTTGAGTTTTAAAATATTTTGGCTTTCTCTTCTGAACTGCTAAATAATTAGCAGAGAAGAGCTAACAGCCTGTGCCAGATTCCTTTACCTCAGTGGCTTCTCTGATCCCAGAGCCCTTCCCAGCGCAATGGGCGCAGTGTGCCCCTACCCCACCGTCTGTGCTGGTCTTTCTTATTCCTCCCCTGAGAACTGACCTTTCCTGCTGAAACTCCAGATTCTCTTCAGCTGGTAAGTCGTGCTTCCAGTCCTTGTGGTATCTATCAGTCCTGAGCTAATTTTGAGACTTAATTTATCTAATTGGTTGTGAGTGAGTGAGGACGTTCACTGAGTCCTGTGTTTCTTCTCCGCCCTCTTGGCTCCGCCCCCCAAGAAAGCAGCATCTAACTTTCTAAAGGAAAAGTTAAGAGAACTGCAAGAAGAAATAGACAGTAAAACTATAATAGTGGGAGATCTCAACCTTGCACTCTCAGATTTAGACAAATCAAACCACAAAACAAACAAGAAAGAAATTTAAAAAGTAAATAGAATATTAGAAAAACTAGGTATGATAGAACTTTGGAGAAAACTGAATGGCAATAGAAAGGAATATACTTTCTTCTCAGCAGTTCATGGATCCTATACAAAAATTGACCATATATTAGGACATAAAGATCTCAAAATTAAATGTAGGAAGGCAGAAATAATAAATGACTTCTTCTCAGATCACAATGCAATAAAAGCTACATTCAGTAAAAAGTTAGGGGTAAATAGACCAAAAAGTAATTGGAAACTGAATAATCTCATCTTAAAGAATGACTGGGTGAAAGAGCAAATTATAGAAACAACTAACAATTTCACCCAAGATAATGACAATGATGAGACATCATATCAAAATCTTTGGGATGCAGCTAAAGCAGTAATAAGGGGAAATTTTATATCTTTAGAGGCTTATTTGAAGAAAATTGAGAAAGAGAAGATTAACGAATTGGGCTTACAACTTAAAAGGCTAGAAAAAGACCAAATTATAAACCCCCAACCAAAAATTAAACTTGAAATACAAAAATTAAAAGGAGAAATCAATAAAATTGAAAGTAAAAAAAACTATTGAATTAATAAATAAAACCAAGAGTTGGTTTTATGAAAAAGCCAATAAAATTTGATCAAAAAAAAGAAAGAGGAAAATCAAATTGATAGTCTTACAAATGAAAAGGTGGATCTTTCCACCAATGAAGAGGAAATTAGAGAAATAATAAGGAGTTACTTTGCCCAACTTTATGGCAATAAATTTGATAACTTAAGTGAAATGGATGACTTCCTCCAAAAATATAGGCTCCCTAGATTAACAGAGGAGGAGATAAATTGCTTAAATAGTCCCATTTCAGAAAAAGAAACAGAACAAGCTATTAATCAACTCCCCAGGAAAAAAATCCCCAGGGCCAGATGGATTCACATGTGAATTCTACCAAACATTTAAAGAACAATTAGCCCCAATGTTATATAAATTATTTGAAAAAATAGGGGATGAAGGAGTCCTACCAAACTCCTTTTATGACACAGACATGGTACTGATACCTAAACCTGGTAGATTGAAAACTGAGAAAGAAAATTATAGACCAATTTCCTTAATGAATATTGATGCTAAAATATTAAATAAGATATTAGCAAAAAGACTTCAGAAAATCATCTCCAGGATAATATACTATGATCAAGTAGGATTTATTCCAGGAATGCAGGGCTGGTTTAATATTAGGAAAACTATTAATATAATTGACCATATTAATAATCAAATTAATAAGGACCATATGATCATCTCAATAGATGCAGAAAAAGCATTTGACAAAATCCACCATCCATTCCTACTAAAAACTCTTGAAAGTATAGGAATAAATGGACTATTCCTTAGAATAATCAGGAGCGTATATTTAAGACCTTCAGTAAGCATAATATGCAATAGAAATAAACTGCAACCTTTCCCAGTAAGATCAGGAGTGAAACAAGGTTGCCCACTATCACCATTACTATTCAATATAGTACTAGAAACGCTAGCCTCGGCAATAAGAGCCGAGAAAGAGATTCAAGGAATTAGAGTAGGAAATGAGGAAATTAAACTATCACTTTTTGCAGATGACATGATGGTATACTTAGAGAACCCCAAAGACTCTGCTAAAAAGCTACTAGAAATAATTCAAAATTTCAGCAAAGTGGCAGGATACAAAATAAATCCACATAAATCCTCGGCATTTTTATATATCACTAACAAAATGCAACAGCAAGAGATACAAAGAGAAATTCCATTCCAAACAAATGTTGAGAGTATAAAATATTTGGGAATCCATCTACCAAAGAAAAGTCAGGAATTATATGAGAAAAATTACAAAACACTTGCCATAAAAATAAAATCAGATTTAAATAATTGGAAAGACATTCAATGCTCTTGGATAGGCTGAGTGAATATAATAAAGATGACAATACTCCCCAAACTAATCTATTTATTTAGTTGTATACCAATCAGACTCCCAAGAAACTATTTCAATGACCTAGAAAAAATAACAACAAAATTCATATGGAAGAATAAAAGGTCGAGAATTGCAAGGGAACTAATGAAAAAAAACTCAGAGGAAGGTGGTCTAAGTGTACCTGATCTAAAGCTATATTATATAGCAGCAGTCACCAAAACCATTTGGTATTGGCTACGAAATAGACCGGTAGATCAGTGGAACAGATTAGATACAAAGGACAAAAAAGGGTACATCTATAGCAATCTAATCTTTGACAAACCCAAAGATTCCAACATTAGGGATAAAAATTCATTATTCGGAAAAAACTGTTGGGAAAAGTGGAAATTAGTATGGCAGAAATTAGATATGGATCCACACTTAACACCATATACCAAGATAAGATCAAAATGGATCCATGATTTAGGCATAAAGAGGGAGATAATAAATAGATTAGAGGAACAGAGGATAATCTACCTCTCAGACTTGTGGAGGAGGAAGGAATTTATGACCAGAGGAGAACTAGAGATCATTATTGATCACAAAATAGAAGATTTTGATTACATCACACTAAAAAGTTTCTGTACAAATAATACTAATGTAAACAAGATTAGAAAGGAAGTAACAAATTGGGAAAATATTTTTAAAAACAAAGGTTCTGACAAAGGTCTCATTTCCAAAATATATAGAGAACTGACCATAATTTATAAGAAACTGAACCATTCTCCAATTGATAAATGGTCAAAGGATATGAACAGACAATTCTCAGAGGAAGAAATTGAAACTATATCCACTCACATGAAAGAGTGTTCCAAATCACTACTGATCAGAGAAATGCAAATTAAGACCACTCTGAGATACCACTACACACCTGTCAGATTGGCTAAGATGACAGGAACAAATAATGACAAATATTGGAGGGGATGTGGGGAAATTGGTACACTAATACATTGCTGGTGGAGTTGTGAAAGAATCCAGCCATTCTGGAGAGCAATCTGGAATTATGCCCAAAAAGTTTTCAAACTGTGCATACCCTTTGACCCAGCAGCGCTACTACTGGGATTATATCCCAAAGAAATACTAAAGAGCGGAAAGAGACATATATGTGCCAAAATGTTTGTGGCAGCTCTTTTTGTTGTAGCTAGAAACTGGAAGATGAATGGATGTCCATCAGTTGGAGAATGGTTGGGTAAATTGTGGTATATGAAGGTTATGGAATATTATTGCTCGGTAAGAAATGACCAGCAGGAGTAATATAGAGAGGCCTGGAGAGACTTAAATCAACTGATGCTGAGTGAAATGAGCAGAACCAGAAGATCACTGTACACTTCAACAACAATACTGTATGAGGATGTATTCTGATGGAAGTGGAAATCTTCAACATAAAGAAGATCCAACTCACTTCCAGTTGATCAATGATGGACAGAGGTAGCTACACCCAGAGAAGAAACACTGGGAAGTGAATGTAAATTGTTAGCACTAATATCTGTCTGCCCAGGTTGCATGTACCTTCGGATTCTAATGTTTATTGTGCAACAAGAAAATGATATTCACACACATGTATTGTATCTAAACTATATTGTAACACACGTAAAATGTATGGTATTGCCTGTCATCGGGGGGAGGGAATAGAGGGAGGGGGGTAATTTGGAAAAATGATTACAAGGGATAATATTATAAAAATATATATATATATAATAAAAAAAATTTAAAAAAAATATGCTAAATGAAATCACTATATAACTGAGAATAAGACAATATCCAGTATGCCACCACAGTTGCCATCTTGGTTTTGCTGTTTTCTTTGAAAACAAAAAAGCATGGAAATTGTAGATAATAGTGTTTTTCTAATTTTCTAATAAGTATGAAGCCAACACAAAAGTTTAGTTTCTAACCTTCATTCCAGATCTACTTTCAGGTGTATAGGTTTTGGTAATGACAATAATGACAATCACAATGATTGGTACTGTCACTAAATTAATTGAAAAAATGAAACAAAATAAAATAGAACTGCATGCAAATGTTTTTTAAAAGAAATCAATTTAGATAAAAATGGGTTGAAAATGCAACAAATATATTTGAATCTTCATCTCTTGACTGTAGTGATAACCTTGTTTCCAATCCTATCACATGAATACCAGAGCTAATTTACATTAGTGTAAATATTTAAAAATGTATTATTAAGTATTTCAGCATTTTCTGAAATGGAATCTCAATTGTGCATAGACAGGCAAAGTTTATTAGCCATTTTTGAGGTATCTAAAACCCTTTGAATTTATTTTTAATTTTTATAAAATCTTATCATAAATCTCTAACTGTCTGAATGGATTTAGATCAAAATTTCTAAAATAAATTTACCTTCAGGCTTGGATTAAGAATGGAAAATTCTCATCCCAAAAGTCAATTCTGGGTAAGTTATAAGAGGAAACAAGGTGCTCTAATGGAAATTTTCTTGACACCTTAATTATTGGGTTTGCTATTGAAAACTCCATAACATTATTACATTCCTCCTACCACCCACACTCCATTAGGTCTGCTTCATTAAAGGTGAGAGGACAGGACCACTATTGAATTCCAGACAATATAGAAATGATAAAATATGCATAACCTTACACATAAAAGCAGTGAAACTCAAAAGCTGCATGCCTTAAAACCCAGAAATTATGCAGCTTTTAATTTGAGATATCCATTGCAATCTGTATAGACAGTATGGGAATGATAACAAATTCCCCAGATAAATGCTTAATTATATAATTTTCTACATCCATAAAATATATTTTTTCTCATAATTCCCTTATCTTTCCCCCCTCCCCTGACATTCAATTCTGAGTTCCCACCATTGCTTGATATTCAATCCAATATTTTATTTTTCAAATTAATATTAATGTTTTCAGTATATAAAATACATTTCATACCTTCCTTATCTCCAGTTTTGATCTTAGTAAACTGAGTCTCAAATAAGTTTTGTCTAAAAATTATTATTTGTCTAAGCTAATTTATAAATCTTTAAGACAAGAAGAGAGTCTGAAATCTAGAATCCAAATTTTAATGATAACTAGATAAGACTCTCTAATATAGATTATCTACCAGAACACATTATAGCCAGACCTAAGAATATTTCCCCTCCATGACTTTTTAGTTTATTTTGGTTTTGTTTTAAAACATTTCAAAAGAAGATAACACTTTGTGTGCCAATTCATGCTGTATGATAGCATTTTCTTCATGTTCATCATCTTTTTTTGGTGCTGTTTTCTCTCCTTTATATTAGAATTTTTCTTTTTCCTTTGCTGATGGTAGTATTTGGGAAACCTAAAATCACTAATGAAATCTATCATTTTAATAGAATATCTGGAGAAAAATATGACCTCAAGATTTTCTTTTTATTTTAAGTTTAATATTTTATAGCAGTAATGATCTAGCTATTTACAACAAATATGATACATAATGGTCTTCAATGAAAACAAGTCTCCATCAGAAAATAAATAACATGACAGAAGACTATGGTTAATAAATGTTGAGTTAAAATTGAATATCATAATAGTAATTTTTATGCCATCCCATGTTTGTGTTTATTCCTTATTTAATATCATGTGAATTTAATTTCACCAATTTAGATCGCTTTGGAATTTCTCTTACTTATTCAGGAATTATGAGAAAGCAGGATCATAGATTGAGAAATTTAAGGGATCTTGGTTTTGGCTTTCTAATTCCTTTATATTATTGATGAGTGTCTCTGAATAATTTTGGAACTGATGGCATGACATAGGAAAGAGTAGCAAAGATCTCCTAGCATGGCGTGCCCACATCAAAGAAAGCACTGAGCTCTATGAGGAAAGCAGAAATGCAGTGGCCCAAAAGAAATATTAATTTAGAGATATTTCTACCTCAAATGTTCAGATAGGCTATTTGTGTCCAATTGTTAGATCAACCACAGTTAAACAGCACTGTAACTTTTTTTGTTCTCTTGAACAAAGGACAACCACCAAACAACCATTACAGATGAGAAAATTGGCTTAGAGGGGTGAAGTGTCTGACCCCCATCACACATAGAATCAGAAGTGGGATTTCCAGTAGATCCCAAAATAACCTCAAAGTTCAGAATGCATCCATCAAACTCTAAGGGTTGGATGTAAAGGGATGAGCCTAGACAGGAATAATCCAGAGCTGTGATTTGATCAATCTATGAGGTAGAAGCTACCTCTACTAAATCTGCTAAAGTAATTGGTTTGTAAGTTAGAGACTGAAAGTTGCCTACAGTACTGAGAATGAAAATGGTTAAGTGTAGTTGCATAGTAAGTGTACATCAGAAGCCATCTTTCCACCATGTTTCTGAACTTCAAAATTCCTTCTCAATCCACTATTTTTCACAGTGTCTTTTTACTTAATACTTATATTAAATGACTTAGATACTACCAAAAGCTATTGTTTCTTTACTTTCCTTTTAAACTGTTATTCTCCCTCCTTTTTTTGGTTAAGCCATAATATCTATTATTAGTTATTGCATTTAGTGTTAGCAATGGGCCAGGGATTTGGTAAAAAATGAGGGAAAGATAGCTTTTGTGCATGGTTGGTACCCATGCAGTGTCGAAAATTCCATAGAACATTTCCACCATATTGTGGTAGACCCCTGTGGTAGATTTATAGGAGGATATGGAGAAAACTCACATGTAACAAGGAATCAGGGATAATTTATTACAATATTACTGAAGGGAGAATTCATCTTGTAAGATAAAACTTTCTTTTTTTTTTTTAATTTCTGATAATACCAGCATTAAGCCTGACATCTAAATCTTAGTTCCTTCTTTTATTTGTTGTCACATGTTTATATTTCCTATAGAGAGGTACAAGTGAATCACTAATAAGCAATCACCTAATGTATGCCTTCCTAAACTGTAGGTTGTTCCAAAGCAAAAATCAGAGAATGAAGGAATATCATTACCAAGAGATGTATTCAATGTTCTCATTTGGTTCTTTCATTTACTTAACACTGTTCTATATCTATTTCTCCACCAAAGAGAGACCAACATGGTATGTCATGAAAATAAATGTTCTTTGACGCTTTATATTGTATCTGCATTGTGCTACTACTGGGCTTATATCCCAAAGAAATATTAAAGATGGGAATAGGACCTTTATGTGCCAAAATGTTTGTGACAGCTCTTTTTGTAGTGGCTAGAAAATGGAAAATGAATGGATGCCCATCAATTGGAGAATGGTTGGGTAAATTATGGTATATGAATGTTATGGAATATTATTGCTCTATAAGAAATGACCAGCAGGATGAAAACAGAGAGGTTTGGAGAGACTTACATGAACTGATGCTGAGTGAAATGAGCAGAACCAGGAGATCACTATACACTTCAACAATACTATATGCAGATATATTCTGATTGAAGTGGATATCTTCAACATAAAGAAGACCTAATTCACTTCTAGTTGATCAAAGACGGACAGAAACAGCTACATCCAGAGAAGGAACACTGGGAATCGAATGTAAAATATTAGCACTACTGTCTATCTACCCAGGTTACTTATACCTTCAGAATCCAATTCTTATCGTGCAACAAGAAAATTGGTTTTACACACATATATTGTATCTAGGTTATATTGTAACACATTTAATATGTATGGGATTGCCTGTCATCTAGGGGAGGCAGTAGAGGGAGGGAGGAGAAAATTTGGAAGAATGTATATAAGGGATAATGTAAAAAAAATACTCATGAATATGTACTGTCAAAAATTATAATTATAAAATTAATAAAAAAAAATTGTAACTGCATCAAAACCAAGAGTTTGGTTCTCAGTTCTACCTTATCATTAAGAGAAATCATAGCCTAGCCTATGTATAATAGTTTTATGACCCAGTTCACAAGCCATCTGTAAGTCTAATTTTTATAGATTTTGTTTGTTTGTTTGTTTTTGTTTTTGTTTGTTTGTTTGTTTGTTTGTTTGTTTGTTTTACTACAATTGTTGGAAACTTTCCCTTCTTTCACTTGCATGTTTATTTTCTTAGTGTGAAAGAAAAAGTCAGAGAAATCTTGCTCCAAGCTCCTGGATACTGGTAGGTAATCTTTCCTCATTTATTTATTTAGCTTGTAACTGAACTTTTATGCCATTTCCCAATTATTTCCAAGCTATGCTTCCATGAGAGAAGCATTTCCTCTTCCCCTTCACCATTTCTAATTCTCCTTTAAAAGTTTTTTTTTTTTTTTTTTAATTGTTGTTGTGCAATTATACTTTTCTCTTTGTGACCCCACTGATGGAGTTTTCTTGGTAAAGATATTGGAGTAGTTAGCTATTTCCTTCTTCAGTGAGTTAAGGCAAACTGAAGTTAAATGACTTAACACACAAATAGTAAGGGTCACATGAATAATACGAGTCTGAGGCTGGATTTGAAAAGAAGTCCTCCTGTTTCCAGCCTAATGCTTCAAAACCTAAGCTACCTAGCTTCTTTTGACACATTATTATTTATTCTCCTTATAGTAAATATTCGTCTCATTGGTATTTGTATTACCAGTGCTTCTCACACTGCCCATCAAATAAGTATATATGGAATGTGTAAGTAATAAAACAAATAAACAAAAATTTATCTACCTATCAATATATAAATATAGATATATCCTACTATTTGTCAGACACTGTGCTTACTGAATTAAAAAAAAAAAAGTACTTTCTCATTTGATCCTGACAACAACCCATCAGGGTACATATTATTATTATTATTATTATTATTATTATTATTATTATTATTATTATTATTAGCTTTGAAAAAAACCAGGGCAAATAGGTTAAGTAGCCTTTTATCATTTCACATTTACTGAATGTCTGAGGCTGGATTTGAACTTGTCTTCTATTAACTGACCCATCTAGCTTTCTCTCTCTACATGATCATTCTCTTTTATTTAACCCATTTTAATGACAGCATTAATTCAAAATTCTATAGCTTTCTCTTTTATTCATTAAGACAGGAATTGTGCCTTATTGTGTCATTGAATTCTTTGAGCTCTAGGTCTGGAAGAGACTCTCTTTATATGTGAAATGGGCATCAATAATAGGACCTATTCTGAGGCTCAAGACATAATGTGAGTATACACTTATATAAAAGTCAGTGATTATTTTTTATTTCTATGATTAACTTCATTTATTGAGATAAGTTGAGCTCAAGGATTTGTCTTTGTTTATTAATAAGTATATTTGAAGTTTTATATTTTTAAAAATCCCTTTTCATAACAATGGTGTTATGCTGTAGTCCATGACCTTAGAAAATGGAGTGGGTATAATCCTTCTAGTACTTCTGTAAGAGCGGAGTGTGAAGAAAATGACCTAATGTATCTCCTGGTCGCTTACCAATAAGAGAGTAAATAGATCTTGGTATTATGTTTTAGAGGCATCTTCTCTTCACCCCAGACAAATTCATGAGCAAGAGAAATAATTTTATAGATACAACTCACTTGATTTCTTTTCCGATTATTGAATTTATCCATAAAATTTCCAAGTGTTAAGGAGTCAAGCAAATTAAATTATTCCTGTCATTTTCATAATCCTTGACTAGTTGGGTATCACTATTTTGGAAGGCTTTTTAAGACTCTAAGGATGTTTCTGATCTTTCTGCTTCTAACATCCAAATTTCACTTGCTTCAATAAACATTAATTATGAGCTCCAGAGCCAGGTCAACATAATATAAAGTTAAGAGGGGAGTCAGAATCTATCAGGAGAACCAGAGGCTTTTTAATATTGTATATTAGGGCTGCTTTGCCTTTTAAAAATATAATTATTTGGTATTTTTCCAGTTACATGTAAAAATAACATTCATTTTAAAACTTTCAGTTCCAGATTCTCTCACTTCCTCCTCCCCATGACAATGCTCTGATTGAGAAGGCAAGTAATTCAATATAGATTATACATGTGTAAGTATGCTAAACATTTCCGTAATAGTTATGTGATAAAAGAAAACATAGAATGATTCCTGAAAAAATCCTGAAGAAGAATAAAATAAATAAAAAATATGTACTTTAATTTGTAGTCAGATGCCACTATTTTTTCTCCCTTGATATGGATTTCATTTTTAATCATAAGTCCCTTAGAGAAGAGCTGTCATTCACAGCTGATAATCTTATGGTATTGCTGTTCAGTTCATGAAATTCTTTCTAGTTTTTTTTTTCCTTCCAGGTATTTCTTTAGATATTTCCCCTTAAAACTTATATTCAACTTAAAACACACCCTCTGTCTAACTATATTGCTTCTACCTGCCCTAAAAATCTGAAAATTCTTACAAGTTACAAGCATCATCTTCCCATGGAGTAATGTCAACAATTCAACCCTTTTTTAGTCCCTTATGATTTCCCTTTCCTGTTTGCTTTTTAATGCTTCTCTAAAATCTTATAATTAAAGGTCAATTTTTATATTCACCTCTGGTCTTTTCATAAAGAATGTTTGAAAGTCTTTATTTCATTGTGTCACTTTTTCCCCCTGCAAGAGTGAACTCAGTTTTGCTGATCATCATTTCTTACAACATAATAGTATTTCATCATAATCACAGACTAAATTGGTCTAGCCATTACTAAACAAATAGACAGTCCCCCAGTTTCTAATCCTTTGCCCTCAGAAAAAGAGTTTCTACTAATACTTTTGGAATACATAAGTAGTAGTGGTATAGCTAGGTCAAAGGCACACTTGATTTTATAACTCTTTAGGCATAGTTCAAATTACTATATAGAATGGTTGAATCAGTTCATAACTCTACCTAATACTACATTAATGACACATTTTCCCTCACATTACCCCCACCTTTGGTCATTTTTCTTTTTCTGTACTATACTTTCTTCTAATAGGTATGAGGTAGTACTATAGAATTGTTTTCATCTGTATTTCTCCAATCTATAGTGAGGTGGGACTACAGATAATTTTGGTTACTTTATCTAAAAACTGTTGGAGGGTGGAGGGTGGAGCCAAGATGTCAGGGAGTAGACAGGTCTTTAGATGAGCTCTTCTTCCTGTATTCCCTCAGATCAATTGCAGATCAAGCCTCTGAACTGATTTGAAGTGACAGAACCTACAAATATTTGGAGTATAACCCATTTCCATTAGAAGAATTTTTGGAAGAACTACAGAAAATGTGTATTTCATGAGATGAGTTGGGCCAATTACAATGGTCTTGTAATAAAGACAGAGAATACTGTGGGAACTGAGTATGGATCAAGATAGTGTTTTTACTTTTTAAATGTTGTTTGCTTAACTTCTCAAAAAATTTGAATGCTATAGCATTTCGTGCATATACCTTTAATATTGATACTTCGTCATTGTATGTTTCCCTTTAACAAGATATACTTTTCTTCCTTATATATTTATGGTATATCAGGGCAATTTTCCTTGATGATATCTAGAAGTATATTTAGGCTTTTTATTTTTGGGGTGACAACTTGGCCTTCAGGTAGATTAATTATTTTTAAATTCTCTCTCTTGAATGTATTTTATAGATTGCTTATTTTAAATGAGGCATTTTACATTTTCTTCCATTGATTCCATTCACTTTAGTTTGATTGACTGATTTTTGATATCTCACAGAGTCATTCGTTTCTATTTACCTGGTTCTAGATGTTAATGTGTGATCTTCAGTTAGTTTTTGAATCTTTTTTTTTTTTTTTTTTGGTTAATTCTATTTTTCAAAGTGTTGTGTTTTTGTTTTTTTTTTTTTTTTTTTTTTTTTTTTGTTTTGTTTTGTTTTTGGCATTTGGCCAATTATTTATTTTTAGGATTGCTTTCCTTTTCCAAACTGTTGACTCTCTTACATACTTCCTGTTTCTTTTCTCAGTTTTTCTTCTACGTCTCATATTTGTCTTTTAAAGTCTTTTATGAGTGCTTCCCAGAAACCTCTTTGAGCTTGAGACCAATTCATATAACTATTTGAGACTTCCCATGTCAGCATTTTTCCTTGTCTGAGTTAGTATTTAGGACTTCTCAGTCACCATAGTAACTTATGGTTAAAGTTCTTTTCTAGCTCGTGCTCATTTTATTTTTTTTTCTTCCTTTTTGTGACTTTTATGGTCAAACTCTGCTCCTGGAGTTAAAAGGTTACTCCCCCAAACTTCTTCTGAAATCTGAGCCTTGGCTTTGTGTTAGGAGTCTTGGTCACAGCAAAGCATAGCCTACTTGTTCAAGTATTCTTAATGAGTAAGGCATGCAGATAGTAGTCCTTTCTCTTATGTGATTTGTCAAGTGCACATATGATTGAAATTGTTGTCCAAATTCCTTTACCTTGACTGAACTATCTATGCTAGAATGATGTATGATTACCTCTTATATGCTGAAGAAAGGGAACACTACTTGACACACCTGTTGATGGAAAAGAAAGATGTGCCGGATAGGGACTTTATGTGCCAATTTTTCTCTTCTCTATTATTTATCTTGAGATTTTCAAAGACAGAAGATACAAGGAAGTCAGGGCTACACAACAGTAAGAAAAAGTATTCTAAAAAGACTTTTTTTTTTGAGTAAAGCTTTTTATTTTTAAAACATATGAATAGGTAATTTTCAGCCAAACCTTTTGTTCAAAATTACTTTTTTCCTTTTCTTATTTCCACCCCCTTTCCTAGGTAGAAACAACTCCAATATGTTAAACATGTGCAATTCTTAAGAAGCAGAAAAATCTAAGAAGAATGAAATTCAAGCTTATTAATTATTTCAACAAATATTCATGTGTTTACTCTGAATGTCAATTATCCTAGATCTGGATATGCAAGACACAAAGAAATACTCCCTTACCTTAAGAGTTTACTCTGTTAGGAAAAAGTCTCTCCCCCCCCCAAAAAAAAAAGTGTATTGCTTTTTTTTTGGGGGGGGGTTGAACATAATGGTTGCTTCCTAATTAAAGTATAATTACTAAAAATATTTTGGTAAAAGTGAAAGGAAAATTAGCTAGCTGGCAGAATAGTCACCATTTTACTTCTGTAGTTCTATTTCTAATACTTAATGTGCAACAAAAAATGGTATTTACACACATATATTGTATCTAGGTTATATTGTAACACATGTAACATGTATGGGATTGCCTGTCATCAAGGAGAGAGAGTAGAGGGAGGGAGGAAATAATGTGAAAAAATGAATACAAGGGATAATGTTATAAAAAAATTACTCATGCAGATATACTGTCAAAAATTTATAAATAAAATATAAAAAAATTATAAATAAAATTTAAAAAAAAGAAGAGTGATATATATTAATTCATTTCTCTAAAACATTTGCTGTAAACTAGGGCCAGAAAAAAAGATATGTCAAAAAGAGTAATTAAAAAGATATTTTGATCCAGTCTTAGTCTCATTCTTATCTCATTATTTCCAAATGGTTTTAGAAGTCTTTCTGAGTGACATCTATAAAGGGTTTATAAGACACATGTAATGCTTACTAATAGTCTTTTTTTATTATTGAAAACAAAGTCACTTTATTATAAAAATTTTTGACAGTATATATGCATGAGTAATTTTTTTATAACATTATTCCTTGTAATCATTTTTCCAAATTATCCTCTCCGTCCCTCTACTCCCTCCCCTAGATGACAGGCAATCCCATACATGTGCTAACTAATAGTCTTGTGGACTAATCTATGAACCACACAGGAATAGAGATTAGACCTGTGATTTAATTTAATTTAGTTCATCTCATTGGGGGCTTCCAGAAAAGAGAAAATACTTCTGTCAAGTGAGGGAATTGAGGGAATTTGAAAAGCCAAATGGTTAATTGTAGGTATCTTGTGACTCAGTTCGGGAGAAGTCTCTGTTCTCTTTCTATTCAGCTTGGGTCTTTTCAATTTCTGTCTCGTGGAAAAACTTTGTTTAGTTGTGAGAACTGGAACTGATGAAAAATGCTTTTTGCATTATGTGAACCTAAACCTGTGTGACTAGGAATTTGAATCACCCAATACATGCGGCTTAGTGACCCTTAACTAAGGACCTACATTATTCTAACCAGAAACACAGTCACATCCCAAGATCATACATCTCAAGTAAACCATGTCTTATCTGAAAAGTGGGTCCCATAACACATTTATTATTTCCATGTTCTTTGAAATGTATACAAACACTTGAGAAGAGTGGAAAACTGATTCCCCTCCATTCAGGGTTCAGGGTCAAAGCTAAGTTCTAATTTCCTGGGCAATTGATACACATTATTTAATCAATCAATGTGTTCAGAATCAAAGCATTTGAATAATTTCCTTCACAAGAAACATATCACTTTCACTGAAGCTTATATTCTTATAGAGTTTTTTAGAGCACCTAGAAGTTAAAATACTTGCTTGAAGTTATACAACCTCTGTGTCAATGTTTTTTTTGCTTATTATTTTGAGGCAACATCTCTACATACTTTACAATATTTCTTCTTAATGTATCATATTTAATAATGAGCAAAATCACAAGTAATTCATTTTTATATGAAATATCTGTCATTTGGATATAGTTTTAAGATAGAACCCTTGCCCATCATAAATTTATCTTAGAGTCATATCTTATAATACTAAAGCAAACAGTAATGACTAATGTCAAGAAAGCATTTATACTTTAGCATACCTGGCACAAGAAAATCCATCTTCCCAAGCAGATCTGTACTGTGCTTCAATTGATAATCTAAGAAAAATGCTTAAAGACTAAGACTAAGAACTTCCTACAGGGCCATATGACCATTATGAGTAGAAAACAGGATTTAAATACAGATCATCTTAAGGGAAAGTTCAGCTTTTTATCTTACATGCCATTTTGCTTTTGTGTAGATCTCTACTCTTTGAAGTACAACTTGTTTTTGATTGCCTTTGACTACTATCTAATCTTATTCTTATGTTAATAAACCTATAATTAATGAAACTTTAAAGTTTCCTACAAAATAAAAGATCACTTTGACAACCTCTACCAGTCTTACCTATGTTAATTCTAAGTCTTTTAGTTAGTGGAACATGATTCTAACAGTTAAAAAAAAAAATACTGGATTCAAAGTCAGAGGACTTAGCTTAAATTCTCAACCCTTTCATATATGAACTACATGACGTTGGTCAATTGACTTGATATTATTGGCCTAAATGTCCTCATCTGGATTAAATGGAATCTCAAGACCCTTTCAACTACAAAACCCTAAAAATTTCTTAGGTAAAAAGGGGTTATAAGTGGAAAAAATGTAAGAAGCTTTACTACAGAGAATGGTTTTGAGCACTGATAATTTAAGCAATTAACTCTAATCTGATAGAAAATGGGTCATCATAGAAACTAGTTAGATATATTTAATCAGGCTCTCTATGCAGGAGGAACATTCCTTTTTGATCATATCTACAGCCATGATATTTCGCTTATCTGGATCATAGGTAAGGCAACTAAGGCCATACCATCAGGATACATGAGAGGCAGGATCTGGGCCCAGCTTGTGCTAATTCCAGGCCAGCTCCCTATCTATAATACTAGTTTGCCTTAAAAAAAAAAAAAAAAAATATATATATATATATATATATATATGCATATATATGTGTGTATATATGTATATATACACACATATATATATACATATATGTGTGCACATATATATATATATATGTATTATATTTGAAACAATGTAAATATGAATTTAGTATACTTTCATATATGTGGTATTTTTCTTCATCACTCTCTATATATAGATCTATTACACTGGTTAATGCAAATAATTATATTCAATGTCAAGAAGACTATTAACTTTTTGTACATTTTTTCATGTTATAATTTCAAATACCCTATCAAAATTAGGACTTTTTTGTAGTCAATACAGAGTAATGAGTTTCACATATTCATCATTAAAATGCATTGAAGGGCAAATGACTAAAATAAAAATTAGATTTATAGACTTTGCAAAGCTATGAGAGATGTGAGTGAATCAAATAACCCTTCCAAATATGGAAATGTTCAAAGTAGAAACTGTGTATAATAGGTAAATTCTTCTTTTCTTTGCTTCTCTTTCTCTGTTTAGCACCTGCAGAGCTACATTCAGTGAGCTATTCTAAGTAATAGCAGACAATTTGAAGACTACTCTGCCCTTTGCCTTAATTACAGAAATCACATTTTCTTTCTTTGAAGACATTCCTGCTTGTTTTGTGGAAAAGAGTCAGACTTGGCTTTCTACTTCCACAGAAAATAAGCCTTTCACTGGCCATTCCTCTCTTACATTTAGCACCTTTTCACATTTCGGATTTCAGGAAGCCAGTCTGACAACACAAAGACAATTATCCTAGAAAGCAAGCATCCTGGGTTTCAATCCTAGTTATGCTCCTAACTAAAGAGGGAGACTTGTGTAAATTGCTCATTGATCCTCATGTTTCCCTATCTGCAAAACAAAAGAATAGGATCACAATTGTATAATAACCATTTCTAGTAATATGAAACAATGTTCTAAAACATTATTAATCAGAAAAATACAAATTAAGATCATTCTGAGAAAAAGAAGACAACTCTGAGGTATCACTACATACCTCCCAGATTGGCTAAGATAAAAGGAAAAGATGATGATGATAAATATTGGAAGGGATCTTGGAAAAATGGGACATTAATGCATTTTTAGTGGAGTTGTGAATTGATCCAACCATTCTAGAAAGCAGTATGGGACTATGCTCAGAGGGCTAGCAAACTGTGTGCATACCCTTTGATTTAGCACTGTCTCTACTAGGTTTATATCCTAAAGAGATCATAGAAAAGAAAAAAAAAAAAACTATGCACATGTACAAAAAAATTGTAAATGCCCTTTTTGTAGTAGCAAGGAACTGGAAACTTAGTGGATGCCTGTCAGTTGGAGAATGGATGAATAAGTTATAGTACATGACTCTTGTGGAATATTATTGTTCTGTGAGAAAGGATCACTAGAATGATTTCAGAGAGACCTAGAGAAAGTTACATGAAATGATATTAAGTGAAGTGAATAAAACTAGGAGAACACTGGGCACAGCAACAAAAATATTATATGTGGACATGATGGACGTTGTTCTTTTTAAATTAGGAGATTCATGCCAATTCTAATGCATTTATGATAAAGAGAGCCATCTGCACCCAGAGACAGGACTGTAAGGACTCAATGCGGATCACAACATAGTATTTTCATTTTTCTCTTATTATTTGATTGAATTTTGTATTCTTTACCATTTTTTCCCTTTTTGATCTGATTTTTCTTGTGTAGTATAATAATTGTGGAAATATGCATAGAATAATTGAACATGTTTAACATAGATTAATTGCTATCTAGGGGAAAGCTTGGGGGGGAAAGAGAAAAGAGGGAAAATTTTTGGAACACAAGGTTTTGCAAGGATGAATGTTGAAAACTATGCATATATTTTGAAAATAATAAAAAAAAAATTAAGAAAAAATTTCCAGTGTGCTCTGGCAGATTAATATCCAGATTTTTATACATTTATAATTATTTTGAATAGCATTTCCTTTGTACTACTCTTTCCCATATTGGTTTTTGCTTTATGTAAAATATATGTATTCTTCTATTTTCCTAAAACTATTAATCATCAATTGTTAGTTTTTTTTTGTTTTGTTTTTTTTCCCCCTGATTCACAGATATTTTCTTGGTTAACTATTATATCATCAGTACATGGGGATAGTTTCCTCTAATCTTTGCCTTTGTTTAATTTTACTTTTTGACTTTAATTTTATATTCTTGGTTTGTTGCTAATGCTAACATTTATTAAACTATATCAAATAATTGTTGGAAAGAGTAGTTTTGTGCTATTCTTCAGTGATTAGACAATCTTTTACGTTTCATCATATGTTTTGGTTGCAAATAAAATGCACTGCCTATTAAATAATGATTATACAAGCAATAATAAATAATAAAATACATATTTAAAAAACAATTGAAGAAATCAATTCCTTAAAAACAAAATTGGCCAATTGCATGGGAAACATCCATTGAAGAAAAGAACATCTTGAAAAGTAAAAATTAATCAAGTGGAAACAGATACAGAAAAGCTAATTGAAGAAAATAGGAGATTAAAAACTAGAACCAGGCAAATGCAATTTAATGACTTCATGAGACATTAAGAATCAATCATTTTTTTTAAAAATGAAATAATGGAAGAAAATGTAAATTATATCATTGGAAAAATAACTGACTTGAAAAATATATCCGGGAGAGACAATTTAAAAATTCTTGGTCTATCTGAAGGTTATTATCAGGGGTCTGGATCAGCAAGGAACACTGCCCTGATATACTAGAAGCAGGGAGGGAAATAGTTATTTAAAGAATCCATAAATTAACTGAAGAAAGAGATCCCATAAGGAAAACCCAAAGAAATATTGTTTCAAAACTCCAGAACTATAATTTCAAGGAAAAAAAAATACTGCAAGCTACTAGGGGAAAGAAAATGACAAAAAATAATTTATTAAAACTTTTATTTGAAAAATATATAATTGGGTAATTTATCAACACTGACCCTTGCAAAACCTTCTTTTCAAAATTTTCCCTTACCTCCATCCCCTCACCTAGATGGCAGGTAGTCCAATACATATTAAATATGTTAAAACATATGTTAAATCCAATATGCATATACATATTTATACAGTTATTTTGCTGTACAAGAAAAATTGAATCAAGAAGGGAAAAAAAAAAACTGAGAAAGAAAACAAAATGCAAGGAAACAACAGAAAGAGTGAGAATGTTATGTTGTGGTCCACACTCAGTTCCCACAATCCTCTCTCTGGGTATAGATGGCTCTCTTCATCACTGAACAATAGGAACTGGTTTGAATCATCTCATTGTTGAAGAGAGCTATGATGATCAGAATTGAGCATTGCGTAGGATTTTTGTTGCCGAATATAATGATCTCCTGGTTCTGCTCATTTCACTTAGCATCAGTTCATGCATGTCTCTCCAGGACTTTCTAAAATCATCCCATTGGTCATTTCTTACAGAACAATAATATTCTATAACAATCATGTCCCATAATTTAATCAGCCATTCTCCAATAAATGGGCATTCATTCAGTTTCCAGTTTCTTGTCACTATAAAAAGGGCTGCCACAAATGTTTTTGCACGTATGGGTCCCTTTCCTTCCTTTAAGATCTCTTTGGGATAGAAGTCCAGTTAGAAACACTTCTGGGCCAAAGGATATGCACAGTTTGATAACTTTTTGAACATAGTTCTAAATTGCTCTCCAGAATGATTGGATCTCTTCACAATTCCACCAATCAATGTCCCAGTTTTCTCACACCCCTTCCAGTATTTGTCATTTTTTACTGTCATCTTAGTCAATGTGAGAGGTATGTACTGGTATCCCAGAATAGTCCTAATTTTCATTTCTCCGATCAATAATGATTTGGAGAACTCTTTCATATGATTAAAAGAAATTTCAATTTCATCTGAAAATTGTCTGTTCATATCCTTAGATCATTTATCAATTGGATAATGGCTTGGATTATTAAATTTTTGATTTAATTCTCTATATATTTTAGAAATGAGGCCTTTATCAGAACCTTTGAATGTAAAAATGTTTTGCCAGTTTATTGCTTCCCTTCTTATCTTGTCCGAATTAGCTATGTTTGTACAAAACCTTTTTAATTTAATATAATCAAAATTATTTATTTTGTGATCAATGATGATCTAGTTCTTCTTTGGTCACAAATTCCTTGCTCCTCCACATATCTGAGTGGTAAAATATCTTATGTTCTTCTAATTTGTTTATAATATGATTTTTGATGTCTAGATCATGAAGCCATTTTGACCTTATCTTGGTATAGTTATGTGTGCATCAGTGTCTATTTTCTGTCATACTAGTTTCCAATTTTCCCAGCACTTTTTGTCAAATAGTGAATTTCATCCCAAAATCTGGGGTCTCATTAAAAGAGATAAAAAGAAAACCACATCTTGTTAAAGGGTACCATATACAATAAAGTACTAGCAGTATTACATTTATATGAACCAAATGGTACAACATTCAAATTCTCTGAGATTTTTTACAAGTAACTGGGAAAATAAATGTAAATGAATGAATATATGAACAAATAGATGAATAGATTAATAAATGAAAAACAAATCTGCACCTAGGGATCAACTTATCCTTAGATAAGACAGGACTAATGCCTGTCAGACTTTTTTGGCCTGAAGTTCAGTATTGTAAGTATATCACTGTCAACATCTGCTATAGGATTTTGTCTCAAACTGAACCAACCCACCTGACCTTCACAAAGGAAATGATCTTTGGAAAAGAAACTACACAAGGATCCCAGGCACCAAATGGAAAAGGAAAAATGGGTCCTCAATTATTGGTGAAATTAGAAGTAATTAAGTGGAAAAAAAAAAAAAAAAAAGCTTTAGAATTGTGACTCCTGCCTGGTCAAAGAAGTGCGATTTTAATAGCCAAGAGTTTCACAGAAGAAAAAAAATCATTTGATCATCACCAAGAATTGTATTCAGAATCTCTAAAAATGGCATTGAAATATTAATTAATAATTTACTGCTAGTCTAGAGAGAACTCTATGGAGGAATAGCTCAACAACCCATTTCTAACTCAAATTTGTTTATCATTTTATACAAGGATATAGATTGAATATTTTCATACATGCAATAGCTAACTCATGGAATGACAAAATATATGTTCAAAAATAACATGATAGATTACAGCAATCAATTCTCTTCCCAGTCCAAACTTCTTTCTTTCTATTTTGGATCCAATGCAAATTTACTTGTTAAAATGTTGTCTCCTCAGAAAGTATATGAATTCCTTAAGAAGTATTGCTTCTTCATTTTATTTTCATATTTTCAGCATCTAGCAGAATGACTGATTTATAATAGATGCTAAATAAATGCCTATTAACTAATTGGTTAGTAGTTTGTTTGTTTGTTTTTTTTTTTCTAAACAGCTTTATAAATGTACATGTGTGCGTGTATTGTGAGCATTATAGACATTTTTTCCTCCTTTGTAGGCCATCTCTGAAAGAGTAAACAATGGAATCCACAAATAATATTCTTTGTTTATGGATCCCAATGCTTTAAATTAATCACAACTTTATAATCTTATCCTAAGGTAGCTAGTGTTAGCATTCTTTAATGGCAAAACGAACTTTCATAATTAGATTGCTGTTCAGGGAACTTTACCAAATAGAGAATCCTTCAGCATATTTTTTTTCTTTTTTCTGTATCAGCTTTTTCGATGACAAAACTACTTCTTCTGGTAATAGAAACATATATTCATTTTGTATTAATAAAATTTGGTTTTGGGAGGAAAAATGCATGGTTTATATGATTCTGTCCTATTTATTTTTTCTGTGTATACTGTAATATCAATGATGTTCTCTCCAGCTGAGTATCTTACCGTTACAATATTTAATTAACCTTTTCATATCAATACAATACCTTATAGTGGCATTAGAATTGACATGCTTTATATTTACTAAAATAATACAAGTTTCAAAAGTAATTGTTACTTTGAGCATCATCAATATTTATGTAGTTTTCTGAAGGATTTTGTTTCAAATTAAATTAATCAAAATAGTTACAAATGGCTTTGTTTTACTTATTCTTTCCAACAAATGAAGACTTTCTTTAAATACTTTGAGAAAACTAAAAAAAAAAAAATAAAGAATGGAAAGGAATCCTAATTCCCTCTTCTTAGATATGATTAAAAGGGTAATTCAGTGTAACAATTGTCAGTGACAACTGTTACTATATGATATGCTTTGACATTCTGCATTATTAAATAGGCTATCCTTATAGGAGCACAGTAATTATTTAGTTGTACTCTCAGTTATAGTAGCTAGCGCAAGAATTTCTTTAGTTGTCTTGTTGGTGAACTTTGACAGCTATATTATTAGCTATTAGTGCCTAGGTACAGAGCAGGCCAATAGTACATAGTTCTGATTGTTGAAAAATAAAAATATATATAAATTTGAATCTATTAATACTTTCCAAATATTTAGATAAATATTCCAACCAGTTGGATTTCATCAGAGTATTAGTCCAATATTCTTTAACCTTTCTTTTTCCCATACCTCCAATATATGTACGGAAAATTGTTCTTTAAAAGATTTTTGAAACAGTTCTTGAGATTTGGTTGGCTCAGAGGATTAAATTACAGGACACTGGCTGAAATTCTAAGTCCCTAGGTAAAAATAACAAAAATAGGAGGGAGTGAGGTTCCTATGTAAACCTTTAGAACATAGATTAGGACCTTGATACAGCTTGGGAAGTTGTGCTCCAAAAAAATCACTACTTTAAGCTGGATGAATATTATTTTTCTAATTTTGAATCTTCATTCATTATTGATTAAGGGAAAACTATTTTGTTAAATCATGTGGATTTTGAGGTTGTTTCATCCCATTTCAATTTTTATCTTAAATAATAATGGCTTTAGATCAAGAATATTACAATGGGCAAAAAAATTATATTTTGGAAAATATTTAAAAATGTTTTTAAAGCTATCCTTTAGTATCTTTTGTAATTACATTTAACTAGTTTTGGCAGGAGAAACAAAGATTGGTCATAATAAATTTGGGATTTATAGGCAATATTTTCTCTGACTGTCCAGTGTTTCCTCTGGGAATTTTTTTTTCCTTTTCTCCTTTCTTCCATATTTTTGCTTTCACATATACATAGCCTCCATCTGATAAGACAACTATGTTAGCCTCCCTTTCCAGGAGAGTAAAAGTGAAAATGCAAGCAAAAGTAGTTAAACTTTTCATAGTATCATCATTACTCAATAATTTCTCCAATTCTGTGGTTCATTTATTCCATATTTGTCATCCAGGTAAGTTTCTGGTAGCTGTTATCTATTGGCATATAATATACTCTCCTCACTGAGTTCAAAGTCTGGTTCACAGTATTTATCTTTTCCATTCTTATCCATGTTATAGGGGATTCAAGAAATACATTGATATTTCTTCATATGCTCTAATACCATAGTTGTTCAATTTATTCATTTCACATGACCTACTCTTCCATTTTATCTTAGCTATAAACAAGGAACTTGACATCTCAAAAAAGTGTTGCCTATCCAAGTTTATGAACTCTGAAATTCCTTTACCTTATTATATTCTGTTGTCATTTCCATAACCCAGTTCTTTTACAGGTTAATAATTCTTATACTCCCTATAATCTCCTCTATTTTCTCTCTATGTCTCCACCATCATAGTGAAAGAGTGAAGCTCCACACTATTCTGTACTTGAGTTTGTTACCCTTTACTGTACTCAACTTGAGTACATTATCCTATACGATATGAATATATATATATGTATATATATACATACATACATATATATGTATGTATACACATGTGTATGTGTAATGCCTTGTCCAGTCTCAGCCTTGAATTTCTCTTTCCAACTACTGTGTTCCTATAATTCTTGGATTCCTAACCAAAGACAGAATAATTAATTTTTCATTGGATTCACTACAAATTTCTGCCATATAAATTACAAATGGACCCTCTTCAAGACAAAGCAGTTTTGTTATACCTACCTAGATATTTTGGTTAGTCACTCAGTCAATAGACAATTTTTAAGCATCTACTGTGTATAATTCATGATGCTAATTGTTGAGAAAATAAAGAAAAATAAAAGACACTTCCTATTTTCAAGGAACTTATTGTCTAAAGAGGGAGAATATATGCACATTATTTACAAATAAAATCTATTATATATATATTACTTACATGATATGTAGTGTATGTATAAAAACATATTTTTGTATACATACACAAATGTGTATGTATATCATTTGCAAATACTTGTTCCATGTTATATCACTGAAAGAGGGAAGGGATTATAATTAAGAGGTATTGGGAAAGATTTCATTTAGAAATCAATAACATGACTTGAAAGAAGTCATGTAAGTCAGCAAATAAATTAAGAAGAAAAACATTCCAGACAATGAAATCAGACAGCAAAATACAGAGGGTCTTGGTCAAGTAACGGCAAGGATACTAGTATCACTGGACCACAGTGACATATGAGTAGAGATGGTGGTGAGATAAAAAATGTAAGAAGATGAGAACGTTACAAGGGCCTTTTTATGTGAAAGAAAAATTTATATTTGATCATTGAGAAATCAAAGAAGTACTAGAGTTTACTACTAGAGTAGTAGACCTAGGTTTTACGAAGATCTGCTTTATGGCTGAATGAACTTTGAACTTGGGGTAGGGACAAAGTTATGGCAGGCAGAGCAAGTAACAGAGTATTTAAAAAAATATGTCATGAGAGGTTCTACTAGGGATTATAGATAAGGTAACATGAAGGGAAAATTGACATTTTTGGTGGGTCTGAGTGAGAGAAGTTTAAGAATTGAGCATAACCTCTAGAGAACTTGGGAAACTAAGAAAATAACATTTAGAAAGTTTGGAAAAGAAGTGAGTTATTGGCATACAATAAAGACTTTTTTGGTTAGGTTGAATTTAAAATGTCTATGGGCAATCCAGTTTAAGTGAGATATTAGTGAGATATTAGACTAAACATCAAGAGAGAGATTGGGATTGGATACATAGATGTAAGAGTCATCAACATAGAGGTAATAACTGATTCCATGGTAGTCAATGAGATCATCAAGTGAAATATTATATTAGAAGAAAAGAAGATGGCCCAGGATAGAGCCCTGTGGTTTCTATCAATTATCAGGCATTACCAGTGTAAAGATACAGCAAGGGAAATGATGAAGAATTGGTTAGTTAGGGATATGGAAAAGCAAAAGCAAAGTTTATCATAAAAACACAAAAGAAAAGAGGCATCTAAGGCTGCAGAGAATCAAGAGAGATGAGGACTAAAATGCCATTAGATTTGGTAATTCAGAAATTATTAGTGACTTTCAAGAGGGATGTTTCAGGTAAGTGAAATGAAAAAAAAATTAGATTGTATACCATTAAAAAGAAGAAATGAAATAAAAGCATGTCTTCTTTTTCAGTAAAATATGCCAAAATATATTTAGGTAATATGGCAAAGGGAGGCTGACATATAGAAGGGTTAAGAAGAGTGTGAAAAGACATACCTTTCTCTCCCTAAAAAATAAAATTCTATTCAACACCTTAAAAAAGGATATCATAAAAAGGTTTGGAAGAGCATTTGTGGTGAGGGAGCTAGTGAGTTAATAAGGAAGATAGAAAAGGATTGCTTTTCAACAATGAGTATCTACATGAAGTAATGCAACCTAAATTTGAAACGGATCCAGTTGCCACAGTTTCATAACTTTCTCCAGTTTTGTTCAACAATATATGTATAGGAAGATAGTGGGGATGATTCAAAACTGAGTCTTGGTGGGACAAGATTGTCAGTATAAGGGAGCAAAGGCTTCAAGAGAAGAAGACAGTATAGAGTTGATTACAATTCCACCAACAATGTATCAGTAACCCAGTTTTCCCACATCCCCTCCAAAATTTTCTATTTTGTGATCGATAATGATCTCTACTTCTTCTTTGGTCATAAATTCCTTCCTCCACTACAGGTCTGAGAGATAAACTATCTTATGTTCTTCTAATTAATTTATAATCTCATTCTTTATGCCTATGTCATGAACCCATTTTGACCTTATCTTGGTGAACAGTATTCAGTGTGGGTCAATGCCTAGTTTCTGTCATACTAATTTCCAATTTTCCCAGCAGTTTTTGTCAAACAGTGAATTCTTATCCAAAAAGCTGTTTTTTTTTTGTTTTTTGTTTTTGTTTTTGTTTTTGTTTTTTTTAACTGAGTTATTTTCTTTTTTTAATTCACAAATCCTACTTTCTTGGGAGTTCTTTACCTTTTTCAATTCACGTTTCAGGAAGTTCTTTTCTTTTTCCACTTTATAAAATTTTTATTTAAGTGAGTTATATGCCTTTTCCATACTCTCTTGCATAGGTTCTCTTTCCTTTCCCCATTTTTCTTCTAGCTCTCTTTTAAATTTTTTTAGTTTCTTCTAGGAGAACCTTGTGTTATGGGGACCAGGTTATATCCCCCTTTAGGGTTTTATCTGGAGAATGTCTGCTATTAAATTTCTTTGGGTTTGAAAACCTGCTCTCTTTCTGTTTGGCTTTTTTACTCATTTTTAAAAAAACCCTTCTGGTCTGCCTTCAGGGGAAGGAGGTTACCAGCTTCCTCTGCAGAGCAGAGACAGATATATGGACATTAGCTATCCTGCAAAAGGGTTGCAAAGAGTGGCTGAGCTGTGGAAGTGCTATGGGTAAAGCTCTGCATTGCAAGTGTCTCTGCCCTGGGTACCATAACCGAACTAGGGATACTCTGGTAAGAACCCCACAGTGGGGATTAACAACTGCCCTGAGGCTAGAGGTTGAGCAGGAAAGTCACTGCCCCAGGCAGAACCCCACCATTTGGAAAGATCCCTGCATGGGACTGGAAGTGTCACTGTCCTGGGGAGCACAGTTCTGCTGTGGAAGTTCTATTGCCCCAGGATGAGCCCCCCACTTCCTGCAAATTAGAGGCTGCCCTGGGCTGAGCCTCTCTGCTGTGCAGATTTGTGACTGCCCTGGCAAAACCTCCTGTACTGCAGAATGAGGCTGCACAGATGTACTGTGGTCTGTGCTGTCACTCACTTCCATTTTTAGATGGGTATAGCCAGATCCTGTTAGATTCTGGCATTTTTTGGAGCACACTCTACCTTTGGCTTTAATTTCTCTGCTGGTCTATTGCTTTGCAACCAAAGCAGAGCAGCCAACCAGTGGTAGATTCCTCCATGTAAAATTTCCAGCCTCCTGTCCTGCTCAACTCAGTTGGCTAGCCTTTCCTTCTTCTCCCTGCTTGTGATGGTCTGCTCCCACTGACAAACCTTTTCTGGTGAACTTCCAGATTATCTTCAGCTGTTAAGTTATACTTCCAATCTTCGTGAATTTTACCAGTCAAACACTAATTTTGAGACTGAATTTGATAATTAGTAGTGAGGGTATGAAAGGAGTTTAGAACGTTGCATCTGTCTTCTCCACCATCTTGGCTCCACCCCTCAAAAAAGTAAATTTATGCATATGGTACATAGAAGAATGGGACACCATGGCTTATGTTTAAAGAGAAATATTTTCCTCTAATTTCAACAGTGAGAAATGGTTTGTATATAATTATTTAAGGTTAGAAATTCTTTAAACTATTTATAATCTTAAAAAATCTTAGAGAGGATTAAAATAATAGCACTGATTCTGGACATCTCAAGGTATACAAATATTCTGGAATAGGTTAAAATATTGAAGGCTGAACAAGTTTTTTGGATATCTATTAAGAATATGAAAATTTTACAACAGGGCTAGCCCTGGGGGGAAAAAATACACAATATGCAAATTTGCTTTTAGTGTTCTCTGTGACATATTTCTGTGCTCTTCTATCATATTGAAGAATATTTTGTCCCTTGAATTAAAGCTTTTCACATAGATAAAACTGAATTATCTATGCCTTTACTTGGTTAGTTTTACTTGCTGTACTTGAGTAACCTGGCTTTTTTGCACTATGCTTATTTATTGTTCAGACTCCTGATAGCATTTCAGAATAGAAATATAGGAACCTCACAGATCCTGAATTAGGTATGTGCTGGTCTGCAAACTGTTACACTGCTCTGGGTACTGATATATTTTGGGGTTTTCAAAGCTTTTCTCTGGGGCTTTTTAATCACTGTGCAACTATTAGTAATATCCCAAGAAAACTTTGCTTTTGTTTTTCTTGATACAATCCTTGTTAGATATGTGCACTTATTGTTCATCATCTGGAAAATGCTGCTTTGTTTTCTGGTTCTGACACTGGCATTAGTGACCTTATTGAATATTGCTTATGAGATTCTGGCTATTTTGTTCAGTTCCAAAATAGAAATTAGATTTATTGATTATTGCTCATTCTAATGTGAATTTCAAGTTTTGCTAAAATTTTACTTATTTTCTGTAATGCGTTTTGTCCAAGGCCCTAGTGAAACAATATGAAGTCCTCTACAGCAGTAGGGTCTAATTCAAATCGAAACTGGCCCACTAATTCAAATATACAAATTCTTGTAGACTGTTTATTAACCCAGGTTAAAAAAATCTAGTTATATTTTGATTTTGTACATTTTATCAAACATTTCCCAATTAGATTTTTATCTTCTTGGGTTGCACTCAGGACTGTACTATAAGCAGCATTAAGACTTGATATTTCTGTATATGTGTGTATGTTTAAATGCATCCATGTGTGTAAGTGTGTGTGTTGAGGAAACAAGAACTTAAAGGGTTTCTCATCTAGATGCTAGATATTTTTAAATTTAAGTCTAAGAGCTCAGGAGATGTTTGCCTTACTTTTTGCACTACTGATATTTCAGTGCATTGAAAAATACATCTTATACTGGGGATATTTTATTTTTTAACTTAACAATACCAAAATTGAAATGATATATTTAATCATATGACATTTGGCCTATTGTTTTGTTTTATCAAGTTATTTTTGTATTCTGACTTATCAAGTGTGTTAGCTGGCTTTCCTTCTTTGTTTCATCTAAGCATTTGAAAAGTAAGCTATCTAAACATTTACTGAAGTAGTTGGTAAGATTGTTAAAAAAAAAAAAAAAAAAAAAGGTCAAAGACAAAATAATCAGAAATTCTCTGCTAGATTCGTTATTCTAAATGTACATAGAAGAACTAAAGAATAAAAATATAGGGGATCAAAATCTGCATAATTTTATTTTTCTTCATATTTCTATAATATGGTCTATCCAAGAACTGCAAGTCAAACAATAAAACCATTACTTATTAGTCTCTTTAATTTGCCAAAATAAAAATTCTGGAAAAATTCTGAAGACAGTTTTTAACCATCACAAATTTATCATGCTATTAAATTTGTGGGGCTTTCATGATAGTAGAAATTTCCATTGATGTCTTATAGTATGCATTCACAATATTATTAAATGGGAATGAATTTTCAATTTTCATGAGGATACTTTGGCACAGAGGTCAATGGGATGATTAAAAAAATAGTTCTATATTTGGAGTCAAAATATTTGAGTTTAAATCTCAGAGCAATACTGACTATGAACTAATCATAACAACTCTCTACAGCTCAGTCCATTCCTTACTAAAATGTCAGAATAATATTGATACTAAACATTTCATGAAATATTTGGGAGGAAAAATAAACAATTATTTCTTTTGCAATTTAAGAAAATGAAAACATAGTTTTATTAGGATCAAATATTGATACAGAAATCATTAGAATTTTAAAATTATAATCATTAGATTCACCTAGTAGAAATTAATTTTTTAAAAGTCATGAAATGAATTATTCTTAAAATGAAGTTAATGCTTCATGATAAACTTCTAAAGGAAAATCATCAAAGATTATAGCAAATGATAAAGCTGGTTTTAGAAAGAATATTAACTAATTAGTTAGCTAAAAACTGATCTCAGACATTTTATATATAATGTATTACATAAAGGTTCAATTATACTCTATTTTAAAGTAATTTGATAGTAAGAGGCTCAGTATGAAAACTTATAATTTATTAATTATTCCCTCATTGGGAAATGTATTTTTGGATAGAGAATGCAAAGACAAACTCTCATTTCAGGTGTTGTCAAACAATTGATCTATGTTTTAGAAAATAATATGTGTGTCTGTGTGTCTGTATATGTGTGTATGTTTTTTTTTTGTTGTTGTTATAAATGAGAGGGAAAACAACCCTGTCTAAATTTTTAATTGGATTTTTCATATTTCAGTCAATTTCTTTGGCATCTGAGAGATCCAATCAGTACAATTTGAATTTCAGAACTAAGGAATAAGTGGCTTCATTACTGTCTTTTTATAACATATGGTTTATGAAATGTGAAGATTTCCGTGTCATTTCTATAACCTTAAAACTTCCACACTGAATTTGAAGTCAGGAGAACCAATTTCAAGTATTAACTTAACATTAATAGCTTATGTGACTATGAGCAAATAATATGATGATACTAAACCTCAGTTTCCTCATCAATAAATTATTTGGATGTTCGACTAAATGATCAGTATAGTTAATTCTAGTTCCATATCTTAATATATTACTTTGCCCTATATCTCTTTAATTCATTTGGTACTTTATCTCTACCAATTAACATCATACCTGGAACATAATGAAAGCTTAATAAACATTTTTTAATTGAATTCTAATTCTATTTATGTTGTTTTAACTAGTCAATCATTTTCTATATATTAAGTATCTAGAAAGTAAGAAACGTTGCACTAGAAATTGGGGATAGGAAAAACAAAATGAAACAGTCCTTGCCCACAAGAAATTTACAATTTATTGGGAGAGATAACATGTAACATTTGGATAAATATATATAAAATAAACATAAAGTGAATGCAATGCATTTTGGGGAAGGGCACTGGCACCTGAGAGGATCAGGTAAAGCCTTAAATATAAAATGGCACTCAGCCATTTTAATAGATCTTAGTAATTGTACAAAGTAAAAGTAAAGAGTAGTGCATTGTATGCATGAACAAGTGAGAAGGAAATTTTCTGTGTAAAAAATAGCAAAAAGACCAGATTGGCTAAAATGTGGAAAGAAAAAAGCTTCAGGAAATGTACAATTGTGCTGAGAAAGGAAAACTAGGACAAGTTTGGAGAGACTTTAAATGCTAATTTAGGGAATGTGTATATTATACTAATGCTATTGAGAGCTTCTAGAGCATACTGAGTTGTTAGCAACATAAGATCATAGATAGATGTTTTGTTGGGAGGAAAATTACCAAAGAAATGACTTAGCTTTGTAAAATAAGGAATATTTCATTATTAATTTTTTTATTATTGGATGTCATATTGCCTTGCATATAGCAGGTATTTAATCAAATATTTATTAAGTGCCAACTATGTGCCAGGCACTGTGCTAAGAGATAAGGATATCAAAAATCAAAAGAACATTAAAAACAAAAAGTGTGCCAAAAGTCAATTCCTTTTCTAACCTATTCCTAGTTTTTCTGGCTGAATATTATTATAGCGCAGAACTGTGACAATCCGAAGGCTGATACAAGAATACTTCTTTAAAATCCATTTCTCTCTGCCCTAATAATACATTGTATGAAGGAGAATAATGTAGAATATAGAAGGAAAATAAAGTTAGATAATGTTTACAAATGATTTAAATAATATACATATGGGAAAATAATTTCAGATACTAAGGAATCAGTGGAGCTGTTTGAATAGGGGAATGACATGTTGGACTTGTTTTTTGAGTAAATAAAACAAAACACAAACACCACCCCATTCTTTAGTAGATATTTGGAGGATGCATTAGTAAAGAGAAATTTAAACTTGTGAAGTCAATCAGAAGGTTAATGTAGTAGTCTGTAATAGGAAATAAGGGAATGATCCTTGGAGTTAGAAATGTTTATGAATGTGAGGACACTTGTGTAAGAAGAAATCATTAGACTACAGATAGAACATTTGGGATTAGACAAATTGAAAAACTGAAAAGGAACTAAAGATTGCAAACCTGTATAACTTAGAAGTATAGTGCTATCACTGTCAGATAGAAAGAAGTCTGAAAGAGGATTAGTTCTATATATTACGTCCATTTGAGAGTATGTTGTTAGCTTTCTATTTGGGATATTTTGTTGTTGTTGTTGTGCTTATGTTACTGCTGCTTGAGATAGTGTTTGCACATATAAGTTTCTGGATTTTGTTTCCATGTTTTTCTCTCTTGAGGCCAAGTGATCAAATTCAATATGCAACTTGTCCCCAAATCAATCAAAATTGCCAGTCCTGTAACTCTGTTGTTATTGTTTTAATGCCATGTAGCTTTTTCCTTTTGGGCCTGCAGTCAGAAAATTCAAAACCTATCACACAAACTTACTAGCTTTGTGGCCAAATAATTATTTGCTTGAATTTCCTTACTTATAAAATGGTGATAATAATAGCATCTATAATCCAAGTATTATGAAATATACATGAGATGATATTTGTAAAGCATAAGCAAGGCACTTATTAAGTATTTCATTCAAAAATACTTTTTCTTCCATCCTTCCTTCCATCCTTCCATCCTTCCATCCTTCCATCCTTCCATCTTTCCTTCCTTCCATCTTTCCTTCCTTCCATCCTTCCTTCCTTCCTTCCTTCCATCCTTCCTTCCATCCTTCCATCCTTCCTTCCATCCTTCCTTCCTTCCTTCCATCCTTCCTTCCATCCTTCCTTCCATCCTTCCTTCCTTCCTTCCTTCCTTCCTTCCATCCTTCCTTCCTTCCTTCCTTCCTTCCATCCTTCCTTCCATCCTTCCTTCCTTCCTTCCTTCCATCCTTCCTTCCATTCTTCCTTCCATCCTTCCTTCCTTCCATCCTTCCTTCCTTCCTTCCTTCCATCCTTCCTTCCATTCTTCCTTCCATCCTTCCTTCCTTCCATCCTTCCTTCCTTCCTTCCTTCCATCCTTCCTTCCATCCTTCCTTCCATCCTTCCTTCCTTCCTTCCTTCCTTCCATCCTTCCTTCCTTCCTTCCTTCCATCCTTCCTTCCATCCTTCCTTCCATCCTTCCTTCCTTCCATCCTTCCTTCCATCCTTCCTTCCTTCCTTCCTTCCTTCCTTCCTTCCTTCCTTCCTTCCTTCCATCCTTCCTTCCTTCCTTCCTTCCTTCCTTTCTTCCTTCCTTCCTTCCTTCCTTCCTTCCTTCCTTTCTTCCTTTCTTCCTTCCTTCCTTCCTTCCTTCCTTCCTTCCTTCCTTCCTTCCTTCCTTCCTTCCTTCCTTCCTTCCTTCCTTCCTTCCTTCCTTCCTTTCTTCCTTCCTTCCTTCCTTCTTTCCTTCCTTCCTTCCTTCCTTCCTTCCTTCCTTCCTTTCTTCCTTCCTTCCTTCCTTCTTTCCTTTCTTCCTTCCTTCCTTCCTTCCTTCTTTCCTTTCTTCCTTCCTTCCTTTCTTCCTTCCTTCCTTCCTTCCTTCCTTCCTTCCTTCCTTCCTTCCTTCCTTTTCTTTCATTTCTTTCTTCTAAAACATATTCCTTTCCTTCAAGGATCTCATAGTCTAATATGAGATAGATGTATGCAAGGCAAGCAATATACAAGATAAATAGGAAATAATTAACAGAGGGAAAGCTTTAGAATTAAGAGAGGATGAGGAAACCTTCAAGTAAAAGATGGAATACTGGTTGGGTCCTAATGTTATCCAGCAAGGTCAATACTTATGAAAGAGTAGGGAAAATATCTGGCATGAGGTATAGAAAAAAATATATGCAGCCAAGATATAGAGTGTCTTGTTCATGAAGAGCCGGAGGTCAGTGTCATTGCATCAAAGAGGACCTGTCTAGAGCAAGGCATAAGAAACCTTACAAAGTAGGAGAGGCTAAGGTTATGAAAGGCTTTGAATAAAATTAGGATGCTATGTTCAAATTTATTGGTAAAAGGGAGCCATTGACTGTATAGATTGGGAGAGGAACTAAGTAATGGCATCATCAGGTATGTGTTTTAGGAAAATTATTTTAGTGGATTGGAATGGGTAGAAATTTCAGCCCAGCAGACCAACCAATAGGGTAATTTCAAAAGTGCAGAGAATATGTGATGAAGGACTGCTCTGGAGAACTTGCAGTGTCACAGGAAGAAGGGATATATTTGAGGAATGTAGGATAGGTGAAATTAGCAGGATTTAGCAATAGCTTGGATATGGGGGCTGAGAGATAGTAAACCCAAGGTACCTATTATGTTGTGATACTGAGAAACTCAGAGATTGCTGTTCTCTACTGTAAAATAAAAGGTGGTAGTGGTGGTGGTGGTGTGTGTGTGTGTGTGTGTGTGTGTGTGTGTGTGTGAGAGAGAGAGAGAGAGAGAGAGAGAGAGAGACAGAGACAGAGAGAGAGAGACAGAGACAGAGAGAGAGAGATGCTTTAGAGATAAAAGTAATTTCTGTTGTTGAGTTTAAGATAAGGTAGTTGGAGTTGAAAGACTGGAAGTCCACAGAGAATTCCCAACAGGATGTTGTTTTGAGAATCAGCAAAATAGAGATGTTAATTAAATCCTTGGGAGCTGACTAGATCAGAAAGGGAAGTAATGGAGAAGGAAATGAGACTACAGCTCAGGACACAGCCCTGAGGAACATGTAGATGAAGATGACCCCCTAATAATGATCTCTCCTAACTTCCAGCTTAGCAATACTCTCCTTGCTCTCTATTTACTTCTGAACACTCGCAATAGGACCAATATCTGCTAGTGTTTTTCTGTCACATGGATTAGGCTCATACATCACACCTCTCTTCCACAATATTTGTTGCCTCCTCTTTCCCTTCTAAAAGAAGTATAAATTTTCCCTAAAAGTAAACAAACTTGTTATTGAGATCTGACTGGTATATGTCTGATAATGTAGCTTCCCTATCCTTAACATGGAGCTACTCCTCTTTCTTTTCTGTGACAAGAATTGACTTTTCCTAAAATGAGACAAGCTAGTCTCCAAGACATAAAAATATTCCTGGACATCTAAGGGCAAAAAATATCCAAAGCACATGGGGCTATTCTCAGTAGACTCTCAGCTAGGGACTCTAGACCAGGTAAGTTCCCATATGCTGTCCCAATGACCTGCTTTTCAACAAGAAAGTAAGAGAGGCCAAAACTTTTTGCATAACTTTTCTTGGTTAGGGCAAAGTAAATCTTGTGTCTGAAAAATGCAATGTCTCACTAGTACTTCTTTTTGTTCTAGTATTGGATTTGCACTAAAAGCATGCTGGCATTGCACTGAAATCACAACACATTGACTTTTTCATGATGCCTCATCCTTAATCATCCTTTTTCTAATCATTTAATACAACTATTACAAGTTTTGTCATTTTGTGCCTTATCTTTCCTACAAAAACAATTTGTGGGACAAAATTATCTATCACCATAACTTTAACTTTTCCTTCTCTGCAAATGAATTATGTTAAAATTACAGCCTCTTCCCTTTCTAGAACTCCTGACCCATATTCCCAGACAATGAATTGTCTTCAATATTGTCAAGACAACATTGTCTTTATGTTTCGGTGATAATAATGAATAATAGTAATAACTAATATTTATATAGAATTTACAATGTGCCAGGCACTGAACTATGCTAACATTTTTACAGATATTACATAATTTGAATATCGCAACAACTCTGGGAAGCAGATGCCATTATCTTCTTCATTTTACATCTCATTCACATTTCCACTGTGCAACATTGTTAAATTTTGTTACTTTTCTTGTTCTTCCACCAATACATAATAAATCAACCTAAACACCAGTGCATTTAGGATCTCTTAAATATGTTGATTATAGACATTTTCACATTTGAAGAAACACTGCTGTCTTTATTAGGGATATTGGGATAGTTATGGCTTCTTCTACCACCTCCCCAAATCAACAGCTCTGCCATCTTGATTATGGCAATAATAGAGATTGGCTTTTACCTAAATGACTGGATTTTATTAGGGAAAAAGTATTAATTAGGTTATTTTTTTATTTTCTTTTATTATTTAATTTGTCAGGCACTATATTGACAAAAGCTTGGATGTAAGTATCAAAACTACTTTTGTTACAAGGTAAGAATTAGATCTGTGATTTTATGGGTACAAGTAACTCTCTGGTGAAAATTCCCTTTATCAATACAGATACATAGTATATATGTGAAGAGTTGCTTAGATCCCTATAGGATTAAGTGACTAACCTATGGTCATATAGTCAATATGTGTTAGAGGCAAGGCTTAAAATTAGATTAACTCAATTGATTAATGTATGTGTATATATGCATGTATTCTACTATTTTGGCTACCAAAGACAGATGTAGAGAATAAGCCACTACCCTCATTTGTGGCAAATGTTAACTATATGGCACTCAGTAAATCAGTGAAACTCTAACTCTAAATAACTCTCTCAAACTATACTTTTTGGTATAATTGTTGACCTACTTTCATAGATAGTAGATTTCTTCATATGAAGAAATCTGGTATCAATAAAATAAAAATATATGAAGTCACATATTTGTATATCTGTATCTTTAGTTCAATGTCATTTACCAAGATAGAGATTTAAAAAATGATAATGCCTAGATCCAACCATTTAAAGATATTAATATTAGTTCCCATGTATAGAATCCCTTGAGGATTATAAAATACTTAGCACCCATTATCTTATCTGATCCTAATAGCAATCTGATTTAAGAAGTAGAACAAAGCTTAGAATTTTTATCTAAATTCCTTCCTCCCCCCCCCCATCTTAAACATATTTTACTGACTATTATTGATACATTAAGCTCTATTGGATCTCATTAGTACCGATTTTGTTCTGGGGTTTTGTCTTATATGCTTAGTCCCTCTATACATCAAATTAGCCATTTCCCCCCATAGGTAATAATTTAAGGTAATTAATTTAATTATTAAGAAATATATATATATATATATATACACATATATATATATATTATAATAATTATTATAAACAAAAATAGTATATAGTGATTATATACAAATTTATTTTACATATTAATTTTATATATTAATATATAGTAAATACAAAATAAGGTAATTAAGGTAATACATTCAAAGTGATAGCAAATACAATAAGATAGTTATCATTTATATACTATTTAAAAGCTTACAAAATTACAATGATATTTAGGTTCATGAAACATATATGTGTGTGTATATATATATATATATATATATATATATATATATATATATAGTCATAGTTAAATTATTTTATCTTTACAATTCTTTATGGTAGGTCTTATTTTTATCCTATTTTTACTGATGAAAAACCTTACCCAGGGTCAAACAATTAGCAAGTATCTGTTACTGGATCAGAAAGCGCAGGGCTGTACTATCTTGCAACCCAACTGGCACCCTTTCCATTGCCTAGCTGATTGTTCCTTAGGAATTCAACAGTCATTTTTCTTCCTTCTATTTAATGTTAAATATTGTTTACCTAAATATAAACCTAAATTTTATTTAGATAAACATGATCAAGGTTCCCTGGCCTGCCCTTATGTCCACCCACCATGGCATAAATATAGAGAAATTTACATTGTGCCCTTGATTGAACCTTCCCTAAACATATTGTATTTATTGAATATTAAAGCATTTTGTAATTTGCAGTATATCTATAAGCATGTGAGAGAAATTTCACCTAATTAGGGACATGGGAGATATTAACCTTTGAAACTCAGTTTCTGCTTACTGAGCAAAGGGTAAAAAGCTAAACAAGAAAGAAAGTAAGTTTACAAGTAGCTGGTAAATGGCTTACCTATCCAGAAGTGTATTATTTACTTGCCTTTTAAGACAACATCTGTTGTCCTGGTAACCCAATAAAGCATCAAAATCAGGAAATTTCACAAAAGCATAGAGATGCTGAGTGAACAGGTTTTCAGCTTCACAGCTCTGTGTCCTGATGTGAGCTTTGTTCATCTGAGATATGAAAAAGAGAAGATGTGAGCAAAACACTAAGAGGCAAATAGCATGTGGGTAATGTGGGAATCATTGGAATATATTTGATTTCCCTTTGTTAACCTTTAGCTTCTTTTATAATTCTATATGGTAAGTTAAAGAATTAGACTTCAGTAGAGAAACTGACAATTAATGAGAGACACTAAAGAAGACTCAAAATTGTTGTCTATGTGTCTATGTCTCTCTCTCTCTCTCTCTCTCTCTCTCTCTCTCTCTCTCTCTCTCTCTCTCTCTCTCTCTCTCTCTTGCTCTCTCTGTCTATTTATCTATAGAGTACTTACAGGCACACAGTGGATAAAGTTCCAAGAGTCAAGTCAGGAAGACTCCTCATCTTGAATTCAAATCTAGCCTCAGATCTGGTAGTTCTGTAACCCTGGCAAAGCCATTTAAACTTGTTTGCTTCTTTTTCTTCATCTATAAAATTATCTGAATAAGGAAATGGAAAAACAATGTAGTATCTTTGCCAAGAAAATCCCCTAATAAATCAATAAAAAGTTGGCAAAGCCTAAATAATGACTAAGAAACAACACAAATGCTTATGCATAAAATGCATATAGTAATAGTTTTAGTAGTTTGATGTATATATTTCCAAATAAATATAACACACATATACAAGTGTGTATGAGAGAGAGAGAAAGAGAGAGAGAAAGAAAGAGACAGAGAGACAAAGAGAGAGCAAAGAGACAGAGAAGAAGAAAAAAAGAAAGAGAGAGAAAGACAGAAAGAGAGAGAGAGAGAGAGAGAGAGAGAGAGAGAGAGAGAGAGAGAGAGAGAGAGAGAGAGAGGGAGGGAGGGAGAGAGGGAGGGAGAAAGGGAGGGAGAGGGAGAGAGGGAGAGAGAGGGAGAGAGAGGGAGAGATACAGACAGAGAGGGGAGAGAGAGAGATACAGACACAGAGGGGAGAGAGAGAGATGCTGTTACATGAAGTTGTCATTGCTCCTTTCTTCCCTCCTGCCTCAGAGGTTTACCTAATCAAAGAAAGAAATTAAGTTTCTTGGGCATTAAGTCCTATGGATCCAGTGGAGCCTCCATTATTATTAGAGAACTGAAACAAGGTGAATTGTTGTCATTTTCTCCTTAGATTTCTCTAGAAATAATTGCATGATTCTTACACACACAATGGGAACATGGTGCTGTATTTGAAACCCAAGATTCATTTCACTTCATTCAGCAGATGGCATCTTGGTATGAAGACTACCTGTTGGCTTAACATCAGTGAATTTCTGAGCCAAGGAACATAAATACATCATCTCCTTAGGGAACTCATCTTGTTTCTTTTCTGTTTATACTGTTTGTTAATGATCTGCCTACCGGCTGACTTGGCAAGAACATATTTCTTCATACAGGCAACCATATTGTTCTATAGCAGATTGCCTGACATTTTCAAGATAAACTCCAACAGGGCACTTTTGAATCTTGCAAATTGTCCTTTATATTCTAAACAGAAGATTCTATAATTATGTGTTTCCTTTAATGAGCATTGAACAGGACTTTCTCCTTCATGTGACTATTTGGAATAAGTCCCTACTAAAGGAATGAGAAAATGATTACAAAAATTCCTGGACTTTGACCTCTTTTTGTTTAGCTTTGATAATCTAGATAAGACAAGAAGCAAGACTGTTAGGTTCTTACTAAGTGCTAAGTTGGTACTTAACAATTCTCTAGTTCTGATCTTTAGGGGAATTTTACTCCTGTGAACTCCTGAAGAGGAGCTTGCATGCTTAGGAGGAGCAAGTTCATTGGTTGAAGTAATTTTTCCCAGAAGCCCTTGCATTATCTCACCCCCATTCTCTGGGAGAAAAAAAGAGGGCGGCACTCCAGAGATTGAGAATCTTGTCTGGGCCAGACTTGGGGCAGCTCTCTGGAGGGAGAGAAAGAGTCTCTACAAGAGGTCAGAATTGGCGGCAGTTAATGACAGCAGATCTCCTCCCAGAGAGGGATCTGCAGTTTCTGGAGACAACAGCACATTACACAAGACAATTAATTCAAATGTGATCTAAAATATACAATATTATTACTTGAGGTTTTCACCGATTATCAAAATAAATACTTAAGATTTTTTTTAAAGATGACTCTTTTTAAAAATGGGAGTCTGTCAAAAATAGAAATCTAGTTTGCTCTTTGATAGTTCAGATTTTAGCATGGAAAAGAATCCAAATGTGCTATATTCTCCATAGAAGTCCACATAGTCATTACAGGAAGAGCTTTACTGAACAAATAAATGGCCATGAATTCTGCTCCTTCCCTGGCTCCATAATATCTTTGCCAAACCTTTATTTAATACTACCAGCAGAATAGCATTGTGTGAGGCATTATAAACAAGAGAAAAATAAGAATCCATCCCTTACCTTAACCAAATAACAAATGTTTATTAAACACCTATTATTCATTGTGGATAAAAAGACAAAAACATAATATAAATTTCACAGCCTTCTTGGAAATATTATAAATAGATGGGAGAAAAAGAGAGCAATATATTTTTATCATATATTATTTTATTTTCCCCCAGTTACATGTAAAAACAATTTTTAACATGTGTTTTTAAAATGATGAATTTCAGATTTTCTCCATTCTTCTCTCCCCATTCCATAACCTCATTGTAAAGGGAAGAATTTTAATATATGATATACATGTCTATAATAGTCATTTGTGAAAAAGAGCAAACAAAAAAAAAAACAAACCTTGAGAAAAAAAATAAAATAAAATTGGTATTCAGACTCCTTTAATTCAAATTTCTGTTATGTAATAAACATTACATTGAACTTTTCATCAGTTCATGGAACTCCTTCCAAATTTTTCTCAGAACACTCTGATCATCATCTTTTGTAGAGGAATAGTTACCATTATAATCACATTTGTTCAGCCATTTCCCAGTTTATGGACATATCTTTGATTTCAAATTTCTTGTTCCCAGAAAAACTGCTATAAATAGCTTTGTATACAGAGGTCCTTTTCTTAATTTTTTTTCTTTTTCTTTTTTTTTTTTTTTTTGTGATACAGAACTATGGGATATAAGCCCAGTAGTAGCACTGCTGGGTCAAAGGGTATGCACAGTTTGATAGCTTTTTGGGCATAGTTCCAAATTGTTCTCCAGAATGGCTGGATTCTTTCACAACTCCACCAGCAATGTATTAGTGTCCCAGTTTTCCCACATCCCCTCCAACATTCATTATTATTTGTTCCTGTCATCTTAGCCAATCTGACAGGTGTGTAGTGGTATCTCAGAGTTGTCTTAATTTGCATTTCTCTGATCAGTAGTGATTTGGAACACTCTTTCATGTGAGTGGATATAGTTTCAATTTCTTCCTCTGAGAATTGTCTGTTCATATCCTTTGACCATTTATCAATTGGAGAATGGTTCAGTTTCTTATAAATTAGGGTCAGTTCTCTATATATTTTGGAAATGAGACCTTTGTCAGAACCTTTGCTTGTAAAAATATTTTCCCAATTTGTTACTTCCCTTCTAATCTTGTTTGCATTAGTATTATTTGTACAGAAACTTTTTAGTTTGATGTAATCAAAATCTTCTATTTTGTGATCAATAATGATCTCTAGTTCTCCTCTGGTCATAAATTCCTTCCTCCTCCACGGGTCTGAGAGGTAGACTATCCTCTGTTCCTATAATCTATTTATTATCTCCCTCTTTATGCCTAAATCATGGACCCATTTTGATCTTATCTTGGTATATGGTGTTAAGTGTGGATCCATATCTAATTTTTGCCATACTAATTTCCAGGTTTCCCAACATTTTTTTCCAAATAATGAATTTTTATCCCTAATGTTGGTATCTTTGGGGTTGTCAAAGATTAGATTGCTATAGATGTACCCTTTTTTGTCCTTTGTATCTAATCTGTTCCACTGATCTACCAGTCTATTTCTTAGCCAATACCAAATGGTTTTGGTGACTGCTGCTATATAATATAGTTTTAGATCAGGTACACTTAGACCACCTTTCTCTGAGTTTTTTTTTCATTAGTTCCCCTGCAATTCTCGACCTTTTATTCTTCCATATGAATTTTGTTGTTATTTTTTCTAGGTCATTGAAATAGTTTCTTGGGACTCTGATTGGTATAGCACTAAATAAATAGATTAGTTTGGGGAGTATTGTCATCTTTATTATATTCGCTCGGCCTATCCAAGAGCACTGAATGTCTTTCCAATTATTTAAACCTGACTTTATTTTTGTGGCAAGTGTTTTGTAATTTTTCTCATATAATTCCTGACTTTTCTTTGGTAGATGGATTCCCAAATACTTTATATTCTCAACATTTGTTTGGAATGGAATTTCTCTTTGTATCTCTTGCTGTTGCATTTTGTTAGTGATATATAAAAATGCTGAGGATTTATGTGGATTTATTTTGTATCCTGCCACTGCTGAAATTTTGAATTATTTCTAGTAGCTTTTTAGCAGAGTCTTTGGGGTTCTCTAAGTATACCATCATGTCATCTGCAAAAAGTGATAGTTTGATTTCCTCATTTCCTACTCTAATTCCTTGAATCTCTTTCTCGGCTCTTATTGCCGAGGAGAGCATTTCTAGTACTATATTGAATAGTAATGGTGATAGTGGGCAACCTTGTTTCACTCCTGATCTTACTGGGAAAGTTTGCAGTTTATTTCTATTGCATAATATGCTTACTGACGGTCTTAAATATATGCTCCTGATTATTCTAAGGAATAGTCCATTTATTCCTATACTCTCAAGAGTTTTTAGTAGGAATGGATGTTGGATTTTGTCAAATGCTTTTTCTGCATCTAATGAGATGAAATGGGACTATTTAAGCAATTTGTCTCCTCCGCTGTTAATCTAGGAAGCCTATATTTTTGGAGGAAGTCATCCATTTCACTTAAGTTATCAAATTTATTGGCATAAAGTTGGGCAAAGTAACTCCTTATTATTTCTCTAATTTCCTCTTCATTGGTGGAAAGATCCCTCTTTTCATTTGTAAGAATAACAATTTGATTTTATTGGCTTTTTCATAAAACCAACTCTTGGTTTTATTTGTTAATTCAATAGTTGTTTTTTTTTTTACTTTCAATATTATTAATTTCTCCTTTTAATTTTTGTATTTCAAGTTTAATTTTTGGTTGGGGGTTTTTAATTTGGTGTTTTTCTAGCTTTTTAATTTGCAGGCCCAATTTGTTAATCTGCTCTTTCTCTATTTTGTTCAAACAAGCCTCTAAAGATATAAAAATTCCCCTTATTACTGCTTTAGCCACATCCCACAGATTTTGGTATGATGTCTCATCATTGTCATTAACTTGGGTGAAATTATTAATTGTTTCTATAATTTGCTGTTTCACCCAGTCATTCTTTAAGATGAGATTATTCAGTTTCCAATTACTTTTTGGTCTATTTACTCTTAACTTCTTACTGAATGTAGCTTTTATTGCATTGTGATCTGAGAAGAAGGCATTTATTATTTCTGCCTTTCTGCATTTTATTTTGAGATCTTTATGTCCTAATATATGGTCAATTTTTGTATAGGATCCATGAACTGCTGAGAATCAAGTATATTCCTTTCTGTTGCCATTCAGTTTTGTCCAGAGGTCTATCATGCCTAGTTTTTCTAATGTTCTATTTACTTTTTAAATTTCTTTCTTATTTGTTTTGTGGTTTGATTTGTCTAACTCAGAGAGTGCAAGGTTAAGATCTCCCACTATTAGAGTTTTACTGTCTATTTCTTCTTGCAATTCTCTTAACGTTTCCTTTAGAAAGTTAGATGCTATAACACTTGGTGCATATATGATTAGTATTGAAATTGATTCATTATTTATGCTACCTTTCAGCAGGATATAGTTTCCTTCCTTATCTCTTTTAATTAGATCAACTTCTGCTTTTGCTTGATCTGAGATAAGGATAGCTACCCCTGCTTTTTTGGTTTTACCTGAGGCATAATAGATTCTGCTGCAACCTTTTACCTTTACTCTGTATGTATCTCCCTGCTTTAAGTGGGTTTCCTGTAAACAACATATTGTAGTGTTCTGATTTTTGATCCAGTCTGCTATCCCTATCCATTTGATGGGAGCGTTCATCCCATTCACATTTACAGTTAAAATTACTAATTCTTTATTTCCTGCCATCATATTATCCCCAGATTATGCTTTTTTCTTTGACCCCCCCTGAACCCCTTCCCCAATATTTATAGACCCCACTTGTGACATGCAGCCCTCCCTTTTTTTTTGGTATCCCTCCCCATCCCTCCAAGTCTCTTCCCTTATTCTCCTTTTTCTTTTCCCTTTTCCTCTCCCCCCTTTTAATGAGGTGTGAGAGAATTCTCTGAAAAGCAAATATGTCAATTATTTACTCTTTGAGCCTCTTCTGATGAGAGTAAGATTCACACAATGTTTCTCTCCCTCTCTAAATTCCCTCAGATATGGTATATTTTCTATGCCTCTTCCTGGGATGTAGTTTCCCTCTTTTTATCACTCCTTCCCCTTTTTCTGATACTACCCCCTTCCCTTTACTACACTCTCCCTTTTTGTTTATAACAGTAAAATCAAATTATCCATGCGGACTTTCTATATATCCACAACAGAGATACAGTTCTCAAGGGTTCTATCTACCTTTTTCTGTTTCTCTTCAGTCTTGTGGATGTAGTCTGTTTTTTTTTTTTTTTTTTTTTTTTTTCTTAGAAACATATGGAATTACTCTATTTCATTTAATGGCCATCTTCTTCCATGGAAAAAGATGCTAAACTTAGCTGGGTAGTTTATTCTTGGTTGCAATCCTTGATCTTTTGCCTTTTGGAATATCAGGTTCCAGGCCCTTCAATCTTTTAATGTGGAGGCAGACACATCTTGAGTGACCCTCATTGTGGCACATTGGTATTTAAATTGTTTTTTTTTTTCTAGCTGCTTGCAAGATTTTCTCCTTTGTGTGGTAATTCTGCAGCTTAGCTACAATATTCCATGGTGTTCTTTTTTTAGGGTCTATTTCAGAAGGAGTTCAATGAATTCTTTCGATGTCTATTTTCCCTTCTGTTTCTATCATCTCTGGACAGTTCTCTTTGATGATTTCCTGTAAAATAGAATTTAGGCTCTTTTTTTGGTCATAGTTTTCAGGAAGTCCAATGATCCTCAGATTATCTCTCCTAGATCTATTTTCCAGGTCTATAGATTTTCCCAGTAAGTATTTGACGTTATTCTCCAACTTTTCAATTTTTTTTTTTTTTTTTTTTTTTTTGTGTTTTGTTTGCTTTGTTTGACTGATTCTTGGGTTCTCAATGAATCATTCATTTCTATTTGTTCCATCCTGAATTTTAAGGAGTTATTTTCTTCATTCACAGTTTTTAGTTCTTTTTGTATATGCCCAATTTTGTTTTTAGATGAATTATTTTGCTTTATTGAATTTTTTTCCATTTCCCTAATTTTTTTAGAGAATTATTTTCTTTTTCCAATTCAGAAATCCTATTTTCTTGAGTCTTTTTTATCTTTTCCAATTCAGAAATCCTACTTTCTTGAGATTTTTTTTTATCTTTTCCAATTCAGAAATCCTACTTTCCTGTGATTTTTTAACCTTTTTTAATTCATAAATTTTGTTTTCCTGAATCTCCTGTGAATTCTTTATTTTTTCCAACTCCAATTTCAGAACTTTGTTATTCTCTATCATAGCTTCTCTTTCCTTTCCCTATTTTTCTTCAAACTCTCTTAATTTTTTAATAGTCTCTTCTAGGAGAGAGTTATGTGATGGGGGGCAGGAATCGTTCCCCTTTAGGCTGTTATCTGCTGACTCTCTGCTGTTAACTTCCTCGGTGTTGGATACCTGCTCTTTCTCTGTGTAGAAGGAATCAATGGTTCTTTTTTTGCTTTTTATTCATATTTAAAAAATCTTTTGGGGTCTGTCCTTGGGGTAGTAAATTATTTATTTCTGTACTAGCTTCCTCCCAGACCAGATGGATTCAGAGGCTCCTGAGCCTGAGCTAAGAGAGAGCTCTGGGAGAGAGTTCCCCACCCCCTCCCTAGACTTGCTGTGGAGGTGATTAGCAGGACTGTGCTTTGAGGGCGCTGTGTGTCCTAGCGCCTTCCCTGAGGTTTAAGACTGAACAGTAAAGGCGACACAAAGCCCAGCCTATGTGTCCCGTGGTGCGTGGATTTCAGCACCTGACCTGAAAAGCCCCTGCGTTCAAACTGGATGTGTCTGACCTGAAACCGCTGTCCCTATTTCAAAGGTTCCCCTTCTCTGGGACTTCCCGGGCTATGTTCCACAGCCTCCACCCAAGCAAGGACTTTGTGTTGCCTTGGACCTTGTCCACCCACTTTTCAATCTCTTAACTACCCCCAGGTGAAGTCCCTGACAGCTTAAGTTGGCCACACCCACAGTGCTGAGATCTGTTGAGTCACTTCCATATTGGGATGGTTCTAGTATCTGGCTTTATATTTTAAAGTGCCTTGATTTCTCTTCTGAACTGCTGTTTTATAAGCAGAGAAGAGCTAACAGCCTGTGCCAGATTCTTCTATCTCAGTGGATTCTCTGATCCCAGAGCCCTCCCCATTATGATTGGTGCTGTGTGCCAGCACCCAACCATCTGTGCTGGCCTCTTTTTTTTCCCTCCCCTGGGAACCTACCTTTTCTGTTGAAACTCCACTTTCTCTTCAGCTGGTAAGTCGTGCTTCCAGTCCTTGTGGTTTCTGTCAGTCCAGCGTTATTTTTGAGGCTGATTTAACTAATTGATAATGAGGGAAGAAGGAAGCTCACAAAATTGCATGTATGTTCTCCGCCATCTTGGCTCCGCCCCTGTCATTCCATCTTCGAGACAATTCTGGTAGGAGTGAGGTTTACTAACTTCCCCTTACCTCCCTGCCTTTTTTTTTCACTGTAAAAGCTTTCTCTTGCCTCTTTTATGTGGAATAATGTACCCTATTCTAGCTATCTCTTTTTCTTTCTACCAGTGCACTCCCCTCTTACCCCTTTTAGTTTTTTAGATTTCATCCTGTCACATTCAACTCACAAGTATGTCTATATTCCTAATTGCCTTAATAATACTTCTCTTGAGTTTTATATTTGAAAAACAAATTTTCTTTTCAGTACTAGTCCTCTTTCAAGAATGCTTGAAAATCATTTATTTTATTGAATATCTATTTTTTTTTCACCTGAGGAATTATACTGTTTTGCTGGGTAGGTGATTTTTGGTTGTAATCTCTTATCCTTTAATCTGGGACCTGTTAACTCTTGTGTTATCCTGGCTGATTCTACAATACTTGAATTGTTTCTTTCTGGGTGCTTTCACTATTTTCTACTTGATCTGGAAGTTCTGGAGTTTGGATATAATTTTCCTGAGAGTTTTCATTTGGAGATCTCTTTCAAGAGGTGATTGGTGGATTCTTTTAATTTCTATTTTACCCTCTGGTTCTAGAATCTCCCAATAGTTTTCCTTAATAATTTCTTGAAAAAAAATCATGTCTAGGCCATTTTCTTGAACATGGTTTCAGGCACCAATAATTTAAAAATCAACTCAGGGCTCAATTCTCTATGTCATTTGTTTTTCTAATAAATTACTTCATATTTTTCATTCTGTTTTGTTTGGTGTTACTATTTCATGATTTCTAACAGAATCATTAGCTTCTATTTGCTTAATGCTAATTTTTGAGGAATGATTTTCTTCAATTAGCATTTACATTTCCTTTTCCATTTTGCCAATTATACTTTTTAAAAATAATTTTTATTTACCAGATATATGCATGGGTAATTTTACAACATTGACAATTGCCAAACCTTTTGTTCTAATTTTTCCACTTCTCCTCCCCCCAGATGACAGGTTGACCAATACATGTTAAATATGTTAAAGTATAAATTAAATACAATATATGTATACATGTCCAAACAGTTGTTTTGCTATACAAAAATAATCGGACTTTGAAATAGAGTACAATTAGCCTGTGAAGGAAATCCAAAATGCAGGCAGACAGAAATAGAGACTGGGACTTCTATGTAGTGGTTCATAGTCATCTCCCAGAGTTCTTTTGCTGGGTACAGCTCTTTCAGTTCATTATTGCGCTATTGGAACTGATTTGGTTCATCTCATTGTTGAAGAGTGCCACATCTATCAGAATTGATCATCATATAGTATTGTTGTTGAAGTATACAACCCTCTACTAGTCCTGCTCATTTCACTCAGAATCAGTTCATGTAAGTCTCTCCAGGCCTTTCTGAAATCATCCTGTTGATCATGCCAATTATACTTTTAAAGGATTGTTTCTCTTTGGTAATTTTTCTTCTTATCTTTCCACTTGACCAGTTTTGTTTTTGATGGCATTCTTCTCCTCATTGACTTTTTGTACATCCTTTACCATTTGTCCTAGTCTGTTTTTTGCAGTTATTTCCTTCAGTGTTTGTGTGTGTGTGTGTGTGTGTGTGTGTGTGTGTGTGTGTGTGTATGTATGCATCCTTTATGTTAACTTTTTTATGATTTTCTTGCATCACTCATTTCTCTTCTCAAATTTTCCTCTCCCATTATTACCTAATTTTCAAAATTCTTTTTGTGCTCTTTTGTGGCCTGAGACCAATTCACATTTTTCTTGGAGGCTTTGTATGTAGCACCGTTGACTTTGTTATCTTCTTCTGAGTATGTATTTTCATCTGCCTTGTTATCATAATAATTTGACTGAAAACAATGAAGATGCAGATAAACAATGAGAAATAAGCTCCCTATCTTGCTGTCTGCTATCAGTCAATCATTCAGTCAGCTTGAATTTCTTAAATGCCTACTTGCTGTCAGCAACTGTGCTGAGTAATGGAACTGGAGTGTTATTGTCCCCAATGACTTCAAAACATTTTCCTTCATCATCAAGTTTCCTAATTTCTGTGGATAAAAATTTATATTCGTGATTCTTAGATTCCAGATGCAGAAAACTTCATCAATCATATATTGTATGCTTGCTGAGGACAGAGGCTTTCTTACGTTTTTTTGTATCCCCATTAATTAATGGTGCCTGCCATAGAGCAGGCATTCAGAAAATAATTATTGACTGGCTGACCAGATTAAACTGACCTTCATAGCTATGGTGTACTAGTCATTTCTATTCTATTCATATTCAAGATCTTAAGGTGATATGATATTCCTCCATCACAAAAGTCTAATAATTTTAGTATCATTGGGAATGTTGGGAAGAAATTGTCCTTGTACGATTTCTGATACTTTTTGGTAGTGAATAAGAATAATATTACTAGAGTTTCAAGAAAATTTGGCTGTCTGGGGTTTTTATGTGTAAAGGAATTGAAAGACTAAAGAGAAAGGGATATGTGTCTGTGTTTGTGTGTGTGTGTGTGTGTGTGTGTGTGTGTGTGTGTGTGTGTGTAAATTTTCAGCTTGAAGAGAGACTCAGGAAGATATAATCCCATTGCTATAATCACAAGGAGTTGCATTCATTCATGAATGTAGGGTAAGAATGATTTTATTGTTTGATTTTTCTGCCTGTATAAACTTCTGAATTATTTATACACATATTGAAAACATCCTCATAGAGAGTAATAGTAGACAAGGATTAAGGTATCAAAAAGTGACAGTCCATTATGAACCACATATTTATCATTTTATAATTAATGTTTTCAATATAAATAACCTGATTTCAATGTTTATTAAATATTTTGTTATTATTATAAAGAAATTCAGTTTATTGTTGAGAGTTTATTTTGTAGTCCGTAACTTTGTTGAAACTATTGCCTCAGTCATTATCTTCACTTTTCACTGGGATTGTTCAAATATATCATCCTATTGTCAGGAAAGGGATATATTTTTCTTCTCTGCATTGATTTTTATGCCTTTAATTACTTTATTTTGTTTTTTTGCTGTTGTTAACTTTTCAAGACTTATATCAAGTAATGGTGTAGAAAATGGGAATCCTTGGCTTGCTCCCATAATTATTAGGAGGGAAGCATTAGTATATTCTTATTACAGATGATGTTTGCTTTTGATTTTATTTGGATGTGTTTTCGACATTCAAAAAGATCTCTCTATGGTTAGACTTTGTACAGTTTTTAGTACAAACAAATGTCTACATTATCAAAGTATTATTCTGTAGATATTTAAAGAGTTTTTTTGTTTGTTTGTTTTAATTTTTTGTTTAATTGTGTTCATTCTTTTCCTGATGCTGAACTATTCTTGCATGTCCGGTATAAATCCAACTTGTTGGTATTAAATGATTTCTGGACAAATCAAATTACTGTAATTGTTTGATGGAGTTTTGTTTAAAATGTTTAAATTGATTTTCATCAATTATATTGGCCTGAAGTTTTTCTTCTGTGTTTTATTTTTCCTGTTTTAGATATTGGGACTACACGTCTCATAAAATAATTCTCTCCCTCCCCACCCCCAGTCATTTTGATTGTGCCTGAGTCTTCCTACCTAATTTGGAAATGTTTTCGCATAGATATAGAAGTTACTTGCTGTTTTTTCCAGCTTATTTTTTAGATGAGGCAACTGAAGCCAATAAAATTAAGTGATTTGCCCAGAGTTACACAGTTAATAAATTTCTGAGACTGAATTTGAACTCAGGGAGATGATTCTTCCTACTAGGCTCAGCATTCTCTTCACTGATCCACTTAGTTATCCAACCTTCCTTCTTCTACTTCCTCCCAAACAAATGCTTTATAGTTATGTCCAGCTCTTCTTTCCTTTGTGAGAACAAAGAGAACAAGCTGATACTCTTTATGGGATTTTCTTGATAAAGATACTGGAGTGGTTAGCCATTTCCTTTTTCAATGAATTAAGACAAATGGGAGTTAAGCAAGTTGTCCTAAGTCACAAAGGCAGTACATATATGAAACTGAATCTGAACTTAAGTGTTCCTGACTGTAGGCCTAATACATCAAAGTAGTTATAAAAGTATGATTTGGGGGTAGTGCCTTTCTTTTTTGAGGATAATTTGTGAAATATCAGTATTAATTATTCCTTAAAATTTTGATGGAATTCTCCTGTGAATATATCAGGACCAAGAAGTTGTTATATTCTCCCATCCCCACTTTTTGCCACTAGCATTGTTGCTGTTTCTATTTTTTTCCCTAATTGTGTCTTCTTACATTTTGGATAGTGTGTGTGTGTGTGTGTGTGTGTGTGTGTGTGTGTGTGTGTGTTTGTATGTATGTATTTTTCTGTTTCTATTTCTTTAGTGTTCTCAGTTTAGCACATAACTGCATAATAGTGTCTGATTGTTCATTTTGATTCTTATGATTTTGCTGTGATTTCATATTGTTCATATGTTATTTGATTTTCCCTCTTTTCCTTTTTTATTTAGAATAACTAAAGGCTTATTTTGTTTTTTCATTGATGCATCTTTTGTTTTTATGTTATTACTATATTTTTGTGTCTAATTTATGTATTTCTCAAATTGTATGTTTTAATTTTTACTTCTTTTACATTTACTTGTTACATTTCTATTTTTAATGCATATTCAGTCCATTAATCCTATTTCTTCTGTCTTTCAACATGCCAGTTTGTGGAGGTATGGCTTTCCCCCTACACATTATTTTATCTATTTCTCAGAATTTTTTCATATTCTTTTATTATTGATTTTTCTTTTTTAAGTTTATATTTTATTTAAGTATATAATTCAATTTAGTTTAAATTGTTTTTTCTTGTCTTTGTTTCTTTTTATTCTGTTATTCATATTTTAATAAGTTTTTATTGATGTATTTTTTACATCATCATGTTTTTTTTCAATATAACTCTACCTTCCAGAGAGACAGAGCCATATTAAAAAAAAAGTATTATTTTAGGGATTAAATTTTTTAAAATCCCTAAAATCTTTTACTGAAGTTAATTTCCATCAACATTACATTGTTATTTCCCAATCCTGATGACTTCTAAAATATTCATTCTCTTTCTGTGTTATAGAGAAATAGAATCCTTATCTTTTTACAAAATGATAGTATTTCACTTAAACTGAACCTTTACTAATGCTCTATAACTTGTTTATTAATTTTTGTCCTTTTTTCCACAGTGTATATTCTTTTGTTGTTGTTGGTTTTGTTTTGTTTTGTTTTGTTTTGTTTTGTTTTGTTTTGTTTTGTTTTTTCCGCAGTTTATATTCAAAAGTCTTTCCTATTCTACACAGGTTTCTAAATTTTTCTGATTCTTAGTTCTTCTAATATTACTGAAAAGCTTGAAATCAGAATCTACTGTCATCTTTCACATCATTACTTCTGTTTCAAAGTTTATCTCTACTTTCCAACTTCCTATGTAGGGAATGGAGGAAGCATATTTCTGTTCTCTAAGGATGTTCTCCCCACAAAGGACTATCCCTAGGCCATATCAAGTCCAGAATGATTCTACCCTCTCTTCAGGTTTTGGAAAATTACTTACAGAACATACCTTTATGGCATTTCTTAAAAGGATCATGCCATCATTCTATGAATAGAATAGGAATTGGTATAACTTTTTGTACTTTATAGCATAAGATAAAATGGTATAAAAATAACTTTATTTTCAAGGAAAATCTTGAAATAAATAAAACAATATAGGAATCAGTTGCATATAGCATACAATCCACAGAGATGAAAAGATAGTTAAAGACACTTTCCAGTGTTTTGTTTTGTTTTTCAATAGTGACAATAGTTATGATTAAGGACTAATTCTATTTGATTGAACAAACATTTATTAAGTGCCTTGGCCTGGAATTACACTCAAAGGCTTTGTTTTCATGTTTCAGTTGTTCTATTTACCCCCTAAGTTCCCTTCTGTCTATAATTCTATGATCTTTACAAAGACAAAACTATAAAAAAAATTGTCCTTGAAGGAATTATTCAATTAAAATATTATGGATAAAGTATTTTCCTTACAACAAACAGTTAGCTTGAATTTGATTCTTTTTGGAGATGAGTAGTCTAAGGCACAGAAAAAAAAAAATGGTAGAATCAATAAATATGGATTCTGTGCCTATTGCTTGCAAAACTTCATGGAGGTTTCGAAAAACATAATTTTTGAAATCATAATTGTTATAGTCAATCCCCTCAACATTTTTTTCCTGGCTATAATCCTAAGATTAGTCTTAGATTTAATTAGACTATCATCATTCTGCAAGATCACATTAACTTGGAAACTGACATGCCCATGCTTCTGGCTTTCCTTTTCTTTTATTGGAAAGGATGGATAGAGGTTCCAGAGTGGGCAATGTTCTTAGATTTTCTATTTAAGGAAGTGCCAATGGCAGTCATCTTATTTCCTACCTTTATTCATTCCTCTACTTCCTCTCATAGTGCCATTATACAAAATACTTTTTTTTTCCCATCTTGATTTTTAATTTCTTTTTAAGGGTTGTCTTCCTCTTTAAGATTTACAGGGACTGTCTTTTTCCTTTCTTTGTATCTCCAGTGCTTAGCAAAATGCTGGCACATAAAATGTGTTTAATAAATATTAATTGCTTCACTGAGTGATTTACTGACAGTAAAACATTAATTTAGGAAACTAATATGCAGCGTCAGAGAATAAAGGCCTGAGAAGTACAAATTAAAAGTTTGTGAATTCTGACCTAGATTGGGTCAGAGAAAGCTTCCTGGATGAGATGACATTTGAATTGTTCTTTACAGGATGAGTAGGAAGTCAGGCTGGAAGAAGATAGATTTTTTCAGATGAAGTAAATAGCCAGAATTAAGGTTTAAAAGACTACATTTTGAGTCTCTTTTTGATTGTTTATTTTTCCTTCTACCTTTCCTTGCTTTCTGAAGTAATTGCTCAGTCACTAGAGGTAATCCTTACAATTTGTCATACCTTAGAAATAGGTTCCTGACTTTAGCTATGTTCTCTATTCCCTCCTCTTCCAATTCTGTTTCAATTCATTCCCTCAAAAAATCTCTTTCTAACTTTCAATCATTGACTTATAGGTCTAGAGCTCTAGAAACATTAGAGTTTGTATCCAAAATTCTCATTTTACATCTAAAATTTCTGAGACCAAGAAACAGTGTTTTGCTCATGATCACACAATTAGCAAGGATTTGAGATAAAATTCAAACCTGACTTTCCTGATTCCAAATCCATCACTTTATCCATTATACCATATAGTCTTCCAATTGCCACTTACTCTTCCATTCTCAAGAAAACAACAACAACAACAACAACAACAACAAAAAAAAAAAAAAAAAAAAAAAAAAAAAACACCTTTCTAATCTTTAAAGGGGAAAGCAACTTTTCAATAGCAATTAGTGCCAATAACTTTCCCTTCCTGAAAACTTCATCCCAAGACATTCTTCCCAATAAAAATGATTAATTCTCAGAGCTGAAAAGGACATTAGAGACCAAAGAGTACTAATTCAGTCACAATGCAAGAAAACCTCCTCCAACTTATGAAAGATGGTCAAGAAACATTTCTGAAGATACAAAATTAAGTACCTAATTGGGCCAAGCCATTCCATTTATAAAAATTCACAAGAAAATGTTTTCTTATATGGAACTGATTTTTTTTTTTGATAATTTATAGTTGCTTGTTCCAAATCTGCCCTTTACAGAGGCTTAGTGCACATGTTAACAAGTTATAATAACTGTTTTATTCCGTGAACACCCTCCATATATATATTTTTTTGTTTATATTACTTGTCTATAGAAAACAATTTAAATTAATTCTGTTGTTATAATGGAAGAAATGAGCTTTTGAAGTTCTTAGAATTTTGGTATTTTAAAAAATCAGCAAGTTAAATAAGATATCAATTTGAATAACTTTTTTCTGTCAATTGCATTGGGTTATCATGCATACCATATGTGAATAACAAATTATGAGGGAAGAGAAAGAAAGCAATTTCATTGAATTAAGCGGAAATTAAAATTTTCAATTTGTTTTTTCTCAATTAATTAAAACTTCTATGTTTCTTTCCATTTGTGTATCCCAGAGCACTTTGGATATATTAATTGCATTACCAAATGCTTTTTTCTCTTAAGAATAAATGACTACAGAAATGAATATAAACATAAATTAAATAAATACAAATATAAATTATGAGCAGTAAAATGTTGATTGCCAAACTGTTGTTATAATGATTAAAAAGATATTTTATTATATATGTAATTGATTTTGCATTTCTAAATTGGAATTTATTTAATTTTGAAATTAACATTGAATTCCATGCAAAATAAAAGTCAGATCATGGAAAATTATGTTAAAATTATATAAATTAATTTTTCTTGTGGTTCTTAATGTTTTCCTTGATTAATGAGTTCAAATATGTGTTTAATCCTTCATTGAGATGAATTGCACATAGAAAGAATTATTTCTTTCTCTGTTTCTGTTAAAGTTTGACTTCAGAAGGAATTTGTTCAAAAAAAGATATTTAATTTGCATTTTGGATTTAGTTAGGAGCTTAAAAAAAGCATATTTGTATATCAGTGTTTGCAAGAAACAATAGGTAATTTAAAAATATTCTTTTTTTCTTATATGATTCTTTAACTTTTAAATCATTCCTAATTATTCACACATACAGAAACACATTTTTGTTTATATACACAAATACACATGCATATGTATAATATAGATAAGAATTCATCATGTGATTTAACAAAAGTAACAGAATACAAAATTTTAAAACATCAATGGTTTTTATATTATCTAAGAATAAAAAAAAATATTTTTAAAAAGTCCATCATGCTCTTTTTTCTTAATCTTCCTTGGTGAGGAATAAAATGAAGATAAATGATATATACATTCAATTTATCAAAAAACTCATCAAGTATTTATTAAATGCCACTACCTGCAATGGAATAATAGCTAATATCTTATAGGGAGCACAAACATATATAATACTAAACAGATAATAGTCATAAATATAAATTGATTCTTTTGATACTTTTAGATATCTTCTTTTATTTAGCTTATTTCTTTCTTATGAAAGCTTCCAATTAGAGTGCATATATAGCTATACAAGAATTTCAGAATTATATAAGATTTGACATATTTGCCTTTGTGTAAACATTTTCATAGCAACATTTTGCAAAGGAGTAATATATATAGATTATATAGTAATTATATAGATAGAGATAGAGATAGAGATAGATAGATAGATAGATAGGCTTATATATATTTCCTTATGTTTATGTGATTTTTATCAATATCAAGAGAACATCCCCTTTTCTCTGCATTCAGTTCAAATCTGTGTCATATTTTACCACCAGTGTTTTATAGATCTACCAATTGGTTGGAAATTTTTCTCTTGTTCTTTTCATATCTCAGGGGCACCATTGAATGACTAAAGCTATCCATCTGTTGTTTTCACTCATTCTTGCTTCATAAATGTTTGTTAAATTGAACTGAATTGGAAAATTGGCCTCCTTCCACATAACAATGGTAGAAGCTTAGACTTATTGAATGTCAAATTTGTAAAGGAACTCAAAGATCTTTTAGTTCAAGCTATCTAAGAAGAATTCCTTCTAATCTATGGTCTTTTAGCTTATAAGTGATAAGCTTTTATTTAAGGAACTCATTTCTTCCTGAGATAGCCCATTCAATTTTTTTTGTCAGATTGTTACCAAATTGTTATTTTTAATTTTTATATTTTATATTTAGTCAAATTCCCCATTTCTGGAACATCAATTTGATTTATTTCCTTTAGCATTCATTTAATTTTCTACTATATGAAAACACCATGCCTATCTGATAAAATAATATAAAATTTAAATGATGCAAGCCTTCATCTTAAGATGCTTGCATCAAGTAGAATAATAAGAGACACACACAAAATTGATTTTTTTTTGTAATCATGACTCAAAATTAAGTATATTCAAACATAGTCATTGTAAAGGCATTACCTTTTCTGTATTATTTATTGATTATATTTAAATATACCCTTTTCTAGTGACCAAAGAGAAATTGTGTTTTCCTTGTGTTGCTATCTCAGGTTAGTGATAAAAATCTCATGAAAGGGGGAAATGACCAATGAATGATCAGTTCTGAGAAGCAAGCAAAACTGTAACCTCTGTTTAAGGTAATCTCCCACATGATTTTTGGAATATATGCAGGGATTCTATAACTGTTGTTTCCAATCTGTTAAATGACTAAAAAAGAGATAAATTCTTTGATCTCTTTGCAACTATTGACACTGTTGATCACTATGATTTCGATACTTTGTACTCTCTGTGTTTTTTGGGCATGACTCTCTCATATGTTGAAATAAATGGAAAAAGTATCAGCCTAATCCATGTGGTAAAGAAACATTTGTACATATTGATCCTAGTACTAATGTTCAGAAATAAGCAGAAAACCAGGAAAGGATACTATTTGTTGTTCAGTAATTTTTCAAAAGTGTCTGACATTGTGACACCATTTGGGATTTTCTTGATTAGGATACTTGAATGATTTGCCATATCCTTCTTTAGCCCATGTTACCGATGAGAAATCTGAGGCAAGCAAGGTTAAGTAATTTGCACATGGTGACATAGCTACTAAGAGCCTGAGATCAGATTTGAACTCAGGAAGATGAATATTCCTGTGTCCCGGCCTGGCACTCTCTATATAATGTAATATAATATAATATAATATAATATAATATAATATAATATAATATGATATGATATGATATGATATGATATGATATGATATGATATGATATGATATGATATGATATGATATAATATAATATAATAAATATAATAAATATAATAAATATAATATAATATAATATATAATATAATATAATATAATATAATATAATATAATATAATATAATATATCTATATCTATATCTATCTATATCTATATCTATATCTATCTATATCTATATCTATATCTATATCTATATATATGTAATTGTTGCCCTCAGGCGAGCTAAGTAGAAGTCAATGGAAATCTACAAAAGAATAAGGGCAAAAGAGTTCATGATTTGGGCATAGAGGGAGATACCATATGCAAATTAGGAGAGTAAATAATAATTTATCTATCAGATCTTTGAAGAAGGAAATAATTTATGAGCAAAGAAGAAAGTAGAGAATATTATGAAAGGCAAAATGGACAACTTTGATTACATTAAATAATAAAAAAAAAGTTTTGCACAAACAAAACCAAGAGAAACAAGATTAAAAGGGAATTACAAAACTGAGAAAAAAATTTTACAGCCAGTATTTCCGATAAAGATCTTATTTCCAAAATATATTAAGAACTGTGTCAAATTTATAAGAATAGAAGTCATTCCTAATTGACAAGTAGTCAAAGGATATGAACAAACAATTTTCACATGAAAAAATTAAAATAATCGAGGATGTCTCACTAATTCTCAGCCTCTAATCCAAGTCATTGTTAAGGCCTGACAGTTTCATCTTTTAATATTTCTCAGACACTTTTCCTTCTTCCCTGTGACATTGCCACTACTCTAGCACAGACCCTCACCACCTTCTGCCTGAGATTTATTCTGCTTGTGGGTCTGCCTGCTTTAAGTCTCCCCACTGGAATCCAGCCTACATCCAACCAATGAAGTGATTTTATTAAAGTGTAGTTCCTATAATGTCACCACCAGCTCCTTCAGCCCTCTCCACACTGTCAATTCACTTCACTAAGGCTCCTTTTTGCCTACAGAATCAAATACAACATGCCTGTTTGTCATTCAAAGCTCTTTATAGCCTAGCTCATATTTAATTCCTCTGTCCTGTCCTGTCTTACTGGTCCAGTGGATCAGTAGAATAGCTTTAAGATTTGCAAATAAAGCATCAAGTACAAAAGGTTTATATTATAAGACCACAAATCCAGATTCCCCCCCCAAAAAAAAGACTAGGTCAGAGAAACCTTACACCATTGGAAAGATGGCAATGCTTCTGGTCCCAGTGTGGAAAGCCAATGAGAAGCCCTGTCACCCCACAAAAGAAGCATGATACAGTCTCCTATGTGCTCTTGAAGGAGAGCCCAATTTTCAAAACTGATCAAAAACAAAAAGAGCTTTGATCATAGAAAGCTACTGTAGTAACAGGGAAGATCAGAATAGAAACTTAGAAGAAGAAACCAATGGCAAAATGCCTATATGTGGAGCCTCAAATAGTAGTATGAATTGATCTCAAGATCAAAAGGATCTCTTGGAAGAGCTCAAAATTATCTAAAGAAATCATGTAAGAGAGGTAGAAGAAAAAGTGAAGAAAAAAGAGGGTTTTATATTGACAAAATAAAGTGGGGCCAAATGGAAAAGGAAGAATAAAAGCTTATTAAAGAAAATAATTCATTAAAAATTAGAATTGGGAAATGGAAGCTCAAATGACTGAATAAGACATCATGAATCACTCAAAAAATTTAAATGGCTAACAAAAAAGAAAATGCAAAATAGCATATTGGAAAAACAAGCAAACTGGAAAGCATATCCAGGAGAGATAATTTAAGAACTATTGGACTACCTGAAAGCCATGACCAAAAAAGAGCCTAGACAATAGAAAAATAGAATTTTAGAAAAATTAGTTATGACATACCTGTTAAGAAAACAGAATGGGGTTAGAAAAGAATATATCTTCTTCTCAGTAGCATATGGCATCTACAGAAAAGTACTCATATATTAAGGCATAAGAATCTCTTTTTTTTTTTTTTTTTTTTTTTTTTTTTATTATATATATATATATATATATATATATATATATATATTTTATAATATTATCCCTTGTATTCATTTTTCCAATTTACCCCCCTTCCCTCTATTCCCTCCCCCCGACGACAGGCAATACCATACATTTTACATGTGTTACAATATAGTCTAGGTACAATACATGTGTGCGAATATCACTTTCTTGTTGCACAATAAACATTAGAATCCGAAGGTACATGCAACCTGGGCAGACAGATATTAGTGCTAACAATTTTCATTCCCCTCCCAGTGTTTCTTCTCTGGGTGCAGCTACCTCTGTCCATCATTGATCAACTGGAAGTGAGTTGGATCTTCTTTATGTTGAAGATTTCCACTTCCATCAGAATACATCCTCATACAGCATTGTTGTTGAAGTGTACAGTGATCTTCTGGTTCTGCTCATTTCACTCAGCATCAGTTGATTTAAGTCTCTCCAGGCCTCTCTATATTCCTCCTGCTGGTCATTTCTTACCGAGAAATAATATTCCATAACCTTCATATACCACAATTTACCCAACCATTCTCCAACTGATGGACATCCATTCATCCTCCAGTTTCTAGCTACAACAAAAAGAGCTGCCACAAACATTTTGGCACATATATGTCTCTTTCCGCTCTTTAGTATTTCTTTGGGATATAATCCCAGTAGTAGCGCTGCTGGGTCAAAGGGTATGCACAGTTTGATAACTTTTTGGGCATAATTCCAGATTGCTCTCCAGAATGGCTGGATTCTTTCACAACTCCACCAGCAATGTATTAGTGTCCCAGTTTCCCCACATCCCCTCCAACATTTGTCATTATTTGTTCCTGTCATCTTAGCCAATCTGACAGGTGTGTAGTGGTATCTCAGAGTGGTCTTAATTTGCATTTCTCTGATCAGTAGTGATTTGGAACACTCTTTCATGTGAGTGGATATAGTTTCAATTTCTTCCTCTGAGAATTGTCTGTTCATATCCTTTGACCATTTATCAATTGGAGAATGGTTCGGTTTCTTATAAATTTGGGTCAGTTCTCTATATATTTTGGAAATGAGACCTTTGTCAGAACCTTTGTTTTTAAAAATATTTTCCCAATTTGTTATTTCCCTTCTAATCTTGTTTGCATTAGTATTATTTGTACAGAAACTTTTTAGTTTGATGTAATCAAAATCTTCTATTTTGTGATCAATAATGATCTCTAGTTCTCCTCTGGTCATAAATTCCTTCCTCCTCCACAAGTCTGAGAGGTAGATTATCCTCTGTTCCTCTAATCTATTTATTATCTCCCTCTTTATGCCTAAATCATGGACCCATTTTGATCTTATCTTGGTATATGGTGTTAAGTGTGGATCCATATCTAATTTCTAAGGCATAAGAATCTCACAATGAAATGTAGAGAATCAGAAATAGTAAAGGCATCCTTTCCAAGTTACAATCTACAATTTCACTGATCAAAATGACAACAAAAGATTACAATGAGACAACATACCAAAACTTATGATATGTACCTAAACATTTCTGAGAGAAAAATTTATATCTCTAAATGCTTATATGAATTAAGTAGAGAAAAAAGAGATCAATGCCTTGGGCATGCAATATAAAAAGCTAGAGAAAGAATAAATTTAAAAATGTACATAATCTATATTTGATTGCTGGCTATCTTGATGAGGGAAGGATAAAAGGAAAGAGAGAGGACAAATTTGGAACTCAAAATCTTAGAAACATGAAAATTTTCTATATACATAATTGGAAAAAATAAAATACTATTGATAAAAAATATTGAATTTAATTAGCTTAATTGATAATCCTAAATCTCAAAAGCAATATAAAGTTTTATTCTTGTAGCTACATTAACAAAATATGGGTTTAAATGATATCTCTGCCATTTTATATTTGTTGGTTTGTGTATGTCTGGAGAAGTTATTCAATTTCTATTTTTCTCAAGCAACTCTTAAGCTGAAATCCAAATTTACTTCTCCAAGTCAATTTACAGATGAGGAAGTGAGGCAAAGTGGATTAAATATTCAAAGCTAAATTTGAACTCAGGAAGATGTGTCTTTCTGACTTCAGGCCCAACCCTTTATCCATATGCTAATTATCCTCTGCTTCATTAAAAAGTGGTTTTAGAGGACTTAGAAAAAGATCACATAAGATAAAATTTCTTGAAATTCTATAAATAAAGCATAATAAGATGTTTGGGCCCCTTATGAGGAAAAGCTGCTTATGGAATAACAGTTTATCATGATGAGAGAAATTCTATGTATAAAGAGATTATAAAGCTATAAATCAACAAATAGTTCTGATTTTTCTTTTCTTTTTTTTTATAATATTATCCCTTGTATTCATTTTTCCAAATTATCCCCCCTCTCCCTCTACTCCCTCCCCTCGATGACAGGCAATCCCATACATTTTACATGTGTTATAATATAACCTAGATACAATACATGTGTGTAAATACCATTTTCTTATTACACAATAAGCATTAGATTCCAAAGGTACAAGTAACCTGGGCAGACAGACAGTAGTGCTAACAATTTACATTCATGTCCCAGTGTTCCTTTTCTGGGTGTAGCTACCTCTGTCCATCATTGATCAACTGGAAGTGAGTTGGCTCTTCTTTATGTTGAAGATTTCCACTTCCATCAGAATACATCCTCATACAGTATTGTTGTTGAAGTGTATAGTGATCTTCTGGTTCTGCTCATTTCACTCAGCATCAGTTGATGTAAGTCTCTGCAAGCTTTTCTGTATTCCTCCTGCTGGTCATTTCTTACAGAGCAATAATATTCCATAACCTTCATATACCATAATTTACCCAACAATTCTCCAACTGATGGACATCCATTCATCTTCCAGTTTCTAGCTACAACAAAAAGAGCTGCCACAAATATTTTGGCACATACAGGTCCCTTTCCGCTCTTTAGTCTTTCTTTGGGATATAAGCCCAGTAGCAGCAATGCTGGGTCAAAGGGTATGCACAGTTCGATAACTTTTTGGGCATAGTTCCAAATTGCTCTCCAGAATGGCTGGATTCTTTCACAACTCCACCAGCAATGTATTATTGTCCCAGTTTTCCCACATCTCCTCCAACATTCATCATTATTTGTTCCTGTCATCTTAGCCAATCTGACAGGTGTGTAGTGGTATGTCAGAGTTGTCTTAATTTTCATTTCTCTGATCAGTAGTGATTTGGAACACTCTTTCATATGAGTGGATATAGTTTCAATTTCATCATCTGCGAATTGTCTGTTCATATCCTTTGACCATTTATCAATTGGAGAATGGTTTGGTTTCTTATAAATTAGGGTCAGTTCTCTATATATTTTGGAAATGAGACCTTTGTCAGAACCTTTACTTTTAATTTGTTACTTCCCTTCTAATCTTGTTTGTATTAGTATTATTTGTATAGAAACTTTTTAGTTTGATATCAAAATCTTCTATTTTGTGATCAATAATGATCTCTAGTTCTCCTTTGGTCATAAATTCCTTCCTCCTCCACGGGTCTGAGAGGTAGACTATTTTCTGTTTCTCTAATCTATTTATTATCTCCCTCTTTATGCCTAAATCATGGACCCATTTTGATCTTATCTTGGTATATGGTGTTAAGTGTGGATCCATATCTAATTTCTGCCATATTAATTAACAGTTTTCCCAACTGTTTTTTCCAAATAATGAATTTTTATCCCTAATGTTGGTATCTTTGGGTTTTCAAAGATTAGATTGCTATAGATGTACCCTTTTTTGTCCTTTGTATCTAATCTGTTTCACTGATCTACCGGTCTATTTCTTAGCCAATACCAAATGGTTTTGGTGACTGCTGCTATATAATATAGCTTTAGATCAGGTACACTTAGACCACCTTTCTCTGACTTTTTTTTCATTAGTTCCCTTGCAATTCTCGACCTTTTATTCTTCCATATGAATTTTGTTGTTATTTTTTCTAGGTCATTAAAATAGTTTCTTGGGAGTCTGATTGGTATAGCACTAAATAAATAGATTAGTTTGGGGAGTATTGTCATCTTTATTATATTTGCTCGGCCTATCCAAGAGCACTGAATGTCTTTCCAATTATTTAAATCTGACTTTATTTTTGTGGCAAGTGTTTTGCAATTTTTCTCATATAATTCCTGACTATTCTTTGGTAGATGGATTCCCAAATACTTTATACTCTCAACATTTGTTTGGAATGGAATTTCTCTTTGTATCTCTTGCTGTTGCATTTTGTTGGTGATATATAAAAATGCTGAGGATTTAAGTGGATTTATTTTGTATCTTGCCACTTTGCTGAAATTCTGAATTATTTCTAATAGCTTTTTAGCAGAGTCTTTGGGGTTCTCTAAGTATACCATCATGTCATCTGCAAAGAGTGATAGTTTGATTTCCTCATTTCCTACTCTAATTCCTTGAATCTCTTTCTCGGCTCTAATTGCCAAGGCTAGCGTTTCTAGTACTATATTGAATAGTAATGGTGATAGTGGGCAACCTTGTTTCACTTTTGACCTTACTGGGAAAGGTTGCAGTTTATTTCTATTGCATGATATGCTTACTGACGGTCTTAAATATATGCTCCTGATTATTCTAAGGAATAGTCCATTTATTCCTATACTCTCAAGAGTTTTTAGTAGGAATGGATGTTGGATTTTGTCAAATGCTTTTTCTGCATCTATTCAGATGATCCTATGGTTTTTATTAATTTGATTATTAATACGGTCAATTATATTAATAGTTTTCCTAATATTAAACCAGCCCTGCATTCCTGGTATAAATCCTACTTGATCATATTGTATTATCCTGGAGATGATTTTCTAAAGTCTTTTTGCTAATATCTTATTTAAGATTTTAGCATCAATATTCATTAAGGAAATTGGTCTATAATTTTCTTTCTCAGTTTTCGCTCTACCTGGTTTAGGTATCACTACCATGTCTGTGTCATAAAAGGAGTTTGGTAGGACTCCTTCATCCCCTATTTTTTCAAATAGTTTATGTAGCATTAGGGCTAATTGTTCTTTAAATGTTTGGTAGAATTCACATGTGAATCCATCTGGTCCTGGGGATTTTTTCCTGGGGAATTGATTAATAGCTTGTTCTATTTCTTTTTCTGAAATGGGACTATTTAAGCAATTTATCTCCTCCTCTGTTAATCTAGGGAGCCTATATTTTTGGAGGAAGTCATCCATTTCACTTAAATTATCAAATTTATTGGCATAAAGTTGGGCAAAGTAACTCCTTATTATTTCTCTAATTTCCTCTTCATTGGTGGAAAGATCCCCCTTTTCATTTGTACGACTATCAATTTGATTTTCCTCTTTCTTTTTTTTGATCAAATTTACCAAAGGTTTATCTATTTTATTGGCTTTTTCATAAAACCAACTCTTGGTTTTATTTATTAATTCAATAGTTTTTTTACTTTCAATATTATTGATTTCTCCTTTTAATTTTTGTATTTCAAGTTTAATTTTTGGTTGGGGGTTTATAATTTGATCTTTTTCTAGCTTTTTAAGTTGCAAGCCCAATTCGTTCATCTTCTCTTTCTCTATTTTCTTCAAATAAGCCTCTAAAGATATAAAATTTCCCCTTATTACTGCTTTACCTGCATCCCACAGATTTTGGTATGATGTCTTATCATTGTCATTATCTTGGGTGAAATTATTAATTGTTTCTATTATTTGCTGTTTTACCCAGTCATTCTTTAAGCCCCTGTGCTCAAACTGGAAGTGTCTGCCCTGAAACCATGGTCCCTAGTTCAAAGGTTCTGCTTCTCTGGGACTTCCCAGAGCTGAGTTCCTCAGCCTCCAGCCAAGCAAGGCACTGTGTGTTTCCTTGGGCCATGTCTGCCCACTTCTCAATCTCTTAACTACTCCCAGGTGAAAGCCTGGACAGCCTAAGTTGGCCACACCCACAGTGCTGAGATCTGCTGAGTCACTTCCGGGATCAGGGAAGATCTAATCTGGTTTTAAATTTTAAGTTGGCTTGATTTCTCTTCTGAACTGCTGTTTTATAAGCAGAGAAGAGCTAACAACCTGTGCCAGATTCTTCTATCTCAGTGGCTTCTCTGATTCCAGAGCCCTCCTCAGCGCGATTGGAGCAGTGTGCCACCACCCAACCATCTGTGCTGGCCTCTTTTTTTTTTTTTTTCCTCCCCTGGGGACTGACCTTTCCTGTTGAAACTCCAGATTCTCTTCAGCTGGTAAGTAGTGCTTCCAGTCCTTGTGGTTTCTATCAGTCCAGTGCTATATTTGAAGCTGAATTTATCTAATTGGTTGTGAGGGAATAAGGACGCTCACAGAGCCTCGTGTATCTTCTCTGCCATCCTAGTTCTGATTTTTCAAAGAACATATTCAAAAGGTAAAAGTCAAAGCAGGTGATTAAAGATGAATACAGAATTAATATAAATTTATGTAAGAACAGAGTCATGGGACAAAAAAAAAAAGATGAACAGGTTGACTATTATCAGTTAAATAAAGATTTTTTAAGGGAAGGTAGACTGACCTTTCAAGTTCCATCTTCTCTCTAAAATTTTCTGTTCTCTACCCAGTATCTAATTTCTAACTCCAAAAATTTTCTTTGGTGACATTTATCTGTATGCAACTTACATGCAGCAGTAGAAGATAATCTCTTAGAGAGCAAAGAGTATTTTGTTTTAGTCTTTACATCTATACTGTCCCATTGAATGCAGTAGTCCCCCAAAATATTTAACAAAACTTTTGTTGGTATTGTTTCTATTGTGTGAAGAAGAAGAAAATTGTGGAATAAATAGGATTTTAAAGAATAAGTAGAAATTGTTTATTAAATAACTAGAAAAGTTATCAATGAAAAGATGATAGCATGTGAATAAAAGAGATTTACTTGTTTCAACATAAATTGCTCAATTACTATTTTGTCTCTATAATTGTTGTTTTCTTTTTCTGTTTTTTTGCTTATTTTGTTTTGCTCTGTCAAGAGGAAAGAATGTTTCAAAATGAGGAGAAAATAGAAATGTCTAACAAAAGATTGGAACTCAAATAAATGAGAAGATAGTGAGTAAGTCCCTATTTCTTTTTAACTGAGCTTAAGAGATAGATCCTATAATGCTAGAAGAACTCATGGTTATAATGGCAGAACCACTCTGAGTAATCTCTGAAAAAAAAAGTTTGGATAGATGATTTACCTTGCAAATGAAAATAAGAGAATGTTTTCTGGATCATAAACACTGGGAAAATAAAATCTGGAAACACTTTTAAAATACTTATTATGTGCTAGGGAGTATGGTAGTAACTGAGTATACAAAGACAAAAACAAGGATTTTCATTTTACTTAGAAAAAACAATACCTACATAGACAAGTTCATCTAGAATATATAAAATGTAAAGTAGTTTTGAGCCTAGACAACAGAAAAAAAGAATTAAAAAAATTAGTTATGATATATCTGTTAAGAAAACAGAATGGGGTTAGAAAAGAATATATCTTCTTCTCAATAGTATATAGCATCCAAAAGTTTTGGAAGGGGCACTCATAAGAAGTTGGGGAATCTGGAAAACTTTTTTCAGGAAGTGACACTTAAACTTAGCTTTGAAAAGGAGTAGGAATTCCAGGAGGAAGTGGTGATGAGATTGTGAAAATCTCATCTAGGAATAGAAAACCTTGTGGGCTGAAGTGAGAAGTGGAATATTGTGTATAGGGAGCAACAAAAAATCCAGTTTAGTCATTAGAACAAGTATTGAAGGACTGATGTGAAAACTTATGTGAAACTAATGTATAAAGGTAAGGTAGAGACAGATAATAAAGGATTTTTAATGCTAAAGAGGAGGATTTGAATTTTCTCCTAGAGGAAATAGGGAATCACTAAACGTTCTTGAGCAGATAATTGAGCAGCAGATTGTGGTCAGTCAAGTACTTTATTTGGCATTTGTGTATTGAAGAGAATTAGAGAAGGCAGAGACAGCATGATATAACTACACAGTATTAGCTATATAATTATTATGAAGTCACTATACTTCTCTGAGTCTGAGTTTTCTCATGTGTAACATGAGGAATGTATGATACTTTTACTACCTACTTCGCAAATGCATTGTCAAGAAATCATAGTTTTCAAAGATTAGTTTATATAAATATAAAATAATTGTTCTTTTTAAACATGGAACAATTATTAATTCTGTTAACTGATAGAATTCTGTTAGAATAGAATACTATTAAGAGGAGAGCTTCTGTTTACTTAAAAAAAAGATGATCATAAAGAACTATCCTGGCTTTATTAATTGCAAGTCATTTCATACAAATGTATTTCATCTTTTCAATAGCTTTATGTGCCAAAAAGTAGATCAATATAATTCCATCAAACTACATGGATTTCATTAAGAAATTTGACAAAATTACCTACTTTTTAAAATTTCATTCAAATTTTAATAATCTACAAAATATTAATCACTTAATAGAATAGCATTTTAGACAGGTAAATTTAATTGAAATCATCTTACTACATTGGCTAGAAGGAAAAGTAAAGTAGAAAACATAAATACAACCAGGTATTTATTTTCCTAAAAGAGGAAGCAGCCTCCACACTTAGACAGAATTGTCAGTATGTAAACCCTAAAGAATGTGTTTCTACTGGACAATGCCCTTTTTTTTGCTAGTACAATACTGACATTTTTGTCAATATGTTATTATTTTGTTTATTTTTGGATTTCAGAGATACTTCTAAAACTGTGAAATAAGAGGTTGGTAATCAAAAGAAATGGAATTTAAGAAAGTAGAATGTCTCGTTTCCTATTTAGGAGGTAACTCACCTCCATATTTTGTAAAGATAAGGTATTTTTTTCAATAACAGATTGGATTAGATGGCCTCTGATGCTCCTTCAGATTTTTGTGAGGAAGCTTTTTAAGAAAATGTTTTTTGTTTTTTTTTTTTTTTTTGTTTTGTTTTGTTTTTCTATAAGGGAACAAATAAGCCATTGCAGCTTATTGAAAGCTTATCCATGTCATCATCTTCACAGTGAGTTTGTTTAGTTCTATAAAGTGCAGGAGGCAATGAATTACTTGTTTTTTAAACAAATCTGAATGCCATCGTGAGGGATAAATTATACAAGCACAGAATGGAGAAGTCTTACAAATGCAACATATTGAGGTCAGAAAAGTAATTATGATACTAGGGTGCATTCATAATAATATAAAATACTGTGAGGCAATCTGCTTACTTACTATATTAAACTTCTCTACTTTTTTCTAGCAAGAACAAGATAAAGCTTTGTCTGGCTCTTAATTGAACAATTTGAATAAAAGATGCAATCTTGGGGGGTTTCTAAAGGAAAGGAATGAAAATATCTAAAGGTTTATAAAGCCTGTTAAAAAAAATAAGGCCTAAGAATGTTAAGGTATTACAAGGCCATATGAGTCAACAATATGATAGTTTAACCAACAAAGTTAATGAAAACTCAGTCTGTATGAATTATTCTATCAATGATGTGATAGATGATTGTTGTGCTGTACTCTGTCCTATTTAGACCATATGTTGTATTCCATTCTGGGTGTCCTATTTTATAAAATACATCAGGATTCTATCTAGTACTGAGCAGGGTAACCAAGATGGTGAAGGGTCTCAAGTTCTCAAGGTTATATCTTATATACATTAATTGTAGGAATTGAAAATGATTATCTGCAGAAGAGAACTAAAGCCTAGAGAGGACATAAGATGCCTTTAATAATTTCAGGAGCTGTCACAGAATGAATGAATTGGCCTTTTTCCTGAAGATAATCATATACATATGATGAAAGAAAAAAAAAGACAAATGAACTGTCTATAAAAGGTCTTTTTTGTTTAGATATGAGTATGTAATAGATGGACTCTGATTTTATTTTCTTTTTTTTCTTTTTTTAACATTTCTTTTTTTATTTTATTAATGTTATAATTATACATTTTGACAGTATATATGCATGAGTTATTTTTTTTATAACATTATCCCTTGTATTCATTTTTCCAGATTTTCCCCTCCCTCCCTCTATTCCCTCCCCTAGATGACAGGTAATCTCATACATTTTACATGCGTTACAGTATAACCTAGATATAATATATGTGTTTAAATCCAATTTTCTTGTTGCACGTTAAGTATTGGATTTTGAAGGTATAATAACCTGGGTAGATAGACAGTAGTGCTAACAATTTACATTCAATTCCTAGTGGTCCTTCTCTGGGTGTGGTTGTTTCTGTCCATCATTGATCAACTGGAAGTGAGTTGGATCTTCTTTATGTTGAACATATCCACTTCCATCAGAATACATCTTCAAACAGCATTGTTGTTGAAGTGTATAGTGATATTCTTGCTCTGCTCATTTCACTCAGCATCAGTTCATGTAAGTGTCTCCAAGCCTTTATGAATTCATCCTGCTGGTCATTTCTTACAGAGCAATTCATATACCATAATTTACCCAACCATTCTCCAATTGATGGACATCCATTCATCTTCCAGTTTCTAGCCACTACGAAAAAAGCTGCTACAAACATTTTGGCACATACAGGTCCCTTTCCCCTCTTTAGTATTTCTTTGGGATATAAGCCCAGTAGTAGCACTGCTGGATCAAAGGGTATGCACAATTTGATAACTTTTTGGGCATAGTTCCACATTGCTCTCCAAAATGGCTGGATTCTTTCACAACTCCACCAACAATGTATTAGTGATGGACTCTGATTTCCTTGTCAATTCATTAAGTCTATTACTGGGTGCAACGTTTTTACATGTGGAATGACTCAATAAAGTTGATGATGGATTTCAGATAGTCTCATAATCTCAGAGTTGGTAGGAACACCTATCATGTATTGGTTGGATACTATATGTACTAATTGAATCCTTTCTGTAATATTTTTGACAGATGTTCATCTAGTTAATATTTACACATACCATTTATGGAAAACTCACAACTGAATAAGACAGCTCATGAAATTGAGGTCCAATGAACTGAAATTGGTTGAATAAAAGAACCAGGATTAGAATCCAGGTCCCTTGAGTCCCAGATTCTATTAACTCTACCTAGAACATAAAAAGCACATGTAATGATTAAAGAAAGGTAGATTCTATGCCTCATTTATATTTTAATGCAACCCTTGCTCCAGTCCCAAAGTCATGCAAGTGATTTGTCAATAAACAGGCTTTGATTTTGGCAAAGACTTGGAGATAACCTCTTATCCCAATTTAAGTAGTGATTTATGTTAACTTATGGAAAAAGTTCTAGGTTTATTTATTTAGCTGATATTTAGTGTTTAGGGGCAGAATGTTTGGAAAGGGAGAATGTTTTGTGATTAATCAGTATTGTTTTATATTCCCAGAATCTCACAGTTGTAGGGAGCTTTGAAAGCCATGTAGAGTAAAATAGTTTGTATTTCAGTTGATACTTCAGGACTTCTGTCGAGTGGAATATGTTTGATGAGATCATTAAGAGGTACTCTGATTTTTCTCTCCCAACATGTAATGCATATTAAAAATAAATAAATTTACTTGGAAAAAAGAGCTACTTCATCTCTTAAATTTCCATTTCCTCACCTACAAATTGGGGATAATAAGTTTTTTGTATTACTTGCCTAATAGGATTATTGTGAAGAAAGGGCTTTGTAAAACTTAAACCATTACAGACATCTAGGTTTTTATTATGACTTTTTTGTCTTGAGGTTTGGCTACAAAGAAATTATCCAAACCAAAATCGATACTTGACATGGGGTTTTTCTTGACTCCTAAGCCAATGTTCTAACTATCTGTTTCAGGATTTCTAACAATCTATTATTCTACCTTGGATACCATGTAAATCGACTTCTTCATTTTACAATAAGTAAAATTCTGAGAGGTACAATAAAATGATTGAAATTTTCTTTATTTTATAGGAAAGGCTTAAACTTGACAGGGAGTAATTGAGGTATGGGGTGAAAAAATCACTGAACATGGATTTGGGAGACAGCTTCAAATTTATATCTCAGTTGTCAAATACTTGTTTTCTGAACTTTTTTTTTCTCATATGTAAAATAGGGATGAGGATACCCATAGTATGTACAAATACAGGTATAATTCTAAAACTGAACACATCACCTACAAAAGTGTTACATAAGTGTCAGATATAATTATTGTTCCATTTTAACAGTTCTAATAGTATAAAATTATTTTTAATTCCCCTCCCTCTATCAAGTGTACTCCAAGCTCAAGATACAGTTTTGACAGCACTGTCTCAAAACACAGTTCATGAGACTTCAACCCTTTCAGGTTCTTTTACTTTGTTTTTATCTTGTTGATTTTTTTGTTTGTTTGTTTTTGGTTATCTAAACGGATATAAACACAGTCAAAACAAAGGATATTTAATTAAATAGAATAGCAAAATAGTAGACAAGTAAAATATACTTATAAATACCAGGATGTACTTCCTTATAAATTTATTTAACTAATTATCTACTTTCCTGTCACAAGACCAAATCTTTCTTTTCTCTTTCTTCTTTGTACTGCAGATATGGGAACTACTCAGTTGCCAGTTATCTATGAATTTCCAAAATTATCCCTTTCTAAAATCAAAAGGTGGAAGATTGTTCAGTTATGAGTAACATTTCAGCATTTGAGTTAGGTAGTATTGGAGATGAAAATTTGATTTTACTGATCATGTAAGGACATTAAAGTCTTACTTAAGGGATTAAAGCCTTCTGATGATATTTCTATATGAATATGTTATATTAATCTAATGATATCTAAATGTAGATATGTGAAAAGATTTCTGGAAGGACAAATTTACTTCACATATTAACTCCCCTTTTCAGTCTGTTCATTCCTCTAGTATCAGGATGTATTGAATGAAGAAGCAATAATAATCATTCATTTTCTATTTTCAAAAATTATCACCCTCAGAAAAAAGTCCCTAATGACACACAACAGTTAGGTTTATAATGTTCAGTAATTGGCCCAATAAACAATGGTCTCTACTCTCAAAACCTTTGAAGATATTCAAGAGTGTGATGGAGCTTATTGTTACCTTTTTTATTCTATGACTGGAGAATACAAAACAATGGAGACAAGATATAGAGCATAGTATAGGAAGAATAGAAAGAAATTAAGGTTGATTAGATTTCAGAGTTGATTTGGTGAGAAGAAAAATATCTAATGATGTTAGTAAAATAGTTTGGTACTAGGTCTTGAAGTATATGGTTTTAAAAACTGAGCAGAAAAGATAATTCAGAAAAGTTTGTAAAGACTTAGATAACTGATGCAAAATGAAGTGAGCATAACCAGAATATTGTATGCTACAATAACAAGGTTATAAAATGATACACTATGAATGACTTATTTATTATTATTATTATGAACTTAATGATAGCTGGTGGTCCAAAACACAAATTTAAGTTAAATTTTAAATTTAACTTAAGTACTAACAAATGTAACTTAAATTTAAATGCTACTCAAAAGGGGGACAATTCTTTTGACACATAAATAAACTTCCTTAGAGGATAATGGAACATAAACAATAACCTCTTCTCAGCAATACAATAATCTAAAACAATTCCAAAGGAGTCATTATGAAAAATATATTCCAGAATTTCTAAAGAAAAAAATATTTGAATGCAGCTCAAGGTATAGTCTTTTCAATATTATTTATTAATTAAGTATATGTCTTTCTTTCAAAATAATTAATATAGAAATATGTTTTGCATGAGTGCATGTGTATAGCCTATATCAATTTGGTTAGCATATCAAGGAAGAGGCAAAGTAGAAAAAAGAAGGGAAAGAATTTAGAACTCAAAATTTATACATATACACACACACACATATGTATGTATGTATGTATACATATCCATCCACTTAGATAGCTCTTTGTGTTTATTAAAAATTGTTTTTATGTCTAATTTGTAAAAATATAATGGGAAAAATAAGTAGAAGAATTTAAATTTTATCCTTGAGACAATAGGAAACCTATTGAGTTAATAGAATAGTAGACTGATATGCTCAGATTTCTACTTAAGAAATAAATATCACTTTGTTAGAGCAATTTAGGATGTACTAGAGTTGGTAGAGATGTTGGGAAGTCCAATTAGAAGGCTATTACCCAAGGTAGAGTAGAGTTAATTAGCATCTAAAAATGAACAATTACTTTCCTTCTGCAGAGAAGAAATTAGGACTAAGAGATGATGTGAAGATTGAAATGGGAAGAATTGGTTTTGTTTCTTTGCAGTCAATGGATCTCTCTCTCTCTCTCCTTCTTTCTCTCTCTCTCTCTCTCTCTCTCTCTCTCACACACACACACACACACACACACACACAAACACACATACATACAGAAAAACATACAGAAAAAGGTGAGTTCTGTTAAATAAAATTATTAAGTGTATTAGAGATAAATTAAATCTTAGAAAAATACATTTGAATTTATGTTTCAGATAAACAATGGAAACAATGAAAAAGGACAAAAAACAGAATATTCATTTTTAAAAATTTACTCATTTTATTTTTTCATTTATGAAATAAAACAAACATTTCCATACCTTAACCGAAAAAAAAATGATTTCACATAAAATTGTAAATTTATTAGGTAAAACTTTTTGCCCTTTTCAAATATATATTAAAATTATGTAAATTTCTAATTGTTTAGTAGATGGGTACTATTACAAATATATGTATATGCATGTGTGTATACACCCACATATACATTTATTCAGACACACATATATATGTGCACACACATACATTATATATACACATATATACAAATATATATATTGTATGTGTATATATATGCATATATACACACACATATACATATATATATAGATATAAAATTCTATATATATGCTACTTTTCACTTCTTATCCTGGATGAATAGCATTTTCCTTCAAAAATCCTTTGCAGCTAATTCGAATTTTTATAATAGTCAATATAGCTTAATCACTCAAAATTGTTTTTAAAATAATATGATATTGCAGCATACAATATTCTCTCAGTTCTGCTCATTTCACTCATTATTTCATACAATTCTATCACTTTTTCCCCCTAAAATCAATTTGCTCATTTCTTATCTATTTCTTAGATATGTATTAGCCAGCATCTTATAATGGAAAGAGAACCAGCCTTAGAGTCAAAAGATCTTGGTTAATGGCTTGCCTTTAACACTTGTAATTCAGATCATCCAGTAACTCACAAAAGTACTTTAGATAACTCTTCAAATTGTTGTGTGAAACAAGTCTAAATGGGTAAAAAAATGAATGAATTCATTGGCATTTATTTATACTAATAATACCACAAGTATGGTTTAAAAAACAACTCAATATTTTTTTTTCAATACCATAATTATTGTGGTTACTTTCTTCAAAAAGGTGTGTGCTTTGATAGATATTCCTCCTCTGCTGTCTTTTAAAAATATATTTGCTTTTAAAATTCTTTTCTTTTAAAATTTAGTTGAAATTCTCTACCTCACACTGTTATGAGCCAGACTCTGTACTTAAAACAAGGATTCTTACAAGGTGTTAAGTCAGTGGAATTGATAATACAATGATTATCTAGTTTAGCATGGTGATTAATAGTTCTCTAGTTCAGTATATGTACTTAATACTTAATATAGTTCTACAAGATTCACACCTATTCTGATGTAATTATTATAGAGTATATAAGCTGGGACAAACTCAGCCAAAGACATTCATTCCATCTCCCACCTTTGTGGTGCCTGGAGGCTAGAGCACAAGCTCTCAGAGTCAGAGAAACATTCCATCTTTGCAGAGAAATATTCCATCTTTGGATAGTCTCCTAAGGGACTTGAATAGACTTGGGGAAGACAGAGGACTGGAAACTGGAGCATACGCTCCTGGACTCGGAGACACTTCAAAACAGAAACCGTCATGGTGGTCCTCCTGCTTCCCCCACAGAAACCACATTCGGAGGACCTCCAGAATTCTGGCCCATTGCATCCCACTCCTCCCCTATCCATTGAAAAAGTAAATGAAAGTTATATAAATTATGCATGTGAAATCATGCAAAACTTTTTTTTTTCATATTGTCACATTGCAAAAAGGCTAAAAGGCAAGAAAATTATATTTAATTTGTACTCAGAATTCATTAGTTGCCCTCAATTGATGAGTATCCCTAAGTTGTAAATCCTTTGCCACCATAAAACGAGCTGTTAGAAGCATTTTTTAACATAGGGATTTATCTCCTTTTTCTTCGATATATTTGTGAGACCAAGCTACTAGTGAAATTTCTAGATGAAAGTATGCACATGCTTTCCAGTCTTTTGTGTATGTTCCCAAATTGCTCTACCAAATGGACCAGTTCATAATATCACCAAAATGTTGGTGGTGTATTTTCCCTTATCCCCTCTAGCATTTGTCATTTCTAATAGATGTGTGGTAGTACCTCAGAGTTGTTTTAATTTTCATTTTTCTAATCAATAGTGATTCAGAGTTATTTTCCATATGAAAATCGATATCTTTGATTTCTTTTTAAAATTTTATGTTCATATCTTTGACCATAAATTGAGGAATGGCATGTATCATTATACTTTTGATTCATTCCCAAATATTTTAGAAATGATTCCTTTATATAAGAAAGTTGCTATAGTAAAAATAGATAAGTAGATATATAGGTAGATAATCACTTTATTGCTTAAGAAACCTTTTTTATAAAAATATAATATCCTTGATTATCTCTCTTACCTGGGTCTATTTTTGCTTTTGCTTCATCTAAGATCATGCTTATTACATTGATATTGTTATTTAAAATGAAGGAAAATAGATTTTGCCTTTTTAAATTTAATCTCATCTGTGTCTTTCGGTTTTAATTGTCTTTTGTACAGAACATATTCTTAAATTCTGATTAGTAATATATTTGGCTGTCTGCTTATACTTTGTGGATTAACTCATGGCATTCACATTCACAGTTATGCTTATTGTGTATTTTCCTTCATCCTGTTTTCTTCTGTTTATCTTTTTATTCTGTCCTTTGGCAAAACTGTATTTTGCTTTTAACTACTGCCTCCATTAATCCACCCTCTTTTTTTTTATTATTATTTCCTTTCCCACATATCTATTATCCCTATCCCCTCCTGTCTCTTGAGTAAGATACAATTATATACCCAACCGAATATATGTATATATGCATGAATACATGTATGTGTGTATACATATATATATATGTATACACACATACATGTGTTTTCTTCTTATTTAAACCAGTTCCAATAAAAATAAAATGGAAGCATTGCTCATCATTTCTCCTCCCATTCCCCCTCCAATACAAAAACTTTTCCTTGTGTACCTCTTTTATAGAGAAAATGTTTTCCATTTTAGCTTTTCCTTTCTCCTGGTGAATTCCTCTTTCTCAACCCTTTATTTTTTGGGGGGAGGGTGTTATCCCAATGTGGTCAATTAACATTCATGACCCATCTCTATGTAAAATCCTTCTTACTGCCTTAATAATAATAAAATTCCTAGAATTTATATTTCATCTTTTCATATAAGCATATAAGCAATTTAGCTTTATTAAGTTCCTTTTTTAATGTTTGTTATCTCTTCTCATTTCATTTTAGATAAGTTGTTTTTAATGATAAATTTCTAATTTTCTTTTACATTTTCATTCTTTTAATTTAGCTTTACTGATTTTTGATGTCTAATGGTGTCTTTAACTTCCAATTGCTAAATTCTAATTTTTAAGGAGTTATTTTTTTCACTAAATATTTGCATATGCCTTTTCTGCCTTTAAGGAGATATTTTCTTCAATGATTTTTGTGCCTCTCTCTTCATTTGTACAATTCTGTTTTTAACATGCTTTCCTTAGTATTTGTGTAACTCTTTGATTAAGCTGTTAATTCTCTTTTCAAAATTTTCTCATAGGATTCTCATTTATTTTCTGATTTTCCCTTTTCTAATCTTATATCTTTTAGGGATTCTTTTTGGTCTTGGTCCAATTGAATTTTTCTTTGAGGCTTTGATTATAGTTATTTTAACATTGTTTTCCTCTCCTGATTTTATGGCTTAGTCTTTCCTGCCATGATAATAGTTTTTAATCATCATATTATTATTTTGCCCTTGTTTTTTCATTCATTTTCCCAGTTTATTTCTTGATTTTAAATTTTATGTTAAAGTTGTGTTCTGCTCACCTGGTTGAGGAAGCACTGTTCCAAGCTTTGGGGTTTTTTTGTGCTGCTGTTTTCAAAAAAAAAAAAAAAAAAAAAAAAAAAACAATTCTGGGGACCTATAAATTGTTGGTGGTTCCAAGTTGGTGTGATTCTGGGAGGAGAATGGTCATTGTACTTCTTGTCTGCTCTTTGGATTTTATCCAGAAAGCACCCCTGATCCCTCTGCAGTCATAAGAGCTAGCATTCCTCTTCACTCTGGCACTGTGAGCTAGCTCCTTGGGCCACAGTGATGGTTTTTGTGATGGAATTATAATAATCTTTCTAATGAAGCTAGATACAAACTGTAAAGGAATCCTCTACTAGATTAGGAACCCACATAACAGAACTCGTAGGATGAGTTTATGAGTAGATTGCAGAGTAGAATGACCAGGCTGATCCCACAATTTAGAGGAAAATATAATTGTATAAATGAAATATGGCGTAGTAAAAAAAAAAAAAAAAAAAAGCTGATGGACTACCACTAAAAGATATCAATGTGTATGGAAACATTAGAATTAGCCTCATTTTGTGTAAGAATATTGCAAAAGAAAAATGAGGAATAAGACTAATAACAATTTGCCTAGTCCCCACATTTTACAGAATAATATCACTTGTTTTACTTATTCAGAAACAATTTTGCATTGAATTTTATTAACATAATCAAAATATTTTTCTTATTTATTTTATTCTAGTTAGATTTCTGTTACTAGTATTACTCTTAAATGAGTGATTAATAGATCCATTAATTTTTGGTTGTGTATCTTAAATCCACCAGTAGACAGGGCAGCTTTTTTCTTCTTTTTTCTAAAGAGTATGTAAATGTAGCATTTGTTCTATGAGTTTCAGTACAAGGGTGGCAATCTATAAGACCTTCATTATACTGTCTCCTCCTTGATTAGTCTTTCTTGCCATTATAGTAGCTTTTTATTGTAACATTATTCTTTGTTCTTGTTTTTGTTTAACTATATACTCAGCTTCAAAGACTACCTTCAACCTACCCTCCTTCTCTCAACTCTTGTCAATACTTGTAATGACTCAGAAAGTTAGAAATTATAACTAACTTCAAACACCATTGTCCTCCATGCTGTCATTACCCATCCCCATGTCCAACTCAGTTTTAGAGATTCAAAAAAAAGAAGCACAGAATGAAGTGATTTCACAAGTTCATTTAGCTATTAAGTGACTTAACCCAGCAATTAACCAACTCAGGTCTGTAAATGTGGAATTCTTTCCACTTCATCATTTTCATGAATAAGCAGATAACGGGTTTCTTATCATATTATATATGATAATCTATCTCTCACACAATGCTATATTTCCTTGAAGGCACAGACCAAGTCATATATTTGCAACAATATTTAGCACAGTGTTGACACAGAGGAGATATGCAATAAAAATGTTAATTAATTTTAAATCAAGTACTAAATGTTTAGGTATATACCTCTTGTGGATTTTTTGGTTGCTCATTTTCCCAGACTATTTCTTGACTTTGAGCTTTGTGTTATGAAATCAGCTGTTTACCTGGCAATGAGAATGTATTGTCCCAAATTTCAGTTTATGTGTGTGTGTGTGTGTGTGTGTGTGTGTGTGTGTGTGTGTGTGTGTGCACATGCTGCTATTTTCAGAGCTACTAGGGGTCTGCAAGTTTTCACTTTCCTGGCCGAGGTATGGTCATTAGTTTCTTGATCTTTTCTTTAGTCTTTACTCAGAAAGTGTCCCTGGTTTCTTGTAGTTTCAAGCTGTCCTTTGCCTATGAAGATCCAGGGCCCTTCATTCCTTTGCATTTACTACAAGTGCTCCTCTCTATTAGAAAATGTGACCTAGAGCATGGACAATGAAGTTGCAAATCAACACTAGCTTCATCCACTGCTAGCAGTTTCCCCTGTAATCTCTTCCTGACTAATCATTTTCCCCTATAGTTGCTCTGGAATGAGAGGTCCCCAACCTGCTACTGTTGCCACTAAGGTCACTTCCAAAGCTTATTGCTTCTGCTGCCGCCATACTCTGGACGGTGCTCTAAAGGTGGTGTTCCAAATATCTCCTGCTAATCTACACAATTGTATTAGGATGAGAAAATGTCTCACTCTCACCTTTTGCTGGGCTTTGCTGCTCCAAAGTTTATTGGAATAATTAAAGTAAGATGGAGGGATTGTTGGAAGAGTTTAACTGCATTGCTGTCTGCACTCTGCCATCTGGGCTTTTCCTTCATCTGCTTCCATTATTGGAAGAAAAAAAAATAACATCACTTGGTGAGCAAACTTCTATTGATGAGGATACCTGAGCTTACTGGAGTCCATTTTGTTTGAAGCTGCTCATGCTAAGTGCAAACCTCCTGACCAGGCACTTAGTTAGAATTATTCTATTGAATGTAAAAATGTCTTAAGCTATATAGAAGCTAGGGAACCCTGAGAACACAATAAAATACATAGTAGCCTTACATGAAATCCTAAAGCATATGGCCAAAGATTAGTAAGAAAAAGAGAGGGATAGATTTCTAAAATGGTTTCAGGAAAAAAAAAAACTGCTTTAAGTAAATGTCTTCTAGTGGAATAAATTGAAAAAAATATTAATAACTAAAGCCAAGTACTACAATCATCCCATCCCCACTCAATTCAGATTTAAGGCACGGGAAATATTCTGAACAAAAATTGACCCAAGATGGCTATGTGCTCCCCCCCCCAATTTTTTTTTAATAAATTAGTCAGCTTTTTGAAGATCCTTTTCCTATCTATGATGCATGTGTGGTTGATGGAGTAAGACAAGCATAATTTGAATCAGGAAAAATAACACTTGCATTTAAGGTTTTTCAAGTGATGTATTCCACTCAGCATGTCCCTCCTATTGGCATGGGATAGTTTACTGTGCCCAGTGAGCCAAGATGGGTTGGCTGAGATAGAACCTGGAAGTGCCAGGCTCACACTGATCCAAAAACAACAACTATCAAGTCAATAGCCTCTTGGTTACTGGCAGCAACTGCATAGACACAGCACCACCTGAGAATTTTGTGTTTGGTTTATTAACATAATAAAAAGAAGAGAAAGAGAAAGATACTTTGAATAAAATTTAAAACAGTTATTCAAATATTGGCTATAGATTTGTCCAAATAACTGATTAAAGTGTGTCTGCATTAACTTTAAAACAAACAAAGTTTTTTGTTTCACATTGCAGATTGCTTGGGCAATTCTCTCAGGCCTATTTGTTTTTAACTTCTTAGTAACTATTGATTATGCAGGATAACAAATTGTTTTAAAATATAATAGAATACTGTTGAGAAATTTTGATCATTGCTCTTCTAAGCCAAGACAAATATTTATCTGAAATGTGTATAGTCAGTCTAAGGTCTATAGAAACTAAACTATTTCCAATTGCTCTCATAACTTCAATTACAAACTTTATGAGAATGATTTTTAGCATACTTTTATAGGTAATCTAAATCACATTCCTGAATAGTAACTTCAACTCTTCACTGCCTACTGAGTATTTTCACTGGCTTATTCCATCTTTGCCTCTCATACAACATATATGAAAAAGAAGGAAGGAATGAAAAAAAGGAAAGAAGGAAGGGGAGATCAGGAAAGGAGTGGAGAAGAAAGGAAAGAAGAGAAGTGGAGGGGAAAGCAAATGACAAGAGAAGAGAGGAGAGAGCATCTATTGTTTTATATGCCAGATTTCATCTAATCCAAAAAAAAATCATTTTATAGTTTAGGACAGTGAGGCCAGGAATGTTAAACGATTTTTCATGTTTGCATAGGGAAAAATCATAGGTGTTGCTTAAATAGTGTTAAGGTTTGGAGGCTTTAATTTTTTTCCCTACCTTTTCTTTTCTATTATATCAAGAACAAAAAAACAAACAAACAAACAAACAAACAAAAAAAAAAAAGCCATGCTCTCTGTGTCAGGAAGTTCTTGGGCGGGGGGGGGGGGGGGGGGGGGGGGAGAAGAATGTAGATTTCCTTCTATGGCAGATTGTTACAGGGAAAAAGAATAGTACTTCTAGAAGAATAATTCTTGGATTCAAATCCAACTCTGCAATATTCTATTGTGTGTTGTTAGGCAAGTCACTGAAGTATTTTACCTCAATTTCTTCAATTTCAAAATGAAGGTATTATAGAATGATCTTTTTAAGGTTCCTTCTAGTTCAAAATCTATAAAATTATGAATAGTAACAGGGAGAATTAAATCTAGGAGGTGAAGAAATTGTGCAAAATGTTTAAAAAAAACTTTTAGGTAACTTGGTTGAGAAGTAGGGAGAAAAACAGAGAAGGAATATATTTGTTACTTGGGAATGACAGGGCCATATTGAAGTATGATAGAGCAGGATTGGCCAGCTCCTCTTACTGTTTCTTTTATCATTATCGAGCAAAATGGTTTTCAACTTAAAGAAGAAAGGATAAATGAAAATAAAAAGCCATGATAAAGAAAATGATAGAAAGCTTAAAAACACCTAATCAGTAAGCCACAAACTTTGTCAAACATAGTCTTTAATCCTGGAAATATGAAGACAAGCATGAAAAAAGTTTCTCTTTCCAGGAGTTCACACTATATCATAGAAAGACAATATGTGAATATATATCAATTTAATTTTTTGTGCAAGGGTTGATAAGTTATCACAAGTATTTACAAATCCATAAATGTAGCATATAATGTTTTAGGGAGAATGCACTAGTGTCTGGGTAAATTAGAAAAGGCATTACATAGGAGGGAAAGTTTCCCTGTTATGGGCCAGAACTTGAAATACTAATACTTATACTAATAAGATACTAAGACTTATGTACTTAGTTCATAGTTTTAAAGGAGTCTACACCTTTAAAGGAGTTCACACCTTTAGAGAGCATATATAAGTAGGAGATTCACAAGTCAGGTATAACTATAAGAAAGAAGCTCTCAGGGCCAGATCCACAAGCCCACTAGAGAAAAAGCCTACTCTTGCACTTCCAGGAGACTCACAAGTCAGAAGCCCACAATCCCACTCTCAGAGGCAGAGAAGATTCATTCCAACTTCCACCTTTGTGCTGGATGAAGATATTCGGAGAGAGCTCTTGGAACCAAGGAGACAGAGAGGCCTCTAAGAAAGCTAACAGGGCCCAGGAAAAGAGACAAGACTTTGAAGGAGAAAATAAAGGATCTGGACTTTAACTCCTGGCTGCATTTGGGATTATTGAACTGAACTGAAACTAAGGCTGCCCCCAGAAGTCCTCCAAGAAATCTGCTCCTAGAGAGCATTATACTTTAGAGAAGAGAACACATTTCCCTGTGAGGGAAACTAATAATTCAAAAAGGTGGTTGTGAGGTTTGATTGCTTCCCAGATTTATAAGATAGTCTTTGCAAGACTAGAGATAGGGGTAGGAATATCACATAAGAGGATAAACAAGGCTAGTTTGATTTAAAAAATAATAATAATAAGTGAAAGGTATATTAAAGACATGTGGTTAAAAAAACCAAGAAGTTTAAATTATGAATAGGAGTTTGTTTCCCATACTACTGGCAATAACACAAAAGTAAGCTAAAATATAGCTATATGGATTTGATTGGTCTAACCCAAAGAGTATTAACTAGCAGATTACTGTTACCCAGAAGGAAAGTTACTTATACAGGCATCTTTGACTGGTGATTTAATTATTTTTTACACAATGACTTGGATAAAGAGAAAAGATATGATATTTACATATAGCATTTATTTATATTTCACCTATTTGCTCATTTGATATTCATTAAGTTTCATTCTTAAATGGTCACAGGACTTATGTCTATTAAAACACTTTTCTGCCCACTGTTTCTGATTGTTTACAAAGTGATGTTTTTCCATTATCTCCTTCCGTAGATTTAACAAATGAGTTTCTATTTTAAAAGTATGCTACTCTCTTGGCTATAACAACTCTACTTTTGTCAAAGACTATATACTGGTTGCCAACATTGCTAGATTCCAATGGAGTCTTCAAGACAAAAATTAACTTACATGATTAAATTTCCTTAAAAAAACAGTGATAGTCTATGCTGATGTCTTTTTTTAAAAAATCCATAATCAGCTTGTTTAATTGGTTTGAATTACCTTGGTTGCATATCCTATCTTGTTTCTATTCTTCCTAATACTCTAGCATTGATTTTGATTTTTGCCCTAAAAAGTCTGCAGTATGACTATGCACATATAGTAGATACAGAAATGACTTCTGCATCAGAAAATACTCATATTTTGCCCATTAAATATTCAATTCATATTTTATGATTTTATTTTTGTTTGCCATCATCACTGACTTCCAAATATCTTTGAAGAAAATAACCATTATATAAAACAAAATCAAGGCTTTTACATATTCCCCAAGGATTTGTCTCTCATTTCTTACTTTTAAACCATATTTTTTGCTTTAAAAATGTTTTTTTTTTTAATATTGCAGCACCAATGCACACATATCCACACACGTGCATAGATATGGGTGTGTACATATATCTATACAGACACAAATGAATATACTACACCTACTTACTGAACCTTCCTTTGTAACAAAGAAAGCTAGTTTAATAAAACTGACCACCAGAGCAACCACATCTCGTAATATATTAATGATTTTTTACTTATAGACTCATATTTCTTTACTGAAAGGAGAAATAAATGTCTTACTTTCTATTCTTTGGAACCAAGTTTTGATTAATTTTCTTTTTACTTCTGAGTTGCTTTATAGTACCAATATTTTCATTAAGAACAGATAGGGGACTACCTGGACAGTAACATCAGACATTCTAAGGAAAGCTCACTCTCACTCTAGTCTTGATTTATTTATTTTTTCAATATAGTATTTGGTGCTTTTCATTAAATCCTATCTTATACCACTATATGTTAAAATCTAATTGCTGAATTTTAGTTTGTTCTTAACTGAAATTATATAACTTGATATTCATGATGAAAGTTGTTGGCACACAAACTGAAATCATAGTTGTCTTTGCCCTAATATGTACTATGAGTCCTACAATATGTGATGTCCAAGCATTCATTGAAATAATTGTGTTTACCCCCTCTTGTGAACCTATGATTTTAAAAGGCTTCTAAATAAATCCTTTGATTGCAAACCTTCGATTGATTTTCTTTTTTCTTCTAAGTTTATTTATTGTGCCAACATTTACATTCAAAGAAGAAAGATAGGAGATTACTAGAACACTATATAATATACAATTTAAGAAAAGTTCATTATTCATTTTTTAAAATTTTTCTTTGTTACAATGGAAAATTTGATCTTTCTGGTATCAGAAGATTTGAAAGGACTATGATGTCAATGCAAAAACTAAAATGCTTTCCATTTTATTGAGAAGCATAAAACAGATGTTTTCAGCCAAGTTATTTGCAATTGTCATAGAATATGTTCTTCACAGAGATCAAATGTAAGAAGGATTCTTTACATTCAATACTTTTATGTAGGTTCTCCTATATTAGGATAACATTATGCTGATTATATCATGATAAAATACTTAATACATGCTGACTATTGTTACAAGAGTTCTATTTTGGCCTAGTCAGATAGTATCTAAACATTTTGAGTTTTGTATGTATTCTATATGTAATATATATTCAAGACATTGATAATCTAAAATATGTCCAGACAATTATGATGAAGATGTCATAAAAACTGTTCTAAATCATATCAGACCAGGACTGGTTAAAAATATGGAGCACATTTCAGAAAATATTTAATATTATCACTATCTTCCTCAATTTGAAAGACTGTTGTGTCTAATATATTCATTTTTTCCCTTCTCTTTGTTTCCAGCAGGAATTTAAAGCAGTATAATGGGAGCTACAAAGAGCCAGAGTTTAGATCAGAATATGGAAGAAAATTTTATGCAGAGGAAGGAACACTGACTTTAGAGATGAGACCTATATTTGTATCCGTTTTTTTTTTTTTTTTTTTTTTTTTTTTTTTTTTTTTTTTTTTTTAACATTTTTTTTTATTATATATATATATATTTTATAATATTATCCCTTGTATTCATTTTTCCAAATTACCCCCCTTCCCTCTATTCCCTCCCCCCGACGACAGGCAATACCATACATTTTACATGTGTTACAATATAGTCTAAGTACTATACATGTGTGTGAGTATCATTTTCTTGTTGCACAATAAACATTAGAATCCGAAGGTACATGCAACCTGGGCAGACAGATATTAGTGCTAACAATTTTCATTCCCCTCCCAGTGTTTCTTCTCTGGGTGCAGCTACCTCTGTCCATCATTGATCAACTGGAAGTGAGTTGGATCTTCTTTATGTTGAAGATTTCCACTTCCATCAGAATACATCCTCATACAGTATTGTTGTTGAAGTATACAGTGATCTTCTGGTTCTGCTCATTTCACTCAGCATCAGTTGATTTAAGTCTCTCCAACCCTCTCTGTATTCCTCCTGCTGGTCATTTCTTACCGAGCAATAATATTCCATAACTTTCATATACCACAATTTACCCAACCATTCTCCAACTGATGGACATCCATTCATCTTCCAGTTTCTAGCTACAACAAAAAGAGCTGCCACAAACATTTTGGCACATATATGTCTCTTTCCGCTCTTTAGTATTTCTTTGGGATATAATCCCAGTAGTAGCGCTGCTGGGTCAAAGGGTATGCACAGTTTGATAACTTTTTGGGCATAATTCCAGATTGCTCTCCAGAATGGCTGGATTCTTTCACAACTCCACCAGCAATGTATTAGTGTCCCAATTTCCCCACATCCCCTCCAACATTTGTCATTATTTGTTCCTGTCATCTTAGCCAATCTGACAGGTGTGTAGTGGTATCTCAGAGTGGTCTTAATTTGCATTTCTCTTATCAGTAGTGATTTGGAACACTCTTTCATGTGAGTGGATATAGTTTCAATTTCTTCCTCTGAGAATTGTCTGTTCATATCCTTTGACCATTTATCAATTGGAGAATGGTTCGGTTTCTTATAAATTATGGTCAGTTCTCTATATATTTTGGAAATGAGACCTTTGTCAGAACCTTTGTTTTTAAAAATATTTTCCCAATTTGTTACTTCCCTTCTAATCTTGTTTGCATTAGTATTATTTGTACAGAAACTTTTTAGTTTGATGTAATCAAAATCTTCTATTTTGTGATCAATAATGATCTCTAGTTCTCCTCTGGTCATAAATTCCTTCCTCCTCCACAAGTCTGAGAGGTAGATTATCCTCTGTTCCTCTAATCTATTTATTATCTCCCTCTTTATGCCTAAATCATGGACCCATTTTGATCTTATCTTGGTATATGGTGTTAAGTGTGGATCCATATCTAATTTCTGCCATACTAATTTCCAGTTTTCCCAACAGTTTTTTCCGAATAATGAATTTTTATCCCTAATGTTGGAATCTTTGGGTTTGTCAAAGATTAGATTGCTATAGATGTACCCTTTTTTGTCCTTTGTATCTAATCTGTTCCACTGATCTACCGGTCTATTTCGTAGCCAATACCAAATGGTTTTGGTGACTGCTGCTATATAATATAGCTTTAGATCAGGTACACTTAGACCACCTTCCTCTGAGTTTTTTTTCATTAGTTCCCTTGCAATTCTTGACCTTTTATTCTTCCATATGAATTTTGTTGTTATTTTTTCTAGGTCATTAAAATAGTTTCTTGGGAGTCTGATTGGTATAGCACTAAATAAATAGATTAGTTTGGGGAGTATTGTCATCTTTATTATATTCGCTCGGCCTATCCAAGAGCACTGAATGTCTTTCCAATTATTTAAATCTGATTTTATTTTTGTGGCAAGTGTTTTGTAATTTTTCTCATATAATTCCTGACTTTTCTTTGGTAGATGGATTCCCAAATATTTTATACTCTCAACATTTGTTTGGAATGGAATTTCTCTTTGTATCTCTTGCTGTTGCATTTTGTTAGTGATATATAAAAATGCCGAGGATTTATGTGGATTTATTTTGTATCCTGCCACTTTGCTGAAATTTTGAATTATTTCTAGTAGCTTTTTAGCAGAGTCTTTGGGGTTCTCTAAGTATACCATCATGTCATCTGCAAAAAGTGATAGTTTAATTTCCTCATTTCCTACTCTAATTCCTTGAATCTCTTTCTCGGCTCTTATTGCCGAGGCTAGCGTTTCTAGTACTATATTGAATAGTAATGGTGATAGTGGGCAACCTTGTTTCACTCCTGATCTTACTGGGAAAGGTTGCAGTTTATTTCTATTGCATATTATGCTTACTGACGGTCTTAAATATATACTCCTGATTATTCTAAGGAATAATCCATTTATTCCTATACTCTCAAGAGTTTTTAGTAGGAATGGATGTTGGATTTTGTCAAATGCTTTTTCTGCATCTATTGAGATGATCATATGGTTCTTATTAATTTGATTATTAATATGGTCAATTATATTAATAGTTTTCCTAATATTAAACCAGCCCTGCATTCCTGGAATAAATCCTACTTGATCATAGTGTATTATCTTGGAGATGATTTTCTGAAGTCTTTTTGCTAATATCTTATTTAAGATTTTAGCATCAATATTCATTAAGGAGATTGGTCTATAGTTTTCTTTCTCAGTTTTCGATCTACCAGGTTTAGGTATCAGTACCATGTCTGTGTCATAAAAGGAATTTGGTAGGACTCCTTCATCCCCTATTTTTTCAAATAATTTATATAACATTGGGGCTAATTGTTCTTTAAATGTTTGGTAGAATTCACATGTGAATCCATCTGGCCCTGGGGATTTTTTCCTGGGGAGTTGATTAATAGCTTGTTCTATTTCTTTTTCTGAAATGGGACTATTTAAGCAATTTATCTCCTCCTCTGTTAATCTAGGGAGCCTATATTTTTGGAGGAAGTCATCCATTTCACTTAAGTTATCAAATTTATTGGCATAAAGTTGGGCAAAGTAACTCCTTATTATTTCTCTAATTTCCTCTTCATTGGTGGAAAGATCCCCCTTTTCATTTGTAAGACTATCAATTTGATTTTCCTCTTTCTTTTTTTTGATCAAATTTACCAAAGGTTTATCTATTTTATTGGCTTTTTCATAAAACCAACTCTTGGTTTTATTTATTAATTCAATAGTTTTTTTACTTTCAATTTTATTGATTTCTCCTTTTAATTTTTGTATTTCGAGTTTAGTTTTTGGTTGGGGGTTTATAATTTGGTCTTTTTCTAGCCTTTTAAGTTGTAAGCCCAATTCATTAATCTTCTCTTTCTCAATTTTCTTCAAATAAGCCTCTAAAGATATAAAATTTCCCCTTATTACCGCTTTAGCTGCATCCCAAAGATTTTGATATGATGTCTCATCATTATCATTATCTTGGGTCAAATTGTTAATTGTTTCTATAATTTGCTCTTTCACCCAGTCATTCTTTAAGATGAGATTATTCAGTTTCCAATTACTTTTTGGTCTATTTACCCCTAACTTTTTACTGAATGTAGCTTTTATTGCATTGTGATCTGAGAAGAAGGCATTTATTATTTCTGCCTTCCTACATTTAATTTTGAGATCTTTATGTCCTAGTATATGGTCAATTTTTGTATAGGATCCATGAACTGCTGAGAAGAAAGTATATTCCTTCCTATTGCCATTCAGTTTTCTCCAAAGGTCTATCATACCTAGTTTTTCTAATGTTCTATTTACTTTTTTAATTTCTTTCTTGTTTGTTTTGTGGTTTGATTTGTCTAAATCTGAGAGTGCAAGGTTGAGATCTCCCACTATTATAGTTTTACTGTCTATTACCTCTTGCAGTTCTCTTAACTTTTCCTTTAGAAAGTTAGATGCTATACCACTTGGTGCATATATGTTTAGTATTGATATGGCTTCATTATTTATGCTACCTTTCAGCAGGATATAGTTTCCTTCCTTATCTTTTTTAACGAGATCTACTTCTGCTTTTGCTTGATCTGAGATAAGGATAGCTACCCCTGCTTTTTTGGCTTTACCTGAAGCATAATAGGCTCTGTTCCAACCTTTTACCTTTACTCTGTATGTATCTCCCTGCTTTAAGTGTGTTTCCTGTAGACAACATATTGTAGGGTTCTGCTTTTTGATCCAATCTGCTATCCGTCTCCGTTTGATGGGATCGTTCATCCCATTTACATTTACAGTTAAAATTACTAATTCTGTATTTCCTGCCATCGTATTATCCCCAGATTATACTTTTTTTCCCTTGACCCCCCTGATCCCCCTCCCCGATATTTAATTTACAGACCCCCCTTGTGACGCGCAACCCTCCCTCTTTTTTTTTTTTTTTTTTTTTTTAGGATCCCTCCCCCCTCCCTCCAAGTCCCTTCACTTATTCTCCTTTTCCTTTTCCCTTTTCCTCTCCCCCCTTTTAATGAGGTGAGAGAAAATTCTCTGAAAAACAAATATGTTAATTATTTACTCTTTGAGCCTCTTCTGATGAGAGTAAGATTCACACAATGATTCTCCCCCTCACTAAGTTCCCTCAGATATGGTGTATTTTCTATGTCTCTTCCTGGGATGTAGTTTCCCTCTTTTTATCACTCCTTCCCCTTTTTCTGAACCGACCTCCTTCCCTTTACTACACCCCCCTTTTTTTTCTTTTATATCAGTAAAATCAAATTATCCTTGAGTATTTTTTATATACCCACAACAGTGTTACAGTTCTCAAGGGTTCTGTGTACCTTTTTCTGTTTCTCTTCAGTCTTGTGGATGTAGATCAAATTTTTTGTTTAAGTCTGGTTTTTTTCTTAGAAACATATAGAATTCCTCTGTTTCATTGAATGACCATCTTCTTCCATGGAAAAAGATGCTAAACTTAGCTGGGTAGTTCATTCTTGGTTGCAGTCCTTGATCTTTTGCCTTACGGAATATCAGGTTCCAGGCCCTTCTATCTTTTAATGTGGAGGCAGCCAGATCTTGGGTGACCCTTATTGTGGCACCTTGGTATTTAAATTGTTTTTTTCTAGCTGCTTGCAGGATTTTCTCCTTTGTGTGGTAATTCTGCAGCTTAGCCACAATATTCCGTGGTGTTCTTTTTTTAGGGTCTATTTCAGAAGGAGTTCGATGAATTCTTTCCACATCTACTTTCCCTTCTGTTTCTATTATCTCTGGACAGTTCTCTTTGATAATTTCCTGTAAAATAGAATCTAGGCTCTTTTTTTGGTCATAGTTTTCTGGAAGTCCAATAATCCGCAGATTATCTCTCCTAGATCTATTTTCCAGGTCTATAGATTTTCCCAGTAAGTATTTGACGTTGTTCTCCAGCTTCTCATTTTTTTTGTTTTGTTTGACTGATTCTTGGGTTCTCTGTGAATCATTCATTTCTATTTGTTCCATCCTGACTTTTAAGGAGTTATTTTCTTCTTTCACAGTTTTTAGTTTTTTTTGTAAATGCCCAATTTCGTTTTTAAATGAATTATTTTGCTCTATTGAATTTTTTTCCATTTCCCTAATTTTTTTTTTTTGAGAATTATTTTCTTTTTCCAATTCAGAAATTCTATTTTCTTGAGACTTTTTTATCTTTTCCAATTCAGAAATCCTACTTTCCTGTGTTTTTTTAACCTTTTCTAATTCACTAATTTTGTTTCCCTGCATCTCCTGTGAATTCTTTATTTTTTCCAACTCCAATTTCATAGCTTCCCTTTCCTTTCCCCATTTTTCTTCGGTCTCCCTCAATTTTTTAAGAGCTTCTTCTAGGAGAGAGTTATGTGATGGGGGGCAGGAATCGTTCCCCTTTAGGTTGTTATCTTCTGAATCTTTGCTGTTAACTTCCTCGGGGTTGGATACCCGCTCTTTCTCTGTATAGAAGGAATCTATAGTTTTTCTAGCTTTTTTGCTCATACTTAAAAAAAATCTTTTGGGGTCTGTCCCTGGGGTAGGAAATTATTTACTTCTTTACCAGCTTCCTCCCAGACTGGATGGATGCAGCGGCCCCTGCGCCTGAGCTAAGATAGAGCTCTGGGAGAGAGTTCCCCACCCCCTCCCTGGAAGTGCCTCAGAGGTGATTAGCACTACTGTGCTTCGAGGGCGTAGAATAGTGAAGACTGCAGGAAGCCCAGGCTATGTGTCCGGGTGGGGAGTGGATGTTTGCAGCAGGTGACGTAAGAAGCCCCTGTGCTCAAACTGGAAGTGTCTGCCAGAAACCGCGGTCCCTAGTTCAAAGGTTCCGCTTCTCTGGGACTTCCTGGAGCTGAGTTCCACTCCCTCCAGCTATGCTAGGCAGTGTGTGTTGCCTTGGGCCGTATCCACCCACTTGTCAGTCTCTTAACTATTCTCAGGAGGGAGCTGAGGCCACACCCCCTGGCGCCGAGTCTGCCGAGTCACCCCCCAGGATCGGGGAAAATCTAATCTGAGTTTTAAAATATTTTGGCTTTCTCTTCTGAACTGCTAAATAATTAGCAGAGAAGAGCTAACAGCCTGTGCCAGATTCCTTTACCTCAGTGGCTTCTCTGATCCCAGAGCCCTTCCCAGCGCAATGGGCGCAGTGTGCCCCTACCCCACCGTCTGTGCTGGTCTTTCTTATTCCTCCCCTGAGAACTGACCTTTCCTGTTGAAACTCCAGATTCTCTTCAGCTGGTAAGTCGTGCTTCCAGTCCTTGTGGTATCTATCAGTCCTGAACTAATTTTGAGACTTAATTTATCTAGTTGGTTGTGAGGGAGTGAGGACGTTCACTGAGTCGTGTGTTTCTTCTCCGCCATCTTGGCTCCGCCCCCTGTATCCGTTTTCTGATATTTGCTGCTATTTGGCATTAGGCAAGTCATTTAGTCTGTCACTATTATAATTCAACTTATGTAAAATGAGACACATTCTATCCAAGTAAGAAAAGGATTTATCAATGGCACACTGAACCTATTCTTAATGCAGTCAGTGACACTTCATTTTTAGTCAAAAACCTCAAGATAATGACTTAGTTATTTTTATAATGCTAGAAGAAAGAACAAAGCAGAGTCATGGGATTGAAGACAAGATAACTGGTTACAGATTCAGCAAGGGGAACAATATGATTGGTTGGAAGTCTTGAAATGAGACAACAGATTCTTCTGTCTTTTCTATGACCAAGAAATGTTTATTGTTTGAGTCTACATTCAAGATTAAAGGAGAGTGGGCCAGACTTTTTGGACATCAAACCAGAACTATCCTTGATTATCCTTGAAGGACGAATTAGTGGCCTAAAAATACTAGACTCCCTTATGTCCACCTGCAGTCCTCAATGACAATATAATTCCTTGAGGTAAGAATAGGTCAATGATTAACAGAACTGTATTTCCGAACTCCAAAGCCATTTAAATTTCAGCACTAAATTCAGAGACCTTTTGAAAAAAAAATTGTACATATACTCAATCTTAAAATGATACAGAATCAATTTAATCATTTCAAACCTGAGAGGCAAGGCAGTGTGGAAGAAGAGCACTAGTGTCAAAGGACCTGAATTAAGATATTTCCTTTATTATTTAATTTATATGAGTTTGTTTTGGACATCTCAAATCTCCCTGAGATTTGAGGCTCAAATTTTAAGTGAAAATTATAGCTAAGTATTCAGGATTGTGGTGGAAGAATTTTTCCAAACTTGCATCTCTACATAAAAGTGATTTTTTTAATGGACTTGGTTACCTCAAGACATAGTTTATCACCTAATATTGGACTTGAATTAGATGCCCAATTTAAGTACTTAAAGTAGATTTTCATTATTCTAGTTAGGGATCTAGAATAGGTGATTTTTAGCAAGAGCTTGCCCACTATTTAGCTGAATCTAAGCTGATATTAGGTAGCAAAATTAATGTTACTGTGTCCAGAATGTTACTGTCATTAAGTTCATTAAGGTATGAACTATATTTTGTCTAGGAAATGCATGAGCATTTGGCCTTTTCCTATTTTACTATTTGCTAAGTAACTAGATAGTAACTAAAGTTAAAGATTAAAAGAACTTGGTCTATAACTAAGAGTTTCCTGACAGACATGCCTGTGGGGAAAGAGGATGAAATGGTGAAGCACTCTTTAGCAACAAATGCAAAACTGAGAGAGTGGGGATTTATAAGGAAGGACCTTGGTGGAGTAAATCAATATGCTACCTAGGAGGCTAGAGTCAACAGGATAAATTATCAGGAAAAGAAAAGCCCTCAGGCTATTATGTGACTAGAACTGGTACCAGTTTGAGGGAAAGTAAAATGCTAGAAGAAACACTGAAAGGAAATTTGAGAGCCAAAGACAAATTTCACCTATTCAAAACTCAGTCTGGCTCAACACTTTTCTTCAATTAATTAATAGTATCTATTTTAAAGTTAAATCTGGGAAAGGATTTGTCAGTTTTTCCCTTAGGCTTTATGAAAGTCATGAGAATCAAGATGTTGGTTATAGTATCTACGTTCTTCCCCTCTACCAAAAGAAATAGCCTGACCTTCCAAAAGATCAGGAAAGATATGAGAAGAGGAAAAAAAAAGCTAAAATTTCCCCAAGGAATGAAACCAGTTCTCTCTTAATGACAAAGGCAACCTTTGAGTGATTTTCCGAAAAACCTTAAAGAAACATTGGGACTTAGAATCTACTCTTGCCATAAAAGGAGTCTAAGTAAAATATAAATTTTCTAGATGAAATGTACACATCATATGCAGCTCTGTGTTAGGTCTCTCCATAGCACACAGCAGAGATGAGTCTTGGGAAAGTTTAGGATTAAATCAGGCTTACTTGCTTCCCCTTTTAATATTAGCCAAGTGCTGGGAATTCATCAGTTAATTGTTCAATTCTGTATTGTTTTTACATATGTAACTCTAGCCTTTTGGAGTTTGAAAAAGATTTTGGAATTGAGATTAGATACAGGGAACAACTTTATGTATTCTAGTGTATTCGTGTGTGTATATGTACATATGCATAGGGAGAATGAGAGATGCTGGATGACATGAAGGAAAATGAAGGGGTTTTGGAGTAAATTTCTGACATTTGTTTTCAGCTGTAGGATCTTGAGCAAATTATTTCATTTTTTCTGGGCCTCAGTTTATCTATCTAAAAAATTATAGGATTTGAATTAGATGAACTTTCCATCTATAAAAACTGTGAATCTATTAATATAATAGTAATTCAAAGATATCAATATATTCAATTACTATAAATATAAAAAGGACAGTCATCTTTATCTTGTCTGCTTAGATAAGACATTGAATTTTCATCTATTTTTTCCATTTCTTTAACCTCTAAGCTAAAAATTAAAGCTAGACAGGCTCTTTTGTTTAAGAGTAAAAACACTATTTCCAGAGCCAAAGCCTCCTACTAGGATTTAGGCTGCAGCTCATTTTACAACTAGAGGAAAGAAAGCCAAACAGTTTATGCAGCCAAGTAAGAAATCTATAAATCCAGAAGATTAGTGTCAGGCCCAGGGCTTTTCATTTATTCAAACTGCACAAAACTCAGGTTAGACAACCTAGCTACCTTTTCCACTTGGTGAATTTGATCAGATACTGGAATAAAGTCTCCAGGTACTGACATGCATCCTCCTCCTTTGTCTTCAGAGTTAATGGCATTAGGATGTGCACATCAAAAAAAAAAAAAAAAAAAAAGAGATAATCATCACTTTGTGGTTCTGGGTCAGAAGCTGCCCTGCAGTTATAATTTTGATGCCTCAAATGTCAAGAATAATTTGCCACCAGATGAATAAGCATCAGCACCCTCCTTCACACATTTCTATTTCGACTGAAACACTGAGGAGCTCTTTTCTTCTTTCTCCTGGAATGAAGGGGAATTTAAAAAATGCCTTTTAGAATTCCCTACATTCTCATAGCATCTTAGACCTATTGTTGAAAGAGAGCTCAGAGATTTTTCAGTTCAATTATTTCATTTTCCAGATGAGGCAACTGAGGCCCAAGTGGGTTAAAATACTAACGTCAGAGCCTGTAGTAGAAGCAGGATTTCAGTCCAAATCTTCTGACTATTAAGCCAGTATCTTTCCACAGCATCATGCTGTATTCTTTAGACTAAACGATATATATATATATAATATTGTGGCATTAACTTTAGCTATATCTTTGATTGTATCTAATAAAAAGTAGTACCATGAATGCAGCAACTGTTTTTCTTTTTTTTTTTTTCCCTGTAAATTCCCAATGCACTGCTATGCACATTTTTTTTTTTTTTTGGTTTAAAGTTCTTACTACAATACCATAGATGAGTTTTATTGTTGAAGTTTGCTTTACAATGCAAATGAATTACTTAAAGACTCATACATTTTGAGATTTTAAAAGGACCTGAATGGTTAACTAACTGCACATCTCATCAAGCTAAACTTTTAGCTCCAGCTATAGTTCACTTGATCCATGAGATGACAGTGTTATGCCCAAGGAGGTACAAAGCAGCAGATAGTAAACAGAAGTATGACAATGAGAACTAGGCTCAACAGTGGCCCAAGTGTTCAACCCATTCATTAAAGTCATACTCAAGGAGATAATAAGCCAAAGAGGTTGGATGCCAATGAGGTAAGATGTCAACACTGAGGTGGGAAGTCAACAAAGTAAAACATCACAATTCTAGTTAACAATTAAATATCAGTGAGGTAGATTGTCACAATTCTAGTTACATTTATCACAATTCTAGATCAATTCTAGCTTATCACAATTCTCTATTGCACTTTTCACAATCCTAGAGCAATTCTAGTTTCACAGGTGCACATAAGCAAAGTCATGTCCATAACATTGTCTCAATAACAGTGGCAGGTGGGTGTGTTGGTTTTTCACCCACTAATTTAAAAGCATAGTCCTTCAATAGAAAGCATAGGGCAAAGCCTCTCCCCAGGCCACCATATGGCAAGTAGCCACTGGAGGAGCAAGCAGGCCCATTGTCCATTTACAGTCTTTATATTGCATATCACCCAAAACAGTCCATTTCAGCTACAACACTGGAAGTGTCTGCTGTCTCTGGTGTCATGGTCAGGAAGGACATTGCTGCCATCAGCATCTGGAGGGCTGCTAACATCTGGCCAGTCCCTCTGGGCTGTTGTCTGGTCCTTCTCTTGGATGCCCAGGTTACAAATGTCTCTGGTGGGGATGAACTCTGCTGCTGGATCTGCACCTAGGAAAGAATGTACCCAGGGCCCAACTTGGGCCTTTCCAAATGCCATCCAGGCATTTCCACATCACAGTGGAAACAAAGTTGTTGTCAAAAAGATTAACAAAAGTTAGACAAAAGTTAGTCAGTCTGTCACTTAGCTGCACTTTCTGTGTATGCCCGAAGTGCATTGCTAAGGTAAAATGCAAAGAATTTAAAAATGTAAAACCAAAATAATTTAAAAGTCTAAAACCGAAATAGATTAAAAGTGTAAAACCAAAATAACTTAAAAATATAAAATCAAAATAACTTAGTAATGTAAAATCAAAATATTTTAAAGATGTAAAATCAAAAATGTTTAAAAATGTAAAATAAAAATTTAAAAATTGCAAGCAATCACATATATGTATTGCCACATCTTGTGCATATCCCAAAATTCCCTTCTCTTGTTTAGAAGAGAAGATCTTGAGGATATAGTCTGTGAAGTAATGACTTTGCTAATAGGATTATAAGAAATGCCAATGGAATGGGCAAAGTCAAATTCAATGCAAAAACACCTAAAGGCAAAATATTTGTAAGCCAATCCATAAACTGTCTTAAATACATGTGAAATTTCTACAATGGAAAAATGGTTGATCACATGTCTAGCTGCTTCTCCAGATTGGAATGAAGCCATAATGTCCATTGGTCTTAAAACATTAAATTTCAAACCATAAGGGTTTTGTCCTATGGGGAGTATAGGAGAGTGAAAGAAATATAAGCTGTGTAGCTTTTTGCCATGCTCTTAGATTCCTCTTTAGTTATCACAAGTTGCAAATATAAGTTTCTAGCAGCCTGATTATAAATGATTTGAAGATCCACTTTGAAAATGGACATGGAGCGTATATTTATCTGAGCGCTTTCTCACTCGCTCTTGAAGTTCTTAAAAGAGCTGATACCTTTTCAGTGGTCTGCCACTCATACAGTTAATGAAAAAAGAATACTCGGCTATATCCCTGAATTCTTTTGCCTAAAATTCAAAGTTTGAGTTTCTGATACCGAATTGTACTTCAGGAGTGTGAACTCAATAAATCTGATATTACTTTTCCTCCTGGATCAAAGATCACACACTGTCTATTTATTCTAGTGATTAAAACAGCAATTTTCCAAACTATTCTAAACATAAACACTGTTTTATAAGTACTCGTAGGGGGTTGGGAAATCAAGCCCACCTGTGGAAGTGAAAATTCCACAAGGTAATAAAAGAGGAGTTCCAGCTCTCCAAAGACTATCCTAGCAGTTTTACAAGTATAAAACTCCACTCTCTCTAACTGCAAGGTCTTATCCCTGTAAGATTTCTTAGAAATTAACTGAACTGTATTTTTAATTTTTTTCTGATTATAGTCAATACACCACAATTACTTTTTGCCTTGGGCCATAAATTCTACACCAGTCTTTTGAAATGAAGACACAGGAGTTTTGAATGGGATTAATGGGCAGTGCTGATGATATTATCACCCTTCCTTTTCCTCCTCTTCCTTCTCCCTTGGCCCACAAAGGTAGGACTGAGAGAAATGGATCAGGAATTGGAAAATTCCCCAAAGGCTGATATAGAATCCAACCCAACCTTTGCACATAAGAACTAAACTTCTTCTCAATGGAAGAGTAATCAACAAATTCCTTAAAACAATAATACCTGAGGTAAACCAACAAAACACTAAGAAGAATTTCTCTAACTGAAGTCCATGTGGTTCCTTTATTTCCCTCCTTAGCTTGAGTCACTGGTTTGTGTAGTAACCTAGCTTTTTCTTCTTTCTCTATCTCAATCTGTAGTTTAACCTGCAAATCCAGCAACTCTTTTTTAATTGTTTGTCGTTCTATTTTCAACTCAACTTCTAGTTGTAGCATTTTATACTCTATACTGTCATACAAACACATTAGCTCTAGGTTGCTCCCTCTCCGAGCTATATTTAATGGGTGTGGGGGATAGCTTTCTTGGAGCTTGATTACAAGCTTCCTGCTGTTCTTCAGTGGTGATCTTTGTTAAAATATCTTCCATTTGGCTCTTTAACCTATTTATATAAGCATTATGTTCAGCTGTATTCTTGAGCCTGATCCCAGAGTTACCTGGATCCATATTGCCTGCCTTCCCCTCCTTCCTTCTACTATGCCATAGATAGATAGAGAGATATAGAGATAGAGAGATAGAGAGATAGAGAGATAGATATAGATACAGATAGATAAATAGAAGGATTTTAATAACATAAAAAAACAACAAAAAATAATCCTCAGGAAAACACACCTGACCTGATATTGTGGGCATTCTGACTTGAAGATATTTAGTGAGAGGGACATAATGGTACTAAGAAGCCATCCATTCTACTTTTGTATAGCACTGATCATTAGAAATGCTTTTTCCTGTATCAAACAAATTTACTCCATTCATTTGCACTTATTTCTCTGAGTTTTATCTTTTTCTTATTTCAAATACTTGAAGAACAACCAATATTATCCCCTTTTCCTGTGCACCACAAAATAAACATTACAATCAGTAACAACTATATCACCTCCACCATTGTCACCACCAGCATTCATAGCTCTCTCTATTCAATGTTAAACATCCTTACTTCTTTAATGTTTTCTTTTTATGGTTTGTACTGTTGATCTTCTGTCATTTTAGTACAATCCTTCAAATGCTATCTAATACACTGGTGTAATTTCTCCAGTATGACATCAATATTGGACAAAATATTTCAGACTGGAATGAAAAAAAAAAAAAAAAAAAAAAAACATTTCAAACAAACACAAACAATTTGAATAGTGTCCCTAAAAATGTTAAGTATAAATTAATCAATAGCAGATTTCCTCTAATTATGCATAACAGATACATACAAATCACCACAATTTAGGGTATTATAGAAGTTTTGAAGGGAGGCAGATTCATTGAAAGATTAATTGATTTTCTTTTTCTCACAAAAAAGTGTGAGTATGAAAGGCAGGACTTGACCCTACATCATCCTAACTCTACTTCCAGCCTTTCATACAATCTGCCACATATATAACAGGGTTTTAATAATGTCTTTTGGATTGAATAGAATTTGATGCCCAATAAATATTTTGTGATAATGAACATGAAAATGATGACAACTTATTAAAATCCAATACTTAGATCTCTAGTCCATATGAGTTATTCCTAAGGAGCAATTTCCAGTGACTCAGAAACATGCCTTCGGCTTCTAAAACAATATATAAACCTTAAATTTTGCAGGTGTGAAGCATCATACTGATGGATTAATTTCTAATAAGTGCAGTTGATTCAGCAAAATAATGAACAACAACATTGTATATGTTTTTATGTAATGAAATTTTAATGTTTCCAATTCCATTCTTTATCACTGTTTTACATGTGAAATTATTAGAATAACTGGACTATTCTCCAGCTATTAATAAAATCCCTCCTGAGCTTCCACTTCCCATGAAATTTCAAAATAATATTATACATGATCAAAAACATGAATTAAATGCTACATAAGAAAGATGTCAGAATTATTTTTGAGAACTCAAATGTCCTAAAAAAGAAAAAAAAATGAAATTGCCCAATGAGCTCAAAACCTATTCCCAAGACTCGTTCAAGAGTCTAATGATTTAGATATTTGATAGTGAAACAATATGTGGTCGAAGAGAGTATGTTTTATTTATATTTGAAAAAGGCAAGCTATGAAGAAAAACATGATTTTGGGAATTATGAAAGTGTGGCACTTAAGCTGTTCATTTAAAAATGGATTTTTTAATAGCTAGAAATTTTGCAAATGTCTTAATTGTAAAGAAAGCCTTGTTCCAGTATATATTTGTAAGATCTCTCTCATTTTCAAGTAGTACTTTTGTCTAAGCATTACTTATTCTAAGATGAGATAAAAGTAATATATATATGTATATATATATATATATATATATATATATATAGAGAGAGAGAGAGAGAGAGAGAGAGAGAGAGAGAGAGAGAGAGAGAGAGAGAGAGAGCGTGCTGTCGTCTCCAGAAGCTGCTGGATCGCTCTCTGGGAAGAGATCTGCTGTGTCTACTCAAATCTCTCAGACAGATTCTTCTTCCTGTAGTGAACCATTGTCTCCAGGTAGTTGCTGTTAACTCTTGTCCAGAGAAGTGACTTCCCTTCCTGCAGAGAGCCGACTTCCCTTCCTGCAGAGAGCTGCATCAAGACAGATGTAGTGCAGAGTCTTCTCTTCTTTAACTCTTGTCCTTCTCCAGTCCAATCTGCTCTCTGGGCACAATGTTGTCTCTTTTATCCTCCCAGAGAATGGGCTTGGGATAATGCAAGGGCTTCTGGGAAGAACCACTTCAGCCAATGAGCTTGCTCCTTCTATCAAGTCAACCTGAGTTCTCACCTTGTAATTGTCCAGACAACCTGAATTCTCACCTTGTCACTGTCCAGACAACCTGAGTTCTCACCTAGTAATCCTAACATACATATATATATATATATATATATATATATATATATTTATTTATTTATTTATGTATTTCTATTTTTAGACTTGTCTGCTATGTGAACCAGATTTATAAACTTGCTTTGGTGCATCAGAAGTTTGATAGCATTTAACTAAATATAAACTTGACAAAAGGGAAGGAAACTTTGAATTTTGCATAACAGAAAGGTACACAGAAAAATTAGATCTCTTTTTCAGATCCATTGTTTTAAACATTACTTAGATAAAAGAACATAGGTCAATGCTAAATATTATTTCTCAGGTAGTTTATTATTAGATAAATAAAACAGAGTTTATTGTGTTCTAACAGTATTTTTCTTATTTATATTTGATTTGGTTTTCTATAATTTAGTATTAATATGTTCAGCAATTCTACTATTTATTAATATTTATATTTAATATATTATTATATGTTATAAACATTATTGGCTTCAAAGAAGATTTACTGATTTAATAAAGATTTACTGAAGATGAATTAAACTTTTCTAATCAATTAAGATCAATACCATTCTTAATTATTTTATGAGTCCCAGTTCTGGTCTGTGTATTCTAGTATTACAATTACTCACAATTTTCTAAGAATTTATTATATTTAGTCATTTACTTAGTTTTAGTGTTTGTGATCAAAGTGAATTATGCATAGATTTATATAAGAAGATAATTTTTTTAAAATGATTCATCAGTTAATCATTAATTGTTAACATTCAGTAAGTTCTAGAATACATCTTTTGAAATAAGTAAATATTAGGTATCATTATATTCATCTACATTTCCATTTCTAACTATATTATAAAATCTTTCAACACAGTTAAATGTTTTACCACTTACTGTGGCATAACTGTAGTATATCATAACCAAGGGTCTTTAGACCCTTGCCACCCCATATAGGGTAATATGATGAAGTCTAGTAATTATAGTAGTTAGAATGGGTCTAGTAAAACAGTAAAAAAAGAAGGTACTTATTATTGATTCAACAAGTTTGAACTAATTGCTTGAAAGCATCATATATAATTTGCATTGGTCATCTCAAAATCTTTAATTCATTCCTAACTTCATGGTTTATTGACATACTAAAAATGTTTAAAAGAAGCCCAAATATTGTGGCTATTTTAGAATTTTTGAGAACTATATGGAAAATGAGTTACTTAAGGAAATCACCAAAAATGTAACATTAAGAACAATTGTATAGAATAGCCTTTTGTCATGAAGTCAGTTTCAGCACATAGGGCATAATCTTTAAAAATATCAAGTGAATTGTAAATATGACATTTTCAACTAAATAAAATAGTTCTAGAATGAATAGAGAAGAGGATTGCTCTAAGAAGTGGTAAAATGGTAAATATTTGTTAACTGACTGTTGAAAAAATTATTGTTAGGAAACTCAAGTTTAATCTTTATAATTAGCCTTGTCTCCATTAATTTCTTACTTCTCAGTGATAAAACAGCAGGTCTTCAACGTGGGTCAAAAAAGAAAGGACATAGACCGAAATTAAGGCAAAAGCCTGCGGGGGCTAAGACAGCCCGGGAACAGGATCTAAAGAGAGAGAGAGAGGGGAGGCTACTCAAAGCAATGGTCAAGCATGTCTCGTTTATTAGCTTACAGTTACAGAATTTATAGGCAGAAAACCGCAATGCCATGTATGCATAAGGATTGGGTAGCATGATAGATGAGTCAAATATTTTTGTAACATTTACCAGGTGCAGATTATGAGACGGTTAGGGGCCCAAGGACGGGGTGGAATAACGTAGTTTTGTCTATTCCATATCAGTTCTGGGAACTGTGGTCTTGACATTCCTCAGAAATCATCAGCCTCAGGGCCGTGGTGACCTGGGTTTGTTCAAGAGGGGGGAAGAGCAAGGGGAAAGGTTGGGGAAGGTTCCTGACATGTCCCCCATTTTTCTTTAATAATGAGGCACTCAGGCCTCGTGACCCATTTCCAGCAATACCGGGAGTGTAATGGCTGGTGCAGGTGTCTTAACACTCACGCAGTACAGCCTGGAGGTAGCTGGCCATTGGACGCTGTCTTAGGTCATTGGGATTGTCCATACCATCCGTGGGATTGCCACGCCAACCCCTGTCTCAGATGGATAGATCGATCACTCAAGGTTGCCCGTCATGGCATCACAATGGTCTTATAGCCGTGGCTCATTTTTAAACCTTTTCCAAAGATACCCGGGTTACATATTGCAGAGGTCAAAGTTTTTCATAAAAATGGCAAGGAACAGTTTGTCAGGATCCATGAGGGGTACAGGGAAAGAGGGGTAAGGGGAGGGTGATTTCTTAAAAGCATCAGGCTTAACCAAAAACAAAGAATCATCTCAAAGCAATACATGAAGTACTCTTAGAATATTAAAAAGTAGTTTCGAGTGCCAATGCACCCGCAGTATCAATTCATGAATTACAATTCTTAGGAATACAATTGATAGCATAACACAAGGTCCTAATATCAGAGAGATACAATATGTCTCTGGAGAAGAGATATGAAATGGTGTTACAAAGCAAACTGTGCATGTATAAGGGAGTTATAGTAGGGTGAACAATTATAGTTATAGTAGGGTGAACAATTATCAGGTTTTTTGAAAACAGAGACAAAGTTTTCGAATTCTTTCTGCTGCCCGCCGAAGTCTGGATTTCTTCAAGAGGTGGTCATTAAAATGCAGGGGTTCGATGTTTTCAGCTTTGCCTTCTTCTTGGTCTTGTATACGATGGTAGTATATGTGATTCTTCCTGCTAATTGCTGTATCTACTTGGGTTTTTACAAAAGATGTTAGTTTATTAAAGGCCCAGGGGCCAAAAGAGATGAGTAGAAGGAGACCTATAATAGGCCCGAGAAGGCTAGGGAGAAGGGTGGAAAGCCAAGGAGAGGTAGAAAACCAATTTTGGTACCAGGATTCTTGTTGTTCCCTCTCTTTCTTTCTTTTTTCTAGGCTATCTCTAACCTTCTGTAAGCTATTTTCTACAAGGCCTAATTTATCAGAGTAAAAGCAGCATTCTTCTTTTAGGGCTGCGCATAGGCCTCCCTGCTGTAGGAAAAGGAGGTCAAGTCCTCGTCTATTTTGTAGAACAACTTCAGCTAATGAGGCAACAGATTCAGTAAGATGTTGCAATCCAGTCTGCAATTCTTGCAGGTCTTTGTCAATAGTAGCACTAAGTTGGGTAATTTGTCTTTCGTTTTGGATGAGAGAGGCAATACCTGTTCCCGTACCTGCAACTCCTAGTCCCAGGAGAACAGTCAGGGTCAGTGCAGTTAAGGGCTCTCTTTTATTTCTGACTTTTTCTGTGTCTGCCCTCTGCCAAATATTAAGGAAGTCATTCACTTGATGGATAGTAACGTGAGGGAATAAGGCAACCATTACACAGTAATCCTGAGAGGTGAGGAAGGTAGAAGTAACAATAAAAGTGGTGAGGCCAGAAGAGCAAGCAAAGTAAGAGCCCTTGGGGGCGGCAGCATAGGAGGACTGAGGAGAGACAATTATAGTATTATTACAAACATCCACAAGTGGCAAAGGGGGGAGCATACTGGGCCCAAGGATGCAGGTACCCAAACCTGTAATTTTGCTAAGGGTCAGTCCTTGGTTTTCTTCTGCACCCCATCTTAGTGAGGAGGTGTCATTAGTATAAGTAAAGTTCCCAAAGTGTGCTAGACCTTCATAAAAGGGGGGAACGGAGGAATAGCATACCCAGCACTCTTCAAAGGAAGACAGATTAAGGGAATGAACAGTTTGTATGGAAGCATTGATAATGTTAAGTACCATGGAGGTTGGAGGGGATGGTCCCAAAAGCATAGTGGGACGGAACAAAGGGGTCAAGTCCGTAGGAGGAGGGGAGGACGTCGTCAGTGGCAGCCTATGGGTAGGGTTGTTAGGGTTATTTGGAATCCTGTTTGGTCTCATTTCTACATTGGGGCCTATGGCTACAGGAGCAGTGATGATAGGGGGGGTCTTAAGGAGTTTAATAGTAAATAGAAGTCCATCATCATAGCGTATCTTATATAATCTCAATCCCCAGGTTACTCCTCTTCCCCAGGAGGTATACTTTTTTCCTGCATCAGTGAAACTGACTCTAAGGGGGTGGCACCATGAGTGTTGGCATGCTGATATTTTTCTCCAGCCTTTTGAGTCTACCCTATGATGTGTATAATTGGCTGCGACTGTAATGTAGTCCCATGAGGAGGAGGGGTGCCAGTAGGCATCTCCGGTTGTCTCACAACCCCACGATCGACAAAAGAATTCAGTAGGACCGCCACACTTGTATGTCAAGGAACGATTTCTATGGGTCCCGGGACAGACATAAAAGGAGACAGTCCTTAACATACTTCGTCTGTCATGTGCTCCACAACCACCAGCCTCTCCCAGGGCAGTTGTGGCTTCGGGACTCCAGGCATTTCTGTTAGGGGGAGCGTTTTGGTTATGATAGTCTTCTAGGTCCCATGGGTGAGGTGCCCCTAGAGCCAATTTACAAAGGTCCGGGTATAGAGTGGGCCACCAATCAGAGGTGGAGATTTTTGAGGTACTCCATACCACGTCTCCCCAGGAATTTTGCACTACCCAAGTATAGTTGAGTAGTTGGTAGGGAGAGGGTAGTGCTGAGGGGGTCACTAGAAGGAGGATAAAAAAAATGAGTTGCATAGCGGTAAACTAATATACTAAGCAGGGCAGGGAATTGATGTGTTTGGACAACAGCAGCAGAAGCTAATAAGGAGAATAAGCGCTATTATGATGACAACAGCTGCAATAAGAAGGGGAGAAAAATACATTACCCCTGCGTTGGGCCTCTGGAGCTGCCGAGTGTTGGGATGGTGGTCCGGGGTCAGGGAATAAAGCTTCTCAGGCTCCTTGGCCTATCTGTACCTGTAAGAAAGCAGAAGGGGCTTTTCTCAGGGTTTTCCCCTGGGTGGTTGAAAGGGTTTGACCAGGCGCTCAGGGAGCCATCTGGCATTCTGGGCCTGGGAGTCATAAACACATGCGTGTCCTTTTCCCCAAATTAGAACAGGGTCAGGACCATACCACTTGTTGGTGAGTGGATCTCTCCATTTGACCTGAGCATAAGTATCAGATGTAGAGGGGTGCCAGAGACGGTCTGCTGCTGACTTCCCATTATCATCCAACGTTAGGAAGTTGAGCACAAAAAGCGCATGATTAAGGACGGTCTTCTGGTTGCCAGCTCGTGAGTACAGTAATTCAGGGCCTGATTGTAGTTTATTAATCATTCTCTTTAGAGTCTGATGTGCTCTTTCCACTATACCCTGTCCTTGGGGGTTATAAGGGATGCCAGTGATATGTTTAATACCCATGTGTGCACAGAACTGTTTGAATGAGGAGCTGGTGTATCCAGGGCCGTTATCTGTTTTAAAAATTTTAGGCTTTGGTGCCATAGCCAGGGTGGCCACAACATGGCTGATAACATGCTTAGTGGCTTCTCCAGTTTGAAGGGAGGCGCAAAGGAACCCACTGAAAGTGTCAATGGACACATGGATGTATTTTAATTTACCAAGCGATGGAAGATGGGTGACATCCATTTGCCAAAGCTCTCCAGGTATCAGTCCCCGTGGATTGACTCCTAAATGTGGTTCAGGTAAGTGTACTAAACAGCCAGGGCATTGTTTAACTATCTGTCTTGCTTGATCTTTTGTGATCTTATATAGGAGTCGTAGGGTGTGAGCATTTAAGTGGTGCATCTTGTGTGCCTCAGTGGCTAGGTCAACAGGAGAGGCTAATTCACTTGTAGCTAAGAGAGCTTGTTTGGTGGCTAGATCTACTTTCGTATTTCCTTCTGTCAGGGGACCAGGAAGGTCAGTGTGTGCACGGATGTGGCAAATAAAGAAGGGGTGACTTCTTTCCTGAATCAGATTTTGTAATTGAGCAAACATAGGGGAAGCATTAGTAGAGGGCTTGATATAAGGAACAGTTTCAAGCAGTGGAACAGAATTGGCAATGTATGCACTATCAGTATAAATGTTCATGGGACCGGGGATATTCCTGAATACCCAGAGGATAGCGGCTAGTTCTACAAGTTGAGCAGATGCATAAGGCGTGTGAAAGGAAGTGAGTTTTGAGTCTATTGTGACTGCAGCTGTCCCTGATGAAGAGCCGTCAGTAAATATTAGATGAGCCTTTTTTATAGGGCTAGTCTTGGTTATACGTGGAAAGGTAACTGAATTTTCTGTAAGGAACTTAATAAGTTTATCTGAAGGGTATTGGTTGTTCAATGTCCCTTGATAAGAAATAGTGGCAATAGCCCAAGCGTCACTCCTTTGTTGGAGTTGTGTCAGTTCTGTGCTGGTGTATGGACAGACAATATGGTCGGGATCTTTCCCAAAAATTTTTATGGAGAGGGTCCTTCCTTCTTGTAGAATCTCTGATACAAGTATGGGATAAGTGGCAAGTATTTTATTAGGAGTTGCTGAGCTATGGATCCAGAACAGGGGCATTCCTTGCCATAGCAAACCGGTGGGAGAAAAGGTTGTGGAAAAAATGAGAAGCCAGAGTTTTTTTGCAGGGTCATAGTATCCAATCTTTTGAGTGGATATTGCCTGATTGACTTTCTGTAAGGCAGTCTCACCTTCCTTTGTTATGGAGCGTGGTGAGGAAGGGTCCGAGTCTCCTTTTAGAATGTCAAAGAGGGGTTTAAGATCCCCTGTAGTTAATTTCAGATAGGGACGTAGCCAATTAATATCCCCTAGAAGTTTTTGGAAATCATTTAATGTCTTAAGATGGGCGGTACGTATCTGGGCTTTCTGGGTTATTACCTGAGAAAAATGTAGCTCAAACCCAAGGAAAAGTTGGGGGAGGGTAGTTTGGACTTTTTCTGGTGAAACTTGCAGGCCTCTCTTTTGGAGGGCTGAAACTAGACTATCAGATACCTTTACTAATTCTAATTCTGAAGGGCCTGCGATTAAGATGTCATCCATGTAATGGATTATATAGAGATGTGGGTATTTTAATCTAAAGGGGTCTACCGTTTGAGCAACATATTTTTGGCAAAGGGTAGGGCTATTGGCCATGCCCTGTGGCAGGACCCTCCATTGGAACCTAAGAGATGGGCCTATACAGTTAATGACAGGGACAGTGAAGGCAAATCTTTTACAATCTTCAGGGTTTAATGGTATGGAGAAGAAGCAGTCTTTAAGGTCTATGACAATCCTATGAAACCCAGCGGGGATTGCTACGGGGGCAGGCAAGCCTGGCTGAAGGGCCCCCATGGGTATCATGGTTTTATTGACTGCTCTAAGATCATGGAGTAACCTCCATGACCCAGACTTCTTCTTGATTATAAATATTGGTGTGTTCCAAGGTGAATTAGAGGGCTCTATATGACCCACGTCTAATTGTAGTTGAACTAATTTAGTTGCAGCCTCTAGTTTTTCTTTTGGGAGGGGCCACTGATCTATCCAGACGGGGGTATCTGATTTCCAGGTGATCTTATCCGCCTGTAGGCTGGGGGGATCAGTGGCCCTTATGAAAAAAGGTTTTGGTTTTGGAAGCCAAGGCCTGTTCTGTCTGATTGGGGTTGCAGCTGTATAGGTTCCCGAATTCCATGATTATTCTTTCCTAGTCCTTGCTTGGGAAGGAATCCTTGTCTCAACATTTGCTCCGTGACAATAGAATTGGGGCTACACATGATAATGCCCATTTGAGATAAAATATCTCTACCCCAAAGGTTGATGGGGAGGTTAGGAACTATAAAGGGGCGTACTATGCCCTTGTTTCCTTCTGCATCCTCCCATATCAGCATTTGTGTAGATTCCATAGTCTCCTGAGTCTGTCCTATGCCTTGGAGATGTGTGAGAGATGGTTGCAGGGGCCAAGAGTTGGGCCATTGGGAGGCAGAAATGATTGTGGCATCAGCCCCTGAGTCAATTAGTCCCGTAAAGGATTTGCCTTGTAGTTTTAGTTTTAAGGTGGGCCTCTCTTGTGATAAGGACTGTACCCAATATATGTCAGATGACCCAGGGTTAGATATTCCTCTCTTATTTTTGAAAGCTGGGAAGCTAGTGTCTAAAGGGAGTGGCAGTGCTTGAGCCAAACGTTGTTTCGGGGGAATTGTAATAGTGCGGTGGGGGGAAGAAGCGATGACCTTAATTTCTCCCTCATAGTCATTGTCAACCAAGGTGGGGTGAATAATTATCCCTTGAAGGGTACATGAGGCACGGCCTATAATGAGGAAAAAAGACCCAGGTGGCGGAGGTCCAAAAGAGCCAGTAGGCAAGGCTTTTGGGCCGTCCTCAGGTTTTAATACTGTGGTGGTGGAGGTACACAAGTCCACCCCTGCGCTCCCTGGGGTTGCCCTGTGGAGCTGGGGAGGAATTGGGGCCCCGTGGCTGTGTGAACAGGTCCTTGAGGGGCCCGGGGGGGGCCCCGTCTGCCGTTTCCCGGAAGGGGGGGCAGAGGAGGCAGAGGTCTTCCTTCAATATCATGTGTGGATTTGCAAGTGTTGCCCCAGTGATAGCCTTTTTTACATCTAGGGCACACAGAGGCTGGCAGCGCTCGTCTATTTTGAGCCGTATTGCCAGGAAATCCCTGAAAGTTAGAGGGGCATTGTCGGGCAAAATGTCCTTCCAAGCCACATTTAAAGCAAGTTTTCTGGTGCCCAACAGTCTGTCCTGTATTAACTGCTGCCCCTATAGTGAGTACTGCCTCTGACATGTTTTTCATGGGATCTTGCAGGGCCAATACTGCTTGAGACATTTTTTCTAGTTTGCTCATAGTAGTGTCCTGAACATCTCTGCAGAGTTTGATCATCTCATTAAGGGATTTATCCTGCCACTGGCCATTAAGGACAGCGCGGCATGAACTATTGGCATTTTCATAAGCTAATCTTTTTATAATAGGGTCATCAGCCACAGCATTCCCTAAAGTACGTTCGGCAGTCTCTAGAAGTCTGCTTATGAATTCAGAATATTCCTCATCCTTTTTCTGGCTGATTCTGTTTAAGGGCATAAAAGGAGAGCCAGTAACAGGGAGGGCCCGCCATGCCTTATGGGCAGCGTGATCAATTTGTTCTAAGAGTCCTGTAGGAAATTTTTTCTGTTTTTTCTCTAGGGCGTATGGTCCTCTGCCTGTTAATTTCTCATAAGTCCAATCTTTATTTTTGGTTTTAAGGTTTCTTTTCTCTATAATCCTACACTGGTGGTCAAATTCAGATTGCCAGTTTATGAACTGTCCTTTAGTCAATACCGATTGAGCAACTTTCACCCATTCGGTAGGGGTCAGTAGACCACCTCTTTTAGCAGCTTCTAAGGCCGACAAGGTAAAGGGAGCATTAGGGCCATAATTTTTAACAGCTGAAAGAAGATCTTTCAAATTTTTAAATCGGGGTTTGACAAAGTCTGTTTCTTCCTCAGAATCCGTCCCTCCCTCATTTTCTTCTATTTTTTCCTCATCTGTCCCTTCATCAGTATTGTCTGCTTCTTCCTCCTCACTCCCCTCTTGCGCCGCATCGGCGCCATGAATGGCTTTTTTCTTTCTAGTAATGACGGGAAAATTAAAGGAGCTACGTTGTTTAGCTTTTGTAGGGTTATTCCTAGGATCCTTTTTAGGGCTAGAGTTGTGTTTGGCTAAAGTCTGGGAAGGCGGGGCCAGATTTTCAAGATTGAGCAAGGGGGAGGTTTGAAGGGAGGCTTGTAAAGCCGAAAATTCCTTTGTCATTTCAAGATATTGTTTCTGTAAATCTAAGGTTTTCCGCAAGGCAGACATGCGTTTGGTAATATCCTCCTGGACTAGACTAAGATCTGGAGTAACAAAGGGGTGAGAAAGGGAATTCTTAAGGATAGGAGGGGCCGAAGGATGTTGTGAGACATGCACCCCACAGGGATCATAAGCAGCGACTTCCTCTTCTAATTCTGCTGTTTCTTTTTCTGTGAGACTCTCACTGTCTTTTCTATTTCTTGGCTGGTTTTGTTTATAGGGAAAAACAGGAAAGGCCAGGAGGGAACCTTCCAAAGGGGGCAGGGGGGATGATGAGATGGGCGGATATATGGATTTAGGTTGGTAGGGGGGCATTTCAATAATCACAGAGGGAGCCTTTTTAGGGACAGATTCTGGTGGAATAGAGCTATGTGACACGGCATGAGACAAAGGACGCAGGCAAGACTCTGCTTCTATAAGTAATTGTCTAATTTTGCCACTATTGTTTGAATCTTCTACAATGTCATTAATTAATTTCCAAAGGGTTAAAACCTTCTGGGGGACGCTTTCTCCTCCCTGGATTTCTTTTTTAATGAGTTCGTTTAGGTCTTGTCCTACCTTTTGCCATTTTCCTGGATGAATGTCAGGACCGTTTATTATAAACCAGGGGCAAACTTTATCAATATAGATAAAAAAATTTATAAGTTCCTTCTTTTTAACTTTAATACCTCTCTCTTTAAAATTTTCTTTAAGCTCTCTAACAAAATTTTCTTCCTTACTCAACTTAGATCCCATGATATCGACAGACGCGAACACTTACCTCTTTTTACTTTCGTTTCACGGAGCTCCGTAACGCCAGCAGCCTGGGGGAGCGAAATCGTCTCTGGGGGTCCGGACGGGCGGGGGGAGCGTTCTGTCGGGTCAAAGTCCCTATTTTTGAGCCTTCACGTTGGGCGCCAGTTTGACCTGTCCAGCAGGTCTTCAACGTGGGTCAAAAAAGAAAGGACATAGACCGAAATTAAGGCAAAAGCCTGCGGGGGCTAAGACAGCCCGGGAACAGGATCTAAAGAGAGAGAGAGAGGGGAGGCTACTCAAAGCAATGGTCAAGCATGTCTCGTTTATTAGCTTACAGTTACAGAATTTATAGGCAGAAAACCGCAATGCCATGTATGCATAAGGATTGGGTAGCATGATAGATGAGTCAAATATTTTTGTAACATTTACCAGGTGCAGATTATGAGACGGTTAGGGGCCCAAGGACGGGGTGGAATAACGTAGTTTTGTCTATTCCATATCAGTTCTGGGAACTGTGGTCTTGACATTCCTCAGAAATCATCAGCCTCAGGGCCGTGGTGACCTGGGTTTGTTCAAGAGGGGGGAAGAGCAAGGGGAAAGGTTGGGGAAGGTTCCTGACAAACTGACTGTTGAAAAAATTATTGTTAGGAAACTCAAGTTTAATCTTTATAATTAGCCTTGTCTCCATTAATTTCTTACTTCTCAGTGATAAAACAAGAATAACAAATCAATCCTCAATATGGAGCATTTTCCATTTACCAAAATATTAATGCTTACACCAGAAATTTCAGAACTTGCTCTGGTGGTTGTTACAGATATAACTTGATAAGTGACTTAAGTGTGTGAGGGAGAGGGAAGAATGAAAGTTTGAAGGAAGAATAAAACTCTGAGTTTATTAATGTAAGACATTAATGTAATGTCTTTAACAAAAATAGGGAAATTTGAAAGAAAAGTAGTTTTTTTGAGGAAAGATAATAGATTCTATTTTGAATTCAAAGTATTGATAAAACATCATAAAGAGATAGTCTTTTGGGTTACTCCAAGATAGTGGAGTAAACCCAAGAAATTGCTCAAGTTCTCCCGAGTTTTCTTCAAAAATCCCATTAAAGCTAAGCCTCAGAACAGAGTCTGACAACATGAAACCATTCTGCAGTTCAAAATATATTGGAAAGACTCCAAGAAAGGTCATTCTCATGAAGAGGAAAGTGGTGTTAAGCTCAGTTCAGACAGCATCTGGGAAATCCAGTATCTTGGCTTAGTACAGGGGCAAATCAGTGGGGCAGCCCCAAGTACCAGTTCAGAAGGCAACTTGTAGGAAACCAGGCTGTTCCTGGAGAAAGTTTGGGACAGCAGAAGTCAACCATAAAAGTGTAAAAAACAACAACAACAACAACAAAAAAAAAAACAAAAAAAACTTTGACCATAGAAAGCTACTATGCTGTCAGAGCAAATGAGGAAAACGTGTATAGAAAAAATCTTAGAGCATGACATGAATTGGTCTCAAGTCAAAAAAGGTTTCTTGGAAGTCCTTGTAAAGATTTAAAAAGTAAAATAAGAGAGGTAGAAGAAAAAATGAGAAAAGAAATGAGACATTTGCAAGAGAGTAAACAGCTTAGAGAAGCAAGGCAATTCATCAACCCCAAGGAAACTAATAGCCTCGAGACAATACCACAAATAACTCTCTCCTAGAAGAGACTACTGAAAATCTCAAAAAAGAGTTAGAAGAAAATTTGGGAAAGCAAAGAGAAGCTATGCTAGAGAGTAACAACTTCTTGAAAAGTTAATTGGAAAAGGTAAAGAATTCCCAGGTAGTTCAAGGAAACAAAATTTGTGAATTGGAAAAGGTAAAGAAATCATAGGAAAATAGGATTTATGAATTGGAAACAATAAAGAATTCCCAAGGAAGTAGGATTTGTGAATTGGAAAAAGAAAATAATTCACTTAAAAAAAAATTAGTGAAATGGAAAAAATCCAGTGGAGCAAAACAACTCATTTAAAAACTCAGTAGGCCATACATAAAAATAAGTTTAAAAAAAGCTAATGAAGAAAATAACTCATTAAAATCAGAACTGAACAAATTTAAGTGAAAGATTCATTGAGACATCAAGAATTAGTCAAGCAAAACCAAAAATATGAAGAATTACATAAACAATATTAATATGTTTTTGGAAAAACAACAGATTTGGAAAATAGATCTAAGAGAGATAATCTGAGGATTATTGGACTTCCTGAAAATTATGATGAAAAAAAGTGCCTAGATACTATTTTACAAACAAACAACTGCCCAGTGGTAATAGAACCAGAAGATAAAATAGGCATTGAAAGAATTCATCAAACACCTTCTGAAAAAGACCCCCCCCCAAAAAAAAAAATCCACAGAATATTGTGGCCAAATTTCAGAACTATCAGATTAAGGAACAAATATTATAAGCAGCCAGAAAAAAAATTCAAATTCCAAGATGCCACAATAGGATCACTCAAGATCTGGCTGCCTCCCCATTAAAGGATTGAAGGGCCTGGAATCTGATATTCCAAAAGGCAAAAGAACTGGGAATGTAGCCAAGAATAAACTACCCAGCTAAGCTGAGCATTTTCTTCCATGGAAGAAGATGGACATTTAATAAAAAAGATGAATTCCAATTGTTTCTAAGGAAAAAAACAGATCTAAACAAAAAATTTGATCTCCAACAATAGGACTCAAGAGAAACATAAAAAGGTAAAAGGAACTCTTGAGAATTGTATTTTTATTGTGGATATACATAAAGACTACATGTATAATATGATTTTTATGGATATAACATAAAGAAAAGGGAAGTAGAAATGGAATGTATTTTCCCTCTTTTTATCCCCCCTTTCCCCTTTTTCTGACACTATCCCTTATAGACATAATCAATAATTTAATCCAAGAGAATTACAATAATGAGACAAAATGCCAAAATGTGTGGGATGCAGCCAAATTGGTAACAAGAAGAAGCTTTTTTTTAATTTCTAGATGCTTACTTTCATCTAAAGATGCAAAGGGAAAAAGGAAAATCAGTGAATTGGGCTTGTAAATAAAAAAAGCTAAAAAAGAACAAATAAAATACCTCCAATCAAATACCAAACTTGAAATTCTAAAAATTAAACAAGAAATGAATAAAATTGAAAGCAAAAAAAAAAAAAAAAAAAAAAAAAACTATTGAATTAATAAATAAAACTAAGAATTGGTTTTATCAAAAAAAATAACAAAATTGATAAAACTTCAATTAATTTGATCAGGAAGAGGAAAGAGAAAATCAAATTAATAGTCTCAAAAATGAAAAGAGATATCTTTCCACCAATCAAGAGGAAATTAAAGCAGTAATTAGAAGTTATTTTACCAACCTTTATGCCAATAAATTTGGTAACCTAAGGGATATGGAATACCTATAAAAATATTGATTGCCCATATTAACAGAAGAGGAAATAGATACTTAAGTACTGCCATTTTAGAAAAAAATATATATATACATTAAGTTATTAATCAACTCTCTTTTTTTTAATTTTATTTATACTTTTTTTAAAAATTTTATTATATATTTTTATAATATTATCCCTTGTATTCATTTTTCCAAATTATCCCCCCTTCCCTCCACTGCCTCCCCGCCCCGATGACAGGCAATCCCATACATTTTACATGTGTTACAATATAACCAAGATACAATATATGTGTGTAAATACCATTTTCTTGTTGCACAATAAGCATTAGATTCCGAAGGTACATGTAACCTGGGCAGACAGATATTAGTGCTAACAATTTACATTCACTTCCCAATGTTTTTTCTCTGGGTGTAGCTACCTCTGTCCATCATTGATCAATTGGGAGTGAGTTGGCTCTTCTTTATGTTGAAGGTTTCCACTTCCATCAGAATACATCCTCATACAGTATTGTTGTTGCAGTGTACAGTGATTTTCTGGTTATGCTCATTTCACTCAGCATCAGTTGATGTAAGTCTCTCCAAGCCTCTCTGTATTCCTCCTGCTGGTCATTTCTTACAAAGTAATAATATTCCATAACCTCCATATACCATAATTTACCCAACCATTCTCCAATTGATGGACATCCATTCATCTTCCAGTTTCTAGCCACTATGAAAAGAGCTGCCACAAACATTTTGGCACATACAGGCCTCTTTCCGCTCTTTAGTATTTCTTTGGGATATAAGCCCAGTAGTAGTACTGCTGGGTCAAAGGGTATGCACAGTTTGATAACTTTTTGGACATAGTTCCAAATTGCTCTCCAGAATGGCTGGATTCTTTCACAACTCCACCAGCAATGTATTAGTGTCCCAGTTTTCCCACATCCCCTCCAACATTCATCATTATTTGTTCCTGTCATCTTAGCCAATCTGACAGGTGTGTAGTGGTATCTCAGAGTTGTCTTAATTTGCATTTCTCTGATCAGTAGTGATTTGGAACACTCTTTCATGTGAGTGGATATAGTTTCAATTTCTTTATCTGAGAATTGTCTGTTCATATCCTTTGACCATTTATCAATTAGAGAATGGTTCAGTTTCTTATAAATTAGGGTCAGTTCTCTATATATTTTGGAAATGAGGCCGTTGTCAGAACCTTTGCTTTTAAAAATATTTTCCCAATTTGTTACTTCCCTTCTAATCTTGTTTCCATTAGTATTGTTTGTACAGAAACTTTTTAGTTTGATGTAATCAAAATCTTCTACTTTGTGATCAATAATGATCTCTAGTTCTCCTCTGGTCATAAATTCCTTCCTCCTCCACAAGTCTGAGAGGTAGACTATCCTCTGTTCCTCTAATCTATTTATTATCTCCCTCTTTATGCCTAAATCATGGACCCATTTTGATCTTATTTTGGTATATGGTGTTAAGTGTGAATCCATATCTAATTTCTGCCATATTAATTTCCAGTTTTGCCAACAGTTTTTTCCAAATAATGAATTTTTATCCCTAATGTTGGTATCTTTGGGTTTGTCAAAGATTAGATTGCTATAGATTTACCCTTTTTTGTCCTTTGTATCTAATCTGTTCCACTGATCTACCAGTCTATTTCTTAGCCAATACCAAATGGTTTTGGTGACTGCTGCTATATAATATAGCTTTAAATCAGGTACACTTAGACCACCTTCCTCTGAGTTTTTTTTTTTTTTTTCATTAGTTCCCTTGCAATTCTGGACCTTTTATTCTTCCATATGAATTTTGTTGTTATTTTTTCTAGGTCATTGAAATAGTTTCTTGGGAGTCTGATTGGTATAGCATTAATAAATAGATTAGTTTGGGGAGTATTGTCATCTTTATTATATTCGCTCGGCCTATCCAAGAGCACTGAATTTCTTTCCAATTATTTAAATCTGACTTTATTTTTGTGGCAAGTGTTTTGTAATTTTTCTCATATAAATCCTGACTATTCTTTGGTAGATGGATTCCCAAATACTTTATATTCTCAACATTTGTTTGGAATGGAATTTCTCTTTGTAACTCTTGCTGTTGCATTTTGTTAGTGATATATAAAAATGCTGAGGATTTATGTGGATTTATTTTGAATCCTGCCACTTTGCTGAAATTTTGAATTATTTCTAATAGCTTTTTAGCAGAGTCTTTGGGGTTCTCTAAGTATACCATCATGTCATCTGCAAAGAGTGATAGTTTGATTTCCTCATTTCCTACTCTAATTCCTTGAATCTCTTTCTCGGCTCTTATTGCCGAGGCTAGCATTTCTAGTACTATATTGTATAGTAATGGTGATAGTGGGCAACCTTGTTTCACTCCTGATCTTACTGGGAAAGGTTGCAGTTTATTTCTATTGCATATTATGCTTACTGACAGTCTTAAATATATGCTCCTGATTATTTTAAGGAATAGTCCATTTATTCCTATACTCTCAAGAGTTTTTAGTAGGAATGGATGTTGGATTTTGTCAAATGCTTTTTCTGCACCTATTGAGATGATCATATGGTTCTTATTAATTTGATTATTAATATGGTCAATTATATTAATAGTTTTCCTAATATTAAACCAGCCCTGCATTCATCTGGTCCTGGGGATTTTTTCCTGGGGAGTTGATTAATAGCTTCTTCTATTTCTTTTTCTGACATGGGACTATTTAAGCAATTTATCTCCTCCTCTGTTAATCTAGGGAGCCTATATTTTTGGAGGAAGTCATCCATTTCACTTAAGTTATCAAATTTATTGGCATAAAGTTGGGCAAAGTAACTCCTTATTATTTCTCTAATTTCCTCTTCATTGGTGGAAAGATCCCCCTTTTCATTTGTAAGACTAATAATTTGATTTTCCTCTTTCTTTTTTCTGGTCAGATTTACCAAAGGTTTATATATTTTTATTGGCTTTTTCATAAAACCAACTCTTGGTTTTATTTATTAATTCAATAGTTTTTTTTACTTTCAATATTATTGGTTTCTCCTTTTAATTTTTGTATTTCAAGTTTAATTTTTGGTTGGGGGTTTTTAATTTGATCTTTTTCTAGCTTTTTAAGTTGTAGGCCCATTTCGTTAATTTTCTCTTTCTCTATTTTCTTCAAATAAGCCTCTAAATATATAAAATTTCCACTTATTACTGCTTTAGCTGCATCCCACAGATTTTGGTATGATGTCTCATCGTTGTCATTATCTTGGGTGAAATTTTTAATTGTTTCTATAATTTGCTGTTTCACCCAGTCATTCTTTAAGATGAGATTGTTCATTTTCCAATTACTTTTGGTCTATTTACCCCTAACTTTTTACTGAATGTAGCTTTTATTGCATTGTGATCTGAGAAGAAGGCATTTATTATTTCTGCCTTTCTACATTTAATTTTGAGATCTTTATGTCCTAATATATGGTCTATTTTTGTATAGGATCCATGATCTGCTGAGAAGAAAGTATATTCCTTTCTATTGCAATTCAGTTTTCTCCAGAGGTCTATCATACCTAGTTTTTCTAATGTTCTATTTACTTTTTTAATCTCTTTCTTATTTGTTTTGTGGTTTGATTTGTCTAAATCTGAGAGTGCAAGGTTGAGATCTCCCACTATTAGAGTTTTACTGTCTATTTCTTCTTGCAATTCTCTTAACTTTTCCTTTAGAAAGTTAGATGCTATACCACTTGGTGCATATATGTTTAGTATTGATATGGCTTCATTATTTATGTTACCTTTCAGCAGGATATAGTTTCCTTCCTTATCTTTTTTAACTAGATCAACTTCTGCTTTTGCTTGATCTGAGATAAGGATAGCTACCCCTGCTTTTTTGGCTTTACCTGAAGCATAATAGGCTCTGTTCCAACCTTTTACCTTTACTCTGTATGTATCTCCCTGCTTTAAGTGTGTTTCCTGCAGACAACATATTGTAGGGTTCTGATTTTTGATCCAATCTGCTAACCATCTCCATTTGATGGGAGCATTCATCCCATTCACATTTACAGTTAAAATTACTAATTCTGTATTTCCTCCCATCATATTATCCCCAGATTATGCTTTTTCCCTTTACCCCCCTGATCCCCCTCCCCGATCTTTAATTTACAGACTCCCCTTGTGATGCGCAGCCCTCCCTTTTTTTAGTATCCCTCCCCCCTCCCTCCAAGTCCCTTCACTTATTCTCTTTTTCCTTTCCCCTTTTCCTCTCCCCCCTTTTAATGAGGTGAGAGAAAATTCTCTGAAAAACAAATATGTCAATTATTTACTCTTTGAGACTCTTCTGATGAGAGTAAGATTCACACAATGATTCTCCCCCTCACTAAATTCCCTCAGATATTCCCTCTTCCTGAGATGTAGTTTCCCTCTTTTTATCATTCCTTCCCCTTTTTCTAAGACAACCTCCTTCCCTTTACTACACCCCCCTTTTTTTCTTTTATATCAGTAAAATCAAATTATCCATGAGTACTTTTTATATACCCACAACAGAGTTACAGTTCTCAAGGGTTCTGTGTACCTTTTTCTGTTTCTCTTCGTCTTGTGGATGTAAATCAAATTTTTTGTTTAAGTCTGGTTTTTCTCTTAGAAACATATAGAATTCCTCTATTTCATTGAATGACCCTCTTCTTCCATGGAAAAAAATGCTAAACTTAGCTGGGTAGTTTATTCTTGGTTGCAATCCTTGATCTTTTGCCTTACGGAATATCAGGTTCCAGGCCCTTCTATCTTTTAATGTGGAGGCAGCCAGATCTTGTGTGACTCATTTTTTTTTTTTTTTTTTTTGCTTTTTGCTCATACTTAAAAAATCTTTTGGGATCTGTCCCTGGGGTAGGAAATTATTTATTTATTGCTTTACCAGCTTCCTCCCAGACTGGATGGATGCAGCAGCTCCTGCACCTGAACTAAAAGAGAGCTCTGGGAGAGAGTTCCCCACCCCCTCCCTGGAAGTGCCTCAGAGGTGAGTAGCACTGCTGTGCCTTGAGGGCACTGTGTTCTAGTGGTTTCCCTGAGGTTTTAGATTGGACAGTAAAGGCAATACAAAGCCCGGCCTATGCATCGCAGTGGGGCGTGGATGTCAGTAGCAGGTGATGTGAAAAGCCCCTGCACTCAAACTGGAAATGTCTGCCAGAAACCACTGTCCCTATTTCAAAGGTTCTGCTTCTCTGGGACTTCCGGAGCTGAGTTCCACACCCTCCCACTGAGCTGGGCAGTGTTTGTTGCCTTGGGCTGTATCTGCCCACTTCTCAATCTTTTAACTAGTCTCTGGTGGGAGCTAGGGGCCACACCCCTCAGTGCTGAGATCTGCTGAGTCAACCCTAGGATCCAGGAAGTTCTAATCTATCTTTGAATTTTTAAAATATTTTAGCTTTCTCCTTTGAACTGCTATATTATAAGCAGAGAAGAGCTAACAGCCTGTGCCAGATTCCTTTATCTCAGTGGCTTCTCTGATCCCAGAGCCCTTCCCAGTGCAATCGGTGCAGTATGCTAGCACCTGGCCCTCTGTGCTGGCCTCTCTTCTTCCTCCCCTGGGAACTGACCTTTTCTGTTGAAACTCAAGATTCTCTTCAGCTGGTAAGTCATGCTTCCAGTCCTTGTGGTATCTATCAGTCCAACGCTATTTCTGAGGCTGATTTATCTAATTGGTTGTGAGGGAGTAAGGATGTTCACAGAGTCGTGTGTTTCTTCTTCACCATCTTGGCTCCGCCCCCTATTTATACTTTTTTTGACAGTATATATGCATGAGCAATTTTTTTATAGCATTATCCTTTGTATTCATTTTTCCAAATTATCCTCTCTCTCCTTCTACTCCCTCCCCTTGATGTCAGTCAATCCCATACATTTTACATGTGTTACAATATAACCTAGATACAATATATTTGTGTAAATACCATTTTCTTATTGCACATTAAGTATTAGATTCCGAAGTATAAGTAACCTGGGTAGATAGACAGTAGTGCTAACAATTTACATTCACTTCCCAGTGTTCCTTCTCTGGGTGTAGTTGATCAACTGGAAGTGAGTTGGATCCTCTTTATGTTGAAGATATCCACTTCCATCAGAATACATCTTCATAGAATATTGAAGTGTACAGCGATCTTCTGGTTCTATTCATTTTAATCAGATCAGTTGATGTAAGTCTCTCCAAGCCTCTCTGTATTCCTCCTGCTGGTCATTTCTTACAGAGCAACAATATTCCATAACCTTCTTAAACCATAATTTACCCAACCATTCTCCAATTGATGGACATCCATTCATCTTCCAGTTTCTAGCCACTATGAAAAGATCTGCCACAAACATTTTGGCACATACAGGTCCCTTTCCCCTCCTCAGTATTTCTTTGGGATATAAGCCCAATAGCAGCAATGCTGGATCAAAGGGTATGCACAGTTGGATAACTCTTTGGGAATAGTTCTAAACTGCTCTCCAGAATGGCTGAATTCTTTCATAACTCCACCAACAATGTATTAATGTCCCAGTTTTCCCACATCCCCTCCAACATTCATCATTATTTGTTCCTGTCATCTTAAGCAATCTGACAGGTGTGTAGTGGTATCTCAGAGTTGTCTTAATTTTCATTTCTCTGATCAGCAGTGATTTGGAACACTCTTTCATATGAGTGGATATAATTTCAATTTCATCATCTGAATTAATCAACTCTCTAAGAAAAGACCCCAAGACTAGATGGATTTACATGTTCTTTCTACCAAACTTTTAAAGAACAAGTAACTCCAATACTATATAAAATAATACTATATAAAAATACTATATACAATATTTGAAAAAAATAGGGAATGAAGGACTCTTATCTAATTCATTTCTTGTCACAGACATGGTAGTTAGTCTTAAATCAGACAGGAAGAAAACTGAGAAAGAAAATTATAGACCAATCTCCCTAAAGAATATTCATGCAAAAATCTTAAATAAAATATTAGCAAAAAGATTACAGAAAATCATCCCCAAAATAATACACCATGACCAAGTAGGATTTATACCAGGAATGCAGGGCTGTTTCAATATTAGGACAACTATTAGCATAATTGACATATCAATAACCAAATTAACAAAAAACATATGATCATCTCAATAGATGCAGAAAAAGCATTTGATAAAATCCAACACCCATTTCTTATTAAAAACACTAAAAATTATAGAAATAAATTGACTTTTCCTTAAAATAGACCATAGCATCTATTTAAAAACCATGAACAAGCATCATATGTAATGGGGTTAAACTGGAACCATTGCTAGTAAGTTCAGGAATGAAACAAGTTTGCCCACTATCACCATTATTATTTAGTATTGTATTAGAAATGCTACCTTTGGCAATAAGAGTAGGACAAGAGTTTAAAGGAATTAGAGTAGCTAATGAGGAACCAAATTATCACTCTTTGCAGATGATATTATGATATACTTAGAGAACCCTGGAGCATCAACTAAAAAACTACTAGAAATAATCCACAACTTTAGTAAAGTTGCATGATACAAAATACCCTAATAGGTGGATATTATTATTAGCATTTTACAAATGGGAAAACTGAGACAAAGAGGTTTAAGAAACCTTTAAGGATCACAGCTAAGTAGTTGATTTGAATTCAAATCCTTTTGATGCCAGGCTTGGTATTCTATCTACTGTATCATCTTCTGCACTTTGTTAGAAAACTTCACTTGGGAGAAAATGACTATGTTGTCTCATTCTACTTTTACATTTTTATGCTAACAATTTTTCTCTTTCAATGAACAGATATCTATTTGGTGTGAATGCTACCCATTTATCTATCCACCAGAATGAAGTATAATAAATCTTATTCCTTTATATTTCCCATCATTTTTTTAAATATTTGAAAGTATCTTGTTTACTCATCCATACAAATAATTTCCCTTCCAAGATAAATATATCCTTCAATATTTCTTCATATTTCAAGGATTCTAGTTCCTCTCTCATCAGAACTATCTTCTATGGCAGACCAATCACAATTTTCATTTTCTTTTGTTTTCTTTTTTTTCTTTGATGGTACTAGAAGTTCATAAAACACCTCAAAATAGATACTCATGCACACAATTAGTAATTCTTTAAAATATTTGTGGCTATCCTCATGACAGAACCAACTGGGTTATCTGATTAAAAGCCCAAATGCCAGTTTTTATGACTCACCTCCCATGGATTCCTCTAATCTTAACCTCTTTCTCAACTATTTCTGGTTGCTATTCTGTAAGGTGGAATTTCTTTGCTAAAGTGTGGTCATGAATTTTAATGCAAATATTTTTGCCTATGTTCATTCACTTGACCTTCATGATTACTTTTTGTGTGTTTACATTAATTATTAAAAAAAAAAACACCAATTCCTTTTTTATTCTTCATAAAATAATTTTCTACAGAGGTGTTCACTAAAGCTTCTTTTTCTCCTCAGAGAAATCTCTTAGACCATGTCCTTCACAAAAAATGATTAAAAAAAACTATAAACATAGAGTTCTTGCTGTTGATTACTTAGATAGTATCAATAGGATTGACTACTAACTTTAATGGTGTTCCTCACAATTGGCATTTTTATTTGATTTTTTTTTTTTGTTTTTGAAATTATTGGAGAATAAAATAAGTATTTTAGTGTCTTATTTTTAAATCAAAAGTTGTATTTATATTTTGTGCTATTAATCATTATTAGTTTTGGAAAAATTAAATGTAGATCACCTTTTCCATAATTGTTACAATAAAAAAAAAACTTATTATTATCTTTTTAAAAAAGATACACATGCTCCACAAGCCAGATTACTATCCCACAAGTATCATTATTCTATTATTCTTTATAAGTGAGGTAACTGAAATTCTGAGTTTTAACCAGAATCACAAAGCTAAAATTTAGAAAAAAACAGCGTATCTTTCATCTACATACTGGCAAACTATCTTCTTTATTATATTGCTTCACACATTGCACTGGATTCTCACACATTTCATACAGGGGAAAATAAATTATGTCAGGTCTAGGAAAGTATTTTTTGAATGAAATGCTCCCCATTGCATATATATATATATTCTACTAAATATCTTTCCTTTATGATTATCATCTTACTATCTTTGCATGCTATTGGAACAGTTGTTATATGCAAATTAATGTTAGTAATGTTAAGGAATTCTAATAAGGAGAAGTTAAACTGAATAATACTTAATAAAGATAACTAATGAATTCACACACACACACACACACACACACACACACACACAAACAAACTCCATCCAGCTTCATAACAAGATCCTATGGCAGTGTTTACCATCTGGCCTGCTAGAAAGCAAAAGGTAAATATATAGATACGTTTAATGTTCTGTTGTCTCCAGAAACTGCAGATCACTCTCTGGGAGGAGATCTTCTATTTCAATTCAATCCCAGACTCGACCCTTCTTCCTTCTAGAGTGCCATCCCAACTCTGTCCCAGAGTAGACTAACTCCTTGCTCATTGTTGTCTTCTTTTATCCTCCCAGAGAATGGGCCTGTGAGAACTCAAGGGCTTGTGGGAAAATTACTTCAACCAATGAACTTGCTCCTTTTAAAGGTTGTGTAAACTCTTTTCATATGTAAACTCTTCCTCAGAAGTTCAAAGGGGTAAACTCCCCTTAAAGGCCAGGAACCAAAGGTGTGAACTAGAGAATTGGTAAGTACAGATTTAGCACTTAGTAAGAACCTAACAGATAAGAAAAATAGAGACCCAATAAAATTAAGTCAATTGCTCAAGGTCACATAAAGCAAGAACTTAAATCGAAGTTGTTTAGTTCTAAATTAAGTGGTCTTTCAACTGTGCCATATATTGTATTTGAGAAATGCTGTTTATTTCTGAAGGGAAACAACAACAACAACAACAACAACAACAACAAACATGATTTGATATTTAAACTTCTGTTAATAAGTTGATCAAACATGAATTGTTTTTTTCCTATATCCTATCCATGCATCTATGTTTTTTTTTTTTTTTTTTTTTTTTTTTTTTTTTTTTTTTTTTTTTTTTTTTTTTTTTGCATCTCTCCAAACTCTGAGTCTGCCCCTTGGGTTTCCTAGTTCTGATAAACTATTATTTGCCTTTACTTTCTGAGGTCCAGACTTCTACATCACTGTTTAGTTTCTCTGCCTTCCATTCATCTTTCCAGCAGCCCCTTTCTTTCTATTTCTATTTTCATCTATATATCAAATATTTATTTATCTATCTATCCCTCCATTCCTTCATCCCTCTCTACTTCCCTCTTTTCTTTCCTTTCTATATCCATCTATCTTTTTTATCTGTCTATCTAACTATCTATCTATCTATCTATCTATCTATCTATCTATCTATCTATCTGTTTATCTACCTCTCTTTGCATTTTTTTTCTAGTCTCAAGTCCTTTAAACAAACTATCTGAAATGCCTTGTCTAAACATACTTTATAGGTGAGGGTGGAGAAAGAACTAAAGGCTATATTACAAAAACTATAGCTCAAAGGAATAACTTAACTTGCAGCAGTGGAAGTGACAGCAAAAACTGGCCACCTGAGCACAGCTGCCACAGTCTTGTACATAGCAAATATTTCATAAATGTTTCTGACAGACTTGTCATTTCGTTATGCTAGTGTTAAATAATCTCTCCTCAACAATAACAAAATCACAAAAAAAGTTTGGCATTTGGGCATTTATCAGCTAATCCAATTGGTCTTGTACCTTAGTATAAAACCATGAATATTTTAAGGAATTACTAATTTTGTGCATGAAATATCTATTTTTCGGGTGTTTTCTAAATTTTTAGTACCAACAGAAGCAAAAGGAAATTGAGATTGGATTGCATACAAGACAAGTGTGTGCCTATATATATATAGTCAATATTAGTACTGAAAATGTATCTTGACTCCTCTGTAAACTGACTTCTCCCATTCTCTGTATTCTTTTATACAATAATTAGCCTAACTTATGATTTCAATGGCGTTTCTCTTGCAGATTGTCACCTGTAATTTTGCTTTTTGCTTTGTCTATTTTACCAATATGTCTTAATTGATTGTCTTTGGACCTGGGGAAGTAAAGCTTTCAACTTTTAAAATGTCTCAATATAAATAATAATCTCAAAGAAAACTTCTTGCTTGATGATGATGTAGTTATCTTACATTTGTATTCAATGGTGATAGAGAACAAGCCATCGAGTCAAGTTGACTTAGTAGTCCTACAGTTACTGTCATACGATGTCTTTATGATACTAGACAAATTACATCAATTCTGAGTCTCCAGAAAAATATTATCAACTATAAATTGTGGGACAAATGCCCCTTTGAATTGGTAGAAGTAATTTCCTCAACAAGATTTTCCTGTACCAATGAAGTTAGGAGTTTGTTACAAACAAAAAATAGTAATAATTGCACAGGGTTTCTTTTTAAAAATATTTTTCACTTTCATGGTTTCATTTGAATATCATAATGAATTGTGATGTCACCAAAGTAGGGATTATAATCATCTATCTGCAGACTGAGAAATGTGTTTTGAGAGAGATGATTGGTTTATCATATCTTAGAAAAAAGACTTAGAAAAGACTGAAAATTAAAATCTCAGGTAGATTAATTGTTTTTGGTTATTGCTCTTTTGTTTTGTTATTATTATTTGTTAGGGTTTTTTTTTTTTTTTTGGAAACTATAATTTAATTTATTTAGTGAGCACCCTGAATGAAAATTTCCTCCACTGGAGCTAATCAGTACTTTTTAGCTTTGAGAATTATTCAAGGCTTGGAAGGTTTTAAAAAATGTCTTTGGTTACTTATTGTGACCTTATATTAAATTGTCAGGGTTTTTTTTGTTGTTGTTGTTTTGTTTTGTTTTGTTTTTTAAAGAAGGGACTGTTTAAAAAAAATTGGGGTATCATTAGCAGTTTAGCACAGAATATATTAGCATATGATAATTGAATAATAAATGCTAGAGAACTGATTGACAGATTCTCCTTAAAAAACAAAAACAAACAAAAATTTTTGGAAAAAAATTCTAGTCCTTTCAACAATAACTAATAGTGATTAGTGGGAAAAGGTCATTACCAATTGCTTCTTAAATTTGTCTTTGTACTGTTTGGCTCATTGCTATCTTTAACATCACCTAATTTATATATAGGTACTATTGTTCCCATGATAAGTCTGGTAGTTCTTTAATGGAAAGCAGACAAATTCACCAGAACACAAAAAGCCATCTTAGGAATCTAAATCCTGATTTCATGGTAAAATGTGAATTGTTCATTATTAAATGCTGAAACTTAATGATTAAACGATTCTCTCTAAAAAAAAAAAAAAAATTCCCAAGAGAACTTGTTTGTGAAATACTTTGTCTTTCCCTTATAATTCAAACATGTTTAAAAGCATTCACATTTCTAACAATCAGTGAGAATAAATGCCACAATCTCCTTTTGATTTTTCAATGATCAGAACTCAAATCCATACAAAGAAATTCAGCTGATACTGGCACAATTGTGCTCTAGAGAAGAAAATGGAACATCTAATAATCTGCTGTCAGAGAAATATTCTCTCCAACCCAGAAGATGTCTGATATATGAGCTCTGAAGACACAATTGCATTGTAATGATGAATATTAGAGCTATTTGTAGTTGAGTTGCTGAAGGGAAATAGCTTGCTGGCTGAATTCTGCCTTAACTGGCTTTTATACATTTCAGTAGACAGTTAACTAAAAGATCTATTTTTATTACTCTTTTTTTTTCCCCCTTCATAGCTACTTCTTTTGTCAGACATCTTTTCCAGGATAACTAGAGACTCTGGATTATTATGTATCTTGCAAGAAAAAGACAACTTTGTCTTCTTGTATTCATTAACAAGTTTACTTTTTTTTTTTTTTTTTAAACTTCAAATAGATATGCTTCTATCTTTTAAACTAAAGTTAGGAGATATGCTTTTAAAAAGGAAGATTGTTGGTGGTATTAATGAAGCTTAACATGTCCTTTTCTAATAGTTCATATCTGAATTTGCACTGTAAAGCAAAATCAAATGGGAGAAGGATGAAGGGAGACAAAAGATTTAATTTTATATGTGTATTGTACATACTTGTGTGTATAGTGCATGTGTATGTATGTGGTATATTTTTACCTGTGATACATACATATATGTCCACATATATATGTGCATATACTTAATCTCCCCAAAGTTTTAATACAATTTAAGGGCATTAAAAGATATTAAAAAGGGCATTAAAATATACATATTTATTAATATTTTGGAATACCCTTCATTTACCCAACATTTATTTTGGATATCTATTTGAATATGAATCAATACAGATATATGTCTATGTAAATATGTATATATTTGTGCACACATATATATGTACCCACAGATATAAATACATTTATATTTTCATATGGGTGTAATCTTATGTGTATCTCAGAGAGATGTTAAAAATCTATCATAATATAAGAAAAGAGAGAATGAGACAGAAACAAAGTTAAGATATAAGAATAATGTCTTGGATTTAATGTAAGGAAGCCCTGAATTCAAATAAGGTTACACATATTAGCTTTACAGTTGGGGTGCATCTTCTAGGGGAGATGTAGCAGTAATCCTAAAGCCATTTTAGGAACTACTACTGTAGTTTGTGTTGGATGTTAGATAACAATTTATTGCTCAGTAGGAACAAAATTTCTGAGACCATAATGAGGTGCATACCAAACAACTCTTCAATTCCACTTCTGAGATCACTCCTTAATTCTACCTCTAAGCCATAAAATTAGAATATCAGTGAATTGAAGCACTTGATCTACATAGCTTGTTCTTATAAATTTACCTTCTTGTTCCTGTTCTTTGCTAAATTCTTTTGGAACTTAGTCCTTTCAATTTGGCATTACAATTATAATAAATTTTGTTCCTTGATTTGGAAATAGGTTCAAGTCTGAAAATTGTTTTGAAACAACTCATGACACCAACCTGAAACTGTGTCTTTTTGGGGGTCCTCTTTGAACCTCAATTGTATCAACCTAGCCAAGTAACTTAAACTTAGTCTTCCTATAAGAGAAATGCTTCATTCACTCTGAATAGTGAATAATCTGTTAATTTACACGAGTATAAAACTGAACTTAAATTTTAACAATCAATATAAATTTATTAAGTACTATTATGTACTGGGCCTTGAGATAAACCTGAAGCAAAATACAATCCCTATGCTCAAAGACCTTACAATCTAATGAGGTTAGGGAAGTAGAATTGAAGTATTTACAAGACACAAAGGAATTCCTGGAGAGGAAAAATGGTAATGTTGAAATCAATTAAAAATGTTAATAATAGTTTTCTTCAAAATAAATAAAGGTACCAATAATTTTTCACAAGTGAAATATGAAAATATGTTTTGTTATGTGCAGATTCTCTAACATCATATGTCACCATAATAATTTGTAGAATGCCAAAACATAGAAAAAGAGTGCTTCCTGGTTCTTACACTTACTTCCTGAGATACCAGAAAGGTAGGTAGAATGGAAGGCTAGTCTTGGAATCAAGAAGATTTGAATTCCAAATCTTCCTTAGACTTGAGCAACCCACTTCACTTTTCTAAGTCTCAGATGACTTATCTACAAAATATAAAACATAATTCAATTCTCTCACTAGGTGGTTGTGAAGCTCAAAGTAGTGATAAATCAAGTGTTTGCAAAACAGTTTTATGTTAATGTTTGCAAAAAGTGTTATGTTAATACTAACTAGTAAAAGAAGGAAAAGAGGTATTCAGAAATTAGGTGGAGGTAGAGGGAAAAACCCTTAGAATTTCTGCCCAAAGCAGAAACAATTGCTATTTACATTAAATCTGAGTTAATCAGGACCCAAACAAAGACAAAATAGGGCTGGTCTAGCTCTAGAGGAGCTATAGAGGAGATTCTTTGTCTCACTTGATAGCTAATCTCTGAATTGGTGTGACTTTATTCAAAATGAGACCTATTGAAAACCTTAGTATAAAAAGGCCAAGGTCTCCTACTACAACCAGGGCCATCCCCAGTCATCTGGATCTATATCTGTCCACTAGAGCTGGATGGCTGTGAAGGAGAAAATTAGGTAGGTGATCTTGCACAGCCCTCTCTACACTTAAATCCAATTGATTTGCTGTCATAGCACCTCCCTGATGTCAAGGATTTCTTAGGACAAAAAGCAAAAAGAATGTAGAAGAAAAAGAGAAAGGAAAGAAGAACAAATTGGAATGCAAATACTCTATTATAGGAACGCACCAGCTCCAAATATAAACTTTATAATGTCAAAAGAGGGAAAATATAAGTTAAAATGTTCTCTCAAAAAAGACTTGGATCGAACATATACATTATGCTTCATTTCTACTTTATTTTTGTTTTTTAATGAAAGAAGATGAAAAAATAGAATCTTATATTGTTTATTATTATATATTTCTTATTATTTTTCTCTTGACCACATAAATCTACAGTTATACTGACTATTTGTTCAGTCTTTGTTAGAAAAATACATGGCCCAACAGAAAAGCAAGTATGGTTTCTTTCCCTAATGAAGAAAAAAAAAAAAAAAATGTTTCTTCTTTCCCTCTGCCCCGTCCACAAAAGAAATTTAATGTTTGAATTTAATTCTTTTCCTTTTAGTAGTAACTTTTAACAAGGATGTGGTAGTGCTCTTCTAGTACTTTGGAATCAAAATATTTTGGAATGATAAACATTTTGGTTATGTTTATTTAATTTAGCTCTCCCTTTATTATTATTTATTATTCCCAAAGGATAGATACTTACAAGAAAAATTGTGTACCATAGAACTATCTTCTGTTTGATTTCATAAGAAAGTCAGAATCTAATTTGTAGTCATTAATTTCTATTGGTTAAGCCAACAAAAAGCAAGCAAAACACATGAAGTACATTTTCATCTAAAACAATTCACTGTGGCAAAAATGGCTCAAGAGAAAGAAAAATATTTCTAATACGAGGATAATGCATAAAGGAAATGAGCTGAGTCAAAAAGAACTGCAGTGATTAATATTTTAATAATATTTTACTAATAACACATGAAATTTATACATCATTATAGAGTTGCAAGGAGCTTCATAAGCATTATCAAAACTGAAGGTGAACTCTTAAACATGTTTTATATAATAATTCTTTAGCAATTCCAATATGGAAGGCAATTAGTTATAGAAGAGGGAAAAAATACAAAAAAACTTTACTTAAATAAACACAATATAGTCAACTATATTTCAAGAAAATTATTATAGTGCTACTTCATGTTATGTATCTCCTTCTTCAAAAAATCATTAATCTAATTCATTTCCCCAAGATTTTGATTCCTTTTGATGTGATTTGATGGTAAAAGTTGTAACCAGGGGCATTAAGGCAGGACAATTTAAGGAACTGAGTCAGAGCAATTCAAAGAAACTGTAGCAGAACAATTTAGGGAAACTGTGGCACAACAGTCTGCAGAATTGTGATGATGTCAAACTTATTTGCTTGTGAAACTTAGACGGTGTTTTAGTGCCACACCAATAACCTGGCAAGATAAAATCTGAACATTGAGTTCTTTTCTGAAACTAAAAAGTCAAGCATTGAAACTCTCCTTCAGAGTGTACAACTCTGATAGGTTGAGCATGTTGTTTGAATGCCATATGTACATTTCCTTAAAAGATAATTTTACAAAGAACTCACACAAGATAGGTGCTTACATGGTGGTGATAAGAAGTAATAAAAAGGAAGGCAGAACCAAGATGGCAGAGAAGAGACACACACATTTGTAAGCTCACTTCTTCCCTCATTACCAATTAGTTAAATCAGCCTCAAAAATAACTCTGAACTGATAAAAACCACAAGGATTCAAGCACAACTTACCAGCTGAAGAAAATCTGGAATTTCCCCTAAACTAATTTATTTATTTAGTGCTATACCAATCAGACTCCCAATAAACTATTTTAATGTATTATAAAAAATAACAACAAAATTCATATGGAAGAAAAAAAGTTGAGCATTTCTTTTTTTTTATTTTATTTATAATTTTTTGACAGTATATATGCATGAGTAATTTTTTTTTTATAACATTATCCCTTGTATTCATTTTTCCACATTATACCCTCCCTCCCTCTACTCCCTTCTCTTGATGACAGGAAATCCCATACATTTTACATGTGTTAGAATATAACTTAGATACAACATATGTGTGTAAATACCATTTTTTTTGTTGCACATTGAGTATTAGATTCCGAAGGTATAAGTAACCTGTGTAGATAGACAGTAATGCTAACAATTTACATTAACTTCCCACTGTTCCTTCTCTGGGTGTAGTTGTTTCTGTCCATCATTGATCAACTGGAAGTGAATTGGATCTTCTTTATGTTGAAGATATCCACTTCCATCAGAATATATCTTCATACAATATTGTTGTTGAAGTGTACAGCGATCTTCTGGTTCTGCTGATTTCACTCAGAATCAGTTCCTAAAAGTCTCTCCAAGCCTTTCTGTATTCCTCCTGCTGGTCATTTCTTACAGAGCAATAATATTCCATAACCTTCATATACCATAATTTACCCAACCATTCTCCAATTGATGGACGTTCATTCATCTTCCAGTTTCTAGCCACTACGAAAAGAGCTGCCACAAACATTTTGGCACATACAGGTCCCTTTCCACTCCTCAGTATTTCTTTGGGATATAAGCCCACTAACAGCAATGCTGGATCAAAGGGTATGCACAGTTTGATAACTCTTTGGGCATAGTTCTAAACTGCTCTCCAGAATGGCCGGATTCTTTCATAACTCCACCAACAATGTATTAGTGTCCCAGTTTTCCCACATCCCCTCCAACATTCATCATTATTTGTTCCTGTCATCTTAGCCAATCTGACAGGTGTGTAGTGGTATCTCAGAGTTGTCTTAATTTGCATTTCTCTGATCAGTAGTGATTTGGAACACTCTTTCATATGACGGGATATAGTTTCAATTGCGTCATCTGAGAATTGTTCATATCCTTTGACCATTTATCAATTGGAGAATGGTTTGATTTCTTATAAATTAGAGTCAGTTCTCTGTATATTTTGGAAATGAGACCTTTATGAGAACCTTTAACTTTAAAAATATTTTCCCAATTTTATACTTCCCTTCTAATCTTGGTTGCATTAGTATTGTTTGTACAGAAACTTTTTAGTTTGATGTAATCAAAATCATCTATTTTGTGATCAATACTGATCTCTAGTTCTCCTCTGGTCATAAATTCCTTCCTCCTCCACAGGTCTGAGAGGTAGACTATTTTCTGTTTCTCTAATCTATTTATTATCTCATTCTTTAAACCTAAATCATGGACCATTTTGATCTTATCTTGGTATATGGTGTTAAGTGTGGATCCATATCTAATTTTTGCCATACTAATTTCCAGTTTTCCCAAAAGTTTTTTTTCAAAATAATGAATTTTTATCCTTAATGTTGGTATCTTTGGGTTTGTCAAAGATTAGATTGCAATAGATGTACCCTTTTTTGTCCTTTGTATCTAATCTGTTCCACTGATCTACCAGTCTATTTCTTAGCCAATACCAAATGGTTTTGGTGACTGCTGCTATATAATATAGCTTTAAATCAGGTACACTTAGACCACCTTCCTCTGAGTTTTTTTTTCATTAGTTCCCTTGCAATTCTCGACCTTTTTTTCTTCCATATGAATTTTGTTGTTATTTTTTCTAGGCCATTACAATAGTTTCTTGGGAGTCTGATTGGTATAAGCACTAAATAAATAGATTAGTTTGGGGACTATTGTCATCTTTATTATATTGGCTCGGCCTATCCAAGAGCACTGAATGTCTTTCCAATTATTTAAATCTGACTTTATTTTTGTGGCAAGTATTTCATGATTTTGCTCATATAATTCCTGACTATTCTTTGGTAGACGGATTCCCAAATATTTTATACTCTCTACATTTGTTTGGAATGGAATTTCTCTTTGTATCTCTTGCTGTTGCATTTTGTTGGTGATATATAAAAATGCTTAGCATTTATGTGGATTTATTTTGTATCCTGCAACTTTGCTAAAATTCTGAATTATTTCTAATAGCTTTTTAGCAGAACTGGCGCTGCGGGATGAACCGAACGCCGGGTTAAGGCGCCTGATGCCGACGCTCATGGTTGGATCCCGAGGCCTCGGTCCTTCTTCCCTTCCTGCAGAGAGCCCCGTCACGCAAGATGTAATGCAGAGTCTTCTTCTTGAATCCTGGCTCTGAATCTCCTCCAGCTCTTATCCTTCTCCAGGCTGATCTGCTCTCTGGGCCCAATGCTGTCTCTTTTATCCTCCCAGAGAATGGGCGTGGGATAATGCAAGGGCTTCTGGGATGAACCACTTCAGCCAATGAGCTTGCTCCTTCTATCAAGTCAACCTGAGTTCTCACCTTGTAATTGTCCAGAAAACCTGAATTCTCACCTTGTCACTGTCCAGACAACCTGAGTTCTCTCTTAGTAATCCTAACAAATAGTAATGGTGATAGTGGGCAACCTTGTTTCACTCCTGATCTTACTGGGAAAGGTTGCAGTTTATTTCCATTACATATTATGCTTACTGATGGTCTTAAATATATGTTCCTGATTATTCTAAGGAATAGTCCATGTATTCCTATAATCTCAAGCGTTTTTAGTAGGAATGGATGTTGGATTTTATCAAATGCTTTTTCTGCATCTATTGAGATGATCATATGTTTTTTATTAATTTGATTATTAATATGGTAAATTATACTAATAGTTTTCCTAATATTAAACCTCCCTGCATTCCTGGTATAAATCCTACTTCATCATAGAATATTATCCTGGGGATGATTTTCTAAAGTCTTTTTGCTAATAACTTATTTAAGATTTTAGCATCAATATTCATTAAGGAAATTGGTCTATAATTTTCTTTCTCAGTTTTTGATCTACCTGTTTTAGGTGTCAGTACCATATCTGTGTCATAAAAGGAGTTTGGTAGGATTCCTTCATCCCCTATTTTTTCAAATAGTTTATTTATAACATTGGGGATAATTGTTCTTTAAATGTTTGGTAGAATTCACATGTAAATCCATCTGTTCCTCGGGATTTTTTCCTGGAGAGTTGATTAATAGCTTCTTCTATTTCTTTTTCTGAAATGGGACTATTTAAGCAATTTATCTCCTCCTCTGTTAATTTAGGAAGCCTATATTTTTGGAGGAAGTCATCTATTTCACTTAAGTTATCAAATTTATTGGCATAAAGTTTGGCAAAGTAACTCCTTATTATTTCTCTAATTTCCTCTTCATTGGTGGAAAGATCCCCCTTTTCATTTGTAAGACTAACAATTTGATTTTCCTCTTTTCTTTTTCTGATCATATTTACCAAAGGTTTATCTATTTTATTGGCTTTTTCATAAAACGAACTCTTGGTTTTATTTATTAATTCAATAGTTTTTTTTTTTTTTAAATTTGAATATTATTGGTTTCTCCTTTTAATTTTTGTAGTTTAAGTTTAATTTTTGGTTGGGGGTTTTTAATTTGGTCTTTTTCTAGCTTTTTAAGTTGCAGGCCTGATTTGTTAATCTTCTCTTTCTCTATTTTGTACAAATAACCCTCTAAAGATATAAAATTCCCCTTATTACTGCTTTAGCCGCATCCCACAGATTTTGGCATGATGTCTCATCATTGTCATTTTCTTTGGTGAAATTATTACTTGTTTCTATAATTTGCTGTTTCACCCAGTCATTCTTTAAGATGAGATTATTTAGTTTCCAATTACTTTTTGGTCTATTTACCCCTAACTTCTCACTGAATGTGGCTATTATTGCATTGTGATCTTAGAATACGGCATTTATTATTTCTGCTTTCCTACATTTAATTTTGAGACCTTTATGTCCTAATATATGGTCAATTTTTGTATAGGATCCATGAACTGCTGAGAATAAAGTATATTCCTTTCTATTGCCATTCAGTTTTCTCCAAAGGTCCATCATACCTAGTTTTTCTAATGTTCTATTCACTTTTTAAATTTCTTTCTTATTTGTTTTGGGGTTTGATTTGTCTAAATCTGAGAGTGCAAATTTGAGATCTCCCACTATTATGGTTTTACTGTCTATTTCTTCTTGCAACTCTCTTAACTTTTCCTTTAGAAAGTTATATGCTATACCACTTGGTGCATATATGTTTACTATTGATATGGCTTCATTATTTATGCTACCTTTTAGTAGGATATAGTTTCCTTCCTTATCTCTTTTAATTATATCAACTTCTGCTTTTGCTTGATCTGAGATAACGATGACTACCCCTGCTTTTTTTGCTTTATTTCAAACATAATAGATTCTGCTCCAACCTTTTACCTTTACTCTGTATGTATCTCCCTGCTTTATGTGTGTTTCCTGTAAACAACATATGTAGGCTTCTGACTTTTGATCCAGTCTGCTATATGTCTCAGTTTGATGGGAGAGTTCATCCCATTCACATTTACAGTTAAAATGACTAATTCTGTATTTCCTGCCATCATATTATCCCCAGATTATGATTTTTCCCTTGACCTCCTTGAACCCCTTCCCTGATATTTAATTTATAGACCCCCCTTGTGACACGCAGCCCTCCCTTTTTTTAGTATCCCTCCCCCCTCCCTCCAAGTCCTTTCCTTTATTCCCCTTTTCCTTTTCCCTTTTCCTCTCCCCCCTTTTAATGAGGTGTGAGAGAATTCTCTGAAAAGCAAATATGTCAATTATTTACTCTTTGAGCCTCTTCTGAGGAGAGTAAGATTCACACAATGTTTCTCCCCCTCTCTAAATTCCCTCAGATTTGGTATATTTTCTATGCCTCTTCCTGGGATGTAGTTTCCCTCTTTTTATCACTCCTTCCCCTTTTTCTGATACTACCCCCTTCCCTTTACTATTCCCCCCTTTTTATATCAGTAAAATCAAATTTTCCATGCAGACTTTCTATATATTCACAACAGAGATAAAGTTCTCAAGAGTTGTGTTTACGTTTTTCTGTTTCTCTTCAGTCTTGTGGATGTAGATCCACTTTTTTTTTAAGTCTGGTTTTTTTCTTAGAAACAATTGAAATTCCTCTATTTCATTAAATGACCATCTTCTTCCATGGAAGAAAATGCTAAATTTAGCTGGGTAGTTTATTCTTGGTTGCAATTCATGATCTTTTGCCTTTCGGGATATCAGGTTCCAGGCCCTTAAATCTTTTAATGTGGAGGCAACCAGATCTTGAGTGACCCTTATTGTGGCCCCTTGATATTTGAATTGCTTTTTTCTAGTTGCTTGCAATATTCTTTCTTTTGTGTGGTAATTCTGCAGCTTAACCACAATATTCCGTGGTGTTATTTTTTAGGGTCTTTTTCAGAAGGTGTTTGATGAATTCTTTCAATGCCTATTTTCCCTTCTGTTTCTATTATCTCTGGACAGTTCTTTATGATGATTTCTTGTAAAATAGAAACTAGGCTCTTTTTTTGGTCATAGTTTTCAGGAATCCAGTGATCCTCAGATCATCTCTCCTAGATCTATTTTCCAGGTCTATAGATTTTCCCAGCAAGTATTTGACATTATTCTCCAGCTTTTCTTTTTTTGTTTTTTTTTGTTTTTTTTTGGTTTTTTTTTTTGACTGATTCTTGCGATCTCAATGAATCATTCATTTCTATTTGTTCCATTCTGATTTTTAATGAGTTATTTTCTTCATTCACATTTTTTAGTTTGAGTTTTTTAATGAATTATTTTGCTCTATTGAATTTTGTTTTCATTTCCCTATTTTTTTTAGAGAATTATTGTCTTTTTCCAATTCAGAAATCCTACTTTCTTGAGACTTTTTTATCTTTTCCAATTCAGAAATCCTACTTTCCTGTGATTTTTTAACCTTTTCTAATTCACAAATTTTGTTTCCCTGAATCTCATGTGAATTCTTTATTTTTTCCAACTCAAATTTCAGAACTTTGTTATTCTCTATCATAGCTTCTCTTTCCTTTCCCCATTTTTCTTCAAACTCTCTTAACTTTTCAGTAGTCTTTTCTAGGAGAGAGTTATGTGATGGGGAGCAGGTATGGTTCCCCTTTAGGCTGTTATCTGCTGATTCTCTGCTATTAACTTCCTCGTGGTTGGATATCCCCTCTTTCTCTGTGTAGAAGGAATCAATGTTTCTCTTTAGCTTTTTATTCATATTTTAAAAATATTTTGGGGTCAGTTGTTGAGGTAAGAAATTATGTATTTATTTCTTAACAGCTTCCTTGCAGACCAGATAGATGCAGCAGCTCCTGTGCCTGAGCTAAGAGAGAGCTCTGGGAGAGAGTTCCCCTCCCCATCCCTGGAAGTGACTTAGGGGTGATTAGTACAGCTGCAGCTGAGGTGTGAGGGTTGCCCAGGGAAGGACCCTGCTGTGTGTCCTAGAGACTTCCCTGAGGTTTTAGACTGAACAGTAAAGGTGACACAAAGCCCAGCCAATGTGTCCCATGGGGTGTGGATGTCAGCAGCTGAAGTGAAAAGCCCCTGTGCTCAAACTGGAAGTGTCTGCCCAGAAACCACAGTCCCTATTTCAAAAATTCAGCTTCTCTGGGACTTCTGTGGCTGAGTTCCACAGCCCCCAGTTAAGCCAGGCACTATGTGAATTAGATGTTGCCGTGGGCCGTGTCTCTGCTTTTCAAGGTCTTAACTACCCCAAGGTGAAGCCTCAGGCAGCAGAAAGCAGATGCACAGCCATGCTGAGATCTGTTAGGTCATTTCCAGATTGGGGTGGTTCTAGTATCTGGCTTTATATTTTAAAGTGGCTTGATTTCTCTTCTGAGATGCTGTTTTATAAGCAGAGAAGAGCTAAAAGCTTTGCCAGATTCCTCTATTTCAGTGGCTTTTCTGATCTCAGAGTTCTCCCCAGCTTGATCATTGCAGTGTGCTAATACTTCACCCTGTCTGTGCTGACCTTTTTTTTTTTTCCCTCTCCTGGGAACTGACCTTTTCTGTTGAAACTCCAGATTCTCTTTAGCTGGTAAGTTGTGCGTCCAGTCCTTGTCGTTTCTATCAGTCCAGCATTATTTTTGAGGCTGATTTAACTAATTGGTAATGAGGGAAGAAGGGAGCTCACATAATCACATGTATCTTCTCCACCATGTTGGCTGTGCTGGCCAAAATTCGAGGATTTCAAGAGAATTAATGGAAAAAAAGTCAGATGAAGGTGGTCTAGGTGTACCTGATCTAAGGCTATATTATATAGCAGCAGTCACAAAAACCATTTGGTATTGGCTAAGAAATAGACCGGTTGATCAGTGGACCAGATTAGGTACAAAGGACAAAAAAGGGTACAACTATAGCAATCTAGTCTTTGACAAACCCAAAGATACTAACATTAGGGATAAAAATTCATTATTTGAAAAAAAATTGTTGGGAAAACTGGAAATTAGTATAGCAAAAATTAGACACTTAACACCATGTACCAAGATAAGATCAAAATGGGTACATGATTTAAAGATAAAAAATGAGATCATAAATAGAGTAGAGGAACAGAGGATAGTCTATCTTTCAGACCTGTGGAGGAGGAAGGAATTTATGACCAGAGGTGAACTAGAGATCAGTATTGATCACAAAATAGAAGATTTTGATTACATCAAACTAAAAAGTTTCTGTACAAACTATACTAATGCAAACAAGATTAGAAGGGAAGTAACAAATTGGGAAAATATTTTTAAAGTTAAAGGATCTGATAAAAGTCTCATTTCCAAAATATACAGAGAACTGACTCTAATTTATAAGAAATCAAACCATTCTCCAATTTATAAATAGTCAAAGGATATGAACAGACAATTCTCAGATGATGAAATTGAAACTATATCCATTCATATGAAAGAGTGTTCCAAATCACTACTGATCAGAGAAATGCAAATTAAGACAACTCTGAGATATCACTACACACCTGTCAGATTGGCTAAGATGACAGGAACAAATAATGATGAATGTTGGAGGGGCTGTGGGAAAACTGTGACACTATTGCATTGTTGGTGAAGGAATCCGGCCATTCTGGAGAGCAGTTTAGAACTATGCCCAAAGAGTTATCAAACTGTGCATACCCTTTCACCCAGCAGTGCTACTATTGGGCTTATATCCCAAAGAAATACTAAAGAGCGGAAACGAACCTGCATATGCCAAAATGTTTGTGGCAGCTCTTTTCATAGTGGCTAGAAACTGGAAGATGGATGTCTCTCAATTGGAGAATGGTTGGGTAAATTATGCTATATGAATGTTATGGAATATTATTGCTCTGTAAGAAATGACCAGCAGGAGGAATACAGAGAGTCTTGGAGAGACTTATATGAACTGATGCTGAGTGAAATGAGCAGAACCAGAAGATCACTATACACTTCAATAACTATATTGTATGAAGATATATTCTGATGGAAGTGGATATCTTCAACGTAAAGAATCACTTCCAGTTGATCAATGATGTACAGAAATAACTACAGCCAGAGAAGGAACATTGGGAATTGAATGTAAACTGTTAGCACTACCGTCTATGTAGCCAGGTTACTTACTTCTTCGGAACCCAGTACTTAATGTGCAACAAGAAAATTGGATTTACACACATATATTGTATCTAGGTTATACTATAACACATGTAAAATATATGGGATTGCCTGTCATCTAGGGGAGGGAGTAGAGGGAGGGAGGGGAAAATTTAGAGAAATGAATACAAGGCATAATGTTATATATAAAAAAAAAGAATTACTCATGCATCTATACTGTCAAAAATATTTTATAATATTAAAATAAATTCAAAAAAAATAAACTAAAAAAAGTTATAAAAAGAAACTCTCAAGGTCTCTGAAGGGCTTTGGAAGATATTCTGGAATATGAGAGATACAGACTAAGGAGTGCCAGTGTGTCATTATACTCTAAGAGCAGAGAATTTTAATAGCAGACATGTACACTCCAATTATTTATGTGAACTATTTGTGCCTGATGTTGAAAATGTACTGATGTCAACCTCCAAATTCTCTTCATATAGAATAATGTGAAGTCAATGTATTGTTAATTCATCCATCTTGTCTCCAATTTAGTTATCATCTTTAAAGACATTTACAAAAACTTTTGAGACCTTGACAGAATGGACTGTTCCAGACTGTCTTATTACAATAAGGTAAAAGGCTTGTAAACTCTTATAAACCATAATTACATGCAAAAAGGAAGTTAGTTTTACCAGACTTTCTAGACTGGCATGACTATTTTTGGGGGGTAGGCAATTTAATCATTTTATTTAAAAGACTAACAGACTATTAAAAAGAATTGTAATTTGGCCATTTCCTTTAGATCAAAGACAAACACTTTATCAAGGGTTTCTTGGGATTTATAAAGGGAAATAATGTGAAAGAAAAAAAAAATGGAATGAATTACAAAATGGCTTGACACAAATCAAAGAGGGCAATCCCCTTTGAAAAATAGACCTTACAGATAAAAGACACAAAGGAAAAAGTAGTTATTTCCTTCCTCTAGGTATATCTGACACGTTCCTGTGGCTCTGGTTTTATCTTCTGGAGCTTAGATCACTTGTAGAAATTTCCTACAAAATTAATCTCAAAACAAAAGGTCAATTTACTTTGAGTGGCATATCTTAGAAAGGTCTGGGATTTGATCTGCCAAGTGAATTCCTTGACTCTTCCTCTTGATTTTGAACCTTTGAATCTAGGAAACCCCAAAGCTATATTTTTCCTATAAAGGTTCTGTGATAAAAATCTTTGCTAAGCTCCTTTTAATATTAAATCCATTATGAGATATTCTCGCTTTCACAGTGTTTTCTCTTTAATGGTGTCTTTCTCCTTACTCTGGCTAACTCTTATTAGTCTGCTAACTCTATGAATCTAACTTGCCAGTCAATGGCATGCTTATATCTCCTGACATATTCCTTTAATGTATTCTTCCAAATTTCTTTCCTTTCTAACTAAATGCTCTCCCGATTCTACTTCATATTAGGTACTTCTGGGGATTATTTTCCATTTTTTTGACTGTAAATTCTTCTCATAAACAAATCTTCCTTTTGGCAAAGAGAATGGACATTATGGATTTATCATATGTTTACTTTAACTAGGTATTGTTATCTCAACCTCATCAGTAGAGCCTTCAAAACTCATATTTTTCTGGTCTGCCAATCTATCACATTCTACTTTGATCCTGACATAGTATTCTCATGTTGGTCTTCTTTGAAAATGAAAGACAAAAGCCAACTCTTTAGATTTGTATTTATTTAGTAGATATAAGGCAACATACTCTTTCCAGTTCCAATTTCTAGTAAAAACATTTTCATTTATTTCCAAAGCCCTTTCTATCTTTACCTTCTTTTCCTATTAAGAAGGGAGGGAAAAGATTATGATCAGGAAAGAGAGTTGATAATATTCCCTGACATATAACAGTGGCTTAATAATACACATTTCTTTTTTATTTTATTATAATAAATTTTAATTTACAAGATATATGCATGGGTAATTTTTCAGCATTGAACATTGCAAAACTTTTTGTTCCAATTTTTCACCTCCTTTCATCTACCCCCTCCTCCAGAAGGCAGGTAGACCAATACATGTTAAATATGTTAAAGGATATGTTAAATACAATATATGTATACATAAGCATACTGTTATTTTGTTGTACAAGAAAAATCAGACTTTGAAATAATGCACGAATAACCTGTGAAAAAAATGAAAAATGCAAGTGGACAAAACCAGAGGGACTTGAAAAGCTATGAAGTGGTGCACGGTCATTTTCCAGAGTTCTTTCTTTGGATGTAACTGGTTCTATTGATTATTGAACAAATGGAACTGATTTGGTTCATCTCATTGTTGGAGAGAACCATGTCCATCAGAACTGATCATCATATAGTATTGTTGTTGAAAAATATAATGATCTTCTGGTCCTGCTCATTTCACTCAGCATCAGTGCATATAAGTCTCTCCAGGCCTTTCTGGAATCATCCTATTGGTCATTTCTTACAGAAAAAATAATATTCCATAACATTCATATACCACAATTTATTCAGCCATTCTCTAATTGATGGGCAACTACTCAATTTGTATTTGTGGCCACTACAAAGAGGGATGCCACAAATATTTTTGCACATACAGGTCCCTTTCCCTTCTTTAAGATCTCTTTGGGATATAAGCCTGTAGTAACACTGCTGGATCAAAGGGTATGCACAGTTTGATAATTTTTTGAGCATGGTTCCCAATCACTTGCTAGAATGGCTAGATGTATTCACAATTCCACCAATAATGTATCAGTGTTCCAGTTTTCACACATCCCCTCCAACAATCACCATTATCTTTTTATTTCATCCTAGCCAGTTGGAGATGTATATAGTGGTAGTTGTCTTAATTTGCATTTCTCTGATTAATAAAGACTTGGAGCATATTTTCATATGACTAGAAATAGTTTCAATTTCTTCAACTGAAAATTAGCTGTTCATATCCTTTGACCATTTATCAATTGGAGGATGGCTTGATTTCTTATAAATTAGAGTCAATTCTCTATATATTTTGAAAATGAGCCCTTTATCAGAACCATTGACTGTAAAAATATTTTCCCAGTTTATTGTTTCCCTTCTAATCTTGTCTGCATTAGTTTTGTTTGTACAAAAGCTTTTCAATTTGATACAATCAAAATTATCACTTTTGTGATCTATGATGATCTCTAGTTCCTCTTTAGTCACAAATTTCTTCCTCCTTCATAGGTCTGAGAGGTAAACTGTCCTATGTTCTAATTTATTTAGGTTATCATTCTTTATGCCTAGATCATGAATACATTTTGACATTATCTTTGTGTATGGTATTAAGTGTGGGGGCAATGCCTAGTTTCTGCCATATCAATTTCCAATTGTCCCAGCAGTTTTTTGTCAAACAGTGAATTATTACCCCAAAAGCTGGGGTGTTTAGGTTTATCAGACACTAAAGTTATTGAAGATTTTGCCTTGTGAACTTAATTAATTCCAGTGATCAGCTAGTCTGTTTCTTAGCCAATACCAAATGGTTTTGGTAAGCACTGCTTTATAATGTAATTTTAGATCTGGTACAGCTAGGCCACCTTCATTTGATTTTTCTTCATTAGTTACCTTGAAAATCTTGACTTTTTCTTCTTCTAGATGAATTTTGCTGCTTTTTTTTTTTTTCTTCTAGGTCACTAACATACTTTTTTGGGAGTCTGATTGGTATAGCACTAAAAAAAATAGATTACTTTAGGGAGTATTGTCATCTTTATTATAATTTGTTCAACCTATCCAAGAACAATTAATATTTTTCCAATTGTTTAGATCTGACTTTATTTTTGTGGAAAGTATTTTGCAGTTTTGCTCATATAGTTCCTGACTTTCCCTTGGCAGATAAATTCCCAAATATTTTATACTACCTGCAGTTACTTTAAATGAAATTTCCCTTTGTAACTCTAACTGTTGAATTTTGTTACTGATATACAAGAATGCTGATGACATATATAGGTTTGTTTTGTATCCTGCAACTTTGCTAAAGGTGGGGATTATTTCTAATAGATTTTTAGTAGAATCTCTGAGGTTCTCTAAGTATACCATCATATTATCAGCAAAGAGTGATAATTTGGTTTCCTCATTACTTACTCTAATTCCTTTGATCTCTTTCTCAACCCTTATTGTTGAAGCTAGCATTTCTAATACAATATTGAACAGTAACGGTGATGTTGTGCATCCTTGTTTTACTCCTGATCTTATTGAGAATGGTTGCAATTTATCCCCATTACATATGATGCTTACTGATGGTTTTAAATAGATGCTACTCATTATTTTAAGGAAAAGCCCATTTATTCCTCTACTCTGAAATGTTTTTTAATAGGAGTAGATATTGGATTTTATCAAATGCTTTTTTTCTGCATCTATTGAGATGATCATATGGTTTTTGTTAATTTGGTTATTGATATAGTAAATTATGCTAATAGTTTTCTTAATATTGAACCAGCCCTGCATAAAAATAAATCCTACTTGGGAATAGTGTATTATCCTGGGAATGATTTTCTGTAAACTTTTTGTTAATATTTTATTTATAATTTTATCATTAATATTAATTAGGGAGATTGTTCTATAATTTTCTTTCTCTGTTTTCAATCTACCTAATTTAGGTATCTGTACCATGTCTGTATCATAAAAGGAATTTGGTAGGAGTCCTTCATTCCCTATTTTTTCAAATAGTTTATATAACATTGGAGTTAATTGTTCTTTAAATGTTTGGTATAATTCACATGTAAATCCATCTGGTCATGGGGATTTTTTCTCAGGGAGTTGATTAATAGCTTGTTCTATTCATTTTTCTAAAATGGAACTATTTAAGTAATTTACTTCTTCCTCTGTTAATCTGGAAAGGTTGTGTTTTTGAATGTACTCATCTATTTCAATCAGGTTATAAAATTTGTTAGTATAAAGTTGAGCAAAGTAACTCCTAATTATTGCTCTAATTTCCTCTTCATTGGTGAAAAGTTATCCCTTTACATTTTTAAGACTCTTTCCTGTTTCTAATCAGATTTACCAGAGGTTTATCTATTTTATCATATTTTTTTTCATAAAGCCAACTCTCTTAGTTTTATTTATTAATTCAATTGTTTTTTTTTTCACTTTCAATTTTATCACTTTCTCTTTTTAATTTTAGAATTTCAAGTTTAGTATTTGATTGGGATTTTTAAAATTTGGTCTTTTTCTAGCTTTTTGAGTTGTAAGCCCAATTTATAGATCTTCTCTTTCTCTATTTTATTCAAGTAAGCCTCTAAAGATATAAAGTTTCCCCTTATTACCACTTTGGTTGCCTCCCACAAATTTTGGTATGTTGTCTCATTGTTGTCATTCTCTTGGGTGAAATTATTAATTGTGTCTATGATTTGCTGTTTCACCTAATCATTCTTTAGGATGACACTATTTAATTTTCAATTGCATTGTGGTCTATTTATCCCTAGCTTTTTGTTGAATGTAGTTTTTATTGCATCATGGTCTGAAAAGAATACATTTACTATTTCTGCCTTTCTGCATTTAATTTTGAGGTCTTTATGTCCTAATATATGGTCAATTTTTATATAGGTTCCATGAACTGTTGAGAAGAAAGTCTACTCCTTTCTGTCTCCATTCACTTTTCTGCAAAGATCTATCATACCTAACTTTTCTAATATTCTATTTACCTCTTTAACTTCTTTCTTATTTGTTTTGTGGTTTGATTTATTTAATTCTGAGAGTGCAAGGTTGAGATCTCCCCCTATTATAGTTTTGTTATCTATTCCTTCTTATAACTCTCATAACTTCTCCTTTAGTTTCCTTCCTTATCTCTTTTAATTAGATCAATTTTTTCTTTTGCTTGATCTGAGATAAGGATGGTTAACGCTGCTTTGTTTACTCCATCTGAAGCATAATAGATTCTGCTCCAGCCTTTTATCTTTACTCCATATATATCTGCATAATTTAAATCTGTTTCCTGTAAATAACATATTGTAGGATTCTGGCTTTTGATTCAGTCTGCTATCTGCCTCCACTTTATGGGAGAGTTCATTCCATTTACATGTATGGTTAAAATTACTAATTCTGTATTTCCTGCCATCTTATTATCCCCAGATTATGCTTTTCTTTTTTTTTGCCCCCTATCCCCTTTTCCAGTATTAAACTTATGGGCACCATTTGCCTCATGCAGCTCTACCTCTTTAGAATCCCTCTCACCCCTTTGAATCCCTTCTCCTTTCTTGTACCTTTCTGTTATTACTCTTTTCCATTTCACTTTTCCTCTCCCACTTTTTAATGAGGTAAGAGAAGTTTCTCTCTAAAACAAATATGTCAATTATTTTCTCTTTGAGCAAATTCTGATGAGAGTAAGATTCACACCATGCTCCTCCCCCTTCCTAAATTCCCTCAGATATGACAGGTTTCCTTTGACTCTCTTTTTATCTTCCCTTTTCCCTTTTTCTGGTACTATCTCCCTTCCCCTTCTATTTCCCTTTTTTTATATCATTAAAATCAAATTATACATGCACACTTTATGTATGTCCATAACAAAAATACAGTTCTCAAGAGTTCTTTTTACATTTTTCTGCTTCTTTTAATTCCTGTAGGTCAAACTTTTTTTTTCATTTAGCTTTGTTGTTTTTGTTTTTCATTAGATACAAATGGAATTCGCCTGTTCCATTAAATGTTCATCTTCTTCCCTGGAAGAAAATGCTCAATTTAGCTGGGTAGTTTCTTCTTGTCTGCATTCCAAGTTTTTTTGCCTTTGGGAATATCATATTCCAGGCCCTTTGATCCTTTAATGTGGAAGCAGTTAGATTCTAAGTGATCCTTATTGTGGCTCCTTTTATTTTTTTTCCTCTGGCTGCTTATAATAGTTTTTATTTAGTTGGATAGTTCTGAAATTTAGCCACAATATTCCTTGGAGTTTTTATTTTAGGATCTCTTTCAGAAGGTGTTCAATGAATTCTTTCAATGCTTATTTTACCTTCTGATTCTATTATATTTGGACAGTTCTCTTTTTTATTATAGGTTTTTATTTACAAGATATATGTATGGTTAATTTTTCAACATTGACAATTGCAAAGCCTTTTGTTTCAACTTTTCCCCTCTTTCCCGCCACCCATTCCCCCAGATGGCAGGTTGACCAATACATGTTAAATATGTTAAAATATAAGTTAAATACAATATAGGTATACATGTCAAAACAGTTATTTTGCTGCACAAAAAGAATCAAGCTTTGAATAGTGTACAATTAACCTGTGAAGGAAATCAAAAAGTCCAGGTGGACAAAAGTAGAGGGACTGGGAATCCTATGTAGTGGTTCATAGTCATCTCCCAGAGTTCTTTCACTGGATGTAGGTGGTTCAGTTCATTACTGCTCTATTGGAACTGAAATGGTTGATCTCGTTGTTGAAGAGGGCCACTTCAATCAGAATTGATCATCACATAGTATAGTTGTTGAAGCATATAATGATCTTCTGGTCCTGCTCATTTCACTCAGCATCATTTCATGTAACTCTCTCCAGGCCTTTCTGAAATCATCCTACTGCATTTCTTACAGAACAATAATATTCCATAATAGTCATATACCACAATTTATTCAATCATTCTCCAATTTATGGGCATCCACTCAGATTCCAGTTTCTGGCCACTACAAAGAGGGCTGCCACAAATATTCTTGCACATACAGTGGACAGTTCTCTTTGATGATTTCCTGTAAAATAGTGTCTAAGATCTTTTTTTATTATAATTTTGAGGAAGTCCAATAATACTCAGATTATCTCTCCTACATCTATTTTCCAGGTCTGTTGTTTTTCCAAGTAGATATTTAACATGTTTTTTTTTCCTATTTTTTTCATTTTTTCATTTTTTTTCTTTCTTTTTTTTTTTTTTTGGTTTTGCTTGACTGATTTTTGATGTCTCAACAAATCAACCATTTCTATTAGTTCAGTTCTGATTTTTAATGAGCTATTTTTTTCATTAGCTTTTTAAAATTCTTTTTATATATCCAATTGAGTTTTTAAATGAGTTGTTTTGCTCTATGGATTTTTTTTCCAATTTCACTAATTTATTAATTTATTTATTTTTGCTAAGTTATTTCCTTTTTCAATTCAAAAATCCTACTTTCTTTGGAATTCTTTATCTTTTCCAATTTGCAGATTCTGTTTCCTTGGGAGATCTTTACCTTTTCAATTTCACATTTCAGGAAGTTATTTTCTTTTTCCACTTTATCAATTTTTTTTAATGAATTATATGCCTTTTTTCCATACTCTCTTGCAGAGCTTCTCTTTCCTTTCCCCATTTTTTTTTTCTTCTAGCTCTTTTTAAGATCTTTTTATAATTTCTTCTAGGAGAGCTTTGTGTGATGGGTACCAGGTTATATTCCCCCTTTGGGTTTTGTTTGGAAACTCCTCTTAGTCTCCTCAGGGATGAAAATTTGCTCTTTCTGTATAGAAGCTATCAATGGTTCGAATATTCTTGGATTTTTAAATCATTTTTTTTAAAAGACCTTAGAGTCTGCCTTCAGGGCAAGGAAGTTCCAGCTTCCTCTGCAGAACAGGGATAGATATATGGACAGTAGCTGTCCTGTCCTGCAAACAGGTTGCAAATAATGGCCAAGCTGTAGAAGTGCCCTGGGAAGAGCCCCTCAGGGGAAGTGTCTCTACCCTGGGAAGTATGTCAGCACTGCTGATGTTCTACTGCCCTGGTCAGAGCCCCCCTGCTCTTCAGATTTGTGCCTGCTGTGGGCAGAGACCCCTGGTATGACGAAGTGTGACTGTCCTGGGAAACAGCCCTGTGCAGCAGACTGTGGTTACATAACTGTGCTATGGTCCATGCTGAGTCACTTTTGGTGTTGGGTGTGTGTAGGCAGATCTTGCTAAATTCTGGACTTTTGGGGGCAGAGCCAAGATGGCAGAGAAGCCAGATGGAATGCTTTAAGCTCTCTAATTTCCTTTCTACCAACTATTTAATTCAGCCTCAAAACCAGTGCTTGACTGATAAAACCCACAAAGATTGGAAATACAAAAATTACCAGTGGAAGAGACTCTGGAATATCACCAGAAAAGGTTTGACCTGAGGTGGTGGAGTAGACCAGGCAGAGCAGGGATAGAAATGGAAGTGGGGTGGTCTCTGTGGTCAGGAGGTTTACACAGAGCTTTCTGCCATTGTCTGATGGCTTTGCTTAGGTGGTAGAATAGTGGACCAGCAGATAAGTTGGGGCCTAGGGTAGAGGGTACTTTAAAGGATGCTACAGCCTGAGAGAATCTGGCAGCATCTATCTAGGACTGGAAGTGACCTATCACAGACCATAACACAGCTCTTTGCAGCATTCTGCAGCAAGGGGCTCATGGTGGGGGGGGGGGGCAGTCACACACAACAAGGGCACAGCCCCAGGCAGCCTCTAGGCTGCAGAGTGAGGGGCTCTGCTGAGGATAGTAGGATTTCCCCAGCTCAACTGGGCTCCCCAGGCAAAGACACTTCCAGTGTGGTGAGGGATAGGACAACTAGGAATACTCAAAGCAGGTGTTTGGGGGGGCAGTGATACCTTTGCTCCTTAACTCTTGCCCCAAAGCACTTACTAATCCTCACAGTGGGGCTCCTCACAAGGCACTTATACAGCCTGGCCTGTGATACCCAGGCATACTCACTTCCATGTGGAGCTCTTCCTAGAGCCCTCCTGCAGCTTGGCCGTTTCTTGCAGCCCATTGAGAGGACATATATTGTTCATAAACCCATCCTTGCTCTGCAGAGGAAGCTGGAGACCTCCTTGCACTGAAGGCAGACCCTGAAGGCTTTTTAAAAAAATGAGAAAATAAATGAAGAAAATGATTGACAGCTGCTATGCAGAAAAAGAGTGGGTTTCCAACCCTGAGGAGACTAATAGGAGACACCCTCCAGACAATACCCCAAATAACGCTCTCCTAGAAGAAACTATTAAAAATCTGAAGAGAGAATTAGAAGAAAAATGGGGAAAGGAAAGATAAGCTATACAAGAGAATAACAATGTCCTGAAATGTAAATTAGAAAAGGTAAAAAACTTCCTGAAATGTGAATTGGAAAAGGTAAAGAATTCAGAGGAAGGGCAGGGAGACAGAATTAGGGAATTGGAAAAGATAAAGAAATCACAAGAAAGAAAGAACTGTGAATTTAAAAAGATAAAGAATTCCTAAGAAAATAGGATTTGTGAATTGGAAAAAGAAAATCACTCACTAAAACACAAATTTAGTGAAATGGAAAAAAAAAAATCCATAGAGTAAAACAACTCATTCAAAAACTCAATTGGACACATACAAAAAAAAGTAAAAAAAAAAAAAAACAAACAAACAAAAACTAATGAAAAAAATAACTCATTGAAAATCAGAACTGAACAAATAGAAATGAATGATTCATTAAGACAACAAGAATCAGTCAAGCAAAACCAAAAAGATGAAAATCTGGAGAAAAATGTCAATTATCTACTTGCCAAAACAACAGACCTTGAAAATAGATCTAGGAGAGACAATCTGAGGATTATTGGAGTTCCCAAAAATTATGATGAAAAAAAGAGCCTAGATACTATTTTACAGGAAATCATCAAAGAGAATTGCCCAGAGGTAATAGAACCAGAAGGTAAATTAGGCATTGAAAGAATTCATCAAACACTTTCTGATAAAGACCCTAAAAAAAAAATTCCACAGAACATTGTGGCCAGATTTCCTAACTATCAGACCAAGAAAAATTATTACAAGCAGCAAGGAAAAAATCAATTCAAATACCAAGGTGCCATAATAAGGGTCATTCAAGATCTGGCTGCCTCCACATTAAAGGATCAAAGAGCCTGGAATTTGATATACTGAAAGGCAAAAGAACTAGGAATGAAGCCAAGAATAAACCACCCAGCTAAGCTGAGAATTTTCTTCCATGGAAGAAGATGGACTTTTAATAAAACAAATGAATTCCATATGTTTCTAAGGGAAAAAAAAAAAAAAAAAAAAAAAAAAAAAAAAAAAAAAAAAAAAAAAAAAAAAACAGATCTAAAGAAAAAAATTTGACCTACAGTTGTATGACTCAAGACAAACAGAAAAAAGTAAAATGAACTCTTGAGAACTATATTTCTATTGTGTATATACATTAAGACTATATGTATAATTTGGTTTTAATGATATACCAAAAAAAAAGGGAGGAACTAGAAATGGAAAGGGGGTAGTGTCAGAAAAAGGGGAAAGATAAAAAGAGGGAAACTATATCCCACAAAGACTCAAAGAGAACCTATCATATGTGAGGGAAGGTAGAGAGGGGGAGGAACATTGTGTGAACCTTACTCTCATCAGAATTGGCTCAAAGAGAAAATAACTGACATTGATATTACAGAAAATTATTTCTCACCTCATTAAAAAGAGGGAGAAGAAAAGGGAAAAGGAAAAAAGAAATAAGGAAAGGGAACAAGAAAGGGAAAGGGATTTAAAGGGAGGAAGGAAGGATAGTAAAGGGGGAGGGCTGCATTATGCAAGTGGGGCACATAAGTTTAATACTGGAGAAGGGGTTCAGGAGGGCAAGGAAAAAAGCAAAATCTGGGGTAATATGATGGCAGGAAATACAGAATTAGTAATTTTAACTGTAAATATGAATGGGTTGAACTTTACCATTAAGCAGGGATGGATAGCAGACTGGATCAAAAGTCAGAACCCTACAATATGTTGTTTACAGGAAACACATTTAAAGCAGGGAGATACATACAGAGGAAAGGTAAAAGGCTAGAGAAGAATCTATTATGCTTCAAGTGAAGTGAAAAAAGCGGGGGTAGCCATCCTTATCTCAGATCAAGCAAAAGCAAAAATTGATCTAATCAAAAGAAATAAGGAAGGGAACTATATCTCGCTAAAGGGTAGCATAGACAATGAAGCTATGTCAATATTAAACATATATGCAGCAAGTGCTATAGAATCTAACTTCCTAAAGGAGAAGTTAAGACAGTTCCAAGAAGAAATAGACAACAAAATTATAATAGTGGGAGATCTCAAATTTGCACTCTCAGAATTAGATAAATCAAACCACAAAACAACTAAGAAAAAAATTAAAGAGATAAATGGAATATTAGGAAAATTAGGTATGATAGATCTTTGGAGAGAACTGAATGGTGACAGAAAGGAATATACTTTCTTCTCAGCAGTTCATGGAACCTTCACAAAAAATGACCATATATTAGGACATAAATATCTCAAAATTAAATGAAAGAAGGCAGAAATAATAAATGTGTTCTTTTCAGACCACGATGCAATAAAATCTACATTCAACAAAAAAGTAAGGGGTAAATAGATCAAAAAGTAATTGGAAACTAAATAATCTCATCTTAAAGAATGATTGGGTGAAACAGCAAATTACAGACGCATTAATAATTTCACTCAAGATAATGACAATGATGAGCCATCATACTAAAATTTGTGGGATACATCTAAAGCAGTAATAAGGGGAAATTTTATATCTTTAGAGGTTTACTTGAAGAAAACAGAGAAAGAGAAGATCAATGAATTGGGCTTGCAACGTAAAAAGCTAGAAAAAGACCAAATTTAAAAACCCCAATCAAATATTAAACTTGAAATTCTAAAATTAAAAAGAGAAAATAATATTGAAAGTAAAAATACTTTTGAAGTAATAAATAAAACTTAGAGTTGGTTTTATGAAAAAAACAATAAAATAGATAAACGTTAGGCAAATCTGATTAGAAAAAGGAGAGAGGAAAATCAAATTGTTAATCTTAAAAATGAAAAGGGGGAACTGTCCACCAATGAGACGAAATTAGAGAAATAATAAGTTACTTTGCCCAACTTTATACCAATACATTTGATAACCTAAGTGAAATGGAGGACTACTTCCAAAAATATAGGCTTTCCAGATTAATAGAGGAGGAAGTAAATTGCTTAAATAGTCCCATTTCAGAAAAAAGAAATAGAACAAGCTATTAATCAACTCCCTAAGGAAAAAAAAAATTTCCAGGACCAGATAGATTCAAAGATGAATTCTACCAAACATTCAAAGAACAATTAACTCCAATGTTATATAAACTATTTGAAAAAAAACAGGGAATGAAGGAGTCCTACTAAATTCCTTTTTATGACATATACATGGTACTGGTACCCAAACACAGAAAGAAAACTATAGACAAATCTCCCTAATGAATATTGATACTAAAATCTTAAAATATTAGCAAAAAGACTACAGAAAATCATCCTCAGGATAATATGTCATGATCAACTATGATTTATATCAGGAATGCAGGGCTGGTTCAATATTTGGAAAACTATCAGCATAATTGGCCATATTAATAACAAAATTAACAAAAAGCATATGATCATCTCAATAGATGTAGAAAAAAGCATTTGATAAAATCCAACATCCATTTCTACTAAAAACACTTGAGAGTATAGGAATAAATGGACTTTTCCTCAAAATAATCAGTAGCATCTATTTAAAACCATCAATTAATATCATATGTAATGGGAAAGATTGCAACCATTCCTATTCAGATCAGAGGTGAAACAAGGTTGTCCACTCTCACCATTACTATTTAATATTGTATTAGAAATGCTAGCTTTGGCAATAAGAGTGGAGAAAGAGATTAAATGAATTCGAGTATGTAATGAGGAAGCCAAATTATCACTCTTTGCAGATGATATGATGGTATACTTAAAGAATGCCAAAGATTCAATTAAAAAGATATTAGAAATAATCCACACCTTTAGCAAAGTTGCAGGATACAAAAGAAACCCACATAAATCATCGGCATTCTTTTATGTCTCTAACAAAATCCAACAGTTAGAGTTACAGAGAGAAATACCATTTAAAGTAACTGCCGATAGTCTAAAATATTTAGGAATTGATCTTCCAAGGAAAAATCAGAAACTATATGAGCAAAAGTCCAAAACACTTTCCATACAAATTAAGTCTCTAACTAATTGGAAAAACATTAAGTGTTCTTGGATAGAGTGAGCAAATACAATAAAGATGACAATACTACCTAAACTAATGTATTTATTTAGCAATATACCAATCAGACTCCCAAAACACTATTTTCATGACCTAGAAAAAAATAACAACAAAGTTCATATGAAAAAAGAAAAGGTCAAGAATTTCAAGGGAATTAATGAAAATAAAATTAAATGAAGGTGGCCTAACTGTACCAGATCTAAAATTATATTATAAAGCAGCAGTTACCAAAACCATTTGGTATTGGCTAAGATATAGACTAGTTGATCAGTGGAATAGGTTAGGTGCAAAGGACAAAATAATCAATAACTCTAATAACCTAGTGTTTGGCAAACCCAAGGACCCCAGCCTTTGGGATAAGCACTCAATGCTTGACAAAAATTGCTGGGAAAATTAGAAATTAATATGGCAGAAATTAGACCTTGACCTACACTTAACACCATACACCAAGGTCAGGTCAAAATGGGTTCAGGACCTAGGAATAAAGAATGATATTATAAATAAATTAGAGGAACATAGGATAGTTTATCTCTCAAACTGTGGAAGAGGAGTGAATTTATGTCCAAAGAAGAACTAGAGATCATTATTGATCACAAAGTAGAAAAATTTGATTATATCAAATTAAAAAAATTTTGCACAAACAAAACTAATACAAATAAGATTAGAAGAGAAACAATAAACTGGGAAAACATTTTTATAATCAAAGGTTCAGATAAAGGTCTCATTTCCAAAATATATAGAGAATTGACTCTAATTTATAAGAAATCAAGCCAAACTCCAGTTGATAAATGGTCAAAGACATGAACAGACAATTCTCGGATTAAGAAAGTGAAACTATTTCTAGTTATATGAAAAGATGCTCCAAGTCATTATTATTCAGAGAAATGCAAATTAAGACAAGTCTGAGATACCACCACACACCTGTCAGATTGGCTAGAATGACAGGGAAAGGTAATGCAGAATATTGGAGAGGATGTGGGAAAACAGGTACATTGCTACATTATTGGTGGGACTGTGAATATATCCAGCCATTATGGAGAGCAATTAAGAACTATGCTCAAAAAGTTATCAAACTGTGCATACCCTTTGACCCAGCAGTGTTGCTATTGAGCTTGTATACCAAAGAGATCTTAAAGAAGGGAAAGGGACCTGTATGTGCAAGAATATTTGTGGCAGCCCTCTTTGTGGTGGCCAGAAACTGGAAACTACATGGATGCCCATCAATTGGAAATTTGGTGTATAAATTGTGGTATATGAATATTATGGAATATTATTGTTCTGTAAAAAATGACCAACAGGAGGAATACAGAGAGGCTTGGAGAGACTTGCATCAACTGATGCTGAGTAAAACAAGAAGAACTAGAAGATCATTATACACTTCAACAATGATACTGTCTGAGGATGTATTCTGATGGAAGTGGATATATTTAACATAGAGAAGAAGCAATCCAATTCCAATTGATCAATGATGGACAGAATCATCTACACCCAGAAAAGGAACACTGGGAAATGAGTGTAAACTGTGAACATTTTTTTTTCATCCCAGATCATTTTTACCTTCTGAATACAATTCTTCATTTGCAACAACAACAACAACAAAATTCGGTTCTGCACATATATATTGTACCTAGGATATACTATAAGATATTTAATATGTATGGTAATGCCTGCCATCTAGGGGAGGGGATGGAGGGAAGGAGGGGAAAATTCGGAACAGAAGTAAGTACAAGGGATAATGTTGTAAAAAAAATACCTATGCATATGTACTGTCAAAAAATGTTATAAATATAAAATTAATTAAAAAAAAGAAAGAAATGACCAAAGGATGATTTCAGAAAGGCCTGGAGAGAAGTGCATGAACTGATGCTGAGTGGAAATGAGCAGGAACAGGAAATTGTTGTATACTTCAATAACACTATTTGATGATCAGTTTTGATGGATGTGGCCCATTTTCAATGGTGAGATGAACCAAATCAGTTCCAATACAGCTGTAATGAACTGAACCAGCTACACCCAGCAAAAGAACTCTGGGAGATTTCTATCAACTACTACATAGAATTCCCAATCCCTCCAATTTTTTCTGCCTGCATTTTGGATTTCCTTCACAGCCTAATCGTACACTGTTTCAAAGTCTGATTCTTTTTGTACAGCAAAACAACTGTTTGGACAGGTATACATATACTGTATTTAATTTATACTCAATATATTTAACATATCGTGATCAACCTGCCATCTGGGGGGAGTGAAGAGGAGGGGAAACGTTAGAAAAAAAGATTTGGCAATTGTCAATGTTGTAAAATTTCCCATGCATATATCTGGTAAATAAAAACTATTAATTTTTTTTAAATTCTGTCCTTTTTTGGAGTACAGTGTACCTTTGGAGTTTGTATAACTTCTCTGCTGATCTACTGCTTGGTACCTAAAGCATAGTAGCCAATCTGTTGTAGAGATCTCCCTGCAAATTTTCCACCTTTGGAGACCACTCCCACCCCATTCTGTTCAGTGTGCTAGCATCTGTATTCTGTCTCTCTGCCTGTGCTGGTTTGTTCCTGCCATTCAGGGAAAGCCTTTTCTTGTGATCTTCCAGATTATTTTCTGATGGTAATTTGTTGTACTCCCAATATTCGTGGATTTTATCAGTCAAGCACTATTTATGAGGCTGAATTAGTAATGAATTTAGAAGAGCAGAATTTGTCTTCTCTACCATCTTGGATCTGCCCTATAATAATATTTCTAAAGAATATTTAAGTGGATGACTATGATAACCTTTTGGGACAGGAAATTTATGTAAGGATTTCTGAACTTGTTGTCCACTTACAATCTTTCATCCCAACCTCCCCATAATTGTGAATGAAAGACATTTTAAAAAATGATACGAATATGTATAATCAAGCATTTTTTAATATATATCATGTCACTATCTATTTATCCACATACCCATACACTCAAACACACACACACACACACACACACACACACACACACACACACACGCACAGACACATAGATATAGGTATAGATATACATGTGTCATGCACTCTGAGCCCTATATCTTTTTTTTATCAGGAGTTGATTAATTTATTTCATCCTTAGTCCTATGGAATCATGATTGCTCATTACATTAATTAGTTACTTATGTTTTAGGTTAGTTATATTCACCTTATTGTTGTCATTATACAAATTACTCTCTAGTTCTGTTAATTTCACTTTATATCATCTCATATATCCTTCCAATATTCTCTATAACCATCTCCTTAATCATTCCATTCCTCAAAATAGTATTTCATCATGTTTACATACAACAACTTATTCAGTCATTTCCTCTTTTGTAGACATTCCTTCTGATTCCTATTCTTCATCATCTTAAAAAGTGCTATAATTATTTTTCCACCTCTTTAGAGTTTTTTTTTTTCAGGAATGTATTCATCTTCTAATATATACTTTATTCTCTGCTTCTCCCTTCTATCTATTTTCCCTCTTTTCCTATTAAGTGAAATATATCTCTGTATCAAACTGTGTAAGTTAATCTCTCCTTTGACTAGTTAAGAGGATAAGATTCAAGTGTCCACAACTACTCTCTCCTACCATCTTCACTTTGTATACATGTTTACTTTTATTATCCTGATTATGAGATCCTTTTCTTCAACTTTCTTTTTTCCCTCTAGTGTATTTCTGTTCTCTCTTTCCATACTTTTGAATCAATGAATCACTATTAGTTCTAATCTAATTAGGTTCATTTCCCTAAGTATCATCTTCCCATATTTGAATGTCAGTAGTTTATCCATTTTATGTATTAGATGATTGTTTATCTATCTTTAGCTTTTTAAATTTTGCTTAATAATTATGTTTGTATTTCCAATTTTTAAATATATCTATTCTTTTCAATAAGAATGCTTCCAAATTCTCTATTTCATTAAAGATCCATTTTCTTCTACAGAATTAAATCCAGTCTTGCTGGGCAAGTTATTACTGTTTAGAAGCCTATATTCGTTCACTTATAGATAATCATAGTCCATGCTTTCCATTCCTTTAAATAATGGTTGCTTAGTTATATGTGATTCTAATTGTTGCTCTTTCGTACTTAAAGTTTTATGGCTCCTTACAGGATTTTCCCCCTATTAATATAAAAGTTCCAGATTTTGGATCTATTGTTCCTGGGTGGTGGCAATGGTGGTTTTCATTTCAGGAGCTTTTTCATGAGGTAACTTTTGAATGTTTTCTATTTGCATTTTGTCCCTTGACTCTAAGACCTATGAGCATTAAAAAAAAAAAAAAAAAAAAAAAAAAAAAAAAGATTTTTTGAAATAAGATGTCTAAACTTTTTTGTTTGTTTATTTTTCTCAGGAAATTCAAGTAGTTCAATGATTATTGTTTTTCTTCTTAATCTATGTTCTAGGTCACTTACTTTTACTCTTAGATATTTAGTATATTCTTTTTTGTTTTTCCAATTATGCTTTAATATTTTTCATGTCATGATATTATTGGTACATTCTAATTTTCAAGGAATTGGTTGGTCCAATAAAGTTTGCAACCCTTTTTTGGGGAGATAATTTCCATTTTAATTCAATTTTATATCATTCTCATTCCTTTCCCACTGTCATTTATCTGAAAAGAATATAGTCCTTTAAAAAGGCAAAAAAAAAATAGAAGCAAAAAAGCAAAAAAAAAATCCTCTTAATATATCTCTTTAGGGAATTCTAGTAAATTTTTATTTAAGTAGTGATTTTCTTTAGGCTTTTATTATAGGTGTTTTAGTATCATTCCCTATTTGTGTTTTTATTTGAGGATCTGAGTTGACCTAAAAAAAATATGATAGGACTTTTTAAAAATTTTGTTTGTTTATTTTTCCACTCTATTTCCTAATTCTGTTGATGTTAATAGCAGGTTTTTGGTACATCTGGAGGGAAGGTCTGTATTTATCCTATTGCTGCTTTCTTGGGGTTATTGTTATTGTTGTGTTATTGTAGGATCTCAGGAACAGATGATCATGGACCTCTGCAAGCTTTCAATCCTACTAAAATGGTCCAATCAAGGCCAGAGTCTAATTGATTTCCCCCAGTTTGATTTTTGCAAGTTCTTGATCCAGATCTGGGTCTGAGCCCCTGAATTCTTCCCCTATTAACCAGTTGGAAATTTTTCTGATTCAGAATAACTGAATCATTTTGGGGTTTCATTCCTTCCCTGATTCTTTTCCCAGAGGTTTCAGGGAATGCTATTACATTCTTAAGGTTTTAGTTTTATTACTGCTGCTTGTTCTGAACTTTTTTACAGTCTAGGACCTATATCTCACCTTTTCTTACCCTGAAATTCCACTGCGATATGTAGCTCCCTCCTTAGTTGACTCTGAATCTCTGCTCCAGAATTAGGTGGTGAGTGACAAAACTTTCAGATAGCAGTCATCTCTATGGCTATACGCAGATATGGGTCTGGAATCTTCTTCCTCTTCTAGATTTTTCAAACACTTCTCAGAGAAAACCTTCTCAGTATCCACACTCCTCTCTGTATGACTCTCTGTGTCAAACTAAATTCAGAAAAAAATATCAACCATTGTATTTCTCAGATTTTCACAGAATTTTGTCTAATGCATTCTCTAGATCTCTTTAGGAAAAAAAAAAGTGTTATTCAAGCAGAATGGCAAGGTCATGTTACTGCTACTTTCTACTCCAATATTTTACTTTATACATTTAAAAAAATATAATGTAAAATATTTCATTTGTTTCACCAATTTGTCAGAAGTTTCCATCACACACATACACACACACACACACACACACACACACACACACACACACAATATGCCCATGCCCATAGATATAAGAACTTTTCAGCTAAGGGAAGTACAAAAAAAAAAAAAAAAAAAAAAAAAAAAAAAAAAAAAAAAAAAAAAGAAAAGAAATTAAAAAAGGTTTACATGGATAAGTGAACATTTTCCAGATACATAGGATACATAGGGTTCTTCTCTCATACTTATTCTTGATTGAGCAAGGATACATGCTGAGATTGAATGGGAAGTCACTATTTAGAGTTATCTTCAGCCTCTCTATTTAATACCCATTTAAAAAAAATGAAACAGAAGTTAGAAATTCTGCTCTGACTTCCCTAAAGAGAGAAAATGAATAAATGGCTCCTCATTCTTCCACCCAGAAACCACACAACATATCATAACAATTTTAAGATATAGCCTTTTAAATTATATAAGTTGTTTTAATTTATATCGTCACATCTGAAAAGAAACAACAATGCTTTACAAAGTAAACTTCTCAAGATAAGGGAAATGTTTCTCTGTCTTTGAAATAATAACATTTATAACACTGTTTAATACATAGTAAGTGGCTTTTCATTCCTTCATTCAAACATTTATTCTTTCCAATTTTACAGATGAGAAAACATAAGTTCAGATAATTTTAGAACCTTTTTATTGTTATACAAGTAGCAAGTGTCAAAAGTATGGCTTAAATCCATGTCCTCCTGACTTCAGGACTCTAGAGAGCTAATGTTTAGAATTGATGTCTTCTATTTTCTGAAGGTCTTAGATTAATGAATATAATTCTGCTGTCTCCTTAATAAAACTGATGTTTTCATCAGAAGACTTCTTTGGAGTTGGATTGAATTAAATTTGCTTTCCAACCAATGTTTGATAACAAATTTATATAATTCTGCCTTTTCCTTCAACCTTACCAAACATCCAACTTTTCCTTTTAGGATTAAAATTAAAATCCTCTTTAGGATTAAAACTGGTAATACTGAAAGGAGCACTAACAGATATATAAATAAGGAAATTTGCATTCTAATATCTGTTGTACTCCCTCAATTGTGTTACATTTGGTGAATGTTTTTTTTCCTCTAATCTTCTGTTTCTTCCTTTGTAAATTATACCAGTTAAACTAGATGACTTCATCACTTCCTTCTATTCCTGAGACATTTCTGCTTGGAATATAAATATTTTGCTAAAACATCCACTTAAGGAGAATATACAAGGTAGTGATATCTTCATTTCCCACATATTTGCACTCCTTCAGATTTCTTCAACATGTCTCCAAACACAATAATGTTCTTTTCTGTCTCTGTTTCCTTTAACTTTCCTCTGTAGTTGTCTTCATGAATTGTATGTAAGCAACTGGAGGGCAAGGACTATCTTGATTTTTTTTTTTTTTTATAAAAATGTATATCCATACATCTTAGAACAGCACTAATTGGTGTTTATTTTATATTTATGGAGTGCCTGACTGAGAGCCCTTCTTTATTAGTCGTTTTTAACATCATCTAAAGGAAGAGAAAATAGAACTAAGCAGTCTGTTTTTCTCAAACTATCAGAAATCTAGAATATAAGGTCAGGAAAACTGGTGTCATAATTATTTCCCTCATATCACTTATATAGTTCCTGGGGTTTTTCAGATTTCTATTATGAAACATCATTCCCAAAATAAATGACATTTAGCATTTCCCTTGTAATTTTCCAATATCCTTATATTACATTCCCAAATATTAGAAGTGAAAGACCAACCATTTCAAATAAACAAAACAAGAAAAAAATCTATTAACTTATAAATGAGCAGTCTTTGAAACTGCCTACTTTATAGGCACCACATTCAATTAATCTAGATGATACTACTTTTTGAAAAAAAATCCTTATTTTGTGTTAAACATTATGTGTGGGCCTAATTATTCTCTTCATGTCATTCTGATAGTTGGGGAGGACCATATACACACAGCTTACTATTTCTAACTAATCATGATCTTGGTCTTGAAAGCAGTGAGAAAAAAAAAATAAATATAAATTGGAGCTTTCCCAATGTAAACAAGCTTTGGGACAGCCACACTGCAATCAGTCTTCCACAGTGGTCACTCAGGAGAGCCAGAAAAATAGGAGCCCTGAATTTATAAAACCAAAGCCTTTAGTCTTTTGGAATTAGAACAAACCCAGGTGAATAAAGTCTTGCCATTTCTTTCTTGTCTCTGAGAACCCAACATGAGCTCTATTTTTATTTCAGCATAAAAGTGAGGCAAGGGTCCACTTTCTGTTCTTTTGGGCGTTTTTGATGTAGGATCATTCCACATGATATTGCATTTATGTGTAGTTCAAAAAGGCAACAGAAATACCATTAAAAAGATCTTATTGTTTAGTTTATGCACTAGGGTTGCTAGCAAAGGATCTAAACTGGAGTTTACATGTGTTAATTTCTCTCTATCAAAAAAGCAGTTGCTTGAGACAAATATGTACAGGACCTAAGATTGTAAAGTTTCTAAATCAAAATTCTTTGTGCTGTTTTTTCTTCCTTTGATTACTAATGCTCCATGCATTCATTGTAGCAACTATTTCAAGGATCAGCTTTGTTTCTATTGAGAAAGCAGGAACGCAAAGATCTGAAGGAATCCTTTTCAGAAATGATGAAAACTGCTTTTAAGTAAAGTTTGAAAGCACAGTATTCCTTGATGGACAAAACCAAAACAAAACAAACCTTTATCTTAAAGAATTAACACATGAAAGATGAGAAAAAGAGGATACCCCCTGAGATTATAACTACTCTATTGCCATATCTAATATAATTGGAATAATAGGAAGAATTGCTGCTAAGTAACTCAGACTATTCCCATGACAACATCTGCTTTCTAAGTCAATGGAATATATATACATATATATATATATGTCTGTTCTCCATGAGAGGTAACCATTTTCTTAAGGAAAGCAATTCCTTCTCTATTTGCCATGATCTGGGTCTTATCCATGTTAATATTTTGAAAATGTCATTTTATGATAGAAAAAAAAATGCCTTTTCTTATAGATATTTTGAAAATGAGTTTTCTTAGTAAATTATATAATTGCATCCTACTGGAGGTGGAAGGGGGGGTATTGCATGGAAATAAAACCCATAGATAGTGTATTTTAGACAATTATTCCTTTCCTCAATGCTTTACATGAGCTAAGTTTTAAAGTAATAAGTCTGGTGGTTTTTCAAAGATAGCAAGATGATTCATTGCGTAGAGTGCTGGACTTGGAGTCAGGAAGACCTGAGTTTAAATTTGGCCTCAGACATACATTAGCTGTGTGATCCTGAGCAAATCACCTAACCTCTCTTTGCCTAAATCCACTGAAGAAAGAGTTAGCAGTTAGAAACTATGAAATAACAATAAAATTGGTTTGTACATACATACATACATATGTATATAATTTATATTTATATCTATGCCTATATAATTATCTCTCTTCTTGAAACATGCACACACAATCACACTATGTGTATATATATATATATATATATATGTATATGTATTTACATATATACATATTTATATGCAATTTTTTAATGGAGAGAGGAAGAAAATAATTCTTTTTTAAATGTGATTAAGTATTATCCAAAAATATAGATGCCATTGATTGGAATGATTATAAGAGAAGAAATAGAAGAAAAAAACAATGACCAAATTAAAAGTATAAGAAAATCATTTAGGGCACCTGAAATGGCTGTCCTAGGTAAGTATATTGAACTGGGTGGGGGAGCTAAGTTTGGAGGAAAATGGAAGAAACTCAGACAAAATTAAAGAATAAGTTCCTGGCCAATATATTGATGCATGTTTTACTTTCAAACTAAAGGAAATCAGCATAAAAGAGATATAAAGATGTTAAAAACTTTAAAAAAAAGCCAAGGAGCATTGGGAATTAGAATCTAAAGAAGTAGTATCAAATATAATAAGGCAAAGCTAGGTGACAAGAAAAGACAAGATAAGTGGGAATAAGGTTAAGTAGATTAATTAGTAGGTCCATTAGATTGGAAGAATAGATCAGTTGATTGATAGAATTAGTGAAACAGAGTTTGATACAAGATTGAAAGTAATAAGCATTCATCTGTGGCTGTGGAATTTTTGCAATAAAGAACAGAAATTAGAATCAAATTGTTATTTGCAGATAAAAATTGATTATAATAAAAACTTTTAATCTTATATTAAATGCTTGAAATATAAATAAACACACACAAGTTATTTAAGAAGTTAGACTTTCAGCCATTATGGAAAAATAGAGGAAATTACCAAATCATATATCCAATATTATTTTTTTTTAATTTTTAATCACATTTAAAGAAATGCTAAGTTTTATTTCAGAGATGAGAAAAATGCTACAAAAAAAGAATCATAATATAAAAGTAATTATTTTAATAGGGGAGATAAGCAACCTAGAGGAGTATAAAAATGTCAAAAATCACATGGATTAAGTCCCCTCCAAAATGGGAAGTTGTTTCAAACTCAGAAATAACTCAGAGAAGAGCTCAAAAAGGAGCTTAAAAATCATAAAAGAGAGGTAGAACAAACATTGGGAAATGAAATGAGAGTAATGAAATAGAAAAATGAACAAACAAGAAATCATTTGGAAAAAGAAAAGACCTCCTTAAAAAATAGAAGTGGACAGATGGAAAATGTGATATAAAAATTCACGTACATTGTACAATTTGAGAACAATTGTTACTAAGCCACTCTCCTTTGCATTTTTTTCATTGATTTCTTATCCTTTCTAGTGTTTTAAATAAGAATTAATATTGTATTTTCTCAAAAGTTTTCTCCCCTATTATCCATTAAGATAATCATAAGATTTATTTTTGTTTTGTTATTCACATGATCAATTATTTTGATAGTTTTCCTAATATTAAGCTAGCACTACATTCCTGGTATAAATACCACTTGGTCATAGTGTATGATCCTGCTGATATAATGCTGTAAACCCCTTGCTGGTATTTTTTTTTTTATTTCTACATCAGTATCCATTACAAAATTAGTTTATAGTTTTCTTTCTCTGTTTTCACTCTTCTTGGTTGAAGAAGCATCAACTTGTGTCACAAAAGGAATTTGATATGATTGCTTCACCTATTTTCTGGAAAAGCTTATTTAGTATTGGATTAATTATTCTTTAAAGGTTTGGTAGAATCATCTGATTCTGGTACTTTTTTTTTTTTAAATGAAGTTCAATATTGGCTTGTTCAATTTCTTTTTCTAAAATGGGATTATTTAGTATTTTATTTTGCCCTCAGTTAATGTGATTAGTTTTTGTAAATATTCATGCATTTTTCTTAGATTGTCAGATGTATTGGCATATAATTGGAGAAAATATTTCCAAATGATTATTTTATTTTTAATTTTTGGTGGCTTCAGCCCTTTCCTTTTTAAAATTGATGATTTGATTTCTTTCCTCCTTTAAACAAAGAATAAGTAAATTTTAAATTTTATGGTGTATTCTATTTATGTACTAGAACCAAAAGAAGCATAAAAAAATGAAAGAGGGAAAAGAAAACATAAAGGATTCAATGGAGCTGAGCTGTTTACAGTTCTACATGGAAAAATGGTATTATAATTCTTAAAAAAATATACTATGAATATTACAATTGGAAGAAATATACATAAATGTCCATGTGTTTAAGGTTTATAAGATGAATAAGGAGGGAATGAAATTAAAAAAAAATAAGGAATGAGAAAGAGTAATTCACTGGATTCAGAAGAAAGGGAAAGATATAATGGGATAAAATTTCACATGATGAAGAGTGAAAAACCTATTATATTCGAGGTAAAATAGGAGGGTGAGCAATAGACATTATTTTCTAATGTTTCTGTAATCAATATGTTTCAAAGAGGGAATAATTTACCCAATCATTTGAATATAGTCATCTATATTACCTTACAGGAAAAAAAAAAAAGAAAGGGAGGAGATTAAATAAAGAGGTAGGACATGAGAGAGGACAGACATGGGATGGGTGGTAGGCAGAAGTAAAACACTTGTGAAGTGGTAAAGGGTGAAAGGAAAGGGAGGACAAACTGCAAGAAAAATGTGATAGAGGGAAATATAGTCAGTAATCATGACTAGGAATGTGAATGGATTAAACTATCTTATGCTATAAAAGTGTATTGCAGAATGGATCAAAAACCAAGATCCCCAAGAAACACACTTGAAGCAGAGATATACAGATACTTCAAAGGTAATGGTCTGGAACAGAATCTATTATGTTTCAATTGAAGTAGGAAAAAAAAATAGGAAAAGTAATCCTTATTTCAGACAAAGCAAATGGAAAAATAGACATAACTAAATGTAATGAAGAAGGAAAATACATCTTGTTAATAGGTATCATAAACAATGAAATATACAAACAAAATATATGTGTACCAAATAAACCAATTCTTTTTTAATTTTTTTTTAAAGATGGTTATTTTATTTTTTATCATAGCTTTTTATTGACAGACATATGCATGGATAATTTTTCAACATTGAGCCTTGAAAACACTTCTGTTCCAATTTTTACCTTCCTTTCCTCCATGCCCTCCCCTAGATGGCAGGCAGCCTCATACATGTTAAGCATGTAAAAGTATATCTTAAATACTAATACCTGTGTTCTTTCTCTGGATGTAGCTTGTTTTGTTCATCAATGATCAATTGGAACTGAATTGGAACCTTTCCTTGCTAAAGATAGCCACTTAAATCAGAATTGATCATCATATAGTATTGTTGAAGTGTATAATGATCTCCTGGTTCTGTTCACTTAATATCAATTCATGTAAGTCTCTACAAGCCTTTCTGTATTCATCCTGCTGGTCATTTCTTACAGATCATAACATTCATATACTATAATTAAGACTGCTGGGTCAAAGGGTATCGAGTTTTATAACTTTCTGAGCATAATTCCCAAATTGCTCTCCAGAATGGTTGGATCCATTCACAACTCCACCGATAACGCATCAGTGTCCCAGTTTTCCTATATCCCCTCTAATATGTGTCATTACCTTTTCCAGTAATCTTAGACAATGTGACAGGTGTGCAGTGTTATCTCAGAGTTGTCTTAATTTGCTTTTCTCTGCTCAATAATGATTTGGAACACCTTTTCATATGAGTAGGAATAGTTTCAATTTTATCATCTAAAAATTGTCTGTTCATATCCTTTAACCATTTATCTATTGAAGAACGGCTTGATTTCTTATAAATTAGAGTCAATTCTCTATATATTTTGGAAATGAGACCTTTATCAGAAGCTTTAACTGTAAAAATGTTTTTCCCAGTTTATTTTTTCCCTCTAATCTTGTCTGCATTTGTTTTCTTTGTACAAAAGCTTTTTAACTTGATATAATAAATTTTTTCTATTTTGTGATCATTAATGATCTCTAGTTCTTCTTTAGTCACAGATTCCTTCCTATTCCACAAATATAAAAGGTAAACTATCCTATGTTCTTCTAATTTGTTTATAGTATCATTTTTTATGTCAAGATCATGGACGCATTTCAACCTTATCTTGGTATAAGGTGTCTTAGAGGTAAAACTATCCTATCTTCTTCTAACTTATTTATAATCTAATCTATATCATGAACCCATTTTGATCTTATATACAGTGTTAAGTGTGGGTCCATGCATAGTTTTTGCCATACTATTTTCCAATTTTCTCAGCAGTTTTTGTGAAATAGCGAATTCTTATCCCTAAAGTTGGGGTATTTGGATTTGTCAAATACTAGATTGCTATAGTTATTGACAATTTTGGCCTGTGAACCTACCCCATTCCACTGATTAATGAATCTTTTTCTTAGCCAATACCAAATGGTTTGGTGACCACTGCTTTATAATATAGTTTTAGGTGAGGTACAACTAGGTCACCTTCCAAATTAAACAGTTCCTAAGGAAATTAAATGAATTCTAGGTTCATAAGAAAATAAGAGATAGGGAGATTATGAAATATAGAATAGATAATTTTGATTTAATTAAATTAAAAAAAGATTTTACATAAACAAACTAATGCAATGAAGGTTAGAAGGAAAGCAGAAAGTTGGGAAGCAATCTTTACAGCAAGTATCTCTGATAAAGATAACATTTCTCAAATATATAGAGAATTGAGTCAAATTAAAAAAAAAAAATACAAGCCAGTTCTCAATTGACAAATGGTTAAAGGATATAGACAGGCAGCTTTCATATGAAGAATCAAAGCTACTTATGGGTATATGAAGGAGTGCTCTAAATCACATTTGACTAGAGAAAAGCAAATAAAAACAACTGAGTTGCCAACTCACATCTATTAGATTCGCTGATATAACAAAAAAGGAAAGTGATAAAAGTTGGAGAGGATGTGAGAAAAATGGAAATAATGTTGTGAACTAAATTAAACATTCTGGAGAACAATTTGCAGCTATACCCAAATGACAACCAAAATGAGCATGCCCTATGACCCAGAAATATCACTGAATCACACTTCATATCACACTTCATGTGAAAGAGACTATCAAAAATGGAAAACAAACAAAAAAAAATCTGAAATCCTAACATATTTTTCATTTACTTTATTGTTTCTCATGTTTTCCATTTCGGTGTTGCTTCTTTTACCACTATGACTAATATAAAATATATTTTATATAATAACATACATAATGTACATCAAGTTGCATACCATTTAGGAAGAGGTGGAAAGAAAAAAGAAAAACAATTCAGAATTCAAAAATTTGCAAAATGAAAGCTAAAATTATATTGGCATATAATTGGGGGAAAAGAAAAAAAAAAGAAAAAGAAAACTAATACCACCATAAAAAGTTTGTTTGATCATATGCAATGACTTATGAATGTACTTTTAGAACCTTAAATATATAAATACTTATAATTGATTGTTAGGTTCTTACTAAGTGCTAAGTTGGTACTTAACAATTCTCTAGTTCTGGCCTTTAAGGGGAGTTTTACCCCTTTGAATTTCTGGGGAGGAGCTTACATGTTTAAGAGGAGCAAGTTCATTGGTTGAAGTATTTCTCCCACAAGCCCCTGAGTTATTCCATGCCCATTCTCTGGGATGATAAAAGAAGAGTCTGGAAAGTCAGTTCTGGATTGGGTCAAGGAGAAGACGTCCAGTTGATTTGCAAGTCTAGCAATCCCATACTTTTGGAGGGGAAGAAGAGGACAGAGAAAACGATTCACAGAGAAAAGAATCTTCCTCCCAGAGAAGGATTAAAATTGAGAGACTACAGAACATTACATTTTGGCGCCCAACGTGGAAAAAACTTTCTGATGCAGAAATAACCATAATGAGGAAACTTTGTTAAGGATTAAGTGAGTGTTCTAATAGACAAATAAGGAACTTACCTTGTTAAAGGCTAAACCAGCAATCTCTTATAGCTGAAATGGGGCAGATGTTAGCTAAAGACATTCCCTCAACCTCAGCTGACTCAGTCCCAGCCCCAGTGGCAGCCTCAGCTCCAGCCCCACCCAGGAATGGTACTATAGAGAGTATAATTAAGATAATTGAGTAGCAGAGTTTACTTGTAACCTGGGTACAGATTGCTAAACTCTTGTGTGCATTAAGACTCATGTTCCCTTGGTTCTTAGAGGAAGAAAAACTAAATGTAGATAACTGGAAGTTAGTGGGACTTGAAATGAAAGAATTTCACGCAAAAAAAATGGGCCTTGTTCAATTTCTGCAGAAGTATTTTATATATACAACATAGTTCATTTAGCCTTAAACTATCAAGCAAGTTGTAGGAGAAGAAAGTTTTTAAAATGAACAGAGGAGGAAGTGTGAAGAAAAAAAGAAAGATCAAGCTATTGCCCAAGGGCAAGGGGATTTAAATGAGGAATTAGGGTGTGATGACTCTGATTCTCTTGAAGAAGCTTCAATCCCTCCTAGAGAGCAGATTGTTGACAAACCCACATCAACTCCACCTTCAGGGGTGGAGGAAGAAGGAGGAGGAAAAGAGGCAGAAACACAAACAAAATTGCCTGTGAAGCAGCCTCTGATGAGATTGGAAAAAGCAACTGGGAACACTGGGAAATGAGTGTAAACTGTGAGCATTTTTGTTGTTGTTGTTGTTGTTTATTTGTTTTTTTGTTTTTCTTCCCAGATTATTTTTACCTTCCAAATATAATTCTTCCTTTGCAACACCAACAACAACAAAATTTGGTTCTGCACATATATATTGTACCAAGTATATATATATATATATATATATATATATATATATATATATATATATATATATATATATATATATATATATATATATATATATATATATATATATATATATATATATATATATATATATATATATATTTGATATTTAATATGTATGGGAATGCCTGCCATCTAGGGGAGGTGGTGGAGGGAAGGAGGGGAAAAATTCAGAATAGAAGGGAGTACAAGGGATAATGTTGAAAAAAAAATTACCTATGCATATGTACTGTCAAAAAAAAAAGTTATAAAAAAAAAAAGATTAGAAAAAGTATTGGTTAAAGCTAAGAGAGAAGGACAGGATATAAGTGATTTTATACATGCATATCCTGTGATTGAAGAGATTGACTCTGTAGGTCAAAAAAGGAGAAGATATGCACCTTTAGATCTGAATAAAATTAAAGATTTGAAAAAAAGTTGTACCCTTTATGGGGCTACATCAGCTTATGTTAAAATGTTACTAGATGGTTTGTCTTATGAAGTCCTAATCCCGAATGATTGGAAATCCTTAGCAAGGACATGTATACAACCTGCACAAAACCTATTGTGGCTTGTGGAGTTTCATGAATTATGTAAGAACCTACTCAGATGCAATTTACTTTTGAGCAATTAGCTGGTGAAGGTTGGTATGGAGATAATTCAGAACAGATTAATTACCCCATGACAGTATATGAGCAAATTGTCAAGGCTGCAATAAAAGCTTGAGTTTCCCTCCTTGGAGAGAAAGATCAGGGAGAGGCTTTCACTAAAATAGAGCAAGTCCCAATGAATCTTTTGCGGATTTTGTGGGACATCTGCAAACTGCTGTCAAAAGAACTGTTGGAGAAAATGCAGCTACAGAAATAATGACCAGACATCAGGCTATGAAAAATGCCAATGAGATTTGCAAAATAATTATATGGGGATTAGACAAAGATGCTCCTTTAGAGGAGATCATAAGACGCTGTGCTACAGTGGGAACAAATACTTTTTACACATGGAAAGACAGGGTCCCTCCTGGCAAGGGACTTCTAGAGAAACTTGGCGATGTTTCCAATGTGGAAAAATTGGACATCTAAGAGCTCAGTGTAGATATGGAGATAGAGTGAGAAGACAGGGTGAGAGAAGACCTAAACTCCATGTGCAAAATGTCACAAGAGTCTCCTCTGGACCTGTGAATAGAGATTGACCCAGGGAAATGAGAGGCCCAGCTTCAGCCTCCCAATTGGGGCATGATGGCAGCTGAGTTTACATCCAGAGAATTTTAAGACATGGTTAATCAACCAAAAGGCAATCAGATGGAAGAAAGGGATTGAAATTAGGAAAAATAGAGTTGTGTGCAGTAGAGACTACTGAGACACTCCCTGGAGAAGTGAAATCTGTTCCTGTTTAGCCTATGGATCCTTTGCCTCATGGTACAGTAGGCTTGACCATTTCACCTTCTGACAGTGCTTACAAAACAGTGTCCATCCATACACCAATGTGGGAAACTGGAGAATGTGTAGCTAATATCCTAGTCACTAACACAGGTAGACAACGTGTGATTTATCAACCAGGAGAAGTAGTAGCATCAGGCTTATTGTTACGTACCCCTAATAAGCAACCTGGTGATACTTGCCCAGATTCTGATTCCAATGAACAAAATCCAGGAATATATTGGACAGCAGCTGTGACAGCTCACCAACCTATGCTTACTATTTATACAAATGGAATACAATTTGAAGGATTGGTAGACACAGGTGCAGATCGTATAGTTATTAGAGGTGCCAATTGGCCCAGTCACTGGCCAAAGATTAAGGCAGATCCCTGCATGTCTGGGGACTTATACAGAGGGGGGAGGGATACTAAAAAGGGAGGGTTGTGTGTCACAAGTGGGGTCCATAAATTAAATACTGGGGAAGGGGTTCAGGGAGGACAGGGGGAAAAAGCATAATCAGGGTGTAATATGATAGCAGCAAATACAGAATTAGTAATTTTAACTGTAAATGTGAATGGGATGAAGTCTCCCATTAAAAGGAGGCAGATAGCAGACTGGATCAAAAGTCAGAATCCTACAATATATTGTTTACAGGAAACACACTTAAAGCAGGGAGATTCATAAAGAGTAAAGGTAAAAGGTTGTAGCACAATCTATTATGCTTCAGGTGAAGCCAAAAAAAGCAAGAGTAGCCATTTTTATCTCAGGTCAAGCAAAAGCAGAAATTGAACAAATTAAAAGAGATAAGGAAGGAAACTATATCCTCTTAAAGGGTAGCATAGACAATGAAGCCATATGAATACTATGCACCAAGTGGTATATCATCTAACTTCCTAAAGGAAAAGTTAAGAGAGCTGCAAGAAGAAATAGACAGCAAAACTATGATAGTGGGTGATCTCAACCTTGCACTCTCAGAATTAGATAAATCAAACCACAAAACAAATAAAAAAGAAATTAAAGAGGTAAACAAAACATTAGAAAAACTAGGTATGATAGATCTTTGCAGAAAGAGTAGACTTTCTTCTCAGCAGTGCATGGAAACTATACAAAAATCGACCATATGTTGGGACATAAAGATCTCAAAATTAAATGCAGGAAGGCAGAAATAGTAAACACTTTCTTCTCAGATCACAATGCAATAAAAACTACATTCAATAAGAAGTTATGGATAAATAGACCAAAAAGTAATTGGAAACTAAATAATCTCATCTTAAAGAATGACTGGGTGAAACAGCAAATTATGGAAACAATTAATAATTTTACCCAAGATAATGACAATGATGAGACATCATACCAAAATCTGTGGGATGCAGCTAAAGCAGTAATAAGGGGAAATTTTATATCTTTAGAGGCTTACTTGAATAAAATAAAGAAAAAGAACATGAATGAATTGAGCCCCTGCAACTTAAAAAGCTAGAAAAAGACCAAATTAAAAACCCCCAACCAAAAACTAAACTTGAAATTCTAAAATTAAAAGGAGAAATCAATAATATTGAAAGTAAAGTAACTATTGATTTAATAAATAAGACTAAGAGTTGCTTTTATGAAAAAGCCTATAAAACAGATAAAACTTTGGTAAATCTGATCAGAGAAAGGAAAGAGGAAAATCAAATTGTTAGTCTTAAAAATGAAAAGGGGGATCTTTTCACCAATGAAGAAGAAATTAGAGAAATAATGAGTTACTTTGCCCAATTTTATGCCAATAAATTTGATAACTTAAGTGAAATGGATGACTACCTCCAAAAAATATAGTCTTCCTAGATTAACAGAGGAGAAGGTAAACTGCTTTACTAGTCACATTTCTGAAAAATACAAATGTATGTATATATGGACATATATATGGACATACATATTTCTAGGTAATATTTTTTATTTACAGTGTTTCACATGGAATTTTTTTCTCTCAGAATCATGGATATACAGTAATTTTGGTATTATATTTTCACTCATAACCATGAGTAATAAGACAGTTTGGGGGACTATGTTATTACTTTTGTACTTATATGTGACCCATGTTTTAAGTGATTTTCTATATTTACTTTTTTATTCAGAAGATGACTTTTTAAAAAAGTATATTTAGAAACTTTATTCACACATATATACATATATGTGTGCATGTACTTGTATGTATGTATAAATCTATATCCATATCTGTTATCTATATCTATATACCAAATGGGTTATCAGAATATTTACATGAGGCCATTATGTGGTTTGTCATATAGCCAGTTCAAGAGTTCTAGATATGTCAAAATAAATCATCAATATAGATAATTCAGAAATCTATATGTATATTTGTGCATAATTTCTCACGCAAGATATATATACATATATTCTTTCATATGCTTTTATATGTTCATGTATTTTGTGAATGTATATGCATATTCACACATACATATATATCCATAGGTCTGTTGTTTGGTAATTCCTAGATTAAAGTAACCATAAAATACCATTTTGTCTGTGGTATTTTATGTTAGAAGTAGGAATGAAACTGCTATAAGGAAATTCCTAATGAAGAAATTAGCTCTACCAATTCAAGTCAGCATCTTTTTTTCAATTTATATAGCCTTAGAGATTTGTATAAATACGAGGAATCAAACAAACTACTCAATGTTTCCTCTTGTAAGGGAATCAGATTCATCTGTAATTTGGAAATATTTAACAAAACACATAAAATTATAATGAGCACATATATGAGCACACACACACACACACACACATATATATATATATAATATACATATATATATGTATGTAGGAATATACACAAATATTTGTGTATATGTACACACATAGAGTGTATGTATGTGTGACAAGGAAAGAGACAAAAGCAGAGAGAAACACACACAACACACACACAAACACACACAAACACACAGAAATATGCGACCCCCAAGGATCCTTATGTACAGTTTATTGTGCTAAACACAGAACACTTTCAAGTGTGCCTTTGACAAAACAAACAAACACATTTCAACTAGTGGTAGTATAAATTACATTTGTATTCCACCTGGAGACTGAAATTTAAAACCAGCTAAACATAAAGTAGTTTACAGAACTGTTGGTTAGTGTTTTACATTTTACCTTAAATCTATATTTTTTCCATTGAAATCAATCTCTTGTATAACACCAAGTTAGGATTTAGGTTCATCTTTCTACCATCTTTTCCCTTAGTTATTAGAATAGTGCTTACAGACTCTTCTTAGTGCTCATAATCAGCTCCAACCAAAGCACTTGCAAGCCACTCTGAATTAAAAGTTGGTCTTGATTTTCAATGAATGTTTCATCACCTAGTATTGTGAAAGAACAAACTCAAAATAACCAGCCCCAAATGCAGACTCATGCTTGCTTGGTTTGGACCTGTGTTTTACCTGCCATGTGCTCCTAGGTTATATAGTAAACTCACTGGGAAAAATAGTAAGTTGTCTCTTCTCCATCATGAAAATAATCCTAGATTTTTATGATGCCAAAGGAGTCATTTCTGATTTTAAAATTTATTGATTCAATAAATTTTAAATTTTAAAAATCAATTTCTTTTTCCAAATCACTCTAATGGACATGTTATATATCTTAAAATGTCAAGCATGCTTTATGCTGATTCAAGAAAATGTGGTCAGAAAGAATTAAGAAGGAATCTATCAAACTTCTATTAGTTGTGTACATTAAAAGACCATAATTTCATCATCATTTGACTTATTTCACCTACTTTTTAAAAGTCATATTCACTTATTTGATGGAGGTAATACTGATTATTAAAGTAGAAACATTTGCTTTTCAATATATCTATTATGCTAACTATTTACCATGTAAGTATCAGACACTGTTAGTTTCTGGGCTTATAAAGGCATCTCTCTGTCTTCAAGGAGATGGCATTTAGTGGGGAGAAGTGCATTCATTCCAAATAATGGCAAGTTAATTGAAGAATTAAGGCATTAGAAGTATGGGATCAAAAAGGCTTCACATGGAAGATAATGCTTAAAGTAATTTTTGAAGGAGACAAGTAATTCTTAAGAATAAAAATAAGAAAGGGATGCAATCTAGACAGACAGAGACATAAGTAACATAATCAATTTCAGGTAATTGCCAAGAGAAGAATATGAGCTGTTTCAGAATAAATAGAGGATAGCTAGTACAAATACATTGACCTAGAAAAGTTATATCTCAGAATACAATATATCATTGCAAAACTAGTACTCCTTTTGTGAGGATGGGTTTTTGACATAAATCTTTATCTGGTTAGAGATAGGTGAAACCCATTATATCATTTAATATTGCTGTTATAATGTTAATGACTTTCAGACACTATTGATTCAGGTCACCTTTGAATCATCCACTAAAATCTGAAAGTCCATATCCGTTTGCTTTTTGAAAATCCCCTAAGACATTGCGAACTAACCTTTAATGCTTTTCACAGTATATTATCAGTGAGAAGTGCTTCTTTCCTTTTGAACTCTCATATTACTGGATTGTGGGAAAAGATTCAAGTTTTCTTTTTATATCACAGTTTTTATCTAAGTACTTCTCACCAAAAGAACCTTCAGAATCCTGTGGTGAACTAAATTCATGATTTCCTTTTAGTACTAACTATCTCAGAACTGAAAAAAGAAGTGATTGTCTTAGTAAAAAAACAACAAATATATAGCCTTTAAATGTAGCTGAAAATATAAACTGAGTTCTGCAACTGTATTTTAATATTCACAATTATCTTCATTAAATAAGTGAATTTGACAAGGTAAAATGACTTTTTTAACTAAATTATGATGAAATGATGGTTATCAGTATTACTTTTTATTTTATATGCACAACTATCAAAAGTTTGATAGAAAATTTAAAACCAAAAGTTTCTGTGAAAAAATTGATAAAAATAATTACTTTTGGTAAACCTATGTGGAACTGTAAAAATCTAATAATTTCTCAGAAACAAAACTAATTTTGATTCATTATACTGCATTGAACTAATGATGAAAATGTCTCAAGATTTGAAAAAAAATTCAACATATCAATGGAAAACATATATTTTAGTTCTCATTTGAAGACACAATTTTTGAAAGACAGTTTCAAATTAATGAGAAAGCAATTTGCTTTGCCTTTTTCTTATTATCATGAGAAGCTAATATTTTAGGACATACAGATTGAAATCTGAAATTCTAGACAATATTACCATAGAGATTCTGGCTGAAAGGGAAGTTTCTACTCTATAGTCAGTGGAAACAACAGCACAGTCTAATCATCACCTTTAAAAGAAAAACTTAAGCTGTAATCAGCCACAAAGTCATTATTAAGATATAACAGATTTTTAAAGGGACATTTCAACCATACATAACATGGTAGATTTTATTGTTATTTTAAGAAATCTCTTCTCCTTAACTGAGGAATTATTGGAGGGTTTTACTACTTTGAAAAGATCACTACATATTCAAAGTTTAAGACAAAAGGAAAAGTTCCCATTCTTAATTTTTTCACTATTAAGACTAATAATAAAATAAAGTATTACATCCAGTCAATACATATGTTGGATTTCAGAAAAGGGATATGCAAACAAAAATATATAATATATAATCATAAAAACTATCAAATATAATACATGTTTTTCAAATCAATGCCCTTAAAGGGTTATTTCTCAATTTTTTCAAGTCATCTAATACCTGCACTATTTATTTTATGATTTAATTAAAAAGTGTCCATCTATAATTTATAGATTCCATCAGATAGAAACATTTGAATTTAAAAAGAACAGAGGAAGTATTGAACATGAAACTCTGAATCTTATTACATATATTTTATTTGTTTTTTTTTTAAATATGTACTAGATTCAACACATTCATTTCAAAAATCATTTGGTTTGCTTTTGTTTTCCTCTGATTTTTTTTTAGATCTCTTTAACCTGAATTTTTAAAGGAATTCTTGAAAACAGAACATTATTAATTCTATATGTATTTCTATTTATTCTGAAGCAGCTCATATTCTTCTCTTGGCAATTAACTGAAAATGATTATATTACTTCTCTCTGTCTTTCTTTCTGACAGTGTTTCTCTCCATACTTATGTTTACATGCCTATACATATATGTAACTATACATAATGCACACCAGTACACATTTTGTTATTATACTTTTAAGTAGAATTTATTTGTTTATTATTGTCCTTAAAAAAGAGTTATAATTTTATTTGGAGCAATGAAGGAACTAAAAATGGATTAGGCATATGACAATCTTCATTTCACTGATTATACTATTTAACAAGAGAAAGATGATCCAAAAACATGCAGCAACAACTCTATAGACTGTTCCAAAAAAACAAAGGAGCAGTTGAAGCAGGTGGGCTTGTCCACTAAACAGATGGGCCTGAAAAAAAGAATGCTTATTAAAAAAACAAAAACAAAAAACAAAAAAAAAAAAAAAAACAGAAAACAGAAAGCCAGAGATATGGGGAGAAGAGTATACATTTATCAGAATGCAGTTCCAGGCATACAAGATAGTGTGAAATGAGGTGTGAAGTTTGGAGTGGGTGAATAAGACAAATATATAATGCAGAGGCACACTTTTGCTAGGAAATGATGTTATTTTGGGCTCTCAAATCAGCATCAGGGGAAGTCCTCAAAATCCGCAGTAGATTGCCCCAAGGAATAGTTGCATTTGCATGGTTTCTTAGTTGACTGCAAGCAGTATCGAAATTGCTTAAAGCCACTTTGCACAGGGCTGACAGTTCTCATGAGAACATGAGACAACGAATAGTAATATTCAATATATTCTGAAAAATATCCGAGGTTGATGTACTGCTTTGATTTTTTTCTCTTTTCTCTTAACTCTCCCTGTAGTCTATAATTCTGATGAATTAGAAATTGTGACAGACAGTGATGTATTAAGTTACATTTCTTTGTCCATTGAAGTTTAAGGGCCACAATTATTATGGAAATTAGTGAAGAACAGAACAAAAGTAAGCTGTTTCCTTCAACAGAAAGTGTAAATTCTAGGGATATGCCTAAGTTTTAATTGGTTAAGCCTAAAAGATCAACTAACAAGAATGGCAAATATGAAAAATTAAAGATATCCTTGACTAAGTAAATATCTTCTATTATTTGTCTGTTGAGAATTTAATATATTCCAAATCTGACTCAACTTTATCTTTGCAGAATTTCTGCACTTACTTTACTTCATACACTCAACAATCTAGTCTTTAATTGTCTTACTTTTTAATTTCATATTGAATGTTCCATTTCTTATCTTGATCCCTTTACTTCAATCTGTTTGGATAAAAAAGGGCTAAAACCTAAGCAATGTGTTTGGAAATCAGATGCAACATGCAATTTCATCTACTTCCATGGATTATTTTATCATCTTAATGTGCTCCTCTCTGCTAGTGTCTACCATCTGTGATTATCTCCCATTTGCCCTTTATGTATCTTAAATGTACATCATTGTTTGAATATTGTTTCTCCCAATAGAAAATATATTTATTGGGATCGAGGCCATACTTTTCCTTTGTTTTATATCCCTAGCACATTGTACAGTGTCTGTCACAGAGTATGTAGTCAAGAAATGATTGTTCACTGATTGATATGTTACTCAATATCTTCAGTTTTCTTAGGAACAGACTGAAAATCATTATTTTTTTTTTAGTTTTTTACTTTCAATTTCTTGTTAGACATTTGCACACACTGGTATATACTGTAAACATCTTGAATTTGTAGCTAAAATGGAGCTTCCCTCACGAAATACTTCCTGTGTCTACAATTTTCAAATTCTGTTGAAGACATATATTTTCTACTTGCTCAGGTTCCAAATTTCCCCATTCCATCATCTATATAGTAACTAAATGTTATTTCTAAACCAGAGATCTGAACATGTCATCACTAAGTTCAAGAAATACTAAGGCTCCCCTCATGTCTCTAGCATATAATAAAAATTTCTTCATTTGGCATGTTAAAAAAAATTCAAATCTGTGTTGTTTTATCTTTTTTTTCCAGTCTGACTTTTCACACACCATTTGTTTTTGTTTTATTTTTTCTCCTTCCTTCCTTCCTTCTTTCCCTCCTTCCTCTCCTCCTCCCTCCCTCCTTCCTCTTTCCTCCTCCCTCCCTTCTTTCTTTCTTTCTTTCTTTCTTTCTTTCTTTCTTTCTTTCTTTCTTTCTTTCTTTCTTTCTTTCTTTCTTTCTTTCTTTCTTTCTTTCTTTCTTTCTTTCTTTCTTTCTTTCTTTCTTTCTTTCTCTCTTTCTTTCTTTCTTTCTTTCTTTCTTTCTTTCTTTCTTTCTTTCTTTCTTTCTCTCTTTCTTTCTTTCTTTCTTTCTTTCTTTCTTTCTTTCTTTCTCTCTTTCCTTTCCTTTCCTTTTTTTTTTTTTTTGGTTGAAGATACTGAAGTGGCTTGCTACTTCTTTCTCCAAAGATGTGAAAACATAGCCATACAAAGTTAAATGATTTGTTCAGGCTCATACAGCTAATAATTGTCTGAGACTAGATTAGAACTCAAGGAGAGTGAGTCAGAAAGATTCCAGTCTCCACACTGTCCACTGGACTTCCTAGATGGCAAAATATTTTTTCAGCCAAATTTTCTCAGCTTATTGTACATTACTCATCTTCATGGACCATATACCACCAAACTGGCCTACTTGTTATTTCTTATGGCCTGCCCCTCCCCCTGGGTCTGAAATTTACTGTTAATTTTTTGCAGAATCCCTGGCTTTCAACAAGGATCTACTCAAGTTGTTTAGTCTTTTTATTAGTATCCAGACCTTTGTGACTAATCCCATTTAGGACTGGCAAAGATGCTGAATTGGTTTGCCATTTACTTCTCTAGCTCATTTTACAGATGGGTACCTAAAGCAAGTTGGGTTAAGTGACTTGTCCAGGGACACACAGATGTCTGAGGCCAAATTTACTCAGAAAGATGAATCTTTAATCCTGGCACTCTATCCACTGTGCTACCTAGCTGCCTTTCCCTCCCTTCCCTTTATTAACGAAGATGCCTTACTTCTAAGTCCTATACTGAGCTCCTCAGAAAGACTGTCCTCTTCTCAGAAATCACGTCATATATGTTTCATATTTGCATGAGTCATTTAAGTGGCTTAATGGAATGCGTGCTGGATCAGTCAGGAAGACTGGAATTTAAATGTTACTTTAGACATTTAGAACAAATCATCTAAACCTCTATTACAGATTCTTGATCTATAAAATGGACATCGTAATAAGACCTATTTTCCATGTTTGTGAAGATAAAAAGAATTACTATTTATAAAGCACTGTTCAAACTTTAAAGAGTTTTACAAAGTTAACATAGTAATTTGTAATTTATCTGAGCATATAATATTTTCCCATGAAGGAATGTAAGTTCCTTGAAGATTAGGGTTATTGTTTTGTTTGTTTTTTTTTTTCTTTTTTTCGACCATACTATTATCATACCTGGAACATATTACGTGCTAACTAAGTGTTTTATAAATTAACAAAATTAATTCATCCCTCTTCTTTATTTTCCATATAGTGGCTATTCTTGTAAGTTCTACATCCATAAAGATTTCAATCTCTGAAATTCTATAATCCTTCATTTTCTGCTTTATTTTATATTTTATCTCTAATGAACAATTTATTCCTTTCAATTTGATGTTCTATTTGATGATCCCTGAATTTGATATCCCTTTTTTTCACTTCCATAATGTTGGACAGACTTTTTCCCATGACTATAATAAGCTTCCTCTTCTCCATCATCTTTACAGGTAGAAGAATTCTTTAATAATCAGATCACATGTCATCTTTCCTGATATCCCTAATTATTCACATTTTCTCCTTTTTCAAAGTATCATTGTTATAATTATATGTGTATAAGCTATATAAGGATATGAAATTATGAACTGTTTGATATTAATTATATCCAAAATATTTAATATAGTAAACCATACTTATTTTTTATTAGATTGCATTGACAAAGGAAATAAGAAATAACCTGAAGTTTTATGATATGTCTTCTCTTAAATGCAGACAAACTCCACATCCCCAAGTCCAAAACACACACACACACACACACACACACACACACACACACACATACACACTAGCACAGACATATGTGAATAAGGATAGTTATATGTAGGAATAAACTATATATATTCATATATGCACATGACTGCATATATTTGGTCTAAAATTTAAGAAACAAAAAGATCCATATTATTTAACTTTGATATAATTCCTTTTACTTAAAAAAAATCATTCTACTCATGAACTACCTCAGTGAACCCCCAAAATTCCTACAAAATTTTCCTAGAGAAAGTAACTTGAAATTCAAAGTATCTTGTGTAAAAATTCTACTTCCGCTCATAGTGAAGGCTAAAGACTTCCCAATTTGCATTTGCATTTAATAGTTAACTAAAGATCATTAAAAAAAAAAAAAAAAAAAAAAAAAAAAAGCATAGAAGCAAAATAAGGTGTGTGTGTGTGTTTGTGTGTGTGAGGAGGGCAGGAAATAAAGCAAAACCAAAACTGCTTATCATATCAAAGATATAAAGTTAGACTTTATTATTAACAAGATTGTTCAATGGGCTTTTCATTCATTCATGTATTTATATGCTAAACCATTCACTGCATATAATTTAAGCATTATTATTAATCCATTTTTTATGGTACCTTCTGGGGAAAGTAATTTTGCTTTATAATCCTTTTTTTTTTTTTTTTTTTTTGACAGCTATCTTTGTTGTAGCCTTGTTTAAGATTATTTTTTTGCTACCACTGGTATATTTAGGTTCTTTTTTATAATAATTGGAATATAATAGATTTTACCTTATCCCCTTATTTTCACTTTTTTTGCCTTTTCTAAGCAATTCTATTATTTAGATGATTTCTTCTTATCCATACTCAGAATTATGATTGTTAATATTGAATATTCTTCTATTCTATTCTATCCATTTATGCTTTTTTTTTCTTTATTTTCCAAACATCTTTTTTGGAAAGAAAAATTTTGTGAAATTAGGAATTTAGCCCCATCCTCTGTTCATCAATTTCTCTTCCTTTCCTCAAAACAATTTTTCATTTTCAACCCTGGTAAATGACTCCTCTCTAAGTTTATATGCTTCTTTGCCTTATGATTAATTTCTCATTAAATATAACATGCTTCTTCAACTCATCTTCACTCCCCCATATATATGGGATTAAATGCATTTTATTTAATTCTTTTAGTGTGTGTTTGTGTGTGTTTTACCACGAATTTGTCAGTTCAGACAAAAATTAAATTCAAATGTTAGCATATTCAGTCTTTTTGTTGTTATTTGTTTTCGTTTTATTTTCTTTCTCATTTTTCTTGTCTAATTTGATTTTTCTTGTGCAGGAAAATAATTGTATAAATATGCATGCATATATTGAATTTAACATATATTTCTATCATGTTAAACATATATTGGACTACTTGCCATCAAGGCAAGGGGGGGGGTAAAAGGTGAGGGATTAGAACACAAAGTTTTCAAGGCTCAGTGTCACAAAACTATCCATGCATATGTTCTGAAAAATTTAAAAAAAAAAACATTTAATTAAAAAATCATTTCAAATGTTATCAGTTTTCTATAACCTTTATTTTCTTTTTAAAGTTCTTCTACTTGTGCACTCTAATAACTTTAGATGCAATTGTCTCTTCATTTCATTTTCCTCTCAATTTCCAAATGTTTTCAGAAACTGTCCTTTCCTGCTTTTTTTCTATGTGAACTACAGAATAATTCATCTATAATGTCAAAATATATTTCTTCATCCAGTAAGCCATAAAAACGATAAATAAAGGTACAAATTAAATTATAGCATCACAATTTTAGCTGATAAATATAATTTCATAATTTAATTGTTTTGAATATTAATATTTTATTTATCACATTTGTCAGATGAACTATATCAGCACTGTTCTAACTATTCATGTGAATAAATGTTTACAATAGTCCTTACTTTCATGATACTAAAAAACATGAGATTTTTAGGTAAACTTCCAAATTGTTTAATAATAATAATGAAAGGCAAAGAAACTGATTACTTAAAGAGTGATCTAGTTCCTTTAGCCATTAAAATGACTGAAAATTTTCAATCTTTTCATTTGATTGATTGTTTGTCATCAATATTTAAATTGATATAGAAGCAAAGGTTAATAAATCTGGATCGGGCCCATATCATATTGTAATGTATCCAAAGTAAAACACTTGATTTATATTTTCTCCATCAAAATATTGATGAATGACAAGCCAAAATCCATATTACTAAAAGTAGAAATGTATTAAAGAATTCAAAATATACTTTAAAATATATTTTGTGCAAAGTTTTACTTGGCTTATAAGAAAAAAATCATAAATATTTATGAAGATTTCAACCAATAGGGTGGAATATTTTGTTTATAAAAGGTATACACTCTTCACAATATAATTTGATATATGTGTCCCTATAGCAGGATCATTCTAAGTATATTTAAGAACTCTTATTGTTCCCTTGCTTTTCATATTACCAAGACTTGTTGACTATATGTCTTCAATACCTCTTATGTCAATGCTATTTACTACCAATTATAGCTGAGAATAAGACCTAGACATCATGTTCAAGATCATCCTAACAAATATTTCTGCCTTTATTCTCTTACTCTCAGAATCCATTTTTCCAACTATTCATGTAATGAATAAGTATAAATGTACCTATAATATGTAGAATTTTAAATTAGGAAGTAATATTCCTACAAATGTTCAATGATTCCTCTGAATTTAAATGGAGAAAAGAATTTTATTTAGCAGTAAGACATAAATGCAGTCATTGATAATCAACAGTATTTTTCCACTTTTTAAAATTGTAGTAAGTTTATTTATTTTTATTACACATTGTTATAAGAATCATGATGCATGAGAAAAATCAGAGCAAAATGAAAAAAACAAAACAAAACAAAACACGGGATATATAGAAGTGAACACAGCGTGTGTTCATTTAAATTCACTCTCCTTAGATATTTTTCTAGATGAAGATGACATTTTCTCTCCAAAATTCATTGGTATTGCTTTGGATCCCTGAATCACTGAGAAGAATCAAACCTTTCACTGTTGATCATCACACATTCTTCCCATTATTTTGTACAATGTATTCCTGGTTCTGCTTGTTTTGTTCAGCAGCAGTTCATGCAAATCTTTACTGGCCTTTCAATAATTAGCTAGTTTATCAGTTTTTATAGAACAATAATATTCCATTAATGTGATGTACCACAACTTGTTTAGCAATTCCCCAATTGATCAGCATCTACTCATTTTCAAGTTCTTGGCTATCACAAAAATTGCTGCTACAAACATTTTTGCACATGTGAGTCTTTTTCCCTCCTTTATGATTTCATTGGGATATAGACCCAGTAATGATAGTGCTGGTTCAGAAAACATGCACAGCTTTAAAGCCTCTTGGGCATAGTTTCAGATTGCTCTCCAGAATTATTGGATCACTTTATAACTCCAATAATGCATTAATATCCCAGTTTCCCCACATTTCCTCCAACATTTATAATTATTTTTTCTTGTCATTTTATCTAATCTGAGAATTGTTTTAATTTGCATTTATGTAATCAATAGTGATTTTGAGCATTTTTTTCACATAACTATAGAGGCATTAATTTTGTCACCTGGAAAGTGTATATTTGTATCCTTTGACTATTCATCAATTTATAAACCAGGGAGAAAATAGTATAGAGGGAAATAAAGAGCTAGTAATCATCACTGTAAATGTGAATGGGATGAACCCTCGGACAACATACACATGAATAGCAGAGTGGATTAAAAAACAGAATCCTATAATACATTGTTTAAAAGTTACACATTTGACCCAGAGAGACATACAAAGTAAAGGTAAAAGGCCTTTTGAGCTGCAATTGGAGACTTGCTTCATTGATTAATTCTTCTATTGAGCAGGAACTAAGGGTCTTAATTGCTTATTTGCTGTTATTGCACACTCTTACTGGCTTTTCCAGAGTCTAAATGAGCTGGCCAAACACCCTTTTCACCCTAGTGAGACTGATTTTTCTTGAAGTTTTTCCAGTTTATCTTGAGCTTGGAGAGTAAATTCTATCAGATTCTGTTCAGAGGCTTGGTTTCATGTGATTTTTGAAAGAAAGTGGGAGAGCTCAAACTGCATCATGATTTTACTCCACCATCTTGGCTGCATCCACTTGAATCAAAAGTATCAAAATTAAGATACGATAAAGTGCTAAATGAAGATTATGAGTAAAGAAAGTAGCTGTGGGATGGGATGATGGGAGGGTGAGAGTTAGGGAAAGTTTAATATATGAACAGACATTTCAGTTGAAATATAAAGGAATATTAAGTAAACAAGGTAAAGAAAGAAGAACATTCAACTTTAAAGGAGCACAAAGACTAGGGTAGAAGATGGACTGGGAAGGCAGGAGGGATAAAATCATCTTATGGGGCATATAATAGTTTATTTTGTTTGACTGGAGTACAAAGAATATGAATGAAAGTAATATGAGAAAAAGTTTAGTGCTCTTGTCTTAACACAACTCGGGCCATTCCCCTCATAAATTTGAAATTAAAACAAAATAGGACACTAAACATTCAATATTTCACTTAAACAGCTTTACATAGCCATAGAAAAAGAAATTCAACAAGGATAGATTTTGAATACTTCGTGATTAGAGCAAATAAGTACAACTCTATTTCATAAGTAGTCTCCAATTATCAGAGTAGAAATCCAGTTGGATATGGAAGGGCTAAAATGTTTACCACAATGACCTTCAAAGTATAATTATAAAAAACACAGAGAACACTCGTGTTTTTCTCACTTTGGTGACTGGCCACATGCAGTTTACTTTCTTAAATGGGAATGTGAGTGGAGGAGGATAATATGATAAAACATGAGCAACTATCATTTTTAGAGACATTACCAAAATTACCACAAAATATATCAAGTACAAGCCTGGCTCATCTTATTCTTCCTTATCCACCAACGCCTTCACTGAATATTATATCCTGATTCCATTCTGGACTGGGCTTGATTCAAACTCTAATAAATGATATTAATATGAAGATGATGATGATTGATTATGATAAGCCTTTATATTGTCTGTATTTCAAATATCATTATCATTTATTTCATCATTACAGCAACATTTCTCCATTTTTACAGATGAAAACAGTGAGACAGTAAGGATTATTGCATACCTAGTAAATATGGCATACCATTTACTCAGATAATCAGTCTGGATACTTTTAAATTTAGCTTATCTCTACAGTAGTCTTCACTTAGTTTCCTAGCTAACAAAGCTATTAGAAAGAATGTTGATACCAGTATATATTTATTACAAAGCAGCTATGGAAATAATTAGAACTTGAGTCAGAAGCCTATTGCCTGGAGCCCAAGTCACAACATCAAATACCATAAGTCAAGATGAATGGTTAAAATTTGGAAGCACTAGTGGAGATTGTACCTAGGATCTAGTTCAACTCTTTTCCTAGTATCTTTCATGTTTAGTGTGTTATATCTGTGCTCCCACTGGCTGTGAATAAGCCACTGTTTTCACTAAGGGTCTTTATCACACATTATATTCTGGTTGCTTGTTTTAGACACTTTTGGCTACCATATCTAGCACCTGCTACCTTTATAAAAACACCATGGGGTACTTTGGAAATTCTATCCAATTCATGCACCAAATTTCTTCCTTTTATACACATTAGTCTTCATCTTATCTAATCAGCACCTGCACTTTGACCCCAAATCATAATTAAAAATGAAACTTTTCAATCAATATCCATATTTTGTATTGAGTGCTTTGGAAAAATTATTTATTCCTCGGGGCCATCATACTTAGGGAACTTGGCCTTATGAGAATTTAAACTTTTCCATACTGGGCTCCTCCAGTACATAGTTCTCTATATAATTACTTAACAAGTATTTTTATAAGAATATAGTGAGCATTCTGTCCAACCATCTTGCATTAGTATGGCAGAAATTTGATATGGATCCACACTTAACACCATATACCAAGATAAGATCAAAATGGGTCCATGATTTAGGCATAAAAAATGAGATCATAAATAGATTAGAGGAACAGAGGATAGTCTACCTCTCAGACCTGTGGAGGAGGAAGGAATTTATGACTAGAGAAGAATTAGAGATCACTACTGATCACAAAATAGAAGATTTTGATTACATCAAACTAAAAAGTTTCTGTACAAACAATAGTAATGCAAACAAGATTAGAAGGGAAGTAACAAATTGGGGAAATGTTTTTACAGTTAAAGGTTCTGATAAAGGTCTCATTTCCAAAATATATAGAGAATTGATCCTAATTTATAAGAAATCAAACCAATTTCCAATTGATAAATGGTCAAAAGATATGAACAGACAATTCTCAGATGATGAAATTGGAACTATATCCACTCATATGAAAGTGTTCCAAATCACTACTGATCAGAGAAATGCAAATTAAGACAACTCTGAGATATCACTACACACCTGTCAGATTGGCTAAGGTGACAGAAACAAATAATGATGAATGTTGGAGGGGATGTGGGAAAACTGGGACATTAATGCATTGTTGATGGAGTTGTGAAAGAATCTGGCCATTCTGGAGAGCAATCTAGAACTATGCCCAAAAAGTTATCAGATTGTGCATACCCTTTGATTCAGCAGTGCTACCACTGGGCTTATGTCCCAAACAAATACTAAAGAGGGGCAAGGGACCTGTGTGTGCCAAAATGTTTGTAGCAGCTCTTTTCGTATTGGCTAGAAACTGGAAGATGAATGGATGTCCATCAATTGGAGAATGGTTGGGTAAATTATGGTATATAAAGGCTATGGAATATTGTTGCTCTGTAAGAAATGACCAGCAGGATGAATTCAGAAAGGCTTGGAGAAACTTGCATGAACTTATACTGAGTGAAATGAGCAGAATTGTACTGTACGAGGACGTATTCTAAAAGAAGTGGATATCTTCAACATAAAGAAGATCCACCTCATTTCCAGCTGATCAATGATGGACAGAAACAACTACACCCAGAGAAGGAACACTGGGAAATGAATGTAAAATATTAGCACTACTGTGTATCTACCAAGATTACTTATATCTTCGGAATCCAATACTTAACGTGCAACAAGAAAATTGGATTTACACACATATATTATATCTAAGTTATACTGTAACACATGTAAAATGTATGAGATTGCCTGTCATCTAGGGGAGGGAGTAGAGGGAAGGAGGGGAAAATCTGGAAAAATGAATACAAGGGATAATTTTATTTTAAAAATTACTCATTCATATATACTGTCAAAAAAAGATTTATAATCATAAAATAAATAAATACATACATACATTCATACATACAAACATACATACATACAGAAATATTTGTTCCCTAAAAAAATGCTTTATATAAGTGAGCTCTTTCAATCTTCTCAATAATCTTCTAAAGTAAACACTATAATTACCTTCATTTTATAAATAAGGAAAAAGAGACTAAGAAAGTTTAAATGACTTATCCAATTAGGCAGGATTTGATTCTAGATCTTCCACTGCTAAGGCTATTGTGACTTTAATTTAATTCAATTCAATAAACATTTATCAAGCTTTAAAAATAAAAAAAAATAAAAATAAAAATTGAATTGGACAAATACTAAAAAAAATTTAAAAATAAATGAAGAAAATAATTCACTAAAATTCAGAACTGAACAAATGAAAATTAATGACTCAATGAGACAACAAGAATGAGACAAGAATGTAAAAAAGGAGAATGCACTGGAAAAAAAAAGAAGTGCAAGTAAAATAAGGGAAATTACATCTCAGGAAGAGGCAAAGAAAACTTATTATAATTGAGGGAAAGAAGGAAGGATGATTAACATTGTTTTAATCTTACTCTCATCATATTTGGCTCAAAGAGAAAATATTAGACATATGTGGTTTCATCAAGTAATTTTTCTCACATTATAGAAAACCTGGAGGGGAAAGGAAAAAAGAGAAGGGGTAGGCTAAATAGAAGAGAAAACAGAACTAGTAGGGGAAAGGTATAAGAAAGGGGTAGAGTTTCTGAAAGGGAAGACTGTTTGAGGCAAGTAGTGCTCATAAATAAAATAATATCGAGAAAGGACAGGGCAAAAAGAAAGAAAAAAAGAATCATTTGGGGTTAATAAGGTTGTAGGAAATACAGAATTAGTAGTGCTAACCATAACTGTGAATGGGGTCAACACTCCCATAAAGTGCAAGTAGATAGCAAACTAATTAAAAGTCAGAATCCTACAATATATTGTTTACAAGAAACACATTTAAAGCAGAGTGATACATACAAAATAAAGGTAAAAGGTGGGAGCAGAATCTATTATGCTTCATGTCAATTAAAAAAGCAAGGGTAACCATCCTTATCTCAGATGAAGCAAAAGCAAAAATTGTTCTAATTAAAAGAGATAAGGATGGAAATTATATTGCTAAAGGGCAACATAGATAATGAAGCAATATCTATATTAAACATATATGTACTAAGTGGTGCAGCATCTAAAAGAGAAGTTAAGAGAGTTGCAAGAACAGACAGACAGCAGAACTCTAATAGTGGGTGATCTCAATCTTGCACTCTTAGAACTAGATAAATCAAACCACAAAATAAGTAAGAAAAAAAGTTAAAGAGGTAAATAGAATATTAGAAAAGTAAGGCATGATAAATCTTTGAAGAAATTGAATGGAGAAAGAAAGGAGTACACATTCTTCTTGGGAGTTCATGGAACCTATACAAAAATTGTCCATATATTAAGACATAAAGATCTCAAAATAAAATGCCGAAAGGCAGAAATAGTAAATATATTTTTCAGAAATGATGCAATAAAAATTACATTCAATAAAAGGCCAGGGGAAAATAGACCAAAAAGAAATTGTAAAGTAAATAATCTCATCCTAAAGAATGAATGGGTGAAACAGCAAATCATAGACACAATCAACAATTTCATCCATGAGAATGACAATAATGAGACAACATACCAAAATTTGTGGGATGCAGCTAAAGTGGTAATAAGGGGAAAATTTTTATCTACACATGCTTACTTGCATAAAAGAGAAAGAAAATCAATAAATTGGGCTTGCAACTAAAAATGTTAAAAATAACTCAAAATTCTAAAAGTAAAAGGAGAGATCAATAAACTTGAAACTTAAATACTACTGAATTAATAAATAAAACTGAGTTGGCTTTATGAAAAACCAACAAAATAGTTAAAATAGTTAAAATATCACTTTCTTTGATAAGAAAAAAAAAGAGGAAAATCAAATTGTTAGTCTCAAAAATGAAAAGGGAGAACTATCCACCAATGAAGAGGAAACTAGGGCAATTATTAGGAGTTACTTTGCCCAACTTTATGTCAATAAATAAGTGAAATGGAGGTATACTTATAAAAACATAGATTGCCCAGGTTTACAGAAGAGGAAATAAATTACTTAAATAGCCCCATTTTAGAAAAAGAAATAGAACAAGATATTAATCAGTTCCCTAAGAAAAAAATTCCCAGGACAAGATGGATTTACATGTGAATGCTACCAAACATTTAAAGAACAATTAACTCCATTACAATACAAATTATTTGAAAAAATAGGGAATGAAGGACTCCTAGCAAATTCTTTTTATGACTCAGACATGATATTGATAGCTAAACTAGGTAGGATGAAAACAGAAAAAGAAAATTATAGATCAATGAATATTGATGCAAAAATCTTAAATAAAATATTAGCAAAAAGATTACATAAAATCATCCCCAGGACAATATACCATGATCAAGTAGGATTTGTACCAGAAATGAATGACTGATTCAATATTAGGAAAACTATTAGCATAATTGACTATATCAATAACTAAATTAACAAAAATCATATGATTATCTCAACGGATGCAGAAAAAGCATTTGATAAAATCAACACCCATTCCTATAAAAAAATACAAGAGCATAAAAATAAATGGACTTTTTCTTAAAACAGTAAGTAGCATATATTTAAAACCATCAACAAGCATCATATATAATGGGGATAAACTGCAACCATTCCCAATAAGATCAGTGGCTGTCCACTATCACCATTACTGTTTGATATTGTATTACAAAATGCAAGCTTTGGCAATAAGAGAAATAAAGAGAGATTAAAGGAATTAGAATAGGTAATGAAGGAACCAAATTATTCCTTTTTGTAGTTGATATGATGGTATCCTTTGTAGTTGATATGATGGTATCCTTAGATAAACCTAGGGAATCAGCTAAAAAACTATAAGAAGTGACCCACAATTTTAGCAAAATTGCAGGATACAAAATAAATTAACATAAATCATCAACATTTTTATACATCATTAACAAAATCCAACAGCAAGAGATATAAAGAGAAATTAATTTAGGAATCTATCTGCCAAGGGAGGGTCAGGAACTATATGAGCAAAACTACCCAAACACTTTCCACACAAATAAAGTCAGATTTAAGCAATTGGGAAAATATCAAGTGCTCTTGGATAGGTCGACCAAATATAATAAAGATGACAATACTCCCTAAAGTAATCTATTTATTTGTGCTATACCAATCAAACTCTCAAGAAACTATTATACTGACCTAGGAAAAATACCAACAAAATTCATCTGGAAGAACAAAAAGGCCAAGACTTTCAAGGAAACTAGTTAAAAAAATCAAATGAATGCGGCCTAGCTGTATAATAAAACTACATTACAAAGGAACAGTCACCAACACCATTTGGTATTGGTCAAGAAATATACTAGTTGATCAGTGGAATAGGTTAGATTCACTGAACAAAATAATCTATGATTACAGCAATATAATATTTCACAAGACCCCTCCTTTTGGAATAGGGATTCACTATTTGACAAAAACTGCTGGGAAAATTGGAAACTAGTATGGCAGAAACTAGGCATTGACCCACACCTAATAACATATACCAAGATAAGGTCAACTTGGGTTCAGGATCTAGACATAACGAAAGATATTATAAACAAATTAGAAGAATAGCATAATTTACTTCTCAGACTTATGGAGAAGGAAGGAATATGTGACTAAAGAAAACTAGAGATTAAAAATGGTGAAAGGAAATGAAAAGACAATTTTCAAATGAAGAAATTGAAGGTATCTGTAGTCATATGAAAAGGCGCTCCATATCACTATCAGATTAAGAAAACTCCTAGATATCACTACACACATGTCAGATTGGCTAAGGTGACAGGAAATGATAATGACCAATGTTTGAGGGGATGTGAGAAAACTGGGACATTGATATATTGTTGGTGGAACTGTGAATGCATCCAACCATTCTGGAGAGCAATTTAAAATATGCTCAAAAAGTTTTCAAACTATGCATATCTTTTGATTCAGTAGTGTTTCTATTGGGATTATATCAAAAAGAGATTTCAAAGGAGGGAAAGGGACCCACATATGCAAAAATTTTTGTGGCAGCCCTTTTTCTATTGGCAAGAAAGTGGAAACTGAAGGATGCCCATCAATTGAAGAATGGCTGAATAAATTATGATATATGACTGTTATGGAATATTATTGCTCTTTAAGAAACAATCAGTGGGATGATTTCAGAGATGCCTGGAGAGACTTTCATGAAATGATGCTAAGTGAAATGAGCAGAACCATGAGATAATTATATATGGCAATAACAAGACTATATGATGATCAGTTCTGATGGTCGTGGTTCTCTTCGACAATGAGATAATTTAAACTAGTTTCACTTGTTCAGTGATGAAGAGAGCCATCTATACCCAGAGAGAGGACCATGGGAACTGAGTGTGGACCACAACATACTATTGCTACTCTCTATTGTTGTTTGCTTGCATTTTGTTTTCTTTCTCGGTTTTTTTCTTCCTTCTTGATCTGATTTTTGTTGTGCAGCAAGATTATTGTAAAAATATGTATACATATATTGGATTTAACATGTATTGGACTACCTGTCAGCTAGTGGAGGGGGTGGGGGAAGGAGGGGAAAATTTGGAACAGAAGGTTTTGCAGGGGTCAATGTTGAAAAATTATCCATGTTTATGTTTTCTAAATAAAAAAGTTTTAATTAAAGAAAGAAAAAATTAGTCTTTATTCAGTGAAAGATGTATGAAATGCATGTCATATATATGAAATCATTATATTTAACAAAGTCATAATATGCTGAAATACATATAGAACAAAGTTATTTGCCATCCTCCCTTTCTTCTCAGTTTCAAGAAAAAAATATAGTATTTTAAATGAATATACACATTTCATATGTTTAAGTATATGTTATATATTTTATAAAAATATCTACATATCTGTATGCATATACATAAACACATCTATATATCACATGTCTGTATTGATGCCCGCATTTGTCAACAGAGGCATCCATACAAATATATGATTGACACAAATACAAACATGGATCTTATGTATTTTACCTATGTACATATGTGATGCATACACATATAGCCATGTATGTATTGATTGACCTATATGTCATTATCTACATAACTCTTTTGATATATAAATGCTCAACTATATCTATGATCTCAATAATCTTAAGTTTCTTCCCATAATACACCATTCTACTCATTTCTATATATATATAGTGTATGCAATTGTTGTCCATTGCACTCCCCAAAAAATTGCCTCAGGGCTTCTACACATCATGCTAGAGGTCATTACTGAATTCTCCTGATATTATAAATACAACAGTGAAGCATTTTAATTTTTTAACTTTTATCTCTCACACCTTGTCATGGAGAGATTTAGCAAATAATTATTTAATGACATCTTTAATTCTGCCCTTTGGAGTAAATTTATTATTATTATTATTATTATTATTATTATTATTATTATTATTATTATTATAACCAGTTCATACCCAACATAGAACATTATACTGTCATCTATCTGATATTCATTTTTAATTCTTCAAAGAAAATTATATCCATGGCTTATTTATGCTTAGCTATAGCTGTGAAATGTTGATATGAAAATGTAACTCTACTTTCATGGGAAACTTCTTATCATTAAAGGAGCTTTGTAATTTACTCAGATCATTTGAGCTAGTTCCTCTTCAATGCAGCTCTGGGCCTAACTCATTGCCCCGGCTTTATATTTATCAACCAAACACATTGAAAGACAAGTTCTATTAACTTTCCAAACTAATGACTGTTATAATCTGAGCAATATATAATTTTGCTCTATTGTGTATGATTTAATCAGGTTAAAATTATTTTGTTTGCATATAGATATATTCTAGGTAAGCCTCAGTATTGCAGGGCTTAAGGCAACCAATACAATGTCATTCCCAAACAGTAATATTTGTATGATCTCACTAATCCTCCAAATACATTTTACTTGGACTTTGTCCTGGATATGCTCAATCTCAGTGGTGAATACTTTGGTAAACATACATCTGTTTCAATTTTTCATGTCCAAACTGATATTTACAATCAAAGCATAGTTTAATTGAATTATTTCCATTAGAACTAGGCAAAACCCAATATATATTTTGTTGCTACTGAACCTTATTTAATATTTTAAAGCTAAGTATTGTTAATCCCATGATATTATTATGTAAGAATGAAATTTGTATAGCCCTGGAGGACATACAATGCTTATTAGTGCTATGTAGAGTTTGATGCAACATTGATGTCATAGTTATTTAGCTGCTCTCTGTAAGTCTTTTGAGTCTTTTGGTACTGTCTTTTTCTCTGCATCACAACCAAGTATTCATTCTTTTCCCCACAATTAATAGAATGCTTTAAAAAACAAAGGAAAAAAAATCCCTACCTAATATAATGTATAAAGGTACTCTATATTAACTATGCGTAACATTAATTTATACCGTCAGTCATTCTCAATTCATAGTGCTATATTAAACTATCCAAAACTAGTAATTATTTCTGCCAGTATATGTTCCATAGTATAGTCATTAGCTATAACCATTCTTGGAAGGCAGTTTCAATAATTTGGGGTTTTTTTAAAGCAAAAAGTCATGAGGAAAGAGCTAATTCTCAAGTTTTAACCAAAAGGAACTCTAGAATTACAAAATTAGAGCTAGAAGTAATCTTATAAGTTATCTAGTCCAATATCCTCAACATTTAACAGATGAAAATATTTGAATCATAGAGATTAAATAGACTGGCTAAAGTCACCCATCTGGAAAATACCAGAGGCAAATATGTAAGTTGTGATCTTAAGATTTTTAAGATTGTAGTTGTTCTGAAGGCTGTTTAAAAGCTATTGATAAATAATATTTGCAAATCCATGAAAGAAAAATTATTTCCAACTCCATGCAGTGTATCATGAAAAGAATGTTCACCTATTTTAGACTAACAATTGGGTTTCCAATAACCTTTATTGTGCCATTGGCCATTTTTTGCTTCAGATAGCATAATGTTTTCTCATCAGAGTCTGCATTTCCTAATTCTTTACCTCTGCCTTTTCTGTAATTTTGTTGGAAAAATTGACAAATAATTGCAAGTTAATTTGTTTTAATGATTTAATGAAAACTTTTGAAATAAGACGGCTGTGAAAGATGAAACTGGCTAAAAGACCTAGCTATATTTTCTCATAAAGTAATTAAACTTCACCTATTTCCTTGGACAATCTATCACTGGAAGTTAAGTACTTTAATATTCATCATGCTTTCATGCTGTGAAATTCTATTTCAAAAGATATTCATAGTTTAAAAAAATCATTAGAAAATGTATTTGTTTTATAATCAGAAAAAAAAAAGTTCATTTTATGGGCTACTCATTCAGTGTATGGAATCCACTGAACTACTCTGCAAATACAGTAACCAAACATCAAGTTGAATTTGGCTTGCAATCTCTCTGATGGCTATGAAGCTTAATATGAACTTTTATGTCTCCCATTCAAACACAAGGGAAAATACCACCAGAACATTCAAGCTTTTTGCAGTCAGTCAATCTGTGATCATAGTAAGCACTGCTGTCTGTTCTTCTGTTTTCTAGTACTATTACTATATCTACATACCATCTGCTGACATCAACATATTGCTATCCAAACACCATTGCTGGTTATTCATTTCTCATTTTGGTCATCATAAGTCAGCATGTTTGTGGAAATTCAGTACTATATTGTGAGCTAATACATATACAACTTCTGTCAAATTTAAGCCTTGGGATTTATATAGTTGCTCTGATAATTTCCAATATATTCATCTTCTAAAAAATTCATAAGCAAACATGTTGCATACAAAGCAGACAATAAAATAAGGATTTTCATCTTTCAAATGTTCTGAATGAAGGGTACCAAAACATTTTGACTTTTCTCTCTCATCACCATTAATAAAAAATGGAATTTTATATATATATAATATTTACCTATATATATATATATATATATAAAAAATATTTACCTATATCTGAACCCCAGAACTTACAGATGTCTGCTAACATGCTTTCTCTGTTCACTCTTTCTAGAAACATTGAGAACAGATGCATGTATGTATCAGTGTCCTAGCATATGTGTAAAAATGTATTAATTTATCAGGTATTTCATACATTTGCTACTGAGGCAAAAAAAAAAAAAAAACCCTCTAATCCAGTAGATGATCTAATCATAAACAAGTATCCACTTAAAAAGACAGCTAACTATGTTTCACAATGGGTCATGAAGAGTTGAGTTTTAACCTGACTTCAGATACTAGCTGTGTGAAGCTGGGTATATCATTAAACAGGTGTTCTTCTATGTATTTCCTTTATATGAGGATAGTAATAAAATATATAATACAGGATTTCACAGATAGAATTGAGAGAATGTGATAGATTGTATACTTCACTACACTCCAACTGAGAGTAGCACAAAGAACTATTGAGGAGAGGGGACAGTAAAGTCTGGTTGTCTTTAATGACATAAATCTCAAAAGATTTCTTTATTTAATAATATGTTTCTAAATCAGTTTACCATGATTTATCTAAATATGTGTCAAGCAATTTAATCTTTACATACATATATATATATATATATATATATATATATATATATATATATATATATATATATATATATATTTGTGCAAAGATTGGGGGAAATTCTTTTGATGTTCCCCCAATCTATGCACAAATAAATTCAACATTCTACTCTAATTTTTTTTTGATTTATGAATTCTCACCCACCCTCACTCCCTGGCATTGTCAAAGGACAAGGAACAAGGAAAATAAAAAGGCAGAAAGCAGTTTGACTTAGGTTATATTTCTATATCAGTTATATTATGAAAGAAAACACAGGTTTAAAAAAGTAAGAGAAGCAAAGAAAAAGTATCTTTTATCTGCACTCAGGCTCTACCAGTTATTTTTTTTTTCCTCTCTGGAGATAGCACCTTTCATCATTGGTGTCTTGGATCAATGTATTGCTGAGAATAGCAAAGTTACTGACAGTGGATCACCATACAATATCATTGTTGCTGTGGACAACGTTTTTTTGGTTCTGCTCATTTCACTTTACTTCACTTCATGTAAATCTTTCTAGGTTTTTCTGAGAGCATCTTATTTGGAATTTCTTATACTACAATATTATTCTATCACAACCATACACAATAGCTTGCTAAGCCATTCCCCAATTGATGGACATCTTCTAAATTTGCAAAATTTTTCACCACTGAAAGTACTGCAACTAATATTTTGAACATTTTTTTGTTTATTTGTTTGTTCATTTTATTTCTCTAGGATATAGATCTAATAGTGGTTGTTGTTGTTTGTCCTTTATTCTCAAAGAGGACCACTAATATCAGCAAATTGATACCCTGACTCTCAATGGATTAGATTTAAGTGAGACAGAACTGTGTCTAGATCCAACTTGGTCCATTGAAAATATAGATCAGGATGATTGGAGATGTCCCTGAATGCAATGGGAAACCTTGGCTTTTTTTTAAGCTAAGTTCTTTTCCAGGTCTCAGTTTGTCTATGAAATAAGTGATCTCACTGAGTGAAGGTAGTTTAGAATTAAGGCAAAACATGGCCTCTTTTATATATTAAAAAATCAATCTGGAAGAAGAACTTCAGAACATTAATAATTGTCATTTACACCGATGCTTGAACCATAAGATTCTCCCAAAAATAACCAATAGAGTCTTGGCCTGGAAATTATTATCAGCCAGTCAGTGAGAGAGAGAGTGATTTTGTTTAAGGCACAGTTAAGTAGCTCTATTTGAATCCAAATGAGCTTCATCAAAGCCTAGTTTAACAGAACTCTATTTCAGAAAATTTATATTCCTTTTGGCAGAGACCAAATATAAATGTATAGTTTTCCCTGTGGAAGAAGGAAAGGAAGAAGGGAAGAAAGAGCAAGGGGAAGAAGAATGGAAGGAAGAAGGACAACATTGTCCAACTGGGTCCCCAGTGTGGCAGATACTCTTACTCATAGACTATTTTTTGTCCTTTTTTATCCAAAAGAAACAATGTGTGACTTAGATTTACTGTGAGGTAGTTTTGATCAAAGTCATCAGCCTTCCTCTCTCCTTCAGAGTCATTTGGGTCCAGGGTTAAAATACAGATCAAGCTAACTGGAGATTTCCTCTCTGCCCTGGCTTGAGTAGTGCTATTTCTGCATCAAAAAGTATACATGATTTTAAACCTTTAGGGCATAATTCTAAATTGCTCTCTAGAATGGGTTGAATCAGTATACAATAGACCAATCATGCTTTGGTGTTATATTTTTTCCCATATTCCCGATATTTATCATTTTTTTTCTGTTATTTAATCTGATAGATACATAGTAGAAACTCAGAGATGTTTTAATTGCATCTCTCTGATCCATTGTCATTTAGAGTATTTTTTTTTCATGTAGGTATAAATACTTTGATTAATTTGTCTGAAAACTGCTTGTTTATATAACGTGATCATTTATCAATTAAGACAGGTTTTTATTTCTACAAATCTGACTCCATTTTCTATATATTTGAGAAATGTGATCTTCATTAGAGAAACTTGCTGCAATATTTTACATTAATGATTATTAAGAATTGTATAAATATGTTTATACATATTGGATTTAACATATATGTTAACATGTTTAACATATATTGAATTGCTTGCCTTCTGGAGAAGGAGGTGAGAGGAAGGAGGAGAAAATTCTGAAACACAAGACTATGCAAGGGTCAATATAGTCAAATTATCCATGCCTATCTTTTGAAAATTTAAAAAAAAATTGAAAAATAATTATTACTATGTAGTCTCTTCATCTTATTTTCCTCATTTATTGTATTCTCTTTCTCTCCTTTCATTCTGTTTTCAAATATATGTTGTTTCTGATTTTTACCTCTCCTAATCTGCCTTCCCTTTTATCAGCTTCTACCCTTCTACTGTCCTGTATGGTGTAGCTACACTCAAAGAAGTATGCATAATATTTCCTCATTGAGCCAGTTCAATGAGAGTAAAGTTCAGGTACTCCTCATACCACTCTTCATAACTCATGCTTCTTTCATCATCACTTCTACTATAAAATCTCTCCTTACCTCTTTTTATGCCAGATTATTTATTACATTCTACTCTCCCTTTCCTATTCTCCCAGGGCATTCTCCATTCTCATCCTTAATTTAGTTATTTCTTTTAGAAAATAAAACGACTCTTTTTAATTTATATGCCCTTTGTATATGTGCGTGTTTGTGTATTCATTCCAACTTTCTAAAAAAATAGAAACAAAAAGTTACAAGCATCCCTTTTCCTATGTATGAATATAAACAGTTTAACCTCATTGAATACCTTATGATTTCTCTTTCTGTTAATCTTTTTATGTTTTTTTGTCTTATATTTGAAATTTTAAATAGTATAAAATTCTGGGATTTTCATTTGGAATGCTCGAAATTACTCTGTTTAATTTAATTAAACTGTTTTGCTGGCTAGTTGATTCTTGGTTGTCATCCTAGCTTTTTTGCCCTCCAGAATATGGCATTGGAAGCTCCCCAATCCTTTCATATACAAAATGCTAAATATTATGTTATCTTCACTATTATGATACTTGAATTGTACCTTTTTGAATGCTTGTAGCTTGTATTATTTTCTCCTTGACCTGGCAGCTACACAAATTAGCTATAATATTACTAGGAATTTTCACTATGGTATCTATTTCAGGAGGTACTTGGTGGATTCATGTAATTTTTAAAATATGTATTTATTTATTTAAATAAATCTTCAATGCAAAATTTAGAAAAATCAGAAAATAAAAAGAGAGTGAAAAAGAAAAAAAAAGTTGTCCTGTGTCCAGCAGGACATAAGGGAAAATTCAAAATATGTAACAATTCTATTCATAACAGTCCAACTTTTCTTTGCTTCTTTGTAACTATTCTTTTGTTGTCTCCCAGTGTACTTTTTACTTTATTCCTCTTTCTTTTCTTTCCCCCAAATTCTCCAAACAACAGTTAGTTAGTTATATTTATTTATATTTAAATTTTTGTAGATAATATTCTTGGCTGCAACTCTAGCTCTTTTCATTGTTGATGTATAGCATTCTAAAACCAGTGGTCTTTTATTGTAACTGCTAATAGGTCTTATGCATTTCTAAGTGCAGCTCTGGTATTTTTGGACTTTTTTTGTTGTTGTTCCTTGGAAGATTTTCTCTTTGATCTGAGGGTTTCAAAATTTAGCAATAAAATTACTATGTGTTTTTCTTGTAGGATCTCTTTGAAGTGGTAATCAATGGATTTTTTCTATTTCTACATTCCACTTTTGTTTTATCACTTTAAGACAATTGCCTTCAATTATTTATAGTATTATTAGGCCAAGATTATTTTATTTTAGTTATATTTTTCAGTAGGCAAATTATTCTTACATTTTCTCTTCTTGATCTGTTCTCCAAATCTGTTCTTTTTCTTATGAGATGTCTCACACATTTTTTTTCATTTTTTTTACATTTTAAAAAAATTTCTTGGCTTCTGATACTAGCTTCCCCTTTTCCAATTTGAATTTTCAAAGAGTGACTTCCTTAAGACCCTGAGTTTCTTTTTTCTAGTTGGCTTATTTTCTTTTCATTATATTTTTGTATTTCTTGTATTGTTTTACTATATTTAGTTTTTACTCAATCTCTCATTTGATTTTTACATTCTTTGTTGAGACTTTAATAAGACTTCTATAAGTTCTTTTTGGGTAGATGACCATTTAAGATTACTTTTCAGGGTAGGTGAGGATAGGTGAAGGTACCCTCCTCTGAAGATAAGCCCCAGGCTTTCTTGCTTGATGAGGAGATTCATGCAATTTTTGTTTTACTTTCTGGGTCTAAAATATCTGTACAGTTTTTCTTGATAATTCATTGAAAGACGATGATCAGACTCTTTTTTAAATCATGGTTTTCAGGTGGTCCAATAAATATTTTTGATTTTATTTTTTCCTGTTACATGTAAAAACCCCAACAACATTTTTTGATTACACATGCACATTCATTTTTGAACATATATGAAACATGTTGGGAGAGAAACATTACAACAAAAGGGACAAACCACAAAAGAAAAATAAAACAGAAGAAAAAGAAAAAAGTGAACATATAATGCACTGATTTACATTCAGTCTCCACAGTTCTCTCTCTGGATGCAGATGACATTTTCTGAACTATTAGAACAAAGTCTTTCATAGATACTTATGGAACAATCTTTCTGTTACTATGCACAATGCATTTCTGATGTTGTCTGTTTTACTAAGCATCAATTCATGCTAATTTTTTTCAGGCCTTTTTAAAACAAGCTTATTCATCATTTTTATGCAACCATAATATTCCATTATTATCATGCAATAATTTATTCATCCGTTCCCAAATTGATGAGCATGTATTCATTTTCAATCCTTTGTCACCACAAAAAAAGCTGCTACAAACATTTTTGCACATGTACGTTCATTTATCTTTTTTATAATCTCTTTGACCCAATAATAGCATTGCTGGATCAAAGGATTGCCATTGTGGCATAGTTTCAAAAAACTCTTCAGAATGTTAGATCATTTCAAAACTCCACCAACAATGCATTAGTGTCACGGTTTTTGCATTTCCTCTCCAACATTTATCATATTTTCCTGTCATCATAACCAACTTTGAAAGGTGTGATATGGTACCTCAGAGTTGTTTTAATTTGCATTTTTCTAATTAATAGTGATTTAAAGCATAGAAAATTTACAATTTTTTTTCTTGATAGTACCAAAATTGACCATCGAATAGTGCATAAAACCCTCGAAATTAAATTCAGAAAGGCAGAAATAGTAAATACATTTTTAAAATCACAATGCAATAAAAATTACATGAAATAGAAGGCTAGGGGAAAATAGAGCAAAAATAAATTGGAAGTTAAATAATCTAATCCTAAAGAATTAGTGTGTGAAGAAATAAATCACACATACAATCAACAGTTCCATCCAAGAAAATGATAACAATAAAACAACACACCAAAATGTATGAGATGCACCCAAAACAGTTCTTAGGGGAAGTTTTATATCTCTAGATGTTTACTTTGCATAAAATAGAGAAAGAGAAGATCAATGAATTGAGCTTACAACTTAAAAAGCTAGAAAAAGAACAAATTAAAAACCACCAATTAAATACCAAATTTGAAATTTCTGAAAATAAAAGGAGAGATTAATAAAATTGAAAGTAAGAAGAGTATTGAATTAATAAACAAAAGTAGGAGTTGATTTTATGAAAAAAATAAACAAATTAGAAAACCTTTTAATTATACAAAAAGGAAAGAAGAAATCAAATTATTCATATCAAAAAAGAAAAGAACCAATTTCCTTAATGAATATTGATGCTAAAATCTTAAAAAAATATAATTATAGAATTAATGATAAAGACTCTATGAAGACAGTAATATATTATTGTCATTTTTATAAGTATGTAAATTGAGTTTTAAGTCATTTATATGACTTGACCGTAGTCAGACAGAGCTGGTAATGAAACCCAATATTTTCTGATTAAAAATTCCATAACCTTTCAAAAAATAAAAATAAGAAAGAACTTTCTACCACTGAACAGGAAATTAGAGCAATAATTAGAAATTATTTTGCCCACTATATGTCAGTAAACATAATAATCTAAGTGAATTGGAGGAGTACTTAAAAATATATATAGATTGCCCATATTAAAAGAGGTAGATATAAATTACTTAGAAGTCCCATTTCAGAAAAATAAATTGAACAAGCTATTAATAAACTTCCTAAAAAAATCTCTAGGGGCAGGTGGACTTTACTTGTGAATTCTACCAAACATTTAAAGAACAATTAATTTCCAAACTATATAAACTATTGGAGAAAATAGGGAAACAGATAAGTTGATGCTAAATAAATTAGGTAAGGTCAAAATACAGAAAGACAATTATTGATTTTTCTGATGAATATTGATGTGAAAATCTTAAATAAAATATTAGCAAAGAGATTAAAGCAAGTTAACCCCAGCATAATACATCTTGACTAAGTAAAATTTATACCTATAATGTAGCGCTGGTTCAATTTTAGGGAAACGATTAGCATAATTAACCAACTAACAAAAATCATATGATTAACTCAATAGATGCACAAAAATCAGAAGTGAAGTAAGGCTGCCCACAATCACCATTACTAGTCAATATTGTATTAGAAATATTAGTTTTGTCAATAAGAAAAGAAAAAGAGATTAAAGAAATTAGAGTAGGTAATGAGGAAACCAAAATAATCACTCTTTGCTGTTGATATGATGGTATACTTAAGGAATCCTACAGAATCAACTAAAAATTCACTAGAAAAATTCACAACTTTAGCAAAATTGCAGGTAGGTCAGTGGAACAGGTTCTGTTCAAAGAACAAAACAGCCATTAATGTTAATAATCTAGTGTTTGACAAACCCAAAGACCCCACCTTTTGGGATAAGAACTCATTATTTGACAAAAATTGCTGGGAAAATTGGAAATTAGTATGGCAGAAACTACGCATTGACCCACACTTAACACTGTCCACCAAGATAAGGTCACAATGGGTTCATGATCTAGGCATAAATAATGAGATTATAAATAGATTAGAAGAACATATAATAGTTTACTTCTCAGACCTGTGGAAGAAGAAGGAATTTATGGCCAAAGAAGAACTAGAGATCATTATTGATCACAAAATAAAAATTTTGATTATATCAGTTGAAAAGTTTTTGTACAAACAAAACTAATGCAGACAAGATTAGAAGGGAAGCAATAAACTGGGAAAACATTTTTATAGTCAAAGGTTCTGATAAAGGCTTCATTTCCAAAATATATAGAGTATTGACTCTAATTTATAAGAAATGAAACCATTCTCCAGTTGATAAATGGTCAAAGGATATGAACAGACAATTCTCAGACGAAGCAATTGAAACTATTTCTAGACATATGAAAAGATGCTTCAAGTCATTATTAATCAGATAAGTGCAAATTAAGGCAACTCTGAGATACCAAGACACACCTGTCAGATTGGTTGGAATGACAGGGAAAGATAATGCGGAATGTTGGAGGGGATGTAAAAAAACAGGGACACTGATACATTGGTGGAGGAATTGTGAATACATCCAGCCATTCTAGAGAACGATTTGGAACTATGCTCAAAAAGTTATCAAATTGTGAATACCCTTTGATCCAGCAGTTTAAGTTTATACCCCAAAGAGATTTTAAAGAAGAGCAAGGGACCTGTATGTGCAACAATGTTTGTGGCAGCCCTCTTTGTAGTGGCCAGAAACTGGAAATCAAGTGGATGCCCATTAATTGAAGAATGACTGAATGAACTGTGATATATGAACATTATGGAATATTATTGTTCTGTAAGAACATAAGAGCATATATCTTGTAAATAAAAAGCTATAATAATAATAATAATAATTTCAAGGAATTAATGAAAAAATGCAATTGAAGGTGGCTTAGCTCTACCAGACCTAAAACTATATTGTAAAGCAGTGGCCATTAAAACCATTTGGTAGTTAATCAGTTGAATAGTTTAAGTTTACAGGACAAAACAGTCAATAACTAAAGTAATCTAGTGTTTGACAAACTGAAAGATAAAGCTTAAAGATAAAGATAAAGCTTTTGGGATAAGAAGTGACTACTGGACAAAAACAGTTGGGAAAATTGGAATTTAGTGGCAGAAACTAGGTTATAACCCACTAGGTATATAACTAGGTTATATACACCTAACACTGTATACCAAGATAAGGTTGAAATGGATTTAGGCATAAATAACAAGATTATAAATAAATTAGAAAAACATAGCATAGTTTACCTGTCAGACTTAATTGGAGCTCATTGTTGAACATAAGATAAATAATTTTGATTATATTATGCTAAAAAATTTTTATACAAATAAAAATGTAGACAAGATTAGAAGGGAAGTAATAAACTGAGAAAATGTTTATTCAGTGACTAAATTTAATTTATTAAATTTATTCAATGACTGAATAAAGTATGGTATATGAATATTATGGAATATTATTGTTCTGTGAGAAATGATCAATAGGATTGTTGTGCAGAGGCCTGGACAGAATTGTAAGAACTGATGATAAGTGAAATGAGTAGCACTATAGGACCATTATAAATGGCAAGAGCAAGATTATAAACAATAAATTATGATGGACATGGCTCTCTTGAACAATGAGATAATTAAGGTCTATTCCAAAGATCTTGTGATGGAGAGAACCATTTGCAACTAGAGAGAAGACTGTGGGAACTGATTGTGGATCACAATATAGTATTTTCACTCTTTTTGCTGTTGTTTGCTTGCATTTTGTTTTCTTTCTAACTTTTGTTTTCCTTTTTGATATAATTTTTCTTTTGCAGCATGTTATTTGAGGAAATACACACACACACATATATATCCATATCTATATCTATCTATCTATCTATCTATCTATATATATATATATATATCTATATATATGTGTGTGTGTGTGAATTACACATTTAACATATATTGGATTACGTGTTGTCTAGGGATGAGGGTGAGAAGAGGAATGGAAAAAAATTGAAACAAAGGTTTGTCAAGGGTGAACTGGAAATTATCCATGCATATATTTTGAAAATAAAATAAATTAAATTAAAATTTTAATTAAATAAATAATTCTTAAAACCCTTTTTTAAAATAAATTAAATATTCATTTTTTTCTGAAGAATTATAGTCAGTTTTGTTGAGTTGTAATTCTAGTTCTTTTGCCCTCTGGAATATCCCATTTCATTCCCTCTGATCTTTTAATGTAAGAGCTGATAAATCTTGTATTATTTTGACTGGCTCCATTATACTTAAATTGTTTATTTCTTACGACTTGCAATATTTCTCCTTGATCTGGGAACTCTGGAATTTGGCTATAATAATCCTTGATATTTTTACTTTGTCATGTTTTTTGGGATATATTCAGTGGATTCTTTAAATTACTATTTATCTTTTTGTTCTATAATACCTAGAATATCAGTTTTCCTTGACAATTTCTTGAAAGATGATGTGTAGGCTCTTTTTTGATCATTTTTTTTTTCAAGTCAATAATTTTTAAATTATTTCTCCTGAAATTCTAGCCAAGATGGCGGAGAGGACACACATATCTATCTAAGCTCTATCTTGCTCTCAGAATATATATTTCATGACAAGCACTCAGAATTAGTGCTCAACTGAAAAAAAAAAAAAACCCATAAATAATGACCAAAAGAAGATATCCTCAAAATTTGCAAAAAAGGGTCTGTTTTTGCTTGCGGGCATGGATGGTTAGATCAGGCACAGATTGAAGGCAAGCAGGCTGTGGGAGCTCAGCAGGCAATGAGAGTATAGAAGGCAGCTCACCAGAAGGAGATTAGGGGTGTGATCTCAGCTGTTTCTGAGGTGAGAACTTTATCACAGTGTGGCTACTTTTCCTTGGAAGCAAACCACTAGACAAGCAGAGAAGCTATAAACATAGGGGGTAAAGACCATAACCCCAAAAAACTAGGGTCTCACAGGACCTGGCCATACCCACACACAATAACTCTCAGAATCTCAGAGTGCAGAGTCAGTGCACCTATTGCTGTCCTGCTAGTCCTTCACTGATTCCCCCTGTGGTTTGTAGAGGAAGCTTAGTAATACCATTCAGCTCCCCCCCCCAAAAAAAAAAGCAGTCCATTTTTTTTGTCAGTTTGTTTTATTTGATTCTTCTTTGACAAAATGAGCGAAAAATTAATATACACTCTAACAATAGATAGCTTCTATATGAATAGAGAGCAGACTTTAAACCCTGAGGAGACTAAAAACAGACTGTCTCCAGATTAATCCCCAGAGGGGAATATGATCTGGTCCTCACCAAACAAGATTTTCATAGAAGAAATTAAAAAGGCTCTCACAAGAGAGCTAGAAGGAAAATGGGGAAAGGAAAGGGAAGCTTGGCCAGAGGGTCTGGATAAGTCATCCATTCATTTAAAGATAGAGTGGGTAAAGAAATCAAAACCCTTGAAAAACAGAATTAGTGAATGGGAAAAGGTAAACAACTACAAGGAAAACAGAATCAGTGAATTGGAAAAAGAAAATTGCTCTCTAAAATTTAAATTGGTGAAATGAAAAAAAAAAAAAAAAACTCCATAGAACAAAACAACTCACTTAAAAACTCAATTGGACAATTACAAAAAGAAATAAAAAAGTGAGTGAAGAAAATAATTAATTAAAAATCAGAATTGAACAAATGGAATTGAATGACTTGAGGAGATACCAAGAATCAGTCAAGCAAAACCAAAAAAAAAAAAAAAAATGGAAAAAATGTCAAATACCTTCTTGGGAAAATAACAGACCTGGAAAATAGATCTAGGAGAGATAACTGAATTATTGTACTTCCTGAAAAAATATGATGAAAAAAAGGGCCTGGTTACTAGTTTCCAGGAAATTGTCGAAGAGAACTGCCAAGATGTTATAGAAACATAGGGTAAAATAGACATTTAAATAATTCATCCATCACCTACTGAAATCAAAACTCCATGAATTATAGTGGACAAATTCCAGAACTATCAAACCAAGGAAAAAATACTGCAAGCTGCTAGAAAAAAATCAATTCAAATATGGAGGAGCCATAATAAGGATTACCCAGGATCTAGTAGCATCCACATTAAAGTATCAAAGGGCCTGGAATCTGATATTCCGAAAGCCTAAGGAATTTGGTATGTAGCCAAGTATAACTTTCCCAGCAAAAATGCACATTTTTTTTCCAGGGAAGAAGATGCTCATTCAATGAAACAAGTGAATTTCATCTATTTTTGATGAAAAAACCAGAACTAAACAAAAAGTTTGATTTCCAAATATAGACCTCAAGAGAAACCTAAAAAGGTAAAAAGAAATCTTGGGAACTACATTTCTGTTATAAAGATACATAAAGAACATGTGTATAATTTGTTCTAGAAACTAGAGGTGGAAAGCAAGTTGTTCCAAAAAAAAAAAAAAAAAAAAAAAAAGGGGGGGGGGTAAAGTGAGGGTACTATATCTCATGAAGAGGCAAAGGAAACCTATTATATCTGAGAGAAAGAATGGAGGGGGATGAACATAGTGTGTATCTTACTCTCATCAGAACTGGCTTAAAGAGAAAAATATTAGATATATTTGATTTACAGAGAAGTTTCTCCCACCTTATTGAAAATTGGGAGGGGAAAAGTGAAAAGGGAAGGAGTAAGCTAAGGCTAAGTGAATACAGAAATTGTGAGGAAAAGGGGTAAGAAAGGAGAAGGAATTCTAATGTGGGGGGAGGGATCCTAAAAAGGGAGGACTGTGAGAAGCAAGTGGTGCTCACAAGTTTAATATTGGGGAGGGAGGTAAGGGAGAAGAAAAGGAGAAAAGCATAAGCAGGGGTTAACAAGATGGCAAATAATACAGAATTAATAATTTTAACCATAAATGTGAATGAGGTAAACTCCCCCATAAAGAGGAACCAGTTAGCAGACTGAATTAAAAGCCAGAATCCTACAATATGTTGTTTACAGGAAACACACTTGAAGCAGGGCGATACAAACAGACTAAAGGTAAAAGGCTGGAACAGAATCTACTCTGCTTCCGATGAAGTCAAAAAAGCAGGGATAGCCATTCTAATCTCAGATCAAGCAAAAGCAAAAATTGATCTAATTAAAATAGATAAGGAAGTGTATATCTTGCTAAAGGGTAGCATAGATAATGAAGCAATCACTGTAATGCCAGAGAAACTGAGGCAAAATAGAGATTAGAGAGTGTTTAATATTTTATTAATTGGAGAGTTTAATTGCCTGGACAGGACTCTTGTCTCAAAGTATCCAGTGATGAATGGGGGAATGACAAATCCTTTTATAGCTTTCAAACAAAGAAAAGAAGAGCGGGAAAAGTTCTTACAGAACCTTTTGGTTCTGTCAGAATGGGGACAGCAATAAAATCATACTGAAAACCAGAGTCAGCATGTTTGAAGAAACAGAAGTAAGGATCAATTGAAGTATCAGGGATGATCTTAACTCTCTTTAGAGGGACAGTGTTACAAAGTCTTTGAAGGCAGAGGGAGCTAGGAGCCAGGATGTCTGATCTGCTCCTCATTTCCCATTGACAATTTATAACCTTAGAGCAAATGGTCCTCAGTCTTAATGAACCAGAGGGGTTTTACAACTTAAGGGGACTGAGGCAGAACAGTTAAGGAAACTGAGATAGAACAATTCAGGGAAACTTAGTCAGGATAATAAGGGAAAACTAGTGTAGGGAAACTGAGGTAAAACAGCTCAAGGAGACTCTGGCATAACATATCAATATTAAACATATATGCACCAGGTGGTATAGCATCTAAATTCTTGAAAGACAAATTAAGAGAGCTGCAAGAAGAAATAGATATAAAAACTATAATAGTGGGAGATTGCAAACTTGCACTCTCAAAAGTACATAAATAAAACCACAAAATAAATAAGAAAGAAGTCAAAGAGGTAAATTGAATACTAGAAAAGTTAGATAGGATAGATCCTTGGAGAAAACTAAATGGAGACAGAAAGGAATACCCTTTTTCTCAGCAGTTCATGGAACAAAAATTGATCATATACAGACATAAAAACCTCAAATTCAAAAGCAGAGAGACAGAAATAGTAAATGTATCCTTTTCAGATCACTATGCAATGAAAATTACATTCAATAGAAAGCCAGAGGAAAATGGACCAAAAATAATTGGAAACTAAATAATCTCATACTAAGGAATGATTGGGTGAAACAGCAAATCATCATAGACATAATTAATAACTTCAAATCAAGAAAATGACAAAAATGAGATGTCATACCAAAAGGTATGGGATGCAGCCAAAGTGGTAATAAGGGGACATTTTATATCTTTAGAAGCCTAGTTGCATAAAATAGAGAAAGAGAAGTTCAATGAATTGGGCTTGCAACTAAAATGCTAGAAAAGAAACAATTTTAGAATCCCCAGTCAAAGACTAAACTTAAAATTCTAAAAATAAAAGGAGAAATTAATAAAATTAAAAGTAAAAAATTATTGAATTAATTCCAATTTGTTCTGGACAGATAATTTTTCCCTATGTCTTTTTGTGCATTCTGATGTTTAGGATTTGTTTTGTCATTATTTCAAGGTATCTGGAGGGGTTTGGTTGGGGAGAACTTGAGTGAGTTCTTGATTTTACTCTGCCGTCTTGGCTCCACCTCCCTATTATTTTTTTAAAGGCACTATTTTCTTCAGCATTTTTTGTGCCTCTTTTACAAAGCTATTAACTCTTTTTCCTGTGATTTCTTGCATAACTTTCATTTCTCTTGTTTTTTTTTCCTATACCTCTCTTGCTTATTAAGATCATTTTTGAACTATTTTATGCCCCTGGACTAATTAATTTTATTTTATTTTTTTTTTTTGAGCCCTTGGATGTTGGAGTTTTGACTGTGTTGTCTTTTTATGTGCTTATTTTCTTAATATCATAATAATTTTCCATAGTCAGAATCTTTTTTTTTCTGCTCTAAGTTCATTTTTTCACCCTATTTCTCAACTTTTAATTCAATGCAGTATCGTTCTGCTTCTGGAGTGAAGGTGGTATGATCTTAAGCTTCAGGATTTTATGTAGCCATTTTCAGAGGTAATTCTGAAGACCTGTCAGTTTTTAGTTCTTCCAATGTTCTTCCAAATGATCTATCAGCAATATGTTTACAATTATTCTGTACTATGCATTGGTCTGTGGGCAACCACAAATGCTTTTTTCTACCCCAGAAGTGTGATCAGGATCCCAAGTTCCCTGAAGCCACCAACTCTAAAATGCAAGTGCTTCTCTTTACCATGGGACTGAGATTCAGTACTATTACTCAGAGGAAAATATGGACAGTGTAACAAAGTCCTGCTCACAGTTCCAGCAAAAAATACTCTGAAATCACTTGATCAGTTTTCTGAACCTCTTACCTTGAGAATTACCTTGATTACCTCTGATTCAGTTGCTCCAGAGGCCTGCTTCTGCTTTGATAGGGCTTGTTCTGAACTGATGGGCCTTAGTATACTGTGCTTCACTCTCACTTAGTTGCAACAGAACTTTCTATTTGACCATCTAGGTTGTTTTGGGATGGAAAATTGTTCATTTGATTCTTTACTCTATTCTAGAATTTGTTTGGGGGGCATTAAATAAAGTTTTCAGGTGTTTGGATTTGAACTCAGAGGAATATCTGCCATCTTGGCTCTGCTTGCAGGAATTCTTTTCAAAAGTAGTTTTATGAATAGAGTTTGTTTTTATTTTACTTTCATTTCCCATTGTATCTCTTCCAGTCAGCCCTGCATGGAAGTAATTTCCCCTTAAAGAAAAAAAAGGACAAAAATACTTCGGAAAAAAGTCAGCATATAGGAAAAAAAAAAAGATGTTTGAAGTCTGTTTCACAACTACGATCTGCTATCTCTGCAAACACTTAATGTAACTTCTCATAGTTTTTTTTTTTTTAATAGAAAATAACTTCACTTTTCCACATAAGACATTTAAAAGACAAAAACATCAAACTTCCTTCAATTAAGCAAATAGTTATATAAAATATATCTTTTTTAGGGTTGTTGACCTTATTTATTTATATTGATTTATCATAAAATTATGAACATAGCTACTCTGAATAAATTTTAAACAGAATAATAAATGAAAACATTACATTTTTTCTTCACTAATATAACATGTTTTATCAACAAACATTATTTAATATTACATAATTATTGATTAATGGTGGTATTAGGAAAACAAAATAATTATACATCACTATGCAATTACTTAAAATCTATTTGCACCTAATTCATTAAAAATAAAGTACTAATCAATTGTAAAGAAACAAAGTAGAAGTTCAATGTAATAACAGCAATAATTCTGTAACAATCCTAAATTTTCAAAAGTACTTTACATATGCTCATTATCTTCACAATCTTATAAAGTACACATTGCCTATATTATTATTCTGATTTTTACAAATGAGGAAACCAATTTGGAGAAGATGATCTTCTTATTGTCATGATGCTAGAAACCATCAGAAACCTAGAACCCACTATCTATCTACATTAGCATATCTTTCAGTGAGGAACAATATCTGCTGAAAATATTAGAGATAATCAATAGTTAATTGTTTTGTCAGATACTTATTATAACCCAGCTAGTTAAGCAAAATAAAAAAACAAACAAACAAACAAACAATACAAGTATTTACTAAGTATATAGCATATACCAGACATTGTTCTAATAAAAGCTCAAAATATACATTTGAATGAAAAATAGTACCTGACCTCAAGGAGCTTCAATTTTAATGGCTAAAGACAACATGGAAGAAGAAAACGAAAAGTGAGGAGGGAAATTTTATCCAAAGTTCTAAATGTGGCCTGCATTTATGGGCAATCTATATTTTTAATCGGATGTTAGGAGAGGAGCCAACAAATCAGAGGGATAGGATGCAGTTGCAAAAACTGTTTCCAGGATTTAAATTGTAGGGCTGAAGGGCACATCCAAACTGAAAAGATTTTGGATCACAGTAATGGACATCCAAGATACAACCTAGAGATGAATAAAGTGCTATGCTAGGTCCCATAGATAGTCCTAGTGGCATTAGAGAGTTGTGATTTTAAGTTTCTCCCATAAAATTCTGTTCTTTATTGAAGTTGTGAATAAAAATGCAAGAATATTCTCTTGCTTCCCAATGTAATCAGTCAAACAACTGAGGATATAGCACAGTTATCACTTCATTACTTCTATCTTTAATTTAGTCTATTCTCATTTGTTTATGCTGTTGAAGCACTATTGACATCACAGTATGCACTTATGAGCAGCTGGCAAATTCTAGATTTTCTTGTTACATAGAAAGCACTGGATATGCTATTTTTATTTATTTTCAATTGTGACATTAAGATTCTATATGATGAATGAGAATATTGATTAACAGCCCTTGATTTGAAATATATTTTTCATTGATATTAATAATGAGAGGCTGATATCATTGTAACTTGTCTTACATTTATAGATTAATTATATTTTTTAATTTTTTCCAAAAAAATGCATGAGTTTGAAGATTCTTATATGTTTTATCCAAAATCCAAAATAGTAAATGAGAAAATTTATGGAAAATTACTTCAGTTTACAACAGAAAAAAAAAAAAAAAAAAAAAACAAACTGTGATAGTTAAAAATAGCACACTACAAGTAGTAAACTGGGAGTTGTGAGACTTTGGGTTTTGCCTGACTTTGATGTTTATTAGTTATATGAACTTTAATAAACCTTCTAAGGCTGAAGCTGATTTCTTCATCTGTATAATCAGTTTGCTAGAATAGATTATTTCTATGATTGTGTTTAATTTTAAATAGTTATCTAACTCTAACATAAATCTTATTTAATTTGAAATTGAAGAAACAAACAAAAATCTTTGAAAGTAAAATGTGAGAAGTGATATAAAGAAATCACAAGATTCACAGGAAACAGAAAAAATAACCTATAAATAAATTGTACTTAAATTAATTACTGTGTTTATGAACAATGCATTTCTCTAATGATTACATTCAAAATGACTTTAGCACTAAAATGAAAGAGGAAAAGGAATTCAGGATATCAGAGAATTCCAAAATCCTATTGTTGGAAGAATGCCCAAAGGCCATATCTGCTTTTGCATAGAATTTTACATAGAATGCCCAAAGCTGATAGCTAAACAAAAACTCCTTTTATAACATATTTCCTAAGTGATCATCTAGAATTTCCAATCCAATCCAAGTAAATCTAATAAACATTTTTAAAGTACCTGCAATCTGCCTGGCACTATGTGAAGTGCTTGGGATACAAGCTTTATCCTCTGATTCACAATTGTTAGATGATGTCTATTTAAACTTAGAAATTTATATTCATTTACTGTCTGTTAGAATGTGGTTTTGCACAATGATTACTCAAAATAAATTTTCATGAACATAGAGATTATGAAAAAATTATATTTCCTTCTTTGAAAAAAAAGCATATCATTACTTCAATGTAGATGACTAAGACCCTAAGATCTGCATTCTTTCTATTCTAATAAAACACACAATGGGGTTGTGAAAGAAACCTTAACAATTTGAATGTACTTTTAAAAAATTATCTATCTAATAAATGGTCAAAGGATATGAACAGACAATTCTCAGATGAAGAAAGTGAAACTATATCCACTCACATGAAAGAGTGTTCCAAATCACTACTGATCAGAGAAATGCAAATTAAGACCACTCTGAGACACCACTACACACCTGTCAGATTGGCTAAGATGACAGGAACAAATAATGATGAATGTTGGAGGGGATGTGGGGAAACTGGGACACTAATACATTGCTGGTGGAGTTGCGAAAGAATCCAGCCATTCTGGAGAGCAATCTGGAATTATGCCCAAAAAGTTATCAAACTGTGCATACCCTTTGACCCAGCAGTGCTACTACTGGGCTTATATCCCAAAGAAATACTAAAGAGCGGAAAGAGACATATATGTGCCAAAATGTTTGTGGCAGCTCTTTTTGTTGTAGCTAGAAATTGGAAGATGAATGGATGTCCATCAGTTGGAGAATGGTTGGGTAAATTATGGTATATGAAGGTTATGGAATATTATTGTTCTATAAGAAATGACCAGCAGGAGGAATACAGAGAGGTCTGGAGAGACTTGCATCAACTGATGCTGAGTGAAATGAGTAGAACCAGAAGATCACTGTACACTTCAACAACGATACTGTATATTCTGATGGTAGTGGAAATCTTCAACATAAAGAAGAGCCAACTCACTTCCAGTTGATCAATGATGGACAGATGTAGCTACACCCAGAGAAGAAACACTGGGAAGTGAATGTAAATTGTTAGCACTAATATCTGTCTGCCCAGGTTACATGTACCTTCGGAATCTAATGCTTATTGTGCAACAAGAAAATGGTATTTACATACATGTATTGTATCTAGGTTATATTGTAACACATGTAAAATGTATGGGATTGCCTGTCATCGGGGGGAGGGAATAGAGGGAGGGGGGGATAATTTGGAAAAATGAATACAAGGGATAATATTATTAAAAAAAACAATAAAATATAAAAAAAAATTACCTATCTAAGTCTTCTTTCTCATGCTTTGAAATTCCAAGGTTTAGTATTGCTTATGCTTAATCCAGTGATATACCATTACCCTATATCTAAATGATTACTTATTATAGTTTTATAATTAAAGTAAGTAGGGATATTTCAATAGCTTTGAAGAATTAATGTTACCAAAATATTAATACTACATTATTGCACCAAAATATTATTCAAATAACACACACACACACACACACACACATATATATATATATATATATAATTTTTTAGGTAATAAAATTATATTTGTATATTTGTAATTTTGGAACCATAAATATATCTTAGAATCTCAAACATAAGTTGACCGAAATTAAGTGATCCATTCAATAACAATTGTTTATAGTATGATATTTATTTGTATTAATAGGTTATTTGAATAGAAGCAAAATTTGGAAAAGACTAATGAATCAAAATATAGACAGGACATTTTACTTTCTCTGTCTGAATAACTTAGAAATCTTTATTGTTAGGATTCTTACAAGGTACTTATACACTTAGTTCACACCTTTAAAGGAATTCAAATCTTTAAAGGAGTTTACACCTTTAAAGGAGTTCTCTCATTGGTCCACACATGAGATTCACACCTTTAAGACAGCATACTTTCAAGGAGCTCTCACAAGCCCAGGGAGTACCCATGAGCCCATTCTCTGGGAGGATATAAGGAGCCAAGATTCAGTGGGGAAAATAAAGTCATTTGAGATTCAACCTTTGTGCTGGCTGGAGGCTTTGTCTTCAGAGGGAGGTAGAGGCTGAAGCTGGCTGGAGACATTCTGATAAGAACTCATGGGGGAACCAAAGAGAGAGAGGCCTCTAAGAAAGCTAGCTGAGCCCCAAGTGAAGGAGATAAGATTTTGGAAGAGACAATATTTGAAGGACACAATAAAGGATCTGGATTTTAACTCCTGGTTGCATTTGAGGTGATTATTGGAACTGAACTGAATCCAAGACTGCCTCCAGAAGCTCCCTTAGAAATCTGCTCCCAGAGAACATTACAATTTAGAGAAAACAGAACATCACACTTTCTATTTTAAACATCAATTGTTTCTGTTACTTAAATTATATAGTAAACATTGATTTAAAGCTTAGTAATTCCAGGAAATGAACACAAAGGATTATTCTATTTTTCTTTTAAAACATAACATCAAGATACCCAAACATAATAGCTAATGAAAATCAATTTTTTAATAGTGAGGATATCAGAAAACCAGCTTTATAATTACTTCTTATTCATTATATTTTATGTCTTTAGTCATGATCATTCTTCTCCTCCTCATTATTATTTTTACTTACCTATTCATTGGCCCTTATTCAATAGTCATCAATGCATGTTTTGAAAAATTAAGTAATTAAAATTGAAAAATTGGAAATCTCGCTAAACACACACACACACAAATAATCAACTAAAACAATCTTTTTTTTTTTCTGATTTTGTCTTCTGTTGGTAGATTTCTAAAAGTTTCTATTTAATTTAATAAACATTTATTAAGCCCCTACTGCACATGGACTTCTGTGCCAGGTGGATAGAATTTGGACAAAATGAAATGTTTGCTGCCCCCATAATTATATTATCCTGGGGCAAAGTAAATTTATTTCAGGTCATTGTCTTTTTTTTGGCAAATAAGTAACAAGGAATATTTACACTATCAGACTTTTTTCAAAGAGGTCTATTACACAAAGATATTTAAGAATTGCTATATTAGAACATAGATAAACATTATACAAAAATTACTTAAACACCAACAGGGCTTGGCAATTATAATCTCTTTTTTAAGCCAAGTGCAGAGAAATGTTCTCCCTCATTGATTCTCTAGTCAGACTTATTTTTGTTTTATTTTCTTTTTAAAATATCTTACATTCTACACTTAAGAAACATAAAATAATTTTCAAAAATAGAGAGGAGTTTACCACATAATTGCAAATCTCAATTGTATATAGTTTCACCTCATTCAGAAAACAAACTTTGAAGAATTTTATTGAGTGAAAGAGATTTTAAATATGGCTTTGATAATGAATTATGTCTAAGTACAAATCTTGCTACATGTTAAAAGAGACTGCTCATTGGTGCTGGCCAGTAGATAATAAGGAATATTGACCGTAAATTATGAAAACTATTATTTGAAGTATTTATAGAAAGAAAGTAGTGAGAATGGAACAAATAAGTAAGTTATGGACTGTGTTGTGACTTGCACCATGGAGCAAGTACCCATTCTAATGACAGAAGTTCAAGTATAGTTTTGAATTTTAAGTATATTTTTAAATTCTATTCCTTTTTCATACTTTAGAAAACTAGAAACTTTTCTGTTTCTCTCTTCTGAACAAGATATTATATTTTCAAACATTGCGCATTTTCCCAGGCTGTCTCCTAAAGTGAAAATTCTTTCTCCTTACCTCCTGATTTCTTTCAAGCCAGAAAAAGAATTTCAACTTCTTTTTTTAAAAAAATCCCCATTCATTTTTAAATGATAATTATTTTTGTTGAGATTATTTGTACATAACTGTTGCATGTTGAAGCGCTAATGCTTACCCAAGTGCCTAACATCACTTCAGAATCTAGATGCAGCATATCATTATAAATTTATTATGAATTACTCCTTCAGAGCTCTTTATCATCCTAGTTAAAAGGGCTTGCTTATAAGTGGAATTCTAATTTACATGTCTTTATCTGTGCACAGGTTATATTCTGTAAACCTGGAATGTATTTCTTCTCCACTTCCATAAATTCCCCAAATGTGCTTCAAAGTTTTATTCATGAACTATTTCTTACACAAGGCCTTACTTAGTTTATGAGGTTACCTACCTCACCTTTTTCTTTATTTTATGTGTGTGAGCATTGGTTTTCATACCTTGTATTTAAATATAGCTAACCCTAAATTCTTCCTTAAAAGATTCAAGTATAAACAAGTCATTAATCAATTTGGAAGGAGAAAAATATTTTAATTGTTAAATGGAATAAGCTGATATTACACGTTAAGATTGGTTCAAATAATCAGCTACATCTCTGGGCTTATGTGTATCACACCATGTCACCTAGGAATTAGAGAATCCAGTTCTAGCAGGAGATCTCAATAACAAAACCATCTAGTTGTCATTAAGAAAATTCCCTTTTGATAGAAGATTGCTGACTTCTCTAAACCACCTGTACCATCATGCAAATGGTGATGACTTTGTTATTTTATAAATGCTAAGACTTGAGTTCCCCTAAAAGTAATGATAAAAAATAAAAGAGAATAGGAAACACATTGAAGTCTAACTAGAGATAGAAAGATCTTTAGGATTGACCTTTTGAGCACAGGTTAGTATTACAATGAATAGAAAATTAATTAAGACTCTAGAAAAAGAGAAAAATAAAGAAATACAGAAAGGATAATTGAAGTAAATCTTTGCTACATATGGTCTATGAAGTTGTCTTCATTTCGATATTTTATATATGTTTAGCATCATTATTTGTAAGAACTGGTTTTACTCTACCTTCTAGGTAATTATTTCTTTTTAAAAGTTAATCAAATTTGGATAATAATTAATTTAATAATTAAGGGAATAACACTAGTGGGAGCATTAGAAACCCTAACACCTTCAGACAATGTGAATGGGAGCTATGAAAGTTGTCAAGAAAAAGGATTATATGTTTTACTTTAGATATATAGATAAAGATATAACATGCTTATATGTTGTTTTCCTGCATATATATGCATGTATGTATAATATGTACATATTATATGCATATATATGTATAATATGTATGTTTAAAGCAAAGCAAAGTGTTTCCTTTTTGTCTTTGTAGCTTTAATATTTAGTACTTAGTGGCTCTGGAAAGTAATCGATGTTTAATCAGTACTTGATTAATCATTTGTGTGCCTGATCAAAACAGTTGCCTTGACTTTTAATCATTAGCCAAAATGAAGTGATTTGTACTTAGTTTGTTCTACCCTGTTTATCTATTTGTTTTATTTATGAAGATTTAAGATTGCTTATGCAATCTATGCTTATGCAAGCTATGGCTTAGCTCTTATATCAATTAGTTGGATTGTGTGAACACTTGCCTCAATGTTCCTCAAATCATATTCTTGGTTGTAACTTGACAACTATCTTTTGGATCCTGACCTAGATTAGACCAAATTCAGTGACTATCATCTGTGATGCATTTCCTAAAAGAGAAATAGAAGATGATATGAATACTAAAGTTGAAGTTTTTATTAGTATATTAGTTTATATTAACATATAATTTTTTGTATGCTTAGTTATATTTTGGAAAGCAGAAAGTAGAATCTTTATAAAATGGAGTTTAGGATTCTAAGTTTTTTTGGCTGGAGGGAAGGGAAATATATTCTGAAGTAGTATTGTTTGGGGAAAAAGAGAGGATCATAGGAATCTAGAGGGAAGCAGAGCATAAATAATTTCTAAAAACAGGATTCCAAATTTAAACCATCCAAATGTTATTGTTAGATATAAGAATTTTTGTTCAAAGAATAAATTCAACTAGTGGGACAATATGGACAGGGACACTGCTACAAAACAAAAACAACAACAACAACAAATTGACAATGAAATATATTAGGCAGAGAAAGAGGGTGACTTTCTATTCCAGGGTTTAGTAAATGCCTTTAATGGTATTGACAATAGGGCTGATTTGTGAGGAAGAATTCATCAAGAAAGAATAATATCATGTATCTATTATATATATATATATATATATATATATATATATATATATATATATATATATATATATATATATCCCAATATAGAGAATACGAGTTACTCTGCACTTCCTAAAATATAGTAGTGTTACTATAAGGATTTTTTCTCATTATAAGGAGGATTTTTTTCTTTTGTCTTATAAGCAATGCTATTTTTTATACATTGATTTGGAGAGACCTAGAAAATTTCCTATAGTCTTTCCTTTTGTATTTAGTTGTTTAATTAAACCTTGTTTCTTTGTGTCTTTGTCAATGGTTGTCCTTGAGTATAAGGAACACATCTATCTCTTTGAGAGCAGAGAATGTCTTTTTTTTTTTTAAATTAACCTGTACCCAATAAATACTAATTGATGAAATGTTACTGTGACTTTAGGGGCATGAATTAAGCCACTAAAATTTAAATTAATGGCTTGATGAACTGCAAAGATATGTGTGCTCTTTATTTAGCTGAGGACAGGAAAAGAGAAAATTGGCTGATACTACAAGATTTAAACTGAATGTAGTAATACCTTTCTTATTAGAAAAAAGAGATACACAATGGTATATATTATCAAAGAGGGGGATACTACATGGCTTTCTGCCAGACACAGAGAAATAAACATCTGCACTTTTAAATGCACCATTCTCTTACTTAAGAAAGTACATGTAAAGTGTTGCCTAAAGTGTACTAGAACTTATAAATTATTATTTCTAGATATAAAGAATGTCTCTGAAACTGTTAACTCCACGAATAAATGACCTAAGAAAAAAGTTAAATCTACATACTGAGTAGGTATAGTTCCTGAACAAATCATATACATATATTCTAATACCCTTAATTTCTTTTCTGTTTAAATGGAAATATTTGAATCCAGGTGATTTTGGCTACAAGGCTATTTCACTAGCCACTATGCTACATTAAATCTTATACGCTTTGCAAACAATAGATGCTTAATAAATTTGTTGAATTAAAATGAAAGAGATTGTTCTCATTTTGATATTTACCAAAATGAAAACTGTAGTGTTATTTTTTTTAGTATCCTCAGTACTAGAATTCAAACAATATAATACCTCAACACTCTAGGCACTAGAGTGGTTAAAAAATAGAAGAAGAAAAGATTAGAGAAACTAGAAATGTGTTTTCTATTCATTTTTAAAGCACCTGTTAATGGAAGGTTGGATTCTTTACTGCTGTTATTGCCCTCTTACTGTTAAATCTATGTATAGAAGGAATTGCTGTGATTTCAATGGTAATTCAATATGTGCTTCAGTTGGGAGACTCTGAAATGATCTTGGTTCTACCTCCTACAGAAATCAATGTAGATTCTCTGAAAGTATATGATTGTGCTGGTAAGTTTTATCTCATTTTAAAAATGAGCTCTCACTTGCCTTTAGGGCAAGAGATATGGATTCAATTTAGTTTCTAAATCTTAAAAAAAAGTTCCTTTGTGAAATTCTAATATTTCAAGGATCATTGATTTCATTAGAACCCTCTCAAATGAAAATCAAGATTCTTTCATTACTTAGTATTACTTTCTCATAGGCTATTATGGTTTTAAAAATGAATGAATAATAGCAATAATCATCACTTTGTACACAGACTTGCAGGCATTATAAAAAAGCTAGAGGAAATTTGGTCTTAGAAGATACATGTAATTCACTACTGAATTTTTCAAGCAAAGTATTTGTGTGAGCCTGCACTTCCCCATTATAACTATTTAAAGCTAATATTCTACTCCTTGATAAAATGAAGAATTGGCTAGGACTTTAGTGTGGTATCTTCATGAAATAAATTAAATTTCAACAAAAGCAATGATATTACTGTCTATTAATACAACAAACAAAATTTGAAAGATGAAAACCAATCCTATTGATACATTAAAATTTTATATAGTTATGATATGGAAATGAAGGAATTTAAGTATTTTTAGTAAAATATGCTATGTTTCCTTCTTTTTTTCATTAATAAAATGTATGAATATGTACCCAATACTTTACAAAAATTCCTAATTATGTGTGTATTACTTCTAGTAGAATACCACATATACACATAATATAATATAAAAAAACACAATTAGTATATATGTACATATAATCATAAAACTTTAAACATACACACATATGGTGATTTAAAAATAATTTTGGGAATAGAACAAAATTATAGGCTATTAAGAGGAATTTTTATGGTAGGCATGAAGATTGTAATAATATATCTGAAATTATATTATAAAACCTCAAACTTTGATATTATTTTTACCAGTAAAATCACAGAAAATTAAATTAGTAGAGCAGTCTAGAAAGTCAAACAAAACCATATAATTTATGAATTCAGTAGATGAGAAATACAAACTATTCAGGATAGAGCTGTCCATTCGATAAGAAATTTTGGAAATAATATAAAGCAGTTTTGGGGAAAAATAGGTATAGCTCAGAATCCTATACTGTTTAACAAAACAACTATGTTTTGGGTCAACCATTTAAATGAGAATGACCATTTTTAAAAAAAAAAAGCTTAAAGATCAACCATTTATAAGCATTATTATGAAAATTCATAAGCAAACAAAGAATAAAAATTACAAATGAATTCATAAGTAAATAAAGAATAAAAGTGATCACAAATGACAAAACATCATTTCAAGAATACAAATTTAAAGATATTTGAACATAATCAATTCAACTATATCAAGAGGAGTTCTTCAGCGAGTATGAACAAACGTTTTTTGAGGAAAATTTCTAATAAAAGTTTGATAGTCCAAATATGTAGGTAATGGACAGAAATATGTTTATTAAAATAATTGCCTTCATAGTCAAAGGATGTGAACAATTACTTTTCAAAAGAAAAAAAAATGGACAGCATCATCATGATTTAAATAATTACTTTTAAATAATTGTGGAGAAGTATATTATTTTAATGTAATGGGCTTCAGATTTTCCTCGTTTTCTGAGATGCCCCATTTCTCCAGGACCTTACTTACTCAGAATATACATTGTAAAATACAAAGTCTCATTGGTTGATTTTAACCCTCTAGTAAAATTAGAAGTGATACATTAGCATGGATGGTCACAAAAAGGGCAAGGCAAGGATCATAACTAGTGACTAGGTGGTCACAAAATGGTTACTTACTCATGTTGGCCGAGAAAGGATGATCCAGATGTATAACAAAATGGAGAACTTTATATAACATGCCAGTTTCCCACTCATGTTAGGCATGACCATTAGCATTCTTGAGGTTAGACAAATGAACATAATTGGTAGTTCACAACTCTGGAGCCTAACATATGGAAATTATAATTACTACTTATATGATTAATACTTATTGAAATAAAAGTCCAAGTTATCATCTATCACAGAACCCAGATTATTTTCACTGTATCCAATAAGACATTCTGGAAATGTGAAATCCAAATTCTTCAGTTTGACATTTTAAAGCAGATATAATAGTCTTTCTATCTAATTTTCTCAGATTTATTTAGTTCTATTTCCCTTCATTTACTCTATGTCCCAGTTGCTTCTTCCTGACCCCATCATTTCATCTCCTTTAATTATTCATTTCAACAAACTGGAATAAACAGACTCTGCCCACTCTCATTGCCCATACACACACATACATACAATCTCCTGTAGTCTACTTTCCCAAAATACTACTATATGGGATATTGTCCCTAACATACACACACTCAAACACATACCATTTCTCCAATTTTCCTTTATTCTTGGATCTCTTTACTTCACATTTCTTTATCTTAACTTCTCCTGGCTTCCATCAAATCACAGCTTCAGTCTCTCACCTTTTGTAGCAAATCTTTTCCAGTCTTCCTTAATCTTAGCACTGAAATCTGAAAATTTCCTCACCTTCCCTGTAACATGCTCTCCTGGCAGTTACAATTACTAGTCTGTCCTAGACCCACCAGAATACCTTTGACCACTGTGCTTAGCAGTGTGAACTCTACCCGGCTCGCCTCCTCTGAGGCCTTCAAAGGTCTCTGGCCACAATCTCTTGAATCTATAGCTTAATAACCGATAGCGCACTCAAGAACAACCATGTGTAATCTTAAAAGCCTTTATTATACCTACTCACATAATGCCCTAACTGATGCCCTGACTTGTTGGTTCCCGAGTGAACACCTGGTCAGAAGACTCATGTGTTGACTACCAAAACCCTTACCTCTTTTGGCTATCCATCTTGGCTTGGCCACACAGGCTAGGAAGCCAAGGTGAAGAAAGCCAGGTTAAAGAGGGCGATTGCTGCCTGCAGTGGGCTTACATAGGGCCTGTGAGGTCACACACACAGCCAATCAGCAAGAGAGTCACCCATTAGGAAGCTATCTCAATATGGCCAGGGTCCCGCCCAAGGGCAGTCCTAATATCCACAGAAATTACTTCCGGGCCTCAATCTCCCGATTTGCTGTGGCACCCATTTAAAGGCCCCTTACATTCCCCCAGCACTACTTTCCTCTCTCTATTACGTTTGTACACAGCTGTTTGGAAGTTATTTCCCCCATTAGACTGTAAGCTTTCTAAAGCAGGGACAGTTTTATTCTGTTTTCTTTTGGGCTTTCTCTGCATCATAAAATATATGATGCATAACATATAAGAAATATTTAATAAATACTATTTACTGATGAAAAATGTTTGCTGGAAAAGTGGGCATAGAATATCGTGGCAATGAGGGCACTTTGTAGGAACCACATATGATCAATGCAGCTTACACTTCCAGTGCTACAGGATGTTGATGTCTTTTCTCTCTTTTGATGTCCTTACATTGTCTCTTGATTGACAGTACTAGTTCTTCAGTCTAATCTTCTTCCAAGTCACATTCTTTGAGGTTGCTTAATCCACTGCCTTTATATCTGTCTTTTTAGATAATTGGTGTGTGCATTCTCAGCTGTGCCTCAAACTTTCTTAAATTGACTAACAAACTGCTGGATGGAACATCTCTTATAGGGGCAAGTATCTCTGCTACTAGAGATGCTAAGATTGATGGAAAGGGGGAAAAATTAACTGGAGTTAGGGCTAGGTATAACTCTCTCCATTCAAAATCAACAAACAAATTAATGAGTCAATCCATTAGCATTCCTATTTTTAAAATTATTATTATTACTCATAAAATTAACTTGTTCCCCCAATAATATATAGATAGTTTTATCTTGTCTCTTCTGGCTTTATCACTGGATCCTCCAAGTAACTATGGAGTTGTTAAACTTATTATCATGTCTCTCTTAAAGTGAGGGAAAAATCATTTTGACTAATCTTTCTTGGAAAACTTTCTTTGAGTCCCTGGATTTTAAGAACCCCATTTTTTTACTTTAACAGAATCCTCTTAACTGTGTTTCTTTGCTAGCTTGATTTTGGGTCTCATACAGAATGGGTGATTTAGCAATTCTAAATCCTTGATTTGGGTGTTTTCTATTATAATCCTGTTTGCATAGACTATATTTTTTCTGTGAAGTTTATATAGAAAACAGGTATATTTGGACAAAATTAATAGAGAGAAGAAAGCCTGAGAAGCCATGGTTCCCCTGCTAGTCACAAATTGAACCATGGTATTTTAAGGCAAAGTTGCTAGTTATGATGAAATTCAGTGCTTTCCAAATTAAAATTAGAGTAGTGAGGGAATTTAGAGATGTAATATTCATATCTCAATTCATGTAGGTAAGAAAATTGAGGGCTAGAGATTTTAAATGATTTATTGAAAGTCAACATTAAAAAAGGAAACTGCATGATTTCAGAAAGACTTGAAGAGGCTTACATGAACTAATGCTAATGAAGTGAGTAGAAACAAGAGAACAATATGCACAGTAACAACAAAATTATGTGATGATCAGCACTAATGAATGTGGCTCTTGTCAACAATGAGGTGATTGAGACCAATTCTTATATTTGTGATGGAAAGAACCAGAAAGAGGCCTGGGGGGGGGGGGCTGCATGTAGATCATAACATAGTATTTTTTGTTGTTCATGCTTGCATTGTTTCTCTCTCTATTTTTTTCCTTTTTGTTCTGATTTCTCCTGTGCAGCATGATAAAAGTGGAAATATGTATGGAAGAATTGCACATTTAACATATAATTGCTATCTAGGGGAGGAGTGGGGGAAAAGGAAGGAAACATTTGAAACACAAGGTTTTGCAAGGGAAATATTGAAAAGTGTCTTTGTATGTATTTTGAAAGAACAAGGAGAACATTACTGCCTCTTATACATCAAACATAAAAGACTATCTTTCCAGAAAGATTTTATAGAAGAACTAAAAAAGAGGACTTTATAAGAAACATGAGAGTGATTGAGGAAAAAGTTTATTTTTTAAAAAAGAACCATACAAGCAAAACAAGATTATGAAAAGATAATCAATAAAAAATAGATCCAGAGTGTTAAAAAAGAAAATTATTCTTTGAAAATTAAAATTGTGTAAGGCAAAGCCAATTAACCTATAAGAGATCAAGACATAACAAAACAAAATACAAAGAATGAAAAAAAATAGTAGAAAATGTGAAACATTAGATAAACAGCAGAAAACAGATCAAGAAAAGAGAACATAAGAATCATTGTACTACCTCATAGCTGGAACCAAAACAAAAAAAGGATTCTTGACACAATAATGCAAAAAATAGTCAAAGAAAATAGTCCTGGGATGACAGAACAAGAAGGGAAAGAAGACATGGAAAAAAAATTATCAATTACCATCTCAAAGTGATCCTAAAAGGAAAACATATAGAAATATTATTGCTAAATTTTAAAATCCTCATATCAAAGAGAAAAATTTATAGGAAACTAACAAAGAAAGACTATTCAACTATGCTGGAACTACAATTATATTTGTACAGGATTTATCAATAGCTACAATAATAATCTGTAGGTCTTTGAATAAAATATACCAACAATCAATATGAATTTATTTTTTAAAAGTAGGGTAGTAATCATTTATCTGAGACAAGTCAAAATTTTCAGGCAAGAGAGAAATATATATTATGTCAGTCATATTAATATTCTTTTAGATATGTGTGTGCATGCATATATATGTAGGTATTCATGTGGTATTTATGTACACATATATGCATGTATCCATGTGCATGTATATATGTATGTATGTATATGTATATATAATATCTGTATATGCATATATATATATATATCATGTTTGTATATATGTGTGTGTATATATATATATATATGTATATATATATATATATATATCAATGCTTAATTGTTGCATACTTTAATGAGATGGGAAAGATAAAAGGTGGGGAAAGAATAAAGTAAAAAAGGGTACAACTGAGAACAAAAGAATAACTTACAAGAAAGCAAAAAAAAAAAGATGGATAGTCATGAATATATTGTCTTTTATTATATGTATTTGCCTGAAATGGAAATTTATTGTTACACATTTTGAATAATCCCTGAAGTTGTGCTGGGAACATGATAATGTTTTGTTTTATTTTCCCCCTGCATTTCTTTCTATTTCTTTTCATTTTTTTCTTATTTTGTATTTAATTTTAAATAAATCAAAATAATAAAAAAACATAATAGTTAAATATATATACAAGAAAAAATAAAATAAAATATATTTAATTTCTAAAAAAGGATAATGTCAAAATACACTCTTGTATTGCAAAAAAATAAAAATAAAAATTTTTAACTCTTTAACAGTACGGTGGATTTCTACCCAAGAGATTATATGATATAGAGAGGGAAATCAGAAGTGACTATTCTACTATAGGCAGATCAACAGTCAGTAGAGTTGGTTTAAATAGGGGAAGACACATAAGTTGCTTCCTACCCCAACAAGAGAGATATCATTGAGTTACTGAGACAGTGACATCTCCTTTGTTTTTAATGCTTGATTAGATTGTATATCAGAAAATTTTACTCCCTAGTCCCAGTAGCTCTAGCAGCTGTTGCTTCTATAATTTGGCTAGTATTACTGGAACCCCCAGTGAAATCTCAGGAAAACCTTCTGTTTTGAGGCTTTGATTGTTGTAAAAGAGCTTGTCAGTGGACCACAGTGCCCTACCCTAAGGACGTCATCTTTCTGTTTATCTCTGATGCTGGAAGCTGCTGATTGCATTCATTCTTCAAGTATCTTTCTTTGACAATTAAAACATATATGTATATGTGGATGTGTGTGTGTGTGTGTGTGTGTGTGTGTGTGTGTGTGTGTGTATAAATAATTTGTTTATTTGTGGTGAGTCAATTTGTTCAGAAACTGGCATTATTATGAGGAACCTACATAAATCAATTTTTTTCATCAAAAAATCCTTTATTTGGACAATATCAGCCCAAGAACTTGAATCTATATTTATTGCATACATGGAAAAAAGATTTTAAATACTTGATTATAAAGTATTTAGACAGGTTCTTAAGTTTTGAATAAATTTTCACCATGGTGTCCAGAGGAATACCCAGGATAATGGTCCTTTGTGAATTTTACATGGCTTAGGCTATCCAAGGCTAAGTTGGAATCTCTTCCCTCTACCCTCTATATATGATAGTATTCTATTTTTTTTAGAATTGCTTGTAAAGATAATTTTCAACATTCAGTTTTGTGAGATTTAGAATGCCAAAATGTTTTCTTCCTCCCTTCTCACCCCCACAAGATAGCAGCTACTCTGATATGGGTTATTTATGTGCAATCATATTAAAGATATTTTAATATTAGTCATGCTGTGAAAAATGATTCAGAACAAAAGGAGAAAAAAAAAAAGCACACTACCTCCCAAGCCTTCTCTCCAAAAAAGCAAAAATAGTATGCTTCAATCTGCATTCAGACTCTATAATTCTTTCTCTGAATGTGGATAGCATTTTTCATCATGAGTCTTGAAATTGTTTTGGATCACTGTTTTCTGAGGAGAGTCAAGTCTATCATAATTAATCATCACAAAATTTTGCTATTATTATTTACAATGTTCTCCTGTTTTATTCATTTTGCTCGGCATCAGTACTTTCAAGTTTTCTGAAATCTATCTTTTCTTATTGCACAATTGTCTTGTTAAGTATTTCCCCAATTGATGGCTATTGCCCCAATTTCTAATTCTTTACTACTACAAAAAAATTTCTACAAATATTTTCGTACATGTGAGTCCTTGTTCACTTCTTACTTAGTACATTAGTACTTCTTATGTTCCCACGCTCCTGTGTCCAGGTGCTCTGTTTAACAAAGAACTATTGCTCCATGAGCCAGTGGCCTGAGGCATCTGAAGACCTGGGATGAGGTAATACTGGAGACCAGTGACCTGAGTGGTTATTAGTGGCACCCAATGTGGGGGCAGTGCTTTCAAGGTTGTCAGGCCCCATAAAAGAAGGTTCAATATCCTATTGGAGAGACAGGAAGGCAAGGAAGCATAATGGGTTAGGGTATAAGTTTCCCTGTGTTCAAGCCCGAGGACACAGCCATGCATGCAGCTCAAATATAAGTTAGAGAGTCAAAAGGGTGATTCTTTAGCAGAGAACACATCTGATGAGGAACATGGGGCTTGCTCCCAAACTTTGAGGCGTTTATACCCTTCTTTATCATCTTTACCAGGGTATAAGCTCTTTTCTGACAAAGATAGTAGAGGTGGAAAGAATGCATTAAGAGTTGAACAACAGACAATGTGGCTTCCTTGTCCATTGATTACAACTCAACAAGAAAAAAGAGGGAAGGAGGTGGGAGAGGAGCTTAAGCAGTTAGAACAAAAAGTAGAAGAGCTCTGCATACAGGCTGAATTAGAGAAGAAACAAAAGGTTACTTTACAGGGACCTGTTGCTTTTCCAATAGAACAGAGAAAGAGTTGCTCCACATGGCCTTGCAGAAAGTGGTTTTTATCATTTTACTGATTTATATAGCTTGTAACTGCTCTAGGAGATTTACAGGGCATAGCCAGTTGGGCAGAAAGAGAGTTAAGTATCTTACAAACCATGGTAAGTTGGGCAGAAAAAGAATTAAGTGTGTTAAGTATGTTGCTAATGAGAAGGGATGTGATGCTTTTCACATTTCAAAACTGTTTCAATTCTGCTAACAGCCAAGCATGTGCCCTTAGGGTATTCCCCATCTCTTGACTCTCTTCCTTCAACTCTGCCTTCCTGAGCAGGAGGAATGACACCATCAGCACCTCACATGCAGCAGATTTGCCCACCCCCTATTTCCTCATTACAAGTGGTAGGGCTCAACTCCAAGCCCCAGGCCAAAAACTCTTGGGTCTTGATGGAGAAAGTTGACCAAGGACAATTACAACCTTCTCTAAATCCTTGGAATTCCCCTGTATTTGTTGTAAAAAAGAAATCTGGAATATGGAGGATGCTGACTGATTAAAGAAAAGTAAATGAATAGATGGAAACTATGGGAACTCTTCAGCCTGGACTTCCATTTCCTACTCAATTGCCTAGGGAATGGTCTCTTTGGGTTATAGACAAAAAGAATTGCATTTACTCTATTCCCTTATACCCTCATGATAGGGATAAGTTAGCCTTCTCTGAACTAGCTATTAATTTAGAAAATCCTCCCACCAGGTGGCAGTGGGAAGTATTACCATAAGGGATGGCAAGCAGTCCCACTGTTTGTCCATGGTGTGTAGACAAGGTGCTTACCAGTCAGAAGATTATACCCAAATGTCTATATACTCCATTACATGGATGATAGGTGGCCACTAAGGAAGAATCACAGTTGCAACATATTGTACAAAACATCATTTGAATATTAGCTCAGCAGAACCTGTTAGTGGCACCATGTAAGATACAGACAAAACCTCCATTTCTCTATCTTGGAAATATTCTTCAAGATCTTACTGTGTCTAAGGTACCCCCTGCGGTGGAAAGTAGGTACAAAACTCTTCACAACTTCCAACAATTGGTAGGAACCTTACAGTGATTGTGGTCCACCCATCCAATCCCTCCTTCTGTTATGCACCCTTTTTATGATATTCTGAAAGGCCTCACTATCTATAAAAATGCTCATGCTTTTTTCACCTATCTACCCATTCATTATGGAGACTACATGGTATGTCTAAAGCAGAAGCAGAGACTATTGTTCACTGCTGTACTACTTGTGCTCTTTTTTGTTCTGCTCCATACCATACTGTGACGAATCCTCGTGGTAAGTCATCCAATGCTGTATGGCAAATGGATGTTACTCATGTAAAGAAGCAGTGTGCATTCATGTAACTGTAGATATGCATTCTCAGTTCCTCATGGCTTCACTCTAGCCTGGGGAAACAGTTAAGCATGTGATCAGCCATCAGCCATGTCCTTTGAGAGCCATGAATATGTCTCTCAGTCCCTTCTTGGATGAGTTTGTCCCAGCTAATATGAGCTATTATAATTATATTATCATAGGTTTGAATATTGTAGAATAGGTGTTAATCTTGTGGAACTAAATTAGGTACTAAGTATATGTACTGAACTAGAGAACTATTAATCACTATGATAAACTAGAAAACCATTGTCTTTATCAATTCCACTGAGTTAGCACCTTGTAAGAATCCTTGTTTTAAGTACACAGTTCTGGCCCATAACATCTCCTGCTTTCTTTTGTTTTAGAACATAGGTGGTCACATCCTCCCTGAATTCTCAAGGAGGCTTACCGAAAAAGGAAGTGATCATGCCTTCCCTGACTGCTCAAAAATGGGGTGAAAAAATAATAAAAGGAGGTGATCATGCCCTCCCTGATGTCTCAGGAAAAGAGGTGAAAACACCAAAGGAAAATGGGGAATCAAACCAGATTAGCGGGTTTCTGAAGGGTTTCACCTGAAACAGGTATACATAAATCCATCAACATGGGAGGTAACAATATGAATCAACATGAGAAATTATACACATCCATAAGGCCTAGAAATTGTCCAAAACCAATCTATTGTCCATTATTTCATGTGGCAGAGAATCCAATGATTACTACAATGGTCTTGTAATGTTTACTCTGAAATTAATTCTCCTTAAATGGATCAATGGATCATATATATATATATATATATATATATATATATATATATATATATATATATATATATATATTCATACTCACTGAGATGGAGATAAGGTAGTTAATTTATGTTTTTCCTCTTTGTTTCAAACAGCCATAGTGTTCTGATTCTTTGGGACCTGGTGATTCCACTAAATATTGGGGAAAGGGAGTGTTGGAACATATTTTTTTTCATTTAGGAGTACTATATATATATATATATATATATATATATATATATATATATATATATATATATATATAATATATGTATATATATTTGTTGATTGATTTTATATTGTCATGGAAGATCTGCAACTACATAATTAAATATACAAGTCAAATAAAATATCTAGTAGTGGCATTAAAGAGAAGTGAGCTATGTAATATTTTTATGGATATATTTTCACCCTATCTATGTAAATTCCTAAATAACTGCTATGGATCAGAACTCTGAACTTGAAACAAAGGATTCTTACAAGGTACTAAGTCAGTGGAATTGATAGAGACAATAATTATCCAAATTAGCATGGTTCAGTATGATTGATGTAATCCTACAAGGAGAGGTTATGGGCCAGATCTTGAAATAAGGTACTAAGTAGAATTGAAGAGACAATTGTTAAATCTAGTTTAGCATTGATTTAATCCTACAATAATGGTTTATTAGTGATATAATGATTGGTTTGTACTCAGTGTGCAGGATACAATTTAGAAGCCTCAGCCAGGGAGATGCAGAGACATTCAGGTAGATTCAGAAGCCAAAGAAGGCAGGTGAGAGCTCAAGCTCTAGGAGCCAAGAAGAGAGATAGGCCTCTAAGAAAACTAGCCCAGCTCCCATGTGAAGGAGATAGGTCTTTGAAGGAAACAATAAAAGATTTGGACTTTAACACCTGGCTGTATTTGTGGTGATTACTGAACTGAAAAGAAGGTTGCCTCCAGAGACCCCAACAAAACCTCAACAAAGAACATTGCATTTTAGAGAGAATATTACAAATAACCACAGATAAAAATGTAATGTAACAGACCCTGTCTGATTCATTTGCATGTGAACTACCCTTTAAGGAAAGTCAGTTTTTAATTTATTATACAGTAGAATGTTAAATTCAAAATACAATTACAACACTCTTCTCTTTTACTTTTCGTTAAAGTATTATCTAAACATCTCTTCAAATTCAATGTTCTTTAATTCATATCACATTTTCTTGCCTATTTCATTTTCAGGCATTTTTGATGTACTATCTCCCTAATTAAAATGAAATCTCCCTTTTTCATTCACCATTTATTCTATTCACCACATGTTTATTTGATGTAGACTTATTTAATCCTATTTTTTTTCTGTTCCAGCTCTCTCCTGTGAATATATTATATTCTGTTGCACCTTTCCTTTATCATTTTAAACTTATAGATGAGATCATGGTAGCAATTCCTAGTTTGAAATAAACAAGTGACAAATGTATAATGGTCATTCTCTGCACCAAAAATAAGTTTATTTAGGAGAAGAGGTTAGAGACAAAACATAAAGAGGCACCAGGAGTGGCAAATATGAAATGGAGTTGGAAAAGCAATAGATTTATCATTCAAGGGAAGGAGTTTGAAAGAATTCATTAAAGGGATATGCCATGAGACCTGATTATGCTATTTATGATATGTTAAATCCATAGAGGAATTTATTAGACTAACCAGAGTTAGCTATATAGTAAGGAGAAATATGCACTACAAGGGAGAGAGAAAATACCTTATAGTGGGCTTAGTCCTAAAAAGGAATTAGCAAAAGTTTTCACTGCAAGCACATGTTTTATAGCAAAAATACATCCTTGAGGGTTTCTCAGGAAAGGAGAGGAAGTGCCAGGAAAGAATTTGATAGCTCAGAAAGAGGGATAAAGGTAGAGCCAAATGGAAAACCTGATAGATCAGGTCCCAGACTTGTCTAAAAAATATGCTAATCAGTATCTCAAGATGATTTAAAGATACCCAAAGTTGGGGAATAGACAATGGAGGTTGATAATGAAATCCATCTTCACAATAACTCTTTACAAACAGGATAATCTGAAAATTGATTGTGCCCCATAATAGTCTGATGGACTTCTTCCTGACAGGGAAGAGAGTAAGTACAGATCACTATCACTAAATATTACATGATTCTGCACCCCTTAACATTTCTATTGTCCCTAATATATTATATTAAAATTCCCTATCCCATGTCCATTTTCTCATACATTCACTCTGTTGTCTTCACAGTGGTTCCTCTTTCTCTCCCTTTCTATAGAACATTTAGTACATCATTTTCTATGGCAAGAAAACAATAAGAAACTATCAACCTGTTTTATAATTATTTTTTATTCCTTAATTCTAAAACCTGGATATTTTAACCATTAATGAGTAACAATTATTCTCTTTTTAAAATTTCCTACAGCAGGTTTTTGAGTCATGTCTTTAAAATCCTGGAAAGAGAATGAAAAAAAAAATTCCCAACTGGGTAATTTGAAATATATATTTATTATTTTTTTTTCTAAAATTTCAAGTAAAATATTCAGACTGCCTCCATTTAAAAGCAGTTTCCAAACAAGAAGATGGGGAAGGTGAGAGGGGAAGAAAGGATAGAGGATTGAGATCAGGGATGTTACAAGTAAAGCTACTTAAATTACTCATTAACAACTCACCTCAACTCCACCACAACTAAAAATATCTCATTAGCTAATGGAAGATGAGAACTGGTTAAACATTTAATCTCTAAAGATATAAATAGTTTTGTCCTAAAAAACAAGTGAGATGAAGACAGAGCTAATGAGATAGAGCTCTCTTTTTAATTAGCTCATTAAAAGATGCACATACACACACCTGAAATAAGATGCAAGTTATTAAGACTGTTTGCAGAAATACCTCATGACCTTTTACCTAGAAATTGGTGCTTTAGTAGTTGTTCTAATTTATCATTTAACACTAATCTTAAATACTTACTCCTTCTTGCTAAATACATGTTCTCCTTCCTTTTTACAAGTTCAGTACTTACTCTAACTTATTTACTTAGCTTCAGTTTTTGGATTGGAGGAAATTGGAGGAAGTTTCAGTAATTGTAACCAGCCAAAATGTAGGGGAATTTAATAAAGTATTACCTACTGAATTTTATTAGAGAATATTAATACCACCACTATTTGCCTTTATACATGGTATAACAAATAACAAATGTCAAGCTTGTGTGTGTTTGTGTTTTCCAGTAATATGTAAAAAACAATTTTCACATTTTATAATATATATATATATATATATATATATATATATATATATATATATATATATATATATTATAAAATGTGAAAATATATATACATTATATATAATGTGAAAAATATATATATATATATATAATGTGAAAATATATATACATTATATATACATATAATGTAAAAAATATATATATATATATATATATAATGTGAAAATATATACTGGAAAACACACACACACACAAGCTTGACATTTGTTATACCATATATATATATATATATATATTATCTTCTATTCTCTCTACCTCCCACTCCTGGCACTGAGATAATAACCAATTTGGTATAAATTATACATATAAAATCATGCAAAAACATTTTTATATTAATCATGTTGTGAAATAAAAATGAGCTAAATTAAAAAAAACACACACAAAAAAGTGAAAAATAGTGTTCTATCTACATTCAGACTCTCAGTTCTTTTTCTGGAGGTAAAGAACACTTTTTAATTAGGGGTCCTCTATAATTTTCTTGGTTCATTTTATTACTAAGAAAAACTAAGTCATTCACAATGAACCATTTTACAATGTTGTTGTTACTGAGTACAATTTGTCCTCATTCTTCACACTTCATTTTACTTCAGTAATGTCTTTCCAGGTTTTTCTGAAAGACCCTACTTATTATCTATTTTTTTTTTCAAAAAAAAATTTTCCCCCTTATATGTTTAAAAGTAGTTTTTAACATTTGATTGGATTTTTTTTTTATTTTAAATTCAAAATTCTGTCCCTCTGATACATAATGGAAGTGGAGAAGTGCTGAACCCCCCAAATATGTTGGGGTTCCAGGACTCTTCCTATCCAATTCATCAAATTTTGGGGCTGATGTTGAATTCAATAAGCATATTGGTATTTCAGGCTAATGTTTCAAGCTATCTCAAAAGAAATTGTAGACTTAGACTACCTTCAAATGAAGAAATAAACATTTTTATTATCACTCCTTTGACTGATAGGCTTAAGTTCCAAAAGGGAAGAAGAGCTATTAACAAGGTGAAAATGAAGAGAAAAATTCCCTTTCAGAACTCAGCATTAATCAGATAGATGATATACATAAGGAAGGCAAATAATTGTGATGCTTAGTAAGTGGGACTAACCCTAAAAGGAGTTAGCAGGGAAGTTGCTATACCATTGGATATAGTAATTTTTGGGTAATTTTGTCAATGCAAGAAACAAAAGACCTATTTAAACTGAGATAATCCTGTAATTATTCTTCTCGGCTTGCCTTCAGGAGTATCTTTGGGAATCCAAGTAGGTAGGACCCACTGCAATAAGTATTCACTTAGATTCCACTTCAGCAAATTCAACAAAAACCTTTGTTTTCTGTGGCCAACTTAACTTAACAACTTTATTTACTCCATCTTCTTTAAACCTCTTTTTCCTCTTCCCTGAGATTACCAATCTATCAGAAAAAAAGTGAAAAATAATATATTTAAGTGTGTATTAAGAGTTCATCAGTTTTTCCCTGGAGGTGGATAGCATTTTTCATTATGAGTCCTTTGGGATAGTCTTGGATCATTCTGTTGCTTAGAATACCTAAATCATTCACAGTTGTTCATTATACAATATTTCAATCATTATGTTCTTTTTGTTTTAGTTTGTATTAGTTCACATACATATTTCCAATTTGTTTTTTTCTGAAATCACTTTGCTCATCACTGTGTGTAGCACAATAATATAACATTACAGTCTTGCATACACAATTTGTTAAGCCATTCCCAATTGAAGGGGATCTTTTCAATTTCTAATTCTTAAACATTACAAAATGAGATGCTTTAAATACTTTTTGTAAATGTGGGCCTTTTTTCCCTTTTTAATTATTTCTTTTGGAAACAAGGTTAGTAGTAGCTTCTTATAGGCTTACTACTACATCAAAAGGAACAGAGTTTTATAGTTTGGGGCACAGTTACAAATTGTGCTCTAGAACAATCAGTTCACAACTCCACTGATAAGCATTAGTGCCCCAGTTTTCCTACATAACATGCAAAATTTATCATTTTTCTTTTTTGTCATATTAACTAATGTGAAGGTGTGATTTAGTATTTCAGAGTTCTTTTAATTTGCATTTCCCTAATCAATAATGATTTGAGTGTTTTTTGTTTTTTTTTTTTTTTTTTTTTTTTTTCATATAGATAGATAGTTGCAATTTCTTTGAAAACTGCCTGTTTGATCTGGTTTCTTTGAGATGATAGTCTCATTCATCCCTGGGACCAAACCAAGGGTTCAATTGGTCCCAGTAAATCTCTCCCTTTCAAATAAATTATTAAATTGTTCTCTAATTTTTATCCTGCCTCAGTTTCTTCGGTATTACATTTTGGAGCTCACCAGAGAGATGATAGAAAATGAGCAGGAGTAGAGGACATTCTGATATTTGCTTTGGGCTTCAGGGTGGTTGTGGATCTGAATTCTTGGCCCGGAGAGGCTGGGCCCTCCTGGATTTTTATTTTTTACAGAGCTTTTGGGAAAGAGAGCAGTTTCCAGCCACAACAGCCTGATGGCAGACACCCCCATTTTGGCCACAGAAGAATTTGGTCAAATTACAGATATATTGACTTGCTTCTGGGACCTAGATCAAGCTTTCATTGCCAGCACAAAACATTACACCCATCCCCCTCCCTGGACTGAGAATCTCCATCCATCTTCAACAGGAAGCAGTTTTTGAGAAAACTATCATCCCAGCTCCTGATGATAATTTGGACTGATATGGGGGAGAGGGAAAATGGTTAAATTGTTAAAACTATTACTGAGTTTAAGACTGGGGATGGAAATTGTTAAACTATTGCTGTTATGTTTGAGGGATTTTTAGTCTGTTATGTATTTGCATAGGAATTTTGATTCACTCTTGGGATTTATATGTGGAATGGTTATTTGATAATTCCTTTCCATAAAAAAAAAAAAAAAAAAGGAAAAAGACATAGGAAATTGGGGAAACTGTGTATTTTCTTAGGCTTAAATTTACTGGACTGATTTGCTGGTTATGTTTTAACTTTGAAATTCTTTATTCTGTTGGAATTGCCCTGGCAGACTCAATTTTAGGGATTATTTTTTAGAAACAAACAGAAATCGGATACCTGTCCTGGGACTGGCAGTCTCTCTGATCTGTTTCTCCACTCCTGTTACCCCGGGTCCTTAATTAGTATTTCAGCATACTTAAAAGGACTTTGCAGTTTGGTATCAGGCCTATACAAGTTTAGGATTTGCCTGCCTTGGTCTAACTGCATAATCTGCTCAGAAATCTGATCTTTTCTGTAGCTCTGTCCCTCTGGGCAAGGACAGGTAGAGCTAGTTACTCCAAGCCTCACCCTTCTCCCCTAGAGTGGGTTGTCCTCTGAATGGGCAACACAATTGTTTTGAGCCCTGCTACTCTATAAGCAGAGGCCGTCATGTACATATGACCATAGATCTAACTCTTAGTGAACTGTCCATATGTTTCCCAACTGCAGAGGACCTGATATGATTGCAATAAAGAGCTTTGGGTATTGCTAATTAACTCTAGGGTTATCAGGGAGAGGCTTGTCCTTGCATTGTTCTAGCTTTATTTGGTTTTTATTTGGTTTATTTACTTCACATAGGATTAGTCAAAATTATGGTGCTAAGACTTTCTAGAGGAAGGTAATTCAATGACTTAAATACTCAGAAGAGAGAGAATGTGGGATGTTGTGCCACAGTTCTCTTTTAATGCCCTGACTCAGTTTCCCTAATTGTCCTATACAGTTACTCTGCCTCAGATTATAACCATTCCCTCTTAATGTTAGGATAAAGGTTTTATATTTTAGACCTTCCGCTTAAGATCATCCCAAACCAGGTACCTCCCCCATTATGCCATTTTTCTTGTTACCCTATAAAAAATCTTGTATCAGACCTTCACTGCTGGATTCTTTGAGATGGTTGTCTCATTCAGCCCTAGGACCAACCATGGATCAAATTTGAAGTCAGTATATCTCTTCATTTAATGAACTATTAAATACTCAACAACAACAACAAGAAAAAAAAAAAAAAACTGCCTGTTTGTATCCTTTGATCATTTAATTGATCTATTGGGAAATGATTTGTAAATATGTCTCAGTTCTCTATATATTTGAGAAATGAGGCCTTCATGAGAGATGTTTGCTGTAATTTTTCCTTCATTTTTTGCTTCCATTTTATTATTTTTTGAAATGGTATTATGCACAAAAAAGTTTTAGATTTAAATATAATCAAATTATTCATTTTATATTGTGCAATGTTCTCATTACCTTCTTTGGCTTTAAATTCCTCTCCCAGGAAACAGGCATCCTTCAGTGGCCAGAACTGCATGACTCTCAGCATAGCACTGAGCAAACAGACATCTAACAATTCTGGCCTTACTGGATTTCAGTTTATTCCTGGTTGAATAACTCCAGAGGTCAGACTGCCACATGCTTTAGTGTAACCCTAGAGAAACTTAAAAACTCCCCATCCTCAGCAGATTAAAGACACTAGCATTAGGATATATGTTCCTTAGCTCTAGATAACTTGCAATATTCCCAAGGCTTCTAGTATCACCAGACAACATCCACTGCATTGCCCTTAACACAGCATCAGACACAAGGGTACCCCATAAGTCTCAGAGCAACATTTATGTTGTGTATTAGGTAAATAGAGAGAGTGTTCAGCTAACAGCAGCAGAAACTCTGAAACAGTTCACCTCCTACCTTGGAAGCTGAGTTTACATTTTCTTTTTTGAACTTTTTTTTTTTTTTTTAATTATAACTTTTTATTGACAGAACATATGCCTGGGTAATGTTTTACAACATTATGGTTTGCACTCACTTCTGTTCCAACTTTTCCCTTCTCTCCCTCCACCCCCCAGATGGCAAGCAGTCTTATATAAGTTAATTATGTTATAGTATATCCTAGGTACAATATATGTGTGCAGAACTGAACAGTTCTCTTTTTGCACAGGGAAAATTGGATTCAGAATGTAAAAATAACCTGGGAAGAAAAACAAAAATGCAAACAGTTTGCACTCATTTCCCAGTGTTCCTTTTCTGGGTGTAGCTGATTCTGTCCATCATCGACCAATTGGAACTGAATTAGATCTTCTCTTTGTCAAGTTATCCACTTCCATCAGAATACATTCTCATACAGTATTGCTGAAGTGTATAGTGATCTTCTGGTTCTGCTCATTTCACTCAGCATCAGTTCATGCAAGTCTCTCCAAGCATCTCTGTATTCATACTGCTGGTCATTTCTGACAGAACAATAATATTCCGTAATATTCATATACCACAATTTACCCAAGCATTCTCCAATTAATGGGCATCCATTCATTTTCCAGTTTCTAGCCATTACAAAAAGGGCTGCCAGAAATATTTTTGCACATGCAGGTCTTCTTTAAGATTTCTTTGTGATATAATCCCAGTAGTAGAACTGCTGGATCAAAGGGTATGCACAGTTTGATAAATTTTGGGGCATAATTCCAGATTGCTCTCCAGAATGGTTGAACTTGTTCATAACTCTACCAGCAATGCATCAATGTCCCACTTTTCCCGCATCCCCTCCAACATTTATCATTATTTTTGTCCTGTCATCTTAGCCAATCTGACAAATGTGTAGTGGTATCTCAGAGTTGTCTTAATTTGGATTTCTCTGATCAGTAGTGATTTGGAACACTCATATGAGTAGAAATAGTTTCAATTTCATCATCTGAAAATTGTCTGTTCATATCCTTTGACCATTTATCAATTGGAGAATGGTTTGATTTCTTATAAATTAGAGTAAATTCTCCATATATTTTGGAAATGAGGCCTTTCTCAGAATCTTTCACTGTAAAAATGTTTTCCCAGTTTGTTGCTTCCCTTCTAATTTTGTTTGCATTAGTTTTGTTTGTGCAAGGCTTTTTAATTTTATGTAATCACAATTTTCTATTTTGTGATCAATAATGATCTCTAATTCTTCTTTGGTCACAAATTTTTTCCTCCTCCACAAGTTTGAGAGGTAAACTATCCTATGTTCCTCTAATTTATTTAAGATCTCCATCTTTATGCCTAAATCATGGACCCATTTTGATCTTATCTTGGTATATGGTATTGTGGATCCATGCCTAATTTCTGCCATACTAATTTTCAGTTTTCCCAGCAGTTTTTGTTGAATAATGAATTCTTATCCCAAAAGTTAGGATCTTTGGGTTTGTCAAACACTAGATTGCTATAGTTATTGACTATTATGTCTTGTGAACCTAACCTATTCCATTGATCAATTAATCTATTTCTTAGCCAATACCAAATAGTTTTGGTGACTGCTGCTTTATAATATAGTTTTAGATCAGGTAGAGATAGGTCACCTTTATTTGATTTTTTTTTTCATTAGTTTCCTTGCAATTCTTGACCTTTTGTTATTCCATATGGATTTTGTTGTTATTTTTTCTAATTCATTAAAATAGTTGCTTGGGAGTCTGATTGGTATGGCACTAAATAAATAGATTAATTTAGGGAGTATTGTCATCTTTATTATATTCACTTGGTCTATCCAAGAGCACTTAATATTTTTCCAATTATTTAAATCTGACATTATTTGTGTGGAAAGTATTTTGTAATTTTGCTCATATAATTACTGACTTTCCTTTGGTAGATAGATTCCCAAATATTTATGTAATGTTCTGTTCTCTAAATTGTAATCATTCTCTTGGAGCAGATCTCTTGGAGGGCTTCTGGGAAAAGTCTTCCTTTTGGTTCAGTTCAGTAATTCCAAATGCAGCCAAGAGTTAAAGTTCAAATCCTTTATTGTCTCTTCCAAAATCTTACCTCCTTCACTTGGGGCTCTGCTAGTTTTCTGGAGGCCTTCCTCTCTCCTTGGTTCCCAAGACCTCTTGTTGCTAGTCCTTTTATCTCTGCCAGCTTCAGCCTCTCATCTTCCCAATGTCTCCAGGCAGCATAAAGGTGGAAGTGGTGGGGCAGCTAGGTGGCACAGTGGATAGAGCACCAGCCTTGAATTCAGGAGGACCCAAGTTCAAATCTGGTCTCAGACACTTAACACTTCCTAGTTATGTGACCCTGGGCAAGTCACTTAACCCTAGCCTCAGGAGAAAAAAAAAATAAACAAAAAACAAAACAAACAAACAAACAAACAAACAAAGGTGGAAGTGGGAATGAACCTGACTGCCTCCAAGAGTGGGCTTGTGGATTACTGTGGGCTTGTGAATTCTCCTGGAAGTCCAAGAGCAGGCTTTTCCTCCAGGGAGTTTGTCAGCCCCTCCTTATTTATACTCTCTTAAAGGTGTGAATCTTGTAGATTATAGTAGGTACTAAGTACATGTAAATTAGAGAATCATTATCTCATCAATTCCACTGAGAACCTTGTTTCAAGTTCTGACCCATAACATCTTCTTGTAGGGACAGATCAGGCACACTGAACCATGCTAAATTAGATAATTATACCCATTCCAGTAACTTAGCACCTTGTAAGAATCCTAACATATTTTATGATATTGACAGTTATTTTGAATGGAATTTCTTTTTGTATCTCTTGCTGTTGGATTTTGTTGGTGATGTGTAAAAATGTTGAGGATTTATGTGAATTTATTTTGTATCCTGAAAATTTGCTAAAGTCATGAATTATTTCTAATAACTTTTTAGTAGAATCTCTGGGGTTCTCTAAGTATACCATCATATCATCTGCAAAGAGTGATAGTTTGGTTTCCTCATTACCTACTCTAATTCCTTTAATCTCTTTCTGGACTCTTATTGCTGAGGCTAGTGTTTCTAATACAATATTTCATAATAATGATGATAGTGGGCAACCTTGTTTCACTCCTGATCTTACTGGGAAAGGTTACAATTTTTCCCCATTACATATGATGCTTACTGATGGTTTTAAATACATGCTCCTGACTATTTTTTTTTAATATATATATATATATATATATATATATATATATATATATATATATATATATATATATTTTATAATATTATCCCTTGTATTCATTTTTCCAAATTACCCCCCCTCCCTCTATTCCCTCCCCCCGACGACAGGCAATACCATACATTTTACATGTGTTACAATATAGTCTAGGTACAATACATGTGTGTGAATATCATTTTCTTGTTGCACAATAAACATTAGAATCTGAAGGCACATGTAACCTGGGCAGACAGATATTAGTGCTAACAATTTACATTCCCCTCCCAGTGTTTCTTCTCTGGGTGTAGCTACCTCCGTCCATCATTGATCAACTGGAAGTGAGTTGGATCTTCTTTATGTTGAAGATTTCCACCTCCATCAGAATACATCCTCATACAGTATTGTTGTTGAAGTGTACAGTGATCTTCTGGTTCTGCTCATTTCACTCAGCATCAGTTGATTTAAGTCTCTCCAGGCCTCTCTATATTCCTCCTGCTGGTCATTTCTTACCGAGCAATAATATTCCATAACCTTCATATACCACAATTTACCCAACCATTCTCCAACTGATGGACATCCATTCATCTTCCAGTTTCTAGCTACAACAAAAAGAGCTGCCACAAAAATTTTGGCACATATATGTTTCTTTCCGCTCTTTAGTATTTCTTTGGGATATAATCCCAGTAGTAGCGCTGCTGGGTCAAAGGGTATGCACAGTTTGATAACTTTTTGGGCATAATTCCAAATTGCTCTCCAGAATGGCTGGATTCTTTCACAACTCCACCAGCAATGTATTAGTGTCCCAATTTCCCCACATCCCCTCCAACATTTGTCATTATTTGTTCCTGTCATCTTAGCCAATCTGACAGGTGTGTAGTGGTATCTCAGAGTGGTCTTAATTTGCATTTCTCTGATCAGTAGTGATTTGGAACACTCTTTCATGTGAGTGGATATAGTTTCAATTTCTTCCTCTGAGAATTGTCTGTTCATATCCCTTGACCATTTATCAATTGGAGAATGGTTCGGTTTCTTATAAATTATGGTCAGTTCTCTATATATTTTGGAAATGAGACCTTTGTCAGAACCTTTGTTTTTAAAAATATTTTCCCAATTTGTTACTTCCCTTCTAATCTTGTTTGCATTAGTATTATTTGTACAGAAACTTTTTAGTTTGATGTAATCAAAATCTTCTATTTTGTGATCAATAATGATCTCTAGTTCTCCTCTGGACATAAATTCCTTCCTCTTCCACAAGTCTGAGAGGTAGATTATCCTCTGTTCCTCTAATCTATTTATTATCTCCCTCTTTATGCCTAAATCATGGACCCATTTTGATCTTATCTTGGTATATGGTGTTAAGTGTGGATCCATATCTAATTTCTGCCATACTAATTTCCAGTTTTCCCAACAGTTTTTTCCGAATAATGAATTTTTATCCCTAATGTTGGAATCTTTGGGTTTGTCAAAGATTAGATTGCTATAGATGTACCCTTTTTTGTCCTTTGTATCTAATCTGTTCCACTGATCTACTGGTTTATTTCTTAGCCAATACCAAATGGTTTTGGTGACTGCTGCTATATAATATAGCTTTAGATCAGGTACACTTAGACCACCTTCCTCTGAGTTTTTTTTCATTAGTTCCCTTGCAAATCTTGACCTTTTATTCTTCCATATGAATTTTGTTGTTATTTTTTCTAGGTCATTAAAATAGTTTCTTGGGAGTCTGATTGTTATAGCACTAAATAAATAGATTAGTTTGGGGAGTATTGTCATCTTTATTATATTCGCTTGGCCTATCCAAGAGCACTGAATGTCTTTCCAATTATTTGAATCTGATTTTATTTTTGTGGCAAGTGTTTTGTAATTTTTCTCATATAATTCCTGACTTTTCTTTGGTAGATGGATTCCCAAATACTTTATATTCTCAACATTTATTTGGAATGGAATTTCTCTTTGTAACTCTTGCTGTTGCATTTTATTAGTGATATATAAAAATGCCGAGGATTTATGTGGATTTATTTTGTATCCTGCCACTTTGCTGAAATTTTGAATTATTTCTAGTAGCTTTTTAGCAGAGTCTTTGGGGTTCTCTAAGTATACCATCATGTCATCTGCAAAAAGTGATAGTTTAATTTCCTCATTTCCTACTCTAATTCCTTGAATCTCTTTCTCGGCTCTTATTGCCAAGGCTAGCGTTTCTAGTACTATATTGAATAGTAATGGTGATAGTGGGCAACCTTGTTTCACTCCTGATCTTACTGGGAAAGGTTGCAGTTTATTTCTATTACATATTATGCTTACTGACGGTCTTAAATATATACTCCTGATTATTCTAAGGAATAATCCATTTATTCCTATACTCTCAAGAGTTTTTAGTAGGAATGGATGTTGGATTTTGTCAAATGCTTTTTCTGCATCTATTGAGATGATCATATGGTTCTTATTAATTTGATTATTAATATGGTCAATTATATTAATAGTTTTCCTAATATTAAACCAGCCCTGCATTCCTGGAATAAATCCTACTTGATCATAGTGTATTATCTTGGAGATGATTTTCTGAAGTCTTTTTGCTAATATCTTATTTAAGATTTTAGCATCAATATTCATTAAGGAGATTGGTCTATAATTTTCTTTCTCAGTTTTCGATCAACCTGGTTTAGGTATCAGTACCATGTCTGTGTCATAAAAGGAATTTGGTAGGACTCCTTCATCCCCTATTTTTTCAAATAATTTATATAACATTGGGGCTAATTGTTCTTTAAATGTTTGGTAGAATTCACATGTGAATCCATCTGGCCCTGGGGATTTTTTCCTGGGGAGTTGATTAATAGCTTCTTCTATTTCTTTTTCTGAAATGGGACTATTTAAGCAATTTATCTCCTCCTCTGTTAATCTAGGGAGCCTATATTTTTGGAGGAAGTCATCCATTTCACTTAAGTTATCAAATTTATTGGCATAAAGTTGGGCAAAGTAACTCCTTATTATTTCTCTAATTTCCTCTTCATTGGTGGAAAGATCCCCCTTTTCATTTGTAAGACTATCAATTTGATTTTCCTCTTTCTTTTTTTTGATCAAATTTACCAAAGGTTTATCTATTTTATTGGCTTTTTCATAAAACCAACTCTTGGTTTTATTTATTAATTCAATAGTTTTTTTACTTTCAATTTTATTGATTTCTCCTTTTAATTTTTGTATTTCGAGTTTAATTTTTGGTTGGGGGTTTATAATTTGGTCTTTTTCTAGCCTTTTAAGTTGTAAGCCCAATTCGTTAATCTTCTCTTTCTCAATTTTCTTCAAATAAGCCTCTAAAGATGTAAAATTTCCCCTTATTACTGCTTTAGCTGCATCCCAAAGATTTTGATATGATGTCTCATCATTATCATTATCTTGGGTGAAATTGTTAATTGTTTCTATAATTTGCTCTTTCACCCAGTCATTCTTTAAGATGAGATTATTCAGTTTCCAATTACTTTTTGGTCTATTTACCCCTAACTTTTTACTGAATGTAGCTTTTATTGCATTGTGATCTGAGAAGAAGGCATTTATTATTTCTGCCTTCCTACATTTAATTTTGAGATATTTATGTCCTAATATATGGTCAATTTTTGTATAGGATCCATGAACTGCTGAGAAGAAAGTGTATTCCTTCCTATTGCCATTCAGTTTTCTCCAAAGGTCTATCATACCTAGTTTTTCTAATGTTCTATTTACTTTTTTAATTTCTTTCTTGTTTGTTTTGTGGTTTGATTTGTCTAAATCTGAGAGTGCAAGGTTGAGATCTCCCACTATTATAGTTTTACTGTCTATTTCTTCTTGCAGTTCTCTTACCTTTTCCTTTAGAAAGTTAGATGCTATACCACTTGGTGCATATATGTTTAGTATTGATATGGCTTCATTATTTATACTACCTTTCAGCAGGATATAGTTTCCTTCCTTATCTTTTTTAACAAGATCTACTTCTGCTTTTGCTTGATCTGAGATAAGGATAGCTACCCCTGCTTTTTTGGCTTTACCTGAAGCATAATAGGCTCTGTTCCAACCTTTTACCTTTACTCTGTATGTATCTCCCTGCTTTAAGTGTGTTTCCTGTAGGCAACATAATGTAGGGTTCTGCTTTTTGATCCAATCTGCTATCCGTCTCCTTTTGATGGGATCGTTCATCCCATTTACATTTACAGTTAAAATTACTAATTCTGTATTTCCTGCCATCGTATTATCCCCAGATTATGCTTTTTTCCCTTGACCCCCCTGATCCCCCTCCCCGATATTTAATTTACAGACCCCCCCTTGTGACGCGCAACCCTCCCTCTTTTTTTTTTTTTTTTTTTTTTTAGGATCCCTCCCCCCTCCCTCCAAGTCCCTTCACTTATTCTCCTTTTCCTTTTCCCTTTTCCTCTCCCCCCTTTTAATGAGGTGAGAGAAAATTCTCTGAATAACAAATATGTTAATTATTTACTCTTTGAGCCTCTTCTGATGAGAGTAAGATTCACACAATGATTCTCCCCCTCACTAAGTTCCCTCAGATATGGTGTATTTTCTATGTCTCTTCCTGGGATGTAGTTTCCCTCTTTTTATCACTCCTTCCCCTTTTTCTGAACCGACCTCCTTCCCTTTACTACACCCCCCTTTTTTTCTTTTATATCAGTAAAATCAAATTATCCTTGAGTATTTTTTATATACCCACAACAGAGTTACAGTTCTCAAGGGTTCTGTGTACCTTTTTCTGTTTCTCTTCAGTCTTGTGGATGTAGATCAAATTTTTTTGTGTAAGTCTGGTTTTTTTCTTAGAAACATATAGAATTCCTCTGTTTCATTGAATGACCATCTTCTTCCATGGAAAAAGATACTAAACTTAGCTGGGTAGTTCATTCTTGGTTGCAGTCCTTGATCTTTTGCCTTACGGAATATCAGGTTCCAGGCCCTTCTATCTTTTAATGTGGAGGCAGCCAGATCTTGGGTGACCCTTATTGTGGCACCTTGGTATTTAAATTGTTTTTTTCTAGCTGCTTGCAGGATTTTCTCCTTTGTGTGGTAATTCTGCAGCTTAGCCACAATATTGCGTGGTGTTCTTTTTTTAGGGTCTATTTCAGAAGGAGTTCGATGAATTCTTTCCACATCTACTTTCCCTTCTGTTTCTATTATCTCTGGACAGTTCTCTTTGATAATTTCCTGTAAAATAGAATCTAGGCTCTTTTTTTGGTCATAGTTTTCTGGAAGTCCAATAATCCGCAGATTATCTCTCCTAGATCTATTTTCCAGGTCTATAGATTTTCCCAGTAAGTATTTGACGTTGTTCTCCAGCTTCTCATTTTTTTTTGTTTTGTTTGACTGATTCTTGGGTTCTCTGTGAACCATTCATTTCTATTTGTTCCATCCTGACTTTTAAGGAGTTATTTTCTTCTTTCACAGTTTTTAGTTCTTTTTGTAAATGCCCAATTTCGTTTTTAAATGAATTATTTTGCTCTATTGAATTTTTTTCCATTTCCCTAATTTTTTTTTTTTGAGAATTATTTTCTTTTTCCAATTCAGAAATTCTATTTTCTTGAGACTTTTTTATCTTTTCCAACTCAGAAATCCTACGTTCCTGTGGTTTTTTAACCTTTTCTAATTCACTAATTTTGTTTCCCTGCATCTCCTGTGAATTCTTTATTTTTTCCAACTCCAATTTCAGGACGTTGTTATTTTCTATCATAACTTCTCTTTCCTTTCCCCATTTTTCTTTGATCTCCCTCAATTTTTTAAGAGCTTCTTCTAGGAGAGAGTTATGTGATGGGGGGCAGGAATCGTTCCCCTTTAGGTTGTTATCTGATTCTCTGCTGTCAACTTCCTCGGGGTTGGATACCCGCTCTTTCTCTGTATAGAAGGAATCTATAGTTTTTCTAGCTTTTTTGCTCATATTTAAAAAAATGTTTTGGGGTCTGTCCCTGGGGTAGGAAATTATTTACTTCTTTACCAGCTTCCTCCCAGACTGGATGGATGCAGCGGCCCCTGTGCCTGAGCTAAGAGAGAGCTCTGGGAGAGAGTTCCCCACCCCCTCCCTGGAAGTGCCTCAGAGGTGATTAGCACTACTGTGCTTTGAGGGCGTAGAATAGTGAAGACAGCACAAAGCCCAGCCTATGTGTCCGGGTGGGGAGTGGATGTCTGCAGCAGGTGACGTGAGAAGCCCCTGTGCTCAAACTGGACGTGTCTGGAAGAAACAGCGGTCCCTAGTTCAAAGGTTCCGCTTCTCTGGGACTTCCTGGAGCTGAGTTCCATTCCCTCCAGCTAAGCTAGGCAGTGTGTGTTGCCTTGGGCCGTATCCACCCACTTGTCAATCTCTTAACTATTCTCAGGTGGTAGCTGAGGCCACACCCTCTGGTGCCGAGTCAGCTGAGTCACCCCCAGGATCGGGGAAAATCTAATCTGAGTTTTAAAATATTTTGGCTTTCTCTTCTGAACTGCTAAATAATTAGCAGAGAAGAGCTAACAGCCTGTGCCAGATTCCTTTACCTCAGTGGCTTCTCTGATCCCAGAGCCCTTCCCAGCGCAATGGGCGCAGTGTGCCCCTACCCCACCGTCTGTGCTGGTCTTTCTTATTCCTCCCCTGAGAACTGACCTTTCCTGTTGAAACTCCAGATTCTCTTCAGCTGGTAAGTTGTGCTTCCAGTCCTTGTGGTATCTATCAGTCTTGAGCTAATTCTGAGACTTAATTTATCTAATTGGTTGTGAGGGAGTGAGGACGTTCACTGAGTCGTGTGTTTCTTCTCCGCCATCTTGGCTCCGCCCCCCTCCTGACTATTTTAATGAAAACTCTGTTTATTCCTATCCTCTCAAGTGTTTTTATTAGTAATGAATGGATGTTGGGGTTTTATCAAATACTTTTTTCTGCATCTATTGACATGATCATTTTTTTTGGTTAATTTGGTTATTGATACAGTCAATTATGCTAATAGTTTTCCTAATATTGAACTAGTCCTTCATTCCTGGTATAAATCGCACTTGGTCATAGTGTATTTTCTTGGGAATGATTTTCTGTAGTCTTTTTGCTAATATTTTATTTAAGATTTTAGCATCAATATTCATTAGGGAGATTGGTCTATAAACCTATAAATCCTACTTGGTCATAGTGTATTATCCTGGGGATGATTTTCTGTAATCTTTTTCTAATAATTGGTCCTTATTCCAAAGAGATCATAAGAAAAGGATAAGACCTAGATGTACAAAAATATTGATAGTAGCCCTTTTCATAGTGACAATATATTGGAAATTGAGGGGATAGTTCATCAATAGAGGAATGGCTGAACAACTTGGAATCATATTGTGCAATAAAAAATGATTAACAGGCAGATTTCAGAAGCACCTGGAAAGACATTAAGGAACAGATACAAAATGAGATGAGCAGAGCCAAGAAAACATTGTACACAGTTTTAGGAATATTATGTAAGCAAATTTTAGTATATGAATGTAATAAAATATTATTGTGAGCAGACCAATTTCAGAAAGACCTATCTTGTCTGAAATGAGGCTGAGTAGAATGAGCACAAGCAGGAGAACATTATACACAGTAACAGAACCAATGTGTGATAATAAACTTGATAGATTTTGGTCTTCTCAGCAATACAATGATCCAAGACAATTCTCATAAACTTGTGATGGAAAATGTCATTATGTGATGATCAACCACAAGTGACTTATCTTTTTTCAGCAACATGATGATCTAAAAAAAAATTCAAAGAACTTATGATGGAAAATCTTATTCATATCTATGTAAAGAATTAATGAACACTAAATGCAAATGGAATCATATATTTGTTTCCATTTACTATTTTCTTTCTTATTTTTTTTCCCTTTTGGTCTCTATCTTCTTTTATAATTGTGACCAATATGGAAATGTATTCCAGGGTATTACATATATAAACTGCATACCATCTCCAAAAGAGATGAAGGAAAGAGGAAAAAAGAAAATTTAGAATGCAAAACCTAGTAAAAATGAATGCTAGAAAATTTTCTTGACATGGAACTGGGTGAAAATAAAATTCCATTAAAAAAGAGAAAATCAAGAATAGTGATGATCATAAAAATTTAACTAGATATTTTTGTCAATATAAAAATGAAAAACTTTGATATTAACAATAATTTATAAAATTTTTCTTCAGATTAAATTTAGGCAATCTTATATTTGGAATTGCTTTATACTATACATTGTATAGAATTTGAGGTCTATTTTAACAGAAAAAAAAATAATAATAATTCTTCTTTTTAAGTAGATCTGATGGAAAATTATTCTATCCTATACAAATTTGCTTATATTGTCATCCTTAATTTCTAAATCATGTGCTCATTTTGTCCTTTCTTGGTATAATATGTGAGATGTGTGTTATCAAGTTTCTGACTTAACATTTTCTATGTTTCCCCAGGAATTCTGTCAAATAATGAATCTTGCATCTTCATGTTTATCAGCTACAAAAATATAAGTTATTTTAGTGGGTACTTGAGGATCATCTCCATTTATTCTGATCTATATCTAGCCTCTAGATCTAGATGACTTTGGAGGAGAAAGTAGGGCTGGTGATTTTTCACAGCCCATTCTCATTTAAAACAAATTCATTTGCATTCATGCATCACCCTCCTGATGTCATGGTCATTTTTCAGAATAAAAGACAAAAAAAATCAAATAATCAATCATTGGTTACCTAATCTATTTTATTGATCCACTTCTCTCTTTTTTAGCAAGTACTAGAGTTTTGAGTAGTTAAAAATATTTATATTTATATATACAATTTATAAAATATTTTAAAATTATTTATAAAATTATAAAATTATTATATTTTATTTTATATACTATGTATTACATATAATATATAAATTAATATAAAATATTAAATTATTTATAAAATAATATGAGATCTAGTATGGGCCACCTTCCTTTAATTTCCTCCCCCCACTAATTTCCTTGATATTCTTGATCTTTTCTTTCAGATGAATTTTGTTATTTTTTTCTAGCCATATAAAATATTATTTCTAATACTTTGATTGTCATGTCACTGAATGAGCAAATTCATTTAGGTATAATTATCATTTTGATTATGTTCACTTGGTCTCCCTTGAACAATTTGATATTTTTCCAATTGTTTATATATGATTTTTTTTTTGGTAAAAATTATATAATTTTGTTCATGTAATCCTTGGTTTAGTTTTGGTAGGTAGACTGCTAAGTATTTTAAAATATCTACTAATTATTTAAATTCAATTATCTTTCTATTTCTTGCTGGTGGATGATGTTTAAAAAGAGAAATGCTGATCATTTAGGTGAATTTATTTTATATCTTTCTATATTTATATTTATGTATATTATACATATTTATATAAATAATGTGAATTTATAAATATATGATATTATATATATATATATATATATATATTTAAAATATATAAATAACATAAATTTGTATGTATAATATTTACATTATATACTTTATGTGAATATATTTTATATTTATATTTTTTTATTCCTTAGGATTTTCTAAGTATAGCATCAAAGTCTCATGCTTTAGTTTTCTGATTGCCTTGTCTAATTCCTTCATTTTCCCTCTTCCCTTATTGTTAAACTTAATACTTTTAGTATAATTTTGAATAGTATTGGTGACAAGAAACATCTTGTTTCACCCTTACTTTGTTGGTAAAGTAAGGTAGAAAAGTTATTGTCATTATAGATCATGCTTGTAATAGTTTATATAGATAAAAATCACTTTAATGAATGCTGCATTTATTCCTATGAGCTCTAGTATTTTAATAGGAATGTGTGTGGTAATATATTGAAAGCTTTTTCTGAATCTATTGAGGTAATCATATGATTTATTTTGTTTTTTTATTTATGTAGTTAATAATTTGGATAGTTTTCCTAATATCGAACCAGCCCTGCATTCCTGCTACAAATTCCATCTTCATAGTACAAGACCGTTGTGAAATATTGCTATGATATTCTTGCTAGTTTTTTTTTTTTTAATATTTGCATCAATATTTATTAGATAAATAAATCTATAATTTATCTTCTCTGTTTTTTTTCTCTGCCTGATTTTTATATTAGCATCATATTTGTGATACAAAACTAATTTGATAAGACTCTTTTTTTAATTTTTAATTTTTTTTTTTGTTTTGTAATTCGTTTTTCTTTAAATGTTTGGCAGAATTTCCTTGTGAATACATTTGTCTTTGGGCATTTTTTCTTAGGGAGTTCTTTGGTGGCTTATGCAATTTCTTTTCTTCCACCCCACCCCCCAAAATGGGTTATTTAAATAGACTGCTTCCTCTTCCACTCATCTGGGCAATTTATATATTTTTATATTTTCATGCAATTTGCTTACATTTTCAGATTTATTTGCATATATCTCCAAGGGCAAAATATCTCCTAATAAATACTTTACTTTCATCTTCCTTGTTGATGAATTCACAGATCTCATTTTTTATATTCATAATTTTTATTTTCTTTCTTCTTTTAATTAGATTAATCTATACTTTATCTATTATAGAGTATCAAAATATAAAAAAGTATAGTTTTTTTTCCTAAACTCAACTCATAATTTTGATTAGTTAAATTGTTTTTTTTTTCCACTATTGGTTTTTATTAATCTCTCTTTTAAATTTCCAATTTGGTGAAGATTTATAATTTGTTATTTTGCTAGATTTTTGGTTGCTTGCCCAATTCACTGATCATCTTTTTCTCTGTTTTACTGATGTTAGAGATATAAAATTTCCCCTAATGCTTTGGCTGAATCCATAAAATTTAGTTGTCTCTTTGTTGTCTTCTCTTTTATGAAATTATATACTGTTTCTAGGATATGTTCTTTCATCCCCTCATTCTTTTGTATTAGATTATTTAATTTCTAATTAATTTTAATCTACTTTTCAAAAGCCATTTATTTAATGTCATTTTATTTCATTATGATCTGAAAAGAATACACTTTATATGTCTGCTTTTCTTGAATTTGCTTGTTCCATACTACTTCTATTTTTCAGTTTTTTTCTCTGAATGCAGATAGTATCTTTGAGCAAAATTGCAGATTGCTCTCCAAAATGGTTATATCACTTTGAAATTCCAAAATAAATTATTTGGTGTCTATTTTTCCCCCCACATACTCTCCGATATTTGTTACTTTCTCATTCTATCACTATAGGCAATTTGGTAGGTGGAAAATTATATATTAAGAATGTTTTGATTTGCATTTCTCTAATTAAGGATTGATAGCATTTTTATATGACGATATATTATTTAGGTTGTTTTGAAACCTGCTGTTTTTTTCTTTTGATTTTATTAATTGGGTAATAATGTATATAATTTTTAGATTTGATAAATTTTTATTAACTATTTGTGAATTTTCATTTATCTCATTTTATTCACACCTTTTCTTCTCAGCCTTTTTTAAAACCCTGTGTCAGGAAACTTGACATACTTCTTGTTCCATCTGATTCTTCCTAGAAATATATATATATATATATATATATATATATATATATATATACACACATATAGTCAATAAAATCACTTTGTACTTCCAATTCACTGAAATATTTTTGCATATACTATCTCATAATAGTCTTGAGAAAAAATGTAAAATCTTTTAAAGATGAAAAAATTATACTTTTTTCTATTAGGATTTCATTTTTCCAAGTTCAGTTTAAATTACTTCTCTGCACCAAAGGTAACCTCATACAATGTGAATATGTATTTATCGACAATGAATGTTTATATTTATATCTAACTATCCATGTATATGTATATTCGTTTACATATGTATGATTGATATGTATATATACATATGTAAATAAATATTTATATTTCCATTTTTATAAATGGGGCCATGTATATCTATAGATATTCTGGGAAGAAGATTACATATACAGAAATATCTTTATTCAGAACGTTTTAGATAGCTCTTTAAGACTCTTTGCCATTTAGCTCCTCCTTCCCTTTCGAGTCTTATTTCATACTACTTTCCCCCTGTTTTTAACCACTTTACAACCATAAAATCTAGCCTTGCCAGTCTATTAAAAAGTTCACTAAATTCAACACTTTTATTCTGACCTCTGAATTCATATCTCCTTTTTGAACTAAAATAGTCTTCTTTCTCAAGTGTATCTCTCAGATATTTTGTTACCCTTCAAACCACAACTCAGATGCTGTCTTTTTAATGAAATCTTCCACGACCTTTCCCTCTGCTCTTTACTTGATAGTATTCTATTTCTCTTCAATGTTCTTTTTGTTTTTTGAGGTTTTTTTGTTTGTTTTATGAACATGTTGCATCCCTTTAATAGAACAAAAATTCTGGAGGTGTAGATCAGTGCCTAAAAAGTATTAAAAATGCTTGCTTAACTGATGTATTGAATTTTGATTGTTCATTACCATGAAATTTTAAGAAACATGATGGAGAAAAATAAATATATTAATCAGGACTAGGAAAATCAGTTCCAATATCAGTACTCTACTCTTGCCACTTACAGATTACTTCACATTTTGGAACTTCAGTTTCTTATTCTTTAAAATATGATCAGTGAATAAAACATTCTCTGCAGACCATTTTCACTTTACCAAAAATCCCCAATATTGTTCAAATCACCTTTAGCTTTTCCTTGTATATTACTTGGTTACATCTAAATCACAAAGCTTTTCTCTTCAAAATCATGAAAAATAAGGTGATATCTTTGTAAGTATACTGGATTGGGAATCAGGAAATCAAGATTCTCTTCTTGGTTGTACCACTGTATGTCTTTAGACAAAGGAATACTTAAGATAATCTAAAATTTACATCAGGTCTAACATCACATCATTTTATAAAGTTGACCTTTTTCTTCTCTTTCATTATGGATAGGAAATACATAGACCAAAATTAGATAATAAAAGTGTCCCTATTAAAAATGTAGTTTCCTTATTAAGGACATAAGGATAATTACTTCACAATATTATGGTGAAATGTATTCTATCTTCACTGTTATTGAAATTCATAGTATTATCCCTGAAAACAGTAAGAAATTTATAAAATATTTTTCAAATGTGGTCTAAAAAGTGAATTAATTTTATACATGAATAAATACAATTCTGTATCTGCATCTCTTGATGTATATATTATAGATGCTTTTCCCCTTTCCATATATCCTATTTTACCATCACACTCAACATGTTGATGACACTGTGATAGGAGACATGAAAATTATTTTTTTTTGTTCTGAAAAGAGTTTACACTTTTTAAAAACATTTACTACATATTATTCTGAAGATCATCATTTTTTTTCCAATTATTTTTCATCATCATGATCAAATTGAATCCAAAAGTAAGATGTAAAATATGTCTGCCAAGCAAACTTGCTGTCTTCAGTCTCTTATGTACATTGGGATTTAAATGATCTAGGCACTCTTCATTATCTTATCCTCCTCATCATGAGGTTTTATGTTTAAATGCCTAATATATTTAAGTGTACTTAGATTTCATTTAAAGTGTTCTATGCAGTCTCACCAAATGAAAATTCTTTTTAGGATTCAGAGCTAAATGGGTCCCTTTGCAGCTTTTTCAACAGTTGATGAAAATAAAATTAGTTTCTCCCCACTGGAGAAAACCAGTGTGCCTCTTCTTAGTACAGTTCACATAAATGATTGAAATTTAATTGAGCCTTTCAATAGACCAAATGGCGTGATTGTAACTAACACCAAATGGGAACACAGATTCTAAAACCTTTAACAGAATGTTTGTCTTAGCAGAGTGTCTGACACAAAATTTCAAAACTAATTTCTATCAAAAAGTAGTTACTATTTAGGGCATGCAGGAAAAGCTAATTTTGTTCATGGAAATTTGCCAAACACAATCTTCATACTCCTGAACTTTGTTATAGAAAGAATGAATTCATAGGATAAAAATGTTGAATTGTGAAGAGCTATATTTAAGGTTATGACACTCAGAACTTATGATTTAAATGGCAAGTTTGACATGTATTCCCCTTTTCCTTCACCCCAAAAAGATGATTACTAATTTCCTTGGCAAGAGAATAGCATTGGTTATAACTATTTAAGATTCATAGGATAATATGGTCCCTTGTTCTCTGATATAATCATTTTTAATTTTTTTACTTTATTAAAGCTTTTTATTTACAAAACATATCAATTTTTCAACACTGACCCTTGTGAAACCTTCTGTTCCAAAACATCCTCTCCTTCTTCCTACCTCCTTCCCTAGATGGCAGGTAGTCCAATACATGTTAAATATGACATAATCATTTATGCTAACATTAAGACCAAAGTTACGTGAAGCACAGAGACTTTTCAAGATAAGTAACAGTAACAGGCTTAGAGAATAGAAGTTTAAGAACAGAGTAAAGACTGTGTAAAGTAAAGAAAATATATTTCGATATGAAGTAGGTTAGGTTACATAGTTTTCATTTTCTGACAACAGAAAGCATAAGGACTACTTTGTAGATACTTTCTCATTTGTTTTTCTTGGAATTAAACTCAAAAAGGAACTATCTGGTAGAGATCCACTTATAAAGAAAATTGAGAAGGACAGAGAATAGAATCTTAAATTCTAATTTTAAAATTATAAAAGTGCCATTCCACTAGATTTTCTATAAAGAAAGAAGATGTAATTTAGTCCATTATGGTTTAGTAAACATGTCTGCATAATTGCTGAGAATGAAAGCTTCCTGAGGGCAAGTATTTATATCATAGAATTTGCATCGAACATGGTATCTTATGCAAACAAGGAAATTAAGATTTGTCATTCTTGTTATCATTCAACTATTTCAATTTTTGATGATATAATTAAATATACAGATGGAATTCAGATAATCTAAATGAATGGATAGTTTGAATTTTAGTTCTAATGTACCTTTTAAAAACCATATTTCTTAAGAATGGTAATTGTGCTATTTATGAATAAACTGAAAAAAGTAGAAAAATACAGACTACAATTTTAAAAGGGAGGTGCAGTTTTATATGAAATCCTTTTGCTAGGAGGAAACACATTTTGGAAATTACATAGGATTAGGATTAAGTAGAACTTTATCAATCTTGGTTCTGTTACTCATTGTGTGAACCTGGGATTCCCTCAGTTTTACTTATATATATTTTTGCTTCTATGATGTGAGAAAAGTTATACTTGCCTTGTTAGTATGAACATGATATTAGTTGCAATAAATAAAAGACTTTAGTGATGAAATAACAAAGTCTAAAATGCCCTTAACTTAGAATATCCAACCATCCTTATGTTTCTTTGAAAAGCCTACACACTTCTTTTATGGATTTATTCATCCTTTAACAGCAAATTTGTGGAAAGAACCATGCTTACCTTTATTACTTTTCCAGTAAAGTTTTTGGCTTCCAGACTCCAAAATTATGCCCTATCCACTGGTTTCTTCATTTTCCTTTCTATCCCTCCCTCAATATCCTCTTGTTTTTCCACTCTCTTGGACGATAAGCATTCTTTCACATTGTTTGTATTTATGTGGCCATTGCTTATTATACTGTCTGACACATAGCATACATTAAAATAGTTGTTTTGTTGACATACATATACATTTCAAAGGACTAAACAGAGAGATTGTCCATTCAGCTATAGCCTGGGTATTTTTTGTTTGTTTGTTTGTTTGTTTGTTTGTTTGTTTTGTTTTGTTTTTTGTTTTGTTTTGTGTGTGTGTGTGTGTGTGTGTGTGTGTGTGTGTGTGTGTGTGTGTGTTTGTGGTAGAACTTCCTTTTTGTGATGAGTAGATCTCATTGTACAAGTTTCAGGACTTGAACAAATGGATTTAATGCCTTATGAAAGCAAGAGTGCTCCAAAATCTGTCAGCAATAGGGAAACATTCTATTGTTAAATTTTATTTAGAACATCCTTTTGATGTTTACATATTCTCCAAACTTAACACCTTATTTGATGTCAATATTCCATGTTTTAGTTAATAAAATTCTTTATATCGATATTTGCATTACAAAGTTGTGCATTATATAAAATAAGTAGGCAAAATATCAGACTTGTGTTTTCAAAAAGACAGGTGAGTATTCCATCTTTGAACACTTTAGATCAGCAGATTTAGGGGTAATGGGGGCAGAAGTCAGCATATAATGGAATATTTGTATAGAAAAAGGTAAAATGCAGCAAACATAAGATTACAAATCCTTCTTTTCACCTAGCCCATCCTAGGAGAATTGAAATGAATATCTAGAATTAAGCTAATGATTTCTTTGATTCTTTTTTTTTTTTTTTTGCATTCTCCTTATGTTAGAAAAGTAACATGATATAACTGGAACCAAGAAAAGAGTTAAATCTGGTTCTATGACTTTCTAATGATTTAATATTGAGAAACCTAATGAACTTCTCTGGATCTCTTAATATTTTCAGTTATAAAATGAAGGCATTGACTAAATGAACTTTGAAGTTCTTCCAGGTACATATCACTATCTTGTGCTCCTATGAATTACTAGAGAAAAAACAAAGTAGTATAACATCATAGAGACTTATATTCTTCTTAAAATTAATATTATTTAATTTTTAATCTGTCTTTCAAGTATAAGGCTTTTAAATATTAAACAGTAACTAGAAACAAAGAACTGAAAGCTACAACTAAAAAAGTCAGCTAAAACAGAAAGGGCGATTGAGACTTAAAAAATAATAAAAGTTCAAAGAAATAAAAACAAAAGGTAATAAAAGAAGTTCTAAAATCTTGGACAAGGAAATACAGAAAAAATATTGTAATAAGGCTTATTTACTATCTTAAAAAAAACTGGTGTATGTACATGTGTCTCTCTTTTTCTGCATGTTTAAATATATGTGTGTATATGTGAATATGACTTTTTAATTTAGTTTTTCCCACAATTAAATGTCTTGAATCTTGGCAGTGAATTTTAAGAAATATGGGGTGTTGTTTTTTGCTTTGGGGGTTAGGATATAGACAAATGCACTTTTTAAACTCTTGAAAGACAAGATTTTCTATACAGTAACACATAACAAAGTAAGCTTTTACATTGATCTCCATTGTGAGCCACAGATATTGAGGCCTTAAAAAAACACTCAGACCAAATATTGGAAAGAAGTTTAATGCCTCTCATTAAGGCAAAGTCATTATCTCTCCAATAGTCTATAAAGAAGTTTGTGAAAGACAGGCATTTTTAATCAAATGAGGTCATCCTAGGGAAATTGAAGACAATAATCATAAACATTATAATGCTAACCATAAACCATAATCCCAGTTTAACTCAATAAGTTTTCCTTTAAAGCAGAGGCCTCCATTCTCCAGCATCCACCAATTTTGAGTATCTCACAAAGAATTTCTTATACAAGAGAAACCACAGGGCTATTCCCTATTCCTACTATATTAATATATCAAGAACATTGCAAAATATATAAAAAAGATGCAAATTCTAAATTGATGAGAAAAAGTGAAGTAGATAATATTTTCATTTTAATAATACCTAACATTAATATAGTGCTATAATTTTTGAAAGAAATTTTGAATGCATGTATTTGTTTTATCCTCAAGACAAGTTGAAGTAAAATGCTCTTATTGTTCTCAATTTATGGATGAGTTAAAAGAGACAGAGAGGATGAGTGACTTTCTCAGAGTCACAAACTAGTAAATGTCCAAGGAAGGATTTAAAGTTTAATTCTTCCTGATTTCAAGGATACTACTGTAAAGGGCTAGAACTGAGCAATGCACTTGGAAAATGAAGCAGGTGAGACTAATTGCCAATTGGACAGTTCCCTATTAACTTGTTGGAAGGTTGAACCTCCCCAGCTGTTCTGTGCTGACTTGATTGGTGGGACAAAGAGGGGGAAATTACATGTGTGGGAGGAGTAGGAGGAGGAAGAGGAATTGAGATTCAGAAGCTGACTCAGTCTCTCCAGACATTTGAGGGAGGAAGGTGTGTTTGAGGTTGCTAGCCCTAACTCCCTGAACTTGACTGTAAAAGATCAAGATTAAAGTCGTTTAGTGATCCTGACTCCAGCTGATTTCTGGGAAGACAGAGTTCCAGCATACTACATCCACTAAAACATAATTAGTAATTAAATAATTATATATATTCAAGAGAATTATGATTTTAATGTGTACCATCAGTTTTCAAGTATTTTATTCATGTGTTTTTTTTCTACATTTACAAAATCTGCTTTCCACATTTTCACTTTGTGAGTTTTCTTTCAAAAAAGTAGATAATTAAGTAAAATTAGTAAAATAACTTTATCTGAAAGTATATAAAATATTCCATATTTATAACATGTCCACATTTTCTTATTAAAAATAACAGATCTATCTTATTTTTCTCCTATATTCCATACCAATGGAAAAAAAAAAACAAAAGAAAAAAAAACTCTCTCTTACTCTCTCTCTCTGTCTCCATGCAAATGCACACACATACATACGTACATATATAGAGATATCTCATTCTCAACTATAAATCCACCACCACTTTTTAAAATATAGGATGTTTCATTATCTTTCCTCTAATCACAAATTACCATTGAATGTAGTTTTGACAAATTTCTAAGTTTTTTTTTTTTTTTTTTTTTTTTTTTTTTTTTACAATATTGTTTTGCTGTAAATTGTTTTTATGGTACTGTTCAAATCATATTTTATCAGTTTATAAATATAAAGTTATTGACTTTTGTAATAGATGTTATATGTTATTCTTAGAGTTATAGTTCATTCTTAATTCACATAATCCTTCCATATCTTTTTTGAGATTATATATATATTTCCCCATTTCTTTTGGTATAATAGTATTATAAAACATTTCTATCCCATTATTTATCAACTATTCTTTAATTATTGGGTCTCTCTTAGTTTATAAATATCTTCCAAGAAAGAACTGATAAAAGATAATATATAATCATTCACACACAACAACTACTTATAGATATATGTTTGTATATATGTGCTGTTATGTATGTACATTCATTTTAAAATATGTAAAACATTTCCCTCTTTTTTTGACCTCTTTTTGGTATACACCTAATACATATAACGTTTTATTTGTAATTACAAGTCTCTTTCTTGAATGATAGTATCCCATAGCCTCTTTAACATTCTTAATGCTTTTTTTTGTGTGTGAGGGGATGAGGTGGGGGCATCTTTGTCAATCTGGTGGGTGTGATGTGGCATCTGATACCTTCTTTAACTTATATCTAAATAGTACTGATTTGGAGCATTTAAAATAAATGTTTATTGATAAAAAGAAGTATCCCCTTGAACACTTCTTGTCATGTTCTTAGATTATTAATTAATTAAACAATTGTTCTTACTCTTGTAAATTCATTTTTAACTCAATATATGCTCTTCACTGCTTCTATTTGAGTTTGACAACAGTGATGTAGTATGCTGATTGGCTTTATCCATCTATTTCTATTAATACTTGTCAACTTTCCATGGCTATTTTATGTAACAGACAGCCTTAAATGTACCTTTTATTTCTTAAATTTGTGATTTCTTGCATTGAGTATTTGTATATTCTTGGACTATATTTTGGGTGACAGATTTAGAATTTTGTAATATTGGACTTGACTTCAGTAGATCTATGTTTAAATTCCAGATTTGGACATATCCGAGATGAACCTAAATAAGATTAATTTTACATTTCTTATATTTGTTTTTCTTGCCTGCAAAATAAATAGATTAAAGTTAATAGAGTCATTGCAAGGAGACCTTTTAGTGAGTTTAAGACTAAAAACAAATGTGATATTACATTTTTCTAAGATTTAACAGAACTAAAACAAACAGCTTTCTATGTTCTGATTTGTTCTCTATCTATACTCTTATCTTACCACAGTAAATGATCAAGGTAAATATTTTCCATTGCTATTTCTATTTCCAATAGGGTTTTATGTAGAGAATGTCTGAAAGACATGATCATCAGACATCATTTTCCATTTTGTTAAATCAAGTTTTATTTTTAAGTGAATATATACTTTGCAGCTGCTACAGCTTTTCTTGGAGCTTTAGAAAGGCCCTTGAGAACAACACACAGTCATCTGTGAAAAGCAAATGGATGAGATGTTTGCCATCAATAATCATCTTGTTTTTTTAGTCAAACACCAGAACAATGCCTCCAAGCAAGACATTCATATTTGGGGGGAAGTCTGTGTCCCTGGTTGAAGTCCTTTATAGATGTGAATTCCACATACACATGTCATATTCCCTTTTCCAATTTTAGATCTCAATTCAAGCTGCATTTTATACTGAAACACAGAGTTAGTTGAAAGGTATTTCAGAGGTCATCTTGATCATAAAGATTTGAAGAGAAAACATGTTGATAACATAAATAGTAAATGGTTGTCATATAATCTCTGTTTGGAAGTTCCCTTTAAAGGAAAAGTACCTACTTCTACCAAGGTTGCCCATTCTATTTATATATACCAATCAACTGGACAGTAACATTTGAAAAACACTTTTTATGTGCCAGACACTATGCTAACCACAGCATAAGAAGTAAGGTAAAAGACAGTCCCTGCTTTGAAGAATCATATAATCAAATGTGGAGGAGAGAGGAGACATAGAAATATATAAAATATAAAAGCAATACACTCATAAATATATAATAGAAAATGCTTTTATAAATACACAAAATATGATGAATAGGAGATAATTAAGAGGGAAAATAGTGGAGTTAGGAAGGACTGGAGAATGCTTCTTGTAGAAGGGAGGAAGTACTGTAGCTAAAGCATAATCCAGACATGAAGGACCCTGAGAGCAAATCCCTGGAGCCAAGAAAGAAAGTGTGCTGTTTATGGAACAGACACTGGGGTGAAGAGTACATGTCGGGGGCAAAGTGTAAGAAGATTCAAAAGGTAGGCTGGGGGCAAGGTTGTGGAAAATTTGAATGCCAAACACATAATTTTGAATTTGCTTCTGTAGGCAGCAGGAAGCCAATGGAGCTCATTGAATAAAGGAGTAAAATAATTGAGCCTGAAATTTAGGAAAATCATTTTAGGATAGGATTGGAGAGAGACTTGTGTTAAGCAGATGCACCAGTAGGCTATTGCAATAATCCATGAATACATGATGTGGGCTTGCACTAGAGTGGTGACAATGTCAAAGGAAACAAAGAGGGCATTCATGAGAAGCTTTGTGGAAGTAAAATCAATAGATATTGACAAAATATTGGATATGGGTGATGAAGCATTGTAAAGAATCTAGAATGGCTCCAAGGTTGCAAACTTGGAACAGAGAGGAAAATATACTCTTGGGGGGGTATAAGTTTTAGGGGTGAAGATGATGATTTCTATTTTGGATGTACTGAATTTAAATATCTATTGGACATACATTTTGAGATTTCAGAAAGATAGTGGAAATTCAGGGTTGGATTTGGTAGAGTTGGTTAGGATAGTAAAATTGAAAATCATCAGTATAGACATGAAAATTAAATCTAGGGGAAGAACCCTGGGAACCTATAGATAAGGGGACAGGATCTCAAAGAGGATCTAGAAAAAGAGGTAGAGAAGGAGCAAAAATCTATTTAGGAAGAAAACCAGGAGAGAGTGGTGTGTAAAAACCCTAAATAGAAGAGGGTATTAATTTGAAGAGAGTGATCAACAATTTTAAAGTTTTCAGGAAGGTAAAGGACAATGACAATTGAGAAAGACAATTCTTGTGTGATCCTGGGCATGTAACTTAACCTCAATTGTCTCAACCAAAAAAAAAAAAAAAAAAAAAAAAAAAGAAAAGAAAAAGAAAAGACAATTCCATTAGGAAAACCACATTTCATTAGTAACTTTGAAACATAATAGAGAAAAAAAAAAAAAAAAAAAGATCATCTAGCTTCTCCTCAAAGACATTCAGGGAGAGGAAAGCCCCTACTCTTTACCATTTTGAACAGCAGTAATATATAAAATTTTTTCTTGAATTCTAACCTAAATATTTCTGTAACTTCTACCTATCTTTTTTGATGTTCTTTGGGGAGGAGATACTAATGTTCTTTTAAGAATACATGGTAATCTCAATAACCATTCATCAAAAATTCCCTATTGTGACTCATTTCTTTTTTCCTTTGAAAGTACTGGATAATTGTCTAGGAGAGAATTGTAGATTTTACAATAATTTCTTAGTACACCAGCATCCTCAAAGGATACAGTTCCATCCTCAATGGTAACTGCTTCAAATCTAATATATATATTATATATTATATATATAATATTATATTAATATTATAATATAATATAATATAATAATATTATATATAATAATATAATATATATAATATAATAATAATATAATATATAATATATAATATAATATATAATATATAATATATATTTATAATATAATTATATATATTATATTATATTATATATATTATATATTATATTATTATTATATATTATATTATTATTATATATTATATTATTATTATATTATATATATTATATATTATATTATTATATATATTATATATATATTATATGTATATATAATATATATATATTATATATAATATTTATATTATATATATAATATATTATATATATTTATTATTATATATAATTATATATATATAATATAATTATATATAATATATAATATAATTATATAATATATAATAAATTATATAATATATAATAATAATATAATATAATATAATATAATATAATATAATATAATATAATATAATATAATATAATAATATTTTATATATATATATATATCATGGAAGAATCATTAGTTCTTCACATCCTTTTCTCTATTGCATTCTTCTATTCTTCATCCTATTCTTTATCCTCACACATAGGTTAGGATTCCCTTCTATATCATCAGGATTTTTTAAAATTTATTTTCCTTTTGGAAAAATGTTTTCCTATTTTTCAATAAATTCTTTATTCTGCCTGATAATTTCTAAAATAGTTTATCTCCAATGATATTTTGTTCTCTTGGGATAATACTAGCCAGTATTATATGTTTTTGCAACTGTTATTTGATAGCAGCTAATACATAATTATCTCCCTAACTCAACAATTCCATGGCGTTTTCTTCCTTATCTCCATAATTATTAGACTGTTATTTTAAATTATCTATCATTCTTATTACTTGTTCTGCCACAGCAATCTTTCTGATTGCCAACCTTAGCCAACGTTACTTGTTGGGGCTTGGGGAAGTAAGATTCTATCTAAAAGCATTTCTTGAATGAGGCTTTATTTAGTTCTGAATTTACCCACGATTGGGTAAATTAAATATAATTCCTGACCTTTTGAATATGATATGACTTTTTTGCTCATTCTGATGCCTTTGATAAACAACTAACCAATTCTAGCCAAAGTCACAAGCAAATCACATTTATTGAGAAGGTTGAGAATTCTCCAAATTAATAACTAAATTTTTCTAAAATTACTTTCTTAGATGTTATTTGCTAAAGCCAAACAGTAATACTGTTAGGGGAAATACAGTAATTCTTTCTTCAATTATCTTTATGCTTTGGAAAGTTACTATTTTTTTCATTGTTAAGTCACTGTAATATTCTAGGATAAGAAAGCAATTCACTTAAACTTTAAAGTGCTTTTGTGCAATTGTAAATGCAAATTCATTTCTTTAATCAAATAACCCACAGGAGGTGGTGGAGGTTAGAAGTCTATGTAAGAAAATACCAACATCAGTGAAATGATTAGAAAGAGAAGGGCAATGATCCATAGCTCATAATGGGGCAGAGTATACTAGCTGTGGGACGGGATGGCTTTCTCTTGTTCAATTAAAACCCACCTGGGAGCTTCATCATTCCAATCTAGTTGGAAGGAGAGAAAGAAGTGAATACAGTAGTATAGGAGAACCAAATTTTAATCATGCTGAAATCTTCTTTGGATATATCCCAGAAATTGCCTGCAAAGAGGCATTTTTCTTCTGCTTTGTTTTCCACATTTTCGAAACTCTGAGGGACAATGTCAGCTTACAAAATCCTATTGTGTACAATATCTTAAATTTAACCGTTGGAACATTTTTCATTTTAAGAAAAAAAAAGTATTTGACCTGATCAACATTCTTATTTGTTTTTAATTTTATTATACTTTGAAAGACTATTATTTTCTCATTTTTTTTCTGAAATCACACACACACATATATATGTATATATATATATGTATATACATACACAAAAAGAAACTTCTTTTATATGTGGTTTATTCATATAAAGTAAGTGACTGAACATTAGCAATCTTATTTAAATAAGTTGTCTGAGTTTTTTTTTTTTTTTTTTTTTTTTTTTTTTTAAGTGTCATTAATGTGCCTTGCATTCCAAAAGGCATTCTGATTCTGAAGTAATTAGTCAGATAAGTAGGGTCTAACTAAATGCTGAGAAAGATCTTCACATTTCATTAACATGGCCAATATTTCAGATTATCCCTCTAGATCAGTGGTCCTCAAACTTTTTTAAATTGGGGGCCAGTTCACTCTCCCTCAGGTTGTTGGAAGGCTGGACTATAGTAAAAACAAAAACTATGAACAAATTCCTATGCACACTGCATATATCTTATTTTGAAGTGAAGAAACAAAATGGAAACAAATACAATATTTAAAAGGAAGTAAAGTTAAATCAACAAACTTACAGTATTTTAATGGGAACTATGGGCCTGTTTTTGGCTAATGAGATGGTCAGTGTCTGCTTCCATATTTGTCACTGCTAGTGGTAACAAGTGATGGAAGTGTGCATCTGTTAGTCTTGATCTGGTTGGAAATTTCAAATGTTTCATTCTAGAAAAAGTTTATTCACAGACATAAGTGCTGTCAAAGATGGTTTCCATTTTGATTGCATGGTTCCTGAGATGAGGATATGTCTCAGAGGGGAGAGATGCATAGAAATTATGAAGGCTGCTTGACTTAAATGCATCTTTCAGAGAGTCACAATTCTGCAGTTCAGCCAGTTCCATTTGGTAAATTGTATCCACATTTTCAATGTTAATAGAAAATGGGTTACAGAAAAGCTGTATGTCCTGTTCATGGAGATGAAGCTCTTTAAATCTAAATTGGAACTCCTTTTGCCATTTTTCCAATGAATCCACACATGTTTTGTTTGGGAATGTAATCAGCAGTTTTTCTGCTAACAGATTTTGAGTTGTGGGGAGATGGCAGAAATTTTCCTCCTTCACATGTTTGATAAGGAGGCCTAATTTAACTTCAAATGGTTTGACATGTGATGGCATATCACAGATGAGCTTTCCCTTTCACTGAAGTTGCATATTGAAATTGTTGAGTACCTCTGTTATATCTGTCAGAAAGGCAAGGTGCCATTTCCATTCTGCATCATTGAGCTCTGGTACTTCTTTGATTTTGAAAGCAGTAAAGTTGTAATCTTTGGAAGTAAGTCATAGAAACATTTCAAAACTCTCCCTCAACTCAGCCAACGGACTTCTGTGTGATACAGAACATCTTCATACTCAACATTTAGCTCAGACAGAAATTCCTGAAATTGTATGTGATTTATTGCAGTAGCTTTAATGAAGTTAACATAAGATACCACAATTTGCATAACAGAGTCCCACTTAAGTGATTTACTACACAGTGCTTATTGGTGGATAAGGCAGTGTATGGCTATTAGATGAGAATGGTTATGTTTGCCCATCTCTTGGTTAATGTGAGCAATTACTCCTTTCTTAGATCCCACCATGCTAGGGGCACCATCAATTGTCACACTGACTAGTTTAGCCCAGTCCAGGTCCAAATCATTCATACTTTGGCAAACCTTTTCACAGATATCCTCTCCTGTAGTTGTTCCTTTGATGCTTTGCAGTGCAGCAAGCTCTTCTATGACTTCAAATTAATCAATTGCCCCACGAATAAAAATTAGAAGTTGTGCAGAATCACGAATCATTGCTTTCGTCAAGTGCCAAGGAAAAATTATGAAATTTTTTTTTTGTGAAGTTTTGCAAATGCTGTTGCAGATTGGCTCCCATTTCTTCAACCTTCCATATAATTGTAGGTTCTGAAAAACTCACTGTACTAAATAAATCTCTTTGGCTGTTGTGGGTCTGCTTCCCTGCAGCTTCACTGGAAACTGAAAGTTTCTTACTGCGCGCTTCATGCTATCATCAGCCTTCGGATGTCTCCAGCCCCGCTCCGGAGACAGGAGCGGGGAATAAGCAAACAGAGAGCCAACATGTAGCAGAGCTGTTCTTTATTGTCTGCTCCACAAAATGTCTCCCCGAGCCGTTGCTGTTCCCTACTTTTTTACAGAATCTTCTTGGACCCTCCCCGATTCCTCCCATTGTAGGCGGGGCCAGCTCCTTTAGCAATGCCTAGCCGTTTTTCTCCTTATATGGCCAAGCAACTCATAGTTCCACGCATCTACCGACTCGTAGCTCTATTAGTAGACCCGGAACCACATCCTAGAGATGACTGACATTAGGGCGGCTCCCTTCCGCACAGGAAAGATCGGTTCTAGGTCCCTTACATTTGGCAACAGAAAGAAGGCATTCTTTAACAAATTCTCCCTCCACAAATGTTCTGTCAGTGTGTGCTATTAGCAACTTGAAAACTTGCTTGCAGCGATGAAATATTTAGCTGCTTCTGCTTCACAAAAATATTTTGCTGAGTTGTCAATGTATTTTTCAGTTTTAATATTTTATCTTTTCTCACTTCTCCAACCAAACAATTATATTTACCTTTATGTTGAGTTTCATAGGATCGACATAAATTATATTCTTTGAACACAGACACTATATTCTGGCATATCAGACATACAGCTCTCTCCTTGTACTGTATGAAAAAGTAATAAGTGCACTGTTCAAATGTTTACAGTATGAAGCACATGGTAATTATAATCAACAATGCATGTATTAAACATTTCCAAAGTGCAAGACACCAGACGTATAAAAAATAGACATGAAAAATTTCTTTCTTTCATCAAAGATCTTATATTCTCTTGAAGAAATATAAATAAAACAATAAGTAAATAAAATATCATATAAAGAAACACAGATCTGAAAAGGATTCCCTCATTTAGAATATGGCACATGATTTGAGCCTTGAAGAAAAGCAAGAGATTTAAAAGTTATAGAGAAAAGTATTCCAGACATAGGGGTGTTAGAGAACTTGTTCAAAAGCAAAGTAGCAGAAGCTGGAATACAGAATTTGGGAAAAGAACAAGTCAGTTTATTTGAAAAGCAGAGTGCTTGAAGGGGAATAATACGAAATGAGTCTGGAAAGATATGCTACAGCTTGATAAAAGAGATTTGTAAATGATCATTTTAATTTACATTTTATATCATAGAAAACTATGACATTTCTAAAATATTTTTCTTTTTACAAGTATTTAATACCTTCATCTTCTCTTCATTTCAAGAGATCATAAACAGTCAGTCAATAATCAGCATTTATTAAGCCTCTTCCATATCCTAGGTGCTGTGCTAAGTAAAGGAGATAGGAAGACAAAAATGAAATAGTCATTACTCCGAAGAAGCTTACATAATGTTAAGGGGTGCAACATTTATATATATAAAAACATGCATAACAAAATTTATATATGTATATATATATGTATATATGTAAATCAATATTTTAGTAAGTCTCAGTAAGATGAGCTCTTTGTTTTTACTAAAAGATTAAGATCATTATAAATTAAATACCTACCCTCCAGTCCTCCTAAAATTTTGAATGTCTTTATTGATTACTTTATTGATTACTTGTTACTTGCAGTCTCAGAGGAAGCATGCTGGCCCTCTGATCTCATGAACAAGCCCTAACCTTTTTTTTTTTTTTTTTTTTTAACCTGTTCCCACTATCCCTTAGGTTCTCTGTTACCTTATCACATCAATGATTCCTTATATCTCATTCATATTTAATCTTGGCCCTGCTACCAGTCCCTTCTCCTGAATTTAAAAACAAAGTCAATTTTCTTCATTTAACTTTATGGTTCCTTTACTCTGCATATTCTGCCTTTCCTTTCTCTACAGAGAAAAGAATAAACACTTATATAGTGTCTGTTTTGGGACAGGCACTATGCTAAGCTCTTTACAAATCTTATCTCATTTGCTTCTCACAATAGCCTTGTAAGCTAAGTGCTATTATTATTCCCATTTTATGATTGAGGAAAATGAGGCAGACAGAGTTTATGTTACCCACCCAGGGTCATGTAGATTATAAGTATCTGAGTCCAGATTTGAACTCAAATGTTCTGACTGTAGGCCTAATACACAATTGACTGTCAGTCCAGATATATCTCTATAATTCCTCTAGAAAACACTATCTACATTAGCTACTCCAATTTATTTCCTCTCCTTCTTACTTTCATTCCTGTCACTCTAATGAACCATATTCTTCCAAGGTCACTAATGAGTTTCACTTTGCTAAAATTTTCATGGCATTTGGAATCATAGAATACATCCCCCCACTCAATAACATCTGCTTAATTCCATTGAGAAGTTATGCAAGAGAAGCTTTCCTTGTTTATCTAATTGTCATACTCCAGCTCTTCAAAATGACTGTATTTTGTTTTCCCTTTGGTGACTTCACCGATTCCCATATTCTTGGTTATCTCTACATGCATGATTCCCATATTATAAACCAGTCTCTTTCCATGCACCTAAGCTACATATCTCTACCCATAAATTATGTCAGTACAGAAAACATAACATATTTAAAGTTTGACTCATTTTACCTCTAAAACCTTCCCTTGTGCAATACCTCTATGTCTTTTAAGGCATCAGAAATCTACTAGTTTTCCAGATACAAAATTTTAGAATCATCTTTGTTCTCTCACTCTACAACTTTAATCAGTTTTTAAAAAAGGAAACCAGGTATTTCTATTTTCATAATAAGCCTTGTATGTAAATTGTATATTCCCAACAACCTCTATAGTTTAGACTTTAGACCTTTGTTCCCATAGAATTTTGTGAAAATCGCTTAACTCTTCATTCTGTCTCCAATTTTTCATACATTTCTCTATTCATATTTCTTCTCATCTTAACCATCATCTACCAAGTTAAACATAAATGCATGACAAAATGACCTCTGAGAACTGAATCCAACTTTTCTCTCCAGCTTTATATCATTTAATTATTTTAATTGTATTAATATTACCCTCTATTCTACCTGCTCATATCTGTGTTTTTACGCATGTTTTTGATTAGAAAAAACTGATGGCTTGATAAACAGATTATCATGTGTTCATGTGTTAAAATACTAATACATATCCGTGATGATGAGTCCTATAAACTTTTTGAAAAAAAAGTGTTTTTTCTTTAAGTCTGTAATTTTGCAGTTCTAATATCAAGCAATATTTCCTGAAATAACCAAAGATAGAAAAGTGAGTTGTAACATCAATACCAATTATATTGTAATAAATGCAATTACAACTAGACTACCAAACTCAACCTGGAATATGGTACAATAGTGCATTGTGCATAAAGTAATTGAACAAATTGAGTAATGCAAACTAAACAAAAAAAATAATAGTATTAATATTATAACATTAAATCCCATTAGAAATGGATAATGTTCTTAAAGGAAACATTTTGAAAAATCATATTTAATAAGTAAACCTTTTATTTTAATTAACATTTGTTGAAATGGTCATTTGTGTTATTCCTAAAATGAGACTGCTACTGGTTCAAAACTTAGGAGCACATTTTAAAATCCAACAAATTTGAATAGTTTCATTCTAAACCCCAATATGAGCAGCTTATGTGATAGAAATATGGATACCCCAATAAACTCTGTATATAGTAAAAATCACTATAATTAGTATCAGATAATTGCTTTAGATTTTTACTGAATGACGAGAAAGATTAAAATTTATTTTTAAAGAATTTGCCATAAAGCTCATTCCATATTCAGATACAAACTCATTACAGGCTTAATGGCAACATGTCTTTTTTACAAGAAGGGTGAGATAAATGTCAGAATGCACCTACTGACAGGTAGGTACCTTTCTACCTCCTCCATTAGGTCCCATTTATTAGCTGGGAATGGAAAGGTGCCCAGGCCCATGGATTGACCAAGGGATCACCAGGCATATGGCTGATAAGCTGAAACTGAGATATGTCCATAGACACAATGGAGTCTCTTTGTGAGAATATTCTTTTCCAATTCCTTTTGTATTTAAGAAAAAAATTTTCTTAACTGGAAATACATGAGTGTCTGTAATCCATACAAACTAGTCAGATACCATATCCTTTCCAATAAGCATCTATTGTCAGGTCACATCATTATTTTTCTTTTGAGGGGGAAACACTCATGGACCAGAATTTTTTTTAATATATATTATCTTAGATTTATTTTTTTTTGCTTTTGCCACAATACATCTTGATGATGCTAGTAATAAAAAATGACAAAATGACAATTATTGGACTATTTTCTTTATTTAGGGAGAGGCATTGTAAATTCATTATACAATTAGATTGGAGAAATAAGAGTATGCAAACTTCCTCTACTATATAATATAGAAACTTTGCTACAATTTATAGCAAAGTATGATAAATCTTAATGAGCTGCATGGAATCTTTGTAATGTTAAGTAATTTAGCCATGGTAGTAAGTTAGTATTTGTGACATAAATTCATGTATTCCTGATTAAAGAGCAGTCCTTTAAACATTATATCTCTCTGCTTCTCATTTAGACCAATAAAATATAAACTGTTAAGCAGTCTACACAATGGCAAATATCTTTGACTAACTATATTTCACAATATAAAATAGAAATGGATGTCCCCATTCAAACTGTTTTATTTATTTAGAATATTCTATAACTTTTCTGTTTCCTTTTCTTTAATACTTATCTTTTGGAGGATTCTTTCCAATAGCATCTCTTCAAGAAAACTTTCATGATGATGAGATTGGATAAATTATCTCCCTCCCTGATCTTTCTTTAAGAAATATTAAGTGAGGGAAAACATTTTTACAGTCAAAGGTTCTGATAAAGGCCTAATTTCCAAAATATATAGAGAACTGACTTTAATTTATAAGAAATCAAGCCATTATCCAATTGATAAATGATCAAAGGATATGAACAGACAATTTTCAGATGAAGAAATTGAAACTATTTCTAGCCATATGAAAAGATGTTCCAAGTCATTATTAATCACAGAAATGCAAATTAAGATATCTCTTAGATACCACTATACACCTGTTAGATTGGCTAGAATGACAGGAAAAGATAATGCTGAATGTTGGTGGGGATATGGGAAAACAGGGACACTGATACATTGTTGGTGGAATTGTCAATACATCCAGCCATTCTGGAGAGCAATTTGGAACTATGCTAAAAAAATTATCAAACTGTGAATACCTTTTGATCCAGCAGTTTTACTACTGGGTTTATGTCCCAAAGAGATTTTAAAAAAGGGAAAGGGACATGTATGTGCAAGAATGTTTGTGGCAGCCCTCTTTGTAGTGGCCAGAAACTGGAAACTGAGTAGATGCCCATCAATTGGAGAATGACTGAATAAATTGTGGTATATTAATGTAATGGATATTACTATTCTATAAGAAATGACCAGCAGGACAATTTGAGAAAGGCCTGGAGAGACTTTAATGAATTGATGCTGAGTGAAATGAGCAGGACCCGGAGATCCTTATATACTTCAACAACAATACTATATGATGTTCAATTCTGATGGACGTGGCTCTCTTCAACAATGAGATGAAAAATTATTGAACAAATAGAATCTGTTCAATAATGAATAAAACCAGCTATACCCAGCAATAGAACTCTGGGAAATGAGTGTGAACCACAACATAGTATTTCTAATCCCTCTGTTTTTGTCTGCTTGCATTTTTGATTTCCTTCACAGGTTAAGTGTACATTATTTCAAAGTCCAATTCTTCTTGTGCAGCAAAACAACTGTATGGATATATATGTGTGTATATATATATATATATATATATATATATATATATATATATATATATATATATATATATATATATATATATATATATATATATATATATATTGTATTTAACATATACTTTAACATATTTAACATGTATTGGTTTACCTGCCATCTGGGGGTGAGGAGGAGGAGGAGGAAGGGAAAAATTGGAACAAAAGATTTTGCAATTGTCAATGCTGAAAAATTGCAAATAAAAAAAAATTATAAGAAACATTCAGTGAAATTTAAAAAAAAATAACACTCTGAAGCCTATGGGCTAATCTGAAACAGAGATCATGTAAATCTTTAATTATCAATTCCAAAATAAGTTCCTACCCCCTCTTTGTTGATCAACCTAAAAGATAATTTCCTAAAGGAATTAGGGTATTGATTGTAGTGGAAGAAGACCCTTAATAGATAGGCCACTTTGCAGATTAAGGGACATTCAAAAGATTACAGGAATCTTATGGCTAAGCAAAAAGTATTTTGGGTTACTTGAGTTAATGGAAATAACTCTGGATTTAAATTCTGACCACCTGGAAAGGAGAATCCATAAAAGGAGCAATGGACTTTAAGGACATGATACTGCAATGATATGTTGAAATGAATATTGTTCTACTTATATAAAAGTTCGATTTACATTCTAAATGACATGATATAAATGCTTTAATCATACTATATTTCATGGTAGTATTTTCATCGTGTTCTCAAAAATGTATAAATTTAGGTCTAAAATAGAAGGATACTTTCAGGGTACTGAGGTCATGGTACATGTCATTGGTTCTTGATTTCTCTAAATATAAGAAATTTCATGTTATGGAAGAAAAGGTTATGAATCTCGGAAAATTAACACAGTCACAGGGATATGTAAGAAGATGTTTTTAAGCAGAGCATTATCATACATACAATGTTAATTGTTCATCTTTTTTTTTTCTTTAAGTTGGTGATTTGAACAGCTTACATACATAAGATATAGAAGATAGTCATATAGTAATGGAGTAGCCTATGAACTTCAACTACCTAATTAAGAAAACATTCAGCAAAACCAAAATTTTGGGGAAAACTAGAAAGCAATCTGGTAGAATTTAGGTTTGTATCAACATTTATCCAGTATCCAAAATGTATTTTAAATGGATATATGACTTATAATTTAAAAGTCTTAGCAGACAAAGAGTTAAAAAAAAGGAGAGAGAGAAATAAATTTCCTTCAAGACTAGAAAAAGAAAGACATTTTTAATCAAACAAAATTAAAAAGGATAATAGTAGATAAAAGGATTAAACATGTTTTTTTTTCCTTGTATTCAAAAGCAATGCTATTAGATATGCAAATAACATGTAATTGGGAATACTTTTGCATTAATGTTTTTGAAACATTGTGATATTCAAGATATAAATAGTTATTCAAATATATTAGAAGAAGCATTTTCCAATGTATAAGTTATCAATTTTTAAATAAAAAAAATTCAAAAGAAAAGAGGCACATTATTATTCACTACATTTCTCCCCAAACAACTAACAAAAATAAAAATACAAAGTAAAATAATTCTGATATTTAATTTCTTATCTCTCAGACTGGCAAAGGTGGAAATAAAGGGAAATACCAAAGAATAGACAAAAAGGAGTAGAGGTAAGCTAAGATATGGTTGGTTTACTTATCATTTGACCAACCATTTTGGAAAGTAATTTGACTCCGACAATAAATAACATATAAACCTAAAAGAGTTTTATGACAAAGGGAGAGGAACCACATATATTTAAAAAAAATATGGCAACACTTTGTTTTATTAAAAAGTATTCAAAGGGACGATGCATCAGTTGAGAAATGGCTGATATACTTATGGAATATTAATAAAACAGAATATTAGTTTTATAATAATAACAGGAGATAGAGACAGAGAGATAGACACACACACACACACACACACACAGAGAGAGAGAGAGAGAGAGAGAGAGAGAGAGAGAGAGAGAGAGAGAGAGAGAGAGAGAGAGAGAATGGAAACTAAGAGGATTTATATAAACAACTTTAATTAAACAGAATCAATTATAAACAAGTTATGATAATATTTTAAAGGAAAAAAAAACTGTGAAGATGAAAGAATTGTGATTAGAACTATTTTGGTTTCCTAAATTTTGACAGAGTTAATCTGAGAAAAAGTTTGAAATTGATTTGTTTGACTATACTTATTTATTATAAGAAAGGGTGTTAATATTTTTCCTGGGGGGATAGGTTTTAGAGGTGAGTAAAGAATAGAAATGGTAAAGAAAAAATGAAGAAAGGAATGAATATCAAGAAAATATTAAAGTAATTTAGAGAGGAGAGCATTAGACTAGATGACATGTAACATAGAAATAATGATGAATCTACACTGAAATTTAAAGCAAACTTTTACAAGTGTCATATGCAGAAAATATTTCAAATACATTCACAACATACCTTTATATCTATATATAAAGAAATATATCAGGAAATATGCATGATTCTTGATATTTGCCAAATTAGTAATCTTAAAAGGAAATTTCAGCAAAAAGGTGAGACTTAATAATGGCTTATTGATTTATTACACAATAACTTACTTTATTTCTGCCTGTTGAATTTTAAATAATTCTTGACATTTCAAAGTAAATGCCACTTCATCCATAAAACTTTCCTTAATCCACTTAGTCTTTCTCTCTTCTTTCTTACATAGCATTTTGTGCCTTTTATAAATAAAATATATTTTGCTTTATATGGTTTTTAATTATAATTATTTATGTGTGCATTATGCTAGCCCCTTTTTATATTGAAAACTTGCTGAGAGGAGGTGAAGATCACATCTCATCTAATCTTTTAAATTACCCCATCACCTAGCATGGTGTTTGGCTCTCAATGGGTGTTTAATAAATATTTATTGAAAAACCATACAAAGTTTATGTTGAAAATAACCAGTAGAGAAGAATTCTGTATAGGGAAATAACATCATAGCAAGACTTTGAGAATATTCATTAAGTAAGTTTGATTGAAGAAAGAAAATATTTTTTCAAATGTTATAATGTTGAAGAATATTTTTTAAAATTTAGGTTTATATGAAGAAAAACTTATCCTGATCTCCACAAAGATAGTCATTTAAGGTTAGGAAAATATTTAGACAGAAATACAACGGTGACAATTTTTTCTTTGAAATGAAATTAATGGGAAGGAAAAAATACTATTTAATTGTTAGGCAAACAAAGCCAATTTGTTCTTAAAAACAAAATGGAATTTGGAATACAAAACACAAAAAAAAATCCCCATCAGACCAATCATTCAAAATTGAAATGGAAAAACAGAATGCAAGTATCTATTAAGATCATTTTTAAGATGTCTTCTCTAGTAGTTTATTTAATGATGGGGTGTACACAGTCCTAAGGTTTTGGAAAAGGTAATATTAATCAAAAGAAACCAAAGGGAGTTACAAAGCTTAGCTACAAAATGCATCATGCTGGTCAGTGGAGTGGGATAAGAAATAAAAGTTTCAAAAATCCATACAAAGTCCCAAACAAAGCCATAACAACCAAGATTATATGAGAAGCAGAAATCTGGGGGAAAATGTTTACAACCAGTGTTTTTGATAAAGGACTAATCTCTAAAATATAGAGTGAATTGACTCAAATTTATAAAAAAAAGACATTCTTTTGGTAAAAAGGACATGAACAAACAATTTTCAGATCAAGAAATTAAAATTGATTACATAAATGCAAATTAAAACATCTCTGAGGCACCACCTCACACTTAAATTGATTGATTAAAATGAAAGGTAAAGATAATGATAAATGTTGGAAGGGATGTGGGGAAAGTGGTACATTCCTGTATTGTTGGTAGAATTGTAAAATAGAGAATAATTTGGAACTATGCCCAAAAGGCTATACAACTGTGCATACTTTTTGATCCAGCAGTACCATTAATGGGTCTGTTTCCCAAAGAAATCATAAAGCAGGGGAATGGAACCACATGTGCAAAAATGTTTGCAGTAGTTCTTTTTTGTGGTGGCAAGAAATTGGAAAGAGTAGAGGCCCATCAACCAAGGAATAGCTGAATAAGTTATAATACATGAAAATAATGGAATATTACTTTTCTATAAAAATGATGCACAAACTAATTTTAGAAAGGCCTGAAATAATTTATATGAACTAAAGCTGAATGAAACAAATAAAACCAGGGAAACATTGTACATAACAATAGCAAGATTATGCAATGATCAACTATGACAGATTTGTTTTTTTTTCTTTTTATAAGCCTTTTTATTTTTAAAATAAATGCATAGTTTTCAACATTCATCCTTAATAAACCTTGTATTCTAATTTTTTTTCTTCCTTCCTCCCTCCACCTCTTCTTCAGACAAGTCATTTTTATAGGGATCAGTTTTGCTAAAAAACAAAACAAAAATAAAAACAAAAAAACATAGGATGGTCCTTCCCAATGACATATATGTGACTTAGAACTACTTAAATTACTTGCATTTTTGTAAAAAAAAGAAAAAAAAGAGCATGAATTAGAACACTAAATCATTACTATCTATTTAGTCCAATAAAGAGAAAACATGCAAATAATTGTGTTCATATCAGTTATGTACAGTATAAATAGAAGATAAATTCTGAGGAAAAATACTAGTAATGGAGAGGATCAGGAAAGACTTCATAAAATAGTATTAATTGAAATGACATTTGGATAATGTCAAGTTACCTTAGCCAGAAGGTATAGCTGAGAAGAGAACTCTTTCCTTGTGTAGGAGTATAGACAGCAAAAAAGTCACTCAGGGGCGACATGGAATGTCAGTGTCATGTTTGATAAAGAAAGTGAGTGTCATCAGAATGTCAATAGGAGTAAACTGATAGAAGAATAAATGGGTGCCTGTTTATCTGGTACAAGATAAAGCTCCCCTGCAAATCTCTACTGGCAGTGCTCACAAAGGAAAACATGTTACTTGTTTCATTGTCTTCCAAAGTCAACTACTATTGCCAAATGCTTTTCTTATTAGCTCTCACATGTTTCTACTAATCTGCTCACGTCCTCCTCTTGTTTCAAATGAGAAACACTTGCCAAATGGATTGCAAGGAGCAGCAGTGCACTGGAAGGTTAAGGAGCAAAGTGTCTCCTTTTAGACTACACAGTGATCAAAGTCAATGCTATGCCCTCATTAACATTGCAGTCTCACAACTGAGGTACCTACTGGGATATATAAAAGGAGTTCCCTGCAGCACTGTGTTTATAATTGGGAGACAACTAACTAAATTAGAAGGCTAAGAGGGACTGGTGAAAATTTGATGGCTGACCAGCTCTTCTGAATCTAATTTTGAAATTGAATGGAAAGAAATTGTAGCATAATATTAATAGGGTAGAAATTAGTAGAAAGAGTTTCGAAGCTCTGAAAAAGAGATGCTGTATTAACCAAATGTGCTCTAATTATTAGCAATTATTATAACCATTATAGTTATTATAGCAGTTCTTTATATGAGCTCACCTGACTGACATCTCACAGAGCAAGATCACTATAGTTCAAAACCTTTTGTTCTTAGCATTCACAGCTGCCTAAGAAAAGGCATGGCCATTTTCCCAGTAATATAAAGTGGCCTTATGCCCTCTACTTCTTCCTTCTCTTATAGGATTCCATTAGCAGTTTCTGTGCGACAGCCAAAGGCCTGTTAAAAGGCAGAAATGTGATTTTGATCTTTTTAGTTTCTCACTAAATTACAGAATCAGTTCTCTGGTTGGCAGCTGCTGACAATTTTATAACAGTTTATTTTTCGGTTCCTATCTGAAAAGCACCAATTTATGGTTTAAGGTGCTCATTTATATCAAAACAGGACTCACAGTGGTTAGACAGGTCACTCTTGCAAGCAGTTGCTTTGCAAGTGACCTTCATGTTTGCAATTTGTTAGTTGGAGTAAAGGAAATATTAAATATATTTAATCTAATTTTTATTTTTGTGCATGGAGTTTTATTTTTTTTAAATCAACCTTCTACCCTCTGAAAACTAACATTATTCAAAGAAAAGTAATTCTCTAGGATCCTGCAAAATAAGAGCCTGTAAAAAGGGAATTGTCCTTGTAGAAAATATTATAATGAACATACAAATACTGTCACCATTATAGGCATATCTAAAATGCAATGGGTAATTCAATGTTTCATTCAGCTCTGTATATTTTGCCATTGACTTCTGTTCTTTTTAGAAAAATAAAATACACTCTTGTCAGAGTGATTAAAACCAAAACAAAATAGAAAGGGGGAGAGAGAATCAGGGGAATGACATATTACTTTACAAAAAAGGAAGATTTTGACTTAATTTTTCTTCAAAAATAAATTTGTTATTCTATAAGAAATGATCAGCAAGATGATTTCAGAAAGGTCTGGAGAGACTTACATGAACTGATGCTTAGTGAAGAGAGTAGAACCAAGAGAGCATTGTATATTACAACAAGATTATATAATGATAAATTCTGATGGATAGGGCTCTTTTCAATAGCAAGGTGATTCAGACCAGTTGCAATGTTCTTGTGATGAAAAGAATCATCTGTATCCAGAGAGAGGACTGTAAGGACTTAGTATTGATCACAACATAGTATTTTCACTATTTTGATTGTTGTTTGCTGGAATTTTGTTTTCTTTCTCATTTTTTCCTTTTTTGATCTGATTTGTCTTGTGCAGCATGATAATTGTGAAAATACACATAGAAAAATTGCACATGTTTGACATGTATTATATTACTTGTTATCTAGGAAGGGGGTGGCAGAAGGGAGGAAGAAAAAAACTGGAACACAATGATTTGCAAGGGTGAATGTTGAAAACTATACATATGTTTTGAGAATAAAAATCTTTTAAATAAAAATTTAAAATATTTATTTATTTAAAATGTAAATATAAAATAGTTAAAGGGGAAAAATGGCCATGTGTACATAGCAGATCATGACAGGATTCAAAATAGAAAAAAATTCCATTTCAAGAAAGTCTACATAATAAATCTTACACAATATGTTCAGAGCTGTCTATCTTTTATTTGCTTCCTTATTAGTTTTCTTTTGTTTTCTGATATTCACTTCTTATTTTATTCTTTTCTCACCTCCTCTTCCCCCAAAACTTCTACAATTAAGTGTATAGATAGATAAATAGAAAGATACATACATACATATATCCCATTCCCATGATTTCTTTTCTTTTTCTCCCTCCTTTACTATCCTCCTGATCCTCTATCCTTTCTCTCTATGCTATTTATTTAAACCTATGCTAATAACATTTATAGTCAAATATTCTAAGTAATCTTATTATGTTATCCTTATAACAGGCTTTTGTGATTAGCAGTGTAAATATTATCCTTACTTTCTTTACATATGTGCTTTACTGAGGCTTAAGGACTTAGTTATATTAAGTAGCCTATCCAAGATCATCACAACTAGAACAAGATGGAACTAGACATTAACACTGGCCTTTTTGATAAGTCCAGAGGTCTTTCCACTATATTGTATTATTTCAGTGAAAAACAAAGATGATGACTAAGTTATACTTTTATAAGTTACTTTATGTAGATTGGACCCATTTTTTCCAGAAATTAATGCTATAGACAATTATGCCATAGAACTATAGTCAATTTACTAAGAAGTTGTCAGCAATATGGCAGAAAGTACACATACACATACTCATACTCACATACATACATGCATAAATACATGCAAAAGTATGTATCAAATATATCCCCTGAAGAAGGAAAAGGAAAACCAATCTAGTACCTTTGCCAAGAAAATCCTAGGAATAATATTGAAATTATAAAAGACATGACATCAGCAGATGATCCCCTCAGATCAGAAAGTGTCCAGTATGCTACTGGGGGAGGAGGAAGAGCCACTACAAACATCTCCAGTACTAAGGAAGCAGCTGGATCAAAACTGAAAAGAAGCTCAGCTGCTGGTGCATCTGGTGACAAAAAGAAAATCTAATGCTGTAAAAATCAGTGTTGCATAGAATCCTGGAATTGTAAAAATCTAAAAAAACAAGTTAAACTGGATGTGGTCAAACAGGAGATGGAAAGATTAAATATCAACATTTTAAATGTAAGTGAATTTAAATGAGTAAAAAAGGTAAATTTAACTCATGTGATCATCACATATACTATTGTGAGCAAGAATCTGTGAGAAGAGATGGAATAGCCCTCATAATCAATAAAAGGATGAAAAAATCAGTACTAAGGTGTAATCTCAAAAAGACTGAATTCATGGAAAACTTTCCTATCACAGTGATACAGTCTATGCCACAACCTCTGATGTCAAAGAGGCCTAAGTTAGTTAGTTCTATGAAGACCTGCAACATCTTCTAGCAATATCTCACTACCCAAAAAAGACATTACATTCATCATAGGCAGTTGAAATACTAAAATGGTCAATCAAAAAATAATTGGAATAGCAGGCAAATTTGCCACTTGAATACAAAATGAAGCAGGATAAAGACTTCTAGAATTTTATCAAGATAACTAACTGGACATGGCAACTTTTTTCAACAACTCAAAAGGTGAATTAACACATGAACATCACCAGAGAGTTAATATAGTTTTCATAATGATTATATAGTTTGCAGCCACAGTTGGATTAGCTCTATCAAGTCAGTTAAAAGAAGGTCAAGATTTCACTGCATTTCTGTATTCCAATACTGAGTCAATCTCAAAAGAAAAAAATAACGGAAAATAAGATTTTGTTCTGAATACAAAATATAAAACTAAGACTATTTTTCTTATTTGGCATTTTTATTTCATTTCATATAAGGACCACATTTTTAAAAGTACACACATTTTCTCAATTAAAAACATATTAACCATTTAAAATAGATATAGGTGTTGAAATATAAGTACATTACTTTGTTACTTTTTAAATCCATAGGTATCTCAGCAAAATTCAATGAAGACACTCATGTTAGCTAAAAGCAAGTAGAGAATTCCTAATTCCATTATATATACAAGGGATATAAGGGACATAATGTAGAACTCCTTGATCAGAAGCATAGGTGGACTGATTATGTGTTGAGATGGGCAGGCTGTGTAACATTGTTGGAAATTTAAAAAAAAATTAAAAGAAAAATAATCTAGAGGACCATCTTTAGAATTTTGAATTGAACTTCTAAGAATCTTCAAAGAACCATAGATAGAATTTTCATTAGTTGAAAAAGTATGAATAAGTTGTGATCTGTACAATTTGAGAAAATTCATTAATTAAATAACTGAATTAGAATTGAAATTGGAATATTTAGATACTTTACATATATTATGACTTGATTTAGTCTGACAAAAAGGACTATAAAATCCATATATAAGGGAGTCAAGCTAGAGTGTGACTGGAGTAGTATTGATTTTTTTGTGTTTAAAAGACTGATGGGATGTGGGGTCAGGGTTGCTGGTGCTGGTGTTGGATGAGACTGTTAAAAGCTGGGTAAACAATTGCATTGTTTTAGCCCTGAAAAATGAATCATCTTTCTACTTTGGTCTCTAAATTTGCAGGCACATAAAAGTAGAAAGTAATATGTTTTCAATTGCTATTTGTACTTAATTTGGATGATATTGTTATTGAATAACTTTATATTTAAGGAAAAGTAAAAAAAGCCAGGTACAACCTCCCTAGATTGGATAGATTAACATAATCTGATTGCATTTACCAGTGTTGTTTAGGTGTTAGAGAGAACACTAATAGAAATTAAGCTATGTCACCAATTTAGTGACAATTACATTCTTGAGAGCACCTTCTGAATCCTTACTACTTCCATTCTCTAGGGTGTCAGAGATCTTGAAACCTAAAATTTCAGAGGTTGAAGTACATATACCTACATCCATCCATCCACACCCATACCCACAGATACATACACACTCATATACACTCACATATCCCTTTATGATGTTTCCTATTAAGGAAATTGATTTCTAATTATTTTACTTTCTTCTCACTGAAACTGAAGGGGAAAGAGAGGAAAGAAGATCTATAAAAGGTTCTATGTCCTTTTAGTTTAGGTACCAATAAAAAGGGTCATGCATTTTCTTAATTATGCAAACATGACTTATGAACATTAAATTATGCATGCTCAAGTTTAGTATTTTTAAGAATACATTATATTGTACATAGGGGTCTTCACTCAACAGAATTTTCTGATAATGTAGATCATTGGCTTCCTTAAAATGATATTTCCTGTATTAACAAATGGCTATATAAAGTTGACTGAAGTTCATTTCTAAATAAGCAAAGGTCAATTAAGAAAACATAAATAAACAGATGACCCAATCAAAATCAGAATGGCATAGTGAATTTGGGATCAGAGACTGGCACTGAGCTGTTATACTCAAGAAATTTTGTGACTGCTAATATTGATAGTTCAAGAAGAAAATTAGGTCTCATTAAGTGAACTGAGGATAAATTCATAAATGAAAGAAAGATAAATCTTTAGAAATTATTACTTAGCTGTACAATATCACATCCTGTAACAATGGCTTTGGATAACTCTAAAACATTTATCATTAAATTGCATAGAAATACCAAACCTTTTAGCTAACTAATTAATCATTTCCTAAATTAATTGGCATTCATCATTATTTTCTATTTGGCTCTGGCATGTTATGTACAATATATTTTCCAGGAGGTATCCAAAAGGATTTTTAAAAATCCTAATTCTATAGTTATTGTGCTTCCTTAGAAACATACTTTGATTTGCTCTGCTCTAGTAAACTGCCAAGTATATGAAAGAAAAAAAATAAGATGAGTTCTTACAGAAAATTTTTTCTAAGTTTGCAAGAATTTCAGAAAGTTTCACCATTTTGTTTAATTCGGCCTTAAATAACCAAATTTTGAATATAAGAATTAATATTTTAAGAAAGTTCAGATATGTCATCAGAAATGAAAAAAAAAATGTGAAAACCTAGAATGTTACTGTCTTGCTAAATATTTATGGACATTAATGCTGCCAAATTCAAATATCAAAAATATTTGAATTTGTAGAAATCGATATGAGACAGTTCTGTTTTTCCCGTGCCCTAAGACCTAGCCAAATAGCAGCTTTCAACATTGTAAGGCTAGAGAAACATTTGGATTTGTGATTTTGTATTTGATATGTTGTGGTATACTTCGATGGTTAGGGTGGTCATGGGAATTGTAGCTATAATAAAGGCCTCTCAGCTTCCTGCCCTCATCCCACTTTAGTGGATCCTCAGCAGCAATAAAGAAAATTGGTGGTTAGAGAACAGGGATCTAGGGAGACTTAATCTTTATGCCTTGTATCCTACAATCCTAAGCTTCATAATTTTCTGTGTACTGGATGATAGCTATTCCCCTCTACTGAACTTAATGGACAGCACTAACACAGTGATGGTAATGTAGCATCCTTCATTCATAAGACAACACCTAAAAGGATGAAGTAAAAAGCAAGCTGATAGAAGATGTCGGTTCAAATTCGTGTTCTACATTTTAATTGTTTATTATATTGGACATATTTTACCAACTTTGAATCTATTTTAACTATTTTTACTCATCAGTTGTAGATAATAACATTCATACTATATCATAAAGCTTTTCAACATCATTTGAGAAGATAATATATCTGTAAATGCAATTCCAAATCCATTGGTATAGAATGCTCTCTCTATTAATGAGAATCAATGTCTGTGTGTTAAGAGTGGGAAAGAACTGGCAAGAGAGGAAATTGCTTTAGTATTCTGAGTTCTTCAGAGAATTTTCAAGTCATTTCAGGTCCTGGAGTGTCTCTGGGCTCTTCTTTTTTATAGAGGGAAAGTAGACAAAGGTAATCCCACTTTAGTTTAATGAAGGAAAAGACTTTGGGTAGACATGACAGAACTTGACAGTCTCCATTCAGCCATTATCTCCACCTTGCTATACTAGAGACTATAGGGAACCTTTTGAGTAAGATTTAGGAGTTTTGCTCTTGGTTAAGCAGAGCTATTTTGTTCCCAATGAAAGAGTTATTTCACTCTGTATTGTCTAGTATATATTCTTCTATATTTACCTTTTCTGATTTCTGTTTTGCTATTAATTTGCCATATGCTATGTGTGTTCATTGTTCAAATGGTATTTGGTGAGAAGGAGGTTATCTTTATAAAAAGTGGTATTCTGATTTCCCCCAATAATGACACAGTGATAAAGAATTATCTTAAATTAACTCATATTCCCCAAACTAAAAATATTTAAGGGAGCAGATTAATAAAATTCTACTTTATTAGCCCATTTCTCTAAGGAGAGATGGTTGTTGTCTGATTCCTGACCTCTTGCTTCCCATTCTGGCAGGTATTAAAGAATTCCTTTAAGGAGGATTGAGGAAGAAGAGATTAGATATTTTTATTCTTGCTATCTTCATGTCACATGGCAGCATCTGCTTACCCTGTGCTATATTTGAGAAATGGTCCTCACACTATGTGGGCCTTGCTATGATTTATATATGCCAGACCCTTTGTTAAGTACTTTAAAATCTCATCTTAGTTGATCTTAAAAATTCTAAGAAGTAGGTGCTATTATCATCCCCATTTTACAATTAAGGAAACTAAGTCAAGTAACATGAACAGGATCACAGGACTAGAAAATGTCTAAGGTTGGATTAGAACTAAGAGATATTTTTTAACTTTAGATCCTGCACAATATTCACTCAGCCATCTAACTGCCAATGATATATATTTGCAAGATAGAATGATGGGCAAATTATAGTCTGTGACAATGGAACAAAGCAACATATCTTGTAAACCATACTCATGATATACATTTGCTTCAGACTTGTGATCTTGATCTTATTGATACAATGTGTTATGAATTAATGCATTAATAGAGAATTTTAACATAGTGAATTTATAATTATGAACATTTGGGAAGAAGGGGAGGTCTGGATTTCATAATTTCAAATAATTATTTACATAATTGCATTGTTTTAAGTGGATTTTTCCTCCTTGTTTGTCACAAGTTAAGTATATCCACCTAAGTAACAGTTGATACCCTAAACCTATTTCATTTCCAGGAAACCAGAGCCAGACTACCTAGTAGACAAATTAGCCATGTGTCTTTGGTGATCCTATTCTTAGACTGGGTCTATATGCCCTTAGGTTAGCTGAAGCCAATCTATTAATTAAGAAGTAAAACCTATTATATAGAATAGATTTATTTATATTCATCATCTAGTCTGCACAGCAGATTTTGACCCTTCCCAAAGGGGTTAAACAGGTGCAGACAGTTATGTAGCAGTACCAAAAATATGGGGCAGACCCAGATAAAAACCAGGATGAAAGCCGTAGCTTCATTTCCCTCAATAAGAAAATCCTATCAAGTTAGTGCTGCAAACTCATCATTTCTTAGTTCTCTCTCTGTTGGAAAATTTCCTGTGTACCCAGACTTGGACTAATTTTTTATTGACCTGAAAACAGCACACTTTCTTTATGCCTCTTCTTAGCTAATAGTCGTGTTGGATTATACTAAGCTTGATTCTGACATTTCCAGGGAAATAGTTTTTTTTTTAATATTTAAAATTTTGTCATGTGATCATTTCCTCCTAAATGATTAAACCCATTTTGACCAAGGTTCTGGATTTTGTCTATGAAGATTTTAGTACTTTTGCCTAAGTTACAACTTGCTCTGAGAAACAAACAAAAAACTGTTAGACTCCCAGAACAGCTGCAATATATTAAGCAGAACAAAATAAAGTGTGGGGTAGAAAGTGGGTACCCCTTTCATGCCCAATCTTATACTTGATTCCCCATCCTTCTTTTGTCTTCTCCTTTTCCAATTATTGTAGTTTTATTAGAACCAAATTATTCTCAGTTTCTTGTGTGCCTCTGAGTATTTTTACTTCACTACCACTTGTTTCCCAATTTCATCTAGTACAAGATATTCTTTATTAATATTCACTTCAATTGGACTTGTATGTTATTATTTTGTCCTCTCACCATTCACTGTTGACCCAGAGATAGCCCTTACTTATTTGTCTTTAAGAATTTGTCCTCTTTTTGGCATAGTTTTGCCAAGAATATAGATGGGACCAGTTTCAGTTGCTTTAATTGAATAATTTTGCCCCTAGAAGATAGAGAGAAAACTGTTGTAAGATGTACTGATATAGTCAGTCATGTCAGATTTTTTTTCTGATCACACTTGGGGTTTACCTGCCAAATGTAGTGGAGTGGTTTGTTATTTTTTTTTTTAGCTCATTTTACCTGTGAAGGAACTGAGGCACAGCCAGTAACTTTTAGAGGTCGTTTTGAACTCATGTCCTCCTGGTTCCAGGCCTAGTAGTCTATCTACTGATTATCAAACTACAGTAAAAGGCATACAATAAACATTTATTAAGTACCTCTTTGTGCCATGCACTAAAAGTGGTAAGGTACTGAGATGTGGGGAGCACTAGAGAGTATCTGGATGGAAGTATGATGATTATGATAATGGAATTGTTATGTATGACACAAATTTGTTTTTTCCAAAGTGTGATCACATTACAAAATGTGATTAACTCTATTGGAGTACAGGAATAGAGAAAGGGGGTCAAGCATGGCATTTCATAGTTAAAGTATACTTCCAGATGAGGAAATTCCTACTGATGCAGATTGAAATCTTCTCTGTAATTTATGTGGTCCTGGAGAGCTAGAATGATAAAAGGTCAAGAGACTTGCCTTAAAATCACTCAGCCTATATCTGAGGAACAATTTAAATGAAAGTATTACAAGTATCAACTATCACATAAACATTAGATAGAAATATTGTGCATTAAAAAATTTATATATTTAAGATAGCAAGAAATGTAATTCCTATACATTAGTTAGATGTATTTAATTTTATTGGGATTGCTGAAGTAGTTATACTTAGTTGCAATTTGGGCAGAAAGAATTCTGAGCAAAACTAAACTATTATGGCTTTGGGGACATTATAAGTCTGTCTGTTATTTCATCATTACTTTCAAAATGAGAGCAATAAAAACTCACATCTATAAACATTTTTTATATTGCAAAATAGTTCTTGTGGGTGATCCCTGACTGAATTCAGATAATCTATTGAGTCCTTTACCTTTTAGAAATCTAAGAAAACATCATCATTTTGAAGGAAAAGCTACTGAGTATTATAAATGTAAAATGACCTGGCCTGGATAAAACAACAAATACATAGAAAAAATAGAAAGTAGAGGTCAAATATTTTGATTCTTATATCAGGTTTTTCTTTATGCAAAGTTTGATGTTCTTTCAAGATAGAATAATTTACCTAAGAATAATGTTACATATTCATTTTATTAATAAGAAAAGAGATCATTTAAACGTAACAGTCCCAGACAGGGCCTAATTCTAACAAATTCATGAATCTTTGCAAAGGAGTTGACCATACTGTGGAGATTATTAGCCATAGAAATGCTGATAATACATTTCTTTGAAAAGTTATCCAAAATTTATAAGAAAATTATTGAATTTTGTTGTGGAAATATACTAGAGAATATCCAGTCAAATCCATAGATGAATATGTTTCTGTTCTACAGTATATCTAACAAGGATCTCCACTGATAAAGTGTCCAGAATTTTATGACAAGGTCCATTTCATTTTTAGATGGCTTTAATTGCTATGTATGTTCCCTTTCCTCATGCATTAATATTTCTGTGGACTTTCATGATTGTGCCTCTTATTTGCCTGCTGAGACATAATAGAATAAGTCTAAAACCTCTTCCAAATAATATTCTCTGCTGTATGTGAAAAGTGATTGATATATTTGCAAATTTTAAAATATTATATGTGTCAGTTATTATTAATTTTAATTTTTGTAATAGTAGGAGGAAGAGAAGTATAAGCAGAATTATTTTTATGTTAAACAATCTCAGCTGTTTCAATCTGTCCTTAAATGGCATAGTATAGGGACTTCTGATGACTCTTGTTTCTCATTCATAGATATGCTCCAGATTAGTACCTGAATACAATGCTCCACATGAGACCTAATAAGGGGTCATTTCTTTTGTTCTAAATACTATATCTTATTTAATAGTTCCTATGATCTTGAGCAGTTACTCCCCAGAAGGAAATAATGCTTCTAATATTCAAAAGTATGATTTAAAAACAACAAAAAAATTATGAACAAAACCAAACTCCTTCCAAAAGATGATATTCAAGGCATTTAGGGCCTGATCTTTGTATATACAACTAAAAGATATTAAAATTCTAATGTATATGGTGAAAATTATAAACAAACAAAACATATATGTTAAAGAAAAAATATAAATTATCAACTGCCATATAAAAGCGTTTTACTAAAAAATGAGAAGTAGATTGGTATATTAGAGTTCATTCTGAAGTTAGATGATACATATTTGACTTACACTTATGATTGGTAATGCTATTTGTTGACTTTCCGCAAAAAAATTGGGGAATAGTTTTATGAATGCAATATTATTCTTATTCAAAAAGAGGGAGTGGAACTAGATTCCCTTGAGAACCCTTTCAGATTTAGATTTATACTCTATTATAATCTATTAGAATGGCAAATAAGTATATAAAAAGAGTAATACTATTCATTGGGGCTACCCTACAACATAGTATCCTTCTTTCCCTCTTGTGATAGAAATATTAACTTTGGCTAAGAGGAAACAAAGATCTTAGAACTTGATTGGCAAACACTTCCGTTGTTGAAGTCTATGACCAAATTCCTTTCCTCTTGGAAGAGGATTTAGCTTTTTGTAAAAAGGCAGAAGAGCTATCTCTAAATTCTAATTTTCTGTGGAGTGTCTGACAGCTTCCTACTGAGTAAGGATATATTAAATACCAACCATAAAAGTCTAGGATTCTTAGACTTGGAAGGTCCTAAGATTGAACAGAGATATGTGTGTGTGTGTCTGTGTGTGTGTGTGTGTGTGTGTGTGTGTGTGTCTGTGTGTATTGGGAGTAGTAGTAGCAGTAGCAATAGCAGTAATAGTAGTAGTAGTAGTAGCACCAGCAGTCGCAGTAGCAGTAGTATCAGTAGTAGTATTAGTAATAGTTTTAGTACCAGTTCCACCATACATTTTTGTATGGTGGAAAAATTTGAAAATAAGGTCCATCCCTACTAACTAGACAATTTTTTTTTTTAAAAAAATTAAGATAAATGAGTATAATAATATGTTGTATTATAGAAAATAAATAAACTTGTGAGAAAATGCAAACATATATATGAATTGAGGTAAAATGTAGAAAAAGGAGAACATTCATAATGATTACATTAATGTAAAAGAAAATGACATAAAATGATAAATAAATTCAAGTACTAAAGATAATCAAATTTATCACTTCTTTGTAGAGATATGTAGAAATGTATGTGCAATGTTTAATATTTTGCCAGATAAGCATGATATATTGGTCAGTTTGGGTTAACTATTACTCATTGTTATAGGATAGTGGGAAAGAGTTTAGGAGACAGAATGATATTAAAAACAAAATATATTCAGTACATACATATGTGTGCATACATATATGTGTGTGTGTTTGTAAATATATATGCATATACAAATATATTTATTTATTTAGTATATTTCACCAATTATATTTAAGACTTTTTACATTTTTTAAAAAATTGAGTTATACATTAATTTTTTCATTTAAATGGGACTTATTTTTATCTTACCCACAACCTAGAAACAAAATAATATACACTAACAATTATTCATGGCCTAAAAATATATTTTTATATAGTGTACATTTTAAAATGTGTGTCTCATTATGCACATTTAACTCACCATTCTCTGTCACTTTTCATCATAAATCATACATTTCATCATAATAGTTATGTTAATCAGAATATCATGAGAAATTATAGAGATAGTCTCTGATTTCTTGTAATATTTGTATAAATTGACACAGATTGAAGTGAACAGAAGTAAAACAATTTATACTATAACAACAACATTGTAAAGTCAACAACTTAATATAACTGTCAATTTGAATAGCATACTTATGTTGGCTTATAATTTTAGAGTCTGAAAGTACATTAGAGGCCATTTAACTCATTCATTTCATCTTATAAGTAAGGAAGCTGATAATAAGCATATTGAGAAATTTTTACTAAGTTATGCAGGTCTGAGTCACAGAATCAAAATTTAATGTCTTATTCCAAATCCAGTTTTCTTTTCAATGTACAATTCTTTTTTATTTCGTCTTTGAAATTTATAATGTCTTCAAGATAAGACATATAAATGCTTCAGAAGTATTATTGCACTGTAGATGAAACTGAAACTCAGATGGAATGATTTGCTTGTGGTAATATCATTACTAAATAACAAATGCAAGATTTAAATCTTGGTCTTCCTGTCTTCAAATCCTGTATTCTCCATCTATTTTCTGTCATTTAAACTATTTTCTTATTCCCATGTGGCTAGTGACTAACTGTGTTACCTCCAGCAATGAATTGTTACCACTCTGTGCCTAAATTTCCTCATTCTGAAAATGAGAGCATGAACCTAGGATATATCTGTCCAGTTTTCTATTTCTAATATTCTTCCATTCAGTGATGAAATGCTATTTCATATCAATGTTTGGCTCTTGCAGGATCATATGATATAGCCTTCTCAGTTTTAACATATCTCTAAGTAAATATAGCTTCTTCTTAAAATTTCATATCACAGTTATTGTCAAAAGTTGAATGAAAATGTACTCTTGTGCTACTTGATAATTGAAAACATTTCTATACTAATGTGATAAGGAGCATTGCTGTAGGAAAAGGAGTATTGTGTAGCAATAATGTAGGAACATTATTGTTCCATTTCCCATGCCAATGACCCTGCAGGAACTTCTGAAACTTTATTATTAATTATTAATCATGTACTTTTAAATTTAATTTAAAGGATGCAAGTTTAAATGTGCTGCTGAAAATAGTTCCCATCAGAAAAGAAAAGCTGCTAAGAATTTTCAGCATTTACATGAAAATTGAAATGTAGTAACATGCATATCTTCTTAAAATTATGCAGTTCTTACAGTTTTAAATAAATTTTCTGAGATTTTACAAAGAAACAGATTCCTTATTATTAAACAAATAGATGTATTAAGGTTAATAGATTGTGCTAAATTTATGTTATGTCTTGAGATGAAATTCAGGATAGAATATTGCTCTCTCTGAATGCTTAATGTAACAATTTCTGCTACTAAGCAAATGTTGATTCTAACCATAATTCTCAATATAAAATCAAAATTTCAATATAATAACCTGAATAAAGATGTACAAATAGTGGACTGTTACTTATAAATTATTTTAACATCACAAAGAATCAATTAAGGGCATTTCTACATTTATGTGTCTGTTTATACACCTGTGTATATATTTTTCTAAAATTATATTTCCAAGCAGATAGAAACATATACACACACCATTATTATTTATTTTCATATTCCATTTGATGCAACAAGAATTTATAAAACTGTACAATTTGCTAGTCACTGTTCTAAGTACTATGAATACAAATGAAAAAAAAAAAAAAAAGCAACCTACCCTCAAGGGGATTACATACTTTTTATTTATCTTTCTTTTATTGGGGGGAAGAGAAAAATATCAGCTAGAAAAGTTTATATATACATATATATATATATATATATATATATATATATATATATATATATATATATATATATATACATACTTGTGTGTGTGTGTGTGTGTGTGTGTGTGTGTGTGTGTGTGTGTTAGATGTATTTATATACACATAGACACACTGGTATATATAATGCCTTTGATGACTCTCCTCTTCTTGATTCTCTCTCCTGTTTAGATTTGTGACCTGACATTCTCTTTTGGTTTTCTTCCTATATATCCCTCCTTTAGTCAGGATCATGTACTAGATTTTCCTTTAAGTTATTTCCTCTAGCTATAGATAACTCTGTTTTGTATCCTTTTCACACCTCCCATTATGCTGCTTCATTTGTTTTTCTTATCAGCTCCTTTCAACTTAATTACTATCTCTGTGCTATGATTCTCTAGTTGACCAACCCTTCTGTTGAGCTCTAGTCTTGCATCTTCAATTGACTTCCAGACATCTTGAACTGAATGTACATTAAACATCTTAAACACATGTTCAGAATTGAAATGATTATCTTTCTCTTTTATCTCTCCCCCATTCTGACTTTCCCTAATACTATGAAGGACACCACCTTCTTCTCAGGTGCTTTCATATTCAACCTGTCACTGAGGCCTGCTTATTTTATCTTTGCAACATCTCTCAATTTTGACTCCTTTTCTCCTCTGATACCAGCATGACCTTGGTGCATTTACCTTAAATCTGTATTGAAATAGTCCACTGATAGGTCTTCCAAGAGCAAGTCTTTCTCTACTTCAATACAATCTCTATTCAGATGGCAAAGTAATTTTCTTAGAGTCATGCCAATTTACTGAGTCAATAAACTACAGTGAGTCCTCTCAAATATGATATCAGAATCAAATATAAAACCCTCTATTTAATGTTGAAAGCTCTTAATAACCTACATACCACCATTCCCATGCACAACTTTTTTTGTTTTTTATATCTTATTCACCACTTTAACATCTTTACTATCTTATACTGGCCTCTTGTCTTTTCCATGGACAAAATATTTCATCTTTCAATTCTGAGCATTTTTTTCTTTTCTGTGTCTGAAATACCCTCCCTCCTCAATTCTAATTCCTGATTTTTTTTTCTAATAGTAACAGCTATATCCAATCTTGTAAAAAAGCTTTTTCCAATCCCTCTTGATTCTAGAATTTTTCTTGTTTATTTACTATTTATACTATAAATTCCTTGTGTATAAATATCTGTTTGCTAGTTGTCTCATCCATTAAACCGTGAACTCCTCAAGGGCAGAAGTTACTATTCCCATTCTCTTAAAAAAATATCCAAAATTTACTCCAGGGCTTTATACAGACTAGGAACTTGATTGGTAGTTAGTATTTTTCATATTCAAAGAGGACCAAAAAAACATTATTATATCAAAGTTAATGAACAATGTGAGCAATTGAACATTAGTAGATACAATATGGGCTCAAAAGTCTTTACCATAGGTTGAATATAAATAGTTCATATAAACATTTGGAATGGAGATGTTTCTGAATTCACATATATCATGTTTCTTTTGAGCTATTGCACTTCTTCTTTACTTATAGAGCACAATGCCTTCTTTAATGTGGGCACATCATGCTGAGTGTCCTGTCCCAGTATTTTCCAATACTTCCAATTCCAACATCTTTTATAGGGACATTGTGAATATCCATGCATTTCTTCTTCTGAACATTGTGCGAGCCCTTGCCTTATATGAGTTTTCTGTAAAATACTCTTTTAGTCTAACATATTTTTGTATTTGAACAATGTGTCCAACAAATTGGAGTTTTACTCTAAATGGAAGTGTTTGAACAAATGGAGTTTGGTTTGAGAAAGGACCTCAGTGTCTCATCTTACCAGGTGGTGCTCAGAATATTTCTTCCCATTGCCTACTTAATACTATTTGTTTTTTCCCTACTAGTATGCAAAGCTAGTTTTCAACATTCATTTTTGTAAGATTTTGAGTTCCAATGTTTTCCTTTCTCTCCCCTATCCAAGACAGCAATTTTACCTAAGTTTTGCATAGGCAACATGTTAAATATATTTCCATATTGAAAAATCAGAACAAGGGCAGCTAGGTGGCACAGTGGATATGACACTAGCCCTGAAGTCAGGAGGACCTGAGTTCAAATCTTCCTAGCTGTGTGACCCTGGACAAGTCACTTAAACCCAATTGCCTCAGGGAAAAAAAAAAAGAAAGAAAGAAAGAAAAAGAAAAATCAGAATAAAAGGGAAAACCATGAGAAAAAACAAACAACAAAAAAGTAAAAGTAGTGTACTTTTATCTGAATTCAGTATTCATACTTCTTTCTTGGGATATGATGGCATTTTCCATCACAAATTTATTGGAAGTATCTGGAATAACTGTATTGCTGAGAAGAGCTGAGTCTATTCTAACTGATACAATTTTGCTATCACTATGTACAATTGTACTGTGTATAATGTTTTCCTGGTTCTGCTTACTTAACTCAGATTTAGTTCATATAGTTTAGTTCTTTCTAGGTTTTTCTGAAATCTGCCAACTAATCTTTTCTTATAGCACAATAGCATTCCATTACATTCATATACCAAACTTGTTCAGCAATTGGTGACCATCCCCTCAATTTCCAATCCATTGCCACAACAAAAAAAGAGTTTTTATAAATAATTTTCCCATATCCTTCCATTATTTATCATTTTATTTTCTTCTCATCTAAGCCAATTTGAGAGGTATAATCAATAGTGATTTAAAGCATTTTTCATATAATTATAAATTACTTCTTCATCTCAAAATTGCCTGTTCATATTCTGTGACTATCAATTGGGGATTGACTTTAATCCTTATAAATTTGAAGCAATTCTCCATATATATTAGAAATTAGGCCTTTATCAAAAAAAAAAAAAAAAAAAAAACTGGCTGGAAAAATTGTTTCCCAGCTTACTGTTTCCCTTCTAATCTTGGGTGCATTCATTTTATTTGTATAATACATTTTAAATTTAATGTAATTAAAATCATCCCTATTGCATTTCTTAATGTTTTCTATCTCCTTATTCTTAATCCCTTCTGTTTTCCATAGATTTCACAGGTAAGCTATTCATTGATCTCCTTATTTATTCATGGTAACACCGTTTATGTCTAAATCTTGCACCCATTTTGACTTTATCTCTAGATAGTGTGTGAGATGTTGGTCTAAGCCTAGTTTTTGCCATACTATTTTCTAGTTTCTCCAGCCATTTTTGTCAAATAGGGAGTTCTGATTTCAGAAGTTGGAGTCTTTGGCTTCATCAAACAATAGATTGCTAAATTATAGAGTATTATTTTCATGTACCTAATCTATTTGACTGACACCACTCTATTTCTTAGCCAGTATCAAATGTTTTTTGCTTTTTTTTGTTTTTTTATGATTGATGCTTTATAATACCGTTTTAGGTCGGTTACCACTGTACTACCTTTCTTAACATTTTTGTCTTCATTAGTTTCCTTGATATTTTTGACCTTTTGCTTTTTCAGATGAATTTTCTAATCAATTTTTCTAGCAATACAAAATATTGACTGAATTCACCAATTCATTGATCTCCTCTATTTATTTTATGTAAACATTTAGAGATAGAAAATCCATCCTATTTTCCCTCATTTATATTTTTCCTTCTTGTTTTCCTATTACCCTCCTCACTAGCATTTTGCTTCTCATTCTATCAGCTTCCTTGTTATTTACCTTTCTCTCTCATTACTTCTGTATTCCCTTCTATGAGACTTCTTTCTTTTCTTTACCCTTCTCCTCCAATTTCCTTAATGGTTAAGATACATTTTTATACCCAATTAAGTCCATATATTTTTCTTTCTTTTACTGATATTCATTTAGATTGAGGTTCAAAAATTGGTCATCTTCCTCCCATGTTCATGTGGTCTAATTTACTCTATTTTTATCTTCCCTTTCCTCTTTTTCCAGTATAATCCTTTTTTCCCACCCCTTAATTTATTTTTATGTCACCACATTAAAGTCAATTTATATCCACCCCATCTCTATGTATACCCCTTCTATCTGCCCTGTGAAAGATATAGTTTTATGCTAATATTAGGTTTAACATATATATTTTACATATATATATATATTTATATATATGATACATTTATCATATGTTGGATTACTTGTCATCTAGGGGAGGAGGTTGGGGAAGGCAGGATAATTGGAACACAAAGTTTTTCAAAGGTGAAAGCTGAAAAATTAACCTTTCATGTTTTAAAAATAAAAAGCTTAAAAAATATAAAAAAATTAGTTCTAAAGAGTCACAAGTATTATCTTTTCTTGTAGAAATGTTAATATTGTAACCTTTAAATAACATTTGTTCTTTCCTCCTTACCTTTTTATGCTTCCCTTTAGTCTTGTATTTCAAGATTGCATTTTCTCTTTAGTTATATTTCCCCCCATCAGAAATTACTGAAAGTCCACTATTTCATTGAATATCCATTAATTTCCCTGAAATGTAATGTTCAGTTTTACTGTATAATTGATTCTTGGTTGTAGTCCAAGCTTCTTTACTTTCTGGAATACTATATTCCATGCCCTCTGATCCTTTAATGTGGAAGCTGCTACATGCAGGTAATCATTGCTGTGACTCCTTGTCAATTGTGTCTTTCTGGCTTTTTGGATTATTTTCTCCTTGATCTGATAATACTGAAATTTAGTTTTACTGTGCTTTGGAGTTTTCATTCTGAGATTTCTTTTAGGAGGTAATTTCTTTCAATAACAATTTTACCCTCTTCTTCTAGCATATCAGGGTAATTTTCCTTGATAATTTCTTTAAAAATGTTGATAAAACTCTTTTTTTGACCATGACTTTCAGATAGTCACATAAATCTTAAATTTCTACTCCTGAATATATTTTTCAATTCAATTGTTTTTACGATGAAGTATTTTACAATTTCTTCTATTTTCATTTAAAAAAAAAAAACTGTTTGATTGATTTTAATATCTCATTAAGTCATTAGCTTCCACTTGTCCAATTCAAGTTTTTAATGAAGTATGCCTTCAGTTAATTTTTTTTAAAGCTCCTTTTCAATTTGGTCAGTTCTAATTTTAAATGAGCTGTTTTCTTCAATGGACTTTCCCCATCCTCCACATCTCCCATTTTGTCAGTATTATTCTTTAAGGAGTTGTTTTCTTCAGGATATTTTTTTAAATTTTATAAAATCTGTTTTTAAGGCGTTGCATTCTTCCATCAATTTTTGTGCTTCCTTTTAAAATTTCTTGATTTTTTCATAATTCCCCTGCATAACTCCATTTATTTTCTTAATTTTTCTTCAATCTCTCTTACTTGGTTTTTAAAATCTTTTTTTGTGCTCTTCTAAGAGAACATTTTGTCTTATAGCAATTTATATGCTTTTTGAGGCTTCACATATAGCCATTTTGCCATTGCTCTCCTCTTCTGAATTTGTAATTTGAGCTTCCCAGGAAAAGTTGAGCTCTGTTCCTAGATTATGCCCACCCCAATCATCTTTTGCTAGGGGACTAGAGCTTCCTCATTGGCTTTCCATGTAGAGGCTAGGGGTGTTGGTAATTTAGCCATTGTGTTGGATTGACCTGGCCTTGTGGAATCTGTTTTTCTGTGTTTCAAGGCTTACAATTTGCATTTTGTGCTGGAAGTGGAGTTGGAGACTTCACAGCTGTCCTGCTAAACTAGGACAAAGTAATCACAGTTTGACTGTGGCTAAAAGCCTTCTGCTAGATTGCCTTACTGTGCCTATGCTGGAATTCTGCCTAAGTAAGATAGATCTTTCCTGAAGTTCTTCTATGTTATCTTATGCTAGGGAACTTTCGCTCTCTTTTCGTGGGTTCTCTAACTCCAGAAACCATTGAGAGGCATTCTTTCATGTTGTTTTTGAGGCAAATTAGGGAGAGCTCAGATAGCCTTGTCTTCTCTCTTCTATCTTGGCTATCATATTTAGAACATTTCTAAGATATAAGTGATTCAGTTTCCTGGAATAGCACTGGTGTACTGCTCATGTTTCACAGGCATACCACAATGAGGTCAGCCTAATGGCTCTGTAGACCTTCAGTTTGGTAGTTAGTCTAATAATTCTTCTCTCCCACACTTTCCTTCAGAGCCTTCCAGACACTGTGCACAACCCTTGAGAGTATACTGTCAAGATAAATTAATTTATCCACATCAGTTAATTTTTTTTTTTCATTTGCTGCAACCAATGGTTGCATATATAAAGGGTGCCATTTTGGTTGGTAGTAAACCTCTTTTTGTTAGTATTGCCAGGCAAAATTTAGTACAAGATGTAGAAAATTGATTTCTTTTCCATTGCATTTCAGCTTTAGAGACTGCACTGGAGTCTCAATCATCTGAGGAAAAAACTGTAAACTGACTCTCTGTCTACATTAGTCTTGGCTTTTAACCTTTTCAAGTTAAATAATTTATCATGTATGCAATAACTGACCTTAATGCTATTTCCTCCTCTCATTGAAAGCATCCGATGCTACCATTGAACATATTATGCTATTTCTAACCCTTTTTTTCATGTTGGGAGGTGAGCAGTGCTTTCTTTCACAAAGGTCATTCAGACTCCTGAGGCTGCTGAATCCCTTTATTTCAATGAGAAGATGAAATTATGAATTGGTCTGTGTGCAGATGTTGTGACTACAGTTCACTTCTACTGATTCACCCCTTGTCTGTCACCACAGAACTTTGAGATAGGTAAAATGGTAAAATGGTATGATTAATGTTTTCTGAATCATGCATAAATTGAATTTAAGTTAAACAGAGTTACAGAAAGTGATCAATCTCACACTGCCTTTCAGCCATGAAAGTCTAGTGCAAGATAAAAGTCAAGTCAATTTGAGATGACTTCTAATATAGTGGATTGTCTTTTCAGTTTTGATGCCTAATCAAGTTGTAACTGATCCATAACATCTGTTTTGATCACCTAAATAGAAACTGGAACAAATTATTCACTAATGCCCATTTGTTGGGAAAAGTCTTCACATGTTTGGGAGTAGGCACTTCTATAACTTGCAGTGTGTTTGAGGTTCTAAGTTATCTTCAACTTTGTTGAATTTATCTACTGAAAATTGGCCACTAGGTATGCTGCAGCTTATTGGATTACAGATGAGAATTGGATGGGAAATGGACACAGAGTAAGAAAATGACCTTGAAAAAGGTAGACCTGACACTTAAAGGTACTAGGTTTCCTGAACACCTGTATACTTCAATAGGCACTTAACAAATGTTTGTTTATTGTGGGATTTATTGACATATATTTTAACACCTACATATAAATAGTTATTTCTGAATATTTATGGTCACAATTAACTGGGTGATTAAAAAAAACAATCCCCATAGGTGGTGCCCCTTGAGCTGAGATTTGAAGAATGAGGGAGGATTATATGAGAGGAAAAAAAGTGTGTTGATTGACAGATGCAAAGAGATAAAATATTAATTGCAAGTTTATGACCAGATTATTTAACAAAAACAAATTAATGGCAACAAATTATTCTTCTAAGGTTTAGAGAAAGAAATATTTTATACATAATAAAATGGTAAATGGGGAGTATTGCTTTAGGAGCCTGGGGACGAAGATTTCACTTTTCTTCTTTGCCACACACTAGCTATGGTTCTCCTCAATAATGAAAGACAAAACAAAAACAACTGTTGGGAAAAGCACTTATAAATTCTAAGCCTCAAACAGTTCTTAAATAACAAAATTGGTATATCAAATCTTAATCTTCTGGCTCCCAGTAGTGTTACCTTTAGTCAATGTCAAATTGTCTTTCAACAAACACATTTTCATGTTGATGCCATGCTCAAAATATTGTATTGCAAAATACAGATTTTAAAAGTTTAAAAAAATTGTCTTCAAGGAGTTTATAATCTAAGAGCTATGGAGTTTAATAATGAAATATGAGAAGAATATAATTTTCTTGAAGGAGGGAATGACCTCATATTTATTTCATACAATGCTTAATTTGAAAAAAAAAATTTTTTTTTTCTTTTTTAATATATAATTTAACAGCCTGTAAATTGTTCTCCTACTATTAAATGCCTTTTTTACAACTGGCACAGAAATGCAAAATATGTCACCCCAAAATACCATAATAAAATTAAGAAAATCAAGAGTAAGTATTATCTATATACTTTATGCCCTGTAAATTATAGGTCAGTATAAATTTTGGGGACATTAGAAATTAGAAGTAATTTTGTGTTGTTTTGGCAAAACAAATAAAAATCACTTTTTACAATTTGAGAAATAACTGAACTGGACTATGACAAAATGGCACATTAGAATATCAGCTCCTTCAAAACAGGAGTTCTTTCCAACTTTCTGTTTGTATACCCATCACTGTTTTTATATGATCAGGGTATATGTGTGTATCTGTGTATGTGTATAAATATATGCATATATTTCATTTCTTCATATGGTAAAGTCAATACATTTGCTTATTCCAGTCTCTACCAACATGGCAAAATATAGGTAATTGTTGTACTTCAGAGTCATATAATACAAATTATAGCAACTGTTTGTTAATAAACATTTATTATGTACCAGGCATTATGATAATCATTGGAATAAAAAAAGGCAAAAGTCAGTCCCTACTCTCAAGGATCTCATTATATAATGGAGAATGCAATATACAAATTACTGTGTAGTAACAAGATGCATGCAAGATAAACTGGAAATTATCCATAAAAGGTGGGCTCTAGAATTAAGATGTAATTAGAAAAACCATGTAGAAGATGAGATTTTAGTTGAGATACAGCTGAAGCTGGGGGTGAAGATTTTATTTTATTTTTTAGCTTTTTATTTTAAAAAATTATATCTTTTTATTTTCAAAACACATGCATAGATAATTTTTCAATATTGACCATGGCAAAACCCTATATTCCAAATTCTTCACTCCAGTCCCTTCACCCCCTCCCCAATGTTAAACATGTTAAAATATATGACAAATCCAATATATGTATACATATTTATACAATTATCATGCTGCACAAGAAAAATCAAAACAAAAAGGGAAAATTGAGAAAGAAAACAAAATGCAAGAAATCAACAACAACAAAAAAAAAATGAAAATGCTAAATTGTGATCCACACTCAGTTCCCATAGTCCTCTCTCTGGATATTAATGGCTTTCTTCATCACAAGATCATTGGATGATACTGTATGAGGATGTATTCTGATGGAAGTGGATATCTTCAACATAAAGAAGAGCTAATCCAATTCCGATTGATCGATGATAAACAGAATCAGCTACACCCACAAAAGGAACACTGGGAAATGAGTGTAAACTGTTAGCATTTGTTGTTTTTCTCCCCAGATTATTTTTACCTTCCGAATCCAATTGTTCCTTTGCAACAACAACAACAACAAAATTCGTTTCTGCACATATATATTGTACCTAGAATATACTATTACATATTTAATATGTATGGGAATACATGCCATCTAGGGGAGGGGGTGGAGGGAAGGAGAGGAAAAATTTGGAACAGAAGGGAGTACAAGGGATAATGTTGTAAAAAATTACCTATGCATATGTACTGTCAAAAATGCTATAATTATAAAATTAATAAAAAAAAAAAAAGATCATTGGAACTGGTCTCAATTATCTCACTGTTGAAAAGAGCTCTGTCCTTCAGAATTGATCTTCATATAATATTGTTGTTACTATGTACCATGATCTCCTGGTTCTGCTTATTTCACTTAGCATCAGTTCATGTAAGTCTCTCTTCACCCCTCTAAAATCATTCTGTTGACCATTTCTTATAGAAAATAATATTACATGACATTCATATACCATAACTTATTCAGCCACTCTCCAATCGATGGGCATCCATCAGTTTCCAATTACTTGTTACTACAAAAAAGGTAATGATGCTTTCTCTCTTTTATGTTCTCTATTGGATATAAGACCAGTGGAAACACTGCTTTATAGAAGAATATGCACATTTTGATAATCCTTTTGGTATAGTTGTAAGTACTCTCCAAAATGGTTAGATCACTTCACAATTCCATCAACAATGTATCAGTGTCCCAGATTTCCCACATCTCCTCCCACATTCATCATTATCTTTCCCTGTCATCTTAGCCAATCTGACAGGTGTGTAGTGGCATCTCAGAGTTGTCTTAATTTGCATTTCTCTGATGAATAGTGATTTATATACTTTTTTCATATGGCTAGAAATGGTTTCAATTTCTGCATCTGAAAATTGTCTGTTAATATCCTTTGCCTATTTATCAATTGGAGAATGGCTTGAAGTCTTATAAAGTTGAGTCAATTCTCTATATATTTTAGAAATGAGGGCTTAATTAGAATTAGGGGTAAAGATTTTAGCTGGATGATCAGTGAGGTGATTTTGGAAGGACTTTAATATTGTTCTAAGAAATGTACACTAAATAATTCAAATGTATAAAATTTTCTTCTTCACAATAATATAAGATTTAGAAATTTTAATAGAATTGAAGTTACACTTAGTCAATGTAAATTTATGTAGTGAAATCCAGGGTTTATTTCAAAGGTCAAATTTACAACCCCATGATGTTTACTGTCAACAAGATCAACAACAGTAGAAGTAGCCTGTAACCATTGGGTGGCTGGAGCTGAAATAAACAAGCTAGAGGTAGGAGAATCAGGGTTAAAATGGACATTTAATTAATTCCAAAGTGAGGACAAACAAATGTCCTCATAAAAAGAGAGACTAATATTCTGGGGGCAAAGCCAGCACTTTATATTCTTAAATGGAGTGGACCATGATGCAATCATTCTTTGGACTTTGGTAATTTTCATGACAGGCTCATGCATGCACAATGCAAGAACTTCTGTTTCTCTGGGAACAATTTCCATGCTGATTGTCTCATAGCAGGGTGCAGAATCAATTAGTATGCTAGTACTTGGAGTATGAGCATGTCGAGAAATGTGATGTATCACAGACTTCTGCCTCTCAAGTCCCTGGGCAAAGGATCATGCAAAGTGAACTCCTGATGCTGGCCAAAGAAGTATACTTTTGCCAGGGAGTGAGATCATACAGAGCACAAAAGATTGTTGTTATGTTATGCTCAGGGCAGAACTTCCTTATTTGTCTTTGGCTCTAGGAAACAGGATATTTCCAAAATATTTTGATTTTTCCTCCTTCTGAGCAAAGGTAGAGGAGTATGAAAGAACTCCTACCCTTATGGCCAAAAAAGAAGAAATGAATGTAATCCAAAATGCTATTAGAGTCCAGTTGAACCAAGACAAAGTGTTGAGTTGTGGCTAATTTCTTAAGAACTATCAGAGAACTGTAACAGGTATCATTGTTAGCCATTGTTTCCTTGAAGCAAAATAGTGTGAGTGGGGGGAGGAAACCAAAAATATACTGGGAGAAAATATGAATAAAGGCTTGAATTAGGACATTGATGGTTGAGCACATAAATATATATCCATAAATGTGGCAACTGTAGGATTAGTCAGAAGGAACTGGTAAAGGCAAAAGCAATAACTAGTTGAACAATACACTGCCAGTTTTTAGAAAACACATATGTTGAGATGTATAATTGTGAGAAAGCTCCTTTCATCAATTGGATTTGCACATAGAGATGGCTCAGTTTCTCAGCTATGCAAAGCTAGTGGTTCAAATAATGCAATACTATCATTACCATAGTTCTTATATAAGACATAATTATATTGTCAAACATAGATAAACTTATTCAGTAGGTTCATAATGGACTGTTTTTGAGAAGGTGAATTTACACATCACCAAAAACAACAACAACAACAACAACAAACAAACAACCAAAAAAAAAAAAAAAACCCACAAAAAAACTTAAACATAAACATCTTGGAACAAAAGACCAAAATAATAAAATGGTTATCATCAATATTAACAGCAAGTCTCCTTGTATTATAGTAACCCATTCTCTATATCCATTTAGCTAGTACATTTTGAGACCCAAAGGCTCCAGGTAGTTATGTGGTCTTTAAATATATTTTACTTAAATTTAGTATCATCACTTAAATTTGGTACTCCAATTTTGAAACTTCAGAGAATTTCAGTTTAATTCAAAGTATTTTTATCTTTATCTAAATTCTGTACCTGCTATAAGAGTCCTTTAAAAATGTATCAATGTTGCATTGTTGGTGGAGTTGTGAAAGAATCCAACCATTCTGGAGAGCAATCTGGAATTATGCCCAAAAAGTTATCAAAATGTGCATACCCTTTGATCCAGCAGTGCTACTACTGGGCTTATATCCCAAGGAAATACTAAAAAAGGGAAAGGGACCTGTATGTGCCAAAATGTTTGTGGCAGCTCTTTTTGTACTAGCTAGAAACTGGAAAATGAATGGATGTCCATCAATTGGAGAATGGTTGGGTAAATTATGGTATATGAATGTTATGGAATATTATTGTTCTGTAAGAAATGACCAACAGGAGGAATACAGAGAGGCTTGGAGAGACTTACATGAACTGATGCTGAGGGAAACGAGCAGAACTAGGAGGTCATTATACACTTCAACAATGATACTGTATGAGGATATATCCTGATGGAAGTGGATATCTTCAACATAGAGAAGAGCTAATCCAATTCCAATTGATCAATGATGGACAGAATCAGCTACATCCAGAAAAGGAACACTGGGAAATGAGTATAAACTGTGAGCATTGCTGTTTTGTTTTGTTTTGTTTTTCTTCCCAGATTATTTTTACCTTCCGAATACAATCTTTCCTTTGCAACAACAACAATTCAGTTCTGCACATATATATTGTACCTAGGATATACTATAAGATATTTAATATGTATGGGAATTCTTGCCATCTAGGGGAGAGGGTGGAGGGAAGGAGGGGAAAAATTCGGAACAGAAGGGAGTACAAGGGATAATGTTGTTAAAAAAATTACCTATGCATATGTACTGTCAAAGAAAATGTTATGATTATAAAAATTAATAAATAAAAAAGTTGAAGAAAAAATGTATCAATGTCCAACCATAAAATGAACTCTTTTTTCTTTAAAATTATCATATGGATACTTCAAATTGGGAAAATCATTACATTTTCTTTACCATTATCATTTCCCTTAATTAATAAATCCTTAATGCAGTTTTGAAAGCAGTCTAAACATGTTGCTTTTACTATTTTATTTATTTATTTAAGAAAGAAAAGTTTCATATTACATATTTGTCTTATTACCTTACCCAATCATTTCCCATTTTGCATGATATCATCACTATAGTATAATTTGACCACAAATATAAATTAAAACTGTAAGTTCATATTTGAATCCTAGTATAGTAACTCACAGGTGTTCCAATATCAATATATTGTTTAATAGATTTAGTGCTGGATACACAGAAATTATCTGTTATAAAAATATACTATAAAAGGAGAAAGAGGGACCTAATTATGTGTCATATCTTAAAAGAAGAAAATACTCCCTTAACTCCATTTGATGCCAGGCATAATTCATATCTATCATCCATCATAGTGACAAGATGTTAAAAATGAGGCTCAAGATTACCTGGGTGGAAATTTTCTTTTTCCAAAAGGAAACGGCCCAAAAAGGAAATAGAGTAAGGGTAATCTTGTGTAGGCCGAGATGATCCTTTAAATTTTTCTCAGGCACAGACATCTAAGTGTAGCATTTACAGATTGTAACAGAGGCCATTTACTATTATTGCTTTCATGACAATTCAGATAACTATCCTGTAATCAAAACTTTAAACAACAGTTAATTTACAATCCTTGAAATTTTTACCTTAAATGGCAAGATTTCATTAACCACAACTTAGAGTTTGAATGTCTTTCTTGATATTTTCCCTAACAGTCAACACTTTATTATAAATTAAAACTACCCAAATTTTGTGTTTTCAGAATATCACATTAATATATTAAAGCTACATCTCGTAACCACCTTATATACTTCCATAATAGCCAAGATTTTCAAATGAAAATTTGCTGTCATAATAAATATTATTTCATTAAATATTTTATAATTTTCAAATATATGTTTTTTTAGGGGGAAGGCATTTACAATTAACTGACTTGTCCAGGGTCACACAATATTAAGTGCAATGAGACTATATTTGAACTCAAGATTTCCTGACTCCAGGTCTAGTGCTCTATGTACTGCACCACCTAGGTGCCTCTCAAACATCCATTTTTTTTTATTACTTTCTTTTAAAAGCGAAATTCATGTCTAAGAACATTCAAAGTGAAAATAAAGTTTTTGTTTATTATAATTTTTGGTTTTCAATAGTATCTCAAATTTTATAATATATGTTTGTAACTATCACACAATTTATACATATAACAGCAGAAACAATAAATTTTCAATGACAATTGCATTTCCAAATTATCAGATATGAAAATAATTTATCTTATTACCTTTGACATTTTGAAAATGCTTTAGACTTGTCAAATCTGGAACAAATGCATTCAATAAATGAAATAATAATAACAATATTAAACTCAGTATATATCCATGACTGTGTCAAGTACTTTACAGTTATTATATTATTTTGATCTTACAATCACATTGGGAGGTAAGTATTATTATTATCATTTTCTTTACAGATCTGGAAACTGGGTAAATAGAGATAAGGTAACTTTTCCTGAGATTAAACAACTAATAAGCTTCTGTAACCAAAAATAAGAAGGGTGTGCTTACCAATGGGAGAGTTTGGCTTACTCCTCCATCTCATAATGATACTCTAGGTTCTTTCAAACAGAAGCTGGGTAGGACCTGCTGACAGTTAAACCCACTTTGGATATAGGAACTGACTAGACATTGGAATTTCAGTAAAGGATACCACCTAGGTGTTGGTGTAGCTGGAACCAGAACCTTTTCATTTGTAGAAGGGTTGGGGGACAAATGCTGGCCATAGGGCTTGATACTTCCAGCTCCCAGAAGTTATCATTGCTGCTGGGATTGGGGACCACTTGTAGCTACTGGATCGGGGTGAAAAAAATGTACTGCACCAGAGTGTAGCCCCCAAGGTTACCTAGGGAGCAGGTTAGTGGATTCTGAGGAGCACAAGACCAATGGGAACCCTACTGCAACTACTGCCTACCCCAGGTTGGTCAGAATATAATTCAACTTTTCCCACAATTACCCACCATTTTCTTTTCTTCTTCTGATTTGAGATGAGAGGAGGTTTAACAGAGACATGAATTGTAATGATCTTGTCAGCAATCTTTACAACTGAGACACCTTTATAACTTCAAGTGAGGAAAGTGGGAAAGAATGTTGACTCTGAATGCCCCCCTCATCTTGCTGCCACTCCCTGGAACCATATCATACTTAATGCTTAGGTTTGTGAGGAGGGCTCCTCTGGGATTCCTTCCCTTTATACAGAATCTACTCTAGTCTTACTTCAGCATTCTATTTCCCTGTGACTATAGTGTTCTTACAGTGAAAATAAACTCCTAGTTTGTGTTTCTTATGGATATGGATTAAAAGAACTATTCTTTTCTAATGGTACATAAGGAAAGTGGGAATTACATTAATCATCTTCTGCTAGCTACAGTTTCAAGGGGGAACCCAATATCAGAATGTTACCAATAAAAAATATTCACGTTAATTTATTTAGAGATGGATAGGTGGAAATTATTAACAAAATAAAGTTGAAAACTGAGAGGTCAAGGAAAGAATAAGAAGAAATTATTAAAAGATGTGAATTATTTGTCATGTTTCTCCTTTCATTCTCTTCATATTGAGAATTATTACCAAACTAGCCACTTTCATTGCCATAGAATAATGAAGCCATTAATTTTGCTAATTATTAAAAAAAAAAACTTACTTAAAAATTTTCATGAGATTTATTTTTCCCTAAAAAAAATTCTACAGATTTGTATCCCAAAACTTACTAAACTGTTTCAGTAGGGTGTGAGATCCTGAAACTACTTCAGTGTCTCAGGAGTTCTCTCCTATAACCTTAAAATAATTAATGATTAATCCCCAAACATCCTAAATCTGCTTTTTTTCCCCCTGAGGCAATTGGGGATAAGTGACTTGCCCAGGGTCACACAGCTAAGAAGTGTTAAGTGTCTGAGGTCAGATTTGAACTCAGGTCCTCCTGACTTCAGGTCTGGTCCTCTATCCACTGTGCCATCCAGCTGCCTCCTAAATCTGCTTTTTAATTTTTTTTTGTTTTTTTTTACAAATTTTGATTATCTGTCTTTATTTCTGCAATTCTGCAATTAACTTCGTCAGTGTTGAAATGATGGGAGAAAAAAGAGCCCTACAGTTAGTTTGTTTATTTTTCTTATAATCTAATCTATACAAAAGCTTAGTCCTGTTTACTGAGAGAACTGCTTCATATTTGAAAGTTTCATTTATCTTTCTGAGTCCTATGGCTATAGCCCTTAGAAGTCTTTACCTAATTGTCTGCATTTTAAATCTTTTAATGTAACATAATCTAGCTCCCACCACAAATACAAATATGATACAGATATTGTGAATTTTATATAGGCATAGACACAGTCAAAATAGAAAGACAAATACAAAAAGAAAAGTTACGTGATGGAAATGGCATACACAGAGCCATATATGTATAGAAAAACACAAAAAAAAGCATACGATATCTCACAAAAATGCCACCACTACTTACAACAACAAAAGGGAGGCACAAATATAACAGAGACACATTAAAGAGTCAAATTGCAGAAGGGTGCTATGCACAGAGCTGACCAAACATTTTCTTAGTCTACTGGAGCTAAAACCAGAGGAGAGGCTGGTAAAAGCCTTCTTGTATGCAGAGGTCAGAGATAAGCAAAATAAGCTGGAATAGTTGTTTAGAGGAAGCACCCACAATAAATGTGTGTAAAAAATGGCCCACAGTAGCATATTTATAGACAGGAAGAAAACAGAGATGTGCATAGAATATCCTTACCAAAACTGGGTCATGAATAGGTGCTGGAATTTTCCTCAAATTGGAAGGTAAAGTCAATCAAGGATAAGCTTGGAAAATTTGATCAGGAAAGAACAGAGAACAAACAAACTGTGGGTAGAGGCAGGGATTGGGACTGTTGGAAAATCTCCAGTAGCACCTGTTACCACAAAGTCAATATTTCTTGTGAAATATTTCTTTTGCTTTGATTTTCAGAATTTCTAATTGGTATTTAATTGGACATCCTTAACTTATTGTTTCTCTAGTTTTTTAATACATGCCAAAATAATTGATCTATTTTATTTATGCAAACATCTAGAGATATAAAATTATGCCTAAAAACTGCTTTGGATGCATCCCATAAGTTTTGGTAGTTGCCTCATTATTCTAATTCTCTTAGATGAAATTACCAATTATTTCTATGATTGTTGCTTGACCTAATTACTCTTTAGGATTAGATTATTTAGTTTGCAATTAGATTTTGGTCTATTTAATGGGTGTTTATTACATATAAATTTTACTTCATCATTCTCTGAAAAGGTTACATTTATGATTTCTGCCATTTTGAGTTTGTAGTGATCAATTTTTGTGTAGATGATACATACCACTAAGAAAAAGGTATATTCCTTTCTATCCATATTGTACATTCTCCATGGGTTTATCACACTTAACTTTTCTTTTTTTTTTTTAATTAATAATTTTTATTATATATATATTTTTATAATATTATCCCTTGTATTCATTTTTCCAAATTACCCCCCCTCCCTCTATTCCCTCCCCCCGATGACAGGCAATCCCATACATTTTACATGTGTTACAATATAGTCTAGATACAATACATGTGTGTGAATATCATTTTCTTGTTGCACAATAAACTTTAGATTCCGAAGGTACATGTAACCTGGGCAGACAGATATTAGTGCTAACGATTTACATTCACTTCCCAGTGTTTCTTCTCTGGGTGTAGCTACCTCTGTCCATCATTGATCAACTGGAAGTGAGTTGGTTTTTCTTTATGTTGAAGATTTCCACTTCCATCAGAATACATCCTCATACAGTATTGTTGTTGAAGTGTACAATGATCTTCTGGTTCTGCTCATTTCACTCAGCATCAGTTGATTTAAGTCTCTCCAGGCCTCTCTGTATTCCTCCTGCTGGTCATTTCTTACAGAGCAATAATATTCCATAACCTTCGTATACCATAATTTACCCAACCATTCTCCAACTGATGGACATCCATTCATCTTCCAGTTTCTAGCTACAACAAAAAGAGCTGCCACAAACATTTTGGCACATATATGTCTCTTTCCAATCTATAGTATTTCTTTGGGATATAAGCCCAGTAGTAGTGCTGCTGGGTCCAAGGGTATGCACAGTTTGATAACTTTTTGGGCATAATTCCAGATTGCTCTCCAGAATGGCTGGATTCTTTTGCAACTCCACCAACAATGTATCAGTGTCCTAGTTTTCCCACATCCCCTCCAACATTCATCATTATTTGTTCCTGTCATCTTAGCCAATCTGAGAGGTGTGTAGTGGTATCTCAGAGTTGTCTTAATTTGCATTTCTCTGATCAGTAGTGATTTGGAACACTCTTTCATATGAGTGGATATAGTTTCAATTTCTTCCTCTGAGAATTGTCTGTTCATATCCTTTGACCATTTATCAATTGGAGAATGGTTCGGTTTCTTATAAATTAATGTCAGTTCTCTATATATTTTGGAAATTAGACCTTTGTCAGAACCTTTGTTTCTAAAAATATTTTCCCAATTTGTTACTTCTCTTCTAATCTTGTTTGCATTAGTATTATTTGTAAAGAAACTTTTTAGTTTAATGTAATCAAAATCTTCTATTTTGTGATCAATAATGATCGCTAATTCTCCTCTGGTCATAAATTCCTTCCTCCTCCACAGGTCTGAGAGGTAGACTATTCTCTGTTCCTCTAATCTATTTATGATCTCATTCTTTATGCCTAAATCACAGACCCATTTTGATCTTATTTTGGTATATGGTGTTAAGTGTGGGTCCATATCTAATTTCTGCCATACTAATTTCAAGTTTTCCCAACAGTTTTTTTCCGAATAATGAATTTTTGTCCCTAATGTTGGTATCTTTGGGTTTGTCAAAGATTAGATTTCTATAGATGTACCCTTTTTTGTCCTTTGTATCTAATCTGTTCCACTGATCTACCGTTCTATTTCCTAGCCAGTACCAAATGGTTTTGGTGACTGCTGCTATATAATATAGCTTTAGATCAGGTACACTTAGACCACCTTCCTCTGATTTTTTGTTTCATTAGCTCCCTTGCAATTCTCGACATTTTATTCTTCCATATGAATTTTGTTGTTATTTTTTCTAGGTCATTAAAATAGTTTCTTGGGAGTGTGATTGGTATACAACTAAATAAATAGATTAGTTTGGGGAGTATTGTCACCTTTATTATATTCGCTCGGCCTATCTAAGAGCACTGAATGTCTTTCCAATTATTTAAATCTGACTTTATTTTTGTGGCAAGTGTTTTGTAATTTTTCTCATATAATTTCTGACTATTCTTTGGTAGATGGATTCCCAAATACTTTATACTCTCAACATTTGTTTTGAATGGAATTTCTCTTTGTATCTCTTGCTGTTGCATTTTGTTGGTGATATATAAAAATGCTGAGAATTTATGTGGATTTATTTTGTATCCTGCCACTTTGCTAAAATTCTGAATTATTTCTAATAGCTTTTCAGCAGAGTCTTTGGGGTTCTCTAAGTATACCATCATGTCATCTTCAAAGAGTGATAGTTTGATTTCCTCATTTCCTACTCTAATTCCTTGAATCTCTTTCTCGGCTCTTACTGCCGAGGCTAGCGTTTCTAGTACTATATTGAATAGTAATGGTGATAGTAGGCAAACTTTTTTCACTCCTGATCTTACTGGGAAAGGTTGCAGTTTATTTCTATTGCATATTATTCTTACTGAAGGTCTTAAATATATGCTCCTGATTATTCTAAGGATTAATCCATTTATTCCTATACTCTCAAGAGTTTTTAGTAGGAATGGATGTTGGATTTTGTCAAATGCTTTTTCTGGATCTATTGAGATGATCATATGGTTTTTATTAATTTGATTATTAATATGGTCAATTATACTAATAGTTTTCCTAATATTAAACCGGCCCTGCATTCCTGGTATGAATCTTACTTGATCATATTGTATCATCATGGGGATGATTTTCTGAAGTCTTTTTGCTAATTTCTTATTTAAGATTTTAGCATCAATATTTATTAAGTTAATTGGTCTATAATTTTCTTTCTCAGTTTTCGATCGAGCTGGTTTAGGTATCAGTACCATGTCTGTGTCATAAAAGGAGTTTGGTAGGACTCCTTCATTCCCTATTTTTTCAAATAGTTTATATAGTATTGGGGCTAATTGTTCTTTAAATGTTTGGTAGAATTCACATGTAAATCCATCTAGTCCAGGGGTTTTTTTCCTGGGGAGTTGATTAACAGCTTGTTCTATTTCTTTTTCTGAAATGGGACTATTTAAGCAATTTATCTCCTCCTCTGTTAATCTAGGAAGCCTATATTTTTGGAGGAAGTCATCCATTTCACTTAAGTTATCAAATTTATTGGCATAAATTTGGGCAAAGTAACTCCTTATTATTTCTCTAATTTCCTCTTCATTGGTGGAAAGATCCCCCTTTTCATTTGTAAGACTAACAATTTGATTTTCCTCTTTCTTTTTTCTGATCACATTTACCAAAGGTTTATCTATTTTATTGGCTTTTTCATAAAACCAACTCTTGGTTTTATTTATTAATTCAATGTTTTTTTAACTTTCAATATTATTGATTTCTCCTTTTAATTTTTGTATTTCGAGTTTAATTTTTGGTTGGGGGTTTTTAATTTGGTCTTTTTCTAGCCTTTTAAGTTGCAAGCCCAATTCGTTAATCTTCTCTTTCTCTATTTTCTTCAAATAAGCCTCTAAAGATATGAAAATTCCCCTTATTACTGCTTTTGCTGCATCCCACAGATTTTGGTATGATGTCTCATCATTGTCATTATCTTGGGTGAAATTATTAATAGTTTCTATAATTTGCTGTTTCACCCAGTCATTCTTTAAGATGAGATTATTCAGTTTCCAATTACTTTTTGGTCTATTTACCCCTAACTTTTTACTGAATGTAGCTTTTATTGCATTGTGGTCTGAGAAGAAGGCATTTATTATTTCTGCCTTCCTACATTTAATTTTGAGATCTTTATGTCCTAATATATGGTCAATTTTTGTATAGGATCCATGAACTGCTGAGAAGAAAGTATATTCCTTTCTATTGCCATTCATTTGTCTCCAAAGGTCTATCATACCTAGTTTTTCTAATGTTCTATTTACTTTTTAAATTTATTTCTTGTTTGTTTTGTGGTTTGATTTGTCTAAATCTGAGAGTACAAAGTTGAGATCTCCCACTATTATAGTTTTACTGTCTATTTCTTCTTGCAACTCTCTTAACTTTTCCTTTAGAAAGTTAGATGCTATACCACTTGGTGCATATATGTTTAGTATAGATATGGCTTCATTATTTATGCTACCTTTCAGCAGGATATAGTTTCCTTCCTTATCTCTTTTAATTAGATCAACTTCTGCTTTTGCTTGATCTGAGATAAGGATAGCTACCCCTGCTTTTTTGGCTTTACCTGGAGCATAATAGATTCTGCTCCAACCTTTTACCTTTATTCTATATGTATCTTCCTGCTTTAAGTTTGTTTCCTGTAAACAACATATTGTAGGGTTCTGATTTTTGATCCAGTCTGCTATCCGTCTCTGTTTGATGGGTGCTTTCATCCCATTCACATTTACAGTTAAAATTACTAATTCTGTATTTCCTGCCATCATATTATCCCCAGATTATGCTTTTTCCCTTGACCCCCCTGAACCCCTTCCCCGATATTTAATTTATAGACCCCCCTTGTGATGCACAGCCCTCCCTTTTTTTTTACGATACCTCCCCCCTCCCTCCACGTCCCTTCCCTTATTCTCCTTTTCCTTTTCCCTTTTCCTCTCCCCCTTTTCATGAGGTGAGAGAGAATTCTCTGATAAACAAATATGACAATTATTTACTCTTTGAGCCTCTTCTGATGAGAGTAAGATTTACACAATGATTCCCCCCCTCTCTAAATTCCCTCAGATATGGTGTATTTCCTTTGCCTCTTCCTGGGATGTAGTTTCCCTCTTTTTATCACACCCTCCCCTTTTTCTGATACTAACCCCTTCCCTTTACTACACCCCTCCTTTTTTTTTCTTTTATATCAGTAAAATCAAATTATCCATACGTACTTTCTATATACCCACAACAGAGTTACAGTTCTCTTTTTCTGTTTCTCTTCAGTCTTGTGGATGTAGATCAAATTTTTTGTTTAAGTCTGGTTTTTTTCTTAGAAACATATGGAATTCCTCTATTTCATTGAATGACCATCTTCTTCCATGGAAAAAGATGCTAAACTTAGCTGGGTAGTTCATTCTTGGTTGCAGTCCTTGATCTTTTGCCTTACGGAATATCAGGTTCCAGGCCCTTCTATCTTTTAATGTGGAGGCAGCCAGATCTTGGGTGACCCTTATTGTGGCACCTTGGTATTTAAATTGTTTTTTTCTATCTGCTTGCAGGATTTTCTCCTTTGTGTGGTAATTCTGCAGCTTAGCCACAATATTCCGTGGTGTTCTTTTTTTAGGGTCTATTTCAGAAGGAGTTTGATGAATTCTTTCCACATCTACTTTCCCCTCTGTTTCTATTATCTCTGGACAGTTCTCTTTGATAATTTCCTGTAAAATAGAATCTAGGCTCCTTTTTTGGTCATCGTTTTCGGGAAGTCCAATGATCCGCAAATTATCTCTCCTAGATCTATTTTCCAGGTCTATAGATTTTCCCAGTAAGTATTTGACATTGTTCTCCAACTTCTCATTTTTTTTTGTTTTCTTTGATTGATTCTTGGGTTCTCTGTGAATCATTCATTTCTATTTGTTCCATCCTGACTTTTAAGGAGTTATTTTCTTCTTTCACACTTTTTAGTTCTTTTTGTAAATGCCCAATTTCGTTTTTAAATGAATTATTTTGCTCTATTGAATTTTTTTCCATTTCCCTAATTTTTTTTTTGAGAATTATTTTCTTTTTCCAATTTAGAAATCCTATTTTCTTGGGACTTTTTTATCTTCTCCAATTCAGAAATACTATTTTCCTGTGATTTTTTTACCTTTTCTAATTCACTAATTTTGTTTCCCTGCATCTCCTGCGAATTCTTTATTTTTTCCAACTCCAATTTTAGGACCTTGTTATTCTCTATCATAGCTTCCCTTTCCTTTCCCCATTTTTCTTCAAACTCTCTTAACTTTTTAATAGTCTCTTCATGGAGAGAGTTATGTGATGGAGGGCAGGAATTGTTCCCCTTTAGGTTGTTATCTGCTGACTCTCTGCTGTTAACTTCCTCGTGGTTGGATACCCGCTCTTTCTCTGTGTAGAAGGAATCTATGGTTTTTTGGGGCTTCTTGATCATACTTAAAAAATCTTTGGGGGTCTGTCCCTGGGGTAGGAAATTATTTATTTATTTCTTTACCAGCTTCCTCCCAGACTGGATAGATGCAGTGGCCCCTGTGCCTGAGCTAACAGAGAGCTCTGGGAGAGAGTTCCCCACCCCCTCCCTGGAAGTGCCTCAGAAGTGACTAGCACTGCTGTGCCCTGAGGGCGCTGTGTTTTAGCGGCTTCCTTGACATTGAGACTGAACAGTAAAGGGGACTATAAGCATAGCCTATGCGTCCCGGTGGGGTATGGATGTCTGCAGCAGGTGACGTGAAAAGCCCCTGTGCTCAAACTGGGAAGTGTCTGCCAGAAACCGCTGTCCCTAGTTCAAAGGTTCTGGTTCTCTGGGACTTCCGTTCCACAGCCTCCAGCCAGCCTAGCCAGGCACTATGAATTACCGCCCTGCCCACTCTTCAATCTGTTAACTACCCTGAGGCTAAAGCCTGGATTGCCTATGTCTGCCACACCCCCACTGCCGAAATCTGCTGAGTCACCCATGGGATCCGGGAAGATCCAATCCAGCTTTAAATTTTAAAGTGGCCTATATTTCTCCTCTGAACTGCTGTTTTATCAGCAGAGAAGAGCTAACAGCCTGTGCCAGATTCTTTTATGTCAGTGGATTCTCTGATCCCAGAGCCCTCCCCAGAGCGACCGGCGCAGTGTGCCACTACCCCACCGTCTGTGCTGGCCTCTCTTCTTCCTCCCCTGGGAGCTGACCTTTCCTGCTGAAACTCCAGATTCTCTTCATCTGGTAAGTTTTGCTTCCAGTCCTTGTGGATTCTATCAGTCCAACGCTATTTCTGAGGCTGATTAAATCTAGTTGGTTGTGAGGGAAGAAAGGAGCTTACACATAGGCGTGTATCTTTTCCTCCATCTTGGCTCCACCCACCTCTTTATGTTTCTTTTGAGACTTTATTTGAAGATGAAATTTTCTGTTCAGCTCTGGTGTTTTTATCAGAAAGATTGAAGACTCCTAGTTTCATTGACTGTCCACCTTTCCACCTGAAAGATAATGTTTATATTTTCTGTATGGTTGATTCTTGATTGTAGTCCAAGCTCCTTTCCCTTCCAGAATATTATTATTTCACACCCTCCAATCTTTAATGTGAAGCTGATAAATCCTGGGCAATCCTCATTATGTCTCTTTGATATTTGAAGTGTTTCTTTTTAGCTTCTTGAAGTATTTTCTTGTTGATCTAATAATTCTAAAACTTAGATATATGCCTAGGAGATTTCATGATGAGGTCTCTTTCAGAAGGTGATCAGTGAATTCTTTCAATGACTATTTTGCCTTCTGATTCTAGGATATCAATTCAGTTTTCTTTGATGATTTCTTGAAAGATGTTATCCAGGGTGTCTCTCTCTCTCTCTCTCTCTCTCTCTCTCTCTCTCTCTCTCTCTCTCTCTCTCTCTCTCTCTTTCTCTCTCTTTTTTCTCTTTTGATCATGGCTTTCAGGAAGTTTAATAATTCTTAGACTATTTCTCCTGGATCTATTTTTGAATTTCAGTTATTTTTCCAATGAGATCATTTACATTTTATTGTATTTATTTTTCATTTTTTGAATTTTTTAAACTGATTGCTGATGTATCATTCAGTCATTTCTTTCTATTTTTCAATTCTAACTTTTAGTGAATTATGCTCTTCAGTTATCTGTTTTACCTCATTTTGAATTTAGCCAATTGTACTTTAAATATTGTTTTATTCACAGGATTTTTTTCTTCATTTCAACAATTTTATTTTTAACCAGTTTTGTTTTTCAGACAATGTCTGTGCTCCCTTTCCCAAACTATTGGTATTCTTTTGTGAACTTTCATATTTTTTCCCATACACCTCTCATTTCTTTCACTTATTTTTTGTCTATCTCTCTTTTAAGATCATTTTTTAGCTCTTTCCAGAGTGCCTTTTGATCTTGATAGCAGTTCATAGTCTGCTTTAAGACTTCACATGTAGGTATTTTGCCATTTCTGTCCTCTTCTAAATATGTGTTCTGATCTTCCCTGTAGCCAGAGAAATTTCCTATGGTCAGAGCTTTTATGCTCATTTTTAAAAGCTGAACTCTGCTCCTTGGGTCCCTTCCTTTCTTCCTTCCTTTTTTTTTTTTTTTTTTTTTTTTTATTTTAGCAGGAGGAGAGGGGCCTTTCACTGATGTTTTGCTCTGCTGGGGCCAGTAGTTCTTTTTTTTTTATTATATATTTTTTTATAATATTATCCCTTGTATTCATTTTTCCAAATTATCCCTCCCTCCCTCTACTCCCTCCCCCCGATAACAGGCAGTCCCATACATTTTACATGTGTTACAATATAACCTAGATACAATACATGTGTGTAAATACCATTTTCTTGTTGCACAATAAACTTTAGATTCCGAAGGTACACGTAACCTGGGCAGATAGATATTAGTGCTAACGATTTACATTCACTTCCCAGTGTTTCTTCTCTGGGTGTAGCTACCTCTGTCCATCATTGATCAACTGGAAGTGAGTTGGTTTTTCTTTATGTTGAAGATTTCCACTACCATCAGAATATATCCTCATACAGTATTGTTGTTGAAGTGTACAGTGATCTTCTGTTTCTGCTCATTTCCCTCAGCATCAGTTGATGTAAGTCTCTCTAAGCCTCTCTGTATTCCTCCTGCTGGTCATTTCTTACAGAGCAATAATATTCCATAACCTTCATATACCATAATTTACCCAACCATTCTCCAACTGATGGACATCCATTCATTTTCCAGTTTCTAGCTACAACAAAAAGAGCTGCCTCAAACATTTTGGGGGGCCAGTAGTTCTACAGACTTCCCTACCAATGTGTTGGCCTGATGTAGTCTTGGCTGTTATGCTAGAATTTGGGGATTTACAATTTACTTTCTCTAGTGTTGCAGGTCTCAGATGGTTCTCTAATCAGGCCAGATTAACCAATGCTGTTGTACTTTGGCTAAGAGCTTTTTGCTAGATTCTCCATGCTGTGTCTCCTTACATCTCACCTGTGCTGGATGGCATTTTCTCATGCTCACTTCAGACAGACGTTTCCTGAATTCCTTCCAAGATATATTGTAGTGGAAATTTATCCCACTCCAAGTGTTTGTGGGTTCTGTCAACCTAAAATATTTTTGAGGGGCTTAATATAGCATTGATTCTCAGGTAGACTGGGGAGAGCTCAAGAAATATCCTGGCTTCTTTCCATTACCTTGGTTTCACTTTCTCAAATCCTACTTGTGACTGCAATTAATATTAACCTGAAGACTACTGGTCTGTTATCTGTAGGTATCCAGAGCCAAAGAGCGCAGGCTAGAGATGAGAGAGTTAGAGATCAGGCACAAGTTTAATTTCAATGTGAGGAAAATGCTTCCAAATGGATGGAGGGCTTAATATTCTAAAGGAAAAGACAATGTTTTATATACATATGTGAACTTGACCATATAAGAGAACTTTTCTAAGAGCTCATTCTCTTAAAGAATCACAGCAAGGTAGTACTGGCTGAAATCTGAATTTTCAAGAATTATGTTTTCTCCAGGTAAATGTAGTAATGATAGATAATTTTAAAAATGATTTGAATTTATTCTTAAGTATAAGTCTTTGATAATTCTATTGTTCTTGAAATAGTTTTTTGTCTCCTCTGGATCATCATCATTATCACCACACACATACATACACACACAAGTATAAATGCATGTATAAACCTATGCAAAGGTACTGGAGTGGTTTACCATTTCTTTCCTCTATTCATTTTATAGATGAAGAGCCAAAGCAAATTGGGTTAATTACCTTGTACAAAGTCATACAATTAATGAGTGTATAAAGTCAGATAGAATTTAAGAAGTGTCTTTCTGACTTCATGTTTATCACTTTATCCACTGTAGCCCCTAGCTGCCCCAAATATAGATATAAATATTTATATAAATATTGATTTATTAGAAAATCAAAGCCGACAGACAAAGAATTGGTATCTTGCTATATAGAAAATAAAAAAAAAAGACCAGTATGGTTTATATTTGAAACAAATCTTAATGACAAACAAACCCAAACTTCCTTCTTTAAAAAATAATATTTAATAAAAATAAATGAAAAAAAATTAAGTTTTAACTACATACATACATATTTTCAATTTCTATTGTACTGATACCTGAGACTTGATGATATTTTCACTCTAAATATTGACCTAAAAGAAAATTGGCAAATGCTCAAAATATGGATTTGATTTATTGTTTTATTGTTTAGACTTAAGAAAGTGATGGAAAATGTTAATAATGTACATTAAACATAAAAGCATGTTATATGTGTATGTGTTCCCCAGAAAGCCAAGTGATTATTAGTCAGCAAATTTTTGTGTAGAAAAGACTGTGCCAGGGATATAAAAAGAACAACAAGATTATCTCTGTTCTCAAGGATCAATGTCTCTTCCTCTGATAAAACCACATCATGTTCTGTTGTGGATCCATTTGACATTTCCAAGAACTTTAATGTAGATTTTTTTTCTGGACCTTTAGTAAACCCTTTAAGGAGGCATTTTAAAGAAACATGTGTATTAGAGCAAAAGGCAAGATAGGGGATGGATAATTATATGTATTATTGGAGAGAGTGCCTTCACTACCAAAATAACAGCTTGACCATAGAAATTAAGAATTACCTACCATAATAGACTGTAAGCTCCTTGGAAAAGAGAAAATTTTAAAATTCACTATCTCCTTCAGTGAAAGTTGAAAAAAAAAAAAAAGGTTGTGCTAGTTAGCACTCAGTAAATGTTTATTGAATAAAAAGTTATCACATTCTATAAACACTTTCCTCCTAGGATCATCTCAGATTGATCATTCTTTTCTTTGAATTCTTCTCATATTCAATCACCAACTGGTAGAGCTGAATGGGAACATAGAATAATTCATCACATTCCCCTTATAATATCAATAAATTAATAAGACAAAAAGAAGTTACATTAGTTGTCCAAAGTTACCTATCAATTAAGTGGTATTGTCAAATCTAGAATCTGAGACTTCCATTATGAATCCTAATTGAATAATATAGCATAAGCTTTATATCCATGTAAATTAATACTTCATTTTCTGATTTGTCCTGTCCCCCCCCTTTTTTTATTTGCCTTTTCTCCCTGATTAAATGACAAGACTTTTAGGGTCAGTTAATTGCTTTACATTTCTTTTGTTTTAGAAATGTACAGACCACTCAATAATAATTTGCTGAATGGTATTTAAAGTGTGTTTAAATAAGGAAAGTAGCCTAGCTTTTCAGATCTTTTATCAGGTAAAGTTTCCTAGGGGAGAAATAAATTTAAGGAGAATTGGGAATGAGGCTGAAGAATCTTAATTTATAATGGACCTGCAAAGAATTTAATGAAAAACGCACACTAGGAAAATTATCATTTCTGATTCTGAATTATATTTAAAATGAGTTTATACTATATCCTATGAATTTAATTCATTTCAATTTTTTAATATAATTCAACATTATATTTTTATCCTCAATCTTTTTCATAAGTATATGCTTTAAATTGCAAATGATGGCTAAAGTGTAAAGATAACAATTTATGTTCACCTTTATATTAGCTTTTCTATTACTCTTGAATCACTTCTTGAATTTATTGTAAAAGTCAAATAAAGCTAAATATTATTAAATATGCAAACACATTTATTTTATATCATTTTTAAACTCAATTTTTAAAAAAAAAAGTTTATGGTGTATTTCTTGGACAAGATTTACATATTTATATGTGTAATATATTATTGACAATTAAGATAAAGGAGCAGATAAAGACCAAGATCTTTGACTGTGCTCTCAATATTTCTATTATAATAGATAGGAGAAAACATGAGTTTTTAGGCTTACTCAAGATAATTGCCAAAATTTTCATTTGATATTCAGGTTTACGATAGCCTAGGAATCATTAGGTTCTACATTCTTCATTGACCAAATTAATTTTTGATGATAATAACAGCATATCAAATTCAATCAAATAAATAAGAAATCATTTAATGTGGCTTTCTTCATAAATGAAAATGATATTATTGTTCCTGTAGGGCTCTTGATTGGATTTACTTTCTATTAATTTTCTCTTTCCTAAAGAGTTCTCCACCATTTGTTTGTTCACTTATTCATAGTTGCTAGTTCTGACTTTTGATAACTATTGTTTATAAAATAGATAGTTCAAGGCAGACATCAGTCGATTCTAATTTTCATAATTTTCTTTTCACTTCCTACTTCATTTTAAAATAATTTTGGTGATGATTTAATATTAATTCAGAACCACATTAAAGTTTCTACAAATTATTTTCATCCTACCACTTCCCGCCCTCCCCCCCCCCCCCCCGCCATTTTACAATACATGGGAGCACACCTATGTCTTATAACTATACTCTGTGAGAGTTTTGGAGGCTGTTTATTTCAGGACCATATTATCATTAGCTTTTATAAGGTCTTTTTTAATTTCAGGAATGTATTAACTTTAGCTTCTATAAGTCTTTTTATTTTCAAGAACATTTTCCCCCCTTTAGCAGGGAGGTGGTGAAGTACATAGAGCACCAGCCCTGAAGTCAGGAGGACTTGAGTTCAAATCTGCCTTCAGACACTTAACACTTCCTAGCTCTGTGACCCTGGCCAAGTCACTTAATTCCAATTTCCTCAATAAAAGCAAAAGATTTTATTTTCAACTGCCTGAAGGACTTAATGGAAATTTGTGACCTCTTAGTGGTAAATGATTTATATCTCTTAAATTTATTTATCATATGGTGATATATCCTGTTTTTTTCTCTTGTGTTTTCAACTTTATTTTAATTCTATCCCTTTACATTAAATAGGTTTTTAGTTTTTTGCCATATTCTCTAGTTTTAAAGCTGATTTTTGATCTATGATCAAATAAATTAATGATCTGACTTTATACATATAGCTGTTTTTTGTAATGCTTCCTATTTTTGTTAACCAGTCATGTAAGGTCTGATAAAAATGTAAACTTTCATGTTTGATGATATTTGGCACTCATCAAGTTTTGAAATTCTTAATTTATTTTTAAAAATTATTACATATACCTATAGTCCTGAAAGACTTTTGATTTCTTTATTTTCTTAAATATTAACCGCACAAATTTGCAATAGCACACTAAAAAGGCCCTAGAAGAAAATATGGTAAAGAAAACCAAAGAAAAGTAGTTTTAAAATTTTCTATCAATTAAAAAAAGTCTTCAAAAATGTGGAAAAAATGTGTCATATTTTTAAAGACATTGTAATTTTTTCAAATGCTTGGATTTTTTTTAGAAAGAAAACATTAAGATAAAAATAAAAATTTTATCTACTGGTTATTTCTTGGGAGAAAAACCAAAAAACAATAACCATAAAAACTAAAAGTTTAAGAAACATCATAACTAAAGAATGGGGTATTGCAAAGTCTTAGTGCAGTTATAAACTTAATTATTTTTGTAAACATTAAAAAATACATTAATATTTTTAGAGTCTTTGGCAGAGTTTTTTCACATACATTACAAAAACAAACAAAAAAACAAAAAAACAAAAAAAAAAAATGCTTCCAGTAGAAAAAAAAAAAAAAAAAGTAAAGAATTCAAGTATCAAGATACAATAATCAGGATTATACAAAAATTTAGCAGCTTTTCAATTATAAGGAGAAGAAAGTTCAAAAAAATGAAATTTTGTGAAGTGCAAAACACAAAGTATAATATAAAAAACAAACAGCCTATAAAAACTGATAAATAAAGGGAAAAATAGACTTTTTAATTTAAATGTTTTCCAAAAATTTTCTGATGAAAAACACTAGAATGAAATAAATCTTTGAATGAAAATGACATAAACAAAACAAAGTTTGAAAAAGGCAAACTGATTATTTGGAAGGAATTATGTAAGAGTTAAATAGTTTACATATTAATGGACAGGAGAGAAACAAGGATTCTCTCAATGTGTTAATGTATTAAAAAGCATGTAGAAAAAATTAAACAAGACATGTAGAAGACTGGGGGTGCTATGATGATGATGATCTTTGGTTTAAGAAAAAAAAATGGGAGATGTAGGATGGCATAGTGGGAATGAAAAGGAAAAAGAATGAGAGAAAATACACTCTATCCCATACAGGAGGGGTAATAAGAGATGAACTGTTTCATTAACGTGGAAAAAAAGGATTGAAAGGATATCACACTGATCTTCTTTTACATATGAAGTAAATAAAAAAAAAAGTTCAATGCCCCTCACTCATATATTTACCCACAAAAAATATAGTGTAAAAATTATATTCAACTAAAAAAGGCAAAATTGATGTGAAAATATACAGAGGAGGGGAAGAAAAATTTAAGAGGGGAGGGCTGGATAAATAAGGAAACAGTGATAAGTAAAACAAATTTCATCATAATCAACAGGGAAAATATGAAATTGGACAGTAAATGGAAAGAAGAGTATGATTATTGTGGATGGTATAACATGAAGAAAAAAGGGCCAATGGAAACAAAAAAGAAATCATATCATTTTAAAACCATGTCTTAAAGCAAAACCCTTCTGTAAGGGCCCCTTTAAATGGGCGGACACAGTGCATCGGGATTGAGGCCCCAGAAAATAATTTCTGTGGATATTAGGACTGCCCTTGGGCGGGATCCTGGCCATATTGAGATAGCTTCGTAATGGGTGACTCTCTCGCTGATTGGCTGTGTGTGTGACCTCACAGGCCCTATATAAGCCCACTGCAGGCAGCAACTGCCCTCTTTAACCTCCTGCTGTTCACCCTGGCTCACCAGCCTGGGTGGCCAAGCCAAGATGGGTAGCCGAAAGAGGTAAGGATTTTGGTAGTGAACACATGGGTCTTCTGACCAGGTGTTCACTTGGGAACCAACAAGTCAGGGCATCAGTTAGGGCATTATGTGAGTAGGTATAATAAAGGCTTTTAAGATTACATGTGGTTGTTCTTGAGTGCGCTACCGGTTACTAAGCTATAGATTCAAGAGATTGTGGCCAGAGACCTTAGAAGGCCTCAGAGGAGGCGAGCCGGGTAGAGCTCACACTACAAAGGACAGTGGTTAAAGGTACTCTGGTGGGTCTAGGACAGACTAGTAATTGTAACTGCCAGGAGAGCACGTTACAAATGGCGCCCAACGTGGTGGACGCATCAGGAATTATCAGGTTTTGAAAATATTTAATATTCAGAATTAAGATTCTGAAAGATCCGGTAGAAACACCACTTAAGAGGGAAGACAGAGAAGCAATATGGACCCAGGTAAATCTGGGATCAGGCTCAAGGACACAGCTGAACATAATGCTTATTATATAAAGAGGTTAAAGAGCCAGATGGAAGATCTTTTAACAAAGATCACCACTGAAGAACAGCAGGAAGCTTGTAATCAAGCTCCACAAAGGCTATCCCCACACCCAGTAAATAGAGCTAGGAGAGGGAGCAACCTAGAGCTAATGCGATTGTATGACAGTAGAGAGTATAAAATGCCACAGCAAGAGTTGCTGGAATTGCAGGTTAAACTACAGATGGAGATAGAGAAAGAAGAAAAAGCTAGGTTACTACAGATAGAACAGGAAGAGTTCAAACCAGTGGCTGAAACTAAGGAAGGAAATAAAGGAACCACATGGACTAAAGTTGTAGAAATTCTTCTTAGCATTTTGTTGGTTTACCTCCTGCATTGTTGTTTTAAGGAATTTATCCATTACTCTTCCATTGAGAAGAAGTTTAGTTCTTTTTATGTGCAAAGCTCAGGTTTGATTTTAAATCAGCCTTTGGGGAATTTTCCAATTCTTCTTCCCTCTGCCTCACCTTCTTGGGCCAAGGGAGAAGGGGGAGGAGGAAAAGGAAGGGCGATAATATCATCAGCACTGCCCATTAATCCATTTAAAACTCCTGTGTCTTCATTTCAAAGGACAGGAGTAGGCTTTATGCCCCAAGGCAAAAAGGAATTGTGGGGTATTGAGTATAATCAGAAAAGTTTTAAAAATACAGTTCAGTTAATTTCTAAGAAACCTTACAGGGACAAGACCTTGCAGTTAGAGAGAGTGGAGTTTTATACTTTTAAAACTGCTAGGATCGTCTTTGGAGAGTTGGAACTCCTCTTTTATTACCTCGTGGATTTTCCACTTCCACAGGTGAGCTTGATTTCCCAACCCCCCACGGGTACTTATAAAACAGTGTTTATGTTTAGAATGGGTTGGAAAATTGCTGTTTTAATCACTAGAATAAATAGACAGTGTGTGATCTTTGACCCAGGAGGAAAAATATCAGATTTATTGATTCACACTCCTGAAGTACAATTCGGTATCAGAAACTCAAACTTTGATTTTTAGGCAAAAGAATTCAGGGATATAGCCGAGTGTTCTAGTAAAGTCATTACTGCACAGACCTATCCCCAAGATCTTCTCTTCTAAACAAGAGAAGGGAATTTTGGGATATGTGATTTGCTTACAATTTTTAAATTTTTGATTTTTACATTTTTAAACATTTTTTGATTTTACATCTTTCAAAGTATTTTGATTTTTACATTTTTTAATCTATTTCGGTTTTACACTTTTAAATTATTTTGGTTTTACATTTTTAAATTCTTTGCCTTTTACCTTAGCAATGCACTTCGGGCATACACAGAAAAGTGCAGCTAAGTGACAGACTTACTAACTTTTGTCTGACTTTTGTTAATCTTTTTGACAACAACTTTGTTTCCACTGTGATGTGGAAAGGCCCTGGACGGCATTTTGGAAAGGCCCAAGTTGGGCCCCCTAGTACATTCCTTCCTAGGTGCAGATCCAGCAGTAGAGTTCATCCCCACCAGAGACATTTGTAACCTGGGGATCCAAGAGAAGGACCAGACAACAGTCCAGAGAGACCAGCCAGATGTCCCGCAGCCCTTCAGACGCTGATGGCAGCAATGCCCCTCCTGACCGTGACACCAGAGACACCAGACACAGTTCCAGTGTTGCAGCTGAAAATGGGACTGTTTTTGGGTGATATGCAATATAAAGACTGTAAATGGACGATGGGCCTGCTTGCTTTCTCCCGTGGCCACTTGCCATATGGTGGCCTGGGAAGAGGCTTTTGCCCTATGCTTTTCTATTGAAGGACTATGCTTTTAAATTAGTGGGTGAAAAACCAACACACCCACCTGCCATTGTTATTGAGACAATGTTACTGGACATGACTTTGCTTATGTGCACCTGTGAATCTAGAATTGTTTCTAGAATTGTGAAAAGTGCAATAGAGAATTGTGATAAACTAGAAATTGTTCTAGGATTGTGAAAAGTGCAATAGAGAATTGTGATAAACTAGAATTGTTCTAGGATTGTGAAAAGTGCAATAGAGAATTGTGATAAACTAGAATTGTTCTAGGATTGTGAAAAGTGCAATAGAGAATTGTGATAAACTAGAATTGTTCTAGGATTGTGAAAAGTGCAATAGAGAATTGTGATAAGCTAGAAATTGTTCTAGAATTGTGAAAAGTGCAATAGAGAATTGTGATAAGCTAGAATTGTTCTAGAATTGTGAAAAGTGCAATTGAGAATTTTGATAAACTAGAATTGTTTCTAGGATTGTGACAAGTGCAATTGAGAATTTGTGATAAGCTAGAATTGTTCTAGGAGTGTGAAAAGTGCAACAGAAAATTGTAAGAAACTAGAATTGGTCTAGAACTGTGATAAATGTAACTAGAATTGTGACAACCTACCTACTGATATTTGTTAACTAGAATTGTGATGTTTTTACCTTGTTGACTTCCCACCTCAGTGTTGACATCCTACCTCATTGGCATCCAACCTCTTTGGCATATTATCTCGAGTATGACTTTGATGAATGGGTTTGAACACTTGGGCCCACTGTTGAGCCTGGTTTCTCATTGTCATACTTCTGTTTACTGATCTGCTGCTTTGTACCTCCTTGGGCATAACACTGTCATCTCATGGATCAAGTGAAACTATAGCTGGTGCTAAAAGTTTTAGCTTGGTGAGATGTGCGGTTTCCCGCAAAACACAAGAGAAAGGGGAATTGTAAGGACCCTTTAAATGGGCGGGACACAGTGCATCGGGATTGAGGCCCAGAAATAATTTCTGTGGATATTAGGACTGCCCTTGGGGCGGGATCCTGGCCATATTGAGATAGCTTCGTAATGGGTGACTCTCTCGCTGATTGGCTGTGTGTGTGACCTCACAGGCCCCTATATAAGCCCACTGCAGGCAGCAACTGCCCTCTTTAACCTCCTGCTGTTTCACCCTGGCTCACCAGCCTGGGTGGCCAAGCCAAGATGGGTAGCCGAAAGAGGTAAGGATTTTGGTAGTGAACACATGGGTCTTCTGACCAGGTGTTCACTTGGGAACCAACAAGTCAGGGCATCAGTTAGGGCATTATGTGAGTAGGTATAATAAAGGCTTTTAAGATTACATGTGGTTGTTCTTGAGTGCGCTACCGGTTACTAAGCTATAGATTCAAGAGATTGTGGCCAGAGACCTTAGAAGGCCTCAGAGGAGGCGAGCCGGGTAGAGCTCACACTACAAAGGGACAGTGGTTTAAAGGTACTCTGGTGGGGTCTAGGACAGACTAGTAATTGTAACTGCCAGGAGAGCACGTTACACCCTTCTTTTACCGCCTTGTTTAATTTTTTAAAGAAGAATATAAACAGGGGTGTATCCAAGATGGCTAAGAGGACACGTCTGTCTATCTAAGCTCTCCCTTACCCTCAGACTACTTATATACATATATAATTTGCTTTTTAATGTTATAAAAAGAAGATAAAGTTAAAAAAGGAAAATCATATCAGAAAAAAGAAAAAAGTGAAGGTACTACATCTCACAAAGAGGCAAAAGAAACCTATCATATCAGAGGGAAAGAAGGAAGGGGGATGAATATAGTGTGAATCTTACAATCATCAGAATTGTCTCAAAGTGAAAAATACTAGACACATTCTATTTACAGAGAAAAATTCTCCCACCTAATTGAAAAGTGGAAGGGGAAAAGTAAAAAAAGAAGGAGTAAGCTAAATAGAAGGAATCATACTCTTCTTTCCATTTTACTGTCCAATTTCATATGGAGTTAACAAGATGGCAAAAAAAATATAGAATTAGTCATTTTTAACAATAAATGTGAATGGAGAAAACTCCCCATAAAGCAGAGCTGTATAGCAGGCAGGATTAAGAGTCAGAATTCTACAACATGTTGTTTTTCAGGAAACACATCTGAAGCAAAGTGAAGCAAAAGTAATACATACAGAGTAAAGGTAAAAGGCTGGAGCAGAATCTATGATGCTTCAGATGAAGTTAAAAAAAAAAAAGGGGGGTAGCCATCATGATCTCAGATCAAACAAAAGCAAAATTTGATCTAATTAAAAAAAATATAATAGTGGGAAATCTCTACCTTGAACTCTCAGAATTAGATAAATCAAACCACAAAATAAACAAAAAAAAGAAGTTAAAGAGGGCTAATGGAAACACTAAAAGAGTTAGGTATCATAGATCATTGGAGAAAACTAAATGGACACAGAAAGATGTACACTTTCTTTTCAGCAGTTCATGGAACCCTTATAAAAATTTGACCATATTAGGAAATAAAGATCTCAAATTCAAAGGCAGAAATAGAAAGTGAATACTTTCAGATCACAAAAAAAATAAAATTAGATTAAAAAAAAAACAGGGGAAAAATAGAAATTAGAAAATTAGAAAAATAGAAATTGTAAAATTAGAAAAATAGTAATTGGAAACTAAATAATCTCATCCTGAAGAATGAATGGGTGAAAACAGCAAATTATAGACACAATTAATAATTTTGACCCAAGAGAATGACAAACATAACAAAAACTTGTGGGATGCAGGTAAAGCAGAAATAAGGGGAAATTTTATATCTCTAGAGGCTTTGCTTGAGTAAAATAGAGAAAAAACAGAAGATCAATGAATTGGGGCTTGCAATATAAAAAGCTAGGAAAAGAGCAAATTAAAAATCCCCAATCAAATACTAAATTTGAAATTCTAAAAATAAAAGGAGAGATTAATAAAACTGAGAGTAAAAGCAAACAAACAAACAAACAAAAACTATTGAATTGATAAATAAAACTAAGAGTTGGTTCTACGAAAATAACCAACAAACTAGATAAACCCTGTGTAAATTTGATTAGAAAAAGGAAAGAGGAAAAATCAAAATGTTAGTTTTTAAAAATGAAACTTTTCCACCAAAGAAGAGAAAAATTAGAGCAATAACTAGAAGTTACTTGCCCAATTTTATGCCAATAAATTTTGATAAACCTAAATGAAAATAGAGGAATAACTTCAAAAATATTCGTTGCCCAGATCAACAAAAGAAGGAGTAAATTGGTTTAAACAGTCCCCATTTTAGGAAAAAAAGAAAAAAAAGAAAAGAAATAGAACAAGCTATTAAACAACTCCCTAAGAAAAAATCCCCAGGAAATGATGGATTTTTATGAGAATTCTACCAAACATTTAAAGGACAATTAACTCCAATGTTGTATTAATTATTTGAAAAAACAGAGATTGAAGGAGTCTTACAAATTCCTTTTATTACACACACATGGTACTGATTACTAAATAGGTTAGGATGGGGGGCTGAGCCAAAATGGCCAAGAAGATACACGTGAATTTGTAAGCTCCCTTCTTCTCTCAATACCAACTAGTTAAATCAGTCTCAAAAATAACGCTGGGACTGATAAAAAACCCACAAGTATTAGAAGCACAATTTACCAGTTGAAGAGAATCTGGAATTTCAACAGAAAAGGGCAGACCCCCCACAGAGTGTTAACAATGAGTAGGAAGCTGAAGAGAACAATTGACACCTTCTATACAGAAAAAAGTGCACCTGCTCTTTCCAGCCACAAGGAGGCTAACAGCAGAGTCTCCAGATAACACCCTAAAGGGGAATGATACCTGTCCCCCATCATATAACTCTCTCCTAGAAGAGATTATTAAAAAGTTAATAGAGTTTGAAGAAAAATAGGGAAAGGAAAGAGAAGCTATGATAGAGAAATAACAACATCCTGAATTTTTGAGTTGGAAAAAAATAAAGAATTCACAGGAGGTGCAGGGAAACAAAATTTGTGAATTAGAAAAGATTAAAAATCACAGGTAATTAGGATTTCTGAATTGGAAAAGATAAAAAATTCCCAAGAAATTAGGATTTATGATTTGGAAAAAGAAAATAACTCACTAAAAAAATTAATAAAATGGAAAAAAAATTCAACAGAGCAAAATAATTCATTTAAAAACTCAAGTTCGCATATACAAAAAAGAACTAAAAAGGTGAATGAAGAAAATAACTCATTAAAAATCAGGATGGAACAAATAGAAGTGAATGTTTTCATTGAGAAAACCAAGAATCAGGTCAAACAAAACAAAAAAATGAAAAGCTGGAGAATAATATCAAATATTTACTGGGAAAATCTACAGACCTGGAAAATACATCTAGGAGATATAATTTGAGGATCATTGGACTTTTCCAAAAATTATGATGAAAAAAAAGAGCCTAGATTTTATTTTACAAGAAATCATCAAAGAGAATTGTCCAGAGATAATAGAAAAAGAAGGTAAAATAGGCCTTGAAAAATCCATCAAACACCTTCTGAAAAAGACCCTAAAAAAGGAACTCCATGGAACATTGTGGTTAAGCTGCAGAACTACCAAACTAAGGGGAAAAAATATCGCAAGCAGCTAGGAAAAAACAATTCAAATATCAAGGTGCCACAATAAAGGTCACTCAAGATCTGTCTGCCTCCACATTAAAGGATTGAAGGGCCTGGAACCTGATATTCCGAAAGGCAAAAGAACAAGGATTGCAACCAAGAATAAACTACCCAGTTAAGTTTAGCATTTTCTTCCATGGAAGAAGATGGTTATTTAATGAAACAGAGGAATTCCATTTGTTTCTAAGAAAAAAACCAGACATAAAAAAAAAAAAATATTGAAATACATCCACAAGACTCAAGAGAAGCAGAAAAAGGTAAAAAAGAATTCTTGAAAACTGTATCTCTGTTGTGGATATATATAGAAAGTCCACATGAATAACTTGATTTCATTGATATAACATAAAAAAAGGGGAAGTACTAAAGGGAAGGGGAAAGTATCAGAAAAAAGGGAAAGGAGATATAAAAAGAGGGAAATTACATCCCAGGAAGAGGCATAGAAAATCTACCACATCTGAAGGAATTTAGAGAAGGGGAGAAAGATTGTGTGAATCTTACTCTCATCAGAGTAGTCTTGAATAGTACATAATTGACATATTTGTTTTTTGGGGAATTCTCTCTCACCTTATTATAAGGGGGGAGAAGAAAAGGGAAAAGGAAAAAGGGAATAAGGGAAGGGTACAAGAAAGGGGAAGGGACTTATAAGAAGGGGGGAGGGATACTAAAAAGGAAGGGCTGTGTGTAACAACTGGGGTCCATAAATTAAATACTGGGGAAGAGGTTCAGGGCAGACAAGGGAAAAAAGCATAATGAGGGAATAATATGATGGCAGGAAATACAGAATTAGTAATTTTAACAGTAAATGTGAAAGGGATGAACTCTCCCATTAAAAGGAGGCAGATAGTAGACTGGATCAAATGTCAGAAACCTATAATATGTTGTTTACAGGAAACACACTTAAAGCAGGGAGATACATACAGAGTAAAGATAAAAGGTTGGAGCAGAATCTATTATGCTTCAGGTGAAGCCCAAAAAGCAGGGGTAGCCATCCTTATCTCAGATCAAGTAAAAACAGAAATTGATCTAATTAAAAGAGATAAGGAAGGAAACTATATCCTGCTAAAAGGTAGCATAGACAATGAAGCCATATCAATACTAAACATATATGCACCAAATAGTGTAGCATCTAAATTTCTAAAGAAAAGTTAAGAGAGTTGCAAGAAGAAATAGACAGCAAAACTGTAATAGTGGGAGATCTCAACCTTGCACTTTCAGAATTACATAAATCAAACCACAAAACAAATAAGAAAGAAATTAAAGAGGTAAATAGAACATTAGAAAATTAGGTATGATAAAGCTTTGGAGAAAACTGAATGATGATAGAAAGGAGTATACTTTCTTCTCAGCAGTTCATGGAACCTATACAAAAATTGAGCATATATTGGAACATAAAGATCTCAAAATTAAATGCAGGACGGCAGATATAGTAAATGCCTTCTTCTCAGATCACAATGCAATAAAAAACTACATTCAATAAAAAGTTAGGGGTAAAGAGACCAAAAAGTAATTAGAAACTAAATAATCTTATCTTAAAGAATGACTGGGTGAAACAGCAAATTATAGACACAATTAATAATTTCACTCAAGATAATAACAATGATGACACATGATACCAAAATTTATGGGATGCAGCTAAAGTGGTAATAAGGGGAAATTTTATATCTTTAGAAGCTTACTTGAATAAAATAAAGAAAGAAAAGATGAATGAATTGGGCCTGCAACTTAAAAAGCTAGAAAAAAGACCAAATTAAAACCCCCCAACGAAAAACTAAACTTGAAATTCTATAATTAAAAGGAGATATCAATAATATTGAAAGTAAAAAACAAACAAACAAAAAAAAAACTATTGAATTAATAAATAAAAGTAAGAGTTGGTTTTATGAAAAATCCAATAAAAATAGATAAACCTTTGGTAAATCTAATCAGAAAAAGGAAAGAGGAAAATCAAATTGTTAGTCTTAAAAATGAAAAGGGGTATCTTTCCACCAATGAAGAGGAAATTAGAGAAATAATAAGGAGTTGGGTGCTTATAGTTAACACATGCCCAGAGTGCTAAACTGGTATAATGCTGCCATAATTAGTTTCTGCAAAAATGTCCCTGGTGATGTGGTGATTTAATGGTTCTACAGTTGGCACATGCTCAGTGTGCTGTAGTGATGTAATCATACTGAGGTATTTAAGGGTTTAGAGGACTTGAAATAAAGGGACTCCATCTTTCACCATGAGTCTCCTGCCTCATTCACTCCTCCATTAAGACCAAGGACTCAGACTGCATCCAGACAGTATATTTTGCTACCCTAATGTGGGGGCTCTAGAAAGCAAACTGCACATGATGATTAAAAAAAAAAAAAAAAAAAAAAAAAAAGTCTACACATTACCTTTCAGGAAATAATTAAATAAAACAAAGAAAACTGCCCTGATGTTCTAGAATCAGAAGACAGAATAGCCATGAAAAGAATTCATTGATCACATCCTGAAAAACATCCCAAAATGAAAACATGGCTGTATTTCAGAACTATCAGATTAAGGAAAAAATATTGCAAGCAATCAAAAAGAAATAATTCAAATATCTAGGAGCTACAATAAGGATTACCCAGGACCTATCAGTTTCCACTTTAAAGGATTAAAGAGCCTGGAATCTGATATTCCAAAAGGCAAAGGAAGTTGGAATGCAGCCAAGAATAAACTACTTTGCTTATATGAACAATTTCTTTCATAGAAAAAAGATGGGCATTCAATGATACTGGTGAATTTCATTTATTTCTGATAAAAAGACCAGAGGTGAAAAAATGTGATCATGAAATATAGAACTCAAAAGAACTAAAAAAAAGTTAAAAATAATTATTGACAACTATATCTCTAATATGGATATAGATAAATAATGCAAGTAAAATTTGATTTTACTCCTATAATAAAGAAGAAAGATGTAAAATGATGGAAATCACAACTCATTAAAAGTCAAAGAAAAGCTATTACAATGGAGGGAAAAAAGGAGGAAAATGAATATTGTACGAATCTTACTCTAATCAGATTTGGCTCAAAATGAATATGTTAGACATATTTGATTTCACAAAGGTACTTGTCTTACATTATAGAGAGTTTGGAGGGGAAAAGGAAAAGGAAAAGAGGAGGCTAATAAAAGGGAAAACAGAAATAGTAGGGGAAAGATATAACAAAGGGGAGATGGGTTATAAAAAGGCAAGGCTATTTGAGACAAGTAGTGGTCAGAAGTAAAATGATGGGAAAGGGAAGAAGGAAGAAAAGAAAGAGAAAAGCATAATTTGAGCTAAATAAGATGGTAGGAAATACAGAATTAGTCATTTTAACTGTGAAGATGAATGGGATGAACTCTCCCATAAAATGGAAACAAATAGCAGACTGGATTAAAAGCTAGAATCCTATTATATGGTGTGTTCAAGAAACACATTTAAAGTAGAGTGATGCATACAGAGTAAAGGTGAAAGGCTGGAGAAGAATCTATTATGTTTCAGATGAATTAAAAAAAAAACAGAGGTAGCTACCTTGATATCAGATCAAGCAAAAACAAAAATTGATATAATTAAAAGAGATAAGGAAGGATACTATGTCTTGTTAAAGAGTACTATAGATAATGAAGAAATCAATACTAAATATATAACCATCAAGTGGTAAATCATCTAAATTGAGAAAGAATGAGTTAAGAGAGCTGCAAGAAGAAATAGACAGCAAAACTATGATACTGTGAGATATAAAACTTGTTCTCTCAGAACTAGATAAATCAAATCACAAAATAAATAAGAAAGAAGTTAAGGAGATAAATAGAATATTAGAAAAGTTAGGTATGATAGCTCTATGAATAAATTTGAATGGAGACACAATGGTGTGCACTTTTTTTTCTCAGTGGTTCATGGAACCTATAAAAAAAATGATGATATATTAGGGCATAAAGACCTTAAATCAAATGCAGAAAGGCAGGAATAAAAATGCTTTTTTTTCCAAATTACTATGCAATAAAATTTACATTCAATGAAAGGCCAGGAAAAACAAACCAAAAATTAATGGGAAACTAAATAATCCAATCCTAAAGAATGAATGGATGGAACAGCAGATTATAGACACAATCAATACTTTCATCCAAGAGAATGACAATAATATGACAACATATCAAAATTTGTGGGGCACAGCCAAAGCAGTAATAAGAGAACATTTTTCATCTCTAGATGCTTACTTACATAAAATAGAGAAAGAGAAGATCAATGAATTAATCTTGCAATTAAAAAAGCTAGAAAAAGAACAAATTAATATCCCCAATTAAATACCAAACTTAAATTCTAAAAATAAAAGGGGAGAGTAATAAAATTGAAAGTACAAAATGAAAGTATTGAAGTAATTTTAAAAAAAACCCTTAGTTGCGGGGGGTCTGTAAATTAAATATCGGGGAGGGGGATCAGGGGGGTCAAGGGAAAAAAGCATAATCTGGGGATAATACGATGGCAGGAAATACAGAATTAGTAATTTTAACTGTAAATGTAAATGGGATGAACGATCCCATCAAACGGAGACGGATAGTAGATTGGATCAAAAAGCAGAACCCTACAATATGTTGCCTACAGGAAACACACTTAAAGCAGGGAGATACATACAGAGTAAAGGTAAAAGGTTGGAACAGAGCCTATTATGCTTCAGGTAAAGCCAAAAAAGCAGGGGTAGCTATCCTTATCTCAGATCAAGCAAAAGCAGAAGTAGATCTTGTTAAAAAAGATAAGGAAGGAAACTATATCCTGCTGAAAGGTAGCATAAATAATGAAGCCATATCAATACTAAACATATATGCACCAAGTGGTATAGCATCTAACTTTCTAAAGGAAAAGTTAAGAGAACTGCAAGAAGAAATAGACAGTAAAACTATAATAGTGGGAGATCTCAACCTTGCACGCTCATATTTAGACAAATCAAACCACAAAACAAACAAGAAAGAAATTAAAAAAGTAAATAGAACATTAGAAAAACTAGGTATGATAGACCTTTGGAGAAAACTGAATGGCAATAGGAAGGAATATACTTTCTTCTCAGCAGTTCATGGATCCTATACAAAAATTGACCATATACTAGGACATAAAGATCTCAAAATTAAATGTAGGAAGGCAGAAATAATAAATGCCTTCTTCTCAGATCACAATGCAATAAAAGCTACATTCAGTAAAAAGTTAGGGGTAAATAGACCAAAAAGTAATTGGAAACTGAATAATCTCATCTTAAAGAATGACTGGGTGAAAGAGCAAATTATAGAAACAATTAACAATTTCACCCAAGATAATGATAATGATGAGACATCATATCAAAATCTTTGGGATGCAGCTAAAGCGGTAATAAGGGGAAATTTTATATCTTTAGAGGCTTATTTGAAGAAAATAGAGAAAGAGAAGATTAACGAATTGGGCTTACAACTTAAAAGGCTAGAAAAAGACCAAATTATAAACCCCCAACCAAAAATTAAACTCGAAATACAAAAATTAAAAGGAGAAATCAATAAAATTGAAAGTAAAAAAACTATTGAATTAATAAATAAAACCAAGAGTTGGTTTTATGAAAAAGCCAATAAAATAGATAAACCTTTGGTAAATTTGATCAAAAAAAAGAAAGAGGAAAATCAAATTGATAGTCTTACAAATGAAAAGGGGGATCTTTCCACCAATGAAGAGGAAATTAGAGAAATAATAAGGAGTTACTTTGCCCAACTTTATGCCAATAAATTTGATAACTTAAGTGAAATGGATGACTTCCTCCAAAAATATAGGCTCCCTAGATTAACAGAGGAGGAGATAAATTGCTTAAATAGTCCCATTTCAGAAAAAGAAATAGAACAAGCTATAATCAACTCCCCAGGAAAAAATCCCCAGGGCCAGATGGATTCACATGTGAATTCTACCAAACATTTAAAGAACAATTAGCCCCAATATTATATAAATTATTTGAAAAAATAGGGGATGAAGGAGTCCTACCAAATTCCTTTTATGACACAGACATGGTACTGATACCTAAACCTGGTAGATCGAAAACTGAGAAAGAAAATTAGAGACCAATCTCCTTAATGAATATTGATGCTAAAATCTTAAATAAGATATTAGCAAAAAGACTTCAGAAAATCATCTCCAAGATAATACACTATGATCAAGTAGGATTTATTCCAGGAATGCAGGGCTGGTTTAATATTAGGAAAACTATTAATATAATTGACCATATTAATAATCAAATTAATAAGAACCATATGATCATCTCAATAGATGCAGAAAAAGCATTTGACAAAATCCAACATCCATTCCTACTAAAAACTCTTGAGAGTATAGGAATAAATGGATTATTCCTTAGAATAATCAGGAGTATATATTTAAGACCGTCAGTAAGCATAATATGCAATAGAAATAAACTGCAACCTTTCCCAGTAAGATCAGGAGTGAAACAAGGTTTCCCACTATCACCATTACTATTCAATATAGTACTAGAAACGCTAGCCTCGGCAATAAGAGCCGAGAAAGAGATTCAAGGAATTAGAGTAGGAAATGAGGAAATTAAACTATCACTTTTTGCAGATGACATGATGGTATACTTAGAGAACCCCAAAGACTCTGCTAAAAAGCTACTAGAAATAATTCAAAATTTCAGCAAAGTGGCAGGATACAAAATAAATCCACATAAATCCTCGGCATTTTTATATATCACTAACAAAATGCAACAGCAAGAGATACAAAGAGAAATTCCATTCCAAACAAATGTTGAGAGTATAAAATATTTGGGAATCCATCTACCAAAGAAAAGTCAGGAATTATATGAGAAAAATTACAAAACACTTGCCACAAAAATAAAATCAGATTTAAATAATTGGAAAGACATTCAGTGCTCTTGGATAGGCCGAGTGAATATAATAAAGATGACAATACTCCCCAAACTAATCTATTTATTTAGTGCTATACCAATCAGACTCCCAAGAAACTATTTTAATGACCTAGAAAAAATAACAACAAAATTTATATGGAAGAATAAAAGGTCAAGAATTGCAAGGGAACTAATGAAAAAAAACTCAGAGGAAGGTGGTCTAAGTGTACCTGATCTAAAGCTATATTATATAGCAGCAGTCACCAAAACCATTTGGTATTGGCTACGAAATAGACCGGTAGATCAGTGGAACAGATTAGATACAAAGGACAAAAAAGGGTACATCTATAGCAATCTAATCTTTGACAAACCCAAAGATACCAACATTAGGGATAAAAATTCATTATTCGGAAAAAACTGTTGGGAAAACTGGAAATTAGTATGGCAGAAATTAGATATGGATCCACACTTAACACCATATACCAAGATAAGATCAAAATGGGTCCATGATTTAGGCATAAAGAGGGAGATAATAAATAGATTAGAGGAACAGAGGATAATCTACCTCTCAGACTTGTGGAGGAGGAAGGAATTTATGACCAGAGGAGAACTAGAGATCATTATTGATCACAAAATAGAAGATTTTGATTACATCAAACTAAAAAGTTTCTGTACAAATAATACTAATGCAAACAAGATTAGAAGGGAAGTAACAAATTGGGAAAATATTTTTAAAAACAAAGGTTCTGACAAAGGTCTCATTTCCAAAATATATAGAGAACTGACCATAATTTATAAGAAACCGAACCATTCTCCAATTGATAAATGGTCAAAGGATATGAACAGACAATTCTCAGAGGAAGAAATTGAAACTATATCCACTCACATGAAAGAGTGTTCCAAATCACTCCTGATCAGAGAAATGCAAATTAAGACCACTCTGAGATACCACTACACACCTGTCAGATTGGCTAAGATGACAGGAACAAATAATGACAAATGTTGGAGGGGATGTGGGGAAATTGGGACACTAATACATTGCTGGTGGAGTTGTGAAAGAATCCAGCCATTCTGGAGAGCAATCTGGAATTATGGCCAAAAAGTTATCAAACTGTGCATACCCTTTGACCCAGCAGCGCTACTACTGGGATTATATCCCAAAGAAATACTAAAGAGCGGAAAGAGACATATATGTGCCAAAATGTTTGTGGCAGCTCTTTTTGTTTTAGCTAGAAACTGGAAGATGAATGGATGTCCATCAGTTGGAGAATGGTTGGGTAAATTGTGGTATATGAAAGTTATGGAATATTATTGCTCGGTAAGAAATGACCAGCAGGAGGAATACAGAGAGGCCTGGAGAGACTTAAATCAACTGATGCTGAGTGAAATGAGCAGAACCAGAAGATCACTGTATACTTCAACAACAATACTGTATGAGGATGTATTCTGATGGAAGTGGAAATCTTCAACATAAAGAAGATCCAACTCACTTCCAGTTGATCAATGATGGACAGAGGTAGCTACACCCAGAGAAGAAACACTGGGAGGGGAATGTAAATTGTTAGCACTAATATCTGTCTGCCCAGGTTGCATGTACCTTCGGATTCTAATGTTTATTGTGCAACAAGAAAATCATATTCACACACATGTATTGTACTTAGACTATATTGTAACACATGTAAAATGTATGGTATTGCCTGTCATCGGGGGGAGGGAATGGAGGGAAGGGGGGTAATTTGGAAAAATGAATACAAGGGATAATATTATAAAATATATATATATATATATATATATAATAAAAAAAAGTAAAAAAAAAAAACCCTTAGTTGTTTTTATGAAAAAATAACAAAATAGATAAACCTATAGTTAATTTGACTAGAAAAAGAAAAGAGAAAAATCAAATTGTTAATCCCAAAAACGAAAAGGGAGAAGTTTCCACCAATGAAGAGGCAATTAGATCAATAATTAGGAATTATTTTGCTCAGCTTCATGTCAATAAATTTGATAAACTAAGTAAAATATATGAATACCTTCAAAAATATAGGTTGCCCAGATTAACAGAGAAAGAAGTAAATTGCTTAAAAGTCCCATAAAAAAAAAGATATAGAATAAACTATTAATCAACTCCCTAAGAAAAAATATGCAGGACCAGATGGATTTATGTGAGAATTCTATTCAACATATAAAGAGCAGTTAAGTCCAATGCTATACAAACTATTTTTTTTAATTGGGAAAAAGGACTCTTACCAAATTACTTTTATGACACAGACATGGTACTGATAGATAAACTAGGTAGGATGAAAACAGAGAAAGTAAATTATATACCAATTATTTAATGAATATTGAACCAAAAATCTTAAACAAAATATAACCAAAGAGATTACAGAAAGTCATCCCCAGAATAATATTCCATAACCAAGTAGGGTTTATACCAGGAATGCAGGGGTGGTTCAATATTAGGAAAAGTATTAGACCAATTGATTCTATCAATAAGCAGACTAACAAAAACTATATTATTATGTCAATAGATTCAGAAAAAGAATTTGACAAAATTCAACACCCATTCCTATAAAACATATAGAAATAAATATAATCTTTTCTTAAAATGATCAATAGGATCTTTTTAAAACCATCAGCAAGCATCATATGTAATGATAACAAACACATATTCCCAGTATGATCAAGGGTGAAACAAGGTTGCCCATTATCACCATTACTATTCAATATTGTATTAGAGAAATATTATCTTTGGCAATAAAAGAAAAAATAGATTAGCTGAATTAGAATAATTAATGAGGAAACCAAATTATCACTCTTTGTAAATGATATTATGTCATATTTAGAGAACCCTGGAAAACCAAGTAAAAAACTACTAGAGCCAATCCACAACTTTAGCAAAGTTGCAGGATACAAAATAAATCACATAAATTATCACATATTTATATACCTCCAACAAGGTCCAGCATAAAGAGATAAAAAAGAGAAATTCCATTTAAAATGACTGTTGATAAGGTAAAATATTTGGGAGTGTACCTGTCAAGGCAAAGTCTGGAAATGTATGAACACAACTACAAAGCAGTTATGACACAAATAGAGTGAGATTTAAACAATTGGAAAAATGCCAAGTGTTATTGGATAAGCCAAACAAATATAATAAAAATGACAACACTACCTAAATTAATCTACTTATTTAGTGCTATATTAAAGTCCCATGAAATTATTTTACAGATCTAGAAAAAATAATAACAAAATTGATCTGAAAAAACAAAAGGTCAAGAATTTCAAGGTAATTAATAAAAAATAGGCAAATAAAGGTAGCCTAGCTGTACCACATCTAAAACTATATTATAAAGCAGTTGTCATCAAAGCCATTTGGTACTAGCTAAGAAATAAGGCAGTTGATTAGTGATATAGATTAGATTCTCCAGACAAAATTGTCAATGAATATAGTAATCTAGTGTTTGACAAACAGCTTTTGGGATAAGAACTCACTACTTGACAAAAACTGATATGAAAATTGGAAACTAGTATGGCAGAAAGTAGGTACTGATCTACACCTAACATTATATACCAAGATGGGTTCATGATGTAGGAAGTAAGAATGTATTATAAATAAATTAGAAGGATGAAGGATAGTTTACCTGTGAGATCTGTAGAGAAGGAAGGAATTGGTGGACAAAGAGGAACTAGAGTACATTATTGAATACAAAATAAATAATTATGCTTATATTAAGTTAAATAGTTTTTATACAAACAAAATCAATGCAGACAAGCTTAGAAGGGAAGGAATAAACAGGGAAAATATTTTGACATTCAAGTTTTCATTTAAAGGCCTCATTTCTAAAATATATAGAGAATTGACTCAAGTTTGTAAAAATTCAAGCCATTGTCCAATTGTTAGTCAAATTATATGAACTTCAGTTTTCAGATGAAGAAATTGAAACCATTTCTAGTCATGGAAAAGGTGTTCTTAATCATTATTGATTAGAGAATTGCAAATTAAGACAATTCTGAGATACCAATACACACATCTCAGATTGGGTAAAATGACAGGAAAATGCAATGATGAAAGTTGGAGGGGATGTGGGAAAACTTGGACACAAATACATTGTTGGTGAAATCGTGAATGGATCCAATCATTCTGGAGAGCAATTTGGAACTATGCCCAATGAGTTATCAAACTGTCTATACCCTTTGTTCCAACAGTGTTTCTAATAGGTATATATCACAAAGAGATCTTAAAAGAGGGAGAGACTCATATGTGCAAAAAAGTTTGTGGCTAGCTCTTTTTTGTAATGACAAGAAACTGGAAACTGAGTGGATGCCCATTACTTGGAGAATGACTAATTAAGTTATGGTATATGAATCTTAGGAAATATTATTTTCTGTAAGAAATAATAAGTCATGGCAAGATTTACATGAGCTGTTGCTATGTGAAATGAGAAGAACCAGAAGATCTTTGTACATAGCAACAAGATTATAGAATGATCAATTGTGATGGATATGGTTCTCTTCAACAATGAGATAATTCAGACTGTTTCCAATGGTCTTGTGATGAAGGGAGCCCTCTACACTCAGAGAGAGGACAGTGGAAACTCAGTGTGGTTTAGAATTTGTCATTTTCACTCTTTTGATTGTTGTTTGCTTGCATCTTATTTTCGCTCTCATTTTTTTCTGGTTTGAGTTTATTTTTTGTATGCAGCAAGGTAATTGTATAAATATGTATGCCTATATTGGATGTAACATACTACTACCATGTTTAATAAATATTGGACTACTTGCCATCTATGGGAGGAAGTGAGGGAAGGGGCAGAAATTGAAACACAAATTTTGCAAAGATTAATGTTGAATAATTTTCATGCATTTTTTCAAAAATAAAAGCTTTAATTATACATATGTGTGTCTGTGTGTGTGTGTGTGTGTGTGTGTGTGTGTGTGTGTGTGTACAAACACAGACACACACAGATCCAGCACATGTTTTGCTTTCTTTTCAAGTTTGATGGTAGGGTAAATAGAGTGTCAGGTCTGGAGTGAGATTCTTCTTCTGAGTTCAATTCAAGCCCCAGAAACTTACCAGCTATGTGACCCTGGACAAATCACTTGATCCTATTTGCCTCAATTTCCTTATCTGTGAAATGAGCTGAAAAAAGGAAGTGGCAAACAATGTTACTATTTGTTTTTTCAAACCTAAATGGAATAATTAATGTCAGGCAGAAATGCAAAACCCTAAAAATTTCAATTGAAATTATTTTGTATGACTTCTTGCTTCCTCCTAAAAAAAAACTCAATTAAAATTATTTTGCATAATTTCTCCCTTTCTCCAAAAGAGTCCAATATAATTTATGACTCCAAATTAAGAATTAATAACTATGAAAGTGAATTGAAGTCAGATTTTTGCTACTTGTGTAAATATAAAAATAGTTGCCTATACAAAGTTTAATTTTATTATCTATAAACCTTTGCTCATTGTACCTACACTGATTACTTATAAAGTTGCTATGAGACAAATATTTTTAAACTTGGAAGCATCCATATAAATATGAATTGTCATTATATTATTTAATATAAAGTAAATAAACATATCAGGAGTTCCAAACATTAGAAATAACAAACACACATATTCACAGCATGCATACTTCTGTTCTCTTACCTTTGAAGTTGTTACTCTTTTTAGTATTATCTCAGAAGTCATAAAAATTATAACTTGATTTGCTTTCTGTTTACGCATAGTCAATATTTAATGAAATCACAATTAAGCATGGAATTAAATGCTATATTTTTTGAGTATAAAAACAGCTGGTATTTTGTCTTTTTGGAACAGTATTCTTATTTCTGTGTTATGACATAAATGTGTTCTTTTCCTAAAGCATAATAAAAGATGAATTAAAATGTCACTAATGCCTCTAATTCAATAATATATCATTTTCCTACATCTATTTCTAAGTCATAGACTCATTGATATTCATAAAAGAAATATTTCACACATATTACTTTAGTTAAAGCAATTCTAGGCATAAAGGATAGAGCAATCCTAATAAAACTGTTCAATAACCAATTAATATAATACTCAGATTTGAAAATTATCTAATTTTAAGCTTACAGGGAAATAAAGAAGTATTTATATTTCACTTCTTATGTTGCACTTTACAAATATTATCTCAATGAATTCTCAAAACAGCATTGTGAGGTAGGTAATATGATCTCCATTTTACTGTTGAGGCAAAGAGATTAAACACAGCTAGTCAGCATGATTAAATACAGGGTCACAAAGCTAAGGTATTTTTAAAAATAAATTAGCATAGTGTGTTAAATTGGAGGTGTCATATACATGGCACAGTGCTCATGATACCCACAATACTCCCAAATGTGACCTGAATCAGAATAAAATTTAATTGGAAGACATTTAATAAAATAAATATGCAAAAGTATATAGATATTCTTTTATGTGATTTCCTAAATTAATATGCAGCCCACTGAGATTATTATGTAAGATTTAGGATCTCCATACTTTTTCTATTTGAATTTGAATAAATGAGTTAAAATACAAATCCTTTCCCACCCAATGAGTAATGATTTAATTGATTCCTACTCAAATAAAAGTAAGTACTTTCAATTGTGATAAAAAAAAAAAAAAAAAAAAACAAGTAATAGACCTCTACTTTAAATTTGTGTTTATCTGTATAATGGTCAAATTTTTCTTCTATTTCTTTAGATTAATACACATGAAATATTTTGATTATAACATATGACTTCAAGTATGTGATATAATTTCCCTTGAAGAGGTACATCCTCAAATGGTAAATGATGGGACATTATCTATGCCTTCTCAGTCTGTGTGACTATAATTCATGTCCTATATGTTTTATGGGAGTGTCCATGCATTATGTTCTGTGGGTAGAAGAGGGAAGGAGACATCTTCCTTTAGTTTAATTATTTAAATTATTATTGAATGCTAGAAGAATAGATTTCCCAAAATGTAGCAGCCGTAGTTAGCATATGTGCAGGTTTTGAAATCAAGAAGTCAGAAAAAAAATAAAGTTAGAAAGAGAATGCATGGTATCTAGAATTCCCATTTACATAAAAGATCCTATTAAATAAAAACTTCCCTCCTTGGCGGAAGGGCCTGTCTGTCATTGTGTACTTTTTTTCTTCTATTTCTTAGATTAATACACATGAAACATTTTGATTGATGACATATAACTTCAAGTATTTTTGGAATATGATTATCATTAAATACTACCCTTCTAATTCTTTGCTAGAATGAAAATTTAATGTATGTGATATGATTTCCCCTGAAGAGGTACATTCTCAAATGGTGAATGATGGGACATTATCTATGCCTTCTCAGTCTGTGTGACTATAATTCATGTCCTATATGTTTTATGGGAGTGTCCATGCATTATGTTCTGTGGGTAGGAGAGGGAAGGAGACATCTTCCTTTAGTTTAATTTTTAAAATTATTATTGAATGCTAGAAGAATAGATTTCCCAAAATGTAGCAGCCATATTTAACATGACTTGGTCAAGGAAATAATTTTATTGTTGTTGTATTTGTTGTTATCACTAACAAAGTTTGGATTTAAACTGAACTATCACTATAGAAAGACATTATCTTCCAAATCTGGCATAGAATTTGGAAAGCAAAAATTATGGGTTCTTTAACCTTGAAAGTTTGGGAGAGGTTTTTTTTTTTTTTTTTTTTTTTTTTTTAACTTTTCTATGAAAGCTAGTCTAGTTTGCCTATTTTCATATGTTTTTAAGTATAAGTATGTTTATTTATATGTATATATACAAACCAAGTGAAACTCAATCCTTGGCCTCAAGGAATTTATATTCTAATGAGGCATCTAGTCACCAGAAAGGTAGCTGAAAAGTGAAGGTGATTTAAAGGATACATAGAAATAAAGACACCTAGCATATGTGCAGGTTTTGAAATCAAGAAGTCAGAAAAAAATAGGATTGGAAAGAGAATGCATGGTATCTAGAATCCACACTTACATGAAAGATCTTATTAAATAAAAACTTCCCTCCTTGGAGGAAGGGACTGTCTATCACTGTGTACTTTTAGAGAATTGCTAAAAATTGAAGAGATTTAATGCCTGAAAAGTATAACCAATTTGGCACCCAAATCATGTATTGATTATAGTCTTAAAATGAAATTTAAAAGATTGCAGTATTATTCATACAATTTTTGAGAATTCCTAATAAATCAAATTTTAAAATGGAGAGCACAAGAGAAAATCACTAATATGAGATAGGGGAAAGTCTTATAGAGTGTTATTATAGATTGAGAAAGTCAGAGTGTTTTAGTGTTTCTGGGAAAGAAAGCTTCAGACACTGAAGGAAGTTCAAAAATGAAATAGCAGTAGAGGAATGTTTTTGAAGTCAGAAGTAGGGCTATACATGATATTAAGAGCCTATTTCTATACATTGGCCAGATAATTATGAGGGTTTGCATTAGGAGGACATCAGTGAAAATTATAAACATGGAAACAAAATGAAATAAATTTCTGTGAAATAATAATGATCAGGACATCAATGCAATTATATAAACATTCATTAATAGTCTTTAAGAACCACAGATTCAAATAACAATAGTATTTAAGGAGATTTTAGTATAATTTAATTCAAATCTCTCCTATTCCTCATTTTAGAAATGTTAGACAATGAACTTTAAAAAAGTTTAAATGATTTACTCTATTTACTCTCTCTCTCTCTCTCTCTCTCTCTCTCTCTCTCTCTCTCTCACACACACACACACACACACACACACACACATACACACACACACACCCACCCCACACTCGTTTACATTTGCAAGTTCATTAAAGAAGGATTTCAGAGAAAATGTGTAAGTGGTCTCTATTCCTCCAGGCAATCTTCAGCCAAATAGTTTTGCCACCAGAACCAGTTATAGGTAAACTTTTTATTGGGCCTATAAAATTTTTGTACTTTTTTTTCTGCAAGGAGTAGCTAATGCCCTTCCACCTGACAAAAGCATGAGATAACAGTTTTAATAAATGTATATTGCTCTTACTGTGTGGGGCAAGCAATGGGTTTTCTCAGAAACTGCTGAAGTAAGAGAAATCTTAGGCCATAGTTTTGCTCTTTTTTCATGTGACCTTGAAGAAACGAAAAGTTTTATGTAATTACCTCATTTCTAGTCAGTTCATTATCACCCCACCCATCATATAAGGGGAAAGTAACAGCAAGAAGAAATCTAAACTAAAAGCTTTTCATAAGGGGATTTTGGGAAGAGATTGGGATGTGCTTATTTATTTAACTGAGCTCTCTCTCCTTTTGTGAATTCGACCTCCTCCTTTTTGACTTCCCAGAGGTAAGGTCTGCCTGCTTCTCATGAGATTCTAATAAACCTTTCAACCTTTGTTTTGATAGATCTCCAAGTAGTCATTTTGGGTTAGGGTCTCTGTACCCCAAACATTTTGGGGGCTTATCTGGGATTATGTGGCTTGGTGGGGAACAACCACCACCCCAATTTGGGGGCAGGCGTCCATGAGACACTTTGTTCCTAAGGTCTCCAGAGTAGGGTGATGTTTCTTTTCTCTGTTGAGCAAAGTGGCCAAAGGAAGAGATTCAGTCAAGGAGAAAGTGAAAGAGAGGCTCCTGTTGCATATGGTGATTGAGCTCACAGTCAGGAGAACCTATATGCATGTAGATTAAAGGTAAGCACTTGGGAGTCTGAGGGTTAATTGGTTGGGTTGAGGGAGACTAGAGAGTAAGAGCCTATCACATACATTGTTTGCTGAAACAGACTGCAAATGATCCCAGGGGAAAGGACTCTCCAAGAATGTTATCAGGTGACTGCAGACTGAAGGGCAACCTCTGTCATAATAATTCAGAAAATAAGAAGAGTCTCAGGGAGGTCCTTGCTAAATTATGGGGAACGTGCAGTCAAAACCCCCAAATTACGAACAAAATAAATAAATAAAATGCACTTGGGTATTTCTCTTGTATGTAGGAAAGTATAATGTAATTTTTGTCTGTACAGAATGTCTTTTTCATGTTTATTCTGTGAGCTAGAAAGAGAAAGAGAAAGGTCTGATTTTCCTATAATCTCCAACTCTGAACAAAGTTGGAGCTTTAGGAAAAGTTCATTGGGAATAATCATTGGGGAATCTGGCAACTGGTCACTTCAAATTCCCAAAGCAATTCAGTTAAATTGGGGAGCATTGTACAGAGAGTGAAGATGGTTTCTTTCTTTTCTTTTCTCATTCCCTGACTGAAGCAGGCCATGTGGAGCCAGAGGGAGAGAAAGAAACTATGTTTAATCATCTTAGTGAGATTCGTTATTTGAGATACAATAGCAAAAGCAGTTCTGTATTATTGGGAATTTTAGAAATTTGAGAATCAGTTATTTAATATTGCAAAGGTGCTTGGCATAAAAATGCTTGTGGTTTTTAACTTTTTATTGGGCTTGCTTGTAAACTGTTTGCCCTAGTTTTAAAGACAAAGAAACAGAGAAAAAAGTTTAGCTGTTGAAACCATATCCTTTTGGCTTATTAGTTTATTGAATTTGGGGAACTTAGTTTTTTAAATGGTATTGTGATTCTGAAATTGCATACTAAATCTGTTTATTCTGAATATAAGATCTTAGGAATTTGTTTGAATATTGGACTTTTACTATTGAAAGAAAAACCATTTTTAAAGCTATATTTGATTCGATTCAGTTTAACAATAGCTTGTTAAAACAAAGTCCTGATAACTTACCTGAAGAGGTCACATGCATCCTAATTAGATGAAGTATACTAGCTTCTGAAACATATATTTGGTAATTTTTAAACATTATAAATAATGCTTTAAAATTTGTCAGCTCTGCTGCATATATGTATGTTTTATTAAATTTGGTTCAAAGTTATTTAATTGTGAATCTTAAAGTTTAAAGTTACAGAAACAAAAAATGATTTAAAGACGAGACAAGAAAGTTTCATTTGCAAAAGCAATTGATAGTTTAAATGGAGCATCTAGTTAGAAGGATTATTGCTTTGAGAGTGTGTTTAAAGTACATCAGAGAAGGTAAAGTACATAGGCATCTGGAGGAGACAGAGATGCCACAGAGGAAAAGATGTTGTGAGACAAGGAAGAAAGAAGAGAGAATGGAGAGAGACAGTATAAAGAAGGAAATAACAAATCATAAATGGAAAGAGGACATTAAAAAAAAAAGAAAAGAAAAAGAAGCAGGTCTTTTAATGAACTTGCCATTTGTCTGGATAGGGAAAAAAGACACTGGCTAGCTAAATCCTGAGAAGGATTTGGCATCCTAAAAGTTAATCATAAAGAGAAGTTGAGAAGGGGAGGGAGGAAGGGGGAAAGGATATTTTGGCTCAAGGTGAAAATTTAACTCACCTTGCTTTCCTCTCCACCACTGCTTTCACTGCTTCTTTGGAAATTGAGATAAGCTCCCTGGGTCACTGCTTCAGAAATCATTATTGTTACTTAAAGAGACAATTTACTTTTACATGGTGTTAATTGACTGAATGGTTATCCAAGTGCATAATTGTCTCCTTGTTTAAGGAGTATGATAACAACAACAACAACAACAAAAAAAAAAAAAAAAAAAAAAAAAGCTTAAAGAGGAATTGTTAAATAGTAGCACAGTTACCTGAGGTGAAACAACTTTAAGGAAATCAAGGAAATCATGTTCCTCATTACCTAAAAGTTTTGCCATTGTACATGTAAAAGGACAGCAGGTAGGGAACACTTTTGAGGCCCTGGATAACCACCTTGCTGATGAAGAGGAGAGGAAAGCTAGGATTGAAGGAGATGTTAACTGAAGGAACGATGGTAGTAGTCCCTGCTCTGCCACCCAATCCAGCTTCCCCATCCTTTACCAGGGAGGAAAAATTAAGAGCTCATGATTTGGGCACCTGAAAAGATGACGATTTCTTCCAGGCAGTAGGGAGGTACTGACCAAAGCAGAGATGACCAAAGCAAATTCTATATTATCTACACAATTCTATATTATCTACACCAAGGCAGCCATTGGCATGTCCAAAACTTGTGTGATGCTGTGCTGACTACATTTATGATTTCTGGTTTATACACATTGGCAATTGATGGAGAGATACCCGATCTGTCGAAGGACAGATAAGGCTGCCTTGTGCCATGAGCAAGCAGGAAGGAGACCCCCAGAATTGAGACAGTTCTAGAGTATATAGGTGGACACTACTGAGCTGCCCTCAGTGAGATGTCTCAAATATCTGTTGGTCATAGAGGACCACCTCATGACCTCAAGAATTAAAGCTTCTACTTTATCCCAGGCAACTGCCCCTGTGGTGAGCAGAATTTTATTGGAAAATATAATCCCAGATATGTGATGGTGGAATGCATTGACTCAGAGCAGGGCACCCATTTCATGGCAAGAGTTCTCCAGAATCTGATGCAGGCCCTTTGCAGGCAAGGTAGAAAGAATGAATCCAGGAAATAATGAGGTAATTGACTAAATTGGGCCTAAAAACTGGGTTATTTTGGACCAAATGTCTTCCCCTTGCCTTGTGTAAAATTAGGACTAAACCTTAGAGAAATACTGGATTGTCACCTTATGAAGTCTTATATAGAAAATATGGCTTACAACTTGTTAAGCATTTACATGAACTACTATTAAAAGGACCTATCACTCAGACCCTGCCTCTAGTATTTGCTATGTATAAATATCAGCCCAGAGATGGGGCCCTGACTGAAATCTGCAAGGAGGAAAAATTGGGAACCAACCTGGGAAGGACCTTTCCAAGTACTTCTGACATCAGACACTGCTATGATTTTGGAATTTTGTTGAACTCATTACACTCAAGTCAAAGGACCTGTGGATGTGCCAAAAGAATGAATTGTAGAGCCTGACCCTACATGAATTGAATTGAAATTACTTTTGAAAACAAGGACTCACTAACTTCGGGAGGGAGTTGATGAACTGTGTGTGAATATTTCTATTGGGCTTTTTGATTTAAGCGATCATTTTGGGAACCAGTACCTGCCACCACAGGGGATGAACCAAAAGGAATCGACTTAGAGAAACATTGTGATAGTATGCTCCGATTATTTGAAAATGGGGAATGTCAAAGAATGTTGAAAAATTTTAATGAAAAATCACAGAAGGTACAGAAGAAGAGAGATTGTGTGGGGCAAGCAAAGTGGTTTCTCAGAGACTGTTTCCTAAAGTAAGAGAAGCCTTAGTCCTCAGTTTTGCTTTTTTTTCATGTGACCTTGAAGAAATGCAACTTTTTATGTAACTATCTCATCTCTAATAAGTTCATTATCACCTTACCTGCCATATAAGGGAAAAGTAACTGTAAGAGCCAATCTAAACTAAAAGTTTTTCATAAGGAGATTTTTGGGGAGGGGTCCGGTAGTGCTTGTTTATTTAATTGAGCTCTCCTGTGAAATCAGCCATCTCCTTCTGGACTTCCCAGAGGTAAGGACTGCCCTCTTCTCATGAAATTCTAATAAAACCTAATAAAACCTTCACTTTGAGAGATATCCAAATAGTCATTTTGGGTTAGGGTCTCTATACCACAAACACTGCCAGTAATATTTGCATTGCAAATGAGGAAATAATGAGAATGTTTACCCCAATAGGAATTCCTAATAGGAGAATTTCAGAAATCTGGGAGTATAACAAAGTTTTGTTTTTGTTTTCTATTTTTTTTCATAGGAAGGAAAAGAATATTTTATTACTCCTGAAATTTTTTAAACCTTTTCCATGATGCATCAAAGCCAACCTAAAAAAGAGTGATACCTAAAGACACTCTTATTCACAACCATGAAACAGTAATCTCTGACACTTTGGGGCTTCCAAACCCTATTAAAATAATTTTGTTTTCTTTTTGAACTAGCTTACTCTATAATCTCTAGTAATTAATTACAGTGTCACAGAATGAAACAAATATCCTGAGACTTGTATGTAACCTTATGTTTATTTTTTCCAATAGGGTTATTAATGTAGCTCTGGGTTTTCCCAATTCGAAGTTGAATTCTAGGCATTTGCAGATAAAAACAAATTGGAAATGTGGGAAGAAGATGGAGTGAAAAATAACTTTGAGTTTATGAGAGCATCCTGTGTGTGTGTGTGTGTGTGTGTGTGTGTGTGTGTGTGTGTGTGTTGTATATTATAGCACATGTCAAAAGTAGCAACTAAAACTTCTGGATAATTTTTTTCTCAGATTATGCATGTGGATGTTCAGATCATCAATTATTTAAGAAGTTCATAAATGTGCAAATAGTTTTAAGGGAGGAGGAAGAATGACAGAAGAAAGAAGGATCTAGAATTGATGGAAGCCATGCAGAAAAAAAAGGACTTACACAGGATTAAAGAGTAGAAAATGAGAAGGATTAATTTCAGTTAATCAAAGTTAAAATTTTGCTTGCATCGGGTCTTTCATATGGAATGAATAGAATCAGACTCCAAAGTATTCAAGGACAAAACTTGGAATTACTGTAAATGATCACATGTCCACATTCTTCAAAAATGTTAAGAATAAACTAGAGCATAAAGTGAAATCAAGGACATTTTTTTTTCTGGTAGTTCAGTTTCACTTAAGGAAAAATCATAAAAAAAAATCAATCCTAATCTACCATTTAAAAGATTTCTTAGAAATTGGACCTTTAACTTCAATGCTTTATATACCATTTTCCCTCTTTGTTAATGTCCATTTCAATTGAAAATGTGTTAAGAGTATGCCATTATTGATGAGGGTGACACTTGACTTATGATTTCAGAGGCCAGTCTGGCTCCAAGCACTAATGAAGAAATATCTAAGAGCAGCTCTAATGATCTTAGTCCTTGATAATTGTAACTGTAAATTAAACTTAAATTAACCATTTCATGATCTAAATAGAAGCTTGAGAATGCTTGATAAATGCATTTCAGTTTTCAAGGGTTCTTCTGGGAATGTAATTTGTTGGTTCGAGTAATATCAGAGAGCAAAAATAGACATAGAGAGAGATCTTCCTTCAAAGTGTTTAACCTTTTTATTCATTCTTTCATTCACCAGACATTTATTAAGTGCTTATTACATGCATTGGCTCTACAACAGTCATAACTTCATGCTTTATCATAGTTTAATGATGCTTCTAGGATCTTAAACAATATGGTTTCAGTGCCAGAGTTCTGAGAGCTTCTGCCAAGCCGTAAAGGAACAATGTATTGGTTAAATAGGACCTATATGAATTGTAAAATCATAGATAAACACTTACATTAAAGGTTTCCCATTATGTTATCTTAGCCATAAAAAAATAAATATATAAAATTGCTTGTAATTTTGCCCAACTTCTATAGTAAGAGGTGGAAACTTGAAAAATGGTGTCAAAGGATACCATAAATCAAGCAAGTACTTGTAATCCATGATTATTTTGTAATTAATAATAAAACAATACACTAGGTGAGAAACTGAATTATACTTATATTAATATTCTGAATAATATATACATCAGGAACATAATCTCTAGCTAAATTGTTCAAAGATTTACCTTATTATTCATCCACCAGCCAAAGCAAACAACTCAACAAACAACAACAAATAATAAACAAAAATAAAACAAAATTAAAACCAAATAAAAATTTAAAACTTCCAAAGCTTTATGGGGCACATGATAGTTTTGTATTGAAATACTTTCAATAAGGATAAATAAAAGGTTAGTATAAAATCATCATACCTCACAAATCAATAATCTTTGAAAAAAAGAAATAATATGAAAATTTTTTTCTTTATAAGAGTAAAAATATATAAAAGTATAAAAGTAAATATTCCTAACTTTTTTTGGTCAGGATTTCCTGTGTCAGTCTGATTAATGATATTTATTTCTTCTCAGAACAATATAGTAGAAGCTTCTTAGAGTTTTTTAGGCCACGAATCATCATATCCAGATCAGACAAATTTCTAGTTGGAGATGAGAAGCATCAAGTAGAGAGAAACTAAGTGCAATACTCTACCTGTTTTTCAACAAAGTAAACCTTCTTTGTTCAACAATTCACAAGCACTTCATTTTACTTGGACATCAGACATGAGAGAGTGATGGCTTTAAAGCAAATCCTACAACTCATGACTTGGCAAAAGGCTACATCTATGAGACTGTGGTTATTTGGGAGGATGCTGAAAATTTGGGGAGCATATTGTTTTGAATCTACATTTGGAAGAAGCACAATGTGTATAAAGATTCCTCATATATAAAAAAGTGGCTTGTAGTAAGAATAATTTTACTTGAATTCAGAATATTTCGGGTTCAAATCCTTCTCCTGACATTTATTAGTAAGCAGTTAGGCCATTTACCTTCTCCACATCTCAAAATTGACAAGATCAATGCATAATACATTTTTGAGTGGTCTCTTAATTGAAATGATCAAAAAATATAAATTTGTTGTAAAAAGTTATACTTCTTCATTCCACAAATTTCAGATAAATTTGATAAGAGGTATATGATTGGTTGAAAGACTTGGTCATGTCTCATGTGACTTATATAAATGAAGTAGATTTAATTTAATTTGCAGATTCAGATAACTAGCAACTGGGTGATAATTTTTTTCCAGAAAAGGATTTAAGAAGAAATTGCTTAGGGAAAATAATATTTCAGTTTCAGTCTCTTTTTCAGTTTTTTTTTTTTTTTTTTTTTTTTTTTTGTAGGGCAAATTTGTAAATTTCAAAAGATCTAAAGGATTTGTGACTTCTTTTGAAATTCTGGCAGTGTCTCCAAGAAAACAATTGTTGACAGGAATGTGATGACTGCAATGCAAATTCAAGGAACAAGGATTGTGTTTCTCAGGATTTATGGATCATCATTGTATATAACATCATTTAATTAATTACTCATGTCTATGGGCCTTTGGTCAGATTTTGTTTTTGTTTTGTGTGTGTGTGTGTGTGTGTGTGTGTGTGTGTGTGTGTGCGTGTGTGCGCGTGCGCACGTGTGTGTGTGTTTAATAATACTTGTTAGATCCAATATATGTATAAGCTTATATAGTTATCTTAATGCACAAGAAAAATCAGATGAAGAAGGAAGAAAAAGAAAAACTGAAAAAGAAAATATAATGCAAGCAAATAACAAAAGAAAGAGTGTTAATTGTAATATGCTGTTGTCTCCAGAGACTGCCAATCGCTCTCTGGGAGGAGATCTGCTGTATCAACTGCCACCAACTCTGACCTAGAGCAGAGACTCTTCTTTCCTCCAGAGAGCCGCCCAGGTTTGGCCCAGACAAGACTCTCCATCTCTCGAGTGCCGCCCTCTTTTATCCTCCCAGAGAATGGGTGTGGGATTACACAAGGCTTCTGGGAAAAATTACTTCAATCAATGAACTTGGTCCTCCTAAGCATACAAACTCTTCCCCAGGAGTTCACAGGAGTAAAACTCCCCTAAAGGCCAGAACTAGAGAATTGTTAAGTACTGACTTATCACTTAGTAAAAACCTAATATCTCATTATCTCTTTAGCAGTTAGTAAGAACCTAACAGTTAATGCTATGTTGTATTCCACACTCAGTTCCCACAGTCCTCTCTCTGGGTGTAGATGACTCTCTTTGTCACTGAACAAGTGGAGCTGGTTTGAATCATCTCATTGTTGAAGATAACCACGTCCAGGAGAATTGATCATCATATAATCCTGCTCTTGCCAGGTACAATGATCTCCTGGTTCTGCTCATTTTACTTAGCATCAGTTCATCTAGGTCTCTCCAAGCCCCTCTGAAATCATTATGCTAGTTGTTTCTTACAGAACAATAGTATTCCATAGCATTCATATTCCATAATTTATTTGGCCATTCTCCAACTGATGGCCATCCACTCAGTTTCCAGTTTCTTGCCACTATAAAGAGCACTGCCACAAACATTTTTGCACTATTTCTGCCATTTTACATTTGATTTGAGATTTAATGCCCTAATATATAGTCAATTTTTAGGTAGTTGTCATGTACAGCCAAGAAAAAAAGGTACGTTTCTTTTTGTCCCCATTCAATTTTCTTCACAGGTCTATAATATCTAGGTTTTCTAGGATTCTTTTAACATTTCTAGTTTCTATCTTGTGGGTAAATCTGTCTGATTGTAAGAAGGAAAGGTTGAGATTCCACACGAGTATAGTTTTGCTATCTGTTTTTTGCTGTATCTAGCTTGACATCTTCTCTAGCAATTTGCCTGATCTACCACTTGGTGCATACACATTTTGTATAGTATCTTTAACACTTCATTGTTTACAATACACTTTATCAAGATGTAATTTTCTTCCTCATCACTTTTAATAAGATCTATTTTTACTTTTGTTTTATCTGAGATCAGAATTGCTATCCCTGATTTTTTTTCTTCTGCTGAAGCATAATAAATTCTGTTCTAGTCTTTTACCTTTACTCAATATGTGTCTCTCTGTGTCAAATGTGTTTCTTTGAAACAACATATTGGAGGATTTTGTTTTATAATCCACACTTATTTTTGCTTCCATTTTATAGGAAAGATCATCCCATTAACATTCACGGTTATTATTACCACTTCTGTATTGTTCTCCATCCTATTTTTCCCTTGTATATACTTTTATTCTCTTTCCACCTTGTCTTAGTGGTGTGATTTTTTTTAACCCAAGTATTTTTTTAAACCCATCCCATCCACTAACTTATTTCCTATCACTCCTCCCGTATTCTCTTCGTAGTGTTTTTTTTTTTTTAACAACTCCTTATTTTCTATCATTTTCCCTTTCCTCTTACCTTATCCCCAAGTGATTCTGCCTTCCCTTGAACTGTTATTCCTTTTCTTTACTTTTTATCATCTTTTTATAGGCCTAGATACATTTCTATACCCAATTGCTGCTTGCATCCCTGCTCTCTGTGTCACTATTTCTTTCTGTCTCTGTCAGTCTCTGTCTCTGTGTCTCTCTCTTGTTCTCTCTCCTTGTCTTTTCTCTCTCTTTCTCCTTTCCTTCTTTCTTCCCTCCTCCTTCCTCCACTTCAAGTTGTATATGTACAAATCCTTGAAGATACATGACTTGACTGAAAAATTTCAAAAGTTACAAATGCCATGAGCTTGGAAACTTGAAATCCCCTGCTGCCAGATGTGAAAAACTTTCCTAAATGTGGCATTTTGGACAGCCAATTACCCAGGCTTCTGAGAAAATGCTTGGTTAATAACATTCTTGGAAATACTGACAAAAAAGGCCAGAAAGGAAACCCAATCTTAATTTAATGGATAGTAGTTGAGTTATTGATTCTGTGGCTTAGAACTTTAAAGAAAATAAAATCTTATTATTTTACAATCACATTTTAGGATCCAATTACAAATCCTATGATTGCCAAATTACAACAGAAATATCTCAGAAAATAGTTTCTTAAGGTATCTATAAAAAGTTCAATGGAGAGTTAATGTAACAACAAATAGGAGAGGAATTCTGGGCTTTGAAATGATCCAAATGTAATGAAAGATGATCACCAGGTGAAGAGCAAAATGTTTAAGTTTGTTATTGCTAAAAATGATAATCACAATGATCATAATGATGATGCTGAAGATAGTCACTGTAATCAAACAATATCTCCTGAACTCTTATGACTCATAGCATTATACTCAAGATAAGGGATACAAGGGAAACAACAACAAAATATGTATGTTCTTGCCATTCAGAAACATGTAGTACAAACAGGACACAGCACCTACTAATTTAAATATATATATATATATATATACTTTTAATACAAATTAGCATAAGACAAATGTATTGAATAATAATTGATACATTTATGATGGAGGAATGAAGCCTTGGTACTGAGGTTTCAAGCAGCTTTTGATGGAAGAAGTATTAAAGGTAGGCTGTGAAGAAAGGATAGCACTTATAGGAAGACAGACAAAATGGAAACGTATGTTTTCAGGTCATAGAAAACAGAACAGTTTGGGTAGTCTGAAAAAGGGTTAGGGAAGGTGTGAGACTGGAATAAAAATAGGTTGCAGACTAAAGTGTGTCCCAGATTCTAAGATGAAGAGTTTGGTATTTATCATGTGATGATATGAGAGTCAGTGAAAGTTTAGGATGAGAAGAATTTTTTTTTTTAATTTTAGAATAATGTTTCTGGTACCAATTTGAGCACTGGATTATAGGAAGAAGCAACTGATTAGAGAACATATTCAGATTTTGTTGCAATAGTCTCAATTAATATAAGAACACTTAGACTAATGATGGTAGAGAGATTATTATTATTATTATTATTATTATTATTATTATTATTATTACAATAGAAGACAACATTATACTTCTAGTCCGTCAGCCTCCCAATCTAGCAATTATCTTCAACTCATCAAATTGTTATCATTATCTATTGATTTAAACTCTAAAATATCTCTTAGATATATTTTCTTCTGTTCTCTGATAATGCCACCATTTTGGGGCCAGCTCTTATCATATCATATGTGAACTATTATGATAGACTTCTGGTGAGTCTTACTGAGCTGAGTTTTTCCACATTCAATTCCATCTTCCATTCAGCTGCTAATGGTTTTTTTTTTTTTTTTTTTTTTTTCCAGAGCAGAGGTCCAATCATATTATTCTCCTACTCAATAAATCTCAAAGACTCTCTACTGCTTGCAGGATTTACTAATATTAAATTACTAAAATCCTCATTTTGCTATTCAAAGTCTTTCATAATTTAGTCCTCTCTGACTTATATCTTATTCCCCTTCATATACTATTCAATTCAATGACACAGGCTTTTTAACTGTTTCACTAGTAAGATATAGCATCCTTTGCTTTAGACACATTCTCTGGATATCTCTCATGTTCCAGAATGTTCTTTCTTCTCAATTTCATCCACTAACTTTTCTGGCTTCCTTTATGTTCCAAATAAAATTTGTTATAGGAAGCCTTTCCAACCTTCTTACTTCTACACATACACAAACATACTCACACATGTCCTGAGATTTTCTAGTCCAGTTGAAAGAGCTGGGAAAATATTTAAATTTCACTTTAATTTTATTTTATGCTTCCTTATATTAAATGCAATATGCCAAGGCAGTGGTCAAGCAAGTAGAGTACCCTTCTTTGAAGAAATTTATTAGAATCTGTTCTTTATGCTCTTTATTAATTTAGTCCTTTATCTGTTTTATTTTTGTCCCATTTAGACAGAACTTCTGGTCAGACATTTCATAATATATATTTTTTTTCTTTTTGTCTTTGAGTATTTCACATACTTGATTTTTCATAATTCTCATGTATCTAACCAAAAATAATGGTTAACACTATATAATATAACTATCTTTGCTGTTTTTATTCCACAGTGGTTCAACAGTATTGTAAAAGGAAAACAAAACAAGACAAAGAAACAAACATAATCAATACAATCTTGTGCTTACTAGATGTGAATATAATTTTATGTTTAATTGTTCCTTCACAGGAATGATTTCACTCATTTTTTGTTAATTATTAATCATATCTAACTTATTTCAAACATTTTCTTCTTTCTTCACATTCCTAATTCTGCTTTCTAACAGCTTACTCTCACTAGAATAAGTTTATTTTATTTTATTTAGAAAAATGAATACAAGGGATAATATTATAATATATATATATATAATAAAAAAAATTAAAAAAAAAAAAAAAAAAGAATAATGCAAAATTCTTACCTCTCTTTGTATTATGTAACGTCTCTTTTGTCCACTAAGAAACCCTGAAACCTCTTCTCTACAGTTTACATATTCTCTCCAATCAGAGAAAATGAGGTAGTCTTTTCGCCTGTCTTAAGACAGCCTACTTCCTACCCTACATTCCTGATCCTAGTCTTCCCATTTCCCTTGAATTCTAGCCCTTGTTTTTTTTTTTTTTTGTTTGTTTTGTTTTGTTTTGTTTTGTTTTTTTGTTTTTTTGTTTTGTTTTGTTTTGTTTTGTTTTTTTGTTTTCTCTTCTCTACCCTCTCTCACCTGGTAATCAAATTTACTTTCACTATTTCATTTTTAACCTTCATGTAAAAGACTAAGTAATACCTGCTTTGAGTAGGTATTCTATTATTTCTCATGATTTCAAGTTGTATATTTTCAGTAGTTTTTTAAATACTTACACATAGAAAGGACATGTTAATATTCCAGTGTTTAAGTCTTTGCTCTTCCATTATCTATAGCAACTTGAGCAAAGTACCTCAGTTTTCAGGGGATCAATTTATTCACTTATTTTCAGATGAAGACAGATTGAAATATGAGCTATAAGTTTTCCTTGACCTCTAAAATTGCATGATATCCAAAGATTAAAAAAAATAAGGAATTCAAGAATTTAGGTGATAGCTCCCATTTTGGACAAGAAAATAAGTCCATGACTGCCAACTTTGCATTCCACTTGTCTCCTCTTATTGGTAAATGTGTCATACATTTCTAGAAAATCTCATTTCTTAGACCTCCACTGAGAAACCTAATGTTATGATTCTATGACATTGTTTAAATGTCAAATTAAGTAAATCATATCCTCAAAATTTGTTGCTGTTATTTTTACTAAGATTTCATACAATTTTATAACACATTTTATATGTTGATATTTATCTATTCCAAATAATCATAAATAAAATATGTTATTTGGTATGCTATGGAAAATATTTCCTTAGTAAAGTAACAATATTAAATAAAGCAAAAATCAATAAAACCAAAAATATATACAAATGAACTCTTCTATTCTGCCTAGAAAAATGTTCAAGAAGGTAATCAAAGACCATCAATTCTGATGGACCTGGCCACCAATAGAACAGTAATTAATTGAACCAGCTACACCCAGTGAAAGATCTCTCGGAAATGAGTATGAACCCCTATATAGAATTCCCAATACCTCTATTTTTGTCTGCCTGCATTTTTTATTTCCTTCTCAGGCTAATGCTACATTATTTCAAAGTCTGATTTTTTTTTTTGTGCAGCAAAAAACTGTATGGACATGTATACCTATATTGTATTTAACATATAATTTAACATATTTGACATGTATTAGTCAACCTGTCATCTGGGGGAGGGGGTTGGGAGAAGGAAGGGAAAAATTGGAACAAAAGGTTTTGCAATTGTCAGTGCTGAAAAATTACCCACGCATATATCTTGTAAATAAAAAGCTATAATAATAATAATAATAATAATAATAATAATAATAATAATAATAATAAACTGAGACATTTGTCTTCATGATTAGTTTATGTCCAAAGCTTAAGTTAGTAGAGGTTTGATTTGTTTCCTTGCTTCCTTTTAACTAGAATTTATATTTCTATATTTATTTGTCCTTTTTATTGATTTTTTCTAGATTCTTTTGCTTTAACTTGGAATTGTCATCACTTGTGAAAAATGGTCTGGGGGTCTATCACTATGTTCTTATGGAGGTAAAAACCTCTGAGGTTCAGATAACATAAGTTAATTATCATAAGAACATAAGTTACTTATCATAGAAAATCCTATCTAGTAAATGACCTGCTCTTGGTTTCTTATCTGGGAGATGGGATATAAATCCAGACTTCTTTGATTTCAAACCAAGCATGGTAAACAACTATTTGAGATCAAAATTTATAATGAGAAAAGAATGTGCTAAATTGAATTTGAAAAATTGTAGACTATTTTTATGAGAATAAATCACTATGAAAACTCATTCCTTCAAAATTAATATTGAACTAATGAAATGATTTCCCATGATTCACAGAGCAAAGAACAAAAGAATCACAATTGCAAATTAAAAGGAAGAACAGAAAGTGATTTCTAACTTTTTTATTTTTGTTATTGTCTCTTCTGTGATGGACAACTATGGACATCTTAGCATAGTGTGTTGATGGCATAAGATAAAGTATATAAGCCATAAAATACAAAAGGAATAAATTATAATAAAATGCATTAACAATAGTGTTATTACAACTCTATGATGGAAGAATAATAATGAAGTTGAATATTGAGGCACCTTTAGATACTGACATTTTACAGACACCAATAACTATTTTTATAATGTGTTTTTCCTACTATGTCAACTGTTTTGAAAGTAAAGAAGTTAAACAGCAATTGAGAATTAAAAATCATTTTCATAAAAAAGGAGACTGGAGGGAAGGAAAAACAGGTGGCCTGGCCAGGTCTTGACCTGGCCTGTTCTAGGCTAACCTAAATTGAGCTGATCAGGTCTGGACTGAGGAATATCTGTAGTAATGTAAATTAATCATGATTGGTTTAGTTTTATTCTTTTGTGTAAACAGAAATTATATAATTTATATGAATGTGCATAAAATTCATATGAAATGTATTCTCACATAATTCTTGCATATGTTTGTTTGTGTGTTTTTCTGTGTAACATACCACACTGGTATAGTTCTTTGGAGCTCATATACAAACAAGATCTCACTGAAGATTTTCAGAAGAGCTAGCCTCTAAAAGCCAACAGAAATGAGAAACTATCTGAAACCAGTGAAGGTGATTTAGTGGTTCCTAAAAAGCAAGCACAGTGAGACCATTTCAAAAACTCTAGAGGAGTCTGCATCCAAAAATTTGGACTGGTCATATATAGGACTTTGTCACAGTTTGTCAAAGATAAATAATAACAGAGGTACAGCATATGGAATTTGTATTTTTGTAATATTTGCAGATCAGGAGAAGTAATGACAATGCGCTATGGAAAAGGGAGAAAGAAAAACTATTAAATATAAAGTATAGTATTATTATCAAATTATTAAATATAAAGCCTGGTATCTCTGGGAAAAATTGGAATTTTAAACATGAAATGTTGCTTTCCATCATTATATGGGCCTAGAAAGCAATTTAATTAATAGATTTTTTTCTTCTCTATTACTCCTAACCCTTAAAAACCCCAATGAAGAGGGAGCTAAATTATTTTTACACTGTGATTTAATGGATATTTTTTTTTACAAAACCAGATTTTTTTTGCCTGTTTCATCTACTATCCTACATCAACATTGGATAATTGGAATGGTCTCTGTCTTTGCTGCCATTGCCCTAATATCTAATGTGGGGAGAAAATTAAATGTGTCTAATGTATAGATGATGAAGCCAATCACCAGAATATAAGAAATATTGAATCAAAGAATATGCAGATTGAAGCCTGAAATTTTCTGAGTTTGATAAAAAGTGCCAAAGTAAAATACAAAGCATTTTACAAATCTGAGCATATTTTATAAAAGTCAGATTTTTTTGTTAATTGTAAATGTATTAGTAGTAGTTTTAGTAGTTTGAATCCAAATAGAATGTTGGTGATTTTCTTTATTACTATTTTGACAAAGTTACCCATCTTTAGACTCACAATAATTCTTTAGGAGCTATTGTTAAAAATCAACCAACAGGTGTGTGGGACAACAATGTATGTAATTTCACAGCTCTCACATAATCTTGTTGGTCACTTAGTAACAATGACTGAGATTTGGGAAGATCTTTCAATAAATTATGAACAAAGCATCTGGTTTTACTAGCAGCTTGTCTTTGGATGAGTCAAATTTCCCATACACTGAGCACCTAAGATAAAAAGAAGGCAATTTTTCCAAATATACCAATGCAGTTTGAGACTAAGATTTGTATGACTATGGGTTTACTTCCATAACCATAGAAGGGGAAGGTAGTACTTGTAAAATGGAAAAGCATTTGTATCAGTCATGAGATAAGGCAAAAATAAATCATTGTCCAAATGGCAGATAGGTAATTTCGAGTGATTAAAAGAACAGGAAATTCTCCAGTACTGCATTTGGTTTAGGCAGATTCTTTATAGAAGTTATTTAAAAGGATGAGGAAATAAATCATGGAAGAGAAAAAAGATTCAAAAGAGTGATGATCGTTATTAGTGAAGGTTGCACTCATATTAAGGAACTTCTTCAAAGTATGTTGAAGAGAATGATTTTTAGGAATGAAAATAAAAATGAGTGTTAATATTTTTAAATGTCTAATATGTAAGATTTGATTAATGAGGTTTTATACAATTTAAGGCATCTATTTAGTTTCTTAGACCTGAGTACTAACATGATCCTAAATATGTGACTTGATATATCAAAGATTGGGTAAATTATTGTTCCTATACAAAAGATTATAAACAAAAGCTTGAGGTTCAAGATTATTTTTAGGTTTCCCTTAAGCAATGTATTTTGTAAACGAGATGATCTGAGGTAGAATTTTATTCTCTTCCTGTTATTTTCTTTATTTAACAGTATATTTTCTATGTTATATTGTTATTAAAGAGAAAGACCCGAAAGTACAGTTTTAATTAAATTAAAAAAAAAAAAGATTTCTATGATAAATGGCAAAATAGAAGTCATGTTTGGACCATTCTGATAATCAGCCAGAAATAGAAATCTAATATAGGGGTTCTTTCCCTGAATTCTATACATTTAAAATATCCATATTTTGATAATTATATATATATATATATATATGAAAAAAAATATATATACACATACATATATATGTGTGTGTATGTATATATATATATATATATACTTTGTTTCTTTTCTAATATAAACTATTTTTTCTTATTCATTTAAAAACATTTTTATAAAAAGTAATCCAAAAGCATCATCAGGCTGTCAAAGGGCCCATAACACACATAAAATTAAAACCCCTGAACTAATATAATAGTAATTTACTTATTAAAATAAAGCCTTGAATTAATAGGAAATATAAGTTACTTTAAACAATTACGTCTAAAACTGTATTTTTTATCTGACTTTGAAAACCTCCCCCTCAAAAAAAAAAATAAAATAAAATGAAACAATCTTGACTGGCGAATTTATTTTGTTAAATTTATCTTGTGGAAACAAATCTGTAACATGCATAACATAAGTTGAATGCTTAGACTTCACTCAGGGAATAGAGATGATCAGAATCACAAATACCCTAAATTCACAATACTGAGGGATCAGAATTATTTCTTCTTAATGTTAAAGAAAAACTTAAACTCTATTTCTTGTATCCATTGAATTTTTTTTTTCTATATAACTTTGCCAGAGATGGAATGGAATGTCCTTCCATTTCAAAGAAATATTCTCACTTTTTTTAAAATAATGATAGTTTTTATTTACTAAATATTTGCATGGGTAATTTTACAAAGTTGACAATTGACAAAACTTTTTTTTTGAGAATTGTTACCCTCCTTTGCCCACCCCCACTCCAGATAGCACGTCGACCAATACATGTTAAATATGTTAGACTATAAATTAAATACAATATATGTATACATGACCAAACATTTGTTATGATGAACAAAAAGAATTGGACTTTGAAATAGTGTACATTTAGCCTGGGAAGGAAATCCAAAATGCAGGGGGACAAAATTAGAGGTATTGGAAATTCTATGTAGTGGTTCATAGTCATCTCCCAGAGTTCTTTCCCTGGGTGCAGCTGGTTCAGTTTATTACTGCTGTATTGGAACTGATTTGTTCATCTCATTGTTGGAGAGGGCCACGTCCATTAGAATTGATCATCATACAATATTGCTGTTGAAGGATATAACAATCTCCTGGTCCTGCTCATTTCACTCAGCATCAGTTCATGTAAAACTCTCCAGGCCTTTCTGAAATCATCCTATTGGTGATTTCTTACAGAATAATATTCCATACTATTCATATACCACAATTTATTCAGCCAATCTCGACTTGATAGACATTCACGTAGTTTCCTGTTTCTGGCCACCACAAAGAGGGCTGCCACAAACATTCTTGCACATACAGGTCCCTTTCCCTTCTTTAAGATCTCTTTGGGATACACACCCAGTAGCAACACTGCTGGGTCAAAGGGTATGCACAGTTTGATAACTTTTTGAGCATAGTTCCAAATTGCTCTCCAGAATGGATGGATATATTCACAGTTCCACCAAAAATGTATCAGTGTCCCTGTTTTCCCACATCCCCTCCAACATTGCACATTATCTTTCCCTGTCATTCTAGCCAATCTGACAGGTGTGTAGTGGTATCTGATTAATAATGATTTGAGGCATCTTTTCATATGACTAGAAATAGATTCAATTTCTTTATCTGAGAATTGTCTGTTCATATCCTTTGACCATTTATCAATTGGAGATTGGCTTGATTTGTTATATATTAGAGTCAATTCTCTACATATTTTGGAAATGAGGCCTTTATCTGAACATTTGACTGTAAATATGTTTTCCCAGTTTATTGTTTCCCTTCTAATCTTATCTGCATTGATTTTTTTTGTACAAAAATTTTTCAATTTGATATAATCAAAGTTTTCTACTTTGTAATAAATAATGATCTCTAGTTCTTCTTTGGACATAAATTCATTCTTCTTCCACAGGTCTGAGAGGTAAACTATCCTATGTTCCTCTAATTAATTTATAATCTCATTTTTATTCCTAGATCATGAACCCATTTTGACTTGATCTTGGTGTATGGTGTTAAGTGTGGATCAATGCCTAATTTCTGCCATATTAATTTCCAATTGTCCCAGCAATTTTTGACAAACATTGAGTTCTTATCCCAAAGGCTGTGGTTCTTGGGTTTGTCAAACACTAGGTTATTAGAGTTATTGATTATTTTGTCCTGTTGACTTAGCCTATTCCACTGATCAACTAGTCTATTTCTTAGCCAATACCAAATGGTTTTGGTAACTGCTGCTTTATAATATAATTTTAGATCTGGTACAGCTAGGTCACCTTCATTTGATTTTTTTTTTCATTAATTCCCTTGAAATTCTTGACCTTTTCTTTTTTCATATGAACTTTGTTGTTATTTTTTCTAGGTCATTAAAATACTTTTTGGGAGTCTGATTGTTATAGCACTAAATAAATAGATTAGTTTAGGAAGTATTGTCATCTTTATTATATTTGCTCGCCCTATCCAACAGCATTTAATATTTTTCCAATTGTTTAGATCAGACTTAATTTGTGTGAAAGCGTTTCATAATTTTGCTGATTTTCCCTTGGCAGATAAATTCCTAAATATTTTATACTATTGTTAGTTACTTTAAATCAAATTTCTCTCTGTAACTCTAACTGTTGGATTTTGTTTGGGACATATAAGAATGCTGATGATTTATGTGGATTTATTTTACATCCTGCAACTTTGCTAAAGGTGTAGATTATTTCTAATAGCTTTTTAGTTGGATCTTTCGTGTTCTCTAAGTATACCATCTTATCCTCAGCAAAGAGTGATAATTTGGTTTTCTCATTACCTACTCTAATTCCTTTGATCTCTTTCTTCACTCTTATTGCTAAAGCTAGCATTTCTAATACAATATTGAATAGTAATGGTGATAGTGGACAACCTTGGGGAATGGTTGCAATCTTTCTCCATTACATATAATGTTTATTGATGGTTTTAAATAAATGTTACTGATCATTTTAAAGAAAAGTCCATTTATTCCTATACTCTAAAGTGTTTCTAATAGAAGTGGATATTGGATTTTATCAAATGCTTTTTCTGCATCTACTGAGATGATCATATGATTTTTGTTAATTTGATTAATATGGCCAATTATATTGATAGTTTTCTTAATATTGAACCAGCTACATTCCTGGTACAAATCCTACTTGATCATGATGTATTATCCTAGGGATGATTTTCTGGAGTCTTTTTGCTAATATCTTATTTAAGATTTTAGCATCAATATTCATTACGGAGATTGATCTAAAGTTTTCTTTTTCTTTTTTCCACCTACCTGGTTTGGGTATAAGTACCATGTCTGTGTCATAAAAGGAACTTGATAGGACTCCTTCATTCCCTATTTTTTCAAATAGTTTATATAACATTGGAGCTAATTATTCTTTGAATGTTTGGTAGAATTCACCTGTGAATCCATCTGGTCCTGGAGATTTTTTCTTAGGGAGTTGATTAATAGCTTGCTCTATTTCTTTTTCTGAAATGGGACTATTTAAGCAATTTACTTCCTCCTCTGTTAATCTGGGAAGCCTATATTTTTGTAGGTAGTCCTCCATTTCACTTAGGTTATCAAAATTATTGGCATAAAATTGGGCAAAGTAACTCATTATTTCTCTAATTTCCTCCTCATTGGTGGACAGTTACCTTTTTTTCATTTTGAAGACTGTTTGGTCTCCCCCAGATGGCTGGTTGACCAATGCATGTTAAAGATGTTAAATTATAAATTAAATACAATATATGTATACATGTCCAATCAGTGGTTATGGTTGTTGGGTGTAGCTGTTTCAATTCATTACTGCTCTATTGGAACTGATTTGGTTCATTTCATTGTTGAAGAGGGCCTCATCCATCAGAATTGATCTTCATATAGTATTGTTGTTGAAGTGCACAATGATCTTCTGGTCCTGCTCATTTCACTAAGCATCAGATCATGGAAGTTTCTCCAGGCCTTTCTGAAATCATCCTGGTGGTGATTTCTTACAGAACAATAATATTCCATAATATTAATGTACCAGAATTTATTTAGCCAATCTCTAATTGATGGACATTCACGTAGTTTCCAATTTCTGGCCACCACAAAGAGGGATGCCACAAACATTCTTGCACATACAAGTCCCTTTCCCTTCTTTTAGATCTCTTTGGGATATAAGTGCAGTAGTAACACTGCTGGGTCAATGGGTACGTGCAGTTTGACCACTTTTTGAGCATAGATCCAAATTGCTCTACAGAATGGCTGGATATATCCACAATTCCACCAAGAATATATAAATGTCCCAGTTTTCCCACATCCCCTCCAACATTCCACATTATCTTTCCCTGTCATTCTAGCCAATCTGACAGGTGTGTAGTGGTATCTCAGAGTTGTCTTAATTTGCATTTCTCTGAGTAATAATGACTTGGAGCATCTTTTCATATGGCTAGAAATAGTTTCAATTTCTTCATCTGAGAATTGTTTGTTCATATCCTTCAACCATTTATCAATTGGCGATTGGCTTGCTTTTTTTATAAATTAGAGTCAATTCTCTATATATTTTGGAAATGAGACCTTGCTCGGAACCTTTGACTATAAAAATACAACACCAGTTCTTGAAAGAATCTATGAAAGATCTAAACACTTGTCCACAAAAACAAGTAAAAGGGAATAATGGTAATTTATATTAGGATATTTACTAGTCTTGAAAAATCTAACGAATCTTTCAGAGGCAGCCAAAACTTTAGCTTTTCTCCCTGACTTTTTCACAAACCAAGACTGAAGTTTTTGTTTAGGTTTGGTTTTTTTTGATCTGTCATGAGCAACTTTCATGTTGTTCCAGAGGACAGTTTTTAAAATGCTGTTTGTAAATCCATATAGAATTACAAAGGAAACTTTTGAAAAAAATATGAAATTAAAATAATATTAATAAAAGATAAAGAAATAAAATTTATCTTATTCTGGGTTAAAAGTTACTGATTTAGATAGCTGTGATGTTATTGACAGTATTTGATCAAATAACCTCTTAAATTTGAGAGTGGCTCTCTCTTTACGACACCATGCTATCTTTCAATGTTATTATTATTGTTATCAAAAATATTTTCATTACTGGATTAATCATGATAGTTCCAGGAAGTTTTGGTTTTGTTTTTGTTTTTGTTTTCAAATTATGATAGTCCTTTATCAATGTCAGGTTTTGTTACTAGGAATCCTCAAATGTCCCTGACAGAACCTTGATTTTTGTGGGATCTAGTTTTTTTTTTTTTTTTTTTTTTTTTTTTTTTTTTTTTTTTTTTTTTTAATAACTGGGTTAATATGAGCCTTCAATGTCCTTTACAGTAACACAATTTTAAAAGTTGGGCAGACCATAGCTAATGGATCGAGAATAGGTATGCTATTTGACTGACATAGAAATGCAGTATTCAATCAGTTGATTATACATTGACCTAAGAGCAGAATATAGCACTATTACACAGAAAGTCCAGTTGCTTTTTTTCTAACCAATTACAAGAAAGTAGTCAAAGACTTTAGATTTTTGTGTCTATTATTAAGAAAAAAGTATTTTGCTTGAAAAATACTCCATTTCACCAATATTCTTCACTTCCTATCAAAGTACATAAACCTGTTAAAAGAATAAGGTTAAATGTAGCACAAAATCTGCACTGTACCAAATCTACTTAAAAAAAAAAAATAAAACATATTACACTGCCTTGGGAAACTGTAACATCCCAATTCTTAGAACTTTTTAAAAAGTGATCTGGATGTTTACAGTCAAAATAAAATGGCAAAATGGCAGAAAAGGAACATTCTATCCTTTAGTCATTACCATAAAATCCTAATTCTTTTTTTGGCAGTTCCTTTATATGTTTCTTAAGTATTTCCTTTATTCCAATTGACCAAAATAAAAAAGCCAATATAATTCCTAAGATATATGGATTTTCTGACCATGGAGTGGTTAATTATGTGGAAAGGACCTGATAAAAGCAGCTTAGAACACTAAGAGCTAAAAGCAGAGATGAAATAGAAAGGATGTCCAGGATTACAATATAAGAACTTTTGAAAAGAAAAACATATGCATCTATTATGTAAGAAAGAACAATGACTAGATTAGGATGTCATATCCAACACTTCTTATGTAATCTTGATGAAGTCATATTTTTAAGTCTTAGTAATTTACTTAACCTCAGTGTCTTAAGGCTCTGCCTATTATCTTCATTGATAGAGTTTCTCACTTTAGCTATGCTATACCAATAAGAAAGCCTCTGATCTCTATCCTAGCTCTGTATCTATAATAATAAAATAGGGATAACAATACTTTCATTTTCTTACTGTTAAGATTATAAGAAATATTCTTAGAAGTATAAAAATGTAAGTTGTTATTGTAATTATATTAAAATATTCATTAAATATTATAGCAACCTGAGGGAGAAGAGAATTTCCTTTCTTCATCAAAGTGTTCTTGATGTAAACAGAAAAAAGGGAAAAATGACTAGAATCTTTTGAGGTCTGTTTCAGAAATCAAATCATGAAAAAATAGAAAAAAAGTTGAAAGTTATGAGTCTCCCTACCTCTCCTTTTCACACACTCATTTAATGCTTTCATTCTTCTGTTTAAGTTTACTTATTTCTTTTATTCCCTGAGCATTTAGTCTAGGTTATTTTTTATAGCTCTTTTACTATGATGGACATTCTATTGTTTACCATTTCCTTTCAAACCATTATGATCCTCCATTGTATTTTATGTTTTTTAACCATTCATTAAGTAAACTCATTCAAATTTTAATTGGAAACTCCTTGAGTTCAGGCACTAGTCTATTGGGAAACAACCATATATTCTTCAATATAATAATTTTGGACAAATAGTTCAATATCTTTGGACTGCCCACAATTCTTCATCTATTAAGTTAGGGAATTAGTCTGAATGATCTCTAAGGTCTGCTCTAATTTGGTGACTTTTTTATAAGAATGAGAATTAAAAAACCAACAGACAAAAAAAAAACCCAAAAAACAACTTGATTCACATAATATTTTTCTTTACAAAATTAGTGGTATTTCCATAGAAAATTATTGAATGTAAATTTTCCTCACACAGTAATTTTTATACACATTTAAAAGAGCATATTTTAAATGATACATAAGCAATGTAATAGTGAAACTTGGAAAACTGAACAGTTTGTATTTCTTTTATTTTTTTTTAATTAGGCCTGGATCCATTACCACTAATTACATAATAATATTCCTTAAGCTAGCTATTTGAACCCAAACCAGAAATCCCCACTCTCTCATTTCCAGTCCCTGATTCACTATTGGAACATATTATTATTATACGTTTTACATTTTTTATGTTACTGGAGACGCGAGGGAGGCAATTAGTTTGACTAAAATTTGACTGGCAGAAATATAATCATAATCACCATCTGTAGGTTATTTAATTTTATAACAGCTCCTTTTTTCAGTTTTTTAATGATAGTAATTATTACTAATAACAAATATTGCATAAGAGAAAGAGTAAAATAAGTCTACATCCAGTTCAGTCTTATTGTATATCTGTACTTCCACTGTTAATTCTTGTTGTTTGGTAAACTCTCAGTGACACACCTTCTGTCCATGACACCAGAACAGTAGGACAGTATCTGAACTTCTTTAAAAAATTTAAAAGAAAACTCTATGTGTCTCTTTTCAACAATGAAATGATTCAATATTTAATAAACTTATGATAGTGTCATTTCCATGCCTAATGCAAACTGGGTTCTGAAAGTGGATCACAACATAATATTTTCATCATTTTTGTTTGTTTACTTGCTTTTTTATTTCAGATTTTACCTTTTTGATGTGATTTTTCTTGTTCAGTATGATAAATGTTGAAATATGTACAGAAGAATATCACATGTCTAACATGGGGAGGTGGGGAGAGATGAAGAAAAAATTTTAACACAAAGTTTTGCAAGGGTGAATGTTACAAATTATCTGCACATGTATTTTTTTGAAAATATTGTTACAATATAAAAATAAAAGAAGTCTTAAATAGAACTACATATATAAACTATAGAAATATGTTTAGATATTTAATCACTTTCTAAGCTTTCTCTGACAAATAATCAAACATAAGAAAAAGCATGTTAATAACACAATTGAAGTAGGCTCAAAGTATTCCCTTCAATACATTAGAGATTTAAAAAAAGAAAAACTCCACATTTCAGCATCTCCTTTTTTTTAATGTGACCTGGTTATGAAATGGAGTTTCTTATTTAAATTTCCTGGATAATGTAGGTTACCCTATAAAACATAATTATATGTATATATATATATATATATATATATATATATATATATATATATATATAATTAAATATAAAATATAAATAAAATATATAAATATAGATTATATATATATATATATATATATATAAGCAAATGACTTTCAAAGAAAAAAGACACTAAACAAAATTTGTTTGAAAATTTCACAGATGAAGACATGATTATTGTCATTGTTATTGAATACTGTTACTCTGTATATATCACCATCTGTTTAAATGACCATAAGTAAATCCTCTCCATCATTTCCCTGACACAATTTTAACTGCAATTAAAATACAAAATGGTGTGTTTGTGGACATTGAAATATTTCCTGTTCCTTAGGTTATTTCCAGTTGTTGTTTTTTTTTTGTTTTTTTTTTTTTGTCCTTACGCCTCATTCCAATGGAATAACTGTAAAGCAGAATATTCTATGAATAACTATTCCTTTGTTTTCTTTTGTGCTTTAATTAGATATGTGAAATTGGCTGATGTGTCAGAGAGGTATACAGGAAATTAGTAAGCATTTTTATGAAGAAACTACAAAGGACGAATTTTGAGGGTGGAAGAAAGATGGTGAGTAAAGCCAAGAAGCTACTTGCTCAAAGACTTGGTTTCAAGGAAAACAGGAAGAACTTAGAGTCTGGTAGAATGAAACTACTCTCCAGCTCAAGATAGACTAAAAAAAAAAAAAAAGAAAAGAAAAGAAAAAACTTCACGAAATGTCAGTTTTACGGAGTAAAAATAGTGTTCAGTCTAGATCATATAAACTCTGGGAAAGCAAATGAGAGGGTTTTAATCATAACAAATCAGCAACTAAGGCCCTCATTCCTTAGTTTAGATTAGTAGAGCAGCATCCAGTCCAACAACAGGTTTTTTCCCTGAACAGAGCAGGCAATGTTATACCCTACAAATACAAGAGGATCTTGTTCTCAAATCTAAGGCTTAGAACTGCACAGGAAGTTTGGGACATTGCTTCCTTTACCCCAGATCAGAGGTCAAGTATAGAAGTAAAATCAGATGAAATACCAGAAAAGGAAAGAAAATAATCAAGAAACATAAAAGAAACTTGACCATAGAAAGCCACTATGGTGACAGGGAAGCCCAAAACACCAACTCAGATGAGGACAAAATGTCCTCAAAATTTCCAAAATGAAATACAAAAGCTAACTGAAGAAAATCACAAATGAAAAACTAGAATGGTACAAGTGGACACTAATGATTCTTTGAGGAGTCCTGATGAATTCTTTCCATGTCTCAAATATGATACTGATACTTAAACTGGGAAGGTCCAAAACAGAGAAAGAAAACTACAGACCAATCTCCAATATTGTTTCAAAATTTTAAATAAAAATATTATCAAAGAGATTATAGCAATTTATAATATGACCAAGTAGGATTAATATCAAATATGTAGGGCCAGTTCAGTATTAGGAAAGCTATTACCATAATTGACCATATCAATAATAAAAGCAACAGAAATCATATGATAATAAAAGCAACAGTAAAAGCTTTTGAGAATATACATTCCTATTAAAACACTAGAGAACACAGGGATAAAGGGATGTTTCCTTAAAAAATAAAGGATATCTATCTAAAACAACACCAAGCATTATTTATTATATAGAGATGCTGAAAACATAAGTAATAAAATCAGGGGTGAAGCCAGGACACCATTTACCACCAACATCATTGAATATTGTACAAGAAATGTTGGCTTTAGTGATAAGAAAAGAAAAAGAAAAAAAAAAAAAAAGAACTTAAAGGAATTAGAAAAGGCAACGAGGAAATAAAACTATCAATCTGCAAATGGCATGATGTTATACTTAAAAAATCATCCATAAATGTACTTTAAAAAATTCACAACTTTAGCAAAGTTACAGAATATAAAATAAAGCCACAGAAATTATAAACATTTCTATGTATTAATGACAAAGTCGATCAGAAAGACATAGAAAAAGGAATTCCATTTAAAATAAGTTTAGCAAAAATAAAATACTTGTGGGTCTACCTGTGAAGACAAACCCAAGAAATATGTGAACACATTTACCAAACACTTTATACACAAATAAAATCAGATCTAAATAATTTGAAAAAAATATAAATTACTCATTGGTAGGTTAAGCTTGTGTAATAAAAATGAAAATTTTGCCTAACCCGGTCTAATTTTTAAGTGTTATACCAATCAAACTATCAAATAATTATTTCATAGAACTAAAAGATTAATAATTCCACATTATCTGGAAGAATAAAATGTCAAGAATATGAAGGGAATTTATGAAAAAAAAAAAAAAACACAAAGGAATGTGACTTAACAGTACCAAACTTAAAATATATCATCAAAAACTTTTGGTACTGACTAAGAAAATCAGTGGAATAGATTAGATACACAAGACACAATATTCAAGCCTATAGCAATCTAATTTTTGCTATTTCCCCACACTCCAAGTTCTGGAATAAGAACTCGCTAATTGAGAAATTTGCTGGGAAAACTGGAAAATAATGTCATACACTCAGAATAGTTCTACATTTCACACTCCATACCAAAATAAGGTCAAAATTTGGGCATAAAAATGATACCATAAACAAAATAGGAAAGGGATAACTGATCTCTCAGATTTTTGGAGAAAGAAGGAATTTATGACTAAAGAAGAACTAGAGAACATTATGAAAAGCAAAATGGACAACTTTGATTATATTAAATTAAAAAGGTTTTTCACAAATTAAACAGATGGAAATAAGATAAAAAACAAAGTGTATAAAACTGGATTTTTCTTTTACTCTGGTTGTAAAATATAAAAGAGAATGATGTCAAGTTTATAAGAATACAAGTCATTCTCCAACTGATAAATGATCAAAGAATATGCACAGACAAGTTTTAGATCACCAAATTATATCCAAGGAGGAGGCAGGGATTCTAAAGAGGAAGGGCTGTGTGAGGCAAGTGGTACTCATAAGTTTAATACTGTGGAGGGGGATAAGGGACAAAGGAAAGAAAAAAAGCATAATATGGGGATAATAAGATGGCAGGAAATACAGAATAAGCAATTTTAATCATATAAGTTAATGGGGTGAACTCTCCAATAAAGCTGAAGCAGATAGCAGACTGGATTAAAAAACACAATCTGACAATATATTGTTCATAAGAAATACATTTAAAACATGGTGATACATACAGAGTAAAATTAAAATACGAACATAATCTATTATGCTTCAGGTGAAAAAAAAAAAGCAGGGGTAACCATCTGATCTCAGATCAAGCAAAAGCAAGAATTGTTCTAATTAAAAGAGATAAGGAAGGAAACTATATCTTGATAAAGGGTAGCATAGATAATGAAGCAATATCAATACTAAACATATATGCACCAAGTGATATAGCATCTAAATTCCTAAAGGAGAAGTTAAGAGAGCTGCAAAAAGAAACAGACAACAAAACTATAATAGTGGAAGATCTCAACCTTGCACTCTCAGAACTAGATAAATTAAATCCCTAAATGAATAAGAAAGAAATTAAAGAGTTAAACAGAACACTAGAAAAGTTAGGTATGTTAGATCTTTGGAGAAAACTGAATGAAGACAGAAAGGAGTATACTTTCTTTTTGTCAATTCATGGGCCCTATACAAAAATTGACCATATATTAGGACATAAAGACCTCAAATTCAAATGCAGAAATAGTAAATGCATCATTTTCAGATAATTTATGAAAAAAAAAAACAACAAAACAGATAAAATTTTGGTAAATTTGATTAAAAAAGGAAAGAGGAAAATCAAATTGATAGTTTTAAAAAATGAAAACAAAGAATTCCACCAACGAAGAGGACATTAAAGCAATAATTAGGAATTACTTTGCCCCACTTTATGTCAATAAATTTTATAATAACTGAAATGAATAGATACCTTCATAAATATGGTTGCTCAGATTACTAAAGAAAGAAGTAAATTGTTTTAAGAGTCCCAGAAAAAGAAATGGAACATGGTGTGATGTTCTGCTTGGTTTTTCTTGAGGTCTTTGGAACAGCCTTTGTTTTAGTAATCACCACTAGAATAACCAGGTTTAAAGTGCAAATTCTTTGTTGTCTCCTTGCCTGGGGCCCGACTAGCCTGGTCTTAGTGGAGGAAATGCAGGACAGGTCAGCCACCATGGTCATGTGAGATGGAGTGAATCTGGCTGAGTTTGTCCCAGCTTATATGCTCTAATACAATTAAATCCATTCATCATATTGAATATAAGCCAATCATTATGTCACTAGGGAATCATTATTTGTTGTAAGATAAAATCAATTATACTGAACTAGAGAACTATTAATCACCATGATAAACCAGATAACCATTTTTTCTTCAATTTCACTTAGGTAGCATCTTGTAATAATTCTTATTTCAAGTACAGAGTTCTGACCCATAACAACAAGTTATTAATCAGCTCCCTAAGAAAAAATCCCCAGGACTAGATGAATTTATATGTGAATTTTATCAAACATTGAAAGAACAATTAACGCCAATGCTATATAAACTATTTGAAAAAAAGAAGGAATGAAGGAGTACTACTAAATGCCTTTTATGACACAGATATGGCACTGATAATCTAAACCAAGTAGGACAAAAACAGAGAAAGAAAATTATAGACCAATTTCCCTAAAGAATATTGATGCAAAAATCTTAAATAAAATGTTAGCAAAAAGATTACAGAAAATCATCCCCAGGATAATACACCAATGCCAATGCCAAGTAGGATTTATACCAGGGATGCTGGGCTGCTTCAATATTAGGAAAACTAATAACATAATTGACTATTTCAATAATCCAATTAACAAAACCATCTGATCATCTTACTAGATGCAAAAAAAATCTTATGATAAAATCCAGCATCCATTCCTATTAAAACAGTATAGAGTATAGGAATAAATGGACTTTTCCCTTAAAACAGTCAGTAGCATCTATTTAAAACCATCAGTAAGCATTATATGTAATGGGGATTAACTGGAACCATTCCCAATAAGATCAAGAATGAAATAAAGTTGCCCACTATCACCATTACTGTTCAATATCATATTAGAAATGCTAGCTTTGGCAATAAGAGATGAAAAAGAGATCAAAAGAATTAGAGTAGGTAATGAGTAAAGCAAATTATCACTCTTTGCAGATGATATGATGGTATACTTGGAGAACCCCAGAGATTCTACTAAAAAGCTATTAAAAATAATTAACAACTTTAGCAAAGTTACAGGATAAAAAATAAATCTTCATAAATCATCAGCATTTTTATACATCACTAACAAAATCCAACAGCAATAGATGCACAAAGAAATTCCATTTAAAATAACTGCCGATAGTATAAAATATTTGGGAATCTATCTGCCAAGCGAAAACTCAGGAACTACATGAACAAAACTACAAAACACTTTCCACACAAATAAAGTCAGATTTAAACAATTGGAAAATATTAAGTGATCTTGGATAGGTCAAGCAAATATAATAAAGATGACAATAATACCTATACTAATCTATTTAATGGTGAAATTGTGAATACATCCAGTCATTCTGGAGAGCAATTTTTAACTATGCTCAAAAAGTTTTCAAATTGTGTATTCACTTTCATCCAGCAGTATTACTACTGGGCTTATATCCCAAAGAGATCTTAAAGGATTGAAAAGGACCTGCATGTGCAAAAATGTTTGTGGCAGCTTTTTTTGTAGTGGCTAGAAACTGGAAATTAAATGGATGCCCATCAATTGGAGAATGGCTGAATAAATTGTGGTATATGACTGTTATGGAATATTGTTGTTCTGTAAGAAATGGCCAGCAGGATGAATACAGAGAGGTTTGGAGAGACTTACACGAACTGATGCTAAGTGAAAGGAGCACAACCAAGAGATCATTATACACTTCAACAATACTATATGATAATTAATTCTGATGAATATAGCTCTCTTCAATGATGAGATGATCCAAATCAATTCCAATTGTTTATCAATGAAGAAAACCAACAACACCCAGGGAAAGAACTATGGAAAATGAGTGTGGACCACAACATAGCATTTCCACTCTTTCTGTTATTGTCTGCTGCATTTTTGTTTTCCTTCTCAGGTTATTTTTACTTTCTTTCTTAGTCCCAATTTTTTCTTGTGCAGCGAGATAACTGTGGAGTACCTGCCATACAGGGAAGAGTGTGGGGGAAAAGTTGGAAAATAAGATTTTTCAAGGGTCAGTATTGAAAAATTACCCATGCGTACATATGTTTTTGTAAACAAAAAACTATAATAATAATAATAATAATAATAATAATAATAAAATAATAATAATAAAATGGAATAGAATTATTTTATAAGAAACTATCCTCAAGATGGTTTCACAAAGTCAAGAAACTTATATAAGTATCAGTTCATGTAAGAAAACCAAATGAAGTGATTAGAACGAAGAGAATATTGTACACAGCAACAGCAATATTATACAATGATCAATTTTGATGGACATGGCTCTTTTTCAACAATGAGATTATTCCAATGGTCTTGTGATGGAGACAGTTATCCTCATCCAGAAAATGAACTGTGGGGACTACGTGCAGATCACCACATAGTATTTTCACTTTTTTTGTTCTTCCTTGCTTGCATTTTGTTTTCTTTTTCATTTTTTGTGCTTTTTGATATGATTTTTCTTTTGCAACATGATCATTGTGAAAATATGTATAGAATGATTGCACATTTATTATATATTGGATCGCTTGCCATCTAGGGGAAAAGGTGGAGGGAAGAGATGGAAAATAAATTGGAATAAATGGTTTGTCAGAGGTGAATGTTGAAAATTGTCTATGTATATGTTTGGAAATAAAAAAAAACAGTTTAATTAAAAACAAAATGGAAGGGGAAATGACTCATCTGTGTAAAAGTTTGTAGCAACTCCTTTCGTGGGAGCAAGGAATTGGAAAATGCTGATTTTATATAGTCTTAGAAAGATTTACATGAACTGATGCTGAGCAAACAAGCAGAATGAGGACTACAATGTCCACAATAATAGGAAGAATTTGGGTGATCAACTATGAAAGACTTGGTTGTTTTCAATGGTTCAGTGATCCAACAAAATACCAATAGACTTTGGACAGAAATTGTCCATAAAATTATCCAGGAAATGTCTATCACAGGGTTCTCCCATTTCCCTTCTCTTTCCCATATATGTTAAATTTTAGATTTATGTGATTGGACTTGGATATGTGTATGTATAACTTTATGCTGCTGATGCTGCTGATGCTGTGTGTTGTGTGTGTGTGTGTGTGTGTGTGTGTGTGTGTGTGTGTGTGTGTATACATTCTGGATAGTTTTAATGTTCTTAGTGTAGTTTTAAGTACACTATCTATTAAAGTTGTTCTAAGAATTTCTAAGAATATATGTATATAAATATATATAATTGATAGAATACTAACCTTGAAATTTTGATTCTGAAAATTATTGCTTATTTGATCTTCGACAACTCATGCTACTTTTCTAGAACTCAGTTGTCACATTTCTAAAATGAGGGGATTGTACTCATCAACCTTTAAACATTCCTCCCTGCTCTCTGTAATTTTTTTGAACTGTTTTATTGCCCTTTTTCCTTGTGCCTGACAATCCTTTCTTGGAACTTTATTTCAGGAATAATTGCCTTAATTTTTATCACTTTCCTCATGATAAGTTCCATAGCAACTCCTACAGACTTTTCTGATGCCATATATTTGTCAACCTGGATCTTCACAAAGTGCCATCTCATCCTTACTTAAGGGGTAATTACTTCTTCACATCTTTGGAATTGGCTTCTTTGAAACCTGTTTTGGCTTTGGATCATCTTTCAGTTCCATGCCACTATATACAATCTCTGAAATAATCAACAAACAATTGCATGGTCTTATTTTAATCTATTTCAGCCTACACTTTTGCCTGGGTTCCTTGATCTAATATTTACTACTTTGACATATTTTATGATTTCCTCACACTGAAGGACAAAAATAAATCCACAGTTTATACATGGGCTAGAAGAATTCAAAAAAATAAAAGACTTCAGTGACAAGTAAAGCCTCAAATGTCAGCTTTATAAGTAGATTTGATTTAAGTAGAAAGAGAGAGAGATTGAACTCATGGAGATTAATGAGATTTATGTGAAGGAAGCAGTCTTTTAAGAAAGAATAATCTATCAGAGAATTTTTATAAAGCAGGTGAGACCCTCTCAAAATCAAAACAAAACAAAACAAAATACTGGAAGGTAAGATTAGACCTGAATAAGTGTCAAGAAAGGAGGAAAGTATTGGGGGAAGAATGACATGAAGAAAATTTACAACAGTGAGGTGATGAAAGGAAAGTTCTAGAAAAAGTGAATAAATAGATCTTTTAGCATATGGGCTATGGGAAGCCTGTAATTGTCAGATTTTATGATTAGTTTGCTTCAGTAAGACCTCCTCAAGGCATTTATTTTTTAGAAAAAAAATAAGCATTTTGGTGAGAGTAATCTGACAAATATTGGAATGTTATGGGAAATTAACAAAAATTCCATAAGAAAAGTCTAATACTAGCAATAGTTTTACCCAAACAAATTTTATCTGTCTACTTTCTTTCTCTCCTCTCTTTCTCCTTCCATATATATATGCATATACACACATACATATACTGTCACATAAACATATATGTATATATGTATGTGTATTTATATGTATGTATGTACTTAAGTTCCTCCCACTGTGCTAAGCACCTTAAGAATTTTATCTCTTTGGTCTTCACAACCTTGAGATTTAGATATCTTTAATATGCTCATTTTTCATTTACTTGCCTATTTCTCATCTATAAAACAGAGAGACACCAAAGAAGTAAATAGTTTATGATTCAATTACCTTTGCCAAGAAAACTTCACAGACAAAAGTCCATTGATTTTATGTGGCATAAGTTATGCAGCCAGGCTCTTCTGAATGACTGAATATGAATACAACAATACAGTATGGAAGTATTCAATAAAGAGGGAGAGATTGGAGATGTTTAAGAGATATAGTATAATAGAGGGAACAAATTGCTGAAAATAATAATAAATGGAACAGGATCAAGTGTAAAAAAAACAAAACAAAACAAAACAAAAAACAAAACCAACATATATTAATTAGCCTTGGCAAGGTGAAGCACCAATTCATTATGTGAGACAAAGGTGAAAGAGATGATGACAGAATGTATCTGAGACATTTATGATAAGGAACATACAGAAGTCTTACCCTAACCTACCATTATGAATTAGAAATGTGGAACTTTGTTCCAAAATCTGCCTGCTGCATTTTATGTTCCTTTCTTGTTTCAATCATTCACAAACTGGAAATTTATTTTTTTGTTATGGGTACCATTTCAACATTAATTATTAGTCCCTTATGCTCTAGTAGGTAGATATGCAATAGGTTAAAAACTAATTATTTCAGCTCCATCCTGGTGATAAGCTGCAACAAATTTACATAGCCTGATTTGCAGAAAATAAAAATCTATGTGCTTCAGGATCACAGTGAAGTTTTTTTTCATCAAAATAAGCTCTGTCACAGCTGCCATTTGGGGAGTACATCTTAAAAATCCCAAGTTAGCTAACTCCATCCCATGATGAAGCAAAGAAGTAGATTTAGTAAAGATATATATTGTTATGGAATACAGGTTATATATGCTTACATGTATTTATACATATACGTATTTCATAATTCCTGATATACACAAATTATCTATAAACATATATATGTACTGCTATCATATGTATAATACATATATGTACAGAGGTAATAGAATATAGTTGTATACATACAATATATGGCAAAAACAATTTTATAATAAATATTACAAATACCTAATAATTTTTTCATTTACATGTTTATTATATTATTCATTTAGATTTGATATTACAAACATCTGAACAAGTCCTATTAAAATTACATTTCTGACAAATGAAATTTTAATTATTATCAACCTTTAACTCTGCCTAAATGGAACCAAAAAAGTTTATTGTGCTTAATATGCTTCTCCAGGTTGACTTTAAATATGTTGTTGTAAGCATAATATATGTCATCCTTTTATATTTTTTTTCTTCAGTCTATGTGATATTATTTGTCTCACATTCCTCTAAATTCTAAATATTTTTATTTATTATGAGATGGCAATAATTGATTGTATATTAATGCCACATTTTATTCACTTATTAATTGCTGAGGAAAATATTTCACACTTTTTCCTAATGCAAATTAGGATAGACAACATTTTTTCCTGATGCTAATGAACACTTTTGATTATATAATCTTATTGTATCTAAAATCTACATGTGAAAATGAATGAAAGAACTTGAAGCTTCCTACAAGCTCTCTATAAAAGCAATGGGATCAATTTATTACTCTAAATAAAGTGAATTTTTCTTTTATTATTTGATAGTAATATGGTACCATTTTATAGTGACTTTATGCATTTCTCTAGATGTTTTATAAGTTCACATTGATAAGTAATCATTTTTTAAAAATTTTTCGTGGTTATTGATTATTCTTTAACAATTATTCATACATTTTGACTATTGGGGAAATGGAGTATGTTACATTTTGGAGGAACATATTGACTTTTAAATCAGAAAACTTCAGTTTATATTCTGAGTCAGGTATTAACTATTTAGGGCAATATTTAATTTCTTTAGGTACCATATTCATCATCTATAAAATGACAATAGACTAATCCATAATAATCCCTTTTAGTACTAAATTTATGATTATATGCATATATTTTCATGATTTTGATTTGTGACAATTGGCTATCATTTTTAACATCATATTTTGTCAGAAAGATTGAAGACAAAATATCCCCTCAAATATCCATGTGTATTTGATAATCGATTTTATAAGGCTGAAATTGTACCAACAATTTTATGAAACCTTTTAACATATAATTGTTTATATTTTATACTACTCATAATGATTAAACATATAATTTTCTAATTTCATTCAATTGTTTATATGGAATATATATCTCTATATAGATCTATGTAGATCTCTAGATCTATATCTTTACTTAAATATAGATATAGATCTATCTATCTATCGATATCTATATCTATATCTATATCTATCTATCTATCTATATATATATATATATATATATATATATACATATATATTACCATTGGGGGGGTTTCCAATGGATAGAATAAGATGATGATCTGAACAGGTTTTTTTTTTTTTTTTTTTTTTTTTTTTTTTTTTAATTTCAGTTTCCCTGGTAGTTTGTATTAAATGAAAAAAAACTTTCACCAGTGATTTTTTAAAATCGTTTCTATCTTGTGAATTAAAAGGTAGATTGGTATGCCACTAGTGAATTTGTAATAAGTTAATTTCATGAACCTATTTTTTTATCCAATATGAGAAAATTTTGAAAATTACTCCAATATCTAGTTATTGAGGTGGAGCCAACATGGCACAATAAAAGTAAGGACATATGTGAACTCTTCCTTAATTCCTCAAAATATATTTAAAATGATTCTAAAAATTACAGATTATCATGACCCATAAAAAGATATTGTAAAACAATTTTCCTGCACAAGACAACTTAGAAGGTCTGCAGGAAAGTTCTGTGACATCAAGGATAAAAGTGGAACTTGAAGCCACAGTGGAGCAGTAATTCCCCTCACAGTTTCAAGATAGAAAATAGGGCTTGTGAACAACTCACAGAGCAGAAAACAGGACAGAATAATAATAAGCATACCTCTACTTCGATCATAACAATTTGAAAGAATTAAATATTTGCAGGTCCCTGGAAGGATCTCTGAAAACAGTTGCATACAACGCCTGAAGCTTGGGACTATGAACCCTTTCCCTAGAAAAAGATCCCTACTTTGAGAAAGAATTAAATGTTAAATAGTAGGTTGAACAAAAAGAACAAATTACAGAAAAAAAGAGGTTCTTACCAGAGAATGTTACTATGGTGACAAGAAAAATTAAAAACAGACTCAGAAGATAAAAAAGTCAAATAATTTATATCCAAAGACTCAAAAAAAAAAAAAAAAGAAAGAAAGAAAGAAAGAAAGAAAAGAATTAGTCTCAGGCTATGGAACCATAAAAATGTTTTAAATAAGGGTCAAACTTTTTCCCACAAGGTAAGATGTTTGTAACTCATAAGAGATTTCTCATTACTAGGGCAGTTAAAAAGAGTGCATATAGAGGAGGACACAGGTCTTAAGTGAATATAAAGGGATAAAAGCTAAAAAAAAATTAATTAAATTAAGGTGTGAGAGAGGAATGTACCAGAAGGAAGTAAAAGAAAGATGTAGAATGGTACAAAATATCTTTCATAAAAAGAGGTAAAAAAAGAGCAGAGGGGGAAAAGGGAAGAATAGAAGGAATGAATGAACCCTACTCACCTTGCAAATGGCTCAAAGATTAAATAAAATACACACTCACTATAGATATAGAAATCTTTCTTACAATTCAAGAAAATAGGAGGAATTGGGATATGGGAAGGGGAAGGGAAAATATAATACAAAAGAGGGTTTATTAAGGCAGGAGATGGTTATAAGCAAAGCACTTTTGAAGAGAGACAGGGATAAAGAAGAGAGAGAATAGAATAAATGCGAGGAAATAGTTAGCAATCACAGTTGTAAAAATAATTTTGAAGATTTTTTTCTGGTAAAGGGTTAATTTTTATACATATCAGGAAATGAATAATATTTATAAAAAATAAAAGCCAATCCCCAATTGATATATGATCAAAATATATAAACGGTTTTCAAAAGAAGTAATCAAATCAATAGCTATGGAAAAAATGCTCTCACTATTGATTCGAAACATATAAATTAAAACTATTCTGAGGTAACACATCATACCTAATTAATTGGCTACTAGGTCCAAAAAAGGAAAATGAGGAATATTGGAAGTAATATGGGAAAAATGTGACATTAGTTCACTGTTGGTACATTGTGAACTTATTCAAATATTTTGTAGAGCAATTTAGAAGTATGCGCAAAGTGATATAAAACCATGCATACCCTTTGAGCTAGCAATACTACTACTAGGGTTTTATCCACAAAAAAATATTTTTAATGTCCAAAGATTATATTGCTGTCCATCCCCAGATACTAAATACAAATTTTGCTTATAACCATCTCCTGCCTCAAAATATTTTTAATATTTTTTTAAAGTTTTTGTGTGTGTGTGTGTGTGTGTGTGTGTGTGTGTGTTGAAGAGGTTCATATGTTTTCTTTCACAATGTGACTTTTATGGAAGTGTTTTGCACGACTTCACAGGCACCTTCTCAATGGGCAGGGTTTGGAAGAAAGGAAGGGAGAGAATCTGGCTCAGAGTTTTGTTTTGTTTTTTTTATTCATTTTTCAAAATTATCCCCTCCCTCCGTCCACTCCCTCCGCCCAATGGCTGGTAATCCCATACATTATACATGTGCTACAATATAACCTAGATACAATATATGTGTGTAAATACCATTTTCTTGTTGCACAATATTATTAATAATATTAAATAATTAAATAAACCAGCCCTGCATTCCTGGAATAAATCCTACTTGATCATAGTGTATTATCCTGGAGATGATTTTCTGAAGTCTTTTTGCTAATATCTTATTTAAGATATTAGCATCAATATTCATTAAAGAAATTGGTCTATAATTTTCTTTCTCGGTTTTCGATCAACCTGGTTTAGGTATCAGTACCATGTCTGTGTCATAAAAGGAGTTTGGTAGGACTTCTTCATCCCCTATTTTTTCAAATAATTTATATAACAATCGGGCTAATTGTTCTTTAAATGTTTGGTAAAATTCACATGTGAATCCATCTGGTCCTGGGAATTTTTTCCTGGGGAGTTGATTAATAGCTTGTTCTATTTCTTTTTCTGAAATGGGACTATTTAAGCAATTTATCTCCTCCTCTGTTAATCTAGGGAGCCTATATTTTTGGAGGAAGTCACCCATTTCACTTAAGTTATCAAATTTATTGGCATAAAGTTGGGCAAAGTAACTCCTTATTATTTCTTTAAGTTCCTCTTCATTGGTGGAAAGATCCCCCTTTTCATTTGTAAGACTAACAATTTGATTTTCCTCTTTCTTTTTTCTGATCACATTTACCAAAAGTTTATCTATTTTATTGGCTTTTTCATAAAACCAACTCTTGGTTTTATTTATTAATTCAATAATTTTTTTACTTTCAATATTATTGATTTCTGCTTTTAATTTTTGTATTTCAAGTTTAATTTTTGGTTGGGGGTTTATAATTTGGTCTTTTTCTAGCCTTTTAAGTTGTAAGCCCAATTCGTTAATCTTCTCTTTCTCTATTTTCTTCAAATAAGCCTCTAAAGATATAAAATTTCCCCTTATTACTGCTTTAGCTGCATCCCACAGATTTTGGTATGATGTCTCATCATTGTCATTATCTTGGATGAAATTATTAATAGTTTCTATAAGTTGCTCTTTCACCCAGTCATTCTTTAAGATGAGATTATTCAGTTTCCAATTACTTTTTGGTCTATTTACCCCTAACTTTTTACTGAATGTAGCTTTTATTGCATTGTGATCTGAGAAGAAGGCATTTATTATTTCTGCCTTCCTACATTTAATTTTCAGAACTTTATGTCCTAATATATGATCTATTTTTGTATAGGATCCATGAACTGCTGAGAATCAAGTATATTCCTTTCTATTGCCATTCAGTTTTCTTCAAAGGTCTATCATACCTAGTATTTTTTTTTACTTAATAATTTTATTATATATATATATATATTTTTTATAATATTATCCCTTGTATTCATTTTTCCAAATTATCCCACCCTCCCTCTATTCCCTGCCCCCGACGACAGGCAATCCCATACATTTATATGTGGTACAATATAGTCTAGATACAATACATGTGTGTGAATATCATTTTCTTGTTGCACAATAAACATTAGATTCCGAAGGTACATGCAACCTGGGCAGACAAATATTAGTGCTAACAATTTACATTCACTTCCCAGTGTTTCTTCTCTGGGTGTAGCTACCTCTGTCCATCATTGATCAACTGGAAGTGAGTTGGTTTTTCTTTATGTTGAAGATTTCCACTTCCATCAGAATACATCCTCATACAGTATTTTTGTTGAAGTGTACAGTGATCTTTTGGTTCTGCTCATTTCACTTAGCATCAGTTGATTTAAGTCTCTCCAGGCCTCCCTGTATTCCTCCTGCTGGTCATTTCTTACAGAGCAATAATATTCCATAACCTTCATATACCATAATTTACCCAACCATTCTCCAATTGATGGACAGCCATTCATCTTTCAGTTTCTAGCTACTACAAAAAGAGCTGCCACAAACATTTTGGCACATATATGTCTCTTTCCGCTCTTTAGTATTTCTTTGGGATATAAGCCCAGTAGTAGCGCTGCTGGGTCAAAGGGTATGCACAGTTTGATAACTTTTTGGGCATAATTCCAGATTGCTCTCCAGAATGGCTGGATTCTTTCGCAACTCCAACAGCAATGTATTAGTGTCCCAGTTTCCCCACATCCCTTCCAACATTTATCATTATTTGTTCCTGTCATCTTAGCCAATCTGACAGGTGTGTAGTGGTATCTCAGAGTTGTCTTAATTTGCATTTCTCTGATCAATAGTGATTTGGAACACTCTTTCATGTGAGTGGATATAGTTTCAATTTCTTCCTCTGAGAATTGTATGTTCATATCCTTTGACCATTTATCAATTGGAGAATGGTTCGGTTTCTTATAAATTAGGGTCAGTTCTCTATATATTTGGGAAATGAGACCTTTGTCAGAACCTTTGTTTTTAAAAATGTTTTCCCAATTTGTTACTTCCCTTCTAATCTTGTTTGCATTAGTATTATTTGTACAGAAACTTTTTAGTTTGATGTAATCAAAATCTTCTATTTTGTCATCAATAATGATCTCTAGTTCTCCTCTGGTCATAAATTCCTTCCTCCTCCACAAGTCTGAGAGGTAGATTGTCCTCTGTTCCTCTAATCTATTTATTATCTCCCTCTTTATGCCTAAATCATGGACCCATTTTGATCTTATCTTGGTATATGGTGTTAAGTGTGGATCCATATCTAATTTCTGCCATACTAATTTCCAGTTTTCCCAACAGTTTTTTCCGAATAATGAATTTTTATCCCTAATGTTGGTATCTTTAGGTTTGACAAAGATTAGGTTGCTATAGATGTACCCTTTTTTGTCCTTTGTATCTAATCTGTTCCACTGATCTACCAGTCTATTTCTTAGCCAATACCAAATGGTTTTGGTGACTGCTGCTATATAATATAGCTTTAGATCAGGTACACTTAGACCACCTTCCTCTGAGTTTTTTTTTTCATTAGTTCCCTTGCAATTCTCGACCTTTTATTCTATCATATGAATTTTGTTGTTATTTTTTCTAGGTCATTGAAATAGTTTCTTGGGAGTCTGATTGGTATAGCACTAAATAAATAGATTAGTTTGGGGAGTATTGTCATCTTTATTATATTCGCTCGGCCTATCCAAGAGCACTGAATGTCTTTCCAATTATTTAAATCTGATTTTATTTTTGTGGCAAGTGTTTTGTAATTTTTCTCATATAATTCCTGACTTTTCTTTGGTAGATGGATTCCCAAATACTTTATACTCTCAACATTTGTTTGGAATGGAATTTCCCTTTTTATCTCTTGCTGTTGCATTTTGTTAGTGATATATAAAAATGCTGAGCATTTATGTGGATTTAATTTGTATCCTGCCACTTTGCTGAAATTTTTTTTTTATTTTATTTTTTTTTATTATATATATATATATATTTTATAATATTATCCCTTGTATTCATTTTTCCAAATTACCCCCCCTCCCTCTATTCCCTCCCCCCAACGACAGGCAATACCATACATTTTACATGTGTTACAATATAGTCTAAGTACAATACATGTGTGTGAATATCATTTTCTTGTTGCACAATAAACATTAGAATCCGAAGGTACATGCAACCTGGGCAGACAGATTGTAGTGCTAACAATTTACATTCCCCTCCCAGTGTTTCTTCTCTGGGTGTATCTACCTCTGTCCATCATTGATCAACTGGAAGTGAGTTGGATCTTCTTTATGTTGAAGATTTCCACTTCCATCAGAATACATCCTCATACAGTATTGTTGTTGAAGTATACAGTGATCTTCTGGTTCTGCTCATTTCACTCAGCATCAGTTGATTTAAGTCTCTCCAGGCCTCTCTGTATTCCTCCTGCTGGTCATTTCTTACCGAGCAATAATATTCCATAACTTTCATATACCACAATTTACCCAACCATTCTCCAACTGATGGACATCCATTCATCTTCCAGTTTCTAGCTAAAACAAAAAGAGCTGCCACAAACATTTTGGCACATATATGTCTCTTTCCGCTCTTTAGTATTTCTTTGGGATATAATCCCAGTAGTAGCGCTGCTGGGTCAAAGGGTATGCACAGTTTGATAACTTTTTGGGCACAATTCCAGATTGCTCTCCAGAATGGCTGGATTCTTTCACAACTCCACCAGCAATGTATTAGTGTCCCAATTTCCCCACATCCCCTCCAACATTTGTCATTATTTGTTCCTGTCATCTTAGCCAATCTGACAGGTGTGTAGTGGTATCTCAGAGTGGTCTTAATTTGCATTTCTCTGATCAGTAGTGATTTGGAACACTCTTTCATGTGAGTGGATATAGTTTCAATTTCTTCCTCTGAGAATTGTCTGTTCATATCCTTTGACCATTTATCAATTGGAGAATGGTTCGGTTTCTTATAAATTAGGGTCAGTTCTCTATATATTTGGGAAATGAGACCTTTGTCAGAACCTTTGTTTTTAAAAATATTTTCCCAATTTGTTACTTCCCTTCTAATCTTGTTTGCATTAGTATTATTTGTACAGAAACTTTTTAGTTTGATGTAATCAAAATCTTCTATTTTGTCATCAATAATGATCTCTAGTTCTCCTCTGGTCATAAATTCCTTCCTCCTCCACAAGTCTGAGAGGTAGATTATCCTCTGTTCCTCTAATCTATTTATTATCTCCCTCTTTATGCCTAAATCATGGACCCATTTTGATCTTATCTTGGTATATGGTGTTAAGTGTGGATCCATATCTAATTTCTGCCATACTAATTTCCAGTTTTCCCAACAGTTTTTTCCGAATAATGAATTTTTATCCCTAATGTTGGTACCTTTGGGTTTGTCAAAGATTAGATTGCTATAGATGTACCCTTTTTTGTCCTTTGTATCTAATCTGTTCCACTGATCTACCAGTCTATTTCTTAGCCAATACCAAATGGTTTTGGTGACTGCTGCTATATAATATAGCTTTAGATCAGGTACACTTAGACCACCTTCCTCTGAGTTTTTTTTCATTAGTTCCCTTGCAATTCTTGACCTTTTATTCTTCCATATGAATTTTGTTGTTATTTTTTCTAGGTCATTAAAATAGTTTCTTGGGAGTCTGATTGGTATAGCACTAAATAAATAGATTAGTTTGGGGAGTATTGTCATCTTTATTATATTCGCTCGGCCTATCCAAGAGCACTGAATGTCTTTCCAATTATTTAAATCTGATTTTATTTTTGTGGCAAGTGTTTTGTAATTTTTTTCATATAATTCCTGACTTTTCTTTGTTAGATGGATTCCCAAATATTTTATACTCTCAACATTTGTTTGGAATGGAATTTCTCTTTGTATCTCTTGCTGTTGCATTTTGTTAGTGATATATAAAAATGCCGAGGATTTATGTGGATTTATTTTGTATCCTGCCACTTTGCTGAAATTTTGAATTATTTCTAGTAGCTTTTTAGCAGAGTCTTTGGGGTTCTCTAAGTATACCATCATGTCATCTGCAAAAAGTGATAGTTTAATTTCCTCATTTCCTACTCTAATTCCTTGAATCTCTTTCTCGGCTCTTATTGCCGAGGCTAGCGTTTCTAGTACTATATTGAATAGTAATGGTGATAGTGGGCAACCTTGTTTCACTCCTGATCTTACTGGGAAAGGTTGCAGTTTATTTCTATTGCATATTATGCTTACTGAAGGTCTTAAATATATACTCCTGATTATTCTAAGGAATAATCCGTTTATTCCTATACTCTCAAGAGTTTTTAGTAGGAATGGATGTTGGATTTTGTCAAATGCTTTTTCTCCATCTATTGAGATGATCATATGGTTTTTATTAATTTGATTATTAATATGGTCAATTATATTAATAGTTTTCCTAATATTAAACCAGCCCTGCATTCCTGGAATAAATCCTACTTGATCATAGTGTATTATCTTGGAGATGATTTTCTGAAGTCTTTTTGCTAATATCTTATTTAAGATTTTAGCATCAATATTCATTAAGGAGATTGGTCTCTAATTTTCTTTCTCAGTTTTCGATCTACCAGGTTTAGGTATCAGTACCATGTCTGTGTCATAAAAGGAATTTGGTAGGACTCCTTCATCCCCTATTTTTTCAAATAATTTATATAACATTGGGGCTAATTTTTCTTTAAATGTTTGGTAGAATTCACATGTGAATCCATCTGGCCCTGGGGATTTTTTCCTGGGGAGTTGATTAATAGCTTGTTCGATTTCTTTTTCTGAAATGGGACTATTTAAGCATTTTATCTCCTCCTCTGTTAATCTAGGGAGCCTATATTTTTGGAGGAAGTCATCCATTTCACTTAAGTTATCAAATTTATTGGCATAAAGTTGGGCAAAGTAACTCCTTATTATTTCTCTAATTTCCTCTTCATTGGTGGAAAGATCCCCCTTTTCATTTGTAAGACTATCAATTTGATTTTCCTCTTTCTTTTTTTTGATCAAATTTACCAAAGGTTTATCTATTTTATTGGCTTTTTCATAAAACCAACTCTTGGTTTTATTTATTAATTCAATAGTTTTTTTACTTTCAATTTTATTGATTTCTCCTTTTAATTTTTGTATTTCAAGTTTAATTTTTGGTTGGTGGTTTATAATTTGGTCTTTTTCTAGCCTTTTAAGTTGTAAGCCCAATTCGTTAATCTTCTCTTTCTCAATTTTCTTCAAATAGGCCTCTAAAGATATAAAATTTCCCCTTATTACCGCTTTAGCTGCATCCCAAAGATTTTGATATGATGTCTCATCATTATCATTATCTTGGGTGAAATTGTTAATTGTTTCTATAATTTGCTCTTTCACCCAGTCATTCTTTAAGATGAGATTATTCAGTTTCCAATTACTTTTTGGTCTATTTACCCCTAACTTTTTACTGAATGTAGCTTTTATTGCATTGTGATCTGAGAAGAAGGCATTTATTATTTCTGCCTTCCTACATTTAATTTTGAGATCTTTATGTCCTAGTATATGGTCAATTTTTGTATAGGATCCATTAACTGCTGAGAAGAAAGTATATTCCTTCCTATTGCCATTCAGTTTTCTCCAAAGGTCTATCATTCCTAGTTTTTCTAATGTTCTATTTACTTTTTTAATTTCTTTCTTGTTTGTTTTGTGGTTTGATTTGTCTAAATCTGAGAGTGCAAGGTTGAGATCTCCCACTATTATAGTTTTACTGTCTATTTCTTCTTGCAGTTCTCTTAACTTTTCCTTTAGAAAGTTAGATGCTATACCACTTGGTGCATATATGTTTAGTATTGATATGGCTTCATTATTTATGCTACCTTTCAGCAGGATATAGTTTCCTTCCTTATCTTTTTTAACGAGATCTACTTCTGCTTTTGCTTGATCTGAGATAAGGATAGCTACCCCTGCTTTTTTGGCTTTACCTGAAGCATAATAGGCTCTGTTCCAACCTTTTACCTTTACTCTGTATGTATCTCCCTGCTTTAAGTGTGTTTCCTGTAGGCAACATATTGTAGGGTTCTGCTTTTTGATCCAATCTACTATCCGTCTCCATTTGATGGGATCGTTCATCCCATTTACATTTACAGTTAAAATTACTAATTCTGTATTTCCTGCCATCGTATTATCCCCAGATTTTGCTTTTTTCCCTTGACCCCCCTGATCCCCCTCCCCGATATTTAATTTACAGACCCCCCTTGTGACGTGCACCCCTCCCTCATTTTTTTTTTTTTTTAGGATCCCCTCCCCCTCCCTCCAAGTCCCTTCACTTATTCTCCTTTTCCTTTTCCCTTTTCCTCTCCCTTTTAATGAGGCGAGAGAAAATTCTCTGAAAAACAAATATGTTAATTATTTACTCTTTGAGCCTCTTCTGATGAGAGTAAGATTCACACAATGATTCTCCCCCTCACTAAGTTCCCTCAGATATGGTGTATTTTCTATGTCTCTTCCTGGGATGTAGTTTCCCTCTTTTTATCACTCCTTCCCTTTACTACACCTTCCTTTTTTTCTTTTATATCAGTAAAATCAAATTATCCTTGAGTATTTTTTATATACCCACAACAGAGTTACAGTTCTCAAGGGTTCTGTGTACCTTTTTCTGTTTCTCTTCAGTCTTGTGGATGTAGATCAAATTTTTTGTTTAAGTCTGGTTTTTTTCTTAGAAACATATAGAATTCCTCTGTTTCATTGAATGACCATCTTCTTCCATGGAAAAAGATGCTAAACTTAGTTGGGTAGTTCATTCTTGGTTGCAGTCCTTGATCTTTTGCCTTACGGAATATCAGGTTCCAGGCCCTTCTATCTTTTAATGTGGAGGCAGCCAGATCTTGGGTGACCCTTACTGTGGCACCTTGGTATTTAAATTGTTTTTTTCTAGCTGCTTGCAGGATTTTCTCCTTTGTGTGGTAATTCTGCAGCTTAGCCACAATATTGCGTGGTGTTCTTTTTTTAGGGTCTATTTCATAAGGAGTTCGATGAATTCTTTCCACATCTACTTTCCCTTCCGTTTCTATTATCTCTGAACAGTTCTCTTTGATAATTTCCTGTAAAATAGAATCTAGGCTCTTTTTTTGGTCATAGTTTTCTGGAAGTCCAATAATCCGCAGATTATCTCTCCTAGATCTATTTTCCAGGTCTATAGATTTTCCCAGTAAGTATTTGACGTTGTTCTCCAGCTTCTCATTTTTTTTTGTTTTGTTTGACTGATTCTTGGGTTCTCTGTGAATCATTCATTTCTATTTGTTCCATCCTGACTTTTAAGGAGTTATTTTCTTCTTTCACAGTTTTTAGTTCTTTTTGTAAATGCCCAATTTCGTTTTTAAATGAATTATTTTGCTCTATTGAATTTTTTTCCATTTCCCTAATTTTTTTTTGAGAATTATTTTCTTTTTCCAATTCAGAAATTCTATTTTCTTGAGACTTTTTCATCTTTTCCAATTCAGAAATCCTACTTTCTTGTGTTTTTTTAACCTTTTCTAATTCACTAATTTTGTTTCCCTGCATCTCCTGTGAATTCTTTATTTTTTCCAACTCCAATTTCAGGACGTTGTTATTCTCTATCATAACTTCCCTTTCTTTTCCCCATTTTTCTTCGATCTCCCTCAATTTTTTAAGAGCTTCTTCTAGGAGAGAGTTATGTGATGGGGGGCAGGAATCGTTCCCCTTTAGGTTGTTATCTTCTGAATCTTTACTGTTAACTTCCTCGGGGTTGGACACCCGCTCTTTCTCTGTATAGAAGGAATCTATAGTTTTTCTAGCTTTTTTGCTCATACATAAAAAATGTTTTGGGGTCTGTCCCTGGGGTAGGAAATTATTTACTTCTTTACCAGCTTCCTCCCAGACCGGATGGATGCAGCGGCTCCTGCGCCTTGGCTAAGATAGAGCTCTGGGAGAGAGTTCCCCACCCCCTCCCTGGAAGTGCCTCAGAGGTGATTAGCACTACTGTGCTTCGAGGGCGTAGAATAGTGAAGACTGCAGGAAGCCCAGCCTATGTGTCCGGGTGGGGAGTGAATGTCTGCAGCAGGTGACGTGAGAAGCCCCTGCACTCAAACTGGAAGTGTCTGCCAGAAACCGCGGTCCCTAGTTCAAAGGTTCCGCTTCTCTGGGACTTCCTGGAGCTGAGTTCCACTCCCTCCAGCTAAGCTAGGCAGTGTGTGTTGCCTTGGGCCGTATCCACCCACTTGTCATTCTCTTAACTATTCTCAGGAGGTAGCTGTGGCCACACCCCCTGGTGCCGAGTCAGCTGAGTCACCCCCCAGGATCAGGGAAAATCTAATCTGAGTTTTAAAATATTTTGGCTTTCTCTTCTGAACTGCTAAATAATTAGCAGAGAAGAGCTAACAGCCTGTGCCAGATTCCTTTACCTCAGTGGCTTCTCTGATCCCAGAGCCCTTCCCAGCGCAATGGGCGCAGTGTGCCCCTACCCCACCGTCTGTGCTGGTCTTTCTTATTCCTCCCCTGAGAACTGACCTTTCCTGTTGAAACTCCAGATTCTCTTCAGCTGGTAAGTCGTGCTTCCAGTCCTTGTGGTATCTATCAGTCCTGAGCTAATTTTGAGACTTAATTTATCTAATTGGTTGTGAGGGAGTGAGGACGTTCACTGAGTCGTGTGTTTCTTCTCCGCCATCTTGGCTCCGCCCCGACTTTGCTGAAATTTTGAATTATTTCTAGTAGCTTTTTAGCAGAGTCTTTGGGGTTCTCTAAGTATACCATCATGTCATCTGCAAAAAGTGATAGTTTAATTTCCTCATTTCCTACTTTAATTCCTTGAATCTCTTTCTCGGCTCTTATTGCCAAGGCTAGCGTTTCTAGTACTATATTGAATAATAATGGTGATAGTGGGCAAACTTGTTTCACTCCTGATCTTACTGGGAAAGGTTGCAGTTTATTTCTATTGCATATTATGCTTACTGAAGGTCTTAAATATATGCTCCTGATTATTCTAAGGAATAGTCCATTTATTCCTATACTCTCAAGAGTTTTTAGTAGGAATGGATGTTGGATTTTGTCAAATGCTTTTTCTGCATCTATTGAGATGATCATATGGTTCTTATTAATTTGATTATTAATATGGTCAATTATATTAATAGTTTTCCTAATATTAAACCAGCCCTGCATTTCTGGAATAAATCCTACTTGATCATAGTGTATTATCCTGGAGATGATTTTCTGAAGTCTTTTTGCTAATATCTTATTTAAGATTTTAGCATCAATATTCATTAAGGAGATTGGTCTATAATTTTCTTTCTCAGTTTTCGCTCTACCTGGTTTAGGTATCAGTACCATGTCTGTGTCATAAAAGGAGTTTGGTAGGACTCCTTCATCCCCTATTTTTTCAAATAATTTATATAACATTGGGGCTAATTGTTCTTTAAATGTTTGGTAGAATTCACATGTGAATCCATCTGGTCCTGGGAATTTTTTCCTGGGGAGTTGATTAATAGCTTGTTCTATTTCTTTTTCTGAAATGGGACTATTTAAGCAATTTATCTGCTCCTCTGTTAACCTAGGGAGCCTATATTTTTGGAGGAAGTCATCCATTTCACTTAAGTTATCAAATTTATTGGCATAAAGTTGGGCAAAGTAACTCCTTATTATTTCTCTAATTTCCTCTTCATTGGTGGAAAGATCCCCCTTTTCATTTGTAAGACTATCAATTTGATTTTCCTCTTTCTTTTTTTTGATCAAATTTACCAAAGGTTTATCTATTTTATTGGCTTTTTCATAAAACCAACTCTTGGTTTTATTTATTAATTCAATAGTTTTTTTTACTTTCAATATTATTGATTTCTCCTTTTAATTTTTGTAATTCAAGTTTAATTTTTGGTTGGGGGTTTATAATTTGGTCTTTTTCTAGCCTTTTAAGTTGTAAGCCCAATTCGTTAATCTTCTCTTTCTCTATTTTCTTCAAATAAGCCTCTAAAGATATAAAATTTCCCCTTATTACTGCATTAGCTGCATCCCACAGATTTTGGTATGATGTCTCATCATTGTCATTATCTTGGGTGAAATTGTTAATTGTTTCTATAATTTGCTCTTTCACCCAGTCATTCTTTAAGATGAGATTATTCAGTTTCCAATTACTTTTTGGTCTATTTACCCCTAACTTTTTACTGAATGTAGCTTTTATTGCATTGTGATCTGAGAAGAAGGCATTTATTATTTCTGCCTTCCTACATTTAATTTTGAGATCTTTATGTCTTAATATATGGTCTATTTTTGTATAGGATCCATGAACTGCTGAGAAGAAAGTATATTCCTTCCTATTGCCATTCAGTTTTCTCCAAAGGTCTATCATACCTAGTTTTTCTAATGTTCTATTTACTTTTTTAATTTCTTTCTTGTTTGTTTTGTGGTTTGATTTGTCTAAATCTGAGAGTGCAAGGTTGAGATCTCCCACTATTATAGTTTTACTGTCTATTTCTTCTTGCAGTTCTCTTAACTTTTCCTTTAGAAAGTTAGATGCTAAACCACTTGGTGCATATATGTTTAGTATTGATATGGCTTCATTATTTATGCTACCTTTCAGCAGGATATAGTTTCCTTCCTTATCTTTTTTAACAAGATCTACCTCTGCATTTGCTTGATCTGAGATAAACATAGCTCCCCCTGTTTTTTTTACTTTACCTGAAGCATAATAGGCTCTGTTCCAACCTTTTACCTTTACTCTATATGTATCTCCCTGCTTTAAGTGTGTTTCCTGTAGACAACATATTGTAGGGTTCTGCTTTTTGATCCAATCTGCTATCTGTCTCCGTTTGATGGGATCGTTCATCCCATTTACATTTACAGTTAAAATAACTAATTCTGTATTTCCTGCCATCATATTATCCCCAGATTATGCTTTTTTCCCTTGACCCCCCTGATCCCCTTCCCTGATATTTAATTTACAAACCCCCCTTGTGACGCGCAACCCTCCCTCTTTTTTTTTTTAGTATCCCTCCCCTCTCCCTCCAAGTCCCTTCACTTATTCTCCTTTTCCTTTTCCCTTTTCCTCTCCCCCCTTTTAATGAGGTGAAATAAAATTCTCTGCAAAACAAATATGTTAATTATTTACTCTTTGAGCCTCTCCTGATGAGAGTAAGATTCACACAATGATTCTCCCCCTCACTAAGTTCCCTCAGATATGGTGTATTTTCTATGCCTCTTCCTGGGATGTGGTTTCCCTCTTTTTATCATTCCTTCCCCTTTTTCTGAATCGACCTCCTTCCCTTTACTACACCCCCCTTTTTTTCTTTTATATCAGTAAAATCAAATTATCCTTGAGTACTTTTTATATACCCACAACAGAGTTACAGTTCTCAAGGGTTCTGTGTATCTTTTTCTGTTTCTCTTCAGTCTTGTGGATGTAGATCAAATTTTTTGTTTAAGTCTGGTTTTTTTCTTAGAAACATATAGAATTCCTCTGTTTCATTGAATGACCATCTTCTTCCATGGAAAAAGATGCTAAACTTAGCTGGGTAGTTCATTCTTGGTTGCAGTCCTTGATCTTTTGCCTTACGGAATATAAGGTTCCAGGCCCTTCTATCTTTTAATGTGGAGGCAGCCAGATCTTGGGTGACCCTTATTGTGGCACCTTGGTATTTAATTGTTTTTTTCTATCTGCTTGCAGGATTTTCTCCTTTGTGTGGTAATTCTGCAGCTTAGCCACAATATTCCGTGGTGTTCTTTTTTTAGGGTCTATTTCAGAAGGAGTTCGATGAATTCTTTCAACATCTACTTTCCCCTCTGTTTCTATTATCTCTGGAAAGGTCTCTTTGATAATTTCCTGTAAAATGGAATCTAGGCTCTTTTTTTGGTCATAGTTTTCTGGAAGTCCAATGATCCGCAGATTATCTCTCCTAGACCTATTTTCCAGGTCTATCGATTTTCCCAGTATTTGACGTTGTTCTCCAGCTTCTAATTTTTTTTTTTTTTTGTTTTGTTTGACTGATTCTTGGGTTCTCTGTGAATCATTCATTTCTATTTGTTCCATCCTGACTTTTAAGGAGTTGTTTTCTTCTTTCACAGTTTTTAGTTCTTTTTGTAAATGCCCAGTTTCGTTTTTAAATGAATTATTTTGCTCTATTGAATTTTTTTCCATTTCCCTAATTTTTTTTTAAGAATTTTTTTTCCAATTCAGAAATTCTATTTTCTTGAGACTTTTTTATCTTTTCCAATTCAGAAATCCTACTTTCCTGTGTTTTTTTAACCTTTTCTAATTCATAAATTTTGTTTCCCTGCATCTCCTGTGAATTCTTTATTTTTTCCAACTCCAATTTCAGGACGTTGTTATCTCTATCATAGCTTCCCTTTACTTTCCCCATTTTTCTTCAAACTCCCTTAATTTTTTTAAGAGTCTCTTCTAGGAGAGAGTTATGTGATGGGGGGCAGGAATCGGTCCCCTTTAGGTTGTTATCTGCTGTCTCTCTGCTGTTAAGTTCCTCGGGGTTGGATACCCGCTCTTTCTCTGTATAGTAGGAATCTATGGTTTTTTTGGCTTTTTTGCTCATATTTAAAAAATCTTTTGGGGTCTGTCCCTGGGGTAGGAAATTATTTATTTATTTCTTTACCAGCTTCCTCCCAGACCAGATGGATGCAGCGGCTCCTGCGCCTGAGCTAAGATAGAGCTCTGGGAGAGAGTTCCCCATCCCCTCCCTGGAAGTGCCTCAGAGGTAATTAGCACTGCTGTGCCCCGAGGGTGTTGTGTTTTAGCCGCTTCCCTGAGGTTGAGACTGACCAGTAAAGGGAGCAGAAAGCCCAGCCTTTGCTTCCCGGTGGGGCATGGATATCTGCAGCAGGTGACGTGAAAAGACCCTGTGGTCAAACTGGAAGTTTCTGCCAGATACTGCGGTCCCTAGTTCAAAGGTTCCGCTTCTCTGGGACTTCCTGGAGCTGAGTTCCACTCCCTCCAGCTAAACTAGTCAGTGTGTGTTGCCTTGGGCCATATCCACCCACTTGTCAATCTCTTAACTATTCTCAGGTGGTAGCTGAGGCACACTCCCTGGTGCGGAGATCTGCTGAGTCACCTCCAGGATGTGGGGAAAATCTAATCTGAGTTTTTAAAGTATTTTAGCTTTCTCTTCTGAACTGCTAAATAATTAGCAGAGAAGAGCTAATACCCTGTGCCACATTCCTTTATCTCAGTGGCTTCTCTGATCCCAGAGCCCTTCCAAGCGCGATCGGCAGAGTATGCTACCACCCAGCCGTCTGTGCTGGCCTCTCTTCTTCCTCCCCTGGGGACTGAACTTTTCTGTTGAAACTCCAGATTCTCTTCAGCTGGTAAGTTGTGCTTCCAGTCCTTGTGGTATCTATCAGTCCTGGGCTTATTTTGAGGCTTAATTTATCTAATTGTTTGTGAGGGAGTGAGGACATTCACAGAGTCGTGTGTTTCTTCTCCGCCATCTTGGCTCCGCCCCTCATACCTAGTTTTTCTAATGTTCTATTTACTTTTTAAATTTCTTTCTTATTTGTTTTGCGGTTTGATTTGTCTAAATCTGAGAGTCCAAGGTTGAGATCAACCACTGTTATAGTTTTACTGTCTATTTCTTCTTGCAACTCTCTTAACTTTTCCTTTATAAAGTTAGATGCTATACCACTTGGTACATATATGTTTAGTATCGATATGGCTTCATTATTTATGCTACCTTTCAGTAGGATATAGTTTCCTTCCTTATCTTTTTTAACTAGATCTACTTCTGCTTTTGCTTGATCTGAGATAAAGATAGCTACCCCTGCTTTTTTGGCTTTACCTGAAGCATAATAGATTCTGCTCCAACCTTTTACCTTTACTCTATATGTATCTCCCTGCTTTAAGTGTGTTTCCTGTAAACAACATATTGTAGGGTTCTGATTTTTGAACCAGTCTGCTATCCGTCTCCATTTGATGGGAGTGTGCATCCCATTCACATTTACAGTTAAAATTACTAATTCTGTATTTCCTGCCATCATATTATCCCTAGATTATGCTTTTTCCCTTGACCCCCCTGAACCCCTTCCCCAATATTTAATTTATAGACCCCCCTTGTTACATGCAGCCCTCCCTTTTTTTTTTTTTTAGTATCCCTTCCCCCTCCCTCCATGTCCCTTCCCTTATTCTCCTTTTCCTTTTCCCTTTTCCTCTCCCCCCTTTTAATGAGGTGATAGAGAATTCTCTGAAAAACAAATGACAATTATTACTCATTGAGCCTCTTCTGATGAGAGTAAGATTTACACAATGATTCTCTCCCTCTCTAAATTCCCTCAGACATGGTGTATTTTCTATGCCTCTTCCTGGGTTGTAGTTTCCCTCTTTTTATCACTCCTTCCCCTTTTTCTGATACTACCCCCTTCCCTTTACTACACCCCCTCCTTTTTTGTCTTTTATATCAGTAAAATCATATTATCCATATGTACTTTCTATATACCCACAAGAGAGTTACAGTTCTCAAGGGTTCTGTGTACCTTTTTCTGTTTCTCTTCAGTCTTGTGGATGTAGATCAAATTTTTTGTTTAAGTCTGGTTTTTTTTCTTAGAAACATATGGAATTCCTCTATTTTATTGAATGACCATCTTCTTCCATGGAAAAAGATGCTAAACTTAGCTGGGTAGTTTATTCTTGGTTGCAATCCTTGATCTTTTGCCTTTCAGAATATCAGGTTCCAGGCCCTTCTATCTTTTAATGTGGAGGCAGCCAGATCTTGGGTGACCCTTATTATGGCACCTTGGTATTTAATTGTTTTTTTCTATCTGCTTGCAGGATTTTCTCCTTTGTGTGGTAATTCTGCAGCTTAGCCACTATATTCCGTGGTGTTCTTTTTTTAGGGTCTATTTCTGAAGGAGTTCGATGAATTCTTTCAACATCTACTTTCCCCTCTGTTTCTATTATCTCTGGAAAGGTCTCTTTGATAATTTCCTGTAAAATAGAATCTAGGCTCTTTTTTTGGTCATAGTTTTCTGGAAGTCCAATGATCTGCAGATTATCTCTCCTAGATCTATTTTCCAGGTCTATAGATTTTCCCAGTATGTATTTGACATTGTTCTCCAACTTCTCATTTTTTTTTATTTTGTTTGACTGATTCTTGGGTTCTCTGTGAATCATTCATTTCTATTTGTTCCATCCTGACTTTTAAGGAGTTATTTTCTTCTTTCACAGTTTTTAGTTCTTTTAGTAAATGCCCAATTTCATTTTTAAATGAATTATTTTGCTCTATTGAATTTTTTTTCCATTTCCCTAATTTTTTTTTGAGAATTATTTTTTTTCCAATTCAGAAATCCTATTTTCTTGGGACTTTTTTATCTTCTCCAATTCAGAAATCCTATTTTCCTGTGATTTTTTTACCTTTTCTAATTCACTAATTTTGTTTCTCTTCATTTCCTGCGAATTCTTTATTTTTTCCAACTCTAATTTCAGGATGTTGTTATTCTATATCATAGCTTCCCTTTCCTTACCCATTTTTTTTCAAAATCTCTTAACTTTTTAATAGTCTCTTCATGGAGAGAGTTATGTGATGGGGGGCAGGAATCATTCCCCTTTAGGTTGTTATCTGCTGACTCTCTGCTGCTAACTTTCTCGGGGTTGGATACCCGCTCTTTCTCTGTGTAGAAGGAATCTATTGTTTTTTTGGGCTTCTTGCTCATACTTAAAAAATCTTTTGGGGTCTGTCCCTGGGGTAGGAAATTATTTATTTATTTCTTTACCAGCTTCCTCCCAGACTGGATGGATGCAGTGGCCCCTGCTCCTGAGCTAACAGAGAGCTCTGGGAGAGAGTTCCCCACTCCCTCCCTGGAAGTGCCTCAGAGGTGACTAGCACTGCTGTGCTTTGAGGGCACTGTGTTTTAGCGGCTTCACTGAGGTTTGAGACTGAACAGTAAAGGCGACTCAAAGCCTAGCCTATGTGTCCCAGTGGGGCGTGGATGTCTGCAGCAGGTGATGTGAAAAGCCCCTGTCCTCAAACTGGGAAGTGTCTGCCAGAAACTGCGGTCCCTAGTTCAAAGGTTCTGTTTCTCTGGGACTTGTGTTCCACAGCTTCCAGCCAGCCTAGCCAGGCACTTTGAGTTACTGCTCTGCCCACTCTTCAATCTCTTAACTCCCCTGAGGCAAAAGCCTGGATTGTCTATGTTGGCCACACCCCTGGTGCTGAGATCTGCTGAGTCACCCCTGGGATCCGGGAAGATCCAATCTAGTTTTAAATTTTAAAGAGGCTTATATTTCTCCTCTGAACTGCTGTATTATAAGCAGAGAAGAGCTAACAGCCTGTGCCAGATTATTTTATGTCAGTGGATTCTCTCATCCCAGAGCCCTCCCCAGAGTGACCGGCACAGTGTGCCACTACCCCACTGTCTGCGCTGGCCACTCTTCTTCCTCCCCTGGGAGCTGACCTTTCCTGCTGAAACTCCAGATTCTCTTCATCTGGTAAGTCATGCTTCCAGTCCTTGTGGATTCTATCAGTCCAACACTATTTCTGAGGCTGATTAAATCTAGTTGTTTGTGAGGGAAGAAAGGAGCTTACACAGTGGAGTGTATCTTCTCCGCCATCTTGGCTCTGCCCCCCTGGCTCAGAGTTTTAAAAATGAAAGTTAAAAATTGTTTTACATCTAACTGGGGGTAAAATAAATACTACATAATGGGGGGGGGAAGAATGAACAAGATAGCATATTAAAAATAATGCTCAGGTTGTTCTTAATGTTAGGTTCACTAACTTGCTATTTTTATTATATCCTCTCATATTCTTAATTTTCCCCTAAAATTTAATATTGTTATTATTTTAACTGTTTCTATAACATATCCCTTCAGCAAATTACAATAACTCTAAATAAAAGGAATCATTCGCATGGTTTTATCATTACTTTTTACTGAAACCAATCCAAAAATATCAAATATCACTCTAAATATTTAGGTCTTTTCTGATAAAATATTTCAAGTGTTTTACATATCTATATATAATATATTTTCTTAAGTGCATACCTAGATAGCCAAAACCTTTTAGTATTTTAAGTGATTTAGTGTTTCATATTTCCAGAATGTTCTTCAAGTTTTTGTTAGTAATATACAGGTAATTTATATGCAATAATATAATGTACTCTATAAACACATACAATAATTTTGTATCTAAGATTGCTAGCAGTTTGCCTAATAGTAATGGAAAGACAAAACATTTATTTTTACATTTTTTTATTAATTTTATAATTATAACTTTTTTGACAGTACGTATGCATGGGTAATTTTTTACAACATTATCCCTTGCACTCACTTCTATTCCAAGTTTTCCCCCCTTCCCTCCACCCCCTCCCCTAGATGGCAGGTTAAATGTGTTATAGTATATCCTAGATACAATATATGCGTGCAGAACAGAATTACTTGTTGCACAGGAAGAATTGGATTTAGAAGGTAAAAATAACCAGGGAAGAATAAAAATGCAAAGAGTTTACACTCATTTCCCAGTGTTCCTTCTCTGGGTGTAGCCAATTCTGTCCATCAATTGGAACTGAATTAGATCTTCTCTTTGTTGAAGATATCCAATTCCATCAGAATACATCCTCACACTGTATTGTTGTTGAAGTGTATACTGATCTCCTGGTTCTGCTCATTTCACTCAGCATCAATTCATGTAAGTCTCTCCAAGCCTTTCTGTATTTCTCCTACTGGTCATTTCTTACAGAATAATAATATTCTGTAGCATTCATATACCATAATTTACGTAATTATTCTCCAATTAATTGGCATCCATTCATTTTCCAGTTTCGAGCAACTACAAAAAGGGCTGCCACAAACATTTTGGCATATACAGGTCCCTTTCCATTCTTTAGTATTTCTAGTAGTAGCACTGCTGGATCAAAGGGTAGGCACAGTTTGATAACTTTTTGGGCCTAATTCCAGATTGCTCTCCAGAATGGTTGGATTCTTTCACAACTCCACCAAAATGTATTAGTGTCCCAGTTTTCCCAGAGCCCCTCATTCATCACTATTTTTTCCTGTCATCTTAGCCAAGCTGACAGGTGTATAGTGGTACCTCAGAGTTGTCTTAATTTACATTTCTCTGATCAACAGTGATTTAGAACACTTTCATATGAGTGGAAATAGTTTCAATTTCATCATCTGAAGATTGTCTGTTCATTCCTTTGACCATTTATTAATTGTTGAATGGCTCACTTTCTTATAAATTAGAGTCAGTTCTCTATATATTTTGGAAATAAGGCCTTTATCAGAACCTTTAACTGTAAAAATATTTTCCCAGTTTGTTACTTCCCTTCTAATCTTGTTTGCATTCATTTTGTTTGTACAAAAGCTTTTTAATTTGATGTAATCAATTTTTTCTATTTTGTGATCAATAATGATTTCTAGTTCTCCTTTGGTCACAAATTCCTTTATCCTTCACGAATCTGAGAGGTAAGCTATATTATATTCCTCTAATTTATTTATGAACTCGTTCTTTATACCTAGATCATGGACCCATTTTGATCTTATCTTGGTATGTGTTGTTAAGTGTGGGTCCATGCCTAATTTCTGCCATATTAATTTCCAGTTTCCCCAGCAGTTTTTGTCAAATAATGCATTTTTATCCCAAAAGGAAAGTGAAATAATCTTTCTTATTTTATTTTTAAAATTTATGAGACTAATATTTTGATTAAAACAATTCTTAACTATGTAATATAATTTAAAATTTGTACCTACAAGTCATTTAGTCCGTTCTTCCACAAAAGAAGGAAAACATTATGCAATGTCTCTCTCATATGGTCACCTTGACTCTGAGTACTTTTAAGTATAACTCTATTACCTCTCATGTTTACCACTGTTGAATAGCTTTAATTATTTGAAACATCTCACTTAAATTTGGACTAAAAGCTTTATACATTTAAAATTCTATTCTTTCATCTTAATTCTGAATGCAATAGTTATGTATAATATGCTTATCAGCAGCAGCGCCTGTTGCTGCTGTTTTCAATAATATTGATAACCTAGTGGAATAGTTTATTTAAATTGGTTGTCAAGATGCCAAAAACAAATAATTTACATTTCAAGTTTTGAAAATAGTTTTCTCCAGATTTGGTTTTTGCTTCTAGCTCAAATAATTAGAATTTCCTGAGTTGGAGAAAAATAATAAAAACCACAAAATTTTAGTCAACATTAATATGAGGAACAAACTATGAAGAAGTAGTCCAGATACATTCTAGGAAAAACCAAATTTATTGAATGTTTTTCTTTCTATCTGACCCTGCCTCTGTGTCTTTACACTGACTAGTCCCCTTGCCTGGAATATTCTCCCTCCTTAATGTTGTCTCTTGGAGGTTACTTCAAGACTCAGCTCATGTGCTACCTACCTCCTTCATGAAACTTCATGATTAGTCCAGCTACAACTTCCCTTCTTCTCACAATTGCCTTGTATTCATTTTGTACTTATACTGGTACATACTCATGCATGTGCTATCTCTCCTATTAGAATATACATTTTTTGAATACAGGGACTTTTTCACTTTTTATCTTTGTGTCCTCAATAATTAGTTCAGCAAGGGGCATGTGATAAGGACTTATAGATGCCCCTAGATTGATCGAAGAGTTACAAAATTCTGATTTATTTAATTTAATTCATTTGCATTCTTGAATATGCACCAGGAAGAATATTAAATATACAAACTCCAAGGGTCATATAGAAGGTTTAGGCAAGCCTAGAATTGTTGAATATTGGAGACATTAGAGTTCAGAAAGTCTAAACTCTTCATTTTATAAACAACAACAACAACAAAAAGTCACACAAGAATAGTGAAGTGATTTGTATTCTTTTTTTAAATCTTTTTTAATAATAGGAGAAATAATAAAAAAATAAAATAAATTATGTGTTTGATATGTGCCATATATTAGATTACTTGTTACAGATATAAGAGCAAGCAAAAATCAATCCTTGCTTTCAAAGGATTCAAAATCTAACTATTAGGGGGTTTTCTTCAATTAGGTTTTATATTTTCTTTTTTATTTAGCCAATTGTACTCTTAAAGGAGATGTTCTCTTCAGTAAGAATTTTATTTGTCCCTTTCCATTTAGCCAATTCTGTATTTTAAACAGTTTTCTATGCTATTAATTCTTTTTTTTTTATGATTCTCTTGAATGCCATTTCCTTTCCCAATCTTTCTTCTACCTCGTTATATGGTTTTCAAGCTCCTTTGTAAATTCTTTCATAAGTTTTCTCTGTGTTTTAAATTATTTCCTGTACCTATTGATATTTTGACATTGTTGTCTTCTTCTGAATTTATGTCTCAGTCTTCCCTATCACCATCATAACTTTCTATGGTTGTCAGATTATTTTTCTTGTTGTTTGTTTTCCCCCTTTCTCTTACTCTTTGTCTTTCTGTTTCTTTCTCTTTCTTTTCCCATTTCTTTTAAAATTGATCTGTTTCCCAGTTGAAAATACCCATGGATATAAGCCATGGGTGTTTACCTGGTGCTACACTGATTTTCTCTAGGACCCTGAGATGATCCTTGTTTCTGCTGGATGAATGGAGTAAGGAATGGCTGGAGTTACTGTTAAAGTCTGATAGCTTACCAGGTGTTTAGCTGGGGTCCTAGAGATGGTAACTCACATGCTTTGAAACCAGAGGGTGAAACTTTGCATTTCCCTACACTACACTGAGGGCATATGGAGCTTTGGAGGCCCTCACAATCATCTAAAGAAAGAATTAACATGAAAACAAATATATAAGCACAAGCTATACACAAGATGAAAAGGAATAATAGATTTAGGAGTAGATTTCCTCTGAAAACTTCCTTTTCATATTTTTGATCATTTATCAACTGGGGAATTACTCATGGTCTATTACACTTTGACTATATATTAGAGAAATAAGGTTTTTATTAGAGAAATTTGCTATAAAATTTGTCCCCAATTGCTGGATTTCCATCCAATCTTGGCTGCATTGACTCTGTGCAAATAAAATTAAATAAATAAATAAATAAACATATAAATAAATAAACAAATAAATAAATAAATGAATGAATAAATAAATAAATAAATAAATAAACTAAATAATATACTAACACATTAATTTTATAACTTGTAATGTTCTCTTGGTTCATGTTTGCTTAAAAATTCTTATACCCTTATCCATAGAAATGAAAGATAAAAGTTTTCTGTGCTTAACTTTTTTGCTTATTATATAAACCTTTATGTCCAATTCATATAATCATTTTGATCTTATCTTGGTATATGTTGTAAGATGATTGTTGGTGCCTAATTAAATTGGTTGATCTCACTGATTGAATAATTCCCTTTATTGATTGTTTCTATAATGTGTTCTTTGATTCATTTTTCTTTAGGATTAGACTGTTGACTTCCCACCAAGATTGCGTCTTGGAGGCAGACAGCTGCTTGAACTCTGTGTTTTCTCTCAGGACTTACTTCATGACAAGCCTTGGAATTAATGCTTGACCAGAAAAGAAAGCCACAAATAATCACCAACAGAAGACATCCTTGAAATTCGCCAGAGAAAGTCTGTGTTTGTTCAGGGGAGAGTTGAACAGACTGGGCACGGACTGAGGGCAAGCAGCCAGAGGTAGACAGGCAGCTCACACAGCCCTTATCAGAGGGGTGAGGGGTGCAATCTCTTACGTTTCTGTGAAAATACTTTTACCCCAGTGTGGATGTTCCATCTTGGCAGCAAGCCAGGACCAGCAGAGAAGGTGTAAACACCAGAGGTAAAGAATAAAATCCCAGAAAGCTAGTGTCTCTTGGTACCTGGCCACTCCCACCCCCACCCAGAATGGTATTCACAAGTTTAATACTCGGTAGGGGGGTAAGAGGGAAGGAAAGGAGAAAAGCATAAGCAGGGGTTAACAGGATGGCAACCAATATAGAATTAGTCATTCTAACCATAAATGTGAATGGGGTAAACTCCCTCAAAAAGAGGAAGCAGTTAGCAGACTGGATTAAAAGGTTTACATGAAACACACCTGAAACAGGGTGATACATTCAGAATAAAAGTAAAAGGGGGGAGAAGAATTTACTATGCTTCAGGTGAAGCCAAAAAAGCAGGGGTAGCCATCCTCATCTCAGATCAAGCAAAACAAACATTGATCTAATTAAAAGAGATAAGGAAGGGCATTATATCTTGCTAAAGGGTAGCATAGATAATGAGGCAGTATCAATATTAAATATATAGGCAACAAGTGGTGCAGCATCTAAATTCTTAAAAGAGAAATTAAGAGAACTTCAAGAAGAAATAGAGAACAAAACTGTAATAGTGGGAGATCCCAACCTCGAACTCTCAGAATTAGATAAATCAAACCAAAAAATAAATAAGAAAGAAGTTAAAGAGGCAAATAGAATACTAGAAAAGTTTGATATGATAGATCTTTGGCAATAGCTAAATGGAGAAAGAAAGGAAGACACTTTCTTCTCAGCCGTTCATGGAACTTATACAAAAATTGCTCTAAAAACCTCAAAATCAAATGCAGTAAGGCAGAAATAGCAAATGCATCCTTTTCAGACCACAATGCAATTAAAATTACATTTAATAAAAAGCCAGGGGAAAACAGATAAAAAATAATTGGAAACTAAATAATCTCATACTAAAGAATGATTGGGTGAAACAGCAAATCATAGACAAAAACAAAACTTGAAATTCTAAAATTAAAAGGTGAGATTAATAAAATGGAATGCAAAACAAACAAACAAAGAAACAAAAACAAACAAAAAACCCTATTGAATTGATTTAAGATTTGGTTCTATGAAAAAACCAACAAAATAGACAAACCCGTGGCAAATCTGAATAAAAAAAGGAAAGAGGAAAAGCAAATTGTTAGTTTTATAAATGAAAAGTTGAACTCACCACTAATGAAGAGGAAATTAGAACAATAGTTAGGAGCTACTTTGCCCAACTTTATGCCAATAAATTCGATAACTTAAATGAAATTGAAGAATACCTTCAAAATTATAGCTTGCCCAGATTAACAGAGGAAGAAGTAAAAAGTCTAAATAGTCCCATTTCAGAAAAAAGAACTAGAATAAGCTATTAACCAACTTCCTAAGAAAAAAATCTCCAGGAGCAGATGGATTTACATGTTATTCTACCAACCATATAAAGAACTAATTCCAATGCTATATAAACTATTTGAAAAAATAGGGATTGAAGATGTCCTACCAAATTACTTTTATGACACAGACATGGTATTGATACCTAAACCAGGTAGGCTGAAAACAGAGAAAGAAAATTATAGATCAATCTCCTAATGAATATTGATGCTAAAATCTTAAATAAAATATTATCAAAAAGACTTTAGAAAATCATCCCAGGATGATAAACTGTGACCAAGTGGGATTTATACCAGGAATGGAGGGCTGGTTCAATATTAGGAAAACTATTAGCATAATCAACTATATCAATAACCAAATTAACAAAAAAAATATGATCTTCTCAATAGATGCAGAAAAATCATTTGATAAAATCCAACATCCATTCCTACTAAAAACACTTGAGAGTATAGGAATAAATGTACTATTCCTTAAAATAATCAGGAGCATATATTTAAAACCATCAGTAAACATCATATGCAATGGCGATATACTGGAACCTTTCCCAGTAAGATCAGGAGTGAAACAAGGTTTCCCACTATCACCATTACTATTCAATATTTTACTAGAAACGCTAGCCTCCGCAATAAGAACTGAGAAAGAGATTCAAGGAATTAAAGTAGGTAATGAGGAAATCAAACTATCACTCTTTGCAGATGACATGATGGTATACTTAGAGAACCCCAAAGACTCTGCTAAAAAGCTATTAGAAATATTCAGAACTTTAGCAAATTTGCAGGATACAAATTAAGTCCAACTAAATCCTCAGTATTTTTATACATTACCAACACAATCCAAAAGCAAGAGATAGGAAGAGAAATTCCGTTCAAAATAACAGTCGATAGTATAAAATATTTGGGAATATATCTACCAAAAGATAGTCAGGAAATATATGATCAAAATTACAAAACACTTGCCACAAAAATAAAGTCAGATTTAAATAATTAGAAAGATATTGAGTGCTCTTGGATAGGTGGAGCAAATATAATCAAGGTGACAATACTCCCTAAACTAATCTATTTATTTAGTGCTATACCAAGCAGACTCCCAAGAAACTATTTTTATGACCGAGAAAAAATAACAACAAAATTCATATGGAAGAACAAAAGATTGAAAATTGCAAGGGAAGTAATGAAAAAAAAAATCCAATGAAGTTGGCCTAGATCTAGATCTATATTCTACTATATTCTATATATAGTATATATAGAATATATATACTATATTTAGAATATAGTAGAACTATATTCTAAAGCAGCAATACCATATGAGGATGTATCCTGATGGAAGTGGATATCTTCAACATAGCGAAGAGCTAGTCCAATTCAATTGATCAATGATGGACAAAATCAGCTACACCCAGAGAAGGAACACTAGGAAATGAGTGTAAACTGTTAGCATTTTTTGTTTTTCTCCCCAGGTTATTTTTACCTTATGAATCCATTCTTTCTTTGCAACAACAGGAACAACAACAAAATTTGGTTCTGCACATATATATTGTTCCTAGGATATACTACAACATATTTAATATGTATGGGAATGCCTGCTATCTAGGGGAGGGGTTGGAGGGAAGGAGTGGAAAAATTCAGAACAGAAGGGAGTACAAGGGATAATGTAAAAAATTACCCATGCATATGTATTGTCAAAAAATGTTATAAAATTAATAAAAAAAATAATTTGGATGAGGGAGGATTTGGGGAAGATGGTGGAGTAGAACAGTAAATTGCAAGTTCTTCTTCATATTTCTCCCACAAATGGAAGAAATTTTCACTTTAGGGCATACATAAACTAGTGAAAATTCAAGAAGACTTGGAGCAAAACAAGAGTACTTTTGGTGCAACCCAAAACTACCTGATGAAAGATCCTAGGCTGAGGACTAACCAGTGTAAAATGTAAACACCTCCAGCTAGCTCCACAAAAAAAAAAAAAAAAAAAGTGAGGACCCTGGGGTAGTTGGGTAGCTGGGTTTAGCTGGAGTCTCATCAGGAACTACAGAAATTTTCATCTCATAAACTGTTCAGCTGATTAGGAACATCAGACACAGCTGGGCTGAGATGTAGCCTTAGGTAAGAAGGAACCAGCACATTTAGTGAGTGCAGAAGTAGTGAAACAGGGACTCTACTGGCTGTAGGGACTTTCAGTAGGGTGAAATTATTGGTTTGGGGTTCCAAGTCAGAGGGTAGAGATGAAGTGAAGCTAGAGACATCATCCTCCCCGTCATGAGAGATGGTTACTTCTCATTAAAAACTGAATTGCTAAAGAAGAAAGATCCCAACTATAGAAACTTGCTGTGGGAATAGAAAAGACCGGGTTTTATCTACAAAGGAGGACATTGAAATTAAAAAAAAAAATCTCCTACTCCAAAGAGTAAATATATAGTAAAGAAATAAAAAACAAGAAAGTTATGAAAAAATTATCCAACTAGAAAAGGAAATAAAGAGTTTTAAAGACTAAAATAACTATTTGAAAATAAGAATTGATAGGGGAAGTAGTGAAGTTATGAGACCAATAAATGACAAAACAGAATATAAAGAATGAAAAAAATTAGCCAAAATGTGAACCATTTATAAGAAAAATGACAAATTTGGAGAACAGATATAGAAGAGAAAATGTATAATTGGACTATCTGATTATTTGTGACCAAAAAAAAAAAAAAAAAAAAAAAACCCAAACCAAACCAAACCAAACCAAAACAGACAAACAAAAAAAAAAGCAAAAACAAAAACAAAAACAAAAAACTTGATACTATAATATTCTGGCTGGTTTTCTGGAGATCTGTGGAACAGCCTTCATTTCAGTAGAGAAATCACCTAATCAACCCAAGAATAGCCATGTTTTAAATTCTTTATTGTCTCTTTGCCTGGGCCCCAGGCTAGCATGGTCTCAGTGGAGGAAATGCAGGAGGACTGGCAAGCTACCATGGTGGTGTGAGATGGAATGAATCTTTCTCTTTGGCTAAGATAACTTGAGCTCTCACCTCTAGTCCAATGTCTTCTCTGAGTCTAACTCTGGCTGAGTTTGTTCCAACTTATGTGCACTATTATAATTAGAATATTTAAATTATATTGAGTATAAACCAATCATCATATCACTAGGGAACCATTATTTGTAGTAAGAATAAATCAATCACACTGAACTAGGGAACTAGTAATCACCATGCTAAATTAGATAACCATTGTCTTAATCAATTCCACTGTGTTAGAACCTTGTAAGAATCCTTGTTTCAAGAACAGAGTTCTGGCCCATAACATCTCTTGGTTTCTTTTGTTTTAGAACAGGGAGGTGAGAACCCAAAAAAAGAGGTGAACACTTCCTCTCTGACTTCTCAGAGAATGGGGGGAAAACACCAAAAAATGAGGTGATCAAGCCCTATTTGACATCTCAGGAAGGGAGATGAAAACACCAAAGGTAAATGGATAATAAAACCAGATTAGCGGGTTTCTGAATGGTCTTACTTGAAACTGGTATACATAAATCCATCAACATGGGAGGTGTTACATAAGGACATAACAATATAGCACAGACTAATAGTAATGTAACAAGCAACATGAATCAACATGAGGAATTATATATGTCCATAAGTCCTACAAATAGTCCAAAACCATTACTTCATTTAAAGTCTAAAATAACAAGAATAAAAGACTAAAAAAACAGAATATAAAGAATGAAATAAATTAGCCAAAGGGTGAAACATTTATAAGAAAAACAACAGATCTGGAGAACAGATTACTTCATGTCTCAGGAAATGCAATGATTCCTGCTGGTTTTGAAGTTCTGTAATAGTTTCATTATCAGACATGCTCTTTCAGTGTCAGATTTTTTTTAGATCTTCTCCTTTCTTTTGAGGTTTTTCTCTTTTTCTGTCTCTCTCCAATAGACAAGTTGAATACAGCTCATTGGCACCCATCTGGTCCCTTCTCCATCTGTAGAGATAGAAGCAAACCCTATGCTACAACTATCTTGTCCCTTTCATTCACACTTTGGGGATTTCTCCTCATGACCTGGCAATTATGTTGGAGCTGTTTGAACAGGACACTGGCCTTCTGTCGGGTTAAAAAGCCTTTTTCTCCCCAATTGTAATCCATTTCTCCCATCTGATTGCTTCTTGGTTGACTGATCATATCAGAGTATTGAACTTCTAAATACTCTCTGGATGTAAACTTTTCTTTCATCATGACCCACCTGTTTTTTGTTTGAGGTCTTGGAGCAGGGACCTGCCTCTCATTTCCCTGAGTCAATCTACATTCTGAGGCCCAATGGAAGCCTCTGTTGAATTTTGGGCATAGAGTTTTGGGCCTTGTTCCTTCACCCTATCCTCTGACTGTACTTCTATGCCTATATTGACCTTTTAGATGCTATAATTTACCACACTGAAAGAATTGATGAGTCTTTGTGGAAGTCTCTTGTCAAGAGGGACCCTGTCTTCTCATGTTCTGCATGATAGCCCGGGTATAAAAGGCATTTGTACCCACTGTGACACAGCATCTTATGATCTCCTCTAAAGGAATATCCTTGTTTAGTCCCCAAATAATTCTTATACAAACCATATCATTTTCTCTAGAAAGTTGTCTTATCAGGACACAAAATAAATCCACATAAATCCTCAGCATTTATATACATTACCAACACAATCCAACAGTAAGAGATACAAAGAGAAATTCCATTCAAAATAACGGTCGATAGTATAGAATATTTGGGAATATATCTACCAAAGGAGAGTAGGGAATTATATGAGCAAAATTACAAAACACTTGGAACAAAAATAAAGTCTGATTTAAATAATTGGAAAGACATTCAGTTCTCTTGGATAGGCCAAGCAAATATAATTAAGATGACAATACTCCCTAAACTGATCTATTTATTTAGTGCTATACCAATCAGACTTCCAAGAAACTATTTTAATAACCTAGAAAAAAATAACAACAGAATTCATATGGAACAACAAAAGGTCGAGAATTTCAAGGGAAGTAATGAAAAAAAAAATTAAGTAAAGGTGGTCTAGCTGTACCTGATCTAGAACTGTATTATAAAGCAACAGTCACCAAAACCATTTGGTATTGGCTAAGAAATAGACTAGTTAATCAGTGGCATAGATTAGGTTCACAGGGCAAGATAGTGAATAAAAATAGCAATCTAGCGTCTGACAAAAACAAAGATCCCAACTTTTGGGATAAGAATTCATTATTTGACAAAAACTGCTGGGAAAACTGGAAATTAGTATGGCAGAAACTAGGCATGGACCCACATTTAACACTACTAGAGACCATTATTGATCACAAAATAGAACATTTTGATTACACCAAATTAAAAAGTTTCTGCACAAACAAAACTAATGCAAACAAGATTAGAAGGGAAGTAACAAATTGGGAAAACATTTTTACAGTTAAAGGTTCTGATAAAGGCTTCATCTCCAAAATATACAGAGAATTGACTTTGATTTATAAGAAATCAAGCCATTCTCCAATTGATAAATGGTCAAAGGTTATGAACAGACAATTTTCAGATGATGAAATTAAAACTATTTCCACTCATATGAAAGAATGTTCCAAATCACTATTGATCAAAGAAATGAAAATTAAGACAACTCTGAGCTATCATTGCACACCTGTCAGATCGGCTAAGATGACAGGAACAAATAACGATGAATGTTGGAGGGGCTGTGGGAAAACTGGGACACTGATGCATTGTTGGTGGAGTTGTGAAAGAATCCAACCATTCTGGAGAGCAATCTGGAATTATGCCCAAAAAGTTATCAAAATATGCATACCCTTTGACCTAGCCATACTACTACTGGGCTTTTATCCCAAGGAAATACTAAAGAAGGGAAAGGGACCTGTATGTGCCAAAATGTTTGTGGCAGCCCTTTTCATAGTGGCTAGAAGCTGGAAAATGAATGGATGTCCATCAATTGGAGAATGGTTGGGTAAATTATGGTATATGAATGTTATGGAATATTATTGTTCTGTAAGAAATGACCAACAGGAGGAATACAGAGAGGCTTGGAGAGACTTACATCAACTGATGCTGAGTGAAACGAGCAGAACCAGAAGATCATTATACACTTCAACAATGATACTGTATGAGGATGTATTCTGATGGAAGGGGATATCTTCCACATAGAGAAGAGCTAATCCAATTCCAATTGATCAATGATGGACAGAACCAGCTACATCCAGAAAAGGAACACTGGGAAATGAGTGTAACCTGTTAATTTTACCTTCTGAATCCAATTTTTCTTGTGCAACAAGAAAACTGTATGGATCTGCACACATATATTGTATCTAAAAAATACTTTAACATGTTTAAAATGTATATGACTACCTGCCATCTAGGGGAGGGGGTGGAGGGAGGGATGGGAAAAGTTGTAACAGAAGTGAGTGCAAGGAACAATGGTGTAAAATTACCCATGATCTTGTTCTGTCAATATAATGATATAATTAAAATAAAAAAATAAATAACTAAGTAAATAAATAAATAAAAAGAAAGTTGTCTTATCATAATTCCTATAGTTTATTTTCTCTAATCATTCATATGATAGCTGTTTGCAGATGCCCCACAAAATCAGAAAAGAATTCATTGCTACCTTGCTCTATTTTTGTGAAGACATCCCCTCTAGCTTGCTTTCCTGAGAGGGAGCCCCACTTTTATAGCAGCAGCAGCAATTTGATTATATGCTATCAAATGATAATTAATCTTTTCTGCAGCATCTGCATACTGGTCAAAGATGATTTGTATATTGACTCCAATTTGCTTATTTCCTTGGGCTTGTATCCTACATAGTTCACTATACTCCAAAAGCCACAATAAGTTTTGTCCAGGTTCTAAACATGACCTTTCTATAGATTTTCAATCACTAGAGGTTAAAATTTCATAAGCTACTTCCAGTCAAGGTGGCAGAGAGGACACACACACACACACCTACTTAATCTCCATCTTTCTTCTGAGAATTAATTTCATGACAAGCCTCTGCTTGACTGGAAAAAAAACCCACAAATAATTACCAACAGAAGACATCCTTGAAATTCGCCAGAAAAAGTCCATTTTTGCTCGGGGGTGGGGCTAGCCAGATCAGGCACAGGCTAAGGCTAAGGGCAAGCAACAAGAGCTTGGCAGGCAGCTCACACTGAAGAGCAAGCCATGATCAACAGAGAAACTGTAAACACAGGAAGTAAAGACTATCACCCCAAAAAGCCAGCATTTCTCTGAACCTGGCCACCCCCACCTGGAGTGATTTTGCAAGTTCTTAAAGTCTCAGAGCGTAGACAAAGCTCAGCCATTGCTGCCCTGCTAGTGTCTCACTGGTGACCCGCCCTCCCCGCAGTCTGCATAGAAAGCTCAGTAATACCATCGAGCCACCCCCCCAAAAAAAAAGCAGAACATTTGTTTTTGTTTTTTTGGGGGGAGGGTTTGATTAGTTTGTGTTCTGTGATTCTTCCCTTACAAAATGAGAAAAAAATATTAAAAAGGACTCTAACCACTGATAGCTTCTAAATAGATAGAGAGCAAACTTAAACCCTGAGAAGACTAAAAACAGACTGTCTCCAGATGAATCTCTAAAAGGGGATGTGATCTGGTCCTCGACACACAAGACTCTCACAGAAGAAATTGAAAAAGCTTTCACAAGAGAACTAGAAGAAAAATTGGAAAAGGAAATGGAAGCTTGGCAAGAGAGTTTGGATAAGTCATTCCACTCATTGAAAGATAGAGTGAATAAAGAAATCAAATTTTTGAATGACAAAATTAGTGAGTTGGAAAAAGAAAATAGCTCTTTAAAAATAAAATTGTTGAAATGAAAAAAAAAAATTCCATAGAACAAAACAACTCACTTGAAACCTAAATTGCACAATTAGAAAAAGATATAAAAAATGAGTGAAGAAAATACTTCATTGAAAATCAGAATTGAATAAATGGAATTGAATGACTCAAGATGACATCAAGAATCAATCAAGCAAAACAAAACAAAACAAACAAACAAAAAAAAAACAAAAACAAACAAACAAACAAAAAAAAAAAAACAATGGAAAAGAAATGCCAAACACCTTCTTGGGAAAACAACAGACCTGGAAAACAGATCTAAAAGAGACAATTTGAGAATAATCAGACTCCCTGAAAAATATAAATATGATAAATATGATGAAAAAAGAGCCTGGACATTATTTTCCAGGAAATTTTCAAAGAGAACTGCCCAGAAGTTATAGAAACAAAGGATTAAATAGACATTGAAACAATTAATTGATCACCTACTGAAAGGGACCCAAAAATCAAAACACCAAAAAATATAGTGGCAAAATTATAGAACTATCAAAACAAAGATAAAATACTATAAGTTGCTAGAAAGAATCAATTCAAATATAGAAGAGCCACAATAAGGATTAGCAGTGTTCACTGCTAATTAAAGCACTGAAGGGCTTGGAATCTGATATTCCAAAAAGCTAAAGAACTTGGTCTGAAGCCAAAAATAACTTACCCAGGCAAAATGAGCATTTTTTCCAGAGAAGAAGATGAACATTCAAGGAAATGAGTGAATTTCATCTATTTCTGATGAAAAAAAAAAAACAGAACTAAACAAAAAAGTTTGATTTCCAAATATAGAACACAAGAGATTCCTAAAAAGATAAAAAGAAATCTTGGGAACTAAGATATAGTTCTGTTATAAAGATATATAAAGAACACATATATAACTTGTTTTCGAAACTAGAGGTTGAAATTAAATTATACCAAAAAAGGGTAAAGTGGAGGTACTGCATCTCATAAAGAGGCAAAGATAACCTATTATATCTCTATCTTATATAGAGAAAGAATGGAGGATGAACAAAGTGTGTATCATATTCTCATCAGAATTGGCTTAAAGAGAAAAATTGTAGACATATTTAATTTATGGTGAACCTCCTACTACATTGGAAAGTGGGAGGGGAAAAGTGAAAAGGGAAGGAGTAAGCTAAGTGGAAGGGAATACAGAAATTGTGAGGAAAAGGGGTAAAATAAAGGGAGAAGCTCTAAGGTGGGGAGAGTGATACTAAAAAGGGAGAGCTGTGAGAAGCAAGTGGAGCTCACAAGTTTAATACTGGGGAGGGGAATAAGGGGGGAGGAAAGGAAAAAAAAAAACATAAGCAGTGATTAAGAAGATGGCAAGAAATATAGAATTAGTCATTTTAACCATAAATGTGAAGGGGGTAAACTCCCTGTTAAAGAGGAAGGGGTTAGCAGATTGGATCAAAAGCCAGAATCCTACAATATGTTATTTACAGGAAACACATGTGAAACAGGATGATACATACAGAATAAAGGTAAAAAGTTGGAGCAGAATCTACTATGCTTCAGGTGAAGCCAAAAAAGCAGGGGTAGCCATCCTTATGTCAGATCAAACAAAAGCAAAAATTGATCCAATTAAAAGAGATAAGGAAGAGCACTATAGATTGCTAAAGGGTAACATAGATAATGAAGCAATATCAATATTAAACATATATGCACCAGCATCTAAGTTCTTAAAAGAGAAATTGAGAGTGCTGCAAGAATAAATAGACAGCAAAACAATAATACTGGGAGATCTCAACCTTGCACTCTCAAAATTAGATAAATCAAATCACAAAATAAATAAGAAAGACATCAAAGAGGTAAATAGAATACTAGAAAAGTTAGATTTGAATGATCTTTGGAGAAAACTAAATGGAGACAGAAAGGACTACACTTTCTTCTCAGCAGTTCATGGAACCTATACAAAAAGTGACCATATATTAGGACATAAAACCCTCAAACTCAAATGCAGTAAGGCCCAAATAGTAAATGTATCCTTTTCAGACAATGATGCAATGAAAATTACATTCACTAAAAAGCTAGGGGAAAATAGACCAAAAATAATTGGAAACTAAAAAATCTCATACTAAAGAATGATTGGGTGAAACAGCAAATCATAGGAATAATTAATAACTTCACCCAAGAAAATGACAATAAGAAGACAACACCAAAATGTGTGGGATGCAGCCAAAGTGGTAATAAGAGGACTACTTGTATAAATTAGAGGAGAAGAAGGTCATTGAATTGGGCTTGCAACTAAAAATGGTAGAAAAGGAACTAATTAAAAACCCCCACTCAAACAATAAATTTGAAATTCTAAAAAGAAAAAGAGAGATTAATAAAATTGAAACTTATAAAAACCACTATTGAAAAAATTAATAAAACTAAGAGTTGGTTCTATGAAAAAACAAACAAACAAACAACAAAAAAAAAACGAAAACAAAAACAAAAAACATAGACAAACCCTTAGTAAATCTGATTAAAAAAGGAAAGAGGAAAATCAAATTGTTAGTCTTAAAAATGAAAAGGTAGAACTCACCAGTAATGAAGAAGAAATTACAGCAATATTTAGGAGTTACTTTGTCCAACTTTATGCCAATAAATTTGATAACTTAAATGAAATGGAAGAATACTTTCAAAAATATAGTTTGCCCATGTTAACAGACATAAAACTAAATTGGTTAAACTGTCCCATCATAGAAAAATAAATTGAACAAGCTATTAACCAACTCCCTAAGAAAAAAATCCCCACACCAGATGGATTTACATGTGAATTCCATCAAACATTTAGAGAGCAATTAACTCAAAGACTATATAAACTATTTGAAAATATAGGGATTGAAGGAGTCCTACCAAATTCCTTTTATGATACAGACATGGTACTGATAACTAAACCAAATAGTTTGAAAACAGAAATAAAATCATAGACCAATCTCCCTAATGAATATCGATGCTAAAATCTTAAATAAAATATTAGCAAAAGGATTACAGAATATCATTCCCAGGATAATACACTATGGTGAAGTAGGATTTATATCAGGAATGCAAGGCTGGTTCAATATTAAGAAAACTATCAATTATGCTAGGAAAACTACTAGCATAATTGATTAGATCAATAATCAAATTAACAAAAAATATGATAATCTCAATAGATGCAGAAAAAACCATTTGACAAAATCCAACATCCATTCCTAATAAAACACCTGAAAATATAGGAATTAATGGACTTTTCCTTAATCATCATTTAAAACCATCAGTAAGCATCATATGTAATGGAGATAAACTGGAAAAATTCCCAATAAGATCAGGTGTGAAACAAGGTTGCCCACTTTCACCAATCCTATTCAATATTGTATTAGATATGGTAGTTTTGGCCAGAAGAGTGGAGAAAGAGATTAAAGGAATTAGAGTAGGTAATGAGGAAACCAAATTATCACTCTTTGCTGATGATATAATGGTATACCTAGACAAACCCAAAGATTTATACTAAAAAGCTATTACAAATAATCCACACTTTTACCAAATTTGCATGATACAAATGAAATCCACATAAGTTAACAGCATTCTGATATATCACTAACAAAACCCAACAGTTAGAGTTACAAAGAGAAATGCCATTTAAAGTAACTACCAACAATATAAAATATTTAGAAATCTATCTACCAAGGGAAAAATCAGGAACTATATGAACAAAAGTACAAAACACTTTCCACACAAATTAAGTCTGATCTAACAAATTGGAAAAATATTAAATGCTCTTTGATAGAGAGAGCAAATATAATAAAGAAGACAATACTATGTAATCTATTTATTTAGCACTATACCAAGCAGACTCCAAAAAAACTATTTTAATAATCTAAAAAAATAACAACAAAGTTCATGTGGAAGAACAAAAGGTTATGAATTTCAAGGGAATTAATGAAAAAAAAATCAAATGCTATACCAGATTTAAATTATATTATAAAGCAGTGGTTACCAAAACCATTTGGTATTGGCTAAGATTTAGACAAGTTGATCAGTGGAATAGGTTAGGTTCAAATAACAAAATAATCAATAACTTTAATAATCTAGTGTTTGACAAACCCAAAGACCCCTTATTTTGGGATAAGAACTCAATATTTGACAAAATTTGCTGGGAAAATTGGAAATTAGTATGGCGAATCTAGGCATTGACCCACACTTAACATTGTACACCAAGATAAGGTCTAAATTGGTTCATGACCTAGGCATAAACAATGAGATTATAAATAAATTAGAGGAGCATAGGATAATTTACTTCTCAGACCTATGGAAGAGGAATGAATTTATGGCCAAAGAAGAACTAAAGATCATTATTGATCAAAAATTTTTAAAAAATGATTATATCAAATTGAAATGTTTTTGTACAAACAAAACTAATGCAGATAAGATTAGAATGGAAGCAATAAACTGGGAAAGCATTTTACAAGGAAAGGCCTCATTTCTAACATATATAGAGAATTGACTCTAATTTATAAAAAAAAAAAAAAAAAATCAAGCCATTCTCCAAATGGTAAATGGTCAAAGTATATGAACAGACAATTCTCAGATGAAGAAATTGAAACTATTATTAGCCATTTGAAAAGATGCTACAAGTCATTATTAATCAGAAAAATGCAAATAAAGACAACTCTGAGATACCACTACAATCTGTCAGATTGGCTAGAATGAGAGGGAAAGTTAATGCATAATTTGAGGGGATGTGGGAAAACAGGGACACTGATAATTTGTTGATGGAATTGTGAATACATCTAGCCATTCTGGAGAGAAATTTGGAACTATGCTCAAAAACTTATCAAACCTTGCATACTCTTTGATCTACCGGTGTTTCTATTGGACTTATATCCCAAAGAGATTTTAAAGAAGGGATAGAGATCTGTATGTGCAAGAATGTTTGTGGCAGCCCTCTTTGTAGTGGCCAGAATCTGGAAACTGAGTGGATGCCCAACAACTGGAGAATGACTGAATAAATTATGGTATATGAATATTATAGAATATTGTTGTTATGTAAGAAATGACAAGCAGGATGATTTCAGAAAGGTCTGGAGAGACTTACATGAATTGATACTGAATGAAATGAGCGAGACCAGGAGATCATTATATACTTCAACAACAATACTATATGATGATCAATTCTGATGGTCGTGGCCATCTTCAACAATAAGATGAACCAAATGAGTTCCAATAGAGCAGTAATGAACTGAACCATCTACACCCAGCAAAAAGAACTCTGGGATATGACTATGAACCACTACATAGAATTCCCAATCACTCTATTTTTGACTGCTTGCATTTTTTATTTACTTCACAGGCTAATTGTACACTATTTCAAATTCTGATTCTTTTTGTAAAGAAAAATAACTTTGTACATGTATGTATGTATGTATATATGCATATATATATTATTTAAATTTTACTTTCACATATTTAAAATGTATTGATCAACCTGACATCTGAGGGAGGATGTGGGGAGAAGGAGTGGGAAAAATTGGAACAAAAAGTTTGGCAATTGTCAATGCTGTAAAAGTATCCATGCATGTATTTGGTAAATAAAAATGTATAAAAAAAATTAGTCAGGAGCATATATTTAAATCTGTCCATAAGCATCATATGTAATGGGAATAAACTGAAACCTTTCCTAGTAAGATCAGGAGTGAAACAAGTTTGCCCACTATCACCATTACTATTTAATATTGTATTAGGAACACTAGCCTCGGTATTAAGAGTCAAGGAAGAGATTAAAGAAATTAGAGTAGGCAATGTGGAAACCAAATTATCACTCTTTGCAGATGATATGATGGTATACTTAGAAAATCCCAGAGATTGTTCTAAAAAGTTATTAGAAATTATTCACAATTTTAGTAAAGTTTCAGGATACAAAATAAATACACATAAATTCTCAGAATTTTTATAAATCACCAACAAAATCCAACAGCAAGAGATACAAAGAGAAATTACATTCAAAATAATTGCTGATAGCATAAAACATTTAATAATCTATCTAACAAAGGAAAGTCAGGAATTATATGAGCAGAATTAAAAAACACTTATCACACAAATAAAGTCAGATTTAAATAACTGGAAAAATGTTAAGTGCTCTTGGATAGGCTGAGGGAATAAAATTATGATGACAATATTCCCTAAACTAATCTATTTATTTAGTTCTATACTAAAGAGACTCCCAATAAACTATGTTAATGACCTAGAAAAAAATAACAACAAAATTCAAATGGAAGAACAAAAGGTCAAGAATTTCAAGGGAATTAATGAAAAAAAAAAATCAAATGAAGGTGGCCTAGCTATACCTGATCTAAAACTATATTGTAAAACAGCAGTCACCAAAACCATTTGGTATTGGCTAGGAAATAGATTATTTTGATAAGTGGAATAGATTGACAAGAGAAAATAGTCAATAACTATAACAATCTAATGTTTGACATCAGGCCAACTTTTGGGATAAGAATTCATTATTTGACAAAAACTGCTGGGAAAACTGGAAAACAGAATGGCAGAAATTATGCATGGACCAACACCATATACCAAGATAAGATCAAAATGGGTCCATGATTTAGGCATTAAGATGGAGATCATAAATAGATTAGAGGAACAGAGAATAGTCTACCTCTCAGACCTGTGGAGGAGGAAGGAATTTATGACCAGAGGAGAACTAGAGATCATTATTGATCACAAAGTAGAAAATTTTGATTATATTCGACTAAAAAGCCTTTGGACAAACAAAACTAATGCAGGCAAGATTAAAAGGAAAGCAATAAAAAGTAATAAACTGGGAAACCTTTCTTACAGTCAAAGGTTCTGATAAAAGCCCCATTTCCAAAATGTATAGAGAATTGACTTTAATTTATAAGAATTCAAGCCATTCTCCAATAGATAGTCAAAGGATATAAACAGAACTTTCAGATGATGAAATTGAAACAATTTCCACTCATATGAAAGTGTTCTAAATCACTATTAATCAGAGAAATGCAAATTAAGAGAACTATGAGATACCACTATACACCTGTCAGATTGGCTAAAATTAAAGGAACAAATACTGATGAATGTTGGAGAGGATGTGGGAAAACTGCAACACTGATACATTGTTGGTGGAGTTGTGAATGAATCTAACCATTCTGGAGAGCAATCTGAAATTATGACCAAAAATTTATCAAACTGTACATACCCTTTGATCCAGCAATGTTACTACTGGTCTTCTATCCCAAAGAAATATTAAAGAAGGGAAAGGGACCTTTATGTGCCAAAATGTTTGTGGCAGCCCTTTTTGTAGTTCCTAGAAACTGGAAAATTAATGGATTTCCATCAATTGGAGAATGGTTGGGTAAATTGTGGTATATGAATGCTATGGAATATTATTGTTCTTTAAGAAATAACCAGCAGTATGAATACAGAGAGGATTGGAGAGACATCAACTGATGCTGAGTGAAATGAGCAGAACCAGGAGATCATTATACACTTCAACAACAATAATGTATGAGGATGTATTGTGATGGAAGTGGATATCTTCGACAAAGAGAAGAGCTAATTCAGTTACAACTGATCAATGATGGACAGAATCAGCTACTCCCAGAGAAGGAACACTGGGAAATGAATGTAAACTGTTTGCATTTTTTTTTCTTCCTAGGTTATTTTTACCTTCTGAATCAAATTCTTCATATGCAATAAGAATTTTGATTCTGCATATATATATATATATTGTATCTAGTATATGCTGTAGCATATTTAACATGTATAAGACTGCCTGCCATCTAGGGGAGGGATTAGTGTTGCGTGCTGTCGTCTCCAGAAGCTGCTGGATCGCTCTCTAGGAAGAGAACTGCTGTGTCTACTCAAATCTCTCAGACAGATTCTTCTTCCTGTAACGAACCATTGTCTCCAGGCAGTTACTGTTAACTCTTGTCCAAAGAAGTGACTTCCCTTCCTGCAGAGAGCCCCGTCAACCCTGATGCAATTCAGAGTTAGGGTATGTAGTGGTGGGGGTGGGAAGAGATAAATATAAACACTATAATAAGAATCAGGAGTATAATTTACTAGAAATAAAGTATTGCTAGTAATCTTAGACAAACTCAAATTTAAAGATTCAATCAAGAGAAAAGTATACATTGTTCTAACTTTCTAGATGCATGTTTATAAAGGGGAAATGCATATGTGTATTCTATATATGTGTGTTAGCATATAGATATAGATATAGATATGTATGCATGTGTGTATAGAGATATATGTATACAAGTGGGGATCTATGGGTTGGTGTGAATATAAATGAATCTCTCTCTCTCTCTCTCTCTCTCTCTCTCTCTCTCTCTCTCTCTCTCTCTCTCTCTCTGAGTATTCTTATGTATTCTCTTGACCCTCTTGAGGAAAGTGGGTGAAGAAAGGGGAAAATAGAATGAAGTAAAAAAGGTGCACAGCTGAGAATAAAAGAACAACCTATAGGGAATTAAAGAAAAGATGGACATTCATGAATGCAATTTCTTCTACTATTATATATTCTTCTTTGAACTGGTAATTGTTACATATCTTGAATCCTTCTTGTTGTTCTGCGAGGAACATGTCAAATGTCAGATGTTCCCAGAGCATGTCAATGCTCTATTTTATTTTGTTTTATTTTCCTTTTCTGTCTTTCTTTTTTCTACTTTTTTTCTTTCAGTAAATAGAAAATTGGTACATATATATTTAATCCTGATATCCCTTCAGCATCAATGGTACCTTTCAGCAAGATGTAGTTTCTTAGCTTGTTTGATTAGGTCTATTTTTGTTTTTGCTTGTTTTAAGAATAGAATTGGTGTGCTGCTTTTTTTTTTTTTTTTTTTTTTTTTTTGCTTAAGCAAAAGCTTAAAGCCCCTTACCTTTACTCTGTGTGTACCTCTCTTCCTCATCATTAAAGTTTTATGGCATTCCCTCAAATTTACCTTATACCCATAATGATAATATGGGTATTTTTTCTAGTCATACTATTAATGACACAATTATTATGAATTACAAGTGTCATTTTTCCATGTGATATTGTAAATGTTTTAGTTTTATTGGATCCCTTATGTGTTCCTTTACCCTTTTATTTTTTATGCTTTCTTGATTTTGGAAGTCAATTTTTTGAGTTAGTTCTGCCTTCTCCTTATGAAAGCTTGGAATCTTCTTGTGCCATTAAATGAAATGTTTTACATTAAAGTATTACACTTAATTTTGTTGGGTAAGTTGTCTTGGTTTGTAATTCTAGCTCCTATGCTTTCCAGAAAAATCTTGTTATATAACTTCCAGGCCTTTAGTGTTGCACTGACAACCTATTCCTGTTTTCCTGATTGTGATTTCCTGATATTTTCATTGTTTCTTTATGGCTACTTGTAGTATTTTTTCCCCTGACTTAGTAGTTCTGAAATTTGTGTATAATGTTCCTTCAACACTTTTTTGGTAGTATCTGGCATTTTCTGAGGTCAGATGGGATACTTCTGTGTTTCTCTGGTTCTACACTGAAGCACATTGTGATCTGATCATTGACTAATTTTTAACTACCTGCGTCTGTGCAGAGGTTGATGAAGGTGTGGCTATTGGAGGATGCCTAATTGTCCAGTACCTGAATAAGTGGTGATTTTCAAAACTAGACCCTACATGCTCCCCTGGTTTTGCCAAGATACATGAGACAGGAGCAGGATAGGAGATATTCTGCTGTTGTCATTTGTTTTCTCCATCATACTGGAGGTTAGAATCTCCCGATTTGGTTGTGATGAACCTTTTCTGCTGGTTCACTGGGGAGTTTCTTGTCTTGGACTGAGTCTCTCACCACTTATCCAGAATGAGAGCGATCCCTCTTTCAAATCTTTCAAGTTTACTTGACTAAAATATTGTTTTGATATGTCTCTTTGCTGATTCTGGTGCTCTAGTACCTGTATTGGGGGTGTTATTTTATGCTTGCTTGAAGATGAATATGAAAGGTTTACAGTAATTCATTGCTTGCCCCACTACTTTCACCCCCAGAAGTTGATCCATCTTGACTTTTTGGTTTTGTGAATTTTGTTATTATATTTTAAAGCTTTATAAATATTTTAGTGTGACACTGAATAAGTTAATTTATTTAGGTATAAATATTTTTATTTTTATTTTTATTATAACTGCATATCATAAGCAGTTAATATTTTCCAGTTGTTTAGGACTGACATTATTTATGCTTTTTTATTAATTCAGTTCATTTCTATATCCCTTTCTATGTTAAAGGATCTTTTTTTCTTAAGTTAAAAGGGAAGGTGGGTAATATAAGAAATTGAGACAAAGCACTTTCCCTCACAGAGCACAAGCTAATGTGTAAGAAAAGATTTTAAAAAACACAAACATAACTAACAGGAGACATAACTTTATGATATCATAGAAATACAAATTGTTACAGTGCTCCTCTACTTCCTTTCATGATTACTCCATAATATCCCACAATCTAGATAAATGCCCTAGACAAATGAGTTGTACATTGAGAGGAGTTTTTAAGAGGCTATTATTTTTTTTTTTTGTAAAACAACCAATTAAGGTCATATATACAATAGCTCAAACTCCAAAAGAAAAAGAGAAGACTGAAGCTAGTTGTCCCTGATGATAATCATTCAATTCATTTATATATTTCATGCCTTTTAAGTCAAATTCTTCAGATATCTCTTGCATTAAAAAAGTAAAACTTACAAATTTGTACCAAATTTTATGGAAGATGGACCTTGAGTTAATAGAGGAAGGGACACTTGCAGTTGCCCAACTATAACATGACAAAGCTTATCATAGTCTATTTCTTGAGTTAGTTTCAGTTTAATGAGCATACTAACATTTCAGCATACATTATACTCTAAAAAAAGTTTCCAATAATGAAGGATAATTGGCAAATGAAATGAAATGAACAGATGAGGCAGCACTTTCAGCATATATGAGATAAGAGAAAAAGGAATATTATGATTTTAAGTGACAATACAAGCCAGTCATCTGTATCTTGATTATTATTTTGTACCTAAATTTTTATATTCTATTCATTCAGCATCCATTTTGTAATCATTGTTTAGGGACAGCTTGCTTAGGTTGTCCAAAACATAATATTCCAGGGTTAATTAGCAGTCAAATCAGGTTTATATTTAGTGATTATATACAGTTACTTTCTAATTGTCTATTAACATGAACTTGTAATGTCATAAAACAAAGTAACTCACTTTGAGCATTCTGCCTAAGCTGTTATGTCAGTTTTCATTATGTTTTTTGGATGAAATTTTCTCAGTCTCTAATAAGGTGCCTAAGGAGGAAGAAAATGTTGTATTTAAAAAGTATCTTACCCAGTTAAACATTTTTTTATGTAGAAGAGAAGAGAGAGAGAGAGAGAGAGAGAAGAGAGAGAGAGAGAGAGAGAGAGAGAGAGAGAGAGAGAGAGAGAGACAGAAGATCCTTCAGTTCATCACAATGTTTTTTGTTGTTTTTTTTTCAATCCTATCACAGATTACTTATTTTAACTACAGTGAATTAAGAATTTTTTGATATTAACTTAAAATTTTGCCCCTTTCCATAAAATTTGGAATCCCTCTAGAGTAACCAATAAATTAAACTTGATTTATTTTCTAATTGAAATTTGAGTCTATTTCTGAATATATATTATCATTAAAAAGACCTTTCACAAAAACAAAAATTATGAAAGCAAATTTAAATAAAGTCAATGTTTTTAAAAAATATTTTGAGCACTGTATTTCATGATTAAAAACAGAAATCTTTTGTTAAAAAGACAAAGTATTATATACACCCATTAAATAGGAAATTCAATTTAATGTGTTCAAATCACATATCAGACATTATAGCCATGACCATGGTAGCTCACTTATACATTCTGTGTGTCATATCTAAGATTATAGGAAGTGTGTTATCTTTTAAATTCCTTTCTAATTTTAAGACTTTGATCCCATGATCCTATTCTGGGCACAAATTTATATGCCAAAAAAAAAGAAGAAAAGAGATCAACATGTTTTCTATAGAAACTTCTAAAGGTAGCTTTAACCTTAATTAATTTACAAAAGAAAATCAGAATCTCTAAAAATCAGGGTAGGTAAATTATAATAACTTTTGTTAACATGTATTTAGTAAGGGCAGCTAGGTGGTGCAGTGGATAGATCACTGGGCGTTGAATTCAGGAGGACCCGAGTTCAAATCTGGTCTCAGACACTAAACACTTCCTACCTGTGTGACCCTGGGCAAGTCACTTAACCCCAGCCTCAGAGGGAAAAAAAAAGCATGTATTTAGTGTTTTCAATAGTTATTTCTCTTTTATCAGTTTTGGCTTTTTGCTTTTTTTTAATTTTTTATTAAAGCTTTTTGTTTTCTTTTTCTTTTTCTTTTTTTTTTTTACATTTTTAATTAATTTTATAATTAAAGCTTTTTTGACAGTACATATGCATGGGTGATTTTTTTTATAACATTAACCCTTGAACTCACTTATATTCCAAATTTTCCCTCCTTCCCTCCACCCCCACCCCTAGATGGCAGGCAGTCCCATACATGTTAAATATGTTATAGTATATCCTAGATAAAACATATGTGTGCAGAACCAAATTTCTTGTTGCACAGGAAAAATTGGATTCAGAAGGTAAAAATAACCAGGAAAGAAAAACAAAAGTGCAAACAATATACACTCATTTCCCAGTGTTCCTTCTCTGGGAGTAGCTTATTCTGTCCATCAATTGAAACTGAATTAGATCTTCTCTTTGTTGAAGATATCGACTTCCATCACAATATATCCTCATACAGTATTGTAGTTGAAATGTATAATGATCTCCTGGTTCTGCTCATTTCACTCAGCATCAGTTCATGTAAGTCACTCCAAGCCTCTCTGTATTCATCCTGCTGGTCATTTCTTACAGAACAATAATATTCCATAGCATTCATATACCATAATTTATCCAACCATTCTTCAATTGTTGGGCATACATTCATTTTCCAGTTTCTAGCCACTAAAAAAGGGCTGCCACAAACATTTTGACATGTACAGGTCCCTTTCCCTTCTTTAGTATTTCTTTGGGATATAAGCCCAGTAGTAACAATGTTGGATCAAAGGGTATGCACAGTTTGATAACTTTTTGGGCATAATTCCGGATTGCTCTCCACAATGGTTGGATTCTTTTACAATTGCACCAACAATGTATCAGTGTCCCAGTTTTCCCACAGCCCCTCCAATATTCATCATTATTTTTTTTCTGTCATCTTAGCCAATCTGACAAATGTGTAGTGGTGTCTCAGAGTTGTCTTAATTTGCATTTCTCTGATCAATAGTGATTTGGAAGACTCTTTCATATGAGTGGAAATAGTGTCAATTTCATCATCTGTTCATATCTTTTGACTATTTATCAAATGGAGAATGGCTTCATTTCTTATAGAGTCAGTTCTCTATATATTTTAGAAATGAGGCCATTATCAGAACCCTTAAATATAAAAAAAGTTTTCTCAAATTATTGCTTCACTTTTGATCTTATCTGCATTAGTTTTGTTTATATAACAACTTTGTAACTTAATATAATCAAAATTATTGATTTGGTATTCTATTATGAGTGCCAAGTTTTCTTTGGATACAATTTCCTTCCTTCTCCACACATCTAGGAGATAAGCTATCCCATGTCCTTCTAATTTGCTTATAATATCACTCTTTATGTTTAAATCATGAACCTATTTCTAACTTATATTGATATGTGGTGTTAGGTGTGGGTCAATGCCTAGTTTCTGCCATACAAATTTCCAATTTTTACAGAAGGTTTTGTCAAATAGTGAGTTCTTATCCCAAAAGCTAGGGTTTTTGGTTTGCCAAGCAGCATATTGCTATAGTTATTGACTATTTTGTCCTGTGATACTAACTTGTTCCACTGATCAACAATCTATTCCTTAGCCAATACCAAATGGTTTGGATAACCACCGCTTTATAATATAGTTTTAGGTGTGTCCCAGATAGCCCACCTTCATTGGCATTTTTGTTCATTAATTTTCTTGAAATTCAGATGAACTTTGTTATTATGCTTTCTAGGTCTGTAAAATAATTTCTTGGGAGTTTGATTAGTATGGCACTAAATAAGTAGATTAATTTATGTACTATTGTCATTTTTATTATATTCTCTCAGGCCTACCCATGAACACTTGAAAATTGTCCAACTGATTAGATCTTTATTTCTGTTGGTGTTTTTGTAGCTGTTTTCATATAGTTCCTTAATTTCAAATACATGCTACTGATTATTTTAAGAAAAAGTCCATTTATTCCTATACTCTCTAGTGTCTTTAATAGAAATGGGTGTTTAGATTATAGCAAAAGCTTTTCTGCCTCTATTTAGATAATCATGTGATTTTGTTAGTTTGGTTATTGATATAGTCAATTATGCTAATGGTTTTCCTAAGATTGAAGGAGCCCTGCATTTCTGAAATAAATCCAAATTTTGTCACGGTTTATCTTCCTGGGACTCATTTTCGGTGATGTCTTTTCTATTATTTCCTTCAATATTCATTAGGTAAATTGGTTTATAATTCTCTTTCTCTGTCTTCATCCTACCTGGTTTAGGAATCAGCACTATATTTGCTTCGAAAAATGAATTTGATAGGAATCTTTCTCTATTTTTTCAAATATTATTTGAATTAATTGTTTTTTAAATGTTTGGTAGAATTCTCATGTAAATCCATCAGACCCTGGAGATTTTTCCTTAGGGAGTTGATTAATATCTTATTCTATTCCTTTTGCTAAAATGAGACTATTTGAATAATTTATTTCTTCTTCTTTTAAACTGAGCAATCAATATTTTTGTACTTATCCTGAATTTTACTGAGATTATCATTTTTTTAAAAAAATATAGTTAGGCAAAATAACTCTTAATTATTGCTTTAACTCCCTCTTCATTGACATAAAGTTCTCCTTATTCATTTTTGAGAACAATTTGATTTTCTTCTTTCCTTTTACTAATCAAATTCGATAATTTTCTTATTTTCAATTTTATTAATCTCCTCTTTTATTTTCAGAACTTCAAATTTGCTATTTATTGAGAGATTTTAATTTGTTCTTTTTCTACATTTTTAAATTATAAGCCAAATTTATTGATATTCTCTTTTTTCTATTTTATGTAAATACACATTTAGAAATATAAATTTTTCTTTTACAACTGTTTTGGCTCCATTCCACAAATATCGGTATGTTATCTCATTATTGTCATTCTCTTCTATAAAATTGTTGATTGTTTCTATGATTTTTTGTTTAACCCATTCATTCTTTAGGATTATATGATTTATTTTCCAATTAATTTTTGGTCTATTTTTTCCTGTCCTTACATTGCAAGTGATGTTTACTGCATCATGATCTGAAAAAATGCATTTACTATTTCTGCCTTTCTGCATTTGATTTTGAAGTTTTTTATACCTAAAACATGGTCAATTTCTGCATATTGGTAAGCTAAGAAAAATGTAAACTCCTTTTTATCTCCATTCAATTTTCTCCAAAGATCTATCAAACGTAACTTTTCAAACATTCTGTTTACCTCCTTAACTTCTTTCTTATTTATTTTGTGGTCCAATTTATCCAGTTGAGACAGAGCAAAGTTGAGATGCTCCACTAGTATAGTTTTGCTTTCTATTTCTTCTTGCATCTCTCTCAATTTTTCCTCTAGGAATTTGGATTTTATACCACTTGATGTATATATGTTTAGTATTGATATTGCTTCATTATCTATAGTACCCTTTAGTAAAATACGATTTTTTTTCTTATCTCCTGTAATTGAACTTATTTTTGTTTTTACTGATCTGAGATTAGTATTGCAACCCCTATTTTTTTTACTTCACCAGAAGCATAATAAATTCAGTACCAGTTCTTTACCTTCACTTTGTATGTATCTCTCTGTTTTAAATGTGCTTCTAGAAAACAACATATTGAAAGATTCTGGCTTTTAATCCTCTCTGCTATTTTCATTTTATGGGAAAGTTCATCCCATTTACACTCAAAGTTAAAATAACTAATTCTGTGTTTTCTATCATCTTATTTATCCAAAGTTATGCTTTTTTTCTTTCCTCTGCCCCTTCCCTCCTCCCACATAAATTGCTGCTGATTACCACCTCCCTCAAACAGCTTTCCCCATTTAACACCCCCCTTCTTACATCTTTCCCCTAATACTTTTGTTTTCCCTTCTATTAGTCTCTTCCTTTCTTTTCTCTTTTCCCTCCCACTTCTCTATAAGATGAAACAAGATTCCCTGTGAAACCAAATATGTCTGATATTCTCTCTTTGAGGCAAATAAAATGAGAGTAAGATTCACACAATGCTCATCCCCCTCCCTTCTTTACATCAATTGTAATAAATCTTGTTTGCCTTTTGATGAGATGTAATTTCCCTTATTTTACCTTCTTTTTCCTCTTTTTCCAGCATGATCCCATTTTTTACCTCTAGTTTCTTTTTCATATTATCAAAATAAAATAAAATTATAACTGCACTATTTAAGTATACCCAAAACAGAAATATAACTCTCAACAGTCCTTTCCTTTTTATCTTTTTATGTTTATGGAATTTTTATGCTTGCTCTGCAGCTGGAAGATCCATCTTTCCCTTTGGAGAATTGGGTGGGGAGAGATGATTGGATCAGGGATATATTCCTTATGGAGAAAATTCATTTGGTACTCATTATGTTCACTGCTCTAAGTGCCTTCTAGAGCCACTTAGTAATAAGCACTGAAATACTACTATATTTCTTGTCATATATTAACAGTAAGGGTCCATATAAAGTCAGTTTCTCATTTAACCTTTTACCCTGCAAATAGACCAAACAGGCACAGGTCCAGAGCAAAAGCAAAGCATAAATACTGTCATTTTGTCATGTTCCCTGTTCCCTGTTCCCTAATACATCTCTCTTCTTTTTTTTTAATAGCTTAGAAATTTTTATTTTATTTTACTCTAAAGCTTTTTATTTTCAAAACATATGCACGGATATTTTTCAACAGTGATCACTGCATAGCTTTGTGTTTCAGATTTTACTCCCTCCCCTCCCCTCTCTCCTCTAAATGACAAGCAATTCCAATATACGTCATACATGTTAAACTATATGTTAAATCCAGTATGTATAATCTTTTTATTCAGTTCTCTTATTACACAAGAAAAACCATATCAAAAAAGAAATAAAATGAGTAAGAAAACAAAATGGAAGCAAACAACATCAAAAAGAATGAGAATGTTATGTTGTGATCCACACTCACTTCTCACATCCCTCTCTCTGAGTGTAGATAATTCTTTTCCTCACAAGATAATAGGAACTGGAATCTATCTTCTCATTGTTGGAAAGAGTCACAGTCATCAGAATTAATCATCTTATAATATTGAGATTGCTAAATACAATGATCTCCTGGTTCTGTTCATTTCACTTAGCATGAGTTCATGTAAGTCTCTCCAGACCATTCTGAAAGCCTCTTTCTGATCATCTCTTACAGAACAATAATATACCATAACATTCATATACCATAACTTATTCAGCCATTCTCCAATTTATGGGCATCCACTCATTTTCCAGTTTCTTGCCATTACAGAAAGGGCTGCCACAAACTTTTTTTGTATATGTGGGTCCCTTTCTTTCCTTTATGATCTCTTTGAGATATAAACCCAGTACATACACTGATGGATCAAAGTTTGATATTTTTTGAGCATAGTTCCAGATTGCTCTCCAGAATGGCTGGATGAGTTCACAGTTCCCCCAACAATGTATTAGTGTCCAAGTTTTTCCACATCCCCTCCAGCATTTATCATTATCTTTTCCTGTCATCTCAGACGATCTTAGATGTGTACCACATCTCTCTTCAACAAATACTTATCTCTTGTTTAGCAAATGATAATAAAATTAATTGTGAAACTTTGAGTTTAGTTATCACTTCTTTTAGTATAGTGTGATAACTTTCTTCCTCACTTAGAATCCTTATTAGAGAATAAATTGTCCAGTAAAAGTTTCCTATCCCTTTCCTACTTCCTTTTCTCCAAAATGTCTTTTCAAACTTATTACTCTTACATTCAATCACCTGAACCCCTCCCCATACCACACCCTATGGAATTTGTGAACCTCTCTATATACTAAACATGACCTCTAATATTTCTACAGTTTTATTACAATCAAAATCTATTCAAAGAAGATATTAACATTTAGTTACTCTATTCAGTACCAGAGATGCCTACTCTACCAGAGTGTAATACAATGGACCAGATGAGAAGTAGAAATCCTTTTTAATCTTACTATTATTTTCATATCATTTTTCATCCACCAACAAGACACTCATCTGTTTCTTCTTTTTCGAGATTCATTCCATCTGCCAATATTACCCTATTCTTCCACTTAGGGAACATAGTTCAAATTTAAACGAAAGGTAAAAGGAGGGAGAGAGACAGAAAGACAAACAGACACATACACAGATAGAGAGACAGAAAGACAGAGAGTGACAGAAGAGACAAAGACAGAAAAAGGGAGAGAGAGGGAAAGAGAGAGAGAGAGAGAGAGAGAGAGAGAGAGAGAGAGAGAGAGAGAGAGAGAGAGAGAGAGAGAACAAGAGAGAGAGAGGAAGGAGAGAAAAACAGAAAGAGACAGGGAGACACACACACAGAAAGAGAGAGAGAAAGAGAGAGAGACAGAGAGAGACAGAGACAGAGACAGAGAGACAGAGAGACAGAGAGATGAGTAGAAAAATGTGAATCTGACTATAGAATGTTTTTATAGTGACAGGGAAGATCAAGATGGAAACTCAGAAGTGGAGAACAAAGTCAAAACAGCTATAAGCAAAACACCAAAGATAAAAAGGATAGTATTCTTAAGCTTCCAAAGAATTAATGAAAGAGTTAAATATTAAAAATAATATAAATTAGGTAGAATAAAGAAAGAAAAATAAATGAGTGAGGGGCAGTTAAGTGGTGCATTGGTTAGAGCACCAGTCCTGAACTCAGAAGGACCCGAGTTTAAAGCTGGCCTTAGACACTTAACACTTTCTAGCTCTGTGACCCTTAGCAAATCATTTAACTCCAATTGTCATAGAAATTATATATATATATATATATATATATATATATATATATATATATATATATATATATATATATATATATATATATATATATATATATATATATATATATATATATATCAGTGTTTCAAGAGCATTATGAACACAGAGTTGAAAGCTTGGAAAGTGCTTAAAAATAGAATTGTTCAAATTGAAAAGGAGACATAAATATTCACTGAAGAAAATACTCCTTGAAGAGTACAATTGACCAAGGGGAAAGAAAGTAAAACATTCATTGAGAGAAACAATATTTTAAGAGTTAGAATTGGACAAATAGAAGTTAATGACTCTATCAGACATTAAGAATTAATTAAACACATTCAAAAGAATGGGGGAAGAATGGAAGAAAATGTAAATCACCTCATTGAGGGAAAAAAACAAAGTGAACTAGTAACTAGATTTGGGAGTGACAACATCAGAATAATTGCACTATCTGAAAAACATAATCAAAAGCAGAATCTGGATAATATCTTCCAAACAATTGTCAAATAGCAGTTTCCTTGTTTCCTATTAGCAAATAATAAAATAGACATCAAAAGAATCTACCAATCACCTCAGAAAGGAGATTCCAAAAGAAGGACTATAAGGAACATTATGGCCAAATTTAAAAACTATCAAGTCAAAGGAAAAAAAAATACTACCAGTGGCCTAATTCAGATATTGGGGAGTCATAATCAGCATACTGCTGCTGCAACATTAAAGAACTGGAGGTCATGGAACACTACATTCTAAAAGACAAAAGCAGTAGTACTACTAGTGCTATCAAGGATCTCCTTCTCAGTGAAATTAAGCATAATGCTTCAAGGAAAAAATGGTCATTAAATGAAAAATAATTTAAGATTTTCATAAGAAGAGCAGAACCAAATCAAAATTTTGATCTGCAATATGAAGTACCAAGAGAACCATGAACTGATAAAAAGGGACAAAAAAGAAAAAAAAAAAAAAAAAGGATTCAGTAGAGGTAAATTATTTACATATCTACACTGGAAAATGCTTCTTGTAATTCTTTTTTTTTTTAAATCACTTTTTAAAATATAATATTCTTTTACTTCCCCCCAGATATATCACAAGAAAAAATTTAGTATTCATTTTTTACAAGATTTCAAGTTTCATAGTTTGCCCCCTTCCTTCTCCTTTTTCAAAGAAGGTGGACTGTTTGGTCTGGCTTTACCTGTGGAATTACATAAAAATAATATTAGTTATATTTGGGAAAGAAGAAACATAAAAAGGGGGAAAATTTTAAGGAAAAAATAAAATAAGCAAAAAAACCCAAACAAACAAAATCATGCTTCCATCTGCATTCAGATTCCATCAGTTCTTTATCTGGTAATGAATATTATTTTCCATCATGAATTCTTTGTCTTGTATCATTTTCTTGCTGAGAAGAACTGAATCAATCATAGTTGATTATCACACATTGTTGCTTATATTTTGAACAGTGTTTTTTTTTTCTGATTTCACTTTGCATCAATTCATAGAATATTTCCAGATTATTCTGAAATCTGCCTTTTCATCATTTCTTACTGCAAAGAAATATTCAGTTATATTTATATGCCAAAGTCTGTTCAGACATTCCCCAACTGATGAACATTCCAATATTTTATTATCACAAAAATGGCTGCTATAAATATTCTTCATAGGTATGTCCCTTTCTCTTTTCATGATCTTTTTGGGATACATACCTGGGTTATTGTTGGGTCAAAGGGTATGAATAATTTGGTTGTATTTTAGACATAAGTCATAACTGCTGTCTAGATTGGTTAGATCAGTTTATAACTTTACCAACATTGCATCAGACTTCCACAAGTGCATTACTTGTAATTCTTAATAAATGTATTCGTAATTATAATTAGAATGTATATAGATTGAAGGCATGGGTATAAGATGAATTAGAGGAAAAGACATAAAAAATAAAAGGATGAAAAAAGGAATACTGCACTAGGTGCAGAAAAAAGGGAACAGGAGAATGATATAAATAATTTCCCAGGAAGAAATGTGAAAAACCTGTTACATTGGAGGGGGAAATGAGAGGATTAGTAAGGAGCATCACTTGAACTTTATTCACATCTATATTGATTTTAAATAGGAATAACATACATAATCAGTTGATTGTGGAAACCAATTTTTACCTAATAGGGAGGAGGGAGACATTAAATACTAGGGTCTGGAATGATAAAAAGTTGGGCAGACCAGGCCAGATCAGGTAAACAAAAGAAATCTCTGTAAGGAGGGAGAAGGTGAAAGGAGAAAGAGGACAAACAGGAAGAATAGGATGGAAGCAAATACCTTGGTAAGGATTATAATGGTGAATGTGAATGGGATGAACTCTCCTATAAGATGGAAGCAATTGACAGATTAAATGAAAAATCAAAATCCTACAACAAGTTTTTTACCAGAAAAACACTTGAAGAAGACTGACACACCCATATAGTAAGGGTAATTTAAAAAAAAAAGAAAACAACAAGAAAAAGAATGCAATCCTGATTTCAGGCAAAGCAAAAAAATAAAAATAGAACTAATTGCCAGAGATAAAGAAATAAATTACATTTTACTAAAATGTACCAGAAATAATGAAGTAATATCAATACTCATCATATATGCAGAAAGTTGTATAACATTCAGATTCTTAAAGGAGATGCTAAGTGAATAATATGAAGAAATAGACAGCAAATAGGAGGATCTCACTTGTTCCCTTTCCAGACATGATATATCTGTATCTCAAAAAGATAAAAAAAAAGACAAAGGACCTATTTGTATAAATATCTTTCCAACAGTTCTTTTTTACCATTAAAAAATTAGACATTGAAGAGATAATTTTAAATTAGGGAATGGATTAATATGTAAAAACATGATTCTGGTGGAATGCAATTTTTGGCACTTAATAGTATTTTATATTGTTTCAATTACATGTAAAGATAATAATCAACATTCATTTTTGTAAGGTTTTTAGTTCCAAATTTGCCTCCTGCTCCTTCTTATGATTCCACTATCTGAAAAGACATAAAATAATCTGATACAAGTTACAACTATAGAACCTATATCAGATTATTTGTTGTATATTGTTAAAAAAAAAGGATGCCCAATTTTCTGGCCCCTTGAATATAATTCCAAATTGTTCTTCAGAATGACTAGATTAGTTGTCAACTTCACCAACAAGGTATTAGGATACATATTTTCATATCTCACCCAGCAATTGTAGTTTTCCTATTTTGTCATGTTGGGCAATCTAATAGGTATGAAGTGATATCTCAGATAGTTTTAATTTGCATTTCTGTAATAATCAGTGATTTAGAACATTTTTGGTGACTTTTGACAGATTTGATTTCTTCTTCTGAAAACTCTCTTTGTCAATTTATCATCTGAGGAATGGCTCCTATTTCTTTTATAGATAGATAGATAGATAGATAGATATAGTTTTTATTTACCAGATATATGCATTGACAATTGCCAAATCTTTTGTTCTAATTTTTCCACTCCTCCTCCCCCCAGATGGCAGGTTGACCAATATATGTTAAATTAAATACAATATATGTATACATGTCCAAACAGTTGTTTTGCTGTACAAAAAGAATTGGACTTTGAAATAGTGTACAATTAGCCTGTGAAGGAAATAAAACATGCAGATGGACAAAAATAGATGGATTGGGAATTCTATGTACTGGTTCATAGTCATCTCCTAGAGTTCTTTCGATGGGTATAGCTGGTTCAGTTCATTACTGTTCTATTGGAATTGATTTGGTTCATCTCATTGTTGAAGATGGCCACATCTATCAGAATTGATCATCATATAGTTTTGTTGTTGAAGTATATAATAATCTCCTGGTCCTGCCCATTTCACTCAGCATCAGTTCATGTAAGTTTCTCCAGGCCTTTCTGAAATCATCCTGTTGGTCATTTCTTACAGAACAATAATATTCCATAATATTAATATATCACAATTTATTCAGTCATTCTCCAATTGATGGGCATCCAATTAGTTTCATGGCTCCTATTTCTAAAAATTTCCCCAAGTTCTCTAAATAGTAAAAAAACAAAACAAAACAAAACAAAACAAAACAAAAAAACCAAACAAACAAACAAAAAAAAAGAAAAAAATTTATAAAATTTCCCTCAGTTACCTGTTTTCCTTTTACTTTTTTTTCTTGAACAATTTGGATGCTTTGTCATTTAATGGATATGTTTTTTTTTTGCTGATATTACTTCATTTCCTCTATTTTCTTTTATCAAGATGTAGTGTCCCTGCTTATCTCTTTAATCTAGCTTTATTTTTTTGTTTTTTTTATTGGTTTGAGATCATGATTACTATTTTTGTGTTTTATACCTCAGCAAAAAGGTAATAGATATTGCTCTAATTCCTTTAACTTTAACTTTGTAAGTCTTTCTGTTTTAAGTATATTTCTAGTAGACAATATGAATTCTGCTTTTAAACCATCCTGGTATTTGCTTCCATTTTATGAAAGATTTAATAATTTTTATGTTATGATTGCTAACTATACATTTCCTTCTGTTTGAGTTTTTCTGTTTATCCTTCTTTCTCTCTTTTTCCAAAATGAACAGCTTTAGTTTGTGGGCCAGCTGTACTCATGAAGGTTATCATTTTGTTCTTTGTTCTCAAGGAGGACCATGACATAAGGAAGGTGATGCCATGACATGAAAGTGAATTGAATTTAAATGGGGGAGGGATGCACAAAATCACCTGTCTCCCTGTCCCCTTCCAAGTCATCTGGGTCCAGGTGCTGATATAGATTAGGATGACTGGAGATACTTTCCTTGCTCTAAAGTATTTTTTTAATTTCAGACTGCTGTCTTCTTTTATCTGTTCTGTTTTCTGTTCTCTTACTTTTCTGTTATTTCCCTTCCCCTCCTGCTTTCCTATTGGATAAGATAGGATAGATTTTTCTTATTTTTATATATTTCTATTTTTAAATTAGATTAGACATGAATGAGCCTCGAGCATTGTGTGCCCTACCCATTTTTTTTCCTGCAGTATAAAAACTATTCCTTGTGTTCCCTTTTTAAGTGAGATGATATCCTTCATTATTCTCCCTTTCCCTTTCTTCTTCTACCCTCTGCCTTTTTTTACATCATCCCAATATAACCAACACACTCCATGTTATCTTTTTTTATGCAGAATTCTTCTAACTGCCCTAATAATTACAAAGTCCTTAGAAGACATTCTAAGTCTTTGACAGTCATCTTGACTTTTGTCTTGAAAATGGATTCCAGTGATTTTCCAATAGAGAGTGAGAACAATGACCTCACCCAACTCTATCTCATTTAAATCTCTTTCATATATGAGTCAAAAACATCACACATATCATTTCATCATTTTAATCTATCTCAAACTACAGTGTTAAGGGATAAGATACAAAACAGTATTTATGGATAGATTGGAAACTATAGTCACAACACTGCCCATAGCAACCCAGGCTATTGGGACATCCTCTTCCTGGAATGAAACAGCAATGAGATCCAGAAACCTTATTCATATCTCAGTAGTCTTTTTTAAAGTCTTTGAACACACTTCTCACCTCGATGGGGTGAGGAATGGCCTAGAAAACTTGACCTTAAATTGTTTGCTTCACCTAACCTAAACCTGACCTTCTTATTCTGGAAGATGGAGATCTTACCCAATGAGAAAAGCACATAAAGAAAACTACAAAAAATTTCAAAAATTATTCCAATTACCATTGAAATATGAAATGTGTGTGAGCTTGTTGACAACATGTAGATCTAAAAGAGTAATAGCTCTTGGTGCAAAAGAATTAAGCAGGTTATTATACATTAAATGACACAAGTCTGGCAAATAAAAGTATGTTACTGAAGTATGGGTTGTATACATACATTTTGGAGGAGTAGATGCAGTAATGGGAAACACCAAAAGGCTGGTTCTTCAATCAAATCAATAAAGTCAACAAGCATATAAGATTCCCAAAAGAAAGAAAATAAAATGCTAATGATAGAACAATTGACACGTGAGAAAGTACCATATTATTATTATCAGTTCATATATCCTCACCATGATGAACCCTAATGAGGTAAATATATATATATATATATATATATATATATATATATATATATATATATATATATATATATATATATATATATATATATATATATATATATATATATAAAGCCCAGAGACTCTCATCATCAATATGCCAGAAGAAAAACTTTACTTCTAGATGACTTTTAAAGCCATAATAGGGAAAAACTATCAGAAATAGCAGGGAATCCTTGGGAGAAATATAGTCAGAATAAGGAATTGCAATGGTTACCTCATACTGAAGGTATACAATACATGGCCTTCTCACATGAACCCTGTCTTCCATGGATGCATGGATGCATTCTTTTCCTTATTTGACAGTTTGTTACCAACACACAGCTGACAACACGGAGTAGAAAAGTAGTAAGCACCTTTTAGAGATTTGATGTGCAGCACCACACTTACACTGCAGGCAGAACACTTCCAAACATTAAGATTGATTTGTCAAAAATGACTGGGAAAATCAAAAGCTCTTAAACAAAAACAAGAAACCCAGAGGGTTTATCAACAGGATAGTTTGTCTGACTCTAACAAGGAAGAATTTAACTCCCCCATCTGTAATGTGCAAGAAAAGCTTAGTGAGATGTAGGATTTTTTAATTCTCTTAAAAAAAAAAAAAAAAAAAAAAAAAAAAAAAAAAAAAAAAAAAAAAACATAAAATTGAATTTTGTGCTGATAGTAATAATTCAAAATTCTGTATTATGCCGTGAAGGCTAATTGTGGTACAAATACCTATGGTGTTGATGGAGTTACACTGATTAGTAATTAGGATCTGATCTTGGAGAAATGGGCTGAACAGTTTATAGAGTTCTCAACAGAATTCTCAACAGAATCTTATCAGTAAATGTTATAGCCACTGACCGTATACCTTCGGTTCAAGTCAGTACCTCTCTCATCAAACTTCTAAATGAAGAAGAGGTTTTAAATGCTGTTTAGCTTTTTGCATGTGGCAAAGCACCTGATTTTGATTCTGTACCAACTGAGATTTCCAAGACAGAGAATTAATTGCTCATACAAAAGCTGAATGAAACTCTCAGAGCTTTACAACAAGAAAATATTATGCCCTAGGAATTCAAGGATGGGTTTATTGTCCATTTCTTTAAAGGAAAAAAAGTTTTCTGTGTCAATCACAAAGAGGTCTCTCTCTTATAATCAATACAGGCAAGTTTATTGGCAGAGTCTTTCTTAATAGGTAAATCTTCCACCTGGAAGATGGTCATCTATTCAAAACTCAGTGCGGCTATAGAAAGAGCCAAAGAATTGCCAACATCATATATGCTGTCCAAGAACTTTAGGAGAAATGATAGGATCTGGAAACAACATTTATCAATTTGATCAATGTCTTTAATAATGCCAATCATGAGGACTTGTGAAAGATCATAACAAAATTAGGTTTTGGAAGTTCATCATTATTGTATGTTTCTTCCATGAAAAGTATACTTGAATGATTTCTGGATAATGGATGATGCTCTTATTTTCTAATAATCACTGGGGTGAAGGAGGTCTATGTGCTTTCTCTGATGCTTTTTAGCTTGATTTTTCCACCAATATTGTCAAATTCCTACAATAATAAAATGGCAACAAGGTCAGCTTCTACATAGATGGTAAATTATTTAAAATGAAAAAGCTATAAGATCACAGTAAAATGAAAGAATAGTTGGTGCATGTATATTCATGTAAGTTTATGTACACAAATTGTGCATATATGTATATACACAGAGATACATATACATATGTACACAGAAATATACATAAAATATATACATACAAATGCATATTATATATATGTGTGTGTGTGTGTGTGTGTGTGTGTGTGTGTGTGTGTGTAAAATTGTTCACTCAATATAGCCTCTGACGCTAGGATGCAACAGAGTATGGATTCATTCCTTACTTCATATGCTAATTTTGGCCTGATGATTAACAAGAAGAAAACAGAGTTGGTACTGTTATTATTATTTGTTGTTATTGTTTTTCCCCACCAGATAGACTGCACCATGCAATGGATGAATTTAATTGACTGTATCTTTCTGGAAATCTACATATAGATAGTGATGATGATTCCAGAGCTAGCTCAGTTTTTGGGAGGCTCCAAAGGACAGTGCCAGAGAGAAGAGATATTAGACTGCCTATTAATTTAAAGATCTATAGATTCATTTTTTTTACTTCATTGTTGTATGACTGTGGAACTTGGATACTATAACAGTACCATGACCAAAACTAAATAGTTTTGATTTGAATTGTTTTGGGAATATTCTGAAGATCATGTGGTAAAATATTGAACCAGACATTTAGGTCATTTCCTGAGCCGAATTATCAAGCATTCAAACTTTACTGTAAGGAGCACAATTCCAATGGTTATGTTGTTTGATTGTCAAACATATGTATGCTTTAAAGACTATTTAATGGAGGGTTCACACAAGTCAAGTGCTCATATTGAAGTAATTAGAAACAATGAAAGGACACTCAAAATCTCACTGAAGAACTCTCCATCAGCACTCCCTTCATCTTCTGTTTACATGTATACTTGCTCATCAAAACTTTGCTCCTAGAGAACATGAATCACCTTGTATGCTTATATTTACATCTTAAGTATAGTGCCTGGCATAAAAAAAGCATTAAATGACCAGTTTAATTCTGTCTTCATTCCTCTCTTTTTCTTTCTTTCTTTCTCTTTCTTTTTTTCTCTTTCTTTCTTTCTTTCTTTCTTTCTTTCTTTCTTTCTTTCTTTCTTTCTTTCTTTCTTTCTTTCTTTCTTTCTTTCTTTCTTTCTTTCTTTCTTCCTTCCTTCCTTCCTTCCTTCCTTCCTTCCTTCCTTCCTTCCTTCCTTCCTTCTTTCTTTCTTTCTTCCTCCCCTTCCTCCTTCTCTCTCTCTCTCTCTCTCTCTCTCTCTCTCTCTCTCTCTCTCTCTCTCTCTCTTTCTCTCTCTCTCTCTCTCTCTCTCCTATAGCTCTAATCTTTGTTGCTTATTCCTGCACAAATTTCTACATTGCAGGCATGGGTGGAGAGAACCATTAATTTGAAAGCCCTACTTGAAGTCTTCTGATCAGAAAATGTAAGCTATCTTTAAAAAAAAAATTCTAACATCTCTGGGAACATGAATAAAATATTTTTTAGTAAATTGATTTATTTTAATACACATTACTTTATGAATCATGTTGAGAGAAAAAAAAGCAAAAGAGAAAAGTCATGGGAGATATTAAAAAAAAAAAACAGTAAAAAGAAGTGAACATACCAAGTGTTGATTTACATTGGTTTACATTTACATTTACATTGAGGCTCCTTAGTTCTTTTTCTGGATGCAGGTAGCATTTTTGGTCCAAAAACTATTGGGATTTGCTTTGGATCATTGAACCACTGAGAGAAAACAAGTCTTTCATAGTTAATCATTGTGGATTCTTGCTATTATTGTGTACAAAGTATTCTTGCTTCTGCTTGTTTTGCTTAGCATCAATGCATGTAAATCTTTCCAGGCCTAACTAAACTCATCATTTTTATAGAACAATAATATTTTAATATCTTCATATATCACAACTAATGCAGACATCCCCTAGTTGATGAGTATCTAAGTACTGAGTATGTAGATAATACTGAGTATCTGGTATTTTCCAGTTCTTTGCTATGTTAACATTCTTCTCTAAATTGTAATGGTCTTTGGGAGCAGTTTTCTTGGGGAGCTTCTGGAGGCAGCTTTAGTTTAATCACCCCAAATGCAGCCAGGAGTTAAAGTCCAGATCCTTTACTGTCTCTTTTCAAATCTTATCTCCTTCATTTTGGGTTTGACTAGTTTTCTGGAAGCCTTCTGGATCTTGGTTTCACTGTTCTCCTGCCACCACTTCTCTGTCTTCCTTCTTTCTGCCCGACTTATGGATCGCCTCAACTTGGGCTCTGAATCTCCCCAAGTCCTCAGCCAGCACAAAGATGGAAGTTGGAATGAATCTGACTCTGCCTCCAAGAGAGAGTGGACTTGTGGGTTTCTGTGGGTTTGTGGATTTCCAGAAGTCCATCCTAGTTAAGTTTCCTAGCTTCTATGCTCTCTAAAAGTGTGGACTGTAATGTGTGAACTCTCTTAAGGGGGTGAACTCTAATGTGTGAATCTCTTTAAAAGTGTGAACTAAGTACATAAGCATTAGCACCTTGTTTCTGGCCCATGTCATTGCTGCAGAAAATGAACTACTGTAAAAATTTTGCATATGTGAGTCCTTTCTTTGAGATACAGAACCAGTAATGGTACTGCTTGGTGAAAAGGTATGCACAATAGCCCTTTGGGCATAGTTCCAAATTGTTTTCCAGAATGGTTGGATCATTACTCAATTCCACCAGCAATGCATTAGTGTCCCAGTTTTCCCACATCCCCTAAAACATTTATATTATATTTTGCTGGCAGCTTAAGCAATCTGATAGGAGGAGGTAGTTTACTTTAATTTTTATTACTCCAATCAATAGTGATATAGAGAATTTTTTCATATATCTAGATGGTTTTAATTTGTCATCAGAAAATTGACTGTACATATATTTTCATCATTTGTCAACTTAAAAAATGACTTGTATTCTTATAACTTTGACACAGTTCTTTTTATATTTTAGAATTGAGACCTTTATCAGAGATACTAGCTATAAAACTTTTTCCCCAGCTTAACATTTTAATCTTGTTTCTGTTGGTTTTGTGTGTGTGTATTCTGTGTGTGTATGCAAAACTTTGATTTTTAATTCAATATAATCATAACTATACATTTTGCCTTTCATAATGTTCTCTGGTTCTTCTTTGGTCATAAATTGTTCCCTTCTCCAAAGATTTGATAGGTAAATTAACCCTTGCTATTTTAATTTGTTTATGTTATCCTTTATGTCAAAATCATGTACCCATTTTGATCTTATTTTGATATGGAGTATGAGATGTTGGTCTTGCTGAAGCCAACATGTCTAGTACAATGTTGATAACAGTGATAATGATGGGCATCTTTATTTCACCCTTGATCTTATAGAAATGCTTTCAATTCCTCTTCATTACAAATAATACTTGCTGTTTCTTTCAGATGTACATTGCAAAGTTCCCTTTATCCCTATATTCTTTAGTGTTTTGTTAGTAATGGGTGCTATATTGTGTCAAAGGTTTTTTCTACATCAATTGGGATTATAGTATAATTTCTATTGGTTTTGTTATTGACATGAGTGATCACTGTAATAGTTTCCCTGATATTGAACCAGTCCTGCATGTCTGGTATAAATCCCACTTGGTCATAGTGTATTATCCTGCTGATAAGTTATTGCAATCTCTTTGCTAATATTTTATTTAAAATTCTGCATAAATATTCATTAGAGAGATTGGTCTGCAACTTTCTTTTCTATTTTGGCTTTATTTTCTCCTCTGTATATACTTTTGTTCTCTCTTTTCATCCAGTCCTTAGTAGCATTCTTCCCCTACCCCATGTCTTACTATGCTTAGTAATGTTTTTTAGCTCATCCCACTAGTCATCTTATCTTCCATCACCCCTCCCCCTCCTTCTCTTACCTTTCCTTCTAGTGATTCTGCTCTTCCTTCTCTCCTGCATTACCCTTTTTTCCTGTTTTTCCCCCTACTTCTTTATTGGGTTAGATGAATTTCTATACTCATGCTCGTCCCCTCCCCATGTACTTTCCCTTGATTGTGAATTAATGTACTCAGGTGAACTACTTTGTACCCATTATACCTCCTATTTTCTCTTTTTTCAGGATAGACCTTTATCCACACCTTAATGTCTTTGTCTTTGATGTCATCACATCAGAGTCTATTCACAAACACACCCTCAGTCCATGTAATACCCAGCCCTGTCTGCCCCCAATGACAGGATATAGTTCTAAATAATTACACATATTATTTCCCATGTAGGGATATAAATAATTTAACTTTTAAGCAATATGTGTGTGTGTATAATATACATTTACTTATTTATCTTTCTATGTTTCTCTTGAGTCCAGTGATTTTACATTCAATTTTCTGTTTGGTTCTATTTTTTTCAATACAAATGATTGAAAATATTTTACTTCATTAAAGTTCCATCTCCTCCCTTGAAAAATGATGCTGTTTCATTAAGCAAGGACCTTGCTTATAACCCAAGGTCCAGACCCTTCAATCATTTATTGTAGAAGCTGCCAGAACATAAGTAATCCTGATAGTTGCTCTTGATATTTGATTTTTTTTTTTCTGACAACTTGCAGTGTTTCTTCCTTCAGATTGTGGTTCTGTAGTTTTGCACCAATGTTACTTGGGTTTTCCTTGTGGGATCTCTTTCCAAAGGTCATTGATGGATTCTTTCAATGAATATTTTCCTCTTTGTTTCTAGAATGTCAGGGCAGTTTCCCTTACTGAGGCTCTTTTTTTTGGGTTATGACCTTCTAGTAGGGCAACATTTTAAAATTGTCTCTTCTGCATCTTTTTCCAGGTCAGCTGTTTTCCAATGAATTATTTCAATTTTTTTCATTTTATTTTCATTTTTATAAGTTTGACTGATTTTTGCCATCTCACCGAATCTTAGCTTCCATTTGCTCTGTTCCATTTTTAAGGTTTGTTTTTCTTCAATTAGCTTTTGTATATCTTTTTCATTTGGTCAATTCTACTTTTGAAGGAGCTGTTTTTATCAGAGTATTTTTTCCTTTCATTTTTTTCAAGCTGTTGACTCTCATGCATAGTTTTTATTTACTTATTCATTTTTTCTTCTACCTCTCTTATTTAAAGTCTTTTATGAGGACTTCCAAGAAATCTCTTTTGGCTTGAGAAAATTCATATCACTCTGAGATTTCTTCTATGGATATTTTGTCCTTTTCTGAATTGGTGTTTTGGTCTTTCCTGTCACCACAGTAGCTTTCTATGGTCAAGGTTCCTTTCTATTACTTACTCATTTTCTTTCCTTTCCTTTTGATATTTTCTCTTATTTTACTTTTATGTTTGAGCCCTGCTCCTGGGGATAAAGAAGCATTGTTGCAAGCTTCCTGTGCAGTTCTGAGCCTTGGCTTTGAGCACAGGTTACTCTTGTGTTTGCAGGGGGTGGTTTTGCATGCTCTTTTCAGGCAATAATCTTGTTCCCCAGAATTTCCTTCTGAACTGGGACTGGGAGCTACATCACTGATTTGTTACTCTACTGAGCCAGAAATGAGGGTCTTGAATTGCTGATTTGCTGTTGTTAAAATCCTTTCACTGGCTTTCCCAGAGTCTATCTGAGCTTCCTTCAAATCCCTTTTCAGTTCAATAAAACTGTTCTTTCTTGAATTTTTTCCATTCTATCTTGTGCTGGAAAGTTATTTTATTCCATCAAATTATGTTTAGAGGCTTAAGAACTAGAGCAACATTCTGGCTTCACTCTGTCATCTTGGCTCCACCCCAGAATTAGAATAATACCAACAAAGGTCCTGAATCCATATCCAGGTTCCATCAACAGGACATTCAGATTAGGTTTCAAATTTGTACCACCCTAAATCTTTTTCTTTATCTTTAAAATGAAGTGTTGAACTAAATCATTAGTAACCCTATATATTGCCATTAGGTTTCTGATTACTTTATACCCATACTATGCTCATGGTTAGTTCACACTAATTTTTCTTTTCATTTTTTTATTCATTTTCAGAACATATGAATGGATAATTTTTCTACATTGACCCTTGCCTAACCTTGTGTTTCACATTTTCCTCCCTTCCCACCACTCCTTCCCCTAGATGACAAAAAATGCAATACATGTTAAATGCATGTTAAATATAATATATGTATATATTTATATAATTATCTTGTTGCACAAGTAAAATCAGATCAAGATGGGAAAAAGTAAGAAAGAAAACAAAATGTAAGCAAACAACAACAAAAAGACTTAAAATTATATGTTGCAATCCACACTTGGTTCCCATCATTCTCTCTGGGTATAGATGACTCTCATCATCACAAGATCATTGAAACTGGCCTGAATCATCTCACTGTTGAGAAGACCCATGTCCATCAGAATATATCATCAAATAATCTTGTTGTTGTCGTGTACAATGATCTCCTGGTTATACTCACTTCACTTAGCATCAGTTCATATATGTCTCTCCAGGCCTCTCTGAAATCATCCTGCTAGTTGTTTCTTATAGAACAATAATATTTCATAGCATTCATATATCATAACTTATTCAGCCATTCTCCAACTTCTGGACATTCACACAGTTTCCAGTTTCTTACAACTACAAAAAGGGTTGCTACAAACATTCATGTATATGTAGGTCCCTTTCCCTCTTTTAAGATATCTTTGAGATATAAATTCAATTAAAACACTACTGGATCAAAGGGTATGCACAATTTGATGGCCCTTTGAGCTTCATTCCAAATTGCTGTCCAGAATGGTTGGATCACTTCACAACTCTGACAATAATGTATTAGTGTACAAGTTTCCCACATCCCCTCCAACATTTGTCATTTTCTTTTCCTGTCATGTTAGCCAATCTGACAGGTATGTAGTGGTATCTCCGAGTTGTCTTAAATTGCCTGATTAATTGTGATTTAGAACACATTTTCATAAGACTAGACGTGGTTTCAATTTCTTCATCTGAAAATTGTCTGTTTATATCCTTTGACCATTTATCAATTGGTGAATGGCTTGAATTCTAATAAATTTGAGTCAATTCCCTATATATTATTAAAATGGGGCCATTATCAGAAGCCTTGAATCTAAAAAATGTTTTCCCAGTTACTTCTTCCTTCTAATATTGTCTGCATGAATTGTTTGTACAAAACCTTTTTAACTTAATATGATCAAAATTATCTATTTTGTGTTCAATAATGAATTGCAGTTCTTCTTTGGATACACATTATTTCCTTCTCCACAGATCTAAAAGTAAAGTGTCCTTTGTTCTTTTAATTTTCTTATAATACCACTCTTTATTTTTAAATCATGAACCCATTTGAACTTTATATTGGTATATGGTGTTAGTTGTGGGTAAGTGTCTAGTTTTTGCCATACTAATTTTCTATTTTCCCAGCAGTTTTTGTCAAATAGTGAATTCTCATCTTAATAGCTGGGATCTTTTGGTTTGTGAAACACTACTTTACTATTTACTGTTTTCTCCTGGGAATCTACGCTATTCCACTGAACAACTACTCTGTTTCTTAGTTAGTATCAAATGGTTTTGATGACCACTGTTTTATGATATAATTTTAAATCTGGTATAGCTAGGCCTCCTTCATTTGCATTTTTTCCATCAATTACTTTGAAATTTTTGACCCTTTGTTTTTCCATATGAACTTTGTTATTATTTTTTCAGATTTATAAAATAATTTTTCCACTCTAATTTTTCAAGTGAATCTTATCTTGCACTTCCATTTTCACTTTCAACTGATGGATTGCATCCTTTATCATATAAGGTCTACAGTTACATTAAGGGCAAAGAGCTAAATTTATCTTTCTTAAGTCAATTTTTCTTTCTTTCTCTGTCTCTGTCTATCTGCATCTTGGTTTCTATCTCTGCCTTTCTGTCTGTTAGTCTTTGTCTGTCTGTTTCTGTCTCACACACACACACACAGACACACACACTTTCTATTCCTCCCTCCATGTGTAGCTGTTTCTTACTCTCTCTATCTCCCCAAGGTTTTCACTCTATTTCTCAAGTGGCTCTAAATTCCCATTTTCTTCATATTTTGGAAGTATTTAGAGGTCGAGGCATTTTTCATTTATGAACATGTACTTCATTTCTTCATATTTTCATTTCACTGAACAATTATTTGATTGCTTTGGAAATTGTTAATTTGCCATATTTGCTTTATGTTTTCTATAACTGATCACAACCTGGTTAGTCGGTTGCCATGTTGTCTACATCAATGTTGGAGGTTTCATACTGCAAACTCCAAATAAGAAAGAACAAATTTGCATATAATTCAGCACAATATTTTTAGGAAGAGATATGTTAATTATGAACTTTCTTATGATAATCATATTAATAAAAACTAAGAAAATTTTGCCCATGGAATAAATAATATTTTTTTCCATCATAGATTTTCCATTCTATTGAAAACAATTAGCAAATGTACACATGAATATTGTCCCTCTGCTACTGAAAATGAAAACTACAATGATGCTCTGTCCCCTACTTTTTTGTCGGCCCCAAATTTTAGTTTAACTACCTTTTTACCCCTTTAGGTTTAAAAACTCCACTTCTTTTGTTAATTTTCCCAGTTTGCCTTAAGAAAAGAAAAAAAAATCTGTTCTCCTCCCAAGAGACCACCAGTCCCAGTATTCTTTTTTTTGTTGTTTTGTTTTGTTTGTTGGGTTATATCTGGTTGGCATGACATTATTTTATTATTACAGAGAATTCTCTGATGAGGCAACTTTTTATGCAACCTAATCTGAAATTCTTAGGCTAAGAAAGTTGTTTACAATAGAGCACTTAAAGATTAAATGTGTTAAAAGAGGATTTGAATCCATATGCCATGCCATCTATAAAATGAATATACTTAGGATAAAATACAAAAGCAAAATAATAGCATTTTAGCTCTTATTACTTATTATATAATTCAGTGAACATAATTTCATTATTCTCTCACTAGTGTGTGAGTATATGTACATATTTACATGTAAGCATGAACAAACATATATATATATAGATATAGATATGTACACATTGCACAAACATATACATGTATATATTTATAAGTGTGAATATATTAGGTTATATGTGTATACGTGTATGTGAACATTTGAGTGTGTATGTATAAAAACATTGTATAAGGATCAGTGCCATTAAAAAGTATAAAAAGTCAAATCTCTTTATTGCCATTTTTATCATTATATGATTGCAATTAAATTAATTGGGCTTTACATTGTAATGATTGGAATGTTATTTGAAATGATTTTTCTCAGAGTTATCAAAAGAAAGGTTTCTAACCCATTTGTTAAATATAATTGGCTTATGATCAAATGGTACATTTAAGAAGTATCCCTCACAAATTATTCCTTATTGCAAAAGAATTAAGTGACTTTGATATGATTCTTATGGATGGAAAGGAATACTGTTCCTGCCAGCCCCCATGATTTCATTCATTTGTTAAAGAGATATTTGAATTTTTCTGTACCATGTCAAAAATGTAATGACTATATCAAGCAATTATAAATAAATTCAAAGCATTATTAAACTCTGTAAAGTCAGTGATGGAAAAACGGTGTCAGGTTTTTTCAAATGGAAACTACCGCAGGGACTGACATATGATTTGCTAATTTATGGTTTTAATATTAATTTTACATGAATTAGACTTTGACTACTTCAATACTAAAAACAAATTTAGAGTCATTATTTGGTAGCCAGCATGACTGTTATACACACACAGCACACACACACACACACACACACACACACACACACATGAGAATCAAACTATTTCTGTTTTTCTCTATATAAATTCAGATTATTCTTATTTCAAAATTCAGGGCATTTATTGTATTACTTGCTTAAGAAATAATAAAGACACAGCAACTTCAAAGACTCAATTGGATCTCAAATCTCATGACTTTGTCAGTTTAAACAGTCATGGACTAACTCCTCATGCCATCTGGCTTTTATCCAGAAGGGGTCCAACTAATATATTAAAGGATATTCTCATTCTCTCCTAATATATTCTCCCAATAATATGATCGGTTAGGCAGTCGAGATGTTTCTTGTAATCCCTTGTTCCTCACTAGTGACAAGGCCATCCCTTCTACATATTATAAAATTCCTAAATACTTTGATGATGCCTTTTAATATTTTTCTTCCTAATTTAAAATTTAAAAAATGTTTTAGTCTTATTATTTTTATTTACTAAATATTTGTTATGGACTAATTTTTTTTAGGAAAAAATAAAACAGTATGTTGTAAATATGAAAGATACAAATAAAAAGTGTCAACAGAACCTTCATGATGCCCTGGGCCAAAACACTAAGGAGCACTATTCATACTTGTTTCTTCTTGACTTAAAGGAAAGGAATGTATAAATTATTGAATTACTTCTCTAAAAGCAATTTGTACACCATCTTTCCCCATTCTATTAAGGTGGAAAACCTATTGTAAGCATTTTACTAATTTTGACAAAACTTATAAATATTTATTCCTTTATTTAATACCCAAATCAAAATTATATTTAAAGTATTTACCAAATATTGAATAGCAATTTCAAGGAGCAGAAAGACCTATAGACAAGTGAAACTGGTGAGACTAAAGATCTAGTTAATGGTATTTCTGACCCAACATTTGTTGGGTCAGAAAGATTTCCTATTTGAACTCTGAAAGGATTCTTGAGATCACAAGATGATAAAAGACAAGCACCTTTTGATTAGTCTGATCTCTGTCCTTCCTAATCTCTAGGCAATATCCAAATCACATTGAGAAGGAAATTTCCTCCCTCTAAGATAAAGAATTGATTGCTTTTTTCCCTCTTTGGTGACATATTTGATCAAGTTAGGGGGAGATGCTTGTTCACAAAGGACATTTTTTGTTATGCTATAATTTGAGTAATTTTTTTTTAATTTAACATTATCCCTTGTATTCATTTTTTTCCAAATTTCCCCCTCTGTCCCTCTACTCCCTCCCCTAAATGACAGGCAATCCCATACATTTTACATGTGTTACGGTATAACCTACATACAATATATATGTATAAATCCAATTTTCTTGTTGAACGTTAAGTATTGGATTCCCAAGGTATAAGTAACCTGGGTAGATAGACAGTAGTGCTAACAGTTTGCATTCAATTCGCAGTGTTCCTTCTCTGGGTGCAGTTCTTTCTGTCCATCATTGATCGACTGGAAATGAGTTGGATCTTCTTTATGCTGAAGATATCCACTTCCATCAGAAAATATCTTCATACAATATTGTTGTTGAAGTGTATAGTGATCTTCTGGTTCTGCTCATTTCATTCTGCATCAGTTCATGGAAGTCTCTCCAAACCTTTCTGAATTTATTCTGCTGGTCATTTCTTACAGAGCAATAATATTCCATAACCTTCATATACCATAATTTACACAACCATTCTCCAATTGATGAACATCCATTCATCTTCCAGTTTCTAGCCACTAAGAAAAGAGCTGTTACAAACATTTTGGCACACACAGGTCCCTTTCCCCTCTTTAGTATTTCTTTGGGATATAAGCCCAGTAGTAGCACTGCTGGATCAAAGGATATGCACAGTTTGATAACTTTTTAGGCATAATTCCAAATTGCTCTGCAGAATGGCCAGATTCTTTCACAACTCCACCAACAATGTATTAGTGTCCCAGTTTTCCCACATCCCCTCCAACATTCATTATCATTTGTTCCTGACTGGTATCTCAGAGTTGTCTTAATTTGCATTTCTCTAATCAGTAGTAATTTGGAAACCTTTTTCATATGAGTGGATATAATTACAATTTCATCATCTGAGAATTGTCTGTTCATATCCTTTGATCATTTATCAATTGGAGAATGGTTTGATTTCTTACAAATTAGGGTCAGTTCTGTATATATTGTGGAAATGAGACTTTTATCAGAACCTTTAACTGTAAAAATATTTTTCCAATTTGTTACTTCCCTTCTAATCTTGTTTGCTTTAGTATTGTTTGTACAGAAACTTTTTGGTTTGATGTATCAAAATCTTCTATTTTGTGATCAGTAATGATCTCTAGTTCTCTGGTCACAAATTCCTTCCTCCTCCATAGGTCTGAGAGGTATACTATTCTCTGTTCCTCTAATCTATTTATGATCTCATTCTTTATGCCTAAATCATGGACCTATTTTGATCTTATCTTGGTATATGGTGTTAAGTTTGGATCCATATCAAATTTCTGCCATACTAATTTCCAGTTTTCCCAATAATTTTTTTTCAAAAAATGAATTTTTATCCCAAATGCTGGTATCTTTGGGTTTGTCAAACACTAGATTGCTACAGATGTACCCTTTTTAGTCCTTTGTACCTAATCTGTTACACTGATTAAATGGTCTATTTCTTAACCAATACCAAATGCTTTTGGTGACTGCTGTTATATAATATAGCTTTAGATCAGGTACCCCTAGACCACCTTCATCGGACTTTTTTTTTCATTAATGCCCTTGAATTTCTCAACATTTTATTCTTCCATAAGAATTTTGTTGTTATTTTTTTCTAGGTCATTAAAATAATTTCATGGGAGTCTGATTGGTATAGCACTAAATAAATAGATTAGTTTGGGGAGTATTGTCATCTTTATTATATTCGCTCAGCCTATCCATGAGCACTCAAAATTATTTAAATCTGATATTATTTTTAAGGCAAGTGTTTTGTAATTTTGCTCATATAATTCCTGACTTTTCTTTGGTAGATGGATTCCCAAATATTTTATACCCTCAACATTTGTTTGGAATGGAATTTCTCTTTGTATCTCTTGCTGTTGCATTTTGTTGGTGATGTATAAAAATGCTGAGGATTTATGTGGATTTATTTTATATCCATCAACCTTGCTAAAATGTGAATTATTTCTGATAACTTTTTATTAGAATCTCTGGGGTTCTCTAAGTATACCATCATATCATCTGCAAAGAGTGACAGTTTGATTTCCTCATTACCTACTCTAATTCCTTGAATCACTTTCTTGATGCTTATTGCCATGGCTAGCATTTCTAATATAATATTGAATAGTTATGGTGATAGTGGGCAAACTTGTTCCACTCCTGATCTTACTGGGAAAGGTTCCAGTTCATCTCCATTACATATTATGCTTACTGATGGTCTTAAATATATGCTCCTGATTACTTTAAGGAATACTCCATTTATTCCTATACTCTCAAGCGTTTTTAGCAGGAATTGATGTTGGATTTTATCAAATGCTTTTTTCTGCATCTATTGAGATGATCATGTGGTTTTTATTAATTTGATTATTAATATGGTCAATTATACTAATAGTTTTCATAATATTAAACCAGCCATGCATTCCTGGTATAAATCCTACTTGATCATAGTGTATTATCCTGGGGATAATTTTCTGAAGACTTTTTGCTAATATGTTATTTAAGATTTTAGCATCAATATTCAATAAGGAAATTGGTCTATAGTTTTCTTTCTCAATTTTTGATCTACCTGGTTTAGGTATCAGTATCATGTCTGTGTCATAAAAGGAGTTTGGTAGGACTCCTTCATCCCCCATTTTTTTCAAATAGTTTATATAACATTGGGGCTAATTGTTCTATAAATGTTTGGTAGAATTCACATGTAAATACATCTGGTCCTGGGGATGTTTTCCTGGGAGTTTATTAATAGCTCATTCTATTCCTTTTTCTGAAATGGGACTATTTAAGCAATTTATCCCCTCCTTTGTTAATCTAGGAAGCCTATATTTTTGGAGGTAGTCATCCATTTTACTTAAGTCATCAAATTTATTGGCATAAAGTTGGGCAAAGTAACTCATTATTTCTCTAATGTCCTCTTCATTTTTGAAAAGATCCCCCTTTTCATTTGTAAGACTAACAATTTGATTTTCCTCTTTCCTTTTTCTTATCAGATGTACCAAAGGTTTATCTATTTTATTAGCTTTTTCAAATAAAAACCGAATCTTGGTTTTATTTATTAATTCAATACTCTTTTTTTGTTTGTTTGTTTGTTTGCTTTTTACTTTCAATATTATTGATTTCTCCTTTTAATTTTAGTATTTCAAGTTTGGTTTTTGGTTTGGGGTTTATAATTTGGTCTTTTTCTAGCTTTTTAAGTTGCAGGCCCAATTCATTAATCTTCACTTTCTCTATTTTGTTAAAATAAGCTTCTAAAGATATACAATTCCCCCTTATTAAGCTGCATCTCACAGATTTTGGTATGATGACTGACTCATCGTTGTCATTATCTTGGGTGAAATTATTGTTTCTATAACTTGCTGTTTTGCCCAGTCATTCTTTAAAATGATATTATTCAGTTTCCAATTACTTTTTGGTCTATTTACCCCTAACTTCTTATTGAATGTAGTTTTATTGCATTGTATTCTGAGAAGAAGGCATTTATTATTTCTGCCTTCCTACATTTACTTTTGAGATCTTTATGTCCAAATATATAGTCAATTTTTGTATAGCTTCCATGAACTGCTGAGAAGAAAGTATACTCCTTTCTATCACCATTCAGTTTTCTCCAAAGGTCTATCTTACCTAGGTTATCTAATGTTCTATGTACCTCTTTAATTTCTTTCTTATTTGTTTTGTGGTTTGATTTGTCTAATTCTGAGAGTGCAAGGTTGAGGTCTCCTACTACTATAGTTTTGGTGTTTATTTCTTCTTGCAACTCTCTTAACTTTTACTTTAGGAAGTTAGATGCTATACCACTTGGTGCATATATGTTTAGTATTGATATGGCTTCATTGTTTATGCTACCTTTTAGCAGGATATAGTTTCCTTCCTTATCTCTTTTAATTAGACCAATTTCTGCTTTTGTTTGATCTGAGATAAGAATGGCAACCCCTGATTTTTTGGCTTTACCTGAAGCATAATAGATTCTGCTCCAACCTTTTACTTTTATTTTATATGTATCTCCCTGCTTTAAGTGTGTTTCCTATAAACAACATATTGTAGAGTTCTGACTTTTGATCCAGTCTGCTATCCACCTCCATTTAATGAGAGAGTTCATCCCATTCACATATACAGTTAAGATTAGTCTATTCTTGGTTGCAATCCTTGTTCTTTTGCTTTTCGGAATATTAGGTTCCAGGCCATTTGATCTTTTAATGTGGAGGCAGCCAGATCTTGGCTGACTCTTATTGTGGCCCCTTGATATTTGAATTATTTTTTCCTTGCTGCTTGCAATATTTTTTCCTTAGTTTGGTAGTTGTGCAGCTTAGTCACAATGTTACATGGAGTTCTTTTTTTTTTTTTTTTTTTTTACTTAATAATTTTTTATTATATATATATATATATATGTGTGTGTGTGTGTACATATATATATATATATATATATATATATGTATATAATATTATCCCTTGTATTCCTTTGGAGTTCTTTTTTTAGGGTATTTTTCAGAAGGTGTTTGATGAATTCTTTCAACAACTATTTTCCTTTCTGTTTCTATTATCTCTCGACAGTTCTCTTGATGATTTCCTATAAAATATATTCTAGGCTCTTTTTTTGATCATAGTTTTTGGGAAGTCCAACGATCCTCAGATTATCTCTCCTAGATCTATATTCCAGGTCTATCGATTTTCTTAGTAAGTATTGGACGTTATTTTGTTTTGTTTGACTGATTCTTGGTTTCTCAATGAATCATTCATTTCTATTAGTTCCATCCTGATTTTTAATGGGTTATTTTCTTCATTCACTTTTTTTAGTTATTTTTGTATATGTCCAATTGAGTTTTTAAATGAATTATTTTGCTCTGTTGAATTGTTTTCCATTTCACTAATTTTTAGTGAGTTATTTTCTTTTTCTAAATCAGAATTCCTACTTTCTTGAGAATTTTTTATCTTTTCCAATTCAGAAATCTTACTTTCCTGTGATTTTTTAACCTTTTTTAATTCACAAATTTTGTTTCCCTGCACCACCTGTGAATTCTTTATTTTTTTCCAACTCAAATTTCAGGATGTTGTTATTCTCTATCATAGCTTCTCTTTCCTTTCTTAGAAGAGAGTTATGTGATGGGGGCAGGTATCATTCCCCTTAGAGTGTTATTTGAAGACTATCTGCTGTTAATTTCCTTGCGGTTGGATACCCCATCATTCTCTATATAGAATGTGTCAATAGTTCTCTTCAGCTGTTTACTCATTGTTAAAAATCTTTTGGGGTTTGCCCTTGGGGTAAGAAGTTTATTTATTCATTTACTAGCTTCCTTACAGAGCAGAGATAGAATGCAACAACCCTGTGCCTGAGCTAAGAGAGAGCTCTGGGAGAGAGTTCCCCTCCCTCCTTCCCGGAAATGTCTCAGAAGTGGTTAGCACCGCTGAGCTGTGAGGAGTGCCTAGTGAAAGATACCACTGTGTGGCCTAAAGCCTGCCCTGAGGTTTAAGGCTTAACACTGAATGTGTCATAAACCCCAGCTCATGCAACCTGTGTGGCTGTGGAAATTAGCAACTGACAGGAAAAAACCCTTGTGCTCAAACTGGAAGTTTCTGCCCAGAGGACCGTGGTCCCTACTTCAAAGGTTCAGCTTCTCTGGGAATTCTGCTTCTCTGGGAATTCCATAACTGCTAGAATTCCACTGCCTCAGGCTGAGCCCCTCAGTATGTGGATTACAGAATACCTCGGGCTGTGTCCCCGCTCTTCAGGCTCTTAACTACCCCAAGGAGAAGCCCCAAGCAGCAGAAGGGGGCTACACAGCAGTGCTGAGATCGATTGGGTCACTTCCAGATTGGGGTGGTTCTAAGATCTGGCTTTATATTTTAAAGTGGCTTGATTTCTCTTCTGAACTGCTTTTTTATAAGCAGAGAAGAGCTAACAGCCTGTGTCAGATTTTTCTATCTAAGTGGCTTCTCTGATCCCAGAGTTCTCCCCAGCCTGATAGACACAGTGTGTTAGCACCTAACCGTCTGTGCTGGTCTTTTTTCTTTCTCACCTTGGAACCAACCTTTTCTGTTAAAATTCCAGATTCTCTTCAGCTGGTAAGTTGTGCTTTTAATCCTTGTGGTTTTTATCAGTCCAGCGTAATTTTTGAGGCTGATTGAACTAATTGGTAATGAGGGAAGAAGGGAGCTTACAAATTCACTTGTATCTTCTCTGCCATCTTGGCTCCGCCCTGCTTGATTTGAGTTTTGAAAAATGTTTTATATCATTTATCTCATTTGAGCTTCATGACAAACCACAAGTAGATATTTTGAGAATTATTAGCCTATTTCACAGGTTCTGAAGCTGAAAATCAGTTTAAGAGACCAGCCAATACCCACTTAACTAGTAAGTATTTAAGATGTTTTTGAAACTCTTTTTTTTACTCTATATTCAACATACTTTCTAATACACTATGCTGCAAAATAAAAATCATACTACATTTTATTGAAAATAATTTCTGTTAGCCAATTAATACTTAAGTTATTTTCCTGATACAAGACAATCTTATCAGTGTAGAAGCTTTCTCTAAAAGTAAGAGTCATGGGGAGATGGACATTTCCTCTGAGGAAACAGTATAATGGAAGTGTTTTCTTACATCATCAACTTTGCCCGTGGAAGATGGGCATGTTTCTCCCTGATCTTCTCTACAACCATCACACTAATTATGGAATCTAACCTTTGAATAAGCTCTGGACCAGCATAACCCATAAATTTTGGGGTTGCAATGTATTATCAGTATAATTTCAAAGTTCGCCAAAAAAGTCTGTTTCAATTCAAAACAGGAGGGAGCCAATTACAAGGATGAGCACAAACACCAGCTCAGAGTCCCAGGACAGTGCATTCTCTGTATGGCAGTACAGACTCCATGAGGCAGAGAATCTACAGGAAGGAAACAGACCAGAAAAGATCTGTTTCAATTGGAAATGGAAGGCAGTATGCTTAATAAAAACAACTGACCACAAATGCCAGCATAAAGGCACAGAGGCCTTGGGGCACTGTGGACTCTGAAGAAGGTGTGGACACCTCCCAAAAGAGACCCCAAAATTTGAATACCAATGAATATTGAAGCTAAATTTCAGAACTATCTGACCAAGATAAAAATATTATAAGCAGCCAGAAAGAAACAATTCAAACATCAAGGAGCCACAATAAGGATTACTTATGACCTAGCAACTTCCACATTAAAGAATCAAAGGGCTTGGAATATGATTTTCCAAAGATGAAGGGACATGGAATGTAGGCAAAATAAATTACCCTGCTAAACTGAGCATTTTCTTTCAGTTTCATTCAATGAAACTGGTGAATTCCATTTATTTTTGATGAAAAGACCAGAGCTAAACAAAAAAATCTGACCTCCAAATATAAAACTCAAGAGAAGCATAAAAAGGTAAAAAGAAGAAAAAAACACACTTGAAAACTCTATTTCTGTTATGGGTATACAGAAAGAGTACATGTACAATCTGATTTTACTGTTATAATATACAAAAGAAACTAGAGGTGGAAAGAGGATTGTAAAAGAAAAAAGGGGAAAGTGGAGGTAAAATAAGGGAAATTATATTTTAGGAAGAGACAAAGAAAGCCCATTATAATTGAAGGGAAAAAGTGAGGCTGAAGAATATTGTCTGAATCTAACTCTCTTCAGATTTCTCCCAAAGAAAGATATTAGAGATATTTGGTTTCACCTAGAAACATCTTTAATCTTATAGAAAAGTGGGAGAATAAAGGGGAAAAGGAAAGGGTTAGGCTAAATAGAAGGGAAAAGAGAAATAGGAGGGGAAAGGTTTAAGAAAGGGGAAGGGTCACTAAAGGGTGAGCACTACTTAAGGCAAGTAGTGCTCATAAAAAAAATAATGGGGAGAAGGGAAAGGGGAAAATAACATAGAAAAGTATAATTTTGGCTTTTAATAAGATGGCAGGAAATACAGAATTAGTACTTTTAACTCTAAATGTGAATGAGGTGAATTCTAACATGAAACGTAAGCAAATAACAGATTGGATTAAAAGCCAGAATCCTGCAATATGTTGTTTAAAAGAAACACATTTAAAGCAGAGCAACACATACAGAGTAAAGGTGAAAGGAGCAAAATCTATTATGCTTCAGGTGAAGTAAAAATAATCAGGGCTAGCAATTCTGATCTAAGATCAAACAAAAGCAAAAAAATTGATCTAATTAAAAGAGATAAAAAAGGAAACTATATATTGCTAAAGGTACCATAGATAACGAAGCAATAACAATATTAAACATATAGGAACCAAGTGGTGTAGCATCTAAATTCCTAAACAAGAAGTTAAGAGAGTTGCAAGAAGAACTAGATAGCAAAATTATAATAGTGGGAGATCTCAACCTTGTACTCTCATAAATAGATAAATTAAACCACAAAATAAATAAGAAAGGAGTTAAAGTGGTAAATACAATACTAGAAAAACTAGATATGATAAATCACTGGAGATAATTGAATGGAGACACAAAGACACTTTCTTGTTGGCAGTTTATGGAACTTATACAAAAAGTGACCATATATTAGGACATAAAAAACATCAAAATCAAATGCATAAAGGCAGACATAGTAAATGCATTTTTTTTCAGATCACAATGCAATGAAAATTAAATGCAATAAAAGGACAGGAGAAAATAGACCAAAAAGAAATTTGAAATTAAATAATCTCATCCTAAAGAATGAATGGGTGAAAGTAAATTATAGACACAATCAATAATTTCATCCAAGAGAATGGCAATAATAAGATAACATGCCAAAACTTGTGGGATGCAGACAAAGTTGTGATAAGGGGAAATTTTACATTTCTAGATGCTTAGTTGCATAAAATAGAGAAAGAGAAGATCAATAAATTGGATTTGCAACTAAAATATCTAGAAAAAGAAAAAATTAAAATCTCCCAATTAAGTACCAAACTTGAAATTTTAAAAATAAGACATCAGTAAAATGGAAACTAAAAAGAGAAAAAAATACTATTGAATTAATAAATAAAACTAAGAGTTGGTTTTATGAAAACAAAAATAAACATTTAGTTAATTTGATTAGAAAATGGAAAGATGAAAATCAAATTGTTAATATCAAAAATGAAAAGGGAGAACTCTCCACCAATGAAGAGAAAACTAGAGTAATTATCAAAAGATACTCTGCCTAACTTTATGCCAGTAAACTTAACAACCTAAGTGAAATGGAGGAATACCTACAAAAATATGCATTTCACAGATTAACAGAAGAGCAAATAAATGACTTAAATAGTCCCATTTTAGATAAAGAAATAGAACAAGTTATTAATCACCTCACCAAGGAAAAGATGGATTTGCATGTGAATGCTACCAAACATCTAAAGAACAATTAACTTGAATACTATATAAAACTATTTGCAAAAATAGGGAATGAAGGACTCCTACCAAATTCATTTTTATTGCACAGATATGGTACTACTATAAACCAATCTCCCTTATAAATATTGATGAAAACATCTTAAATAAAATATTAGCAATGAGATTAAAAAAATCATGCCTAAGATAATACACCAGGTAGGATTTATACCAAGGATGCAGGGCTGGTTCAATATTAGGAAAACTATTAGCATAATTGACTATATCAATAATCGAATTAACAAAAAATATATTATTATCTCAATAGATGCAGAAAAAGCATTTTATAAACTCCAACACCTATTCTAATAAAAAACACAAGAAAGCATAGGAATAAATTGACTTTTCCTTAAAACAGTCAGTAGCATCTAATTAAAACAATCTACAAGAATCATATGTAATGGGGCGGAGCCAAGATGGTGGAGAAGAAACACACGACTCTGTAAAGGTCCTCACTCCCTCACAACCAATTAGATAAATCAGCCTCAGAATAAGCCCAGGACTGATAGATACCACAAGGATTGGAAGCACAACTTACCAGCTGAAGAGAATCTGGAGTTTCAACAGAAAAGGTCAGTCCCCAGGGAAGGAAGAAGACAGGCCAGCAAAGACGGCTGGGTGATAGCATACTCTGCCGATTGCGCTTGGAAGGGCTCTGGGATCAGAGAAGCCACTGAGATAAAGGAATCTGGCACAGACTATTAGCTCTTCTCTGCTAATTATTTAACAGTTCAGAGGAGAAAGCTAAAATACTTTAAAAACTCAAATTTTCACTGATCCTGGAGGTGACTCAGCAGATCTCGGCACCATGGGTGTGGCCTCAGCTACCACCTGAGAATAGTTAAGAGATTGACAAGTGGGCAGATACGGCCCAAGGCAACACACCGCCTAGTTTAGCTGGAGGGAGTGGAACTCAGCTCCAGGAAGTCCCAGAGAAGCGGAACCTTTGAAACAGGGACCGCGGTTTCTGGCAGACACTTCCAGTTTGAGCGCAGGGGCTTTTCAGGTCACCTGCTGCAGACATCCACGCCCCACCGGGAAGCATAGGCTGGGCTTTGTGCTGCCTTTACTGTTCAGCGCCCTCGGGGCACAGCAGTGCTAATCACCTCTGAGGCACTTCCAGGAAGGGGATGGGGAACTCTCTCCCAGAGCTCTATCTTAGCTCAGGCACAGGAGCCGCTGCATCCATTCTGTCTGGGAGGAAGCTGGTAAAGAAGTAAATAAATAATTTCCTACCCCAGGGACAGACCGCAAAAGATTTTTTAAATATGAACAAAAAAGCCAGAAAAACTATAGATTCCTTCTACACAGAGAAAGAGCGGGTATCCAACCCCGAGGAAGTTAACAGCAGAGAGTCAGCAGATAACAACCTAAAGGGGAACGATTCCTGCCCCCCATCACATAACTCTCTCCTAGAAAAGAATCTTAAAAATTTGAGGGTGTTTGAAGAAAAATGGGGAAAGGAAAGGGAAGCGATGATAGAGAATAACAACGTCCTGAAATTGGAGTTGGGAAAAATAAAGAATTCACAGGAGATGCAGGGAAACAAAATTTATGAATTAGAAAAGGTTAAAAAAACACAGGAAAGTAGGATTTCTGAATTGGAAAAGATAAAAAAGTCTCAAGAAAATAGAATTTCTGAATTGGAAAAAGAAAATAATTCTCAAAAAAAAAAATTAGGGAAATGGAAAAAAATTCAATAGAGCAAAATAATTCATTTAAAAACGAAATTGGGCATTTACAAAAAGAACTAAAAACTGTGAAAGAAGAAAATAACTCCTTAAAAGTCAGGATGGAACAAATAGAAATGAATGACTCACAGAGAACCCAAGAATCAGTCAAACAAAACAAAAAAAAAAAAAAAAAAAAATGAGAAGCTGGAGAACAACGTCAAATACTTACTGGGAAAATCTATAGACCTGGAAAATAGACCTAGGAGAGATAATCTGCGGATCATTGGACTTCCAGAAAACTATGACCAAAAAAAGAGCCTAGATTCTATTTTACAGGAAATTATCAAAGAGAACTGTCCAGAGATAATAGAAACAGAAGGGAAAGTAGATGTGGAAAGAATTCATCGAACTCCTTCTGAAATAGACCCTACAAAAAGAACACCACAGAATATTGTGGCTAAGCTGCAGAATCACCACACAAAGGAGAAAATCCTGCAAGAAGCTAGAAAAAAACAATTTAAATACCAAGGTGCCACAATAAGGGTCACCCAATATCTGGCTGCCTCCACATTAAAAGATAGAAGGGCCTGGAACCTGATATTCTGTAAGGCAAAAGATCAAGGACTGCAACCAAGAATGAACTACCCAGCTAAGTTTAGCATCTTTTTCCATGGAAGAAGATGGTCATTCAATGAAACAGAGGAATTCTATATGTTTCTAAGAAAAAAACCAGACTTAAACAAAAAATTTGATCTACATCCACAAGACTGAAGAGAAACAGAAAAAGGTACACAGAACCCTTGAGAACTGTAACTCTGTTGTGGGTATATAAAAAGTACTCAAGGATAATTTGATTTTACTAATATAAAAGAAAAAAAGGGGGGTGTAGTAAAGGGAAGGAGGTCGGTTCAGAAAAAGGGGAAGGAATGATAAAAAGAGGGAAACTACATCCCAGGAAGAGGCATAGAAAATACACCATATCTGAGGGAACTTAGTGAGGGGGAGAATCATTGTGTGAATCTTATTCTCATCAGGAGAGGCTCAAAGAGTAAATAATTAAAACATTTGTTTTTCAGAGAATTTTCTCTAACCTCATTAAAAGGGGGGAGAGGAAAAGGGAAAAGGAAAAGGAGAATAAGTGAAGGGACTTGGAGGGAGGGGGGAGGGATACTAAAAAAAAAAAAAAAGGGAGGGTTGCGTGTCACAAGGGGGGTCTGTAAATTAAATATCGGGGAGGGGGATAAGGGGGTCAAGGGAAAAAGCATAATCTGGGGATAATATGATGGCAGGAAATACAGAATTAGTAATTTTAACTGTAAATGTAAATGGGATGAACGATCCCATCAAACGGAGACGGATAGCAGATTGGATCAAAAAGCAGAACCCTACAATATGTTGTTTACAGGAAACACACTTAAAGCAGGGAGATACATACAGAGTAAAGGTAAAAGGTTGGAACAGAGCCTATTATGCTTCAGGTAAAGCCAAAAAAGCAGGGGTAGCTATCCTTATCTCAGATCAAGCAAAAGCAGAAGTAGATCTCGTTAAAAAAGATAAGGAAGGAAACAATATCCTGCTGAAAGGTAGCATAAATAATGAAGCCATATCAATACTAAATATATATGCACCAAGTGGTATAGCATCTAACTTTCTAAAGGAAAAGTTAAGAGAATTGCAAGAAGAAATAGACAGTAAAACTATAATAGTGGGAGATCTCAACTTTGCACTCTCAGATTTAGACAAATCAAACCACAAAACAAACAAGAAAGAAATTAAAAAAGTAAATAGAACATTAGAAAAACTAGGTATGATAGACCTTTGGAGAAAACTGAATGGCAATAGAAAGGAATATACTCTCTTCTCAGCAGTTCATGGAACCTATACAAAAACAGACCATATATTAGGACATAAAGATCTCAAAATTAAATGTAGGAAGGCAGAAATAATAAATGCCTTCTTCTCAGATCACAATGCAATAAAAGCTACATTCAGTAAAAAGTTAGGGGTAAATAGACCAAAAAGTAATTGGAAACTGAATAATCTCATCTTAAAGAATGACTGGGTGAAAGAGCAAATTATAGAAACAATTAATAATTTCACCCAAGATAATGACAATGATGAGACATCATACCAAAATCTGTGGGATGCAGCTAATGCAGTAATAAGGGGAAATTTTATATCTTTAGAGGCTTATTTGAAGAAAATAGAGAAAGAGAAGATTAACGAATTGGGCTTACAACTTAAAAGGCTAGAAAAAGACCAAATTATAAACCTCCAACCAAAAATTAAAATTGAAATACAAAAATTAAAAGGAGAAATCAATAATATTGAAAGTAAAAAAACTACTGAATTAATAAATAAAACCAAGAGTTGGTTTTCTGAAAAAGCCAATAAAATAGATAAACCTTTGGTAAATTTGATCAGAATAAAGAAAGAGGAAAATCAAATTGTTAGTCTTACAAATGAAAAAGGGAATCTTTCCACCAATGAAGAGGAAATTAGAGAAATAATAAGGAGTTACTTTGCCCAACTTTATGTCAATAAATTTGATAACTTAAGTGAAATGGATGACTTCCTCCAAAAATACAGGCTCCCTAGATTAACAGAGGAGGAGATAAATTGCTTAAATAGTCCCATTTCAGAAAAAGAAATAGAACAAGCTATTAATCAACTCCCCAGGAAAAAATTCCCAGGACCAGATGGATTCACATGTGAATTCTACCAAACATTTAAAGAACAATTAGCCCCAATGCTATATAAACTATTTGAAAAAAATAGGGGATGAAGGAGTCCTACCAAACTCCTTTTATGACACAGACACGGTACTGATACCTAAACCAGGTAGATCAAAAACTGAGAAAGAAAATTATAGACCAATCTCCTTAATGAATATTGATGCTAAAATCTTAAATAAGATATTAGCAAAAAGACTTCAGAAAATCATCTCCAGGATAATACACTATGATCAAGTAGGATTTATTCCAGGAATGCAGGGCTGGTTTAATATTAGGAAAACTATTAATATAATTGACCATATTAATAATCAAATTAATAAGAACCATATGATCATCTCAATAGATGCAGAAAAAGCATTTGACAAAATCCAACATCCATTCCTACTAAAATCTCTTGAGAGTATAGGAATAAATGGACTATTCCTTAGAATAATCAGGAGCATATATTTAAGACCTTCAGTAAGCATAATATGCAATGGAAATAAACTGCAACCTTTCCCAGTAAGATCAGGAGTGAAACAAGGTTGCCCACTATCACCATTACTATTCAATATAGTACTAGAAACGCTAGCCTCGGAAAGAAGAGCCGAGAAAGAGATTCAAGGAATTAGAGTAGGAAATGAGGAAATCAAACTATCACTCTTTGCAGATGACATGATGGTATACTTAGAGAACCCCAAAGACTCTGCTAAAAAGCTATTAGAAATAATTCAGAATTTTAGCAAAGTGTCAGGATACAAAATAAATCCACATAAGTCCTCAGCATTCTTATATATCACCAACAAAATGCAACAGCAAGAGATACAAAGAGAAATTCCATTCCAAACAAATGTTGAGAGTATAAAGTATTTGGGAATCGATCTACCAAAGAATAGTCAGGAATTATATGAGACAAATTACAAAACACTTGCCATAAAAATAAAGTCAGATTTAAATAATTGGAAAGACATTCAGTGCTCTTGGATAGGCCGAGCGAATATAATAAAGATGACAATACTCCCCAAACTAATCTATTTATTTAGTGCTATACCAATCAGACTCCCAAGAAACTATTTTAATGACCTAGAAAAAATAACAACAAAATTCATATGGAAGAATAAAAGGTCAAGAATTGCAAGGGAACTAATGAAAAAAAAGTCAGAGGAAGGTGGTCTAAGTGTACCTGATCTAAAGCTATATTATATAGCAGCAGTCACCAAAACCATTTCGTATTGGCTAAGAAATAGACCGGTAGATCAGTGGAACAGATTAGATACAAAGGACAAAAAAGGGTACACCTATAGCAATCTAATCTTTGACAAACCCAAAGATTCCAACATTAGGGATAAAAATTCATTATTTGGAAAAAACTGTTGGGAAAACTGGAAATTAGTATGGCAGAAATTAGATATGGATCCACACTTAACACCATATACCAAGATAAGATCAAAATGGGTCCATGATTTAGTCATAAAGAGGGAGATAATAAATAGATTAGAGGAACAGAGGATAATCTACCTCTCAGACTTGTGGAGGAGGAAGGAATTTTTGACCAGAGGAGAACTAGAGATCATTATTGATCACAAAATAGAAGATTTTGATTACATCGAACTAAAAAGTTTCTGTACAAATAATACTAATGCAAACAAGATTAGAAGGGAAGTAACAAATTGGGAAAATATTTTTAAAAGTAAAGGTTCTGACAAAGGTCTCATTTCCAAAATATATAGAGAACTGACCCTGAATTATAGGAAACCAAACCATTCTCCAATTGATAAATGGTCAAGGGATATGAACAGACAATTCTCAGATAATGAAATTGAAACTAATTCCACTCATATGAAAGAGTGTTCCAAATCGCTACTGATCAGAGAAATGCAAATTAAGACAACTCTGAGATACCACTACACACCTGTCAGATTGGCTAAGATGACAGGAACAAATAATGATGAATGTTGGAGGGGATGTGGGAAAACTGGGACACTGATACATTGCTGGTGGAGTTGTGAAAGAATCCAGCCATTCTGGAGAGCAATTTGGAACTATGCCCAAAACGTTGTCAAACTATGCATACCCTTTGACCCAGCATTGCTGTTATTGGGATTATATCCCAAAGAAATACTAAAGAGTGGAAAGGGACCTGTATGTGCCAAAATGTTTGTGGCAGCTCTTTTTGTTGTAGCTAGAAACTGAAAGTTGAATGGATGCCCATCAATTGGAGAATGGTTGGGTAAATTGTGATATATGAAGTTTATGGAATATTATTACTCTGTAAGAAATGACCAGCAGGATGAATACAGAGAGGCTTGGAGAGACTTAAATCAACGGTTACTGAGTGAAATGAGCAGAACCAGAAGATCACTGTACACTTCAACAACAATACTGTATGAGGATGTATTCTGATGGAAGTGGAAATCTTCAACATAAAGAAGATCCAACTCACTTCCAGTTGATCATGATGGACAGAAATAACTATACCCAGAAAAGGAACACTGGGAAGCAAATGTAAATTGTTAGCACTACTGTCTATCTACCCAGGTTACTTATACCTTCGGAAGCTAATAATGTGCAACAAGAAAATGGTATTTACACACATATATTGTATCTAGGTTATATTGTAACACATGTAAAATGTATGGGATTACCTGCCATCGCGGGGAGGGTGTGGAGGGAGGGAGGGAATAATTTGGAAAAATGAATAAAATAAAAAACAATTTAAAAATAAAAAAAGAAATCATTCTTTTCTTTATTCTCATAGCATAAAATTATTTTGTCCCAGTCATATATCAATACTTTTTCCAGCCATTGTTCCAAAATGAGTATTTCCTCAATTTCTAATTCTTTAAAACCTTAAAATATAATGTCTACAAATATTTTTATACACAAAAGACATTTCTTCTTTTCACACAGATAAGTCTGATTTAACCAATTGGATAAATTTTCAATTGCTCATGAGTAGACTGAATCAATAAAATAAAAATGACAATTTTTCCCAAAGTAATTTAAATAGTTAGTGTTATACATGTTAAAATAACAAAAATATTTTATGAACTTAGGAAAAATCATAATAAAATTCATCAGGAAAGGCAAAAGTTCAAACACATCAAGAATATCAATTGAAAAATAAGTGAATGAGGGTGGCCTACACCTATTAAATTTCAAACTACATCATGAATCAGTAATCATCAAAAAGATTTGGTACTGTCTAAGAAATAGAGTGGTGGATCAGTAAAATAGCTTAATTAAACAATATGCTCTAAAATTACTATAGTAATCTCACATTTCATAAAACAATACAAGTTTTGGGTGGAAATTCACTATTTGACAAAAATTGCTGGAAAAACTAGAAAGAAGTTTAGAATGAATAAATCTAGACTAACACCTCACACTGTATACTAAAATAACATCAAAATATAAAGATTTCAACAAAAAAGGTGTTAATATGAGCAAATTAGGAAAGCATAAAATATTTTTGGAAAAAGAAGTGTTTGTCATCAAAGAAGAGAAAATATTACAATATATAAAATCAATATTTTTGTAGATTTATTTTGTATAATTCAATACTGCTAAAGTTGCAAATTATTTCTAGCACATTTTAAAGATGATTTATTAGGTTTATCTAAGTATTTCATTTTATAATCTGCAAAGAGTGATAATTTAGTTTCTCCATTACCTACTCTAATTCCCTTAATCTCTTTTTCTTCTCTTTTTGATAAAGCTAACATTGCTATTACAATATTGAATAGTAATGATGTTAGTGGACAACCTTATTTCATCCCTGATCTGATGGTTCTAGTTTATCCCTGTCACATATGATATTTGCTGATGGTTTTAAATAGATGTTATTGATCATTTTAAGGAAAACTCCATTTATTCCTACATAGTCTAGGGTTTTTAATAGACATGAGTGTTGGAATTTATCAAATGTTTTTTCTGCATTTATTGAGGTAATCATATATTTCTGTTAGTTTGGATATTGATTAGAGTCAATTTGGCTAATAATTTTCCTAATACTGAACCAACTCTGCACACCTACAATTATTTCTACTTCGTCATGGTATAATATCTGGGGAATAACCTGCTGTAATGATTTTGCTAACATTTTATATATAATTTTAGCATGAATATACATTAGGGAATTTTGTCTATGATTTTTTTCTCTGTTTTGACCCTACCTGGTTTAGGTATCAGCACCATATCTCTGTCACACAAGAAATTTGGTAGAACTCATTCTTTACTATTATTCCAAATAGTTTACTTAGTATTGCAAGTAAATATTTTGTAGAATTCACATGTACATTCACCTGGTCCTGGAGATTTTTTTGAGGAAGTTAATTAATACTTTGTTATTTTTTTTCATTTTTCTTTATGAGATGTAATGTATACCATTTTACTTCCAGTTTCTTCTTCTTCCAATACAATCTCTTTTGAAAATCTAGTTTCTTTTTTATATTATCACAATAAAGTCAAATTATACCTACACCCTCTAAGTATATCCCTAACAGAGATATAGCTCTCAAGAATTAAATAATATTCCCATATAGATAGGTAAACTTTTTAGCTTTTAAAAGAAACATATTTTCCTTTCCTTTTCATATTTGTATGCATCTCTTGAGTTCCATATTTAATGATTGTATAAAAATAAATGAAATTCACCTATTTCGTTGAATGCATACCTTTTTTTCTGAAAGATTTTACTAAATAATTTATTTTTGGCTGAACTCCAATCTCCTTTGCCATTTAAAATACCACATTCCAGACCCTTAAATCCTTTAAAGTGGAAGTTGCTAGATCCTGGATAATCTTGATTGTATCTCTTCAATCTTTTAATTGTTTCATTCTGACGGCTTGCAGTATTTTTTCCTTGATATGATAATTCTGAAATTAACTACAACATTCTTTGGAGTTTTCATTTTGGAGTCTTTCTTAGGAAATCATCAGTGAATTCTTTCAATGATTATTTTGCCCTCTGATTCTAGGACATTAAGACAATTTTCCTTGATGATTTACTGGAAGATCTTCTTTAGATTCTTTTTTGTTTGTTTGTTTTGTTTCATCATCATTTTCAGGAATCCATTTTCTTTGGATCTATTTTCCAGTTCAGTTGTTTTTCCTTTGAGTTATTTTACATTTTCTTCTTTTTTTCTTCTTTTTTTGGTGTTGACTGATTTTTGATGTTTCATTGAATCATTCCCTCGCATTTGTTCAATTCTAAATTTTAGTGAAATATTTTCTTTAGTTTGCATTTTGTTTTCCTTTTGCATTTGGCCAATTGAACTTTTCAATGCACTGTTTTTTTCATTGTTTTTTGTTTGTTTGTTTTGTTTTGTTTTGTTTTTGTTTTTGTTTTTTCATTTCACAAATTCTTTTTTTTTCAAGGAGTTGGTTTCTGTTTCCATTTCATCAAATTTATTTTATAAGGAGCTATATGCTTTTTGCAGTTTCACTAAATCTGTTTTTAAGTAATTTTCTTCAAATAATTTCTGTTTCCTTTTCCAAGCTCTCCTACAAAGTTCTAATTTCCTTTCCCCAGTTTTCTTCTAACACTCTTTTAACATATTTTTTGAATACCACCAAAAGACCCTTGTGAGATGAGGACCAACTCAATCAATCTTTGAGGCTTTATCTAGTTATGTTTTGCTTTTAGTGTCCTCAATGTTTGAGATGTTTTCTTACCAGTCTCCATAAAAGCTATATATGGTCAGAACTGTTTTTGTTTTATTGCTAATTTTTAAGATGGAGTTCAGCTCTTTCTGTAAAGAGCTTTCTGTAAAGATGGATTGTTCCAATCTTCTTTTATGAGTGACAATGCTTATGCCAGCTTCCTTCAGGAGGGACATGGCCAAGTATCAAGTAGTACTGGATTTCAAGGGCTTACTATTTGCATTGTATAGTTGAATTGGAGATCTTAAAGTTGGTCTCCTGATCCACTGGCCTTTTGAATCAGGCCAGAATAATTCATGCTGCATTATTTTTGTCAAAGCCTCCCACTAGAATCCTTGCAGTGGGCCTCTCTGTGTTGGGCCTGTGCTGGGTTCTGTTCCTCCTTGCCCAATAAAAAGTACCTTTACTAAAGTTCTTTCACAGAATTTTAAGTTGGAAAATTATTACACTCTAAATATGTATGGGTTTTGACACTCCAAAGTCTGTTCAAAGGCTTGACCTAGCATTGATTCTGAGGGAAGCTGAGGACATAATATTTGGGGATCAACCTGCTGGGAGAAACCCCAAAGCTATATGAACACCATTATTAAAAAAAAAAAAAAAAAAAAAAACTTTTTACAAAAATAAAATCAGAACTAAACAATTGGAGAAATAGAAATTCTTCATGGGTAAGCCAAGCTAATATAATAAAAATGACAAGGCTCCCTAAAATGGCCTACTTATTCAATGCCATACCAATCAAGCTAACAAAAAGAAAAATAATAACAAAATTCATCTGGAAGAACAAAAGACCAAGAATATCAAGGAAATTAATGAAAAAATATAAAGCATAATGGTCTAAAAGTAAAAAATACACTTGCAGTCATCAAACCATTTGCGACTGCCTAAGAAATAGAATGATGGAAAAGGGGAATAGATCAGACATGGACAAAATAATCAACTACTACAGTAATCTAGTATTTTATGAAAACCCATACTCCAGCTTCTGGGAGAAAAACTCACTATTACAAAAAAAAATTGCTCAGAAAATTGGAAAATGATATGTCAGAAATTGAGCATAGACATACATCTTACACCCTATACCAAAATAAGATGAAAATGGGTAAATGAATTGGACCTAATGGGAGATATCATAAACAAATTAGGAGAATAAGGGTTAAGCTACCTATCAGATCTTTGGAGAAGGGAGGAATTTATGACCAAAGAAGAAATAAAGAACATTATGAAATGAAAAATGGACATCTTTGATTACATTAAATTAAAAATAAATGTTTTGCAGAAACAAAATCTACAGAAGCAAGATTAAAAGGAAGTGCAAAGCTGTTAAAATTTTATAGTCACTTTTTCTGATAAAGATATCATTTCTGAAATATATAAAGAACCATGTCAAATTTCTAAAAATAGATAGCATTCTCCTACTGATAAATGATCAAAGGATATGAACAGACAATTTTTTAATGATGCAATTAAAGTGATCTCTGGTCACATGATAAGATATTCTAAATCATTATAGATTAGAGAAATAGAAATTAAAACAACTATGAAGTACCAGCTCACACCTCTAAGATAGGGTAAAATGACAGGGAAAGATAATGATAAATATTGGAGAAGATTGTGAAAATTGGGACACAAATGCATTGTTGGTGGAATTGTGAAGTGATCCAACCATTCTGGAGAGCAATTTGGAACTACATCATGGGGTTAAAAACTGTGTATAGCCTTTGGGTAAGCAGTGACATTACTGGTTCTATATTCCAAGAAAAATCATAACGAAGGGAAAAGGAACCCATATGTGCAAAAATGTTTGTAGCAGTTCTTTTTGTGGTAGCAAAAAATTGGAAAATGATTAGATGCTCAACAATTGGGGAATGTCTGAATAAATTGTGCTATACGAAATTAATGAAATATTATTAGTCTAGAAAATTATGAACAAAGTGATTTTAGAAAGGCCTGGAAAGATTCACATGTCCAGATGCTGAGCAAAACAAGAACTAGAGATATGTTATACACAGTAACAGCAAGATTATGCGATGATCACCTATAAAAGACTTGGCTTTTCTAGTGGCTCAGTGATTCAAGGCAATTCCAATAAATTTTGGATAGACTATGTCATCTGCATTCAAAGAGGAAACTGATGAGATTATATGTAAATCAATACATGCTATGGTGACTTTTTTTTTTCCTGTCATGTTTTTATTTCCTTTTTGTTCTGATTTTTCTCTCCCAGCATAATTCATAAAGAAGTGAGTATTTTAAAATCAATATACATGTTTAACCAGAACGAATAAAACAATAAAAAAAGAGAAAAAAAGTTACCAAAAACCTGCCTTGAAATCCCAGAACTAAAGGTTAAAATTGAAGTGAAGAAATTGAAAGAATAAAGCAATCACCTCATGAAAAAAAGATTATAATATAAAATCTCCTAGGAATATCAAGACCAAATTTGTCTTAGCAGGTAGACTCCCATCTTTTTTGTCCACATTATTTTAAATGGAATTTGTCATTATATTTCTTGCTAATGGCCTTTGTCAGTAATGTAAAATTTTACCTGCTAATGATTTTTGTGGATTTTTTTTATATCCTGCAAATTTGCTAAATTTTTTTCAATGATTTTCTAGGATTCCCTAAGTATATCATCATGTGCAAATAGTAATATCTTTAATATTTATTTTTGTTATATATTATAAAAACAAAATAACATATGTAAAATAAAAATAAGCTAATTTTTAAAAATTTATTTATTTAGAACGCCATTGCCTATTCTAATTTCTTCATGTTTTTTCTCTTTCCTGACTGTAAGGGCCAACATTTGTAGCACAATATTGAATAATAATAGTGATAATGAGCATTATTTTTTCATCCATATTCTTATTAGGAATGTGTCCAGCTTCTCTCCATTTACAAATAATGTTCCTGTTAGTTTAAGAGAGATACTGCTTGTTATTTTAAATAAAGCTCCCTTTATCCCTATGCTCTCTAGTGTTTTTAAAATAGTAATGTATACTATATTTTGTAAAAAACAAAAAACAAAACAAAATCAGAAAACAAAACAAAACACTTTTTCTCAGTAGAGCCAAGATGGTGTAGTAAAGTCAGGAAGCAGCTCACGCTCTCCAAGTTTCCCCTCAAAAAATACATGAAAACAATCTTTGAACAGAGTCTGATGGAATGAAACTGCTTCCTAGCTCAAGATAGGCTGGAAAAATTTCAAGAAAGTCAGTCTAAAAAGGGTGTTGAGCCCATCTCAGACAGATTCTGAGAAATCTGGTGGGGGAATCTTAATCACAGTAAATCTGCAACTGAAACCCTCAGTCCTGGCTCAGTGGAAGAGCAAATCAGTGAGTCATTTTCTAGTCCCAGCTCAGAAGGAAAAGCTATTTCCTAAACAAAGAAACAAATAAACAACAACAACAACAACAAAAAGCCATTCCATGAAAACACAAGGGAATCCTATACTTAAAGTTAAAGATCAAAGCTGCAAAATGGCCCCTTTATCACAGGAACAGAGCTTAACATGAAAGAAAAAAAAAAAAAGAAGAAAGAAAAAGGAAGAAGGAGGAGAAAAGGAAAAAAAAAATGAGCAAGAAACAAAATAACAACAAAATAACCTTAACCATAGGAAACTATGGTGACAAGGAAGACCAACATATCAACTCAGAAAAGAATAAAATATACACAGAAGAATCATCAAAGAAGAGAATGAAATTGGTCTCAAATCCAAAGAGGGTTCTTAGAAATTCTCATAAAGGATGTTTAAAGCCAAATAAAAGAGGCAGAAAAAAATAGAAAAGAAATGAGAACTTGGAACAAGAAGGAAAAATTTGACTGAAGAAAGCAACTCCTTAAAAAATAAAAGTAACCATATTAAAGAGAGAGAGAGAGAAAGAGAGAGAGAGAGAGAGAGAGAGAGAGAGAGAGAGAGAGAAAGAGAGAGAGATAAAAAAGCTAACCAAAGAAAATCACACATTAAAAACTAGAATGGGATTGAAAGTTAATGACCCTCTGAGATAGCAACTACAAAATAATATAGCAGTTACTCAGCATACACTGATATTTCACATCCCATTCCAAAATAAGATCAAAATGGGTACATGATTTTGACATAAAGGATACCATAAGCAAATTAGGAAATTAAGTTATGATTTGCCTATCAGATCTTTGGAGAAGGGAGGGATTTATGAATACAGAAGAACTAAGGAATGTTATAAAAGACAAAATAGACATTTTGATTAAATAAATTTAAAAGTTTTTGCATAAACAAAACCAATGGGAACAAAATTTAAAAAGAAGTATAAACCTTGGGGAAAAAATCTTCACAGACAGTATTTATTTAAAAAACCAAGTCTCATTTCTAAAATATAAAGAACTGCTTCAAATCTATAAGAACAGAAGAAATTCCCCAGTTAATACATGGTCAAATGATTTGAAGAAACAATTTTCAGATGATGAAGTTTAAAACATCTGTAATCATATGAAAAAATGCTCCAGATCATTATTAATTAGGGAAATATAAATTAAATCAACTCTGATGTACCAACTCACACCTCTCAGATTCGCTAACATGACAGGAAAAGGTTATGATAGTTGTAATGTCTGTGGGATACCTGGGTCACTAATACATTGTTGGTGAAGCTGTGAAATTATCCAACCATTCTGAAGAGCACTTTGGAACTATGCCAAAGGGCTATAAAACTATGCATACATTTTGACACAGCAGTGCTATTACTGGGTCTGTATTCCAAGGAAATCATAAAACAGAGGAAAAGACACTTGCAACAATGTAGCAGCTCTTTATGGTTGCAAAGAATTGGGAAAATGAGTAGATACTCATCAATTGGGGAATGGTAGAACAAGTTTTGGTATATAAATACAATAGTATATTATTGTTCTATAAAAGATGATGAATAAGCTGATTTTTGAAAGGCCTAGAATGATTTACATAAATTGAAGTAGAGTGAAATTAGCATAACAAGGAATATCTTCTACACAATAACAACAAGAATATGTGATGATCAAATATAAAAGATTTGTATCTTCAGAGTGGTTCAGTGATTCAAAGCAATTCCAATATCTGCATCTAGAAAAAGAGCTATGAAGAATGTAATGAAGGTAAATATACACATGCTATGCTCACTTTTTTTGGTTTTATTTTTATTTTTCCAATGATTTTTTTTCTCCCAATATGATTAATGAAACAATGCATATTAATAATAGATTTAAAAATAATTTCTCTAACTATTGAGATTATTATATGATTTCTATTTTATCATTGACATGGTTGATGATTATGATAATAGTTTTCCTGACACTTAATCAGCCCTGCATTTCTAATATGAATCACATTAGGTCATAGTATATTACCCTGCTGTGAACTTACTGTAATATTTTTGTTAATATTTCATTTAAATTCTTTGAATCACTTTTCATTAGAGAGATTGGTCTGTAATTTTCTTTGTTTTGGATCTTCCTGGTTTAGGTTATGAGCACCATATTTGTATCTTAGATGGAATTTGACAGGATTTCTTCTTTCCCAATTTTTCCAAAATATTTACATAATATTGAAATTAAGTTTTTCTTATAGATAGATTTGGCACTAGAAATTTTTTTCTTAGGGAGTTCATTGATGGTTTGTTCAATTTCTTTTCCTAAAATGAGAATATTTCAATAATTTATTTCTTCTACTGTTAATTCTTCTACTGAGCAATTAATATTTTATAAATATTCATCCATTTTGGCCCAGGTTCAGATAGATGTGAAAATTTTGTAACACTGTTTTTGTGATAGCAAAGAATTGGAAAATGAATATATACCTATAAAGTAGAGAATGGCTGTATAAGTTGTGGTATATGAAAAAAATGAAATATTATTATCCTGTAAAAATAATCAAAAAGATGATTTTGGAAATACCTTGAAAGATTTACATGAAACACTTAATTCTTCATAGTGGTTCAGGGGTCCAAAGTAATCCCAATAGACTTTGGACAGAATATTCCATCTGCACCCAGAAAGAGAACTATGGAGAATGAATGTAAATCAACACATGCTTTGCTTACTTCTTTTTTTGATGATTTTTTTTCTATCTCATGGTTTTCCTTTATTATTATAATTTTTCTTTCTCAACATAATTTGTAAAGCAACTTTTATTAAAATCAATATTTTTATAAAGGAAAAAAAAAACAAAATGAAGTAGGGAAAATGAAACAACTCAAAAAGTCTGAATAACAAGTATTTTAGGTATTTCAAAACATTCTACATGCATTATTTCATCTACATCTCATATTGACCCTTTCAATTATGTTCTTCTTGTTCAGTCATACTCCATTCCCTACACCACCTATAGATATTGCTATTTGAAAATAGTTGAAAAAATGGGGTCTCAGAGAGAATGAAGGTTAATGCCAGAAGTTTCATCACTTTATATTTAGTGAATCTTATGTCCAAGCAGAATAAATTATTTGACTAAGTTTCCAAACAGTACTAAATTTCAGAGGCAGTATTTGATACTCAGTTCTATGACACCAGAATTTTTTTTTCCCTACAAGAAAATGCTTATCCAAATTGAAATCTTTATAAGCACACACACACACACACACACACACACACACACACACACACACACACACACACAGACAGAGAGAGAGAGAGAGAGAGAGAGAATATGGAAGAATAGATTGATAGATAGAGATAGATAATTGAAAATATTATTCATAGGAAACAAAGTGATTGCCTATCATTTGGGCAACTGGAAAAAATTGCCTTAATGTAATGGAATTTTGCTAAGTTACAGGATACTATATCACAGAGGAATTTAGGAAAAAATAGAAGATTCATATGCACAGATGTTGATGGAAGAAATGATTATTAGTAACCAATGATTTTAAGACATTCTGATTTGCCCCTTTTCTTTTTATCCCAATTTCAGCACCTCAGTCTTGGATAGCTGAACTTTCTTCTCTATCTATTCAAGTAGAACAGTCATAGTGTTTTTATCAGGTTTAGGTGGGGATAATTATTTGAACTGATTGCCCAAGGCAAGAGGAATTTAGAATTAGATAATGTGATAAAAGTTCAGGGACTGCCCCTCATTGTAATATTCATCCTCTCATTAGTTATTAGCAAATCATAGTTGATTGACACCTTCAAAAAACACTCCTCTTCCAAAAGGGTATATAAACCATAAATCTGTTGCATGATAGTCTTTGATATGTGGGAGATGTTCAAATAACCCCCCTTTTGTTAAAATTCTGGCATTTTTAATAAAGTGATTAAGTTATCCCAAAATTATGTCTTTCAAAACATTTAAAATGGTTTATAAAGTAAAATCAGTAGTTTCCCTCCCTCTAGAAAAAACAAACAAACAAAAAAACAAAACTCAGTATATATATATATATATATATATATATATATATATATATATATATATATATATATATATACATATATATATATATATATATATATATATATATATATATATACATATATATATACATATATGTATATATGTATATATATACATATATATGTATATATATACATATATACATATATGTATATATATATATGTATATATATATATATATATATAATCAATCATCAACATCAATCATAAGGAGTATAAAGAGGAAAATATTACCAGTAAAAAAAAAAAAAAAAAAAAAAAAGAATTCTGCCTAACTGAAAAACTGATAATGGCCCTGACAAAAATTTAATTAAATATTCCATCCAAATATTCCATCCATTTTATTCCTGTGATGAGGACCTGGGAGAAAAATGGCAAGATAACTTGAACAGAATGTCACAAACATCTCCAAAACTTTAAAAAAGGGGAAGACTAAGCTAGAAGTAATATTGTTAAGAATGAGGTGCATTTTCACAAAAGGCACCATTTAAATTAATATTTTAAATGTCTTAGTAAGATTACATCAGCAGTTGTAAATAATGTTTTCATTAGTTTATGTATTTTAATGTCCACATTTTTAAAGAAGAGTGAAAATTGTGTGTGTGTGTGTGTGTGTGTGTGTGTGTGTGTGTGTGTGTGTAAAATGTCATTAAAATTTGCCACTCAAATGAAAATCTTATTATAGAAAACTCACTGCTAGCTAAAATGAATGCATTTTACAGAGGGAAAAAAAAAAGAATCAAATCTAAATCTTCTAAAGCCACACAATATTCACACTCAATCATTTCAAAGATGATAGGAAGAAATCACTGATAGGGTGTTTCTATTGCCTAATGTCCCCAAGACTCACATTAACACTCCTCAGTATTATTAAGACAGATGTCGGTAGTGGTGCAAATTCTCTGTGATGAAAAAGTATCTGAATAAAAAGGAAATTAGTCCTGAAATGCAGTAAAATCTGCTCAGTTAATATTCCCGGAGGAGGGTGTTACAGTTGAGGTTTAGATGTGCTTATTGAAAGCTTCCTATCTCAGGGTTAATGAAGAGATACTGACAGTTTTGCTGCAAAGTCAGTAAAGAGATTTAATGACTGGGGATTAATCCGATTTTTAAAGCTTTAATTTTTAGAGATCATCCTCCATCAGGGAGGGAGGAGCAAAAAATAGCAAAAATGTATGGCACCAGTAACTTAAAATGCAGAAACAAAAGTCAACCCTTTCCCCTGTGTATTATTAACCTGGAAACATTTCCATTCTCTGTTGAAATTGTAAAATACATAGGAGTAGTCAGCTAATTGTTATGGCCTCAGTTTTAATTCACTTCTCAATGTAAGTCACAATTGAGGAAAGCAGCTGTCATGGCATATTTCCTGGTCAGTAAATTTAACTGAATTAATTAGTTTGCTTATTCTGAAATTTGGAAGAATGATGAATACTTGTCAATGGGCTGTGGAATCCCTGGTTCATTGATTTTTAGCTGCTAGAAGGGAACTAGAAGAGCTGAGTTGTGATTTAAACAGAAATAATGATTTTTTTTTAAAGTTTCCTCTGATATGTTTTGTCCACTCATCATCCCATCTTTTTTTTTAATTTTTTATTTTTTTTCTTTAATTTTTATTTAATTTTATAATTATAACTTTTTTTTTTTTGACAATACATATGCATGGGTAATTTTTTACAACATTATCCCTTACACTTACTTCTATTCAGATTTTTTCCCTTCCTCCCCCAACCCCCTCCGCCAGATGGCAGGCAGTCTTATACATGTTAAATATATTAGAGTATATTCTAGATACAATATATGTGTGTAGAACCAAATTTTTTTGTTGCACAGGAAGAATTGGATTCAGAAGGTAAAAATAACAGTTTACACTCATTTCCCAGTGTTCCTTTTCTGGATGTAGCTGATTCTGTCCATCATTAATCAATTGGAATTGGATTAGCTCTTCTCTATGTTGAAGATATCCACTTCCATCAGCATACATCCTCGTACAGTATCATTGTTGAAGTGTATAATGATCTTCTGGTTCTGCTCGTTTCACTTAGCATCAGTTGATGTAAGTCTCTCCAAGCCTCTCTGTATTTCTCCTATTGGTCATTTCTTATAGAACAATAATATTCCATAACATTCATATACCATAATTTACCCAACCATTCTCCAATTGATGGACATCCATTCATCTTCCAGTTTCTAGCTACAACAAAAAGAGCTGCCACAAACATTTTGGCACATACAGGTCCCTTTCCCTTCTTTAGTATTTCCTTGGGATATAAGCCCAGTAGTAGTATGGCTGGGTCAAAAGGTATGCACATTTTGATAACTTTTTGGGCATAATTCCAGATTACTCTCCAGAATGGTTGGATTCTTTCACAACTCCACCAACAATGCATCAATGTCCCAGTTTTTCCACGGCCCCTCCAACATTCATCATTATTTGTTCCTGTCATTTTAAGCCAATCTGACAGGTGTTTAGTGGTAGCTCAGTGTTGTCTTAATTTGCATTTCTCTGATCAATAGTGATTTGGAACACTCTTTCATATGAGTGGAAATAGTTTTAATTTCATCATCTGAAAATTGTCTGTTCATATCCTTTGACCATTTATCAATTGGAGAATGGCTTGATTTCTTATAAATTAAAGTCAATTCTCTGTATATTTTGGAGATGAGGCCTTTATCAGAACCTTCAACTGTAAAAATGTTTTCCCAATTTGTTACTTCCCTTCTAATCTTGTTTGCATTAGTTTTGTTTGTGCAGAAACTTTTTAATTTGCTGTAATCAAAATTTTCTATTTTTTGATCAATAATGGTCTCTAGTTCTCCCTTGGACACAAACTCCTTCCTCCTCCACAAGTCTGAGAGGTAAACCATCCCATGTTCCTCCAATTTATTTATGTTTTCGTTCTTTATGCCTAAATCATGGACCCATTTTGATCTAATCTTATTAGGTGGCATTAAATGTGGGTCCATGCCTAGTTTCTGCCATACTAATTTCCAGTTTTCCCAGCAGTTTTTGTCAAAAAATGAATTCTTATCCCAAAATTTGGGATCTTTCGGTTTGTCAAAGATTAGATTGCTATTTTTATTCACTATCTTGCCCGGTGAACCTAACCTATTCCACTGATCAACTACTCTATTTCTTAGCCAATACCAAATGGTTTTGGTGACTGTTGCTTTATAATGTAGCTTTAAATCAGGTACACTTAGACCACCTTCCTCTGAATTTTTTTACATTAGTTCCCTTGCAATTCTCGACCTTTTTTTCTTCCATATTACTTTTGTTGTTATTTTTTTTAGATCATTAAAATAGTTTCTTGGGAGTCTGATTGGTATAGCACTAAATAAATAGATTAGTTTGGGGAGTATTGTCATCTTTATTATATTTGTTTGGCCTATCCAAGAGCACTGAATGTCTTTCCAATTATTTAAATCTGACTTTATTTTTTGTGGCAAGTGTTTTGTAATTTTTCTCATATAATTCCTGACTCTCCTTTGGTAGATATATTCCCAAATACTTTATACTATCAATTGTTATTTTGAATGGAATTTCTCTTTGTATCTCTTGCTGTTGGATTGTGTTGGTAATTTATAAAAATACTGAGGATTTATGTGGATTTATTTTGTACCCTGCCACTTTGCTAAAATTCTGAATTATTTCTAATAGCTTTTTAGCAGAGTCTTTGGGGTTCTCTAAGTATACCATCATGTCATCTGCGAAAAGTGATAATTTGATTTCCTCATTTCCTACTCTAATTCCTTGAATCTCTTTCTCGGCTCTTCTTCCCGAGGCTAGCGTTTCTAGTACTATATTGAATACTAATGGTGATAGTGGGCAACCTTGTTTCACTCCTGATCTTACTGGGAAAGGTTGCAGTTTATTTCTATTGCATATTATGCTTACTGAAGGTCTTAAATATATGCTCCTGATTATTTTAAGGAATAGTCCATTTATTCCTATACTCTCAAGCGTTTTAAGTAAGAATGGATGTTGGATTTTATCAAATGCTTTTTCTGCATCTATTGAGATGATCATATGTTTTTTTATTAATTTGATTATTAATATGGTCAATTATACTAATAGTTTTCCTAATATTAAACCAGCCCTGCATTCCTGGTATAAATCCCACTTGGTCATAGTGTATTATCCTGGGGATGATTCTCTGAAGTCTTTTTGCTAATATCTTATTTAAGATTTTAGCATCAATATTCATTAAGGAAATTGGTCTATAGTTTTCTTTCTCAGTTTTTGATCTACCTGGTTTAAGTATCAGTACCATGTCTGTATCATAGAAGGAATTTGGTAGGACTCCTTCAATCCCTATTTTTTCAAATAGTTTACATAGCATTGGAGTTAGTTGTTCTTTAAATGTTTGGTAGAATTCAACTGTAAATCCATCAGGTCCTGGGGACTTTTTCTTAGGAAGTTGGTTAATAGCTTGGTCTATTTCTTTTTCTGAGATGGGACTATTTAGACTACTTACTTCTTCCTCTGTTAATCTGGGCAAGCTATATTTTTGAAGGTATTCTTCCATTTCATTTAAGTTATCGAATTTATTGGCATAAAGTTGAGCAAAGTAGCTCCTAACTATTGTTCTAATTTCCTCTTCATTAGTGGTGAGTTCACCCTTTTCATTTTCAAGACTAACAATTTGCTTTTTCTCTTTCCTTTTTTTAATCAGGTTTACTAAGGGTTTGTCTATTTTGTTGGTTTTTTTCATAAAACCAACTCTTAGTTTTATTAATTAATTCAATAGTTTTTTTTTTTTTTTTTTTTTTTTTTTTTTACTTTCAATTTTATTAATCTCACCTTATATTTTTTGAATTTCAAGTTTTGTGTTTGTCTGGGGGTTTTTAATTTGCTCCTTTTCTAGCAATCTGAGTTGTAAGCCCAATTTGTTCGCCCTCTCTTTCTCTATTTTATGCTATTAGGCCTATAGAGATATAAAACTTGCCCTTATTACTACTGCTTTGGCTGTATCCCACATATTTTGGTATGATGTCTCATTATTGTCATTTTCTTGGGTGAAGTTATTAATTATGTCTATGATTTGGTGTGTTACCCAATCATTCTTTAGTATAAGATTATTTAGTTTCCAATTGTATTTTGGTCTATTTTCCCCTGGCTTTTTATTAAATGTAATTTTGATTGCATTATGGTCTGAAAAGGATGCATTTACTATTTCTGCCTTACTGCATTTGATTTTGAGGTTTTTATGCCCTAGTATATGATCAATTTTTGTATAGGTTCCATGAACTGCTGAGAAGAAAGTATATTCCTTTTTGTCTCCATTTAGCTTTTGCAAAAGATCTATCATATCAAACTTTTCTAGTATTCTATTTACCTCTTTGACTTCTTTCTTATGTATTTTGTGGTTTGATTTATCTAATTCTGAGAGTGCAAGGTTGAGATCTCCCACTATTATAGTTTTGCTATCTATTTTCTCTTGCAGCTCTCTTAATTTCTATTTTAAGAATTTAGATGCTGCACCACTTGGTGTGTATATTTTTAATATTGATACTGCTTCATTATTGATGCTGCTCTTTAGAAGGATATAATGCCCTTCCTTATCTCTTTTAATTAGATGAATTTTTGTTTTTGCTTGATCTGAGATGAGGATGGCTACTCCTGCTTTTTTGGTTTTGCCTGAATCATAATAGATTCTGCTCCACCCTTTTACTTTTAGTTTGACTGTCTCACCCTGTTTCAGGTGTGTTTCCTGTAAACAACATATAGTAGGATTCTGACTTTTAATCCAGTCTGCTAACTGCTTCCTCTTTATGAGGCAGTTTGCCCCATTCACATTTGTGGTTAGAAGGACTAATTCTATATTGCTTGCCATCCAATTAACCCCTTCTTATTCTTTTCCCCTTTCCTTCCCTTTTACCCCCCTACCCAGTATTAAACTGGTGAACACCACTTGCTTTTCACAGCCCTCCCTTTTTAGGATCCCTCCCCTACCTTAAAAATCCTCCCCTTATTTTACCCCTTTTCCTCGAAATTTCTGTATTCCCTTCCCCTTAGCTTACTCCTTCCCTTTCACTTTTTAATGAAGTGGAAGAAGTTTCACCATAAATCGAATATGTCTATTGATACACACTATGTTCATCTCCCTCCTTTCTTTCTCTCAGATATAATAGGTTACCTTTTCCTCTTCATGAGATGTAGTACCACCACTTTACACTTTTTTATGATATAATTTCCTTTCCACCTCTCGTTTCTAAGACAAATTGTACATGTTCTTTATATATATTTTTTTGGCAGAAGTATAGTTCTCAAGATTTCTTTTTACGTTTTTAGAAATGTCTTGAGTTCTGTATTTGAAGATCAAACCTTTTATGTAGGTCTGGTTTTTTCATCAAAAATAGATGGAATTCCTTTATTTCGTTAAATGTCCATCTTCTTCCCGGGAAAATGATGCTCATTCTTGCTGGGTATGTTATTTTTGGCTGCATACCAAGTTCCTTAGCCTTTCGGAATATCATGTTCCAGGCCCTGCGTTCTTTTAATGTGGATGCTGCTAGATCCTGGGTTATCCTTATTGTGGATCCTCCATATCTGAATTGCTTTTTTCTAGCAGCTTCCAATATCTTTTCCTTTGTCTGATGGTAATTGAACTTGGCCACTATATTTCTTGGCGTTTTGATTTTAGGGTCCCTTTCAGTAGGTGATCGATGAATTTTTTCAATGTCTATTTTACCTTCTGTTTCCAGAATGTCTGGGCAGTTCTCTTTGATAATTTCCTCAAAAATGGTGTCCAAGCTCTTTTTTTCCTCACATTTTTCAGGGAGTCCGATTATTCTCAAGTTGTCTATCCTGGATCTGTTTTCCAGGTCTGTTGTCTTTCTAGTAAGGTACTTGACATTCTTTTCAATTGTTTCATTTCTCTGGTTTTGATTGACTACCTCTTGGTTTCTCCTTGAGTCATTCATTTCTACTTGTTCCAGTCTAATTTTCAATGATGTATTTTCTTCACTCACTTTTTTTATATCTCATTGTAATTGTCCAATTGAGTTTTTATCTTCTATGGAATTTTTTCCCATTTTATCCATTTTATTTTTTAGAGAGCTGTTTTCTTTTTCCAGCACACTAATCCTGTTTTCCTTGGAGTTGTTTACCTTTTCCAGCTCACTAATCTTGTTTCTCAATGATTTGATTTCTTTATCCACTCTGTCTTTGAATGCATGGGATGACTTCTCCAGGCTCTCTTGCCAAGCTTCCCTTTCCTTTTCCCATTTCTCTTCCAACTCTCTTGTGAGAGCCTTTTTGATGTCCTCTATGAGATTCTTTTGTATTGAGGAGCAGCTCATATCCCCCTTAGGGGATTCCTCTGGGGACAGTCTGTTTTTAGTCTCCTCAGTGTTTGAAGTCTGCTCCCTGTCCACACAGAAGCTGTCAATGGTTAGAGCCCTTTTGAATTTTTTGTTCATTTTGTCAGAGTAGGAATCAAAGAAAACAAACTGACAAGAGAAACAATTGGTCTGTTTTGGGGGGGATGGGGCTGGATGGTATTAATGGGCTTCCTCTACAGTCTGGGGGTAGGGCAGCAGAGAGCCACTAACAGCAATGACTGTACTGAGTCTGCTCTCTGAGGCTCTGAGAAAGCACTGAGTCAGTCCAGGTGGGGGTTGGGGGTGGCCGGGTTCTGAGAGAAGCTGGCTTTCTGGGGTTTTAATCTTCACCTCCAGTGTTTACACCCTCTCCACTGCTCCCGGCTTGCTGCCAAGATGGAGTATCCACATTGGGGTAAAAGCCTTTTCACAGAAATGGCAGAGATCGTACCCCTCCCCCTCTGGTCTGAGCTGTGTGATTTGCCTGTCTTGCTCTAGCTTGCCTGCCCTTTAGTCTGTGCCCAGTATGATTGACCCTCCCCCGAGCAAATACAGACCTTTTCTGGCGACTTTCAAGGATGTCTTCTCTTGGTGATTATTTGTGGATTTCTTTCTGGGTCAAGCATTAAGTCTGAGGCTTGTCATGAAGTAAGTTCTGAGAGAAAATGAAGCGCTCAAGCAGCTGTCTGCCTCCACGCTGCCATCTTGGCCGGAAGTCCTTCATCATCACATCTTTTGACCAAACAAAATAGGATACATTCACCAACAGATGAAGAAAAAAAATGAAAAGTATAAAAACCAGCTTTGAAAGAAATTATGCTTTCAACTGTACTCATACTCCAGTCAGAGCATTCATTTTAAATTCTGATGTTGTTATATTGTGTCCAATTGTTTCCTTTGGGCTGTGTTTTACTCATGAATATTAAAACACACAGACACTAATGAGTATTTTTGTATGAATGTGAGCAAATCATTTAGTTTCTGTTTGCCTCATTTTTCTTACCTGTAAAATGAGGATAAAAATAAACCTACTTCTTCCTATGGTTGCTGCGATGATCAAATCAGATAATAACTATAAAGTTATTATTATTATATTTGACAAAGAAAGTAAACACTATATAAATATTATGATTGTTGTATATGTAAATATTATTATTTCTGTTGTTTTATCTGGCCAGTAAAAGTGAAGCACAGAAGCATAGATAAATTCTCTTTGGAAGAATTGTGAGAAAACAGGGGCCAGAATTAGATCGGAAGATGTAATGATTTTTGATCTACACTATGGAAGAACTACCTACATATACAATATGAAAGACATATTATAATATTGAAGTTCAAATTTATTTTTCCTCTTTGTAGTGGTCACCATTTTTATTTGATGAATAATAATTTCATTTATATGTGTATTATGTTGTATATTGCAAGTCATTTAGACTTTTAGTCCATATGACTTGTCCAGATGTGTCACAATGGTGCCACAAGTACACCCTACATTTCATAGAAAATGTAAACTGTACATTTTTTAAAGTAAAATAAATCACAATTTTAATATATAGTTTTCTGAGTCAATTTGTGACGTCTTAGGATCTTTAAATATGGTTTAGTAGTCCCATTTTTTTTTGAGGTTGAAGGTACTTCTTTTATATGTGTTGATCCCCAAATCTTGCAAAATCTGGTCAGTCTAAGCAATAGTCTAGTGGTAATTTCTCTAGATGTCTTACATAGATAACAATAGAATATATAACCTATTCATTATTTTCTTTTGCTCTATTATATGATATGATAAGTTTAACTGAGTTTCAGGTTATGCAATTCTCTGATAATAACACTTTTTTACATTTACAAAATATTTAATTGGTCAGTTGCAATCACAACTCCCTGAAGTCTTTTATGTCTGTCCATTGACTTTCAGATGACTCAAGACTAATTCCTCACATTCCTAAATTCAAAATAATATACCATCAAGTGAAAAATAGCATTGATCAAATGGTATTTTTTAGTAATAAAATTATTATTTTTTCCAATTTTGCAAAGTCATTCCAAATTGTTCTTCCATGCCATGCTGTTGAATTATGTTCTCAGTTAAATGTTCATCTTCAGTGCCTGTCAAACATATCCAATTCCAATATATCATGTATACATACAATATATAATAAACATATAGTATAATGTAAAATAACATGTGTATGAATAAAAAGTCCAAAGTATTAAGAAGCTTTAAATTTTAATAACATCAAAAGTATAACTTTTATAAATTTTACACTCGTCTTTTAGAAGTGTATTTAATTTAGAAGTATATTTAATTATTTGTACAATTGAGTATTTTTTCTATTTAATAGTTTTTTTTTCCAAATTACATGTAAATATATTTTTATTCTTTTCTTTTCTTTTAAATATATTTATTTAATATGTTCTTCCAGTTACATTTACAACATTCATTACAGTTCTTTTAAAACTTTTGAGTTTCAGGTTCTTTCCTCACTCCCAATTTAAGAAAATTTCAGAAAAAGATATGACATTATGCAAAAAATGTGTCGTGAAAGAAAACATTGATCTCCTACCCTAATGGAGGGGGAAATATCCTCTAAAAAAGAAAAAAAAAAGTTAAAAAAGAGTGGGGGAGGAGAGAGGGAGGGACATAGAGGGTATGCTTCATTATGTGTTCAGAGACAATCAGTGCCTTCTCTCAGTACAGATAGGATTTTTCATTATAGCCATTCAGAGTAGTCATGGATAATTGTACTGCTGAAAATAGCATAGTTGTTTCTAGCTGCTCATCCCAGAACATTGACATTACTCTTTTTACATTGAATTTCAGTTTACATGAGTTCATGGAAGACTTACCAGATTGGCTTGTTTGTTTTTATTCTAAGAGCATCCTGCTTATCATTTGCCATAAGAAAAAATATTCCTTCACAAATGCATACCACACTTTATTGGGACTTTACTCAGTTGATAGGCATCCCCTCAATTTTCTATGTTTTGCCTAAGATAGCTGCTTTAAATATTTTGGTATTTATAGGTCCTTTTCCTTTTTGTAAATAAATAAATAAATAAATAAATAAATAAATAAATAAATAAATAAATAAATAAGTAAATAAATAAATGAATAGCTGAATAGCTGAATAAATAAATAAATAAATAGATAGATAGATAGATAGATAGATAGATAGATAGATAAACAGATAAATAAATAAATAAATAAATAAATAAATAAATAAATAAATAAATAAATAAATAAATAAATAAATAAGTAAATAGATGAATAAATAAATAAATAAATGAATGAATATAATTGTCCTGCCAATTTATTCCATTTTCTCTCTTTCCTTATCCTTTCTCCATTACCCCTCTTCAAAAGTGTTTTCATACTGAACTGTCCCTCCACCAATATACCTTCTCTTTGATCACCCTCCCTGAAAAAGTATCCTCCCTTTTTCTTTCACAGTAAGCTAGATGTCTATAACCATTCTCTTGCCCTGAGAAGAGAACTGCTATAAATACTTTTGTACATATAGGTCCTTTTTTTTTTTTTTCTGCAGCAATATATATATATATGGCACCTCTCTTGTCCTACACTCTCAAAGTTTTTTTGTTTTGTTTTGTTTTCTTTTTCCTTGCCTCTTATTTATGATATAATTTGCACAATTTCATTTCTTCCTTTCCCTTTCACTCTCTGTTTCTTGGAAGAATTTGTTCCATTTTCATTCACAGTTATAATTGCTAAATGTGGCTTTCCTTTAATGCTATTTTTCCTCTTTATACTTTTCCTTCTTTTATTCTTTCCCTATTTTTTCTTTGATTGCCACCTTCTATTCTGCCATCTTTTTCTTATCAACTCTTCCACTTTTCTTTTCTCCTCCTATTTCTAATTACCCTTTTTCCCTCTTTTCTATTAGATCCTCCCTTCCCTTTTTTTGCCCAATTGCCTCTTCTGCTTCTATTTAGAGCAAGATAAGTTTCTTTGCTGAACTAAGTATGTTATTCCCTCGTTGAGCCAAATCTGCTTAGAATAAGATTCAAATAATGTTCACTCCCTCCATTTTTTTCTTCCACTGTTAACAGGTCTTTGGTACCTCTTCATGCAATGTAATTTATTCTATTTTATCTCCCCCATTTCCTTATTTTCCTAATACAATGTTTTTTTCACCCCTTATTTTTTATCATAACATCAGAGTCAACTATTATCCATACCTTCTCTCTATGTTTAGTTCTTCTAACTTCAATAACAGAAATACAGTTCTCAAGATTTAAAAGTATCATATTCCTATGTATAGATGTAAACAGTTTTATGTTATTGATCAACATATTTTTGTGAGATATGTTTGGTTTTATTTTCTTTTTCCTTTCCTCTTGACCATTTTTGTGCTTCTTTGGAGTCATATTTGTTTTCTATTCAGCTCTGTTATTTTCATCAAAAAAGTTTAAAAATCCCTTACTTAATTGAACATTCATTATTTCCCCTGAAAATAAAATATGCCCCATTTTGTTGGGCAGTTGATTCTTGATAGTAATTAAAGTTCATTTGCCTTCAGGCATATTATAATGATCCTTTAATATAGAAGCTGGTAAGTACTGTGTCATCAATACTGTGATTCTGTAATATTTGAACTGTTTCTTTCTGCTTGCTTGAAGTATTTTTCCATTGATCTGATAATTGTAGAAATTTGGCTAAAATATCCCTTGAAGTTTTCATTTTGTAATCTCAGTAGGTGATTAGAGAATACTTTCAATTACTATTTTCTTCTATGATTCTTAGATATCAGGGAAGTTTTCCTTCATAATTTCTTGAAAGACGTTGTCCTGATTTTTTTTTTTTTTTCAGAATGGCCTTCAGAAGATGGCAGAGAAGATACACGCAATTTTGTGAGCTCCCTTCTTCCCTCAATACCAATTAGTTAAATCAGCTTCAAAAATAATGCTGGACTAATAGAAACCACAAGGACTGGAAGCACAACTTACCAGCTGAAGAGAATCTGGAGTTTCAACATAAAAGGTCGGTTCCCAGGGGAGGAAAAAAAAAAGGCTCCACGGACAGTTAGTTGCTAGCACACTGCATTGATTGCACTGGGGAGAACTCTGGGATCAGAGAAGCCACTGAGATAAAAGAATCTGGCACAGGCTGATAGCTCTTCTCTGCTTATAAAACAGCAGTTCAGAAGAGAAATCAAGCCACTTTAAAATATAAAGCCAGATACTAGAACCACTCCAATCTGGAAGTGACCTAACAGATCTCAGCACAGCAGTGAAGCCTCCATCTGCTGTCCAGGACTTCACCTTGGGGTAGTTAAGAGTTTGAAAAGCAGGGACACAGCCCAAGGCAACATCTAACTTACAAAGTGCCAGGCTTGGCTGGAGGCTGTGGAACTCAGCCAAGGAAGTCCCAGAGAAGCAGAACCTTTGAAATAGAGACTACGGTTTCTGGGCAGACACTTCCAGTTTGAGCACAGGGTCTTTTCACATCAGTTGCTGACATCCACACCCCAAGGGATGCATTGGCTGGGCTTTGTGTCGCCTTTACTGTTCAGTCTTAAACCTCAGGGAAGTCTCTAAGATACACAGTGGGGTCTTTCACTGGGCAACCCACATAGCGCTGCCACAGCTGTGCTAATCACCTCTGAGGCACTCCCAGGAAGGGGGAGGGGAGCTCTCTCTTAGCTCAGGCACAGGGGCCACTGCATCCATCTGGTCTGGGAGGAAGCTGTAAGAGAAATAAATAAATAATTTCTTACCCCAAGAAATGACCCCAAAATATTTTTAAAATATGTGTAAAAAGCAAAAAAAGAACTATTGATTCCTTCTACACAGAGAAAGAACAGGTATCCAACCCCAAGGACGTTAATGGCAAAGAGTCAGCAGATAACAGCCTAAAGGGGAAAAATACCTGCCCTCCATCACATAACTCTCTCCTAGAAGAGACTATTAAAAAATTAATGGAGTTTGAAGAAAAATGGGGAAAGGAAAGAGAAGCTATGATAGAGAATAACAACGTTCTGAAATTTGAGTTGGAAAAAATAAAGAATTCACAGGAGATACAGGGAAACAAAATTTGTGAATTAGAAAAGGTTAAAAAATCACAGGAAAGTAGGATTTCTGAATTGGAAAAGATAAAAAATTCTCAAGAAAGTAGGATTTCTGAATTGGAAAAGATAAAAAAAAAGTCTCAAGAAAATAGGATTTCTGAATTGGAAAAAGAAAATAATTCTCTAAAAAAAAAATTAGGGAAATGAAAAAAAGTTCAATAGAGCAAAATAATTCATTTAAAAACTCAATCGGGCAAATACAAAAAGAACTAAAAACTGTGAATGAAGAAAATAACTCCTGAAAAATCAGGATGGAACAAATAGAAATGAATGATTTATTGAGAACCCAAGAATCAGTCAAACAAAACAAAACAAAACTTAACAAAACAAAACAAAACAAAACAAAACAAAAAAAAAAAAAAAAAAAAAAAAAAAAAGAAAGAAAGAAAAGCTGGAGAATAACGTCAAATACTTACTGGGAAAATCTATAGACCTGAAAAATAGATCTAGGAGAGATAATCTGAGGATCATTGGACTTCCTGAAAACTATGACAAAAAAAGAGCCTAGATTCTATTTTATAGGAAATCATCAAAGAGAACTGTCCAGAGATAATAGAAACAGAAGGGAAAATAGGTGTGAAAAGAATTCATGGAACACCTTCTGAAAAAGACCCTAAAAAAAAAAAAAAAATCCACGGAATATTGTGGCTAAGCTGCAAAATTACCACACAAAGGAAATATCAAGGGGCCACAATATGGGTCACTCAAGATCTGGCTGCCTCCACATTAAAAGATCAAAGGGCCTGGAACCTGATATTCCAAAAGGCAAAAGATCAAGGATTGCAACCAAGAATAAACTACCCAGCTAAGTTTAGCATTTTTTTTTCCATGGAAGAAGGTGGTCATTCAATGAAACAAGAGAATTCCATATGTTTCTAAGAAAAAAACCAGACTTAAACAAAAAGTTTGATCTACATCCACAAGACTGAAGAGAAACAGAAAAAGGTACACAGAATCCTTGAGAAATGCATCTCTGTTGTGGATATATAGAAAGTCCACTTGGATAATTTGATTTTACTGATATAAAAAAAAAAAGGGGAGGGAGTAGTAAAGGGAAGGGGCTAGTACCAGAAAAAGGGAAAGAAGTGATAAAAAGAGGGAAACTACATCCCAGGAAGAGGCATAGAAAATATACAATATCTGAGGGAATTTAGAGAGGGGGAGAAGCATTTTGTGAATCTTACTCTCAGAAGAAGAGGCTCAAAGTGTAAATAATTGACATATTTGTTTTTCACAGAATTCTATCTCACCTCATTAAAAGAGGGAGAGGAAAAGGGAAAAGGAAAAGGGGAATAAGGGAAGGGACTTGGAAGTAGGGGGGAGGGATACTAAAAAAAAAGGAGGGCTGCACGTCACAAGTGAGGTCTATAAATTAAATATTGGGGAAGGGGTTCAGGGGGGTCAAGGGAAAAAGCAAAATCTGGGGATAATATGATGGCAGGAAATACAGAATTAGTAATTTTAACTGTAAATGTGAATGGGATGAACTCTCTCATTAAACAAAGGCGAGTAGCAGACTGGATCAAAAGTCAGAACACTACAATATGTTGTCTACAGGAAACACACTTAAAGTAGGGAAATACATACAGAGTAAAGGTAAAAGGTTGGAGAAGAATCTATTACGCTTCAGGTAAAGCCAAAAAATCAGGGGTAGCCATTCTTATCTCAGATCAAGCAAAAGCAGAAATTGATCTAATTTAAAGAGATAAGGAAGGAAACTATATCCTGCTGAAAGGTAGCATAAATAATGAAGCCATATCAATATTAAAAATATATGCACCAAATGGTATAGCATATAACCTTCTAAAGGAAAAGTTAAGAGAATTGCAAGAAGAAATAGACAGTAAAACTATAATAGTGGGAGATCTCAACCTTGCACTCTCAGATTTAGGCAAATCAAACCACAAAACAAATAAGAAAGAAATTAAAAGAGTAAATACAACATTAGAAAAACGAGGTATGATAGATCTTTGGAGAAAACTGAATGGCAATAGAAAGGAATATACTCTCTTCTCAGCAGTTCATGGATTTGACCATATATTAGGATTAGGATTGACCATATATTAGGACATAGAGATCTCAAAATTAAATGTAGGAAGGCAGAAATAATAAATGCCTTCTTCTCAGATCACAATGCAATAAAAGCTACATTCAGTAAGAAGTTAGGGGTAAATAGACCAAAAAGTAATTGGAAACTGAATAATCTCATCTTAAAGAATTACTGCGTGAAACAACAAATCATAGAAACAATTACTAATTTCACCCAAGATAATAACAATGATGAGCCATCATACCAAAATCTGTGGGATGTAGCTAAAGCTGTAATAAGGGGAAATTTTATATCTTTAGAGGCTTATTTGAACAAAATAGAGAAACAGAAGATTAACGAATTGGGCCTGCAACATAAAAAGCTAGATAAAACCAAATTAAAAACCCCCAACCAAAAATCAAACTTGAAATACAAAAATTAAAAGGAGAAATCAATAATATTGAAAATAAAAAAAACATTGAATTAATAAATAAAACCAAGAGTTGGTTTTATGAAAAAGCCAATAAAATAGATAAAAATTTGGTAAATATGATCAGAAAAAGGAAAGAGGAAAATCAAATTGTTAGTATTTCAAATGAAAACGGGGATCTTTCCACCAATGAAGAGGAAATTAGAGAAATAATAAGGAGTTACTTTGCCCAACTTTATGCCAATAAATTTGATAACTTAAGTGAAATGGATGACTTTCTCCAAAAATATAGGCCTCATAGATTAACAGATGAGGAGACAAATTGCTTAGATAGTCCCATTTCAGAAAAAGAAATAGAAAAAGCTATTAATCAACTTCCCAGGAAAAAATCCCCAAGACCAGATGGATTTACATGTGAATTCTACCAAACATTTAAAGAACAATTAGCCCCAATCATATATAAACTATTTGAAAAAATGGGGGATGAAGGAGTCCTACCGAACTCCTTTTTTGAAACAGAGATGGTACTGATACCTAAACCAGGTAAACTCAGTTTTTTATTTAACTGAGAAAGAAAATTATAGACCAATTTCCTTAATGAATATTGATGCTAAAATCTTAAATAAGATATTAGCAAAAAGACTTCAGAAAATCATCCCCAGGATAATATACTATGATCAAGTAGGATTTATACCAGGAATGCAGGGCTGGTTTAATATTAGAAAAACTATTAGTATAATTGACCATATTAATAATCAAATTAATGAAAACCATATGATCATCTCAATAGATGCAGAAAAAGCATTTGACAAAATCCAACATCCATTCCTACTAAAAACTCTTCAGAGTATAGGAATAAATGGACTATTCCTTAGAATAATCAGGAGCATATATTTACAACCGTCGGTAAGCATAATATGCAATAGACATATACTTCAACCTTTTCCAGTAAGACAAGGAGTGAAACAAGGTTGCCCACTATCACCATTACTATTCAACATAGTACTAGAAATGCTAGCCTTGGCAATAAGAGATGAGAAAGAGATTCAAGGAATTAGAGTAGGAAATGAGGAAATCAAACTATCTCTCTTTGCAGATGACATGATGGTATTCTTAGAGAACCCCAAGGAAGGACTCTGCTAAAAAGCTATTAGAAATAATTCAGAATTTTAGCAAAGTTGCAGGATACAAAATAAATCCACATAAATCCTCATCATTTTTATATATCACCAACAAAATGCAACAGCAAGAGATTCAAAGAGAAATACCATTCCAAACAAATTTTGAGAGTATAAAATATTTGGGAATCCATCTACCAAAGAAAAGTCAGGAATTATATGAGAAAAATTACAAAACACTTGCCACAAAAATAAAGTCAGATTTAAATATTTGGAAATACATTCAGTGCTCTTGGATAGGCCAAGCAAATATAATAAAGATGACAATACTCCCCAAACTAATCTATTTATTTAGGGCTATACCAATCAGACTCCCAAGAAACTATTTTAATGACCTAGAAAAAATAACAACAAAATTCATATGGAAGAATAAAAGGTTGACAATTGCAAAGGAACTAATGAAAAAAAAGTCAGAGGAAGGTGGTCTAAGTGTACCTGATCTAAAGCTATATTATATAGCAGCAGTCACCAAAACCATTTGGTATTGGCTAAGAAATAGACTGGTCAATCAGTGGAACAGATTAGATACAAAGGACAAAAAAGGGTACATCTATAGCATTCTAATCTTTTACAAACCCAAAGATACCAACATTAGGGATAAAAATTCATTATTTGGAAAAAATGTTGGAAAACTGCAAATTAGTATGGCAGAACTTAGATATGGATCCACACCCTTAACACCATATACTAAGATAAGATCAAAATGGGTTCATGATTTAGGCATAAAGAATGAGATCAGAGGAACAGAGAATAGTCTACCTCTCAGACCTGTGGAGGAGGAAGGAATTTATGACCAGAGGAGAACTAGAGATCATTATTGATCACAAAATAGAAGATTTTGATTACATCAAACTAAAAAAGTTTCTGTACAAACAATACTAATGCAAACAAGATTAGAAGGGAAGTAACAAATTGGGAAAATATTTTTAAAGTTAAAGGTTCTCATAAAGGTCTCATTTCCAAAATATATAGAGAACTGACCCTAATTTATAAGAAATCAAACCATTTTCCATTTGATAAATGATCAAAGGATATGAACAGACAATTCTCAGATGATGAAATTGAAATTATATCCACTCATATGAAAGAGTGTTCCAAATCACTACTGATCAGAGAAATGCAAATTAAGACAACTCTGAGATACCACTACACACCTGTCAGATTGGCTAAGATGACAGGAACAAATAATGATGAATGTTGGAGGGGATGTAGGAAAACTGGGACACTAATACATTGTTGGTGGAGTTGTGAAAGAATCCAGCCATTCTGGAGAGCAATTTGGAACTATACCCGTGGGTAAATTATGGTATATGAAGGTTATGGAATATTATTTTCCTGTAAGAAATGACCAGCAGGAGGAATACAGAGAGGCTTGGAGAGACTTACTTCAACTGATGCTGAGTGAAATGAATAGAACCAGAAGACCGCTGTACACTTCAATGTTGTATGAAGATGTATTCTGATGGAAGTGGATATCTTCAACATAAAGAAGATCCAACTCATTTCCAGTTGATCAATGATGGACAGAAACAACTACACCCAGGGAAGGAACACTGGGAAGTGAATCTAAATTGTTAGCACTACTGTCTATCTACCCAGGTTACTTATACCTTTGGAATCTAATACTTAATGTGCAACAAGAAAACGGTATTTACACACATATATTGTATCTAGGTTATATTGTAACATATGTAAAATGTATGGGATTGCCTGTCATCAAGGGAAGGGAGTAGAGGGAGGGAGGTGATAATTAGGAAAAATGAATACATGGGATAATATTATAAAAAAATTATTCATATATACTGTGAAAAAAATTATAAGTAAATAAAATTAAAAAACAATAAAAGAATGGCTTTCAGATAGTGTATGACTTTTAAATTATTTCTCCTCAACCTATATTCCAGGTAGGTTCTTTTTTTAACAATGTATTTTACATTTACTTCTATTTTCTCATTTTTAAAATTTTGATTGATTGATTTTAAATTTTTGATTAGTTTTTATTTGCCCAACATAAATTTCCAAGGGATTACTTTTTTCACTTAGTTTATATCATTCTTTTCATTTATTTGTTTGTTTGTTTGTTTGTTTGTTTTACTTGAAGCTTTTTATTCACAAAGCATATGCATGGGTAATTTTTCTAACATTGACCCCTGCATAATCCCCTGCCAGAAATTTCCCCATTCTTCCCTTCATCCCTTGCTCCACCTGGTAGGCAGTGTAATACATGTCAAACATGTCAAAATACATGCCAGATCCAATATGTGTGTATGTATTCACATGGCTATCCAGTTGTACATACACACACACACACACACACACACACACACACACACAAATCAGATCAATAAGGAAAAAAAAAGAAAAACTGTGATAAAGAAACAAAATGCAAGCAAATAATAAGAGAGAGAACGGCAATGCTGTATTGTGTTCCAACCTCTGTTTCCATGGTTTTCTTTCTGGGTTTAGATGGTTCTCTTCATCACTGCACAGGTGGAACTGGTCTGAATCATCACAATGTTGAAGAGGGCCAAGTCCATCAGAAGTGATCATCATATAATCTTGTTGCTGTGTATAATGATCTCCTGGTTTTGTTCATTTCACACAGTTTCTAGTTTCTGGCCACTAAAAAAAGGGCTGCCACAAACATTTTTGCACATGTGGGTCCCTTTCCCTCTTTGGGATATAATCCCAGTAGAAACATTGCTGGATCAAAGGGTATTCATAGTTTGATAACTTTTTGAGCATGGTTCCAAACTGCTCTCCAGAATGGTTGGATCCTTTCATAATTCCACCAACAATGTATCAGTGTTACAGTTTTCCCAAATCCATGTTAACATTTGTCATTATCTTTTCCTCTCATCTCAGCCAATCTAACAGGTATGTAGTGATATCTCAGAGTTGCCTTGTTTTGCATTTATCTGATCAGTAGTGATTTGGAGCATATTTTCATGTGGCTACAAATAGTTCCAATTTCTTTATCTGAAAATTGTTTGTTCATATCCTTTGACTATTTATCAATTAGAGAATAGCTTGAACTATGATAAATTTGAGTCAATTATCTATATATTTTAGAAATGAGGTCTTTATCAGATCCTTTGTATGCAAAAATGTTTTTCCAGTTTATAGCTTCTCTTCTAATCTTGTCTGCATTAATTTTGTTTTTAAAAAATTTAATTTAGTATAATCAAAATTACCTATTTTATTATCAATAATGATCTCTAATTCTTCTTTGGTCATAAATCCCTTCCTCCTCTGCAAATCTGAGAGGTAAAATATCCTATATTTTCCTAATTTGTTTATAGTATCATTCTTTATGTCTAGATCAGTGGTCCTCAGTTCACTGTCCCTCAGATTGTTGGAGGGCTGGACTGTAGTAAAAACAAAAACTATGTACAAATTCTTAGGCACGCTGCATATATCTTATTTTGAAGTGAAGAAACAAAAGGGAACAAATACAAAATTTAAAATGAAGTAAAGTTAAATCAACAAACTTACAGTATTTCAATGGGAACTATGGGCCTGCTTTTGGCTAATGAGTTGGTCAGTGTCTGCTTCCATATTTGTCACTGCTAGTGGTAACAAGTGATGGAAGTGTGCATCTGTTAGTCTTGATCTGGTTGGAAATTTCAAATGTTTCATTATAGAAAAAGTCTATTCACAGACATAAGTGCTGCCAAAGATGGTTGCCATTTTGAGTGCATGGTTCCTGAGATGAGGATATGTCTCAGAAGGGAGAGATGCATAGAAATTATGAAGGCTGATTGATTAGAATGCATCTTTCAGAGAGTCACAATTCTGTAGTTCAGACAGTTTCATTCAGTAAGTTGTATCCACATTTTCAATGTCAATAAAAAATTGGTTATGGAAAAGCTGTATGTCCTGTTCATGGAGATGAAGCTCTTTAAATCTAAATTGGAACTCCTTTTGCAATTTTTCCAATGAATCCACACATGTTTTGTTTGGCAATGCAATCAGCGGTTTTTCTGCTAATAGATTTTGAGTTGTGGGGAGATGGCAGAAGTTTTCCTCCTTCACTTGTTTGATGAGTAGGACTAATTTTACTTCAAATGCTTTGACATGTGATTGCATATCACAGATGAGCTTCCCCTTTCCTTGAAGTTGCATATTGAAATTGTTGAGTAGCTCTGTTACATCTGTCAGAAAGGCAAGGTGCCATTTCCAATCTTCATCATTGTGCTATGATACTTCTTTGTTTTTTTGAAATCAGAAAGGTTGTAATCTGTGGAAGTAAGTCATAGAAACGTTTCAAAACTCTCCCTCGACTCAGCCAATGGGCTTCTGTGATACAGAACATCTTCATACTCAACATTTAGCTCAGACTGAAATTCCTGAAATAGTCTGTGATTTATTGCATTAGCTCTAATGAAGTTAACACAAGATACCACAATTTGCATAACAGAGTCCCACTTAAATGATTACTACATAGCACTTGTTGATGGATGAGGCAGTGTATGACTATTGGATAGGGATGGTTATGTTTGTCCATCTCTTGGTTAGTGGGAGCAATTACTCCTTTCTTACACCCCACCATGCTAGGAGCACCATCAGTTGTCATGCTGGCTAGTTTAGCCCAGTCCAGCACCAAATCACTCATAGTTTGGCAAACCTTTTCATAGATATCCTCTCCTGTAGTTGTTCCTTTGATGCTTTGCAGTGCAGCAAGCTCTTCTATGACTTCTAAATAATCATTTGTCCCACAAATAAAAATTAGAAGTTGTGCAGAATCATGAACATCATTGCTTTTGTTGAGTGCCAATGAAAAATATGAATTTTTTTTGGTGAAGTTTTGCAAATGCTGATGCAGATTGTCTCCCATTTCTTCAATCCTCCATGTAATTGTAGGTCCTGAAAGACTTACTGTACTAAATAAATCAACCTTCTCTGGACACATTTCTTTGGCAACAGAAAGAAGGCACTTTTTCACAAATCCTCCCTCCACAAATGGTCTGCCAGTGAGTGCTATTAACTTGGCAACTTGAAAACTTGCTCACAGTGATGAAATATTTAGCTGCTTCTGCTTCACAAAAATATTTTGCTGAGTTGCCAATGTATTTTTCAGTTTTAATATATTATTTTTTCTCACTTCTCCAACCAAACAATCATTTTTATCTTTATATTGAGTTTCATAGTGTCAAAGCAAATCATATTCTTTGAACACAAATACTATATTATGGTATATCAGACATACAGCTCTTTCCTTGTACTGCATGACAAAGTAATCATAAGTCCACTGTTCTTTGAATATACTACACTCCAAGTCAATTTTTCTTTTTCTTGACATCATTATTTCTAAGAGATTCCAAATTGCTATTAGTAAAATACCAATATATAAATATATACAGTGCTGCAAAAACAATATACCAGCAATAACTTTGCCCACACAGAGACATACAGACTGCAATGCCCAATTTCCTCCAAGCTGCCTCTGCTCTGTGATGCTTCCGTTTCCCGCACTCTCTCTCCCATTTCAGACCTTCACTGCACACAAGTCACCACTCAGGCAGCCCTCCGAAATGCCCTGGTTTCCTCTGAATCCTGGGATCAATTCTCATGATCCAGCTCTGCATGATCCTACGTGCTGCACTAGTAATTTATCATAATCACAGGCAAGATTTGCATAGATGTATATAACTGTGCCATATATTGTATGTGCAGAATGAGCTTCAGTGAGAAATCATACACTGGGACTTCCAGGGGAAGTCATCATGTGACTTGAAGCTGCACAATTGTATGGGGACCTTAAGAATCTGAAGGGGGATGAAGCAGTACACCAGCTCTGCACCCCCCTCATACTCAGGATAAATGGGGGGGCACTAAGGTCAGACCCCCAGTCATTATAAGGTGATGACATATGTTAGCAATATTCCATCTCTTTAGGAAACTACAGAACATACATACAATGATAAAACTGATGACCACAACAGCCATACATGAGGTCACTATGGATACAGGGCCACAGCCTGGTACTAGGAGCCTCACTCTGGACAACAATAGCAGTCAATACCACAACATGTGCTAGAGAGGAAGCCATTAATTGTCATTACAGCATAATGACAATGATAGAGTAAAGCTGGGACTTGTAGTACTGTTACTATACCCAGGCACCAGACACAGCTCATATATTTCCCCTGCATCAGCCGTGAGGTGCTCAGCACACATTGTAAATCCCTCACACCTGTCTGTTGTGGTGAGTTCTGTTACTTTACAAGGCCTCAGGCAATCAGTTCTCCATGTTCCACATCTCTCTCCCTTCCCCACACCATACACATGGCCTGGGAACTCACCTCACCTCGGTATAGCCTCAGACTCTGTGCCTGCTACCTCAGCCCAGTGCCTGAAGTGTGCATTGCTAATACAAGTTTAGGTCAAATGTCACTTCCAGTCTGATTTTGCCATAACTCAGTGGGTTGTATAAACATCCTCAACAGGATGCATCTGGCCTGCAGACTGTAGTTTGAGATCCGCTGGTCTAGATCATGAACCCATTTTGACCTTATCTTGGTATACAGTGTTAAGTATGAGTCTATGCCTACTTTCTGCCCTACTAATTTACAATTTTCCTAGCATTTTTTATCAAATAGTGAATTTTTATCCCAAAAGGTGCGGCTTTTTGGTTTGTCAAATATTAGATTGTTATACTCATTAACTATTTTGTTATGTGAGCTTTATAATATAGTTTAAGTCTGATGCAACTAAGCCATCTTCTTTTGCTTTCTTTTCATTAATTCCACTGAAATTCTTGACCTTTTGGTCAAAAAACATCTGAAGGTTTTAAATAGATGCTACTGACTATTTTTAGGAAAAGTCCATTTATTCCAATATCCTCTAGTGATTTAATAGGAATTGGTGTTTTGTTTTGTTTTGTTTTGTTTTGTTTTGTTTTGTTTTGTTTTGTTTTTTTAATCAAATACTTTTTCTCCATCTATTGAGATGATCTTCTGCTTTTTGTTAATTTGGTTATTGATATAATCAGTTATATTAATAATTTCCCTAATATTTAACTAGCCGTGCATTCCTGGCATAAATCCTACTTGGTCATGGTCTATAATCCTGGGGATGATTATATGTAATCTCTTTGCTAATATTTTGTTTAGGATTTTCGTATCAATATTCATTAGGGAGTATATCTCCTTTTTTATTTAGTATATTTTACTTCTACTGAAATTTATTATTTTTTTCAATTTTTTTTCTTTCCATTAATCTTGTTTTAAGGAGTTTGTTTTTTTGTTTGTTTGTTTTTTGTTTGTTTGTTTTTTGTTTTTTGTTTTGTTTTTTTTGTTTTGCTTTTTTGCTTCTTTTTCTAAACTGTTGACTCTTTTATCTTAATTTTCCTGCAAAAATGTCTTTTTCCCCTACTTTTATTTTGTTTCTTTTACTTCATATTTCCTTTTGAGGCCTCATATGGAGGCATTTTGACATTGTTCTCCTCTTCTGAGTTTTGTTTTTCTCTTCCTTTTGGCCATAGTGGATTTCTATGGAGCAGGGATCTCTCTTTCTCTCTCTCTCTCTCTCTCTCTCTCTCTCTCTCTCTCTCTCTCTCTCTCTCTCTCTCTCTCTCTCTTTCTCTCTCTTTCTCTCTCTCTCTCTCTCCCATTTTAAAAATTTTACTCTGCTTTATGGTACAGGAGATACCACTGAAAACATCTTATTTTTGGGGACAGGGGCCTAGCTTTTACTTTCTGAGTTTGTTAATTGTGCTGCATTGGTGAGGAGTAATTTCATCTGTTGTGCTGGGATTCTGACATTGGCAATTTACATTCTGACTTAGGGCTGGAGAACTCACAGCTGACCAGCTCTGACATTAGTTTGATGATAAAGGACCATGGAACCTCTATTACTGATTTGTGCTGTGATTACTAGCCTCCCACTTGCTGGCCTGGGATGTAGTCCTCTTTACCCAAATGCCCCATACCTTTTCTAAAGTGTTAGTAAGTTATCTTAAGCTAGAAAATTGTTTTATTGCATGGTATTGTAGGTTCTGTGACTCCGGAATATATTTAGAAGTTTTATTTAACATTGTTTCTAAGGGAAATTGAGACTTCCTGGCTCAACTCTGCCTTCTACTATTTATATGCTTTTTTTGTTTTGTTTTGTTTTGTTTTTTAAAAGATGGTTTAATTACTGTGCACCAAAATTGGTGATAAATGTATTTATTGAACTATAGAAGCTTTGTGTTAGCATGCCACAAAGGCTTTTTTCTTTTCACCATTATTATCAAGTTTTAAAGAAAGTGTAATGTGAGAGCAAATAATTAAAGCCCAATCTTTTATTTGACTATATAGGTGGTTAAAGTGATGTGAAACTCTACATGAATTTCAGAGCATGATCAGATATTCTATGACAACTTCCTTTATTTGCCACATTTCAAAGAAAGGGCTTCTGATTGCTGGACCAGAAATAAATATGCACACAATAGAGTCCTGGAGTCTTTTTCTCCCAAACCATTTTGAAGAGTAATTTTTTATAAGATATATGGTAAAAAGAAATGATTTGTCCCTTCCACAGACAAAACAACATGTATCCTGTGAATGTGTGACACTTTTTTTTACACTATTTCCATTTATTCTTTACTGAAGTTAAGCAGAGTATTGGGAAAGCCTATAATTTTATGTACTTTGAAAACTTAGTGAAGTCTGATCCAAATAATAGGAGTCATGAAAGAGTTTATTTCCAAATTCAGAGAGCAGTACTGATTTTCAGAACTGACTTAAGAGATCCAACTCAGTTTTGGATTGATCCTGAAAGTGAGAAACTATGGTTAAGCTTTATCACATTTAGATATTACTTGGGTGAGGCAACTTTTTTTAGCTGTCATTTCAAGTTTAAAGCCTGTTTCTCAAATAAAGTATAAAGGAGAGTATGCCATATTTCAGGTGAATCATTTTATACTTCCATTCTCACACATGTTATCTGAAAATATCTCTTTCTAAAGTCTAATTTATATTAATTGATAAAATGATATTATGGAATTTATTAAGTCATTTGATGATTTAAAGGATATGCTAACTATAATTTGTTTTTTGGTATTGGAGAGGAAACACTGGCATGGAGCTCAAGGTGAAAGCATCAAGGGAAAATTCTAATATCTCAGAAGTAATACATAGAACTGCTTACAGAAGTAAGAAGGTTTTACTCTGGGAACCAAATCTATTAAGTCAATTATGGATCAGAAGAGTCATGCCAGAGCCTTAAAGGCTACATATACATAGAAGATTTATAAAATATTTGAGTTTTACAAAGTGAAGAGCTATGGATAATTCATTTATTATAGAATTTTATTATGCAATTTGGTAAAAGTATAAGGATTCAAAGGTATTTGTTTAAAAAAAAAAGGCCTGGAAAAACTCACATGAACTCATGCTAAGTGAAGTAAATAGAATTAAGAGAACATTGTACACAGCAACAACAAGGTTATGTGGTGATCATTTGTAATGATTGTGAAAACAATGAGTTATTTAGGGCAATTCCAATAGACATATGAGAGAAAGAGTCATCGCCATCCAACAAGAGAATTATAAAGAATGAATGTGAATAAAAGCATGATATCTTCATCTTTTTTTGTTGTTGTTTGCTTATTTTTTTTCTCTTTTTTTCCCCTTGATCTGATTTTTCTTGCACAGCAGGACAAATGTGGAAATATGTTTAGAAGAATTACACATTTTAAAACAATATTGGATAACTTGCTGTCTAGAGAAGAGACAGGGAGGGAGATAGAAGAAAAATGGAACACAAGGTTTTGCAAGGGTGAATGTTGAAAAAGTATATTTTCATTGTTTTGAAAAATAAAAATCTATTATTAATATAATAATTAATATTTATATTATAGGGATAATTGCTTAAATGTATATAGAATTATAACCTTTTATAGAGTACATATATATATGTGTGTGTGTGTGTGTGCTCATGTGTGTGCATTATATTAATGTGTATAATAAATCCACAAGTTCCTTTCAAAAAAGGTAACTAACTGCTTAAAAACTCTTAAACTAATAAGATTACATTTAATAGAAATAAATTTAGCATATACATGGATTTAAAAACTTAAGTGCAAGATGAGGGAGATGTAGTCACAAAGTAGTTAATTTGTAAACGTGAAAACTTTTTTTTTTTTTTTTTTTTTTTTTTTTTTTACAAAGTCAATATGAATTAGAAATGTGATGTGGTAACTCAAGAGCACTACTTGTTATGGGAGATATGAAAATTAAATTATCTGCCCTCAAGGAAATTACAGTCTGCCTCCCTGGGGGAAACACAATGCATGATATAATTAAATGTAAATTATTTTGATAAAATATAAAACACTAATGAATAAGGCAATCATGGAAATTTTAAGTATGTAAGTAAAATTCATACTATATTGAAGGAAAATATGAATTTTGATCTAGAAGTTGTGAAGATTGGATTACCTCCAGGCATTGGTCTTATGAAAAGACATGGAAACATGGAATGGAATGTCAAATTTGAGATTCAATGCATTTAATATCACAATTTTATTTACCTTACCCATGTGGTCTAGTCAGAAGATGTTCTCATAATCCAGACATACAGTAGCAACTTGTTTGTCAGTTGATATATGCAAAATGAAACAATCCCTCCCCACCAAATCACCCCTATATATCTATGTCTATGTCCATCTCTATCTGTTTATCTATCTATATCATCTATCTATTTATGTATCTACACATAGGTATATGTCTAGGGACCATAGGCCCAGGTTAGGATTAACACAAAATAAAAGGGTAACAGCTTCTGATTGCTGAAAATAGTTTTCTCCCATTTATTATGGGCTCAGGAAGTCCTTCTTAAGTTTGATTAATACATGGCTCACTAACCTTATCCCCCCTTGCTGATACTGCTACCAGATGATCTTGAAACATCAAAATTACTTGGGTGAAATGGGAGTTTGGAGTTTATTCAGGAAGCAGAGCCAAATTTAGGTAGAGTGTAGAAATGACTTGCCTAAAGAAATGCTTAAGACAAAACTGATAGCAATGTATGGTTTATATATAGGCAAAACTGTGGGTTCTTAAAGATTGACCATATGGAAAAAGATAAGGAGGTTTCAAAGATGACTCCAAGGGTTTTTTTAAATCTAAATTTAAGACATTTTTACTACTGGAATTATATTTGGTTTCATCCTAAGATCCTTTTAAAACCACTATACCCCATCATATGTATTTTTTCATTAATTCTACAAGGGACAGTAATTCTTGCCTCTTGGTGACAGACAAGATACCAAGACAATGGATAAGAATTGAGTCCAAAGTCTTTATTGTCTCTTATACAGTCTGTGTCTTGTCATAGTCTGACCTAGTTTCAGCCTAACCCAGTCTCCTTCAGCAATCTGATAGTCTTCCTATATCAATCTCAATCTGACTCTGATTTTTGTCCCCAGTTTAAAATATCCTATTCTAATTACATCATTACAGTATACTGAGTATGTGTGAACTAGAGAACCATTACATCACCATGCTAAATACTAATTATACTAGTATACATACTAGAGAACCATCATCTCATCAATTCCACTGAGTTAACACCTTCTTTCAAGTATAGTTTTCCAAAGTTCCAGCTCTCTACAATTCAACTTTTTTTGTGGTGGTCAGGAACTGGAAACCAAGTGGAGGTCCATCAGTTGGAGAATGACTGAATAAGTAATGGCATATAAATGTTATGGAATATTATTGTTCTATAAGAAATGATCAGCAGCATGATTTCAGAGAATCCTGGAAAGACTTACATGAATTGATGCTAAGTAAAGGGAGTGGAATCAAAAGAATATTGTAGACAGCAAGAGCAAGATTATATGATGATCAATTCTGGTGGACATGACTTCAACAGAAAGGTGATTCAGGCCAATCCCAATGATTATGATGAAGAGAACATCTGCACCCAGAGAGAACAATGTGGAGACTGAGTACAGAACACAACATAGTATTTTCACTTGTTTTGTTGTTTGCTTGTATTTTGTTTTCTTTCTCTTTTTTTGTGATCTATTTTTTTTTCTTGTGTAGCACAGTACTTGTGGAAATATGTATAGAAGAATGATTATACATATTTACCATATATTGGATTACTAGCTATCTAGGGAAGAGGGTTCAAAGAAGAGAGAAAAAATTGGAACACAGGTTTTTTGCAAGAGTGAATGTTGAAAATTATACATATGTTTTGAAAATAAAAATCTTTAATTAAAAAGATTATATTCAAATAGAATATATTTACCTATATGTAGAATAAATATGGAGGTAATACATATTATTTAAGTACAAGGTATTTTGGGAAAGAGGTTATTACTTGAAGGTATTAGGAAAGTCCTTATGGAGAAATTGAAGGAATAGAAGAATTCTATGAGATAGAAAAAAGAAAGTACAGTGTGCCAGATATAGGGGCCTAAGAGGTTAAAGTCAGGTAAAACTTAAATATGATGTTTTGGTATTCGAGGATCTCAAATAAGGTACAATATTCATCTCTCTCTCTCTCTCTCTCTCTCTCTCTCTCTCTCTCTCTCTCTCTCTCTCTCTCTCTCTCTCTCTCTGTCTCTCATTGTCTTTGTCTTTGTCTCTTTGTCTCTCTCTGTCTCTCTCTATCTGTCTCTCCTCTTTCTCTTTCTCTCTCTCTCCCTCACTCCCTCTCTTTTATCTCGGGGACAGGGGCAAGAGGCAAGAATTATTTATATTAGGCATCTGAGGCACAAAGAATAGGAATTTAATTTTAGAGGAAAGATACTTGTATTCAAATGCTGCTGCTGGCATACTTTTCTATGGGATTTTAAACTGTGATTTTTTAATGTTTTCAATGTCCCACAAAGTTCTCTTAAGAATCTGAATTTTGGAGAAGGGGAGGTTTAGTCAAAGAAGGTCAGTCCAACTCTAGGAATACTTTATATGAATAAAATCATAGATTTATTCCATACTTACACCTATATCTATCTAAGTATATGTATATATGTATGTATCTAAGACAACCCATGTCCTCACTGTTTCCTCTTGAACAACGTCCCAAAATAGATCTAAAGATTCCATAGACCACGGTTTTCATTTCTTATGAAAATTTATGCATTTTATGGTGATTATAAATTTTGATGATAGTGGCATGGTGATGTTGTATGTTCATTACTTCATAATATAGATAAGTTCTGAGGTGCATACTAGAATCTTGACTATACGGGGATGATCTAGTCACAATAACTCACGAGTAACCATCTATGTTTTTTGTTTTAGTCCAGTGAGATGATAAGAAAAACAAAGCCAGTTAAAATACACTTAGTTATTAAAAAAAAAAAAAAAGAAATTCAAAAGAGAAAAAGAGAGCCAGAAAAATAAAAAAGAAGGAAGGAAGGAAGGAAGGAAGGAAGGAAGGAAGGAAGGAAGGAAGGAAGGAAGGAAGGAAAGAAGGAAGGAAGGAAGGAAGGAAGGAAGGAAGGAAGGAAGGAAGGAAGGAAGGAAGGAAGGGAGGGAGGGAGGAAAAAATAAAAAAAAAAAAAAAAAAAGAAAATATTTCCATTTATACTCATTTTATTGCTTCTCTAGCTGGAGGTGGAAAACATGTTTCATGGGATATTTTGAAATTGTGATTGGTCATTATATTGATCCAAGTTCATTAACATTTTGGAGATGATTGTACAATATTTTATTATTGTAATACTGGTTTTTGTCTCACTTCACTCAGGATAAATTCTGTTTACTTCATACAGAAACATTCTAAGGTTTTTCTGAAACTATTTTATTTATCATGCCTTATAGCAAAGTATTATTCTTTCACATTATCATATTCATCCCATTAATTTTGAACACACACATAAATATGCACCCCATCCATTTATATATAGATACACATGCATGTACACATATATATGTATATACACATGTGTGTATACACATGCATATCAGTGCAGTGTGTGTGTGTGTGTGTGTGTGTGTGTGTGTGTGTGTGTGTGTGTGTGAGTGTTTCATATGGGTCTTGTTCTGTAAGAGCCCTTTAAATGGGCGGACTTGGTACATCGGGAGATTGAGGCCAAGAAGTAATTTCTGTGGATATTAGGACTGCCCTTGGGTGGGATCTTGGCCACATTGAGATAGTTTCGTAATGGGTGACTCTCTCGCTGATTGGCTGTGTGTGTGACCTCACAGGCCCTTTATAAGCCCACTGCAGGCAGCAGTCGCTCTCTTTAACCTGGTGCTCTTCACCCTGGCTCCCTAGCCTGGGTGGCCAAGCCAAGATGGGTAGCCAAAAGAGGTAAGGAGTTTGTTCGTGAATATGTGGGTCTTCTGACCAGGTGTTCACTTGGGAACCAACAAGTCAAGGCATCAATTCAGGGCATTATGTGAGTAGGTATAATAAAGGCTTTTAAGATAACACATGGCTGTTCTTGAGTGCGCTACCAGTTATTAAGCTATAGATTCAAGAGATCCTGGCCAGGACCCTTGAAGGCCTCAGAGGAGGCGAGCCAGGTAGAGTTGACACTGCAAAGGTCAGTGGTCAAAGGTACTCTGTTGGGCCTAGGACAAACTAGTAATTGTAACTGTCGGGAGAGCACATTACATTGTTCTTCTTTGATCTTTTTGGGATACAGGCTTAGTAGTAGTATTGCTGGTTTATGCAGAGTTAACTAGGTTTGAAGGAATAGTTAAAAATTACTTTCCTGAATGGAAAACAGTTCAGAGTGCTACCAACAGTACATTAAAGAACCTATTTTTCTACAGTCTCTCCAGCATTTGTCATTTTTCTTTTTGGTCAATTTAGACGAATTAAGCAGTATGAAGTGATATTTCAGAGTTGCTTGAATTTGCATTATTTAATAATTAATCATTTACAACATTTTTTCATATTGCTGTCATTTCTTCCTCCACAAAATATTTGCTCATATCTCTGGATATTTATAAACTAGCATATTTAGAATATGCCAAAAGAAATCTGACATAGTTCTCTATAGACTATAGATAGGACATCTCTATCATAAAAAAGAGAGTAAAGAAAAGGAAAAGAAAAAGCTTGCTGCAGAGGTATTTTGCAATTTTCTTTTCCTCCTCTAATTTTAGATTCCATGGTTCTCTTCATGGAAAAAAAAAAAAAAAAGTATTATGTAATAAAATTGTCTTTTGTACTTCCTATAAAATTGTACCTTTTCCTCTTTATTATTTGGTTATTAATTCATCCCCTATTTATTGATCTAAAAAATATTTTTCTATTATCCTATAATTACTCCATGATGTTGTTTTTAATGTTTAAATCGTAACTAAATAATAAATTTTAAAGGAGCTGTAATCTCTAAAAATGGAAAGTGTTCTCATATAAGTAAAATTACAGACCTTAAAATCTTAAGAAACAATAAGGAATAAATCATTCTTCTAACAAACTAATGAAAGAAATATTTTCCTTCTTTTTTACATAGCTCATAAGTAAAATTATGCTTAGCATATGTAATATTTTCAGTATAATTTGACCTTTTTATTATATAAAATTTAAAATTTTAAATTGTGAATCTTATGTTAGTAGGACATTTTGACTTACTGCAGGAATTGGGTGTCAACAAGTAGTGTGGTAGATAGTATTCACTGCCACTTCCACGTACCAGGTTGAAATTTAGTTCTTATATTCCACATTATCACATGGATAATTTTTCCTATATCACTAAATATACAAATAATCAGAATGTATCTTGTGTCACTACTTTCTACTGAAAATTCTACCATCCTGAGCAGTCCCGTTTTAGCTCTTTAGCTGACACAAAATTATTGATTTTTCTAGAATGAAAAAAGATAGGCCTCTAGTATAAGAATAGTTACTTTGATAAAAAGAATTCAATCGATATAGAGAAAAAAACATTTTTTTTTAATAATTGGAGTCACCTTTGACCTCTCTCCCTTGACAGTCATATTCAATCAAGCATGAAATCTTGTCCATTCATCCATCCAGTGTGTATGTGTGTGTGTCTGTATGTCTGTGTGTTATGTGTTGTGTGTTGTGTATATATGCACCTATGTGTCTATATACCTTCCCTTCTATCCTCCAAGATACTATCCTGGTTTGGGTGCTATCATTTCATATTTTCCTTATATCAATCTCCTGTTCAATAACATATTGACGCTGTATTGTTTATGGTGCAAAATTGAAATGCTTCTGAATTTTAAGGCTTTTATAGAATGTGATGTCTCTTGATGTTTCCAGTCTTATTTCCTATTTCTCTCTTGAGGGAACTCTGCCTGGTAGCCAAAGTGGTCTCACTGGTATCCAAACATGCATTGTGTTAAGAAAAAAATCTTGTATTTTGTTTTATTTTATTTTCTTCCCCTCCCTAAAGTGTACTCCTCACTCCTCTCAACCTATCCAAATCTTGTGATACTTGGAGAGGTGTTTATTAGTATTATTATTTTTTATTCTGTAGACAATATTGTATCAATGAAATTTATTGAGCAGGAGAATATGAGAGAAAGTAGATAAGAACCTAAAGTAGGATAATAGATTGGATGATGGAAAAGGGAAAGGGAATCCCCCATAAACACAATTCAATACCTAAATAAAATTCCATCTACTCTATGAAACCTTCTCTGAATATAGAAAGTAAAACTTATCTTTTTTCCTCTGAACTTCTGCACATTATCCTAATTGGAACTTGTCAATTATTACTTGAATTTATTAGTCATTTATTTTATGTAAATGTTTGCAATCTCAGGTTTAGACAAATCAAACCACAAAACAAACAAGAAAGAAATTAAAAAAGTAAATAGAACATTAGAAAAACTAGGTATGATAGACCTTTGGAGAAAACTGAATGGCAATAGAAAGGAATATACTTTCTTCTCAGCAGTTCATGGATCCTATACAAAAATTGACCATATATTAGGACATAAAGATCTCAAAATTAAATGTAGGAAGGCAGAAATAATAAATGCCTTCTTCTCAGATCACAATTCAATAAAAGCTACATTCAGTAAAAAGTAAGGGGTAAATAGACCAAAAAGTAATTGGAAACTGAATAATCTCATCTTAAAGAATGACTGGGTGAAAGAGCAAATTATAGAAACAATTAATAATTTCACCCAAGATAATGACAATGATGAGACATCATACCAAAATCTTTGGGATGCAGCTAAAGCAGTAATAAGGGGAAATTTTATATCTATAGAGGCTTATTTGAAGAAAATAGAAAAAGAGAAGATTAACGAATTGGGCTTACAACTTAAAAGGCTAGAAAAAGACCAAATTATAAACCCCCAACCAAATATTAAACTTGAAATACAAAAATTAAAATGAGAAATCAATAATATTGAAAGTAAAAAAAAACAACTATTGAATTAATAAATAAAACCAAGAGTTGGTTTTATGAAAAAGCCAATAAAATAGATAAACCTTTGGTAAATTTGATCAAAAAAAAGAAAGAGGAAAATCAAATTGTTAGTCTTACAAATGAAAAGGGGGATCTTTCCACCAATGAAGAGGAAATTAGAGAAATAATAAGGAGTTACTTTGCAGAACTTTATGCCAATAAATTTGATAACTTAAGTGAAATGGATGACTTCCTCCAAAAATAGAGGCTCGCTAGATTAACAGAGGAGGAGATAAATTGCTTAAATTGTCCCATTTCAGAAAAAGAAATAGAACAAGCTATTAATCAACTCCCCAGGAAAAAATCCCCAGAGCCAGATGGATTCACATGTGAATTTTACTAAACATTTAAAGAACAATTAGCCCCAATGTTATATAAATTATTTGAAAAAAATAGGGGATGAAGGAGTCCTACCAAACTCCTTTTATGACACAGACATGGTACTGATACCTAAACCAGGTAGATCAAAAACTGAGAAAGAAAATTATAGACCAATCTCCTTAATGAATATTGATGCTAAAATCTTAAATAAGATATTAGCAAAAAGACTTCAGAAAATCATCTCCAGGATAATACACTATGATCAAGTAGGATTTATTCCAGGAATGCAGGGCTGGTTTAATATTAGGAAAACTATTAATATAATTGAACATATTAATAAGAACCATATGATCATCTCAATAGATGCAGAAAAAGCATTTGACAAAATCCAACATCCATTCCTACTAAAAACTCTTGAGAGTATAGGAATAAATGGACTATTCCTTAGAATAATCAGGAGCATATATTTAAGACCTTCAGTAAGCATAATATGCATTAGAAATAAACTGCAACCTTTCCCAGTAAGATCAGGAGTGAAACAAGGTTGCCCACTATCACCATTACTCTTCAATATAGTACTAGAAACACTAGCCTCCGCAATAAGAGCCGAGAAAAAGATTCAAGTAATTAGAGTAGGAAATGAGGAAATAAAACTATCACTCTTTGCAGATGACATGATGGTATACTTAGAAAACCCCAAAGACTTTGCTAAAAAGCTATTAGAAATAATTCAAAATTTCAGCAAAGTGGCAGGATACAAAATAAATCCACATAAATCCTCAGCATTTTTATATATCACTAACAAAATGCAACAGCAAGAGATACAAAGAGAAAGTCCATTCCAAACAAATGGTGAGAGGATAAAGTATTTGGGAATCCATCTACCAAAGAAAAGTCAGGAATTATATGAGCAAAATTATGAAACACTTGCCACAAAAATAAAATCAGATTTAAATAATTGGAAAGACATTCAGTGCTCTTGGATAGGCCGAGCGAATATAATAAAGTTGACAATACTCCCCACACTAATCTATTTATTTAGTGCTATACCAATCAGACTCCCAAGAAACTATTTCAATGACCTAGAAAAAATAACAACAAAATTCATATGGAAGAATAAAAGATCGAGAATTGCAAGGGAACTAATGAAAAAAAAAACTCAGAGGAAGGTGGTCTAAGTATACCTGATCTAAAGCTATATTATATAGCAGCAGTCACCATAACCATTTGGTATTGGCTAAGAAATAGACCGGTAGATCAGTGGAACAGATACAAAGGACAAAAAAGGGTACATATATAGCAACCTAATCTTTGACAAACCCAAAGATACCAATAAAAATTCATTATTCGGAAAAATTGTTGGTAAAACTGGAAATTAGTATGGCAGAAATTAGATATGGATCCACACTTAACACCATATACCAAGATAAGATCAAAATGGGTCCATGCTTTAGGCATAAAGAGGGAGATAATAAATAGATTAGAGGAACAGAGGATAGTCTACCTCTCAGACTTGTGGAGGAGGAAGGAATTTATGACCAGAAAAGAACTAGAGATCATTATAGATCACAAAATAGAAGATTTTGATTACATCAAACTAAAAATTTTCTGTACAAATAATACTAATGCAAACAAGATTAGAAGGGAAGTAACAAACTGGGAAAATATTTTTAAAAACAAAGGTTCTGACAAAGGTCTCATTTCCAAAATATATAGAGAACTGACCCTAATTTATAAGAAACTGAACCATTCTCCAATTGATAAATGGTCAAAGGATATGAACAGACAATTCTCAGATGAAGAAATTGAAACTATATCCACTCACATGAAAGAGTGTTCCAAATCACTACTGATCAGAGAAATGCAAATTAAGACAACTCTGAGATACCACTACACACCTGTCAGATTGGCTAAGATGACAGGAACAAATAATGATGAATGTTGGAGGGGTTGTGGGGAAACTGGGACACTAATACATTGCTGGTGGAGTTGCGAAAGAATCCAGCCATTCTGGAGAGCAATCTGGAATTATGCCCAAAAAGCTATCAAACTGTGCATACCCTTTAACCCAGCAGTGCTACTACTGGGCTTATATCCCAAAGAAATACTAAAGAGCGGAAAGAGCCAAAATGTTTGTGGCAGCTCTTTTTGTTGTAGCTAGAAACTGGAAGATGAATGGATGTCCATCAATTGGAGAATGGTTGGGTAAATTGTGGTATATGAAGGTTATGGAATATTATTGCTCTGTAAGAAATGACCAGCAGGAGGAATACAGAGAGGCCTGGAGAGACTTAAATCAACTGTTGCTGAGTGAAATGAACAGAACCAGAAGATCACTATACACTTCAACAACAATACTGTATGAGGATGTATTCTGATGGAAGTGGAAATCTTCAACATAAAGAAAAGCCAACTCACTTCCAGTTGATCAATGATGGACAGAGGTAGCTACACCCAGAGAAGAAACACTGGGAAGTGAATGTAAATTGTTAGCACTAATATCTGTCTGCCCAGGTTACATGTACCTTCGGAATCTAATGCTTATTGTGCAACAAGAAAATGATATTCACACACATGTATTGTATCTAGGCTATATTGTAACACATGTAAAATGTATGGGATTGCCTGTAATGGGGGGAGGGAGTAGAGGGAGGGGGGGATAATTTGTAAAAATGAATACAAGGGATAATATTATAAATATATATATAATAAAAAAATTATTAATAAAAAATAAAATAAAATAAAATGAAGGTAGAAAGTTTTTATTAGACTCTTGTGAGAAACATGCAGTCCCCCTCCATAAGTCCAGAATGAGGAAAAAGCTGAGATTACAGGAATGAGAGAATGATTAAATAAACAAGCATTGCCCAATCCTTCCACAAAAATCCTCTTAGTAAAGCCTTTAGTCTAGATTGGCTTTTGCAGTTACCTTTTTATGGTGGGTGGGGTGATAATGGGCTGAATAGAGATGAGGTAACTACATAATAAGTTTCCTTACTTCAAGATCACATGATTTCTAAGACAGTAAAACTGGAGCCTAAGGCTTCTCTTATTTAACAGACAGTTTCTGAGAAACCACATTGCTTGCCCCATATAATCTCTCCTCTTCTATACCCCACTATGGTTTCTCATTAAAATCTTTCAACATTCTTTCATATTCCTTATCCTCAAATAATTGGAGCATATGTTTACATTATTCTAAGTTGTCAATTCCTTTTGGTTCATCCCTTATAGCCAATCCAGGCTTATTGGAACTGGAACTTAGGGCCATTGATCAAATTGTTGGTCCTCCCTCACAAATCTAACAATGCCTGACATGGAATGTGTCAGCTATTGTCTCTATCAGAGGGCTAAAGAAAGGAGCTGCAAAAGTGAATGGGGAAAATAATAGCAAAGAAACAACCCCAAATACTTTGGTTTTGATTTTGACCCCATGATTCTGAGAACAGAATAGATCCAAATCAAATAGAAAAATCCCCCAAATGATCTCTCAAACCAAAAAGCTCAATAGAAATCTGCACATACACAGAGACAGTCCATCAACTCCCTTCCAAAGTTAGTGAGTCCTTGATTTAAAGTGTAATTTCAATTCATCTGTAGGGTCTGACTCTACAATCTATTCTTTTGGAGCATCCACAGGTCCTTTGACTTGAGTAGGATGAATACAACCTTGTTTCTTAATCCTTATAGCAGTGTCAGAGGTCAGAAGGACTTGGAAAGGTACTTCCCACATTGGGGTGAACTTTTATTCCTTTCAGGTTTGGGTGAGGACTTAATCTCTGGGATAGTATCCATGCCTGGCAAATCCTAGAGGTGGGGTCTGAGCAATAAGTCCTTTTAAGTGTAGTTCATGTAGTGCTTAACAGGTTGTAAGACATATTGTTGGTGTCCCAGATAGGATTTATACATTTTTGTCATCTTCTTTTGGGATATGGATGTCCACTTGAGAGTTTGTAAGGTGACAATCCAATATTCCTTCATGGTTTAGTCCTAACTCTAAGCAAGGCAAGGAGAAGAAATTTGGTCCCAAAAAACCCAGTATCTAGGCCTAATTTAGTCAACTATCTCTTGATTTCCTGGTTTATCCTTTCTACCTTGCCTGAAGCAGAAGGATTCCAATTCCAGGTATGAAATTCCCAAGAGATCTCTAGGGAGATCAGACTCTGGAGAACTCTTGTCTCCAAATAGGGATGGTAGTCATTCTCTGCCAAGCCATGTGATCCTGGAAAAGCCCCCAAAACTGTGTGAAGTATGAATAGCCTAATCCAAAATGACTACTCAGAGATCTCTCAATATAAAGGTAAAAAGTTTTTATTAGAATCTCGCAAGAATCAGGCAGTTCCCACTCTCTATAAGTCCAGAATGAGGAAAAAATGGAGATTACAAGAATGAGAATGTGATTAAATAAACAAGCACTGCCCACCCATCTCCCAAGTCCCCTTATGCAAAGCTTTTAGTCTACATTGGGTCTTGTGGTTACTTTCCCCTTATGTGGAGGATGGGGTGAAAATGGACTGACTAGAGATGAGGGAACTACATAAAAGAAGTTTCTTTGAAGAAAAGAAACCTCTGAATATTGAAAGTAAAAACTAAGAAAGCAAAACTGGGGCCTAAGGCTTCTCTTACTTTAGCAAACAGTTTCTGAGAAACCACATTGCTTGCCCCACACAATATTTTTAAGGGGTTTTATATATTCCCTGATCATTTAGGATGACATCTGTGACATGTGCGTGTGTGCATGCGCGTGTGTGTGTGTATATGCTTGTGTTGTGTGTATGATTGTCACTATCTTTAAAGCAGTCCTGATGAGTAAAATTGAGAATTTTGATAATGGCATATACAAAGGGAAGAAGGGCCTAACAATCATTTCTATACACACCCTAAAAACCTTAAGCCATGTGATTCTGAGAAAAGTCTTGGGTATTTAGACATTTTTGTGGGTCCTTATTACTTCTTTTTACAGTGAGTAGAGTTATCAACATTTAGAGTGGGGAAGGAAATATAAAATTATGTGGATTTAGGAGTCCAAGCATCTAGGCTATATAAGTTGCTCACAGCCCATCATGGAAATGCTAAAAGGATTTGGACTTGAAGTCACTGAACTAATGATATCCAGAAACTGATTTAACCTGGGAACCAAATTTTTTCTCTCCCCAGAGACTAGGAAAGTAAAAAGGGGGTTATATCTTCAAGGTGTTGTGGGGATATGTTTTATAAGTATACATACTATACATTTGTATTTTTTGAGTTTTATTAATAGTTCTATTTTTATGGTATTTACAGGATAGTTCTTGTCTATATCTCTTGCAACAAAATAAAATACACAAAAGTAACAATACAGAGAATTTATGTGAAACGTTATGTTACTTAGTACATCTATAGTATGCTTTCATCTAAAATTAAAGTAAATCTATCTTCCCAATGGGGAGAGGATGGAAAAAAGAAAAAAAAAAGTCATTTTAAAAAATATTTTATTTTTCCAAGTTACAGGTAAAACACTTTTTTTACATTTTTAAAAAAGTTTGAGTTCCAGATTCTCTCCTGTTTTCCCTCCCTCCCCCTCCCACACTGAGAAGTCACATGTGAAATTAAATAAAACATTTCCACAGAAGTCATGTTGCAAAAGAAAAGACAAACCTCCCCCATTTGCCCAAAAAGTCTCTAGAAAAATAATGTTAAAAAAAAAAGTATGCTTCAATCTGTATTCAGACACAATGTGGGTATAGATATCATTTTTCACTGGACGTTCTTCAGAACAGTCTTATAGTGTTGGTTTGATGACAATAGTAAAGTAATTCATAGCTGTTCATCCCAAACATTTTTATTACTTTGTACACAGAACATTTCATTTTGCATGAATTCATGGAGGACTTACAAGGTTTTTATGAGATCACCCAACTCATCATTTCTTATAGGACATAATATTCCATCATAATCATATACTGTTAAGTTATTCAGCCATTCCCAAAATGCTGGGTAATTCCTTAATTTCCAATTCTTTGCACTGATAAAAAAAAGCTGCTACAAATATTTTTATACATATATATCCTTTTCTCTTTGTAAAATTTTTCTTTTGGAATACCTAGGAATATATATTGTCAGGTCAAAGGGTACCCATGATTTTATAGCTTTTTGGGCATAGTTCATATCTTTTGATTATTTATCAATTAGGGGATGGATCTTAATTTTTTAATAAATTTGACTCAGTTTTCTATATTTTAGAAATCAAGCTTTCATCAGAGAAACTTGCTTCTCCTCACTTATTTTGTTCTCTTTTTTACTCCATCCTTTCTGAGAAGGGTTTTCCTCTGACCATTCCTTTCCCCAATATCCTCTCTTTTATCACCTTCCTTCTTTCTCATATCTTTCCCCCTACTTTCTTACATAGTAAAATAGATTTCTATATGCATATTGAGTGTGAAAGTTATTACTTCTTTGAGCCAATTCTCATGAGAGAGAGTTTCAGTCACTCCCCCTCCCATCTTTCTCTTCCCCTCTACTGTTAAAGCTTTAAGGAAAAAAAAATAACAAATATTCACAGTTAAGCAAAAAATTACATTATTGCCTATATGTAAAATCGATGTCTCATTTTGCACCCAAAATCAATCACCTTTCTGTCAGCAGTTATAGATCAAGATGAAGAACATCATCTGTCTTCTTGACTCAGATATAGTCATTGGAATGATTTTTGCTATTACGGCTTTAAAAGTTTGTCTTAATATTCTTATTATAAATTGTTTTCCTGGTTCTTCTCATTAAATCATACATCAATTTATAAATATCTTCAAAATTATTCATTTTATAATATCAATATTATATTATGAATTGTTCTTCTGGCTTTAGTCACTTTATTCTATATCAGTTGTAAATATCCTTTAAAAAAGTTATTTTTCAATGCTAAGTTAAATAGAAGTAAGATGTTTAGTTATTTGTTGCTTAAATGTGGAAATGCAATTAATGAAGACTCAGTTCTATGGAAGAGAAATGGGATATTCCGTTAACTATCTTCAGGTGTCAGAGAAGACAGTTTGGCAGAGAGGGTTCAACAATAATAGGTCTGTCCTTAAGATATTGAAGCCAGGAAGTGAGGAAATAAAACTATCACTCACTGCAGATGATATAATGATATACTTAGAGAATACCAGAAAATCATCCAAAAACCTCCTGGAAACAATTCCCAGCTTTAGCAAAGTTTTAGGATATAGGATAAACTCACACAAATCATCAGCATTTCTATATATTAGTGACAAAGCCCCTGAGGAAGAGATAGAAAGAGAAATTCCATTTAAATAATTGTAAACAAAATAAAATATTTAGGGGCTTACCTGCCAAGGAAAATAAAAGAACTATATGAACATAATTACAAAACCTTTCTCACCAAATAAAGTCAGATATGAATAACTGGAAAATATCAATTACTCATGAATAGGACAAGCTAATATTATAAAATAACAATTCTGTTTAAATTGGTCTACTTGTTTACTGCCATACCAAACTATAACATTATTTTATAACATTAGAAAAAAATAAGAACAAAAATTCATCTTGGAAGAACAAAAGATTAATAGTGAGATAATTAATGGAAAAATATAAAAGATGGTAGTTTAGCAGAAATAAAATTGTGGATTATTGAAATAGATTAGATACAAAAGTCATAGTAATCAAGGTCTATAGTAATCTAGTATTTGATAAAACATTAAACTTCAGTTTCTGTAAAAAGAACTATTTGACAAAAATTGGTAGGAAAATGGGACAATAATACATTAGTATTTGGCATATACCTATATGTCAAACCCCATATCAAAATCAGGTAAAATAGATATATTATTTAGGCATAAAGGATGATCTATAAACAAAATAGGAAGGCAAGGAATAATTTACTTTTCAGATCTTTGGAGGAGGGAATTTATGACCAAAGAAGAAGTAGAGAACATTATGAGAGGCAACATGGACAATTTTGATTACATCAAATTAAAAATAAGGTTTTGCATAAATGAAACCAATAACATTAGAAACAAAGTACAAAGTTGGGAGGAAAGCTTCACAGCCGGTGTTTTTGATAAAAGTCTCTTTTCTAAAACATATTAAGAATGGTGGCAAATTTATAAGAATATGTCATTTCCCAATTGATACATAGTCAAAAGAGATGAACAGATAATTTTCTGATGATGAAATTAAAGCCATTTGCAGCCATATGGAAAAATGCGCTAAACCACTATTGATTAGAAAAATGCAAATTAAAACAATTCTGATGTACTATCTCTCACCTCTCAGATTGGCTAAGATGACAGGAAAAAATGATAATAAATATTGAAGGAGATATAGAAAAACTGGAACACTAATGCATTGTTGGTGGAATAGTGAAATGATCCAGTTATTCTTTTTTCTGTTTTTTTTCTTTTCTTTTTTTTTTTTTTTTTTTTTTTGACTTGGGAAATTTATTTTATTTTTTTTTATTTTTAAATTAATTTTATAATTATAACATTTTTATTGACAGTACATATGCATAGGTAATTTTTTTTTACAAATTATCCCTTGTACTACCTTCTGTTCTGAATTTTTCCCCTCCTTCCCTCCACCCTCTCCCCTAGATGGCAAGCATTCCCATACATATTAAATATCTTATAGTATATCCTAGGTACAATATATATATATATATATAACATATATATACATATATACCAGTGTGTGTGTGGTGTAGAACTGAATTTTGTTGTTGTTGTTTCAAAGGAAGAACTGGATTCGAAAGCTAAATATAATCTGGGGAGAAATACAAAAAATGCTAACAGTTTACACTCATTTCCCAGTGTTCCTTTTCTGGGGTTGATTCTGTCCATCATTGACCAATTGGAACTGAATTAGATCTTCTCTTTGTGAAAGATATCCACTTCCATCAGAATACATCCTCATAAAGTATTGTTGAAGTGTATAATGATCTCCTGGTTCTGCTCATTTCACTCAGCATCAGTTCATGTAAGTTTCTCCAAGCCTCTTTGTATTCATCGTGCTGGTCATTTCTTACAGAACAATAATATTCCATAATATTTAAATACCACATTTTACCCAACTATTCTCCAATTAATAGGCATCCATTCATTTTCCAGTTTCTAGCCATTACAAAAAGGGCTGCCACAAATATTACTTCCCTTGAAATTGTCGACCTTTTATTCTTCCATATGAATTTTGTTGTTATTTTTTCTAGGTCATTAAAATAGTTTCTTGGAGTCTGATTGGTATAGCACTAAATAAATAGATTAGTTTAGGGAGTATTGTCATCTTAATTATATTTGCTTGGCCTATCCAAGAGCACTTAATGTCTTTCCAATTCTTTAAATCTGACTTTATTTTTGTGGCAACTGTTTTGTAATTTTGCTCATATAATTCCTGACTTTCCTTTGGTAGATATATTCCCAAATATTTTATACTATCGACCATTATTTTGAATGGAATTTCTCTTTGTATCTTTTGCTGTTGGATTGTGTTGGTAATGTATAAAAATACTGAGGATTTATTTGGATTTGATTTGTATCCTGAAACATTGATAAAGTTTTGAATTATTTCTAACGGCTTTTTGGTAGAGTCTTTGGGGTTCTCTAATTATATCATCATGTCACCTGCAAAGAGTGATACCTTGATTTCCTCATTACCTACTCTAATTCCTTGAATCTCTTTCTTGGCTCTTATTGCCAAGGCTAGCATTTCTAGTACAATGTTGAATAGTAATGGTGATAGTGGGCAACCTTGTTTCACTCCTGATCTTACAGGGAAAGGTTCAAGTTTATTGCCCTTACATATGATGTTTACTGACAGTTTTAAATATATGCTCCTTATTATTTTAAGGAATAGTGCATTTATTCCTATATGCTCAAGTGTTTTTAGTAGGAATGCATGTTGGATTTTATCAAATGCTTTTTCTGCATCTATTGAGATGATCATATGTTTTTTTGTTAATTTGATTATTAATATGGTCAATTATACTAATAGTTTTCCTAATATTGAACCAGCTCTGCATTCGTGGTATAAATCCCACTTGGTCATAGTGTATTTTCCTGGGAATGATTTTCTGTAGTCTTTTTGCTAATATTTTATTTAAGATTTTAGCATCAATATTCATTAGGGAGATTGGTCTATAATTTTCTTTCTCAGTTTTCAGCCTACCTGGTTTAGGTATCAGTACCATGGTTGTGTCATAAAAGGAATTTGGTAGGACTCCTTCAATCCCTATTTTTTCAAATAGTGTATATATCATTGGAGTTAGTTGTTCTTTAAATGTTTGGTAGAATTCACATGTAAATCCATCTGGTCCTGGGAATTTTTTCTTAGGGAGTTGGTTAATAGCTTGTTCTATTTCTTTTTTCTGAAATGGGACTATTTAGACTATTTATTTACTTCCTCTGTTAATCTAGGCAAGCTATATTTTTGAAGGTATTCCTCCATTTCATTTAAGTTATCAAATTTATTGGCATAAAGTTGAGCAAAGTAGCTCCTAACTATTGTTCTAATTTCCTCTTCATTAGTTGTGAGTTGTCCCTTTTCATTTTTAAGACTAGCAATTTGCTTTTCCTCTTTCCTTTTTTTAATCAGAGGTACTAAGGGTTTGTTTATTTTGTTGTTTTTTTTCATAGAAACAACTCTGAGTTTTATTAATTAAATCAATAGGGTTTTTTTTTTTGTTGTTTTTTTGATTTTTTTTTTTTACTTTCAATTTTATTAATCTCACCTTTTATTTTTAGAATTTCAACTTTCATGTTTGTCTGGGGGTTTTTAATTTGTTCCTTTTCTAGCAATTTTAGTTGTAAGCCTAATTTGTTGACCCACTCTTTCTCTATTTTATGCAAGTAGGCCTCTAGAGATATATTACTGCTTTGGCTGCATCCCACACATTTTGGTATGATGTCTCATTATTGTCATTTTCTTGGGTGAAATTGTTAATTATGTCTATGATTTGCTGTTTTACCCAGTCCTTTTTTAAGATTAGATTATTTAGTTTACAATTATTTTTTGGTCTATTTTCCCCTGGCTTTTTATTAAATATAATTTTAATTGCATTGTGGTCTGAAAAGGATGTATTTACTATTTCTGCCTTACTGCATTGAATTTTGAGGTTTTTATGCCCTAGTATATGATCAATTTTTGTATAGGTTCCATGAACTGCTGAGAAGAAAGTGTATTCCTTTCTATCTCCATTTAGCTTTCACCTGTCATATCAAAATTTTCTAGTATTCTATTTACCTCTTTGATTTCTTTCTTATTTATTTTGTAGTTTGATTTATCTAATTCTGAGAGTGCAAGGTTGAGCTCTCCCACTATTATAATTTTGCTGTCTATTTCTTCTCTTAATTTCTCTTTTAAGAATTTAGATGCTGCACCACTTGGTGCATATATTTTTAATATTGATACTGCTTCATTATCTATGCTACCCTTTAGCAGGATATAATGCCCTTCCTTATCTCTTTTAATTAGATCAAATTTGTTTTTGCTTGATCTGAGATGAGGATGGCTACCCCTGCTTTGTTGGCTTCACCTGAAGCACAGTAGTCTCTGCTCCACCCTTTTAATTTTATTCTGAATGTATCACCCTGTTTCAGATGTGTTTCCTGTAAATAACATATAGTAGGATTCTTCCTTTTAATCCAGTCTGCTAACTGCTTCCTCTTTTTGAGGGAGTTTACCCCATTCACATTTATGGTTAGAATGACGAATTCTTCATTGCTTGCCATCCTTTTAACCCTTGCTTATGCTTTTCTCCTTTCCTTCCCTCTTACCCCCCTACCCAGTATTAAACTTGTGAACACCACATGCTTTTCTCAGCCCTCTCTTTTTAGTATGCCTCCTCCACCTTAAATTTCCTCTTCCTATTTTACCTTTTTTTCTCACAATTTCTGTAATCCCTTCCTCTTAGCTTACTCCTTCCCTCTAACTTTTCAATGAAGTGGAAGAAATTTCGCCATAAATCGAATATGTCTATTGATACACACTAAGTTCATCCCTCTCCTTTCTTTATCTCAGATATAATAGGTTACTTTTTCCTCTTCATGAAATGTAGTACCACCACTTTACACTTTTTTATAATATAATTTCCTTTCCTCCTCTAGTTTCTAGGACAAATTATACATATGTTCTTTACATATTTTTATGGCTGAAGTATAGTTCTCAAGATTTCTTTTTACCTTTTTAGAAATCTCTTGAGTTGTGTATTTGAAGATCAAACATTTTATGTATTTCTGGTATTTTCATCAAGAATAGATGGAATTCATTTATTTTGTTAAATGTCCATCTTCTTCCCTGGAAAACGATGCTCATTTTTGCTGGGTAAGTTATCCTTGGCTGCATACCAAGTTCCTTAGCCTTTTGGAACATCATGTTCCAGTCCCTTCATTCTTTTAATGTGGATGCTGCTACATCCTGGGTTATCTTTATTGTGTGTCCTCCATATCTGAATTGCTTTTTTCTAGCAGCTTCCAATATTTTTTCCTTTGTCTGATGGTTCTTGAACTTGGCCACTACATTTCTTGACGTTTTGATTTTAGGGTCCTTTTCAGTAGGTGATCATTAATTTTTTTCAATGTTTATTTTACCCTCTGTTTCCAAAACGTCTGGGCAGTTCTCTTTGATAATTTCCTGGAAAACAGTGTCCATGCTCTTTTTTTCTCACATTTTTCAGGGAGTCTGATTATTCTCAAATTGTGTCTCATGGATCTGTTTTCTAGGTCTGTTATCTTTCCAATAAGGTGCTTGACATTCTTTTCAACTGTTTTGTTTTTCTGGTTTTGCTTGACCTCTTCTTGGTTTCTCCTTGAGTCATTCATTTCTATTTGTTCGAGTCTAATTTCAATGATGTATTTTCTTCACTCAATTTTTTTATATCTTTTTGTAATTGTCCAATTGAGTTTTTAAGTGATTTTTTTCTTCTATGGAATTTTTTTCCATTTCATCCATTTTATTTTTAGATAGCAGTTTTCTTTTCCAATTCACTAATCCTGTTTTCCTTGGAGTTGTTTACTTTTTCCAATTCACTAATTTTGTTTTTCAATGATTTGAATTCTTTATCTACTCTGTCTTTAAATGTATGGGATGACTTCTCCAGACTCTCTTGCCAAGCTTCCTTTCCTTTTCCCATTTCTCTTTTAGCTCTCTTGTGAGAGCCTTTTTGATTTCCTCTATGAGAGTCTTATATATTGAGGAGCAGATCTTATCCCCCTTAGGGGATTCCTCTGGAGAAAATCTGCTTTTAGTGTTTGAAGTCTGATCTCTCTCCATACAGACGATGTCAATGGTTACAGCCCTTTTAAATTTTTTGTTCATTTTGTCAGAGCAGGAATTGAAGAAAACAAATTTCCAAGAGAAACAATTGGTCTGTTTTTTGGGGGGATGGAACTGGATGTTGTTAATGGGCTACCTCTACAGACTGTGGGAGAAAGCAGCGAGGCACTAACAGGACAGCAATGGCGGTGCTGCAGCTGCACTCTGAAGAATGCACTGAGTCCCTCAGGGTAGGGGTGGGGTGGTCAGATCCCAGGAGAGGAGACACGCTAGATTTCTGGGGTTTTATTCTTCACCTCCTATGTTTACACCCTCTCCACTGCTAACTGGCTTGCTGCCAAGATGGAACATCCACACTGGGGTAAAAGTCTTTTCCCAGAAACGGAAGAGACTGCACCTCTCCCCCCTCTGATCTAAGCTGTGTGAGCTGCCTGTCTTGCTCTAACTACCTGCAATCAGTCTGTGCCCGGTCTGTTTCACCAGCCCTTTAAGCAAACAGAAACGTTCTCTGGCGAATTTCATGGAAGTCTTCTGTTGGTGATTATTTGTGGGTTTCTTTTCTGGTCAAGCATTAATTCTGAGGCTTGTCATGAAGTAAGTCCTGAGAGAAAACGCAGAGCTCCAGCAACTGTCTGCCTTTGTGCCGCCATCTTGCCCGGAAGTCCAATCCAGTCATTTTTTTTTTTTATAAATTTTTGACAGTATATATGCATGAGTAATTTTTTTATAATATTATCCCTTATATTCATTTTTCCAAATTATCCTCACCCTCACTCTACTCCCTCCCCTTGATGACAGGCAATCCCATACATTTTACATGTGTTACAATATAACCTAGATACAATGTATGTGTGTAAATACCATTTTTTTGTTGCACATTAAGTATTAGATTCCGAAGGTATAAGTAACCTGGGTAGATAGACAATAGTGCTAACAGTTTACATTCAATTCCAGTGTTCCTTTCCTGGGTGTAGTTGTTTCTGTCCATCATTGATCAACTGGAAGTGAGTTGGATCTTCTTTATGTTGAAGATTTCCACTTCCATCAGAATACATCCTCATACAGTATTGTTGTTGAAGTGTATAGTGATTTTCTGGTTCTGCTCATTTCACTCAGCATCAGTTGATATAAGTCTCTCCAAGCCTCTCTGTATTCCTACTGCTGGTCATTTCTTACAGAGCAATAATATTCCATAACCTTCATATACCATAATTTACCCAACCATTCTCCAATTGATGGACATCCATTCATCGCCCCAGTTTCTAGCCGCTACAAAAAGAGCTGCCACAAACATTTTGGCACATACAAGTCCCTTTCCCTTTTTTAGTATTTCCTTAGGATATAAGCCCAATAGCTGCAATGCTCTATCAAAGGGTATGCACAGTTTGATAACTTTTTGGGCATAATTCCAGATTGCTCTCCAGAATGGCTGGATTCTTTTGCAACTCCACCAACAATGTATCAGTGTCCCAGTTTTCCCACATCCCCTCCAACATTCATCATTATTTGTTCCTGTCATCTTAACCAATCTGAGAGGTGTGTAGTGGTATCTCAGAGTTGTCTTAATTTGCATTTCTCTGATCAGTAGTGATTTGGAACACTCTTTCATGTGAGTGAATATAATTTCAATTTCTTCATCTGAGAATTGTCTGTTCATATCCTTTGACCATTTATCAATTGGAGAATGGTTTGGTTTCTTATAAATTAGGGTCAGTTCTCTATATATTTTGGAAATGAGACCTTAATCAGAACCTTTAACTGTAAAAATATTTTCCCAATTTGTTACTTCCCTTCTAATCTTGTTTGAATTAGTATTGTTTGTACAAAAACTTTTTAGTTTGATGTAATCAAAACCTTCTATTTTGTGATTAATAATGATCTCTAGTTCTCCTCTAGTCATAAATTCTTTCCTCCTCCACAGGTCTGAGAGGTAGACTATTCTCTGTTTCTCTAATCTATTTATGATCTCATTCTTTATGCCTAAATCATGAACCCATTTTGATCTTATCTTAGTATATGGTGTTAAGTGTGGATCCATATCTAATTTCTGCCATACTAATTTCCAGTTTTCCCAACAGTATTTTCCAAATAATGAATTTTTATCCCTAATGTTGGTATATTTGGGTTTGTCAAAGATTAGATTGCTATAGATGTACCCTTTTTTGTCCTTTGTATCTAATCTGTTCCACTGATCTACCGGTCTATTTCTTAGCCAATACGAAATGGTTTTGGTGACTGCTGCTATATAATATAGCTTTAGATCAGGTACACTTAGACCACCTTCCTCTGACTTTTTTTTTTTTCATTAGTTCCCTTGCAATTCTCAACCTTTTATTCTTCCATATGAATTTTGTTGCTATTTTTTCTAGGTTATTAAAATAGTTTCTTGGGAGTCTGATTGGTATAGCCCTAAATAAATAGATTAGTTTGGGGAGTATTGTCATCTCTATTATATTCGCCCGGCCTATTCAAGAGCACTGAAAATCTTTCCAATTATTTAAATCTGACTTTATTTTTGTGGCAAGTGTTTCATAATTTTGCTCATATAATTCTTGACTATTCTTTGGAATATGGATTCCAAAATATTTTATTCTCTCAACATTTGTTTGGAATGGGATATCTCTTTATATCTCTTGCTGTTGCATTTTGTTGGTGAAATATAAAATGCTGAGGATTAATGTGGATTTATTTTGTATCCTGCAACTTTGCTAAAATTCTGAATTATTTCTAATAGCTTTTTAGCAGAGTATACCATCATGTCACCTGCAAAGAGTTTGATTTCCTCATTTCCTACTCTAATTCCTTGAATCTCTTTCTCAGCTTTTATTGCAGAGGCTAGCATTTCTAGTATTATACTGAATAGTAATGGTGATAGTGGGCAAACTTGTTTCACTCCTGATCTTACAGGGAAAGTTTCCAGTTTATCGCTATTACATATTATACTTATGAAGTGTCATAAACAAATGCTCCTGATTATTCTAAGGAATAGTCCATTTATTCCTATACTCTCAAGCATTTTTACTAGGAATGGATGTTGGATTTTTTCAAATGCTTTTTCTGCATCTATTGAGATGATCATATGGTTTTTATTAATTTGATTATTAATATGGTCAATTATATTAATAGTTTTCTTAATATTAAACAAGCCCTGCATTCCTGGTATAAATCCTGCTTCATCATATTGTATTATCCTGGGGATAATTTTCTGAAGTCTTTTTACTAATATCTTATTTAAAATTTTAGCATCAATATTCATTAAGGAAATTGGTCTATAATTTTCTTTCTCAGTTTGGTAGGACTCCTTCATCCCCTATTTTTTCAAATAGTTTATACAACATTGGGGCTAATTGTTCTTTAAATGTTTGGTAGAATTCACATGTAAATCCATCTGGTCTTGGGGATTTTTTCGTGGGGTGTTGATTAATAGCTTGTTCTATTTTTCTGAAATGGGACTATTTAAGCAATTTATCTCCTTCTCTGTTAATCTAGGAAGCCTATATTTTTGGAGGAAGTCATCCATTTCACCTAAGTTATCAAATTAATTGGCATAAAGTTGAGCAAAGTAACTCCTTACTATTTCTCTAATTTCCTTTTCATTGGTGGAAAGTTCCTGCTTTTCATTTGTAAGACTAACAATTTGATTTTACTCTTTACTTTTTTGATCAGATTTACCAATGGTTTATCTATTTTTTTGGCTTTTTCATAAAACCAAATCTTAGTTTTATTTATTAATTCAATAGTTTTTTTTTTAAACTTTCAATATTATTTAATTCTCCTTTTAATTTTTGCATTTCAAGTTTGATTTTTGGTTGGGAGTTTTTAATTTGTTCTTTTTCTAACTTTTTAAGTTGCAGGCCCAATTCGTTAATCTTCTCTTTCTCTATTTTCTTCAAATAAGCCTCTATAGATATAAAATTTCCCCTTAGTACCGCTTTAGCTGCATTCCACAGATTTTTGTATGATGTCTCATCATTGTCATTATCTTGGGTGAAATTAATAATTGTTTCTATAATTTGCTGTTTCACCCCATAATTCTTTAAGATGAGATTATTCAGTTTCCAATTACTTTTTGGTCTATTTACCCCTAACTTCTTACTGAATGTAGCTTTTATTGCATTGTGATCCGAGAAGAAGGCATTTATTATTTCTGCCCTCCTACACTTAATTTTGAGATCTTTATGTCCTAATATATGGTCAGTTTTTGTATAGGATTCAGGAATTGCTGAGAAGAAAGTATATTCCTTTCTATTGCCATTCAGTTTTCTCCAAAGGTCTATAATACCAAGTTTTTCTAATGTTCTATTTACTTTTTTAATTTCTTTCTTATTTGTTTTGTGGTTTGATTTATTTAAATCTGAGAATACAAGGTTGAGATCTCCCACTATTATAGTTTTAATGTTTATTTCTTCTTGCAAATCTCTTAACTTTTCCTTTAGAAACTTAGATGATACACCACTTGTTGCATATGTTTAGTATTGATATGGCTTCATTGTTTATGCTACCTTTTAGCAGGATATAATTTCCTTCCATATCTCTTTTAATTAGATCAACCTCTGCTTTTGCTTGATCTGAGATAAGGATGCGTACCCCTGCATTTTTGGCTTTACCTCAAGTATAATAGATTCTTCTCCAACCTTTTACCTTTACTCTGTATGTATCTCCCTGCTTTAAGTGTGTTTCCTGTAAACAACATATTGTAGAGTTCTGACTTTTGATCCAGTCTGCTATACCTCTCCGTTTGATGGGAAAGTTCATCCCATTCACATTTACAGTTAAAATTACTAATTCTGTATTTCCTGCCATCATATTATCCCCAGATTATGTTTTTTCCCTTGACACCCCTGAACCCCTTTTGCAATATTTAATTTGTAGACCCCAATTGTGATGAGCAGCCCTCCCTTCTTTAGTATCCCTCTCTCCTCCTTCCAAGTCCCTTCTCTTATTCCCCTTTTCCTTTTCCCTTTTCTTCTCCCCCCTTTTTATGAGGTGAGAGAGAATTCTCTGAAAACCAAATATGTCAATTATTTACTCTTTGAGCTTCTTCTGATGAGAGTAAGATACACACAATGTTTCTCCCCCTCTCTAAATTCCTTCAGATATGGTATATTTTCTATGCCTCTTCCTGGGAAGTAGTTTTCCTCTTTCTATCACTCCTTCCCCTTTTTCTGATACTACCCCCTTCCCTTTACTACTCCCCCTTTTTTGTATCAGTAAAATCAAATTATCCATGTGGACTTTCTATATATCCACAATAGAGATACAGTTCTCAAGAGTTCTTTTTACTTTTTTCTTTTTCTCTTCAGTCTTGTGGATGTAAATCGAATTTTTTGTTTAAGTCTGTTTTTTTTCTTAGAAACAAATGAAATTCCTCTTTTTCATTGACTGACCATCTTCTTCCATGGAAGAAAATGCTAAACTTAGCTGGGTAGTTTATTCTTGGTTGCAATCCTTGATCTTTTGCCTTTTGGAATATCAGGTTCCAGGCCCTTTGTTCTTTTAATGTGGAGGCAGCCAGATCTTGAGTGACCCTTAATGTGGCCCCTTGATATTTGAATTGCTTTTTTCTAGCTGCTTGCAATATTCTTTCCTTTGTGTGGTAATTCTGCAGCTTAGCCACAATATTCCGTGGAGTATTGTTTTTTTTTTTTTTTCCATGGTCTTTTTCAGAAGGTGTTCGATGAATTCTTTTCACACCTATTTTCCCTTCTGTTTCTATTATCTCTGGACAGTTCTCTTTGATGATTTCCTGTAAAATAGAATCTAGGCTATTTTTTTGGTCATCGTTTTTGGGAAGTCCAATGATCCTCAGATTATCTCTCCTAGATCTATTTTCCAGGTCTATAGATTTTCCCAGTAAATATTTGGCATTATTCTCCAGCTTTTCATTTTTATTTATTTTGTTTTGTTTTGTTTTGTTTTGTTTTGTTTTGTTTTGTTTTGTTTTGTTTTGTTTGACTGATTCTTGGGTTCTCAATGAATCATTCATTTCTATTTGTTCCGTCCTGATTTTTAATGAGTTATTTTCTTCATTCACATTTTTTAGTTCTTTTTGTATATGCCCTATTGATTTTTAACGAATTATTTTGCTCTATTGAATTTTTTTCCATTTCCCTAATTTTTTTTAAAATAATTATTTTCTTTTTCCAATTCAGAAATCCTCCTTTCCTGTAACTTTTAAACCTGGTGCAGTGTGCTAGCACCTCACCCTGTCTGTGCTGGCCTTTTTTCTTCCTCCCCTGGGAACTGACCTTTTTTGTTGATACTCCAGATTCTCTTCAGCTGGGAAGTCATTCTTCCAGTCCTTTTGTTTACTATCAGTCCAGCGTTATTTTTGAGGCTGATTTAACAAATTGGCTTTGAGGGAAGAAGGGAGCTTACAAAACCAGGTGTATCTTCTCAGCCATCTTGGCTCCATCCCCTTCCTTTCCCTCCCCCCCCCATCCAGCCATTCTTGATAAAAGTTTGGAAGTATGTACAAAGGGCTATAAGACTGTGCATATCCTTTGACTCATCAGTGCCATAACTGGGTCTGTATTCCAAGTTAATCATAAGAGAAAAGGATCCACATGTGCAAAAATGGTTTAAACAACTTTATTTTTTGTTTTAGCAAAGGATAGAAAATGAGTAGATACCTATTAATTGGGGAATGGCTGAACAAATTGTGATATATGAAGATAATGAAATATTATTGTTTTATAAAAAAAATAACGAACGATCTGATTTTATAAATACCTGGAAATATTTGCAAGAACTGATGCTAAGTAAAGCAAGCAGAACCAGAAATACATTGTATATAATCATAGCAAGAATGTGCGAAGGTCTGATCTAGCTCCTCTTGTCAGGATAAGTAAAAGTCCTTGCCCCACGTGTGGACGCCAAATTGTAGCGAGCTGTTGTCTCTAGAAGCTGCCGGATCGCTCTCTGGGAAGAGATCTGCTGTGTCTACTCAAATCTTTAAGACAGATTCTTCTTCCTGTAGTGAACCTTTGTCTCCAGGCAGTTGCTGTTAACTCTTGTCCTTAGAAGTGACTTCCCTTCTTGCAGAGAGCCCCGTCAAGCCTGATGCAATGCAGAGTCTTTCTCTTGAATCCTGGCTCTGAATCTCCTCCAGCTCTTATCCTTCTCCAGGCCGATCTGCTCTCCAGGCCCAATATTGTGTCTTTTATCCTCCCAGAGAATGGGCGTGGGATAATGCAAGGGCTTCTGGGAAGAACCACCCCAGCCAATGAGCTTGCCCCCTCTATCAAGTCAACCTGAGTTCTCACCTTGTAATTGTCCAGAAAACCTGAATTCTCACCTTGTCACTGTCCAGACAACCTGAGTTCTCACTTAGTAATCCTAACAAGAATGTATGATTAACTATAAAATACTTGTTTTTTCATAGTAGATCAATGATCCAAAGCAATCCTAATAAACTTTCTTCAGAACATCTGCATCCAGAAGGATTATAGGGAATGACTGAAAATCAACACATGTTATGTTCACTTCTTTTTTCTGTTTTATTTCTCTCATAATTTTTCACTTTTGCTCTGATTTTTCTCTTCCAACATGATTCATAAAGCAATGTGTATTTAAATAAATAAGAAAAATATTGAGGGGAGGGCTAAATTCATGTTATATTTAACTTTCTATCAAATTTATTGATGAGTATGGCAAATTTCACATAAAATGAAATCAATGACTTTGTGTTAATTCAACAAAAGCAAACATATCTAACATTCCAAATCTTCTTGCCTTTGACAACAAATTACTAGCTACAGTCAAAACTGGGTCTGGTAGTCAACTTGTTACAGATTGAGTATTGTAGAGTGAAAATGATTAGAGTGATTTCTATTCGAATGGGGTCCATAAACATGTTGGAAGTACATGAACTTAAGAGATTTCTTTGTGAATTAAAGAGATTTCTTTTTTTTTATTATTTAATCATCTGTCATGTAATCATGAACTGTTAAAATCCTGATGACAGAAGGGACTTTAGAAGTATTTATATGATACATGGATCTGCTCATGACCCAGTAGTTTAATACTTACCTCAGTTATGAAGATTTTTAAAACTATATTCCCAACTTAAATGAATAGAATAGAGAAGCCTGATCTGAGATACAGGCAGTAATTTGTAATCAAAAGAGTTCCAGATGTTCAATCAAAAGACATGTATTTGGGAGCTAGATCTTACCAAGTAGTTGTGTATCCCACCAGGGATTCACTTTTATATTAATTCATCATCAGTATTATAATTACTTCTCTAACTAGATCATATAGTAGTTCTGATTTAAAGGCATTTTGTGAAGTTATGAGAAGTTCAAGAATTCTTTAAAATGCAATTATTACTTTGTGTGGTACCCCCCTCAATTTAGGATACCTCATTATTAGGTATCTCTTACATGAATTTGAAATTTATCTCCTTGACTTGTCCAACAAGTAATCCAAGTTGTATTTTTTGACATAACAAAGGTGAGTCTATTTTCTTCTCTGAAATATATGCACATATAATATATGTAATATTATGCATATATCACAGTATAGAAATTACATCTATATTTGTGTATATCTATCTATCTATCTATCTAGGCTCAAGTATACATGTGCTTGATTTACCAATGCATCTTATTATAAAAGGACATAATGCTGTTTCAAAAATAATATTTAAATCAATGGAACACCTGCATGAAATTGCTACTTTAACACCATGAAGAGAAATGAATAATTAATACACAAATATGGTCGCTTAATGCCAGTAAGTAACTTTTCCTCATCAGCCAGTAGAAATCTGGATGGAAAGCAAAAGAACTAATAAAATGTATATGATTGCTTTAAGAAGCTTCAAATTTATACCTGTTTAACACTATTCAATTAGTAACTAACAATGAAAATATATTCTTCTTTGTATATCTGTAAACCCATGAATTTCAACTAAGTAACCAACTCAGCCAATTAACTAGCAAACACAAAATCAGTTATTGTAAAGTAGGATAGAATAAAACAATGACAAATGCCAGTTTGAGAGCAGTGAAGGAAAAAAAAAAAAAGAAACATGGAGAGACAAAAAAAGACAGAAACAAATAAAGGGGGAATAACAGAGAGAAAGACAAATTTAGTTAGTTTTCTTTTGTTGTTCAATTGTGGAAGTTGGCTTTGGATCAGCTTTGCATCTTAAAAGGCCAAACATGATTTTTCATACATTTTCCTCAAATCAGTCAATATCCTCCATTTTCCAGATTTCTGTTTTTAAATTTTCTTTATATATTTATATATTGTCTTTTTTATAGCAAATATAGGTGAATTTCAAGGATGTAGAGAAAGTGTTCTTGTTCAAATGCTCCTATACTATATCTAATAAGGCCTGAATGTTTTTCACTGGTTAAGAGCCACTGTTCCATCTACACTGCTGTATTAACTTTCCATTGGATAAGGATAGGTGAAAGGGCTGGCAGACTTTCAAAAGAGGCCCTGCCTAAAAAGCCAAAGTACTCAATTATAATATCAAGTGCTGTAAAATGTCTCTTCCCCACAAATAAGTGGGGATTTTTTTATACTACAAAAGGAGTAAACACTCTTATCTAATCTTCAAATTACCATCTCAATCCAAACATATCCCATCCCTCCTCCTTTGCTTTAACTAATGTGTCCTCTAATAAGGACACAGGGCAAAACTTCTGGTGCTGCTAATAGTATCCCTTACAAGAAGGAAGAGTTGAGGCAGAAGGATCAAGAAGTGGAGGATATTCCAGGGGTAGATGCCTTAGTGTAGGTGAAAGTGTGGAGGGAGGCTGAGAAAAAAAGGACAAAGCTCATCAAACCTCCCAGCCCAATACAAGATTTCCTTTTCTCTTTCAAAGTCCCATACCCTCCAGGGTTGGGGGCACCATCCCCTGCTTGTTTTTCTCCTCCCACTTCCTTGTTTGACACCCCAAGCTAAAAGCTTTCTTTTTTAGAGAGCCACAGAAAGGTACACTCTACTATATACTTCCTGGAGAGGGAGGCTTTTTTGTTAGCACTTGCCCTTTTTGGCTGAAAAACAAAAATGACTAGATTAAACCTTAAGAAATCTTCCCACTTACCTGTGCTTTTTTAATGCTTACCCTTCTTGTGGGTCATGGTGACTCTTTTATGAATTCACATTGTTCTTTCACTGAGCTGCTATGGACCCTGTATTGAACACAGTTATCCAGACCTGCTCACTGAAGGATTTTGGTACCAGATTGAATCCTAATCATGAGTGAGGAGTGAAAGGGTAGAACTCTTCAAGATGCTCAAACAAGAGTCTGTTTATTCAAATTTCCCTCACCTTATATACCCTAACACTCCTACATAACTATAGTAGACTGTACATACTAACTATATACTGTGCATGTAGGACCACATAAACAACTTGCTATTTGTGTGCACATTTCTCCTTGCCACTTAGCATAACTCTGTTTTAATTACAACACGGGGTTGTCACACTCCCTGACTTTTCAGGAAGGCTGAGAGGCTCCTAGGGAGGATGGGGATCCAAACCAGACACATCAACAGATTCTATGATTGAGCTGGAGGATGTTATACTTCACCCAGAGTTCTCCCACTATTTGCAACCCTCTACACTTCATATTCTTTGGCTGCTAAAATTATTTAAATGGGCCTTTGAGATCTGTAGATACACATATTGTACAATAAAAATTGAATAGTTAGATCTTTAGGCTTGCCAAGAAGAACTTATTTTACAGCATAGATAGAACAAGTTGTTAGAGCCTAGTGATATCGTACTTCTTGTAATCAGGCTATATTTTGCTTTGTTTTTAGTTAACCTCAAGAATCATTTTCAACTTCTGAAGTCATTATCTTAATGATGCTGTAAAGATTATTTTTAGTTCTCCCTCCCAACCATTATAGATCTAATATGATTAGATGTGTTTTCAGGTAGGTAGGGTTAGATTTATCACAGGGTTCTCAATTCCAGTTTGAGAATTTCAGAAATTTTAAAATAGGTTGTTTGTGTGTGGTTTTGCTTTGGCTTTCTAGCTATCCTCGGCTCACTGAACTACATATTTTTGTCACCATCATGGAATATTCTTCTAACGGCCATTAGTCATATTAGAGTTCTGATGAACCTGATAAACACTTTATATGTCTTTAACATATTTAAATGAATATGATGTTAGAATTTGTAAAATCAACTAAAATCAGATGAATAAGGGTGTCTTTCAGTACTTCACCAGTTGTTCTATATATGAAAAATATTGAATTCTTTGACACAATATAAATCACAAAATTACTTACCATTTTTGATATGATAATAGATGCATCATTAAATATGGCAGGTAGACTTCTAGTGAATATCTCAGCTTTTATCTTTTGCATGAAGATGTGATCCATTGAGATTTAAAACTCAGTTTTGAACAATTAGCAACTTCATAAATATAGATGCTATACACTTTTTTATAATCTTTATGCTTTAGATTTTTTTAGATTGTTTTTATTTTAAACTCCTCGCCATTACTACTATAGTCTGTAATCAAAATTTGAAAGTTCAACAGAGCATGTTTTACTATAAAATAATCGTTTGGCAGGTATTGTCTATTAAGTCATTTTTCTATTAAAAAAATCTGAAAATTTATACCTCAAAGTATAAATCTAACAATCTCCTCCAAAAAATATGTATATATTTGTTCAGCCTTCTAGGAGATTTTGAGCCAGTTGGGATTCTTTCAGAGGGCTTGATATATGTCATAGGGAATAAGGATAAAAATAATAGTTTAAGATAGTTTATATTGGAAAATAAATCATTTCTTCTTAGGTCACAATACTAATAGTACTATTACAGCAGTTTTTTGTTTGTTTGTTTGTTTGTTTTTACAAAGCTCAAGAATTTTCATTAATCTAAGTATCTGCCTAAACATTAACATTTACATTCTTTTTGATTTGATATTCTGATTGTCAACTCTCAGAACTTCTTAATTGCAATAACATTGTCAACATTGCAAAAAGTACATCATATATTGAGCTCTCAGCCAGACAGGATCCTGTGAGATGCCTTAAATTACCATGTTTTTGAAAATAAAAATAGAGGAAATTTGAATGCATAGTTCATACTTCATAGAAGTTTAATGTTTGGTTTTGAAACCAATTTAGAGTAGCTTACTTTAAATAGAGGAAATCACATTTATAATGTTTCACAAATAAAATTGTTCCCAAGATACCAAACTATGCAAATAAAGATCATATTGATTAAAGTATTTCTTTTAGAATATTTCTTTTCAATAAGTCATAGCATATTTTTGTGATTACCACCTTTCTGATATTGTTCCTCTTGAAATGTGAGTATTATGTATGACCTTGTTTAAATATTTAAGTTAAACTTCTTTGCCCTGTTTTTTGTTTTTTTTTTTAACACTTTAGGAAATTTTTCTTTAATTTTTGCCTGTATTTTTTTCTCAATTGTTTTTTTTTTTTTAATCAAAGCTTTCATGTAATACAATTATTCTTATTTTTCTCTTCTTGATCTGTTCTTAAGATAAGTTTTTTTTTTAATTTTATGAGATGTTTCATATTCTATTCTGTTTTTATTCTTTATATTTTGTTTTATATTTCTTAGTCTTTTATAATTTCACTGATGTCCCTTTTTCCAATTCTAATTTTAAAGGAGTCATTTTCTTCCTTAAGATTTTTTATCTCCTTTGTCCAGATGGTTGACTTTTCCCATAATTTTCTTGTTTTTCTTAGATTGTTCTTCTGTCATCTTCATTCTTTCATTGATTTTTGGTCTCTCCCTCTATATCCTATCATTTTCCATATCCTACAAAGATGTCTATGTCTCCATGTTGAGAAAAAAAAAGTCTGTTAACTACTGCACTATTACTCTTCTGTCCTTAGTAGCTAAACTCCTTGAACCAGTGATTTGAAATAGATGCCTCTATTCTCTTCTCACTTTCTCCTTAACCCTTTAAAATCTAGCTTCTGAGTTTATCATTTTACTGAAACTTCTTCCTCAGGGAAAGGATTCTGGGAAGGTGGTGAAGTAGCTCAGAAAATCAAAGCCTTCTAGATTTCCTCCTAAAACAAGACAAAATAGCTCCCTATGGAGAATGTAGAGGGGTAAAAATAAATAAGAATTAGTGCAGAACAGTGCTCTTCTTGGGGTTATTGGAGAAGATCTGAAGAAAGACAAACAGAACCGAGGTTTGATCAGATGAAGGATAAACATCTTTAAGAAGTGGGGAGTATTGGAGCTAGCTGAGTTGAGAGGGAACCTCAGCCCCAGCCACAGGAATTTTTATCTTCTGAACAGGATGGGGAGTCTGGCATCTAAAAAGTGAATAATAGATGGAACCTCTGCTTATAAGGGATAGCATGTCCAGTCAACCACCTGGAAAAGGAGATCCAAAATCTTAAGGAAAAAAAGGATTCCTTGAAAATTGGAATTGGACAAGAAAAACCAGTGATATTATAAAAGATTGAGAAATATAAAACAAAAAAAAAAAATCATACAAAACAAAATAGAATATGAAACACCTCATAAGAAAAAAAGTTGATTTAGAGAACAGATCAAGAAGATAAAACATAAGAATAATTACATTACATGAAAGCTGCAATAAAATAGACTCTTGAGGCAAAAATTAAAGGAAATTTTCCTGATGTGTTAAAAAAAAAAAGGATTCACCATTTAAGAATTACTTAAGATAAGCAATACAAAAGAAGATCTAATACTGATCTAGATGGGATAAAAAAAAGGAAACAAACAAACAAAAAAAAAACAAACAACTACATGAAATGATTTTTCTGAGTCAATTATTTAGAGAAACAGGTGGCACTGGGGAATTGTCAAGAAAAATGTTTATGAGCCAGAAGACCATTGTTTTATAAGAAAGACTAAACACTGTTTTCAAGTTTAACAACTAAAAGAGGTTCTACACCAGAATGAGGATGATTAATAAGTTAACTTATGATCTCTGTTAACTTATAATCTCTGCATATCAGTATATGTGAACTACACTGATGAATAGAATTATGGAATTAGCAAAGGCTAGGAGATATGTGATGTTTTTAAAAAAAAACATTTTAGGCTTTAAAAACTATAATAAATTACTGTTCTTTTGGAAAATTGTAGGCAGACAGGAAAGAGATTGCAAAGGTGATCAATTGAGTAACACTGTGAGTTAGTAAATGTTTCTACTCAGTAGAGAAACAAAAAACAAAAACAAAAGTGAAACAGACTCCAAGATTGACTGCTTCAGGTCATGCTGGCAACATAGTTCAAAATATAATGAATATCTATGTGGAGGAAAAACTCCCAAATTTGTATATTTTCTACAAGTATATTACACATTTTTCAGGTATCATGCTACAAATAATTCCTAATTATTTTGACCAGAGGAGGGAAGCAGTGACATGGGTAAGTCAAAAGCAAATTCTATTTGGTTTTGGTATTTAGTGAATATTACATCCTCCCCACCTCCCTGATAACATACATATGGACTTAAAGGAGTGATGATACAGAATGAAAAGCATTGACTATTAAGACAATGGAAATGCGTATAAATGATTTCTCTATCATTTATTAGTTGTGTGACTTTGGGAAAGTCACTTAATCTCTTTGGATCTAAGTTTTATTATCTAAAAAAAAGAAAAAAAAAAACAAGGAAGGCTAATAAACACTTTTAAGTTCTACCAGTGAACCTATAATACTACAAGCATAATTATGTTTAAATTTAGCTAATATGAAAAAGGATTTTCATACCACATTGATCGCCTCAAACTGTGACAACACCAACATTAACCATATCAATTATTTCTTCTCAGAAAGCTTCTGGAAGCAAAAAGTGCTCAGGATAATGAACCACACTTTATTACATATTACAGGCAGTGGGTGGCATAGTGAATAGACTGTTGTTTCAGAAATCATGAAAACCTGAGTTCAGATCAAGCCTCATATACTTAAATGGATGAAATAAGTGATAATCTCTATTTGCTTCACTTTCCTAAACTCTAAAATGGAGATAATAATATCACGTATCTCCAAAGATTGCCATGAGGATCAACTGAGATAATATTTGAAAAAGGGATTTAGCATAGAGCATGACATATAGTAGGTGCTTTTATATAATTTTTCTTACATTAAAAAAGAAAAAAAATATATAAGGGACTGTATTGTCTCATCAGCAGACCACCAAATTCAAACTTAATTTATTAATAAATGAGAAGAATATATTTCAGTGATACTAAGTGTGCTGTTTCTAGCCAGTTTCTCTTTTTTTCTCTCTAGTATTATTATATAATAAATCAACAATCAGGATGGGATGAAGGCAAAACAATTCAAGTCACTGGAATAAGTTGAGGATAGACGTATCTTTTTAAAAATTCAAAAAATAATCTATTGTTAATGATACATTTTGAGATCTCTTGATGTCCAAGTATTCTGTATAATAGTGTTAAGTTCTTCAGTTAAAAATAGCTTGATAGGAGGCAGAGCCAAGATGGCGGAGAAGATACATGTGAATTTGTGAGCTCCCTTCTTCCCTCATTACCAATTAGTTAAATCAGCCTCAAAAATAACGCTGGACTGAAAGAAACCACAAGGATTGGAAGGACAACGTATCAGCTGAAGAGAATCTGGAATTTCCACAGAAAAGGTCGCTTTCAAGGGGAGGAAGAAAAAAGGCCAGCACAGATGATTAGGTGCTAGCACACTGTGCCAATCAGGTTGGGGAGGGCTCTGGGATCAGAGAAGCTACTGAGATAGAGGAATCTGGCACAGGCTGTTACCTCTTCTCTGCTGATAAAACAGCAGTTCAGAAGAGAAATCAAGCCACTTTACAATATAAAGCCAGATCCTAAATCCACTCCAATTTGGCAGTGACCTAATAGATCTCTTCACTGCTGTGCAGACTGTGTAGATGCCTTCTGCTGCCTGGGGCTACTCCTTGGAGTAGTTGAGAGCCTGAACAGCGGGGATACAGCCCTAGGCAGCCTCTAATCCACATAGTGCAGGGCTCAGCCTGAGGCAGTGGAATTCTAGCAGCAGCGGAATTCCCAGAGAAGTGGAACCTTTGTAGTAGAGACTGCAGTTTCCGGGCAGACACTTCCAGTTTGAGCATAGGGGCTTTTCACATCAGCTGCTCACATCCACGGCCCCAAGGGAGGCATTGGCTGAGGTTTGTGACACTTTCACTGTTCAGCCTTAAACCTCAGGGCAGTCGTTAGGCCACACAGCAGGGTCCTTCACTGGGCAACCCTCACAGCGCAGCCCTACTAACCACCTCTGAGGCATTTCCCAGGAGTGGGGAGGGGCACTCTCTCTAGAACACTTTCTTAGCTCAGGCACAGGGTTGTTGCTTTTTATCCCCTCCAGTCTGGGAGGAAGCTGGTAAATAAATAAATAAACTTCTTACTCTGAGGGCAAATCTCAACAGATTTTAACAATGAGTAAGAAGTTGAAGAGAACTATTGACACCTTCTACACAGAGAAAGTGTGGGTGTCCAACCCCGAGGAAGTTAACAATAGAGAGTCTGCAGATAATAGCCTAAAGGGGAATGATACCTGCCCATCATCACATAACTCTCTCCTAGAATAGACTATTAAAAAGTTAAGAAACTTTGAAGAAAAATAGGGAAAGGAAAGAGAAGCTATGATAGAGAATAACAACTGTTAGGATTACCAGGTGAGAACTCAGGTTGTCTGGACAGTGACAAGGTGAGAACTCCCGTTGACTTGACAGCTCTCTGACTCAGACCTTTAGTTCCGGTCTTTAAAGGGAGTTTACACCTTAGGAATTCTAAGAGGAGCAAGTTCATTGGTAGAAGTATTTCCCCATTCCCCGTTGAGTTCTCACCTGCCTATTCTCTGGGAGGATAAAAAAGGGCAGCATTGGGTCTGAGAGAATCGACTTTGGGGTAGAGTTGTGATGCCAGGCAGGCTGAAAGGAGACTAGTCTGATCTGGGGAAGGACAAGAGCTGGAGGACATTCAGAGATCCCAAGAAACCTGCACTCAGAGGAAAAGATTTTACAGATCTCCTCCCAGAGAAGGATTACAATTGAGCAGATGACCGGACCCTCACAATTCAAGAACATTACAATTCTCCAATTAATAAATGGTCAAAGAATATGAACAATTTTCAGATGAAGAAATTAAAACTATTTCTAGTCACATGAAAAAATGCTCTAAATCTCTATGAAGCAGAGAAATCCAAATTAAGACAACTCTGAGGAAGGACTACACACCTCTCAGATTGAATAAAATGGCAGGAAAAGAGAATGACAAATGTTGGAGAGGACATTAGAAACTAAGACACTAATACATTATTAGTGGAGTTTCCAAGTGATCTCATCCTTCTGGAGAGCAATTTGGAACTATGCCCAAGGGGCTATCAAACTGTTCATACCCTTTGATCCAACAGTGTTCTACAGGGCTTATATCCCAAGGAGATGTTAAAGAAGGGAAAGTGACCTGTATGTGCAAAAATGTTTGTGGCAATCCTTTTTATAGTGGCAAGAAACTGGAAAATGAATGGATGTCCATCAATTGGAGAATGGCTGAGTAAATTATGGTACATGAATGTTATGGAATATTATTGTTCTATAAGAAATGATTAGAAGAATGATTTCAGAGAGGCCTGGAAACACTTACAAGAACTGATGTTAGTGAAATGAGCAGAACTAGCAGATCATTGTACACAGCAACAAGATTACATGATTATCATTTCTGATGGAAGTGAGTCTTTTCAACAATGAAATGATTCAGACCAGTTCCAATAATTTTGTAATGAAGAATCTGTACCCAAAGAGAGGACTGTGGGAACTGAGTGTGGATCACAATATAGTATTTTCACTCTTTTTGTTGTTGTTTGCTTGCATTTTGTTTTCTTTCTCTTTTTTCCCTTTTTGATTTGATTTTTTTTGTGTGTGTGTGTGTGTGTGCAGTAAGATAATTGTATATATATATATATATATATATATATATATATGTATACACACACACACACACACACACACACATATATATATATATATATATGCATATAAAACCTACTCTTACTATATTTAACATATTCTGAATACTTTGCTATCTGGGAGAAAGGGTAACTGAAGAGAGGGAAAAGTTGGAACACAAGATTTTGCAATGGTTAATTTTGAAAAATTATCCATGCATATCTTTTTAAAAGTAAAAAAGTTTTAATCAAAAAGAAATAAAGAAAGAAATTGGTAGACTTTAGGGCCCTGGGGAAAGAGGGTCATAAATTTGAACCCAGGTGTCAGGAGACAGCTCTGTGGCCCAGTCATTAGCCCACTCTTCATGTCAGAAATACTGAGGTTTGGGTGGGGGGAGAGAAAATTGAGGGCATGTCAAAGATGTTGGGTGCAACATCTAGTGCAAACCCTAGAAGAACTCAGGCCAGCCAGGGACACCACCTTACCTTACCCAAGGCAGATCCACAAACTTGAGAAGCTTGGAAAATCCCAAAAAGAGCAATTCTTATGCCCACTTCTACACATTTGTTTTTGTTTTTGTTTTTGTTTTTTTCATTATTATAAGTCTCAAGTTCTGGCCCACAGAAGCCTTTTAATCATGTAAATTAGGTCTATTTAAAAACACAATAGACCAACTAAATTTAGCCTATAATTAGTGCCAAGCAACTTAAATTTTAGTCTCAAAACGCCCAGAATCTGCTAAAATGTTTGAACAATTCTGTAACTTTAACTGTTTCTGCAGACCTAAATTAGCCAATTCTAGGTACACAGAAATGTCTGTTTTTTTTTTTTTTTTTTCTTTTTAATGTGGCAGTTAAAACTTTCCTGATTTCAGAAGTAGTTCTCCTCTCTGTAGCTAAACACTATTTGCATAATTTCAATTATGTACAAAACAAGCACTTTTAAATTTCTAAACTGCCAGATCTTTTCCTTTTTACTTTGGCTGACTGAAAGAAACACAAAAGACAAATGTTGGCTTGCACTCACACAAGTACAGACTCAAACTGCTTTTCTAAATCAACTAACCTCTCCTAGGTCCCATCTAGGAGTGGAAGCCAGGAGGGTAGTTCAAGAGCCTAAGCTTTAGGAGTCCAAGGCCAATATCTGAATTTATACCCAACCCTCAGGGGATACACAGTTTTTCTAAGTGAGCTGGATGCTAGCTCAAACAAAACAGTATTCCCTTATATATTTTGGTACTTCATCCCAATTCTTCCTAAAGAGTTAGCTTTCCAGGATTCTACATAGGTTTAGAGCCAGCTATTTTTCTTTCCCAATGTTCACGGTATATTATCCTCTTTTAATGAAGGATTTTACCAAAGGAAAGTAAGTAATCCTTACAGATTTGAACTACCTAGGATTCCCCAATGGGAAATTGAAGCCTTTTAGAGACTCTGCCCAAATTCTCCTAATCCCAATCACAGTCATCAGGCAGCTCACTAGTTATTTGGCAGAGGAAAGTCCTCTTACAGATAGAGTACCCCTTCCCCTAACAAGTTCTTATTAATCTGGGCTGTGCTGAACAAATTAACCAAATGATTTCAAATTTTTCTCAACTGGCTTATCTCCTGGGCCAATTGTCTTAACAAGGTGATGTAATAGGACTCTGTGTCCTCCTCATCTTTGTGGAGGGTGGGCCACCGAGACCTGGGGAAATTCTTACAAATGATCCCCACCTAAATCTCAACTCATCCCCACCTTCCTGGTTCCTATGGGAAACTCCCACTTCCAATTACCTGGGAATCATTTTGGTCTGGGAAACAATCACCACCCTTATTGATTTGGAAATTAGCCCTTAATTGCTCCCTAGCCCCACACCATAGAAGGCTAAATAAAAATCAAGACATTATCCCAAATTTTGCTATCTTCCTAATCTGGAAGTGGCCCCCTGAGACAAATAGGTTTTCATCTAAATTAAACCCTTTTTTAAAATTATTGTTCTGTAAGAAATGACCAACAGGATGATTTCAGAAAGGCCTGGAGAGACTTACATGAACTGATGCTGAATGAAATGAGCAGGACCAAGAGATCATTATATACTTCAACAACAACACTATATGATAATCAATTCTGATGGATGTGGCTATTTTCAACAATGAGATGAACCAAATCAGTCCCAATAGAGCAGTAATGATCTGAACCAGCTACACCCAGCAAAAGAACTCTGGAAGATGACTATGAACCACTACGTAGAATTCTCAGTTGCCTCTATTTTTGTCAGCCTGCATTTAGGATTTCCTTCAAAGGCTAATTGTACACTATTTCAAAGTCTGATTCTTTTTGGATAGCAAAATAACTGTTTGGTCATGTATACGTATATTGTATTTAATTTATACTTTAACATATTGAACATGTATTGGTCAGCCTACCATCTGGGGGAAGGGGAGGAAAGGAGGGAAAAATTAGAACAAAAGGTTTGGCAATTGTCAATGTTGTAAAATTACCTATGCATATATCTGGTAAATAAAAAGTATTAAATAAAAAATAATAACAAAAAAAGAAAGAAATAAACCCATTTTTGCCAAAAACCTCCTTGCAGACTGGGACTGCAAATTCTTTTGCAAAACCTGCAACACAAGCCTGGGGACCCCCATTGCTATTAGGATATGCTCACCCCTCAACATAGTGAGTTCTGTTTTGCTTTCTCTGAGTGACTCTTTTGGGGAGTTTATTCAATTGTAATGGGAGTTACTAAGATGAGTGAAAGGACCACCAGAGAACTCTCCAGAGAGCACCCATTGAAGAATTTGGTACAGGGGATACCCCTCAAATAGGAAATATCCCAGAATGAGCCCCAAACTATGTGCCACAATATCTACCACAAAACAGAGACGCTCAGAATAAGAAAAAGTAAAAAGGAGTTTCTTATGATTTTACAAGAAAGGGCATCTCCCATCTAATAAGGTCTTTGTCAATAAAGGAGTGCAAAATATAAATTGCAAAACATGAGATTAATTAGATCAGAAACCCCCCCTTGACCTTTTCTTCCATATTTTTTGGGAGTCCAAGTTTACATCATAAACCCAGAAAGCTATCCCAGAAACAAAAGAATACAAGTCAATAAGAAACTCTTAATTTAAATTTCCCTAGAGAACTGACATACAAGAAAACATCTTCAAATCAGTTTTTAAAATGGTCATCACCTTTGAAATACTTAAATGCTAATAACAAAGAGGTGGTGGGAAACAAGAGAAGAATGTTCATTCAAGGTAATACAATAGCTTTTTAGATATAGCTCAACTTGTTTTTATAAAGCCTCAACTCACAATTAGGTCATCTTCTCATGAGAGGGTCTTCAATCAGTTAATCCTGATGTGGGGAAGCCTGAAAGTGTCTCTCTGACTTTGGGGGTGAGCCAAGATGTTCTTGAGAAGCTCCTTGAAGGAGACATTCTCCTTGAACCCTGCCTTGTAAAAGACCCACCCTAGGGAATCAAGATAAAGTGATTACATTCTGTTATCTCAGTGGAACTTGTTGAGTACAGGACCACTCCTACTTATCCCAAACTAGAGCAGTAAATTTCTATGGACCTCTATGGAGCTGAAAATTGGCTCAACTACTCCCAGGAAGCTGTCCCATTCTACTGGAAATCTAGGCCTGGGGGCAGTAACCTCATTCAAATGAAACTTCAGTCTCAGATCTCTTTAAAAGAGCAACTTTGAGGCTCATTCCTTGCAGAGAGCACCAAAGCAAGAACATGCCATGCCAAGGAACCTTTCTTTCTTCTTGGCATAGCTGTTTGCAAGGACCTTCTGCCCAATAAGAAGGGATACTCTTTTCAGTGCTAATCCCTCTTTATCTTTCTTCCAGGACTCCTCTGCTAGACTATTACTTCTCTGTGGGGACCTTGCTACTAAGGAAGTCAGTCTTCTAGCAAGAACTGAATTCCCAGGCCAATAAACTTCTTTTTGCCAATCTAAATTTTCAGGTTTGCAAATTCTTTTATGAAGGACCTGCTCTGACTAGAAGGGGTTCCCCCAACTCTCTGCCCTGCGCCAAACCTCATCAATCCTACACACAGGCAAAGTAGAAATAAACATGAGAAGCTTCTAGACTGTTTCTGAAAGAAGTCCCCAAATAAAATCTCCAAGAAACATAATGAAATTCAAAGTTTCTGGTCAAAAGTAAACAAATATGATCAAAAGCCAAGAAGCTAGGATTCAAATAATAAGAAGCACTAGTAATGCATATTTAAACAGCCATATCTATAAGAGAACAGTAAACTTGAAATATTACTGAAAGCATCAGTTTTACAATCAAGATTTTTTTTTCCCTCTTTCCAAATGAGTATGATGCTAAAGGGGGAAAATGGATCTTCAATGACTCTGGCATATATATTCCTGATGAAAATACTCCAGCTGTATGAGTGCAAACACAGGATTAGAAAGAAACATAATAGATAAACATCCCTGAACAAAGATAAGAGAATAATAAGGATAAACTGTTTACATTAAAATATGAGGAGATGATAAGTGTCTTATCCAAACCTCATTATTATCTGGCGTCTCAGAGGGAATCAATTAGACAAGACCAGAAAGTGGTTTGGTTATGGCTTCATGAATTTAAGAAAGGAAAAGAATAAGAATGTGAGAGAAATATATGCTGAAATATAGGATAGAGGGGAAGAGAAAGGAACATTGTGAAAAATATGAAAAGAATATTTCAAGTTTTGAGATAGTGTGGGATAGTACCACTGACCAAGACGTTTTCAGAATTTAATAAGTTGGCTGGGCGGAGCCAAGATGGCGGAGAGGAAACACACGACTCAGTGAACGTCCTCACTCCCTCACAACCAATTAGATAAATTAAGTCTCAAAATTAGCTCAGGACTGATAGATACCACAAGGACTGGAAGCACGACTTACCAGCTGAAGAGAATCTGGAGTTTCAACAGGAAAGGTCAGTTCTCAGGGGAGGAATAAGAAAGACCAGCACAGACGGTGGGGTAGGGGCACACTGCGCCCATTGCGCTGGGAGGGGCTCTGGGATCAGAGAAGCCACTGAGGTAAAGGAATCTGGCACAGGCTGTTAGCTCTTCTCTGCTAATTATTTAGCAGTTCAGAAGAGAAAGCCAAAATATTTTAAAACTCAGATTAAATTTTCCCCGGGGGTGTGGCCTCAGCTACCTCCTGAGAATAGTTAAGAGACTGACAAGTGGGTGGATACGGCCCAAGGCAACACACACTGCCTAGCTTAGCTGGAGGGAGTGGAACTCAGCTCCAGGAAGTCCCAGAGAAGCGGAACCTTTGAACTAGGGACCGCGGTTTCTGGCAGACACTTCCAGTTTGAGTGCAGGGGCTTCTTACGTCACCTGCTGCAGACACCCACTCCCCACCCGGACACATAGGCTGGGCTTCCTGCAGTCCTCACTATTCTACGCCCTCGAAGCACAGCAGTGCTAATCACCTCTGAGGCACTCCCAGGGAGAGGGTGGGGAACTCTCTCCCAGAGCTCTCTCTTAGCTCAGGCTCAGGAGCCGCTGCATCCATCCCGTCTGGGAGGAAGCTGGTAAAGAAGTAAATAATTTCCTACCCCAGAGACAGACCCCAAAAGATTTTTTTTAAGTATGAACAAAAAAGCTAGAAAAACCATAGATTCCTTCTATACAGAGAAAGAGCTGGTGTCCAACCCCGAGGAAGTTGACAGCAGAGAATCAGATAACAACCTAAAGGGGAACGATTCCTGCCCCCCATCACATAACTCTCTCCTAGAAGAAGCTCTTAAGAAATTGAGGGAGATCGAAGAAAAATGGGGAAAAGAAAGGGAAGTTATGATAGAGAATAATAATGTCCTGAAATTGGAGTTGGAAAAAATAAAGAATTCACAGGAGATGCAGGGAAACAAAATTAGTGAATTAGAAAAGGTTAAAAAAACACAGGAAAGTAGGATTTCTGAATTGGAAAAGATAAAAAAGTCTCAAGAAAATAGAATTTCTGAATTGGAAAAAGAAAATAATTCTCAAAAAAAAAAATTAGGGAAATGGAAAAAAACTCAATAGAGCAAAATAATTCATTTAAAAACGAAATTGGGCATTTACAAAAAGAACTAAAAACTGTGAAAGAAGAAAATAACTCCTTAAAGGTCAGGATGGAACAAATAGAAATGAATGATTCACAGAGAACCCAAGAATCAGTCAAACAAAACAAAAAAAATGAGAAGCTGGAGAACAACGTCAAATACTTACTGGGAAAATCTATAGACCTGGAAAATAGATCTAGGAGAGATAATCTGCGGATTATTGGACTTCCAGAAAACTATGACCAAAAAAAGAGCCTAGATTCTATTTTACAGGAAATTATCAAAGAGAACTGTCCAGAGATAATAGAAACAGAAGGGAAAGTAGATGTGGAAAGAATTCATCGAACTCCTTCTGAAATAGACCCTAAAAAAAGAACACCACGGAATATTGTGGCTAAGCTGCAGAATTACCACACAAAGGAGAAAATCCTGCAAGCAGCTAGAAAAAAACAATTTAAATACCAAGGTGCCACAATAAGGGTCACCCAAGATCTGGCTGCCTCCACATTAAAAGATAGAAGGGCCTGGAACCTGATATTCCGAAAGGCAAAAGATCAAGGACTGCAACCAAGAATGAACTACCCAGCTAAGTTTAGCATCTTTTTCCATGGAAGAAGATGGTCATTCAATGAAACAGAGGAATTCTATATGTTTCTAAGAAAAAAAACAGACTTAAACAAAAAATTTGATCTACATCCACAAGACTGAAGAGAAACAGAAAAAGGTACACAGAACCCTTGAGAACTGTAACTTTGTTGTGGGTATATAAAAAATACTCAAGGATAATTTGATTTTACTGATATAAAAGAAAAAAAGGGGGGTGTGGTAAAGGGAAGGAGGTCGGTTCAGAAAAAGGGGAAGGAGTGATAAAAAGAGGGAAACTACATCCCAGGAAGAGACATAGAAAATACACCATATCTGAGGGAACTTAGTGAGGGGGAGAATCATTGTGTGAATCTTACTCTCATCAGAAGAGGCTCAAAGAGTAAATAATTAACATATTTGTTTTTCAGAGAATTTTCTCTCACCTCATTAAAAGGGGGGAGAGGAAAAGGGGAAAGGAAAAGGAGAATAAGTGAAGGGACTTGGAGGGAGGGGGGAGGGATCCTAAAAAAAAAAAAAAAAAAAAAAAAAAGAGGGAGGGTTGCGCGTCACAAGGGGGGTCTGTAAATTAAATATCGGGGAGGGGGATCAGGGGGGTCAAGGGAAAAAAGTAGAATCTGGGGATAATACGATGGCAGGAAATACAGAATTAGTAATTTTAACTGTAAATGTAAATGGGATGAACGATCCCATCAAACGGAGACGGATAGCAGATTGGATCAAAAAGCAGAACCCTACAATATGTTGTCTACAGGAAACACACTTAAAGCAGGGAGATACATACAGAGTAAAGGTAAAAGGTTGGAACAGAGCCTATTACGCTTCAGGTAAACCCAAAAAAGCAGGGGTAGCTATCCTTATCTCAGATCAAGCAAAAGCAGAAGTAGATCTCTTTAAAAAAGATAAGGAAGGCAACTATATCCTGCTAAAAGGTAGCATAAATAATGAAGCCATATCAATACTAAACATATATGCACCAAGTGGTATAGCATCTAACTTTCTAAAGGAAAAGTTAAGAGAACTGCAAGAAGAAATAGACAGTAAAACTATAATAGTGGGAGATCTCAACCTTGCACTCTCAGATTTAGACAAATCAAACCACAAAACAAACAAGAAAGAAATTAAAAAAGTAAATAGAACATTAGAAAAACTAGGTATGATAGACCTTTGGAGAAAACTGAATGGCAATAGGAAGGAATATACTTTCTTCTCAGCAGTTCATGGATCCTATACAAAAATTGACCATATATTAGGACATAAAGATCTCAAAATTAAATGTAGGAAGGCAGAAATAATAAATGCCTTCTTCTCAGATCACAATGCAATAAAAGCTACATTCAGTAAAAAGTTAGGGGTAAATAGACCAAAAAGTAATTGGAAACTGAATAATCTCATCTTAAAGAATGACTGGGTGAAAGAGCAAATTATAGAAACAATTAACAATTTCACCCAAGATAATGATAATGATGAGACATCATATCAAAATCTTTGGGATGCAGCTAAAGCAGTAATAAGGGGAAATTTTATATCTTTAGAGGCTTATTTGAAGAAAATTGAGAAAGAGAAGATTAACGAATTGGGCTTACAACTTAAAAGGCTAGAAAAAGACCAAATTATAAACCCCCAACCAAAAATTAAACTCGAAATACAAAAATTAAAAGGAGAAATCAATAAAATTGAAAGTAAAAAAACTATTGAATTAATAAATAAAACCAAGAGTTGGTTTTATGAAAAAGCCAATAAAATAGATAAACCTTTGGTAAATTTGATCAAAAAAAAGAAAGAGGAAAATCAAATTGATAGTCTTACAAATGAAAAGGGGGATCTTTCCACCAATGAAGAGGAAATTAGAGAAATAATAAGGAGTTACTTTGCCCAACTTTATGCCAATAAATTTGATAACTTAAGTGAAATGGATGACTTCCTCCAAAAATATAGGCTCCCTAGATTAACAGAGGAGGAGATAAATTGCTTAAATAGTCCCATTTCAGAAAAAGAAATAGAACAAGCTATTAATCAACTCCCCAGGAAAAAATCCCCAGGGCCAGATGGATTCACATGTGAATTCTACCAAACATTTAAAGAACAATTAGCCCCAATGTTATATAAATTATTTGAAAAAATAGGGGATGAAGGAGTCCTACCAAACTCCTTTTATGACACAGACATGGTACTGATACCTAAACCTGGTAGATCGAAAACTGAGAAAGAAAATTATAGACCAATCTCCTTAATGAATATTGATGCTAAAATCTTAAATAAGATATTAGCAAAAAGACTTCAGAAAATCATCTCCAAGATAATACACTATGATCAAGTAGGATTTATTCCAGGAATGCAGGGCTGGTTTAATATTAGGAAAACTATTAATATAATTGACCATATTAATAATCAAATTAATAAGAACCATATGATCATCTCAATAGATGCAGAAAAAGCATTTGACAAAATCCAACATCCATTTCTACTAAAAACTCTTGAGAGTATAGGAATAAATGGATTATTCCTTATAATAATCAGGAGTATATATTTAAGACCGTCAGTAAGCATAATATGCAATAGAAATAAACTGCAACCTTTCCCAGTAAGATCAGGAGTGAAACAAGGTTGCCCACTATCACCATTACTATTCAATATAGTACTAGAAACGCTAGCCTCGGCAATAAGAGCCGAGAAAGAGATTCAAGGAATTAGAGTAGGAAATGAGGAAATCAAACTATCACTTTTTGCAGATGACATGATGGTATACTTAGAGAACCCCAAAGACTCTGCTAAAAAGCTACTAGAAATAATTCAAAATTTCAGCAAAGTGGCAGGATACAAAATAAATCCACATAAATCCTCGGCATTTTTATATATCACTAACAAAATGCAACAGCAAGAGATACAAAGAGAAATTCCATTCCAAACAAATGTTGAGAGTATAAAATATTTGGGAATCCATCTACCAAAGAAAAGTCAGGAATTATATGAGAAAAATTACAAAACACTTGCCACAAAAATAAAATCAGATTTAAATAATTGGAAAGACATTCAGTGCTCTTGGATAGGCCGAGCGAATATAATAAAGATGACAATACTCCCCAAACTAATCTATTTATTTAGTGCTATACCAATCAGACTCCCAAGAAAATATTTTAATGACCTAGAAAAAATAACAACAAAATTCATATGGAAGAATAAAAGGTCAAGAATTGCAAGGGAACTAATGAAAAAAAACTCAGAGGAAGGTGGTCTAAGTGTACCTGATCTAAAGCTATATTATATAGCAGCAGTCACCAAAACCATTTGGTATTGGCTACAAAATAGACCGGTAGATCAGTGGAACAGATTAGATACAAAGGACAAAAAAGGGTACATCTATAGCAATCTAATCTTTGACAAACCCAAAGATTCCAACATTAGGGATAAAAATTCATTATTCGGAAAAAACTGTTGGGAAAACTGGAAATTAGTATGGCAGAAATTAGATATGGATCCACACTTAACACCATATACCAAGATAAGATCAAAATGGGTCCATGATTTAGGCATAAAGAGGGAGATAATAAATAGATTAGAGGAACAGAGGATAATCTACCTCTCAGACTTGTGGAGGAGGAAGGAATTTATGACCAGAGGAGAACTAGAGATCATTATTGATCACAAAATAGAAGATTTTGATTACATCAAACTAAAAAGTTTCTGTACAAATAATACTAATGCAAACAAGATTAGAAGGGAAATAACAAATTGGGAAAATATTTTTAAAAACAAAGGTTCTGACAAAGGTCTCATTTCCAAAATATATAGAGAACTGACCCAAATTTATAAGAAACCGAACCATTCTCCAATTGATAAATGGTCAAAGGATATGAACAGACAATTCTCAGAGGAAGAAATTGAAACTATATCCACTCACATGAAAGAGTGTTCCAAATCACTACTGATCAGAGAAATGCAAATTAAGACCACTCTGAGATACCACTACACACCTGTCAGATTGGCTAAGATGACAGGAACAAATAATGACAAATGTTGGAGGGGATGTGGGGAAACTGGGACACTAATACATTGCTGGTGGAGTTGTGAAAGAATCCAGCCATTCTGGAGAGCAATCTGGAATTATGCCCAAAAAGTTATCAAACTGTGCATACCCTTTGACCCAGCAGCGCTACTACTGGGATTATATCCCAAAGAAATACTAAAGAGCGGAAAGAGACATATATGTGCCAAAATGTTTGTGGCAGCTCTTTTTGTTGTAGCTAGAAACTGGAGGATGAATGGATGTCCATCAGTTGGAGAATGGTTGGGTAAATTGTGGTATATGAAGGTTATGGAATATTATTGCTCGGTAAGAAATGACCAGCAGGAGGAATATAGAGAGGCCTGGAGAGACTTAAATCAACTGATGCTGAGTGAAATGAGCAGAACCAGAAGATCACTGTACACTTCAACAACAATGCTGTATGAGGATGTATTCTGATGGAAGTGGAAATCTTCAACATAAAGAAGATCCAACTCACTTCCAGTTGATCAATGATGGACAGAGGTAGCTGCACCCAGAGAAGAAACACTGGGAGGGGAATGAAAATTGTTAGCACTAATATCTGTCTGCCCAGGTTGCATGTACCTTCGGATTCTAATGTTTATTGTGCAACAAGAAAGTGATATTCGCACACATGTATTGTACCTAGACTATATTGTAACACATGTAAAATGTATGGTATTGCCTGTCGTCGGGGGGAGGGAATAGAGGGAAGGGGGGTAAATTGGAAAAATGAATACAAGGGATAATATTATAAAATATATATATATATATATATATATATAATAAAAAAAAAAAAAAGAATTTAATAAGTTAAGGAAGGTTAAGATTCACGATCAATAGATGTCTTGAGCAAACAAGGAATTAGGGAGCTTGGAAGGGACAAATGGATTCAGCCAATCAGAAAGAGTCTTTTGGTTTTGAGAAAACCACAAAATGAAGATAATAGCCAATCCAGCTCAAACAGGTTGGGGTCAAGGACCAGATTTGACCAGATCACAACTGCACCTGCTTAATAGGCTAATTGAATATTAAACAACACATCCCATAGTAGGAGTTTTATGCCATTTTTTTGAACATGGGATGTATGATGAGGGAGGAAGAAAATATTTATACATATTTAGGGGAAACATGTAGTGGGCATATCAAAAAGATTATAAAGCAGGAAGGAATGGACCAATCCATTCTCTGAAGGGAGTGGTGGTATCAAGGTAACAATTATAAAGCTTTTCCCCCTTTTGTGCTCAGGGCTTCCTCTTCCCAAAGAGGGGTGGGTCCCACTTGTGGCAAGAATTGTTAAGATGATTCCTTAAGATTTTTCTTTAATAAAATTTCCTCAATATCTGATTTTCAGTATCAAGAGTATATTTCTAACAACATTAAGGAGACTTATTTCACATAAACAGAGTGCACGAAGAGATATTTATACTAACAAGTTGACATTTGAACTTCATTCTCATTTAAATTCATCAAAAGAAGGAACAATATACACATCCACAGAGAGTTGGTTCAGAAATATGTTTCACTCAAGAGGAAACATGAGGGAAAGGAAAAAAGGGAGGGGTATTTAGAAGGAGGATAGAATAAAGAGTTAATCCTAAACAAAATTCACATTCACACACACACATACATAAACATATATATATGTACATTGGTGTATACATGCACATGCACATGTGCATATGTCTGTATAAGGGGACAATGAGTAAGAATTTGAAAGGCTGTTTATACTGGAAAATTAATTAACAAGATTATATTACATGAATTTTATAAATGTGATTGGATCTATTTTGTTGAACTCTTTTTTTTTTTTAATTTTTTTTATTTTATATATATATATATATTTTTTTTTTATAATATTATCCCTTGTATTCATTTTTCCAAATTACCCCCCCTCCCTCTATTCCCTCCCCCCGATGACAGGCAATCCCATACATTTTACATATGTTACAATATAGTCTAGGTACAATACATGTGTGTGAATATCATTTTCTTGTTGCACAATAAACATTAGAATCTGAAGGTACATGCAACCTGGGCAGACAGATATTAGTGCTAACAATTTACATTCACTTCCCAGAGTTTCTTCTCTGGGTGTAGCTACCTCTGTCCATCATTGATCAACTGGAAGTGAGTTGGATCTTCTTTATGTTGAAGATTTCCACTTCCATCAGAATACATCCTCATACAGTATTGTTGTTGAAGTATACAGTGATCTTCTGGTTCTGCTCATTTCACTCAGCATCAGTTGATTTAAGAGAACTCTTATCAGCATAAGGACCAACCACAATTCTGGAGCTGTAACAATGGAATATGTTACCCATTTCATGAAAGAAAGGTAAAAGCTTCAAAATAAAGTATGAGACTTTTTTTTTTTTTTTTTTTTTTTTTTTTTTTTTTTTTTTTGACATGACCAGTGTGGAAATTTGTTTTGATTGATATACACCATTATCACTTAACTGTGATCTCAGGCAAATCAAATGCTGTTGAAATGATCACCAGTCCCTGTTACAATCCATTAAAAATGTAACACTACATTATGAGAACAAAAATGATAATAGAATAGTCTGATAATTTCGTAATATTTAAATTTTAAAAGGACTTTAGCAATCTTCTTGGCTGTCTTCCCCATTATATAGATATGTTAATTTAACAAGTGAGAGGTCAAGTGATTTTCCTGTAGTGACATATATATTGAGTATCTGAGTTGGAGCCTTATTCTCTTGGTTCTAAGTCCAGAGATTTTGATACTAACCTTCTGCCAAAATACTAACTACAGAAACTTCATTTTCATTTATAGGGAGATATACAGAAACCTATTGTGACATAAAATGCTGTGACAATTTCTGTTTTAAAAAAAGAAAAGAAAAAGAAATACCTCCCTTTTCAAAGCACTTTTTTTTTTTTCTACTCTGATTTTCAGGAGCAAAGTCACAGTCCTGAGTCAAAGGCTTGAGACACCCCTATTTATCTCCTGTTTATCTCCCTTCTAACAAAGAGAGAGGCTATAGGTCAGGGATGTTTGCAAAAAGAAACAGAAGTAAGGGCAACAGAACCAGCCAATAAAAAGCAATTGGTTGGGCTACAGAGACACTAGGGGAGGCTAGGACTAGCCTTGAATCTTAATAATAGGAAAGTTTCCTACCTGGTATTGTTTTTTTTTTTTTTTTTGTAATAGTTGGAAAAAAAGCCACAATGAAACTTAAGTAGCTAGGGTCAAGAAAATTGTCCCACCTCCTTATCTGTTAAATATCAGAGTTTATTAGTTTAATTGTTTCAATTTCCACAAATTACAAAATATCAGAATGAGAATTGACTACAAATGTTATCTAGTTCACAGCTTTTGGAAGCTCAACAGATAGCATCCAGTCTTTGTTTGAAGTTTGAAGCTGTTACTTCCCTAAGTCATCCCATTTCAACTTTTGGAGTAGGGATCATCTTTAAGATATTGTTCTTGGGGGAGGATTCTGGGAAGTTGGCAGATTAGGTTAATAAATTTCAAACTGTCCACATTTCCCCAATAAATAGAACCAATTTGTGCCTCAAGGCAAACACAGACTAGTGAAAAATCAAGAAGACAAGACAGAACAGAGTTCCTTCAGGAGAAGATCTGAAGAAAAACCAGTCAGGGGATTAACCCCTCAGGCTAGATGAGTGTGGCTAGATCCTCAGCAGCAACTTCTGAGACTTTCACCTTGCAGACTTTGGAATTGGAATCTGAGTCCAGGGAGACTGAGTGATTGGGAATGTCAGACTTATATGTGCTGCTGAGATGTGGTTCTGGGAAAGAAGGAACCAACATCTGTTGAGTGCAGAGGCAGTGGGGCAGGGGCAATGCTGGCTCTGGGTACTTTCTGGAAGCTGAAGCACATGTTTTGGGGTTTCTGGTCAGAGGAAAGAGCTGAAAGGAAGCTTGAGACACCGTCCATTCCATCCATTCTACAATATAATTGAGGTGATTACACTAATTACCTCTTATGAAAAAAAAAATGAACTGGCAAAGAAGAAAGAACTCTATCATTGAAACATATTATGGGAACAGGAAAGACTGGGGTTCATTTTCAGAGGAGAACACTTTAAATTAAAAAAAAAAAAAAAGCTTCTACTGCAAAAAGTGACATGAAATGACTCCCTTCTCAGAGAGAATTTATAAAAAGAACTCAAAAAAGAATTGAAAAATAAAATGAAAGCTATTGGGGGAAAGTTAAAAAAATAAAAATAAAAAGTATCCAAAAACCCCCCAAGATTTTGAAAAAAAAAAAAAAGTTAACTAGACAAGGAGGTCCTAAGTCTCAAACTTGAAAAAAAAAATCTTTGAAAATTAGAATTAAGCAAGGGGAAGGCAGTTAAGCTATGTGAGACCAAGAAATTAACAAAACAGATTACAAAGAATGAGAAAATAGAATAGAATTTGAAACATAAGAAAAATGACAGATCTGGAGAACAAATCTAGAAGAGAAAATATAAGAATAACTGTGCTTCTAGAAAGTTATGACCAAAAAAGAAAACCTACATATGATAATGCAGGAAATAATCCAAGAAAATTATCCTGGAGTGATAGAACATGAGAGCAAAGTTTAAATAGAAAAAAATCCACCAATGACCAACTCAAAGAGATCCTTTTTGGAAAATGCACAGGAATATTATTGCCAAGTTTCAAACTCTCCAGATTAGAGAGAAAATTTTGCAAGAAACAAGAAAAAAATTAAAATATGCTGCAGCTGCAATGAGAATTGTAAAAGACTTATTAGACAATAAAAGGTCACGGATTTTGGAATCATATTTAAATCAAATCAGAAACAATCTAAAGAATTGGGCCTCTGGGCAAAAATTCCATATCAAGTAAAATTATCTATAATATTGAATGAGGAAAAAAATAGACATTCAACAAACTTGCATATTTTCAGGACTTTCTATAAATGAACCCAAAGTCAATAGAAAATTTAACATAGAAGAGCCAATATCAAAGATTAGTTTTAAGGAATTTAACATGGACCAAGTTTTTACATATGGAAAAATTATTTATTTATTTCTTTTTAACATGATAAATGTATATACTACACATTTAAGATTCACATCAACAATAGAACAGCTCTGAGTTCTGAGGGTAGAGCCAAGATGACAGAGTAAAGTCAGGAAGCTTCTCAAGCTCTCCTAGTTTCCCTTAAAAGCCAAATGAAACCAAGTCTCTAAACAGAGTCTAACAGAATGAAACCACTCACCAGCTCAAGATAGATTGAAAAACTTCAAGATCATCTTACTAGGGTGAAAAAAGTGTTCAGCCCAAATCAGATAGACTCTGGGAAAGTTGGTGAAATGGATGTAATCACAGCAAATCAGCAATTAATACCACCAGTCCTGCCTCAATATAAGAGCAAATAAGTGAGGTAGTCTCCCAGTCTAAGCTCAGGAGGCAAACTCTAGGAAACTAGGCTGTTTCCTGAAAAGAGCAGACAAAGTTACTCCTTTGAAAGACAAAATGCCCTTGTGCTCAAAGATAAGGCTAAGAGGAGACAGGAGCATAGCTCCAACTTAATAAAATAAATAAATAAATAAATAAATAAATGAAAAAAAAAAAAAAAAAAGGAAAGGAAAGAAAGCAAGTAAGAAATAAAAAAGAACCTTGACCACAGAAAGCTATTGTGGTAAAGGGCAGACCAAAACATAAACTCAGAATATCCACAGAAAAATCTCCAAGAGTGAGAAAAACTAGTCTCAAATCCACAGAGGCTTCTTGGAAATGCTCATAAAAGACTTCAAAAGGTAAGAGAGATAGAAGAAAAAATGGGAAATATGATTCAACAATTTGGAAAAGTAAGGAAAACAATTGTCTTAAGAAAACAACTCCTTAAATGATAGAATAAACCAAATGGGAAAAGAGATACAAAAGCTAACTGAAGAAATCATGCATTAAAAACTAGAATAGGGCAAATGTGAGACAGCAAGAATCAGTCAAATTAAAAAGAATGGAAAAAAATGGAAGAAAATGTGAAATACGTCATTGACAAAACAGCCGACCTTAAGAAGAGATCCAGAAAACACAATTTTAAAATTACTGCCCTATCAGAAGCCCTTGACAAAAGAGAGCCTGAATTGCATTCTATAGGAGATCACTAAGGAAAATTGCCCTGATATTGTGGGAACAGAGGGGGAAATACTCATTGAAAGAATCTATTGATCACCTTTGGAAAGAGGTTTCGTAAGGAAAAGGAAAACCCCAAGGAACATTGTTACAAAACTCCAAAACAATAATCTTAAGGAAAAAAAAAATACAGCAAACTGCCAGACAAACATAATTCAAGTATGAAGGAGAAATCATCAGGATTATCCAGTATCTGATAGCTTCTACAATAAAGGTTTAGAGTAACTGGAATGTCAAATTATGGAGGGCAAATCAAAATTTAACTACCCAGCAAGAGTCAGCATCATCTTTCAGGGGACAAGATAGAATTTCAATGAAGTAAGAGACTTTCAATAATTTCTATTAAAAAAAAAAAAAAGAAGTAAACAAACATTTAATATACAAACACAGTACTTAAGAGATCCATAAAAAGGTAAACAGAGGGAAAATATATATTTAAACTGTTTACATCCCTAGATGGGAAAACAATATCTGTAAATTTTAAGAATTGTATCTGACACTGAGGCAGCCAAAGGGGAGCATCACATGGACTGAGAGGGTGGTTGTGAATGAATACTGATGTGAAAACATCAAAGAAAAAAACATTAAGAGATGGGAAAAGATCTGTACTCACAAAAGAGGAAAGGGAAGGTATAATGGGACAATTAGTTCATACAAAGAGGTGCATAAGAACTATTATATTGGAAAGAAAAAAGGAAGGGAGAAGAGTATTTCCTGAAGCTTGATCTCATAAGTTTTGGCATTAAGAGGGAATAACTTAATCATTCAGTTGAGTATAAGTAATTAATCCTATAAAGAAGTAGGAAAAAAAAGCAAAGAAAAGGGAAGGACAGGATAGAAAGGAAGGGAGAAACACTAGGGAAAAAGGTAAGAGCAAAGGGAAAGGGTTGATAGAAGTTAAGGCAATGGGTGGGATGGGTAAAAAAAAAAAAAAAACAAACCAGGACTGAAGACAGGGTGGAAAGAGAAAACAAATGTATATACAGTGGAGAAAATAGGATGGAAGGAAATACAGAGTTGGTAATCATAACTGTGAATGGGAATGGGATGAACTCTTCCACAAAATGGAAGTAAATAGCAGAGTGGATTAACAAACAGAATCTTACAATATGTTGTTTACAAAAAACACATTTAACACAAAAGATCCATACAGAGTAAAGGTAAAAAGCTGGAACAGAATTTATTATGCCTCAGCTGAAGTAAGAAAAAGCAGAGGTAGCAATTCTGATCTCATATAAAGCAAAATAAAAATAAATTATATTTGTTGGTATACATGGGAAAGCTGTTGGAATACATGGGAGCAACCTGACAGTGGCTGCTGGAGATCCAACCTAGAATGGATTGCTTCTTATGAGAGGATGATACAAGCAGACTGAGAAGGCAGTTGCTGTTCTCTGACCTCTCTGATGGAGAGGCCCTTATGTTATCTGACCTCTTTCCTCTTCCCTCTGCCTCCAATTTATCTTGATTCCCAGTCCACAATACCTGTGTCAGCAAAGGCTGCCTGCAGCTCCTTCAGATGCTATGATCCACAACTGTGGAGGCTCTCAGATAATTGACCTGTCCCTTAACACATTTTTAAAAAAGATAAGGAAGTAAAGTATATTTTGATAAAGGGTACAGTAAATAACGAAGTAATTATGACACTAAATGTATATGTTCTAAGTCATAGAGCAGGAAAATTCTGCCCCCCAAAATATTTTAAGCCAATTACAGGTAGAAATAGACAGCAAAATGTTTCTAGTGGAGGAATTCAACCTTCTTCTCTCAGAATCAGACAAACCTAACTACAAAATAAACAAGAAAAAAAAAAAAAAGAAAAAAAAAGAAAGCTTAATAGGATCTTAGAAAAGCTAGGTATGAGAAACCTCTGGAGAAAATTGAATAGGGGCAGGAAGGAATTCACCTTTTTCTAGGCAGTGCATAGCACCTATGCAAAAACTGACCATGTATTAGGCTATAAAATTCTCACAACCAAATGCAGAAAGGCAGAAATAGTGAATACTTCTTTTTTCAGATCACAATGTATTAAATTTTATATTCAATAAAAAGCCAAGGAAAGATAGACTAAAAAAAAATTCTAATTCTAAAGAATGAGTTGGACAAACAAGAAATTACTGAAACAATCCATAATTTCATCCAAGAAAATGATAATGATGAGACAACATATCAAAATGTGTAGCCAAAGTTGTCCTTAAGGAAATATTTTATAACTTTAAGTAACTACCTAAATAAAACAGAAAAAGAGAAGATCAATGAATTAAGTGTTCAATGAAAAAAGTACAAAAAGAGCAAATTAAAATCCCTCAACTAAATACCAAATTAGAGATTTGAAGCTCAAAGGAGATATTAATAAAATAGAGACCAAGAAAACTAATGAAGTAATAAACAAAACTAAGAGTTGCTTTATTAAAAAAAAAAAAAAAAAAAAAAAAAAAAAACTAGCAAAATAGACATTTTTTTGGTTAATCTGATAAGAAAAAGGAAAGAAAGAAAACCAAACCACCGGCATTAAAAAAAAAAAAAAAGGAGTAAATTCTCAAACAATGAAAAATAAATAAATTAAAATAATAATTTGGAGCTATTTTGCACAACTCTTTGACAGCAAATCTGACAATTCTACTGAAATGGATGAATATTTAGAAAAAATATAAATTGTCCAGATTAAAGAAGAAATAAAACACTAATAATCCCAGTTTAGTAAAAGAAATTGAACAAGTCATTAATGAACTACTAAAAAAATATCTTCAGGACCAGATAAATTCACAAGTGAATTCTACCAAACAAAGAACAATTAATTCCAATACTATATAAACCTTAAACCTTTGCAAAAATAGGTTTAAAAGAAGTACTACCAAATTTCTTTTATGACACAAATATAGAACTGCTACCTAAACCAGGAAAGGTCAAAACAGAGAAAGGTAATTATAGTCCAATCTCCCTAATGAATATTGATGCAAAAATTTTAAATAAACTATTAACAAATAGACTACAACAATTTATCAACAGGATACTATGCTATGACCAAGTAGAATTTATACCACGAAATACAAGTCTTGTTCAATATCAGGAAAATTATTACCATAATCAACTTTATCAATAACAAAACCAAGACAAAGTCAGAGGATAATCTCAATAGATGCCAAAAAAACCCAAAAAACAAAAACAAACAAAAAAAAAACTTTTGTCAAAATATAACACCCATTCCTAGTAAAAACACTAGAGAACATAGGGAAAAAGTGAGCTTTCCTTTAAAATAATAAGCAATGTCTATCTAAAACCTATATCAATCATTATTTCTAATAGAGAGGAGCTGGTTGCATTCCCAAAAGATCAGGGGTGAAACAAAGTTGTCTATTATGACTATGCAACATTATAGAAATATTGAGTTTAGCAATAAAAAAAAAAAAAAAGAAATTAAAGGAATTAAAATAGGCAATGAGGGGGGCAGAACCAAGATGGCAGAGAGGACACACACCTCTATCTAAGCTCTTCCTTAACCTCAGATTACTTCTTTTATGAAAACCCTTGGAATTAGTGCTTGAATGTCAAAACTCATGAATATTGGGAGTACAACTAATTTCCAATAGAAGATATCCTTGAAATTCACTAGAAAAGGTTTGTTTTTACTCATGGGCAGGGATGGTTAGACCAGGCCCAGCAATAGCCAAATAGGCAATGAGAGTAGGGAAGTCAGATGATGTTGAGCAGACCAGACAGGGACAGAGTGTGATATCAGCCAGTGGAAAATTGTCAGGGAGGACTTTATCACAGTGTGAGCTACTTTGCTCTGGTAGCATGCCAATAGACCAGCAGACAAACTATAAACATAAAGTGTAAAGACTGTGACCCCAAAAATGCTAGAGTCTCCTGGGACCTGGCCACCCCCACCCAACACTCAGAGTGACTCAGCATGCTCTCAGAGTGCAACCCCTGATGCCAATGCAGCCATTGCTGATTCACTGCTACTTCCTGTTGTTGGTAGAGGAGGCTTGGTAATGCCACACTGCCTTAAAAACAGACTATAATTGTTTTTGTTGTTGTTGTTGTTGTTGTTTCTTTTTTGTCAAAATGAGTAAAAAGTTAAAGCGGGCTCTAACTATAAATATCTTCTATCCTGATAAAGAGCAGGCTTCAAACCCTGAGGAGACTAAAAACAGATTATATCTGTAGACATGATCTGGTCCCCACCACACAAGTCTCACGCAGAAGAAATTTAAAAGTCTCTTACAAGAGAGCTAGAAGAAAAATGGGGAAAAGAAAGGGAAGCTTGGCAAAAGGATCTGAATTACTCATCCTACTCATTAAAAGATACAATGAATAAAGAAATCAACTCCCTGAAAAACAGAATTAGTGAATTGGAAAAAGAATATAGCTCTCTAAAAATAAAATTGGCAAAATGGCAAAAAAAAAAATACAATAATAATAATTCCATAGAACAAAACAACTCATTTAAAAACTCAATTGGACTATTACAAAAAGAAATAAAAAAGTAAATGAAGAAAATAAATAATTAAAAAATCATAATTGAACACACAGAAATGAATGATTTGAGGAGACACCAAGAATCAGTCAAGCAAAACTAAAAAAATGAAAAAAATAGAAAAAAATTTAAATACTATGTGGGAAAACAACAGACCTGGAAAACAGATATAGGAGATATAATCTGAGGATTATTGGACTACCTGAAAATTATGATTAAAAAAAAAAAAAAACAGATCCTAAAGACTATTTTTCAGGAAATCATCAAGGAGAATTGCCCAGATATTATAGGAACAGAGGGTAAAATAGACATTGAAGGAATTCAATGATCACCTACTGAAAGCGAGCTTAAAATCAAAACTTCAAGAAATTGAAATTGTGGCTAAATTCCAGAACTACCAGACCAAGAAAAAATACTACAAGCAGCTAGGAAAAAAAAAATCAAATAAGAGGAGCCACAAAAGAATTACTAAGGATCTAGCAGTAGCCACATTAAAGGATCAAAGGTCCTGGAATCTGATATTCCAAAAGGCTAAGGAACTTGGTATGCAACCACAAATAACTTACCCAGCCAAAATAAGAATTTATGAATCAACATGAGGAATTATACATGTTCATAAGTCCTAGAAATAGTCCAAAACCAATCTATTCTCCATTACTTCATGTGCCAGGAATCCAATAATTCTTGAAAATTTTGATGTACTGCAATAGTCTCATCTTGTTTTAGGGAATCCAATGATTCCTGCAGATTTTGAAGTTTTTGCAACAGTCTTATCATCTTTCAAAGAATCCAATGATTCCTGTGGGATTTGAAGTTCTGTAACAGTATCATTATCAGTCATGCTCTTTTAGTGTCAGATATTTCTTAGATCTCCTTTGTTTTGAGGGTCTTTTTCTGTTTCTGTCTCTCTCCAGATGTTCAGTGGCACCTATCTGATTCCTTCTTCATCTGTAGAGATGCAAGCAAACCCTCTTCCCCACACAGTTAACCTAGCTGGTTTTACTATCATTCACCACTTTCTGGATCTCTCCTCATCATCTGGCAATTATATTGGAGCTTCTTGCACTGGACACTGCCCTTCTGTTGGGTTAAAAAAGTTTGTATTGTCCCCAGTTGTAATCCCTTTTTCAATCTGATTGCTTTTATGCTAATTGATCATGTAATCCCTTTCTTCTATCAGATTTCTTCTCTGCTGATTGATCATATCAAAGTTCTGAACTTCTAAACACTCTCTGGGTGTAACTTTGGTTGCTATCATGCCCCACCTGTTTTTTTTTTTTTTTTTTTTTTTTTCTCCCTAAGTCTTGGAGCTGGGCCCCACCTCTCCTTTCCCTGGGTCAATCTACAGTCTGAGGATAAGTGGAGGGCTTTATTGCATGGGGTTTTGGGTCTTGCTCTCTCACCCTGTCTTCTCACTCTATCTCTATGCTAACAATGAGTTTTCAGATGCCCTAATTTACCACAATGAAATCATTGACGAGTATCTCTAGAAGTCCCTTCTCAAGAGGAACCCTGTCTTCCATGTTCTGTATCATAGCCTGAGTATAAAAGGCATTTGTGCTCACTGTGACACAGCATCTTATGATCTCCTCTAAAGGAGCATCGTTGTGTAGTTCTTATATAATTCTTCTACAAACCTTATTAGCATTTTCTTTAGCAAATTGCCTTATAATTCCTGTTGCTACAGTTTTATCATTGGTTCTTGTGACAGCTGTTTGCAGACGTCCCACAAAATCTTACAAGGTGCTAAGTTACTGGAATGGATATAATTATCTAATAGTTCAGTATGATTGTTCTGATCCTACAAGGAGATGTTATGGGTCAGAACTTTAAACAAGGTACTGAGTGGAATTGAGGAGACAATGATGAAATCTAATTTAGCATTGATTTAATCCTACAACAAGTAATGGTGTCCTCGTGATATTATGATTGGTGTATACTCAGTGTGCACCATATAACTAAGAAGCTCTCAGGGTCAAGGAGGACTTTGGGAAAACTTCTCTGGAGATTCAGAGTGAAGACTCATTCCCACTTCAACCTTCTTGCTGGCTGGGGACATTTAGACAAGAGTTCTTGGGAACCAAAGAGAGAGAGAGGCCTCTAAGAAAGCTAATAGGGCCCAGGAAAAGATTCAGGATGTTAAAGGACACAATAAAGGATCTGGATTTTAATTCCTGGCTGCACTTTGGTGATTATTGGGACTGAAATGAAACTAAGGCTGCTTCCAGAAGCTCCCCAAAGAAACCTACCCCTAGAGAATGATTACAACTTATAAAAGAGAACATTACAGGTTCATTGGGAACTTGCTCTATTTTCATGAAGGCTTCCCCTCGATTTTTTCCTGGGAGGGAGCTCCATGCTTTGATAGCAGCAGCAGCAATTTGCTCATATGCTGCTATGGGATAATTAATCTGTGCTGAAGTATCTGCATACTGACCTTTACCTGATAGTTGGTCATAGGTAATTTCTATATTAACTCCAGTTTGCCTATTTAATTGGGCTTGTATCCTACATAGTTCACTATACTCCAAAAGCCACAACAAATTTTGTCCAGGTCCTAAATACATCCTTGCTATGGATTTCCAATCACTAGTGGTTAAAATTTCATAAGCCAAATTCACTAGTAACATCTTAACATAAGATGATATAGCCCTATAAAGAATGTAACCCTTTTTCAAATCTTTAATAACTTCCAGATCAAAAGGAATGTATTTTCTCCTGGCTTGATTTGAAGAATCAAATTCTTTAATCAAAGGATATGCATTTGTCAAGTCAGATATATTCTGTCCTTCTCTTTTAGCTTTAACTAGTGCTTTTTGTAATCTTGTCATAGGCTTCTTCATAGGTGGTGCTGATTGTGTCATTGCCCCTCCCCTCCTCCTTCTCCCTCCATCCATGAAGGATTAATTGAGGTGGGGCAGATCAGAGGTTGGGAATGCCCTATTGGCTCCTGCTGTGAAGTACCATACTCCTTAATTTCATCAGCTCTGTACTTAACTCCTTTCTTGTGTAATTCTTCATCTTTTTCACCTAGTTTATCAGTTTCTTCCCCCTCCTGCACTTTCTTCTTTTTCCTTATTCTAAAACTTATGTAATTTCCTAAAGCCAATTGTATTAAGTTATATGTATAAAATGTTTCTTTAAGGATTGAATCAGGGTCATTATTATTGTAATATTCACTTAATTGCTCTACTACTAATTGCTATTCTTCTGGATCTAATTCTTTTTCCTTCTGAGAATCAAGGAAATGTGTATTTTAGTATTTCAAAGAGTTCAATTATCTGCATCCAAATTACAAACAAACCTTGGTTTTTTATCAATCTATCCAAGTTTCAACACTTTTCCTTGAGGTGGGAAAGAAGGCTCCTTTCTAAACATTTCTCCCATTTCAGCTAAAGCACTAGTTAAGCCCTTAACACAGTTTCCTTCTTGTCTGCTTTTGTACTTACCCTAATTTCTGGGTCATAGATGTAGGTTCTTAGCCCCACATTGGGGTGATAAATTGTAATTTTCTAGTGCCAAAATGTAGTGTTCTTGGTGGTTTTTCTGGAGGTATTGGAAGCAGCCTTCTTTTCAGTTGAATAATCACCATAAGAATACTCAGGTTTTTCAAAAATTCAAAAGTCTTTGTTGCCTCCTTTGCCTGATCCTCAGCTAACTTTTTCATGCCCTTCATACAGGATTTGGTTTCAGTGGAGAAAATGCAGGAGGATAGGCCACCAAGGTATGAGATGAAATAAGTCTGAGTCCAAGCGTTTGTGCTTCAGTCTCCAGTCATCACAAAGGTGGACAATGGAATGAATCTGTCTCTGCCTCCTTTAGCTGAGTTTGTCTCAGCTTATATGCTCTACTGAGTATAAACCAATCATCATATCACTAGGAAACCATTATTTGTTGTAAGATTAAATTAATCATACTGAACTTAGAGAACTATTAAGCACAATGCTAAACTAGATAACCATTCTCTCATCAATTCCACTGTCAATAGTATAAAATATTTGGGAATCTATCTACCAAAGGAAAATCAGGAACTATATGAGCAAAACTATAAAACAAGTTCCACACAAATAAAGTCAGATCTAAACAATTGGAAAAATATTAATTGCTCTTGGATAGGCCAAGTGAATATAATAAAGATGGTAATACTACCTAAACTAATCTATTTATTTAGTGCTATACCAATCAGACTCCCAAATTCATATGGAAGAACAAAGGACAAGAATTACAATGGAACTAATGAAAAAAATAATCAAATGAAGGTGGCCTAGCTGTAGCTGATCTAAAACTATAGTATAAAGCAGTGTTCATCAAAATCATTTGGTACTGGGTAAGAAATAGACTAGTTGATCAGTGGAATAGGTTAGGTTCACAGGACATAATAGTCAATAACTATAATATTATAGTGTCTGACAAATACAAAGATCCCAACTTTTGGGATAAGAACTCACTATTTGACAAAAACTGCTGGGAAAACTGGAAATCAGTATGTCAGAAACTAGGCATGGACCCAAACTTAACACCATACACCAAGATAAAATCAAAATCGGTCTATGATTTAGGCATTAAGAATAAGATTATAAATAAATTAGAAAACGTAGGATAGTTTACCTCTCAGACTTGTGGAGGAGGAAGAAATTTGTGACCAAGGAAGGACTAAAGATCATTATTTATCACAAAATAGAAAATTTTGCTTATATTAAGTTAAAAAGCTTTTATACAAACAAAACTAATGCAGACAAGATTAGAAGGGAAGCAATAAACTGGGAAAACATTTTTACAGTTAAAGGTTCTGATAAAGGCCTCATTTCCAAGATATATAGAGAATTGACTTATAGAGAATTGATTTATAAGAAATCAATCAATTTTCTAATTGGTAAATGGTCAAAGGACATGAACAGATAATTTGCAGATGATGAAATCGAAACTATATCCACTCATATGAAAAAGTGTTCCAAATCACTACTGATCAGAGAAATGCAAATTAAGACAACTCTGAGATACCACTATATACCTCTCAGATTGACTAAGATGACAGAAAAAAGATAATGATGAATGTTAGAGGGGATACAGGAAAATTGGGACACTGAAGCATTGTTGGTGGAATTGTGAACAGATTCAACCACTCTGGAGAGAAATTTGAAAGTATGATCAAAAAGTTATCAAATTGGGCATACCTTTGATCCAGCAGTGTTCCTACAGGGCTTACATAGAAGATTGGCAGAGTTAAGGTAAAAATTGTAATCATGTTATACACATGAGGTGCAGAGGAATAATGTACTCATAGGCATTTGAGGGGAGAGAGGGCTCATGGTTCTGAAAACCTTTTCATATCAGACATGGCTTCAATAGGCAACACTACATATATGACATGAAAGGTACTGAACCCTTCTATGTTTATAAAGAAATAAGGAGAGAGATGGGCAGATGGGGAAGCAAAGGGTAAGGGAAGAAAATGAAGAAAGGATCCTTGTGTGCTGGAAGGTTAAGTGATAGCAAGTCAAATCATGAAGCAGAATTTAATTAAGGAGTTAACAGGGATAGTGAAGACACATATGTATCCCACTTTGTGCATGTATATATCTAAATACTCATACATATATATGTATATATATTATATATATTATATATGTATATATATTATATATGTATATATCTAAATATTTATATATATAATGTGTGTGTGTATATATGTATATATATATACATATATATATATGTATATATGTATATATATATATACATATATGTATGTATTTATACAAATGTATTTTCTTAACTGTAGTTTGTTTGGAGGTATTGGAGTTGAAAGAGGGAAAAAAGAAAAATTAAATAAGGGGCACAGTAGAAAACCAAAGAATAGTTTACAAGAAAGTACAGAAAAAATGGACATTAATGAATATAATTTCTTCTACTAAGATACACACACACATATGTATATATATTTTCTTGATCTTGTAATTTGTTGTTTTATATTTTGTATCCTCCCTGATAATGTGCTGAACACATGATAATGTTCTATTTTGTTTTGTATTCCTTTTCTTCTTTCTTTCTTTCTTTCTTTCTTTCTTTCTTTCTTTCTTTCTTTCTTTCTTTCTTTCTTTCTTTCTTTCTTTCTTTCTTTCTTTCTTTCTTTCTTTTTCTTTCCTTTTTGCTGAGGCAATTGGGGTTAAGTGACCTGCCCAGGGTTACACAGCTAGGAAGTGTTAAGTGTTTGAGGCCAGATTTGAACTCAGGTCCTTCTGATTCAGGGATCTACTGCACCACCTAGCTGTCCCCTCTTTTTTTTAAATCATAAATTTTTACAAATAATAAAAATAAAATATTGTTCCTGATGTTCTATTCTCTGAGTTTCAGTATAGCCATTCAAATTCTTCTATCTGGGGCAGCTAGGTGTCACAGTGGATAGAGTACCAGCCTTGAATTCAGGAGGACCCGAGTTCAAATATGGTCTCAGACACTTAACACTTCCTAGCTGTGTGACCCTGGGCAGGTCTCTTTACCCCAGCCTCAGGGAAAAAAAATTCTATCTGATGATAGAGGCTCTCATATTCCTAAAGACAGGTATATTGCCCATGACTGTTATCTTCAGGCTATATATTTTCATCTTCTTCACTTGATTTACACATTGTAAGCTGTTCATTCCTCTAATTATCCACTTCTCCAGATTGTCAATTTCTCTACTAAAGCATGTTGCCAACATTTGCTACAATACTGTAAATGTGGTTTAACCATAACAGTGTGTTTTATGGTTGTTATTGCTTAGCAATTCTTTCAAGAATATTTTTTACATATCACTTGATTACATATCTTTTTAAGAATAATATTTGATCTTATATATTTTCTGATAATTCCTATTTATCTTAGATATCAGAGCCTTCTCAAAGATACTCAGAATAAAAACTTAAACAGATTTGTTTTGGAAATTTATTGGTGATTTTTTTTTTCTGCATAAAAATTTTTTTCTTATCATAATTTAATTTATAATGTTTATATAAAGCTTTTCAATATGATGTGCTTGAAATTATTTTACTTTGGCATTATCTCTCTCCCTTGTTTAGTTAGAATTTACCTTTGGACATAGTTTCTAGAAGGTAGGCAATATGATTTTATTCTCAATGATTCATAGACCTCTATTGTTTAGAATTTTGGGGAGAAATTACAAACCATATCCTTGCCAAGTAAACCTCAAATGGAATCATAAAATTTGAACATGGTTGAAAGTGACTGAAGAAAAACAAATTATTTTGTATACTTTCATTTTGATGATAGACAGTATAACATATTGATCTATATCTAACTTCTCCAAGACTACTTCCTTGTTTTCTAACAGATATTGTTAATTTTTTTTTTTTCTCCAGGTAATTTATATTTTTTAAGTATAGCAAATACAGAGTTGATATGTGGAATTTTTAAAAAATTCTTTCTTGTCTTGGCACATATGAATTGACAAACTCAAATGAGAACCAAGAAAATAATAAGCCTAAAAAATAATGTTGAAGAAGGAATGAAGAATTCAAACAATCAAACCTGAATGCTTTGAAATTACTATGATCAAGCTTGTCTCTAAAGACCACATAGAAGAATGCATCTCAATAACTTTTCTGCAAGGGTGACTATGTGTTGTCATTTATTCATTTTTCAGTTTTATCCAATTCTTCATGATCCCATTTGGGGTTTCTTTGCAATGATACTAATGTAGTTTTCCACTTCCTTCTTCAGCTCATTGTACAGATTAGGAAACTGAGGCAAATGTGGATAAATGATTTGACCTGGGTCAACAGCTAATCAGTATCTGAGGCCAAAACAGAACTCAGGAGGATGAATCTTTCTATCTCCAGGTTACACTTTATCCACTACACCACCTAGCTGTTACATGGATATAAAAAGCTAAATATAAGGTGATTTTTTTTTAATATGTTGATTATTTTTTTTGAATTCTTACCCTCTTTTCAAGCTTTCTTATTCTTTTCGATACTGAATAACTCTTTTGAATAGAAGGGACATAATATAAAATGTAGTTAATACAAAATTAATGTGATTTTCTTTTTAAATAAGGGTACATTACATTAAAATAAGTTAACTAAGTATCATTGTTCCCTGGATAGACATACATACATGCATATATACATATACACATAAATAATATGATCTTAAAACACAAATTGTAAACTATTAACAACCAAATGAAATATATTGTCTTGGCTAAAACATATTTAAAGTGCTGTGCTAAATATTGACAATATACTTTAGGAGGAAATTGACAATCTGGAGAAGTAGATAATGACAGTAATGAAAAGCATGTCATGTATGTGTATACACATGTATATGTCCACATGTGTATATGCATGTAAATAAAATTTATAGATATGTATATATGTGAGTATATAGATGAACATGCACATATAGACACATATTTTTATAGTTTTCTTCTAAATATGCACCTATACATATACACACATTTAAGATACCTTATTATATGTATGTATAATTTTTACATATATATATATATATGAAATACATGTATCTAGTTAAATATCTATATCCACATATGTATATATATAAAGAAAAAACTGTAAAAGGAAAAAAAATAGGTTTACAATTCATGATTAATTTCTACCAATTTTTTGTTATGAAATTATTGTACTGTTTCTTTCACTGCTTGGCAAAACATTGGTGTACATCCCTTGTGCCCACAGATATGATTTCTTTTTTGATCTTAGACATTTTCAGTCTCACTTATATCTTTTGCTTTTAATTTTTTAGCTGTGAAAGAACTCGATTGAAATAGGAGATTTCTAAAGTGTATTCCAACTCTATGGTGCTATACCTTCTTGCATTCCTATCCTTCTGCCCTTAGTCCAGTTATAGATTATTCTCACTTTACTCCTAGCCATCATGTTTCTGATTTCACTTCTTCCTTGGCAATCATGAATTCTGGTATTAGCTCCTTTCTTTCCTTTCTGATTCAATCATGCCCTCCAACACTGATTTCAATCAATCTATAAAAGTCGATTTAACCTCATAAAAGCAGCTATTATATTCTGGTACATCACTTAAAGATGTCCTTGGACAGTATATGGGGTTAACTCTATTGGTTCAGTTTTAGTGCATAGATGTTCCCAATCTTCTACTATTATTTCCTTCAGCTCATTTTAATTATGTCACATATTCTGAAAAAAAGCTTAATGAGTGAAAAATAGGAGTATCTTTCACTGATGGGATAGAGACAATACTTAGTTGAAAAGAAATAGCTGAAACTAAAAAAGTTTAAAATCTTTTTACAATAGCATAGTTTTAATTTCCTTTTTCTCCTCTGGCCAAATGCAGAAACTAGTTCATCTAAAAACAAAAGTTAACTCAACTCATGCTTTAAAATGCTATCCATTAAATATTTTGGAGGTAAAGCACTGGCTATTGACTTCCTATAAATAAAATTAATCAATAAAATTAATAAATTTAAGAAATTTTGCACCCTTGATATTTCCTAATTTTTCCCCTTAACAATATTTTGCTATCCTTTCCCTCTTATTTTATACTGAACTTGCAGCTTCAAATAATATGGATGTAGCAAAAATGTAGAAGCAATTTATAATTTGTGGTTGTCTTATTGGGGACATACTTTCACTCATGCTACATATAAATATTAAAGAATACTAAAGAACAATCTGGAGATAACTATACAAGGAATTCAAGGACTGAACATTTCTTTATTTTCTAAAGATTCCTTGTGTGCAATATCATAGTTCAATACTGCTGAAGTATAAATATTACCATTAGCATAGTTACCATACTCCCTAATATTGGCTTTGGAAACTTAACATGATTTAAAAATGAAAAGGGTAAGAGTAAAAAGAAAATCACTAAACAAGATATTTTCTGACAGAAAAAATATTATTGTGAAAACCCTAGATTTTGCTGGGTTTTTAATTAAGTGATTTAGGAAATAATATTTATAGAGGTAGAAAGAAAAATTGCACTCAGCAAAGTTTCATAAATATATATACATATATATATATATATATATATATATATATATATATATATATATTTCAAAGATGAAAGTGCTATATATGTGAAAAGCTAAATTTTGTGAAATAGGAATTTGACTTTAATTCCCTGAGGGAAAAAATAAAAAAAAATTATCAAAGCCATTATACATTGCTTTTAACTAAACCTTTGAACTACCTTGATAAGTTCAGAACTGCATTTAGTGAATATATTTTTAATTGGACTTCCAGGGTGGAGCCAAGATGGTGGAATACAGCCAAGAATCTGTTAACACTCTCCCAGTTTCCCTCAAAAACCACATGAAACTATTTTTCCCAAGTCTATGGCAACAGGTCTGATAATCTAACCAAAATGGTTACAAAACTATAAATTGTCCAGATTAACAGAAAAGGAAATAAATTACTTAAATAACAAAATATGATAATCTCAATAGATACAGAAAATTCTTTTGACTAAATACAGTACTCATTCCTCTTAAAAACACTAGAGACTATAGAGATAAAGGCAGTTTTCTTTAAAATAATGGGAAGTGTCTGTGTAAAGCCACCAGCAAGCATTCTTTGTAATGGAGAGAATCTGTACACATTCCCAATAAGATCAAGGGAGAAAAAAAGATGCCCAATATTACTAGTATTATTCAATGTTGTATTAGAAATGCTGGTTTTAGCAATAAGAAAAGAAATAGAAATTAAAGAATTAGAATAAGCAATGAGGAGATGAAACTGTCACTGTTTGCAGATGATATGACAGTATACTTATAGAATCCTAGAAAATCATCCAAAAATCTATTGGAAACAATTCACATCTTCAGCACAGTTGTAAGGTATAAAATAAACCCACACAAACCATCAGCATTGCTATACATTAGTGACAAAGCCTATCAGTAGGATATAGAAATAGAAATTTCATTTAAAATGACTTTACACAAAATAAAATATCTTAAGTACCACCTGCCAAATCAAATGTGGTGAATCAGTGGAATTGATTGAGTACAGATGATACAATTATCAAGGCCTATTGTAATCTAGTATTTGATAAACCCCAAACTGCAGCTTCTGGAATAAGAACTCACCATTTGACAAAAGCTGGTGGAAAAAATTGGAAAATAATACGTCAAAAACTTGACATACAGGCACATCTTACATTCTTTAACAAAATAAAATCAAAATAGACACATGCTTTGGGCATAAAGGATGATACCATAAGCAAATAAAGAGAGCAAGGACTAAGGAGGCATTTATGACCAAAGTAGAACTAGAGGATGTTATGAAAGGCAAAATGAACAAGTTTGATTACATTAAATTAAAAATGATTTTGCTCAAACAAAAGAAACAAAAATAAAGTTAAAATGGAAGTACAAAGTTGGGAAAAAAAATCTTTACAACCAGTTTTCCTGATAAAAGCAAGCCCAATAGACCCTGGGTAGAATATGTATCCAGAAAAACAACTACAGAGATTGAATGTAAATCAACACATGCTATGTTTACTTTTTTTTTTTTTTTCTGTTTGTTTCTTTTATCTTTGTCACATGGTTTTACACTTTTGCTCTGACTTTTCTCTCCAAACATGCTTCATAAATAATTGTACATTAATAAATAAATATATTTTTAAAAAATAATATATTTTGGGTGGCAGCTAGATGATGCAGAGGATAGAGCACCAGCCCTATAATCAGGAGGACCTGATTTCAAATCTGGACTCAGACACTTAACACTTCCTAGTTGTGTGACCCTGGGCAAGTCACTTAATCCCAATTGCCTCAGACAAAAAAAAATATAGATACAGATATTTTAAATTGGTTGGGCACATTGCTGAGAAAACAGTACAATTAGTATATTCATTTTTTTAGTTGAATGCCCAATATTTAGCCAGCTTTGTATTTACAAGTTAACAAGATAACACTTGAGTGATTTCTGAAATGTTGAATTGGCTTACTTCTTAAATAGAAGTGAATGTAAATTTTGAAAAGACTCACAATTCTCAGGATTACAAAGATGTACATATATGTGTTTTTAGAAATAAATGGCATTGAAAACATTCAGAAAATATTAAGCAACACAGTGAAACAGCATTAAGTTCTTGCCAACTAAGAATTAGTTTAACAAGGAGCAGAGCCAAGATAGCAGGGAACAGACATGCCAATATCTGAGCTCTTCCTCGGATCAACAACAGATCAAGCGTCTGAACTAATTTTGAAGTTACAGAACCCACAAATATTTGGAGGGTGCACACATTTCTAGCAGAAGATATCTTTGACGAATGTTAGAAAAGGTCTTTTTGAATAGTGCACTGGAAGGAGGTGGCTGAGCAGTACAGTGCAGGCCCCTAGGATGATGTGGTGTCCACATGCCAAGGAATATACCAGGAGGTTCTTAGATAAAATATAGCAGCATTGGCTATTCAGATCTGGTTTAGCAGGCAGTAGATTAGCATATTAGTTGTGAGACATCCAACACAATCACAAAAGTCAAATAGTAAGATTGAACCCCAGAATAATGCAGGATATGGCCATACCCATCTAGTGCAGAAAGAAAGTCAGCAGCACTGGACCAAGACATCATAAAGCCACTGTCACTTGTAGGGAAAGAATGATACAATCTCACCTTCATCCTAAGAGCAGACCTCAACCTTTAAAAAATGAGCAAAAAACCCAAAATCTAACCATAAATAGTTTCTTTGAAGAAAGAGAACAGACCCCAAATCCTCAGGATCACAAAGATAAATCATCTCTAGATAAAGCCCCAAAGGGTGATATGAGTTGATACTTATCTCACAAGGATCTCTTTAAAGAATTCAAAAAGGATCTTAAAGAGAGTTAGAAGAAAAATGGTGAAAGGAAATGAGAACTTTGCAAGAGATTTTAGAAATGTAAATACAGACATTATCTGAAGAAAATTCCTTTAAAAATGGAAGAAGCATATATTTTTTTGCAAAATTGATTTGAAAAGTAAACCAACTTGTAGAAAACCAGAATTTTTGAAATGGAAAGAAGACCAATGGAAAAAAAAAAAAAACAAACAGAAAACCAAAAGAAAACAATTCATTTAAAAATTCAAATTGCCAAATGCAAAAAGAGATTAAAAAAAAAAAAAAACTAACTGAAGAAAGTAATTCACCAAAAATTAGAATTGAACAAATGGAAGTGAATGACTCAAAGAGACATTAAGAATCAGTAAAACAAAACCAAAAAAGTAAACAAATAGAAGAAAATGTAAAATACCCCACTAGAAAAACACCTGACCTGGAAAGTAGATCCAGGAAAGAAAAACTAAAATTTATTGGACTACCTGAAAACCATGATGGAAACAAAGAAAAAAAATAGAGTTTAGGCATCATCTTTCAGGAAATTATCAAGAAAAACTACCCTGATGTCCTAGAAGCAGAAGATAAAATTGCCATTGAAAGATTGAACAATCACCTCCTGAAAGAAACCTCAAAATGAAAACTGAAGGAACATTGTAGCTAAATTTCAGAATTATCAAATCAAAGAGAAATTATTGTGAGCAGACAGAAAGAAATGATTCAAATATCGAGGAGCCACAATCAAGATTACCCAGAACATGGCAGCTTCCACTTTAAAGGATAGAAAGGCCTGAAATTTGATATTATGAAAGGCAAAGGAACTTGGATTTCAGCCAAAAATCAACTTCCCAGACAAATTAAACGTTATATTCAGAGAAAAAGATGAAAAGTAAATTTTAGACATTTCTGATGAATTGAACACAGTTGAACACAAAATTTGGTTTTCAAATACAGAATTCAAGAGAAGCATAAAAATACAAAAAGAAAAGAACAAAAAAAATCTCTTTTAAAAGTTAAAATGTTTATATCCATAGAAGGGAAGATATGTTTAATTTTTGAGATCTATATCACTGTTATTGTTATACTTAGAGGGGGCAGGCCTAATTTGAATTAATTGTGATGATATAAAAAAGAAAATTGAGGTAGAAAGGAGATTTTATAGGAAGAAGAGGAAGGGGGAGTTCAAATGAAGCAAATTACATCTCATGAAGGGGCAAAAGAGACCTATTACAATTGAGGGAAATAAGGGAGGGGACGAGCATTGTGTGATTTTACTCTCATCAGATTTGGCTCACAGAGAAAATATCAGATTTAGTTTCACAGAAAAACTTGTCTCCCTTACAGGGAAGTATGAGAGGAAAGGGGAAAGGAAAAGGACAGCTAATAGAAGGAAGAAGAGAAATAGTCAAGGGAAAGGGATAAGAAAGGTGGAGGGTCTATAAAAGGAGTGGGCTATTTGAGGGAGGTGGTGGTTAGAAGGAAAACACTGGGGAGGAGGGAAAAAGGAGAGAGTAAAGTGAACAGTATATCTTGGAGGAAACAAGATGGCAGGAGATACAGAGTTAATAATTTTAACTGTGAATGTGAATAGGATGAACTCTTCCATAAAATGGAAGCAGATAGCTAACTGGATTAAAAAATAGAATCCTATAATATATTATTTGCAAGAAACACATTTTAAAAATAGTGATACATACTGAGTATAAGTAAAAGGCTGGAGCAGAATCTATTCTACTAAACTATACTACACTACACTACACTATAGTGTACTATACTATACTATACTGTACTATCCTATATTATACTATACTATACTATACCATACTATACTATATTATATTATGCTATACTATACAATACTATAGTATACTATTGCAGGATCTTGAATTTACTCTTTTAAAACTACATAAATCAAACCACAAAGTAAATAAGAAAGAAGTTAAGGTGGTAAATAGAATTTTAGAAAAGTTAAGTATGAGAGAACTTTGGAGAAAATTGAATGGAGACAAGAAAGAATATACTTTTTTTCTTGGCAATACATGGAATCTACACAAAATTGACCATGCATTAGGGCATAAACCCCTCAAAATCAAATGCAGAAAGACAGAATTAGTAAATGCATTATTTTAGATGATACAGTAAAAATTATATGCAATAAAAGGCAAGGGGAAAATAGACAAAAAAAATGTTAACTAAATAATCTAATCCTAAAGAATGAGTGGATGAAACAAGAAATCATAGGCACAATTTATAATTTAATCTAAGAAAATTATAATAATGAAACAACATACCAAATTTATGGGATACAATCAAAGCAGTTATTAGGGAAAGTTTTCTACCTCTGGATGCTTAGATCGATAAAATAGAGAAAGGGAAGATCAATGAATTGAACTTGAAACTAAAAAATTTAGAAAAAGAACAAATTAAAATCCCCCAATTAAATACCAAATATGAAATTTAAAAATAAAATGAGAGATTAATGAAATTGGAAGTAAGAAAACGAATTAGTAAACAAAACCAAGAGTTGGTTTATGAAAAAAATTAACAAAATAGATAACCCTTTAGTTAATTTGTTTAGAAAAAGAAAAGAAGAAAATCTAATTGTTAGTATCACCAATGAAAAGAAAAAGTAATAATCAGTAACTATTTTGCCCAACTATATGTCAATAAATCTGATAATCTAGTGAAATGAATGAATGCTTACAAAAATATAGATTGTACAGATTAACAGAAAAGGAAATAAATTAATTAAACAGATTCATTTTAGAAAAATAAATTGAACAAGCTATTAATCAACTCCCTAATAAAATATCTCCAAGGTCAGATGGATTTACATGTGAATTCTATCAATTATTTAAAGAACAGTTCATTTCTTTTACAACACTGATATGATGCTGAATACCTAAACAAGGTAGGGTAAAAACAAAGAAAGAAAATTACAGACCAACATCCCTAATGAATATTGATGCAAAAATCTTTTTTTTTTTCTATTTCTCATGGTACAAATTATTTTTTCTTTTTCTTTTTATATGATATATGCATGAGTAATTTTACAGAATTGACAATTGCCAAACCTTTTGTTCCAATTTTTCCCCTCCTCCCCCAGATGGCAGGTTGACCAATACATGTTAAATATGTTAAAGTATAAATTAAATTCAATATATGTATACATGTCCAAACAGTTGTTTTGCTGTACAAAAATAATAGGACTTTGAGATAGTGTAGAATTAGCCTATGAAGGAAATAAAAAAATGCAGGTGGACAAAAATAGAGGGATTGAGAATTCTATGTAGTGGTTCATATTCATCTCCCAGAGTTCTTTCACTGGGTGTAGCTGGTTCAGTTCATTACTGTTCTATTGGAACTGATTTAGTTCATCTCATTGTTGAAGAGGGCCACATCCATCACAATTGATCATCATATAGTATTGTTGTAGAAGTATATAATGATCTCTTGGTCCTATTCATTTCACTCAACATCAGTTCATGTAAGTCTCTCATAATACTAGCAAAGAGATTACAGCAAGGTATCTCCAGGATAATACAACATGACCACTAGCATTTATATCAAGAATGCAGAGCTGGCTCAGTATTTATGAAAACGATTAGCTTAATTGCCTATATCAATAATCAAACTAATAAAAATTATGTGATTATGTCATTAAATGAAGAAAAACCATTTGTCAAAATCCAACACCTATTCCTATTAAAAACATTAGAGATTATAAAAATAAATGGAATTTTCCTTAAAATGATCAGTGTCATCAATTTAAAACCACAGCAAACATTGTATATAAAGGAGATAAATTAAAACCATTCCCCAAAGGATCAGGGGCAAAGCAAGTTTGCCCACTAATCACCATTGCTATTCAACATTCTATTACAATTGTTAGTCTTGGCAATGAGAAGAAAAAATGATATTGAAAGAATTAGAGTAGGTAATAAGGAAATCAAATTATCTTCTTTGCCAATGCTGTGATGGTATCATTTAGAGAATCCTAGAGAATCAACTGAAAAAGTACTTGAAACAATTCACAACTTTAGCAAAGTTCCAGGACACAAAATAAACCACATAAATCATCAGCATTTTTATTTATTACCAACAAAGTCCAGCAACAAGAAATACAAAGATAAATTCCATTTAAGATCACTGTAGATAATATTTCAAGTAATTAAAAGACTGTCAATATAAGGAAAAAGGAGTCATAAGGAAATTAGCATGTCAATTCGAGATTGAATTTGGAATTCTTCTATTTTTCCCCTAATGCAAATTAGTTGTAGACATTGAATTTCTTAAGATACTAGTTTATACTTAACATGAGGGAAAATAAATAGGGATAACCTCTCTAGTAAGAGCTTTCTAAAAATGGAGTGGTCTCTTTTGGGGAATGGTGGATTCTCCTTCACTTAAGTTTTAACCTCTTGCTTGGTGAATCCTATCCCAAATCTGATTTCCATTAGATATCTATGCAAGTGATTGCAATAATGTATTTGTCATTAGTTATCATCAATCCTATGCCTTTTTTTGGTTTTTAGGTGAGAATAATCCTATGGCCCTATGAATTTCAGGTCATAGATGTGGTCATAGATTCCCAAATTACCCACTCCAACATTGTAAAGTGAGGCCTTCATAGGAAAATAGTTAAGGGCTACCTCTTATTTGGAAATTAACAGCACAATAGAAGTATAGGAATTACAAGGAATTCATAAATTAGATGAGGGTGTGATAGGGATGTGTGTGTGTATGTGTGTGTGCGTGTGTGTGGGTGTGTATAGAGACTGAGTTATAAATGTAGTAATGGGAAAAAGGAGTCATAAGGAAATTGGCATGCCAATTTGAGGTTGAAAGCATGAGTTAAAGATGGAGTGAAAGTTTGTAATTAGAGCTGCTAAGTAAAGGACATAAGATTTGCAACTTAGCCATAGATTTTTATTGAGATGAATCTTTGCTATACTTCTATAAGTTCTAGTGGGAATTCACAGTGAAGAAATTGTCCCTATTAATATATGGTCTTGGGAATTGTCAAGGTCACTGAGAGGATAAATAGTTTGACCAGGTCACATAGATAGTTGATGTCAGAGGAAGGACTTGAATTCAAGATTTTCAGGTTCTCAGGCTAGTCTTCTACTTAACATACCATGTTGTATCTCACTGAGATAATTTTGCACTTGAAAACCACTTGGATTTCACATAATGGTAGTTCTCTCTCTCTCTCTCTCTCTCTCTCTCTCTCTCTCTCTCTCCATACATATATATATATATATATATATATTAAAGTAAGTTCTTTGTGGGTTATGAATGTTTTTGGAAAAAAAATCTACTTCAAGAAATGGAAAAACCTTTTCCTACAAAATAATTCTCTTATGTAGTTGGAATGATAAAAAAAAAGAAAGGAAAAAAAACAACAACACTACTTACAGCAGTCAGGTAATTTTATTGTGACGGATGACTGCTTATCTTCTTTGGGAATTGAAATTGTTTTTTCAGTGGCTTGCAATAGTTTCCCTGCTTCTCCCAGAATCTTCAGTGTTCACTTAGACTACATGCTTGATAACTTTTTCAACTTACCTGAAGGGTACTTCTGTTGAGAAGAGATGCTCTGAGGTAAAATCAATCTTGCTAATGGTGAAGTGAATTGGGCCACCTCTGTTGGTGTTACAGGTTATTTAGCATAAACATATGTGTTCCCATTAAGAGCCATCTTTTCTCCAAATACAACGAGTCACTTGTGTAAGAAATTTTGTTTATAAATCTGAAACTAATTTCCCCAGTCTGCTCTTTACATGCCATGTGGCAAAATTATACAAATGTAACTTTACAAATACAGAAATTAATTGTGAAGAATATCTTGCCATAGTAATTTATGTCATGTTTACTTAAAACATATCATGCAAATATCATATAAAACTAAGGGGGATAGTTTAATATAATCCACACTGTACTTTATTATTTGAGAATTTCCTTTAACCATCTTATTGTGTTCATCATTCTCAAAAATAATTGAGTTCTACTGTATTTAATCTGTGATAATAATTTATGGAAGCAGCAGGATCTAGTGGGGAAGCATCGTGGGATTAAAGATTCAGAGTTAGAAGAAACCATAAGTGTTATTCTGGCTAAAACCCTCTTCTACAGGTGAGAGAAAACTGATGTCTAGAAAGGGAAAGACATTTGTAAAAATTCTCATAGATAATAATAGCAGAGACAGCTTTTGAAACTAGGCCTTCTGACTGTGAAACAAATGTTCTTTTCACTATTCTATATTACTGGGACTTTGAATCAAGAAAACTGGATTCAAATCTTATTTTTGTTGTTTATTATCTGTGTATTCTGAACAAGAATTTACTACCCACATTATATTATAATAAAAGATCCATAATCACACAATTATATAATATTTCAGATAGAAGAGACCATATCTTGTTCCAGATTACTCTTAGTTAAATATGCTTAGTTTATCTTTTATCCTATTTTCTTTTTCTGCCCTTTTGAACTAATAAGAATGAATCTATTCCTTTTTTCACAGAGTAGCCCTTTAAATAATTAAAGCAGCTGTCATTTTCCTTAGAATATTAGTAGTTTCAATCATTGCTTGGTTGTCATGGACTCAAAGATTTTATTTCCCTGTCCTTTTTGTCTTTGTGTAGACAGTCTTCAATTTGTCAATGTTCTTCCTGAAATCTGATATTTAGTATAGAATACAGTATCTCACAAAACCTGGCCAGGGTAGACTATAGAGAGACTATCATTTCCTTATTCCTGGAAAAATTTTTTTTTTTTTTTTTACTAAAACCCAAGATTGAATTATTAATTTGACAGTCACATGTCTTTGTTAACTTGTATTGAGAATTCACTGATACTTTAAGGTTTCAAGACATAGGAGAGGTTAGATTTATGAATATTTGTTTTAATTTCATTCTATGATTATTACTGCAAGTACTTATGTAACCTGGGCATGGAATCAAACCCAAGTTGGTAACACATATGATATAACACATCTTATCATCTCAGCTTTCTCCCCTCTTGCATGTCTGTGGTCAAGGCAATGATAAATATGTCTCTTTTTAGGCAGATGCCCTGCTCTATGTTCCTTGGGTAATTGGGTAATTGAGAGAAATGACACATTTTTTCTATACCTAACTTTCTTTCACTAGAACAAGACTGACTAAGGTTTTGTTTAGTTTTATTTCTGTTGTAAATATTTTCCTGGTTTTATGAAAGCAATAATAATATAGATAATTGACAATAATTTTTTTTATTCTTCTTGAATATCAAGTAGGTAAAATATCTCAGTGATAACATAATTTACTGCTTTCTATTATTGTCTCTTATTTTTTAATCTGTTTCTGATCTTTCTGATTCTCTATCTACAGTCTTTCATTCTTTCTCTATGTGCATGTGTTTTTGTCTCTCTTTTTGTCTCTCTCAGTCTCTCTCTCTTTCCATCTCTCCTCCTCTAGGTTTCTCTTTCTCTCTCTCTTCCCCTCTCTCTGCTTCTCTCCCTGTCTTTCTTGATATTTCTCTGTCTCTCTTTGTTTTTTCCTCTCCAGAATATTTCCATTTCATTGCTTCTTTTAACCTCATCAAAACATATAAATACATAGATACAAGGAAGCACATCCATACTCATATATCCCCTATATAAAATATTTCTTTATACAGTTTCCTTTGAGAATATAGAAAACAAACTTTTAAAATAAAATAGAATATACTTAACAAGAAAACTGGAGTCAAAATGTAAAGAGAAAAAGTGATGTCATTGTCATTCATGGCAAACAATGATAGCCACACACATTTTCCACTTGCTCCTAGCAATCTTAATCACTCACCACCTTAGCTTTATCTCTCTTACAAGTTTGTGGTCATGGCAGTGACAGAGATGTTTCTGGAATGTAACTGCTCAAATCTTTCCTGTGGTATCTATCTTATCCCTTAAGTAAAACTAGGCTATAATAACTTGAGTAGAATAGAGTTGATGGCCCTGCATCCTGCAAGTATGAATAGTATGAATAAAACTGTTTAATTTGTAGAACTCTAAACCTTTACTTCTTTGACACCATCCTGTCTCTTCTATTTCCTTCTTACTCCTTTATACATACTCTCTAATATAGTCACCTCTGAATAGGTTTTCACCTTACCTTTCTGTTAGGATTACTAGGTGAGAACTCAGGTTGTCTAGACAGTGACAAGGTGAGAATTCAGGTTGTCTGGACAATTACAAGGTGAGAACTCAGGTTGACTTGATAGAATGAGCAAGCTCATTGGCTGAAGTGGTTCTTCCCAGAAGCCCTTGCTTTATCCCACGCCCATTCTCTGGGAGGATAAAAGAGACAACAGTGGGAAAGTTAGTCGGTCTGGAGAAGGATAAGAGCTGGAGGAGATTCAGAGCCAGGATTCAAGAAGAAGACTCTGCACTATGTCTGGCTTGAAGCAGCTCTCTGCAGGAAGGGACGTCGGCTCTCTGCAGGAAGGGAAGTCACTTCTCTGGACAAGAGTTAACAGCAACTGCCTGGAGACAACGGTTCACTACAGGAAGAAGAATCTGTCTGAAAGATTTGAGTTGACACAGCAGATCTCTTCCCAGAGAGCGATCCGGCAGCTTCTGGAGACGACAGCACGCTACACCTTTCTAAGCCCTTCCTCTGGAATCTTTCTATATTTGTAATTTTCTCCATCCTCATCTCCACTACTCATTTTCCTTCAAGACATAGCTGAAATTCTATCATTTGCAAAGGCTTTTTCCAGTCACCCTAAAGTACTAAAGTTTTTCCCTCTCAGAGTACTTTCAATTTTTGTCTGAGATATGTACGTGTATGTATGTATGTGTATAGACATATGTGTGTATGCATGTATATTGTGTATGTGTATGTGTATATATATATGTGTGTGTGTGTATATGATGTCATGATCTTCTTAGAGAACATACAAACAACAATGGGGTAGGTATGTATTTATGTTTGTGTGTGTGTGTATAATATCTAGTAATGTGAGATGTTTGAGATTAAGGTATTCCGCCCCCTTTTATGTCTCTCATGTTTAATGAAATGTTTGGTACATGTTAAATCCTTTAAAAATCAATTCTATTTGACTGACTGATTAACACAATCTATACACAGCAAGTATATTAAGTAAACATTGCATACTAGTCAGATGACTTAGTTCCAATTGTTCTTACTTTATTATAAAAGAAAATGATAGTTCAATGCAATAAACAGTGAATATAAATGGCAATAATGCATACAGTATCTATTTCATTCAAATGAGAAAAAATAATTTAGTTTATTAAACCATCCATGAAAAGAAATACTCATAACTTGCTACACTGAACAGAATTTATTACATCATAGTTGATTGCTCACAATACAATATATATTATATATAATGTATATTATATTAAAATATGATCATAAGATGTTCAACAAAGCTCTGTTAAGATTTTAATTTGCAACATTTTTCTGCAAGTGAAAAACAAAGAAGGAGAATAAACAACAATATGGTTATGAAGATAGTAGACAATTAGACAATGACTTTGTGTTCTAGGCTATTTTTCTCTCTGTGTCATCTTCACCCCATCTTAATAATACATGAGATAACAGGTTGGACAGAAATAATCCATAAACACATATATAGTTGGTAGATAGTAACATGAATGTATGTATATATTTATATAGTTGGTTGGTATTTATTTGCTTTGTATATATCAACATATACATGCATATATGTATGTATTTTATATACATACAAAGAAAAACAGAGAGATTGGTTGGTATCCTTAAAGGGGACAAAATGGCATTACTATGTTTGAGTAAAATTACAATGTGTCCAATTATGGCTGATCAGACTAATAGAGGCTTGAAAGCTCTACCATTGGTTAGGCAAAATAATCCATAAGATTATTTAAAGTAGAGATGTCTCTAAAGTAGCATAGCTCACATTTTTTTTTTAATTACTGCAGTTCTTTGATCCAAGAACACAACATCTTCTTTGATGTGGACACATTTGGATGATACTGTCTCTTGTGTTTCACAATCAATTCAAAATTTCTTCAGAGAGACCTTGAAATATCCTTGTATTGCTTCTTCTGATCATCATCTGAGGTCTTGCCTTATGGGAATTCTTTGTAAATAGTCTTTTAGGCAAATTTACTTTTGGCACTTGAACAATGTGATGAGACCATTGGGGTTGTGCTTTCTGCAATAGAGTTTTAATTTTTGACAACTCAGCTAGATGAAGGAGTTCCGTGTATGTTATCTTATCTTGACAAATGATCTTCAGAATCTTCAGTTTCCTGAAGTGCCACTGTCTAGATTTCATGGAAATACAACAATGAAGCCAGCATAATAACTCTATACTTCTGTTTGGTAGGGTGTCTAATCACCTTTCTCTCCCATATTTTCCTTCAGATTCTCTCAAATACTAAGCTAGCCTTGTAAATGTATGTGTCAATCTCATAATCTTATGTGTAAATACCTGGAAAGTATACTGCCAAAGCAACTGACCTTATCCACAGTAATTAAAATTTCTTCATTTACTGTAATCAATGTTTCCACTAGCTGATAAAAGAACCTATGTTTTCTTGGTGTTAACTGCTAGGCCAAAATTAAGACAACCAGGAGAGAGCTGATCCATACTGTGTTGCCTCTCATTGTTAGAGGCTGCATTGAATATACAATAATTTGTGTATAAATAGTTGGGCACAAATTTTCCCTGCACTTTAGTTTTGGTTTGTAGCATTTTCAAGTTAATTTATTATGTTATGGTAGCTTACTTTGATGCCTCTGACAACATCAATGCAAATTTCATATTAAAAAGCATGGGAGAATGCACACAGCCATGCTTCACTCCACTGTTGACTGGGAAAACATGGAACTATTTTCATTATCTAGAATATAGGCCAGCATATCAACATTAAACTAACATATGATACTGATTAAGTTTTCCAAGCAATCAAATTTTGGCATAATTTTCCATACACTCTCATGACTGACAGTATGTAAGAACTTCATATGATCAAAAACATTACAAACAGACCTCTGTTCTGTTCTTGGCATTTCTCCTGGATTTGTTGAGAAGCAAACACAATATTGGTCATTCTTCAGCCATTTCTAAAGCCCAGATCAGTCTATTGTAAATAATTCTGACAAGAATGTTGGCAGCAATAACTAAGAGAGAGACCCCACCCCAGCCCCCCTTGATAGTCAAAAGATGTTCTTTTTTTTTTTTTTCTTACATAGAGATGGACAATGGAGGCATGATTGAACTCTTGGAGAGAACTTCCTCTTGTCATATAACCTGGAAAAATTCTGTCAGTAATGCATCTACTATCATAAATCTCAACTAGAATATAAACAGCACCAGGTGCTTTGCCACACAAGAGAAGCTTAATGACTTTCAAAATCTGTTCTTTAGTTGGAAGTTTGGCTAGAGAGAGATTGATTTCAACTTGAGGTGTATGGTCAATGACTTTAATTGGTTGATGACAGTCTGTTGAGAACTTTATGTAAGTGTTCCGGCCATCTCTTCATAATCATGTTCTTATCACGAATTAATGTGACTCTATTTACATTGAGTAGGTGAGATACATCATAAATCTTTGGCCCATAAATAACCTTCAGAGAATCATGAAAGCTCTTTGAATTATTACTATAAGCATAAGACTGAATTTTTTTCTGCCTTCTTTTATTAAACCAAAAATTCTTCATCTAAGTTTTCCTTTACCTTACTTTTGATGAAAGTAAATAATGCTTTCTTAGAAAATGATGAACTCTCTGTTGCCAAACCTTGTGGATTCTTGTTTTTCATTTATGAGCTTCTGAATATCCTCATCATTTTCATCAAACCATTTTGATCTTTTCTAGCGCTCTGGCCAAGAGGAACAAATGAAATGCTGTACAGCAAATCTTTGAAAACTGCCCACTCATTTTCTGCTCCACTATTGCCATACATGTATTAGCTCAACTTTCTCCCCAAATTAGCAAAAAATGTTCATGCTCAGAAAAGTGATCTAATCTGTTGATATTAAAAGTTTTCTGGTAGTTAGCTTGCCTTTGAGCTACTGGTTTTGTTGAATGTGAAGATATACCTTGTATAGAGTAAGTAAGTCTATTGCCAATTTAACACTGTGCACCACACATGTCCTTTGTCACTCTTATACCCCGTCCCTTCTTACAATATTATAGTATATTAAATGTCAATGATTTCTATGAGGATCCATTTATTAAATGTTATTGCATTTAGGTAAATGAAAAATCGTGTTGGTTATGAGATCATAAGATCACAGTACTTCAGTAGTAAATGACTATTGCTGATGCTCTTTCCTATTTCATTCCTAGAAGGATCCCTTGCCAAATCTGATGGTCTATGTCAGCTCTGTCATTAAAGTCAACTAGTATTATTAGCTTGTTCCCTTTTGGTATATTGATGATGATGTTGGGTGCTTACTGAATGTTTGGTGCTAAGATAATCATAGGCAAGGATTGGAGGGCAGAGAGAGAGAGAGAGAGGCCAGAGAGTCACTTTATGGCAGGACTAGGAAGAGAGAGGCTGGTGATACTTCAATGTGATACATATTTGAGTTTTCTCACAACAAGAGCTGTTCATGGTTAGCTCTGATAGATTTTGTGTTGACTGTAAATGTGCATACATTCTATCTACAAATTTTCAGTGGAATAATCTTTGAAACAACCTTTGTATATGATTTGGTTTTAATGTTTTTTTTTTTTTTTTTTTTGTGTATGTGTGTGTGTGTGTGTGTGTGTGTGTGTGTGTATGTTTCTATTAGAAAGTATTATCCCTGCCTTCTGTGGCAAGCAAGCTAGACTTGAGTAAAGCACAATTTTTAGGGCAACTTTTCTAGTTCCTCTTAGTCCAGGTTAACAGTGAAGTCCTCATATGAAGGCTGTCAAATCCCACTGCTGCTTTATTGCAGGGAGAACACAATCCCATGGCCTTGACCATCTGTCTCCAGGGTTGTGACTACAGCTTCCAAGGATATCTACCCCTATTTCTTAGTCACTTGTCCATCACTACAGAAATCTGAGATAAAAAACCCTAAGATGGTATATGTGATATCTTTTGACTCACACATACATCAGATTTATGTGAGGCAGAGTTCCAAGAAATTCTCGACTTTATTCTTTCTTCCAGAGGCATAGAATTCCAATGGCAAGAAAAAAAAAGTCAAGATGACTGATGATGACTCATGATGCAGTAGATTTTCTTGGCATTTTCAATGTCTTACTAAACTTTAAGCACTCCATAATGCCTCCATCAGTCACTTTCATAGTCACTGGAACACATTGCTCTTATCTGCCCATTTCACTGAAGGAAGTCTTCACCTGCTTGGGGTAGACACCCTCTAACTTACTGATAGATTTGAAAATTGTCAATTACCCCCAACCTAGTTTAGTTCATCTTCTTGAGAAAATAGTTTGTTGAAGTGTGTGTGTGTGTGACCTTTGCACAGGCTACAATTTCTTAGAGCTAGAAGTGAGAGTTAAGTGATTCTGGTGGACAATTAATTAGAAAACCTCCCTGAAAAGGGCTCAGCAGCCCTCATACCAAAGGTATACCAAAGAATCTTCCCCGAATACCCTATACCCCAGCATTTGGTAATTAGGAAAAAGGACCTCAAGAAGTTTAAATGATTTTTCTAGTGTCACAGAGCAAGTGAACAGTGTAGTTGGCACTAGAAATCAAGTGAATAAACTATATTGGCGATTTTTACATCTATATGTACATATATGTGTGAGTGTATACATATATATGTGTGCATGTGTGTGTTTTTCTTTCTTTCTGTACATATACTCACATATCCTACAATAGGATTAAGTATATATAATATATGTATAGTGTGGTATATAGTAGATATAAAATAATTTATACAGAAAGTGCAATTCTGATTGATTAGCCATGATGTCCAAATGTCAAAGTTCATTTACCTAAAGGAGTATTTTATGAACATCTCACACAAAGCAAATATTTACATCGAGGTCAGAAGCAGCAATATAAGGTCACTCTCAAGATCTTTCTAAATAACTTGGTATCGATTGTAAAACATTGGAACAGGATTGTACCAATATGGCATGCCCATATCAACGAAAGCATTACACTCTGTGAGCAATGCAGAATTGCTAAAACATAAAATGGTCAAATTTAGACATCCTCACTCCAAAAGTTCATATGGACTATGTATTTAACCAGTTGTAGAAACAGCTTTTATTTGTCTGGTCATCTCACAGTCATATAATTTGGAATTTTGCCCCAACATAATGATATCATTTTTGTTCCCTTCAAGGACATCAAAGAACCTCTGTCTCTATCTCTCTCTGTATATATGTATATGGATACTTTTATTTATACATTCCAACCATATATACTCCTACAAACATGCATGCATACATACACACATTATGACGGAAACTATATATATATATATATATATATATATATATATATATATATATATATATATATATATATATATATATATATATAAACACATCTATGTGTATGTGCCTACATATATATGTATCAATGTATCATGATATATTATTATAATGCACATATACAGAAAAAAAACTATACATAAATACATAATATCTACTATATATATTCATTTATATGGTATGCATGCATTGTGTGTGTATGTAATCCATATGCATATCTGACCTTTCTGGATTATTATTTACTTTGTAAAATATTATAACAAAGAAATCAGTGGAGACTGAAAAAGTTTATTTTTAACAAGACACGTAAATTTTTTTTTTTTGCTACTTTTGTATTAAATAATTTCACTACCTTTTATTTTCAGTTCATCCAAGCTATTATTTAATGAAGTGGAAACAGAATTAGCACCTAACTATCTCACTGTGCAAGACATAGATTTAGTGAATATATAACCACATCATCAAGAAAGGTAATATATTAATAGAGAATGAAGACAGGATGTCAAATATATGCAGTAGACTAGACTAGAAGCAGGTCAAAAAAGTCATGTAGATGAAGAAGAGAAAGAAAAAATTATGAGATTTTTTTCTTTAATTCTTTCCTCCACTATAGGGGAAAAATATATATCTTTATTCTGGGAATAAAAAGCTGGTAAAATATCAGGATATCTTTAATAGTTTCAAGTAAAGAGTAACATATAAACCACATTTAATGTAATGAATGGAATTTCTGATGTGATTAGTTAACCCTTGTCAGTGATATTTGAGTTTTTATGGCAAATGGAGATGGTTGCCATGGGACTGTAAACAAGATGTTCTAATTTTTAATAGTGGTGAGAAGGCACATGGGTCAATGAACTTGAAGCTGACTCCTGTTAAAATTCTTTAAAAAAAGGATTATTTATGAGCCCTTAGAAATTCAGGACCAGGGCGGAGCCAAGATGGCGGAGAAGAAACACACGACTCAGGGAATGTCCTCACTCCCTCACAACGAATTAGATAAATTAAGTCTCAAAATTAGCTCAGGACTGATAGATACCACAAGGACTGGAAGCACGACTTACCAGCTGAAGAGAATCTGGAGTTTCAACAGGAAAGGTCAGTTCTCAGGGGAGGAATAAGAAAGACCAGCACAGACGGTGGGGTAGGGGCACACTGCGCCCATTGCGCTGGGAAGGGCTCTGGGATCAGAGAAGCCACTGAGATAAAGGAATCTGGCACAGGCTGTTAGCTCTTCTCTGCTAATTATTTAGCAGTTCAGAAGAGAAAGCCAAAATATTTTAAAACTCAAATTAGATTTTCCCGATCCGGGGGGGTGACTCAGCTGACTCGGCACCAGGGGGTGTGGCCTCAGCTACCACCTGAGAATAGTTAAGAGATTGACAAGTGGGTGGATACGGCCCAAGGCAACACACACTGCCTAGCTTAGCTGGAGGGAGTGGAACTCAGCTCCAGGAAGTCCCAGAGAAGCGGAACCTTTGAACTAGGGACCGCGGTTTCTGGCAGACACTTCCAGTTTGAGCGCAGGGGCTTCTCACGTCACCTGCTGCAGACACCCACTCCCCACCCGGACACATAGGCTGGGCTTCCTGCAGTCTTCACTATTCTACGCCCTCGAAGCACAGTAGTGCTAATCACCTCTGAGGCACCTCCAGGGAGGGGGTGGGGAACTCTCTCCCAGAGCTCTATCTTAGCTAAGGCGCAGGAGCCACTGCATCCATCCAGGTCTGGGAGGAAGCTGGTAAAGAAGTAAATAATTTCCTACCCCAGGGACAGACCCCAAAACATTTTTTAAGTATGAGCAAAAAAGCTAGAAAAACTATAGATTCCTTCTATACAGAGAAAGAGCGGGTATCCAACCCCGAGGAAGTTAACAGCAAAGATTCAGAAGATAACAACCTAAAGGGGAACGATTCCTGCCCCCCATCACATAACTCTCTCCTAGAAGAAGCTCTTAAAAAATTGAGGGAGATCGAAGAAAAATGGGGAAAAGAAAGGGAAGTTATGATAGAGAATAACAACGTCCTGAAATTGGAGTTGGAAAAAATAAAGAATTCACAGGAGATGCAGGGAAACAAAATTAGTGAATTAGAAAAGGTTAAAAAAACACAGGAAAGTAGGATTTCTGAATTGGAAAAGATAAAAAAGTCTCAAGAAAATAGAATTTCTGAATTGGAAAAAGAAAATAATTCTCAAAAAAAAAATTAGGGAAATGGAAAAAAATTCAATAGAGCAAAATAATTCATTTAAAAACGAAATTGGGCATTTACAAAAAGAACTAAAAACAGTGAAAGAAGAAAATAACTCCTTAAAAGTCAGGATGGAACAAATAGAAATGAATGATTCACAGAGAACCCAAGAATCAGTCAAACAAAACAAAAAAAATGAGAAGCTGGAGAACAACGTCAAATACTTACTGGGAAAATCTATAGACCTGGAAAATAGATCTAGGAGAGATAATCTGCGGATTATTGGACTTCCAGAAAACTATGACCAAAAAAAGAGCCTAGATTCTATTTTACAGTAAATTATCAAAGAGAACTGTCCAGAGATAATAGAAACAGAAGGGAAAGTAGATGTGGAAAGAATTCATCGAACTCCTTCTGAAATAGACCCTAAAAAAAGAACACCACGGAATATTGTGGCTAAGCTGCAGAATTACCACACAAAGGAGAAAATCCTGCAAGCAGCTAGAAAAAAACAATTTAAATACCAAGGAGCCACAATAAGGGTCACCCAAGATCTGGCTGCCTCCACATTAAAAGATAGAAGGGCCTGGAACCTGATATTCCGTAAGGCAAAAGATCAAGGACTGCAACCAAGAATGAACTACCCAGCTAAGTTTAGCATCTTTTTCCATGGAAGAAGATGGTCATTCAATGAAACAGAGGAATTCTATATGTTTCTAAGAAAAAAACCAGACTTAAACAAAAAATTTGATCTACATCCACAAGACTGAAGAGAAACAGAAAAAGGTACACAGAACCCTTGAGAACTGTAACTCTGTTGTGGGTATATAAAAAATACTCAAGGATAATTTGATTTTACTGATATAAAAGAAAAAAAGGGGGGTGTAGTAAAGGGAAGGAGTGATAAAAAGAGGGAAACTACATCCCAGGAAGAGACATAGAAAATACACCATATCTGAGGGAACTTAGTGAGGGGGAGAATCATTGTGTGAATCTTACTCTCATCAGAAGAGGCTCAAAGAGTAAATAATTAACATATTTGTTTTTCAGAGAATTTTCTCTCGCCTCATTAAAAGGGGGGAGAGGAAAAGGGAAAAGGAAAAGGAGAATAAGTGAAGGGACTTGGAGGGAGGGGGGAGGGATCCTAAAAAAAAAAAAAAAAAAGAGGGAGGGTTGCGCGTCACAAGGGGGGGTCGGTAAATTAAATATCGGGGAGGGGGATCAGGGGGGTCAAGGGAAAAAAAGCATAATCTGGGGATAATACGATGGCAGGAAATACAGAATTAGTAATTTTAACTGTAAATGTAAATGGGATGAACGATCCCATCAAACGGAGACGGATAGTAGATTGGATCAAAAAGCAGAACCCTACAATATGTTGCCTACAGGAAACACACTTAAAGCAGGGAGATACATACAGAGTAAAGGTAAAAGGTTGGAACAGAGCCTATTATGCTTCAGGTAAAGCCAAAAAAGCAGGGGTAGCTATCCTTATCTCAGATCAAGCAAAAGCAGAAGTAGATCTCGTTAAAAAAGATAAGGAAGGAAACTATATCCTGCTGAAAGGTAGCATAAATAATGAAGCCATATCAATACTAAACATATATGCACCAAGTGGTATAGCATCTAACTTTCTAAAGGAAAAGTTAAGAGAACTGCAAGAAGAAATAGACAGTAAAACTATAATAGTGGGAGATCTCAACCTTGCACTCTCAGATTTAGACAAATCAAACCACAAAACAAACAAGAAAGAAATTAAAAAAGTAAATAGAACATTAGAAAAACTAGGTATGATAGACCTTTGGAGAAAACTGAATGGCAATAGGAAGGAATATACTTTCAGCAGTTCATGGATCCTATACAAAAATTGACCATATACTAGGACATAAAGATCTCAAAATTAAATGTAGGAAGGCAGAAATAATAAATGCCTTCTTCTCAGATCACAATGCAATAAAAGCTACATTCAGTAAAAAGTTAGGGGTAAATAGACCAAAAAGTAATTGGAAACTGAATAATCTCATCTTAAAGAATGACTGGGTGAAAGAGCAAATTATAGAAACAATTAACAATTTCACCCAAGATAATGATAATGATGAGACATCATATCAAAATCTTTGGGATGCAGCTAAAGCGGTAATAAGGGGAAATTTTATATCTTTAGAGGCTTATTTGAAGAAAATTGAGAAAGAGAAGATTAACGAATTGGGCTTACAACTTAAAAGGCTAGAACAAGACCAAATTATAAACCCCCAACCAAAAATTAAACTCGAAATACAAAAATTAAAAGGAGAAATCAATAAAATTGAAAGTAAAAAAACTATTGAATTAATAAATAAAACCAAGAGTTGGTTTTATGAAAAAGCCAATAAAATAGATAAACCTTTGGTAAATTTGATCAAAAAAAAGAAAGAGGAAAATCAAATTGATAGTCTTACAAATGAAAAGGGGGATCTTTCCACCAATGAAGAGGAAATTAGAGAAATAATAAGGAGTTACTTTGCCCAACTTTATGCCAATAAATTTGATAACTTAAGTGAAATGGATGACTTCCTCCAAAAATATAGGCTCCCTAGATTAACAGAGGAGGAGATAAATTGCTTAAATAGTCCCATTTCAGAAAAAGAAATAGAACAAGCTATTAATCAACTCCCCAGGAAAAAATCCCCAGGGCCAGATGGATTCACATGTGAATTCTACCAAACATTTAAAGAACAATTAGCCCCAATGTTATATAAATTATTGGAAAAAATAGGGGATGAAGGAGTCCTACCAAATTCCTTTTATGACACAGATATGGTACTGATACCTAAACCTGGTAGATCGAAAACTGAGAAAGAAAATTATAGACCAATCTCCTTAATGAATATTGATGCTAAAATCTTAAATAAGATATTAGCAAAAAGACTTCAGAAAATCATCTCCAAGATAATACACTATGATCAAGTAGGATTTATTCCAGGAATGCAGGGCTGGTTTAATATTAGGAAAACTATTAATATAATTGACCATATTAATAATCAAATTAATAAGAACCATATGATCATCTCAATAAATGCAGAAAAAGCATTTGACAAAATCCAACATCCATTCCTACTAAAAACTCTTGAGAGTATAGGAATAAATGGATTATTCCTTAGAATAATCAGGAGTATATATTTAAGACCGTCAGTAAGCATAATATGCAATAGAAATAAACTGCAACCTTTCCCAGTAAGATCAGGAGTGAAACAAGGTTGCCCACTATCACCATTACTATTCAATATAGTACTAGAAACGCTAGCCTCGGCAATAAGAGCCGAGAAAGAGATTCAAGGAATTAGAGTAGGAAATGAGGAAATTATACTATCACTTTTTGCAGATGACATGATGGTATACTTAGAGAACCCCAAAGACTCTGCTAAAAAGCTACTAGAAATAATTCAAAATTTCAGCAAAGTGGCAGGATACAAAATAAATCCACATAAATCCTCGGCATTTTTATATATCACTAACAAAATGCAACAGCAAGAGATACAAAGAGAAATTCCATTCCAAACAAATGTTGAGAGTATAAAATATTTGGGAATCCATCTACCAAAGAAAAGTCAGGAATTATATGAAAAAAATTACAAAACACTTGCCACAAAAATAAAATCAGATTTAAATAATTGGAAAGACGTTCAGTGCTCTTGGATAGGCCGAGCGAATATAATAAAGATGACAATACTCCCCAAACTAATCTATTTATTTAGTGCTATACCAATCAGACTCCCAAGAAACTATTTTAATGACCTAGAAAAAATAACAACAAAATTCATATGGAAGAATAAAAGGTCAAGAATTGCAAGGGAACTAATGAAAAAAAACTCAGAGGAAGGTGGTCTAAGTGTACCTGATCTAAAGCTATATTATATAGCAGCAGTCACCAAAACCATTTGGTATTGGCTAAGAAATAGACCGGTAGATCAGTGGAACAGATTAGATACAAAGGACAAAAAAGGGTACATCTATAGCAATCTAATCTTTGACAAACCCAAAGATTCCAACATTAGGGATAAAAATTCATTATTCGGAAAAAACTGTTGGGAAAACTGGAAATTAGTATGGCAGAAATTAGATATGGATCCACACTTAACACCATATACCAAGATAAGATCAAAATGGGTCCATGATTTAGGCATAAAGAGGGAGATAATAAATAGATTAGAGGAACAGAGGATAATCTACCTCTCAGACTTGTGGAGGAGGAAGGAATTTATGACCAGAGGAGAACTAGAGATCATTATTGATCACAAAATAGAAGATTTTGATTACATCAAACTAAAAAGTTTCTGTACAAATAATACTAATGCAAACAAGATTAGAAGGGAAGTAACAAATTGGGAAAATATTTTTAAAAACAAAGGTTCTGACAAAGGTCTCATTTCCAAAATATATAGAGAACTGACCATAATTTATAAGAAACCGAACCATTCTCCAATTGATAAATGGTCAAAGGATATGAACAGACAATTCTCAGAGGAAGAAATTGAAACTATATCCACTCACATGAAAGAGTGTTCCAAATCACTACTGATCAGAGAAATGCAAATTAAGACCACTCTGAGATACCACTACACACCTGTCAGATTGGCTAAGATGACAGGAACAAATAATGATGAATGTTGGAGGGGGATGTGGGGAAATTGGGACACTAATACATTGCTGGTGGAGTTGTGAACGAATCCAGCCATTCTGGAGAGCAATCTGGAATTATGCCCAAAAAGTTATCAAACTGTGCATACCCTTTGACCCAGCAGTGCTACTACTGGGATTATATCCCAAAGAAATACTAAAGAGCGGAAAGAGACATATATGTGCCAAAATGTTTGTGGCAGCTCTTTTTGTTGTAGCTAGAAACTGGAAGATGAATGGATGTCCATCAGTTGGAGAATGGTTGGGTAAATTGTGGTATATGAAAGTTATGGAATATTATTGCTCGGTAAGAAATGACCAGCAGGAGGAATACAGAGAGGATTGGAGAGACTTAAATCAACTGATGCTGAGTGAAATGAGCAGAACCAGAAGATCACTGTATACTTCAACAACAATACTGTATGAGGATGTATTCTGATGGAAGTGGAAATCTTCAACATAAAGAAGATCCAACTCACTTCCAGTTGATCAATGATGGACAGAAATAACTATACCCAGAGAAGGAACACTGGGAAGCGAATGTAAATTGTTAGCACTAATATCTGTCTGCTCAGGTTGCATGTACCTTCGGATTCTAATATTTATTGTGCAACAAGAAAATGATATTCGCACACATGTATTGTACTTAGACTATATTGTAACACATGTAAAATGTATGGTATTGCCTGTCGTCGGGGGGAGGGAATAGAGGGAGGGGGGGTAATTTGGAAAAATGAATACAAGGGATAATATTATAAAATATATATATATATATATAATAAAAAAATATCTCTAAAAAAAAAATAATAATGCCTGTAGTATAGTAGAATAAGAAAAGCAGATGATCTGGTTTCCTACTCCCCTTCCTATATGTGTGATATTGAGCAATCTACTTTATCTTTTTTTCTACTTTATTTCTGGTTCTCAGTTGAAAATGAAAGAACTGAACTGGATAATCTCTGAAGTCTGATGCTGAATCTGTTGTTATGACATAAATTTGGTTATTTTAGTCAGTTATCAAAATTTATAAATTGTACCTTAGCAATAGTGTTTAAAGGATAGTATCATTTATTGCATACTATTATTTCTATAGCCCAAGCCATCATTGTTGTTTATCAATATATTATAATAGTCTAACAGGTGATTTAGCCCTATAATCCATCCTTCAAGCTGTTACCATGGATATCTTTATCATACATAGATATACTCACATCATTCTCCTGCTTTAAAAAAAAATTAATTAATTATAAATAAAGAAATAGATAAAACAAAAAAAAAAAAAAAAAAAAAAAAAAAAAAAAGAAATTCAGGACCAGACTATTTAACTAAAATGGGATCAGTAAAAACAGTTCTAGCCAGACTTAGTGAATGTACCCCCTTTTTACAGGAATAATAAAGCAATAATTGTAATACTTTTAACAAAGTATATCTAAATTTTCAAGGCATTTAATAGAAACTCTAATAATATTCTGGTGAGTGACACAAGGGAATGGAGACAAGATAAAAGCTTTATTACATAGGTTTTGAACTGGTTCTAGTGAATAAGAAGAAAAACCATTGACCTCACAGAACAAAGTATCCAGTGGAGTGTCTCTAGATTCTCTTCTTGGAATTGCTTGTTTTAATATTTTCCTAAATTACTTGGAGGAGTGAAATGCTTATATAATTTGTGTTATTGGATACACATTCAAGTTATAAATAGTGAACTTTAAGAAACATGGTTCCTTTACAGTTGGTAAGGGAGACTTGAAGTAGACTTTATTTTCAGGTAGTACCACTTGTCAAATGATGTTTAATCTAGTTGTGACTTTGTATCAAAGAGCTACTCACAAGAGACATTTCCCTGAATGTTCTTACATCTGGTGAAAAATCATGTTGTCCCTCTGGTCCACAGATCTGTGGCAGAAGTATGTCTGTTTCATGCTATTCTGAGAGAACCATGAGGATCGTGTGGTTTCCAACAAGAAAATTGTCATCTACATTGAATGTGTGCAGCTGAAAAAGCAAATGGCAAATCTGTCCATGTGGGCATTACCCTAGTAAGATAGCTATCACCTTACTAAAACTGGAAAAAGATCATAAAAGATTCCAGAGTGTGAAACCAAATCAGACAAGTTGCAAAGGAAAAGGGCAAATATAAATTGTAACAATAAAGTGGTCTTTTTGTAATTAAAAATTAAGATTTAAAAAGTTCTGAAATTTATTTATTCATGGGAAATCACAAATGATCATGCTGTAGAGATTTAATATAAAACATTATTATTTTTAAAAATTTCATCATTTGCCTATCCGATTCAGCTTATAGAGGGCAAACTGTATCATAAGATTGGTAGATATGTCTTGTTATATAAAACTCAAATTAAAGACCAAAAATGAGGAAGGTATTCAGAGTCATTTATTTAAATGGAAAAGTTGTTTTCTCACACACACATTAGAATTAAGTCTATTTTAATTGAAGATTTAATCTATCAAAAAAAGATACATATTAAGATCTCTAGATTTACAGTAAACACTGTATTGTGATTCATACTATACCTATGAAGAAAAAAATTGTCAAAAGATTTACATGTCTAGGAAGCAAAGCTTATTACTTTATACAACAGAAACAGGCTTAAAAGAAAATATTTTAATAAGGTGAAAAAGTTAAATTGAAAATGATTTGAGAGGGAAAAATATATAGTTCCATATAGATTGAAAAAATATGAATTAATTGCATATGTATGTGGATATATGGAAAAGATATGGCTATTCAAAAGTTCCTTTTGGATTAGAGGGGAGAATCAAAATTTAGAAAATTGAGTATTAGTGTGATCTATGAAATAAAAAGGGTAAAAAAAAAAAACACCTTCCCTGATCAAATTATGTGCCTAGATTAAGATAAAAAAGAAATATGTCCTCAATTTAAATATTTAAGACAAACTTTGATGGCAATAGTCAGATGTCCTTTCCCCTCAGGTAATTGCATCATAGCAGGAAGCAAAGACCTTCTTTTGGCATTACTACTGTATTGTCTAGGCCCAGATAGAGCTTTCACTTGGTATGGCCACTGTGGAGCAAAAGCAGTGAAGACATGCTATTTGATACTTTCCTAATCTGTTGAAGATCTTAAGTTAAAATGGCCAAAGTCTTCCAGGTCCATGTCTAGTCACACTGATCTATTTCTGGCTACTGGACTCAGATGACTCTGGAAGGGAGTGTGAGGCAGGTGACTTTGCACAGACCTCCCTTACTTAAATCCCCTTCACTTGTATGTCATGGCATCACCTCCTTAATGTCATGGTCCCGTTTGAGAATGAAGGACAAAAAAGTAATCATTCATGTGAATAAAGATGTGAATAATATTAGTCAACCTTACAGACAGGAAGACCCAAAATAAATTCCTTTTTTGACTCATATTGTCTGTATGATCCCAGGCAAGTTATTATAACTTAGAAAATACTAGAAAAGTCCATAATACTATAAATCACAAGCAAATGCATTAATAATGTATTTTCTTCATTGACAAGTTTCCCACTCTCCTGAAATTATCAGAAAGGTAGAGAGATAAGAACAATAGATCCATGAATGAGTGATAAAGTAAAAGTGACTGAATATACTGTCTTTTGCATAAGTTTCCATAAATTAAGGAGATAATTCTTTGCCAGAATAATGGACATTCCAGGACTTAGCTATGACAAGAGAGTACAAGCTCTCAGAGAGAGGAGAGATTAATAGACAGGGAATAAAGCTTGGAGATAGTGCAACACACCTGCAGGGACTATTGTAATGGAGTGAAAAGCAATAAGGATCCTCCTATAGCGATATTCATCATCCAAGGCATGAAGAGCAACAAACCAATTTGAGGAAGGGCCTGATCAGTAATGAACTCCCTATTTCCAGTTTTGGACTTGAAGCATAACAGTTGAGGGCTACCTCTTCTCCTTTCCATTTTCTTCCCTCATTCATTAAGGTAGAACTGAAAACAAACAAACAAACAAACAAAAAACAATTGTACCATTTATTACTATATATCATATCTAGTTGGGTTTTATAAACCTGATTCTATTTTGTTGTTGTTTTTGTTTATTTTTTTCCAGTTGTCTGTAGGAATGTTATTATGTAAGATCAAAGTTTTCCTGAAAGTACAATGGTGAAAGATTTGTATCTCACAAATCAGCCTTCATCAGAACACAGCTATAATGCTATATATAATTGAATTACACAATTTAGAAGGGACAATAACAAATGTGGTCAGAAAAAGATAACTAGTATATCAATGGTCTTTATACATATATAAATATCATTTAAATAAATAAGGATGTGAAAAAAACTAAAATAAACAAAAACAAAAACAAAAAGTTAAAGAAAAAATAAGAAAAAAGTTGGAGAAAAAATGAAATAAGGATGTGGAGAGATTGCACTAATTGATGTTAAACAAAGTGAATAGAGCCAAAAGAATATTGTACAAAGCAAAAACTAGATTATTTAATAATAAATTATTATGAATGTGACTCGTTTAAACAGTAAATGATTCAAGCTAATCCAAAGTATTTGTGATGTAGAGAGCCATCTGCACCCAAAAAGAGGTGGGGACTGAGTGTGGATCACAACACGGTATTTTCCCCTTTTTTGTTGTTTGCTTGATTTTTATTATCATTTTCAGTTTTTCCCTTTTTTGATCTGATTTTTCTTGTGCAGCATGATAAGTGTGAAAATATGTATTGAAGAATTGCATATGATTAACATAAATTGGATTACTTGCCATCTAAGGGAAGTGTGGGAGGAAGAGAGAGAGAAAATTGTTTGGAACACAAGGTTTTGCAATGGGGAATATTAAAAATTATTTATGCATATATTTTGAAAATAAAAAGCTTAAAAAAGATATAAGGATGTTTAGTTGAGGGAGGAGAAATTTATGTATTAGGAAAATATGATACTAATATTTACATATTTTAAGTATTCCATTTATGGAAGAACAATTACAGCTTAATTTTGATTATAGAGATAAGCATAAGAGCAATGAAATAGGTTGAAATTGCATGCAGGAAAAAGCATTTTTAGATCCACAGAGCTTGAATTGGACTTCAACTTCAACTTCCTATATTTTACAGATGATTATATTAAGACTTAAAATGTGAGCCCCAATGTTATATAAATTATTTGAAAAAATAGGGGATGAAGGAGTCCTACCAAACTCCTTTTATGACACAGACATGGTACTGATACCTAAACCAGGTCGATCGAAAACTGAGAAAGAAAATTATAGACCAATCTCCTTAATGAATATTGATGCTAAAATCTTAAATAAGATATTAGCAAAAAGACTTCAGAAAATCATCTCCAGGATAATACACTATGATCAAGTAGGATTTATTCCAGGAATGCAGGGCTGGTTTAATATTAGGAAAACTATTAATATAATTGACCATATTAATAATCAAATTAATAAGAACCATATGATCATCTCAATAAATGCAGAAAAAGCATTTGACAAAATCCAACATCCATTCCTACTAAAATCTCTTGAGAGTATAGGAATAAATGGACTATTCCTTAGAATAATCAGGAGCATATATTTAAGACCATCAGTAAGCATAATATGCAATAGAAATAAACTGCAACCTTTCCCAGTAAGATCAGGAGTGAAACAAGGTTGCCCACTATCACCATTACTATTCAATATAGTACTAGAAACGCTAGCCTCGGCAATAAGAACCGAGAAAGAGATTCAAGGAATTAGAGTAGGAAATGAGGAAATCAAACTATCACTTTTTGCAGATGACATGATGGTATACTTAGAGAACCCCAAAGACTCTGCTAAAAAGCTACTAGAAATAATTCAAAATTTCAGCAAAGTGGCAGGATACAAAATAAATCCACATAAATCCTCGGCATTTTTATATATCACTAACAAAATGCAACAGCAAGAGATACAAAGAGAAATTCCATTCCAAACAAATGTTGAGAGTATAAAGTATTTGGGAATCCCTCTACCAAAGAAAAGTCAGGAATTATACGAGAAAAACTACAAAACACTTGCCACAAAAATAAAATTAGATTTAAATAATTGGAAAGACATTCAGTGCTCTTGGATAGGCCGAGCGAATATAATAAAAATGACAATACTCCCCAAACTAATCTATTTATTTAGTGCTATACGAATCAGACTCCCAAGAAACTATTTCAATGACCTAGAAAAAATAACAACAAAATTCATATAGAAGAATAAAAGGTTGAGAATTGCAAGGGATCTAATGAAAAAAAAAACTCAGAGGAAGGTGGTCTAAGTGTTCCTGATCTAAAGCTATATTATATAGCAACAGTCACCAAAACCATTTGGTATTGGCTAAGAAATAGACCGGTAGATCAGTGAAACAGATTAGATACAAAGGACAAAAAAGGGTACATCTATAGCAATCTAATCTTTGACAAACCCAAAGATACCAACATTAGGGATAAAAATTCATTATTTGGAAAAAACTGTTGGGAAAACTGGAAATTAATATGGCAGAAATTAGATATGGATCTACACTTAACACCATATACCAAGATAAGATCAAAATGCGTCCATGATTTAGGCATAAAGAGGGAGATAATAAATAGATTAGAGGAACAGAGGATAATCTACCTCTCAGACTTGTGGAGGAGGAAGGAATTTATGACCAGAGGAGAACTAGAGATCATTATTGATCACAAAATAGAAGATTTTGATTACATCAAACTAAAAAGTTTCTGTACAAATAATACTAATGCAAACAAGATTAGAAGGGAAGTAACAAATTGGGAAAATATTTTTAAAAACAAAGGTTCTGACAAAGGTCTCATTTCCAAAATATATAGAGAACTGACCCTAATTTATAAGAAACCAAACCATTCTCCAATTGATAAATGGTCAAAGGATATGAACAGACAATTCTCAGAGGAAGAAATTGAAACTATATCCACTCACATGAAAGAGTGTTCCAAATCACTACTGATCAGAGAAATGCAAATTAAGACAACTCTGAGATACCACTACACACCTGTCAGATTGGCTAAAATGACAGGAACAAATAATGATGAATGTTGGAGGGGATGTGGGGAAACTGGGACACTAATGCATTGTTGGTGGAGTTGTGAAAGAATCCAGCCATTCTGGAGAGCAATTTGGAACTATGCCCAAAAAGCTATCAAACTGTGCATACCCTTTGACCCAGCAGTGCTACTACTGGGCTTATATCCCAAAGAAATAGTAAAGAGCAGAAAGAGGCATATATGTGCCAAAATGTTTGTGACAGCTCTTTTTGTAGTGGATAGAAAACGGAAACTGAATGGATGTCCATCAGTTGGAGAATGGTTGGGTAAATTATGGTATATGAAGGTTATGGAATATTATTGCTCTGTAAGAAATGAGCAGCAGGAGGAATACAGAAAGGCCTGGAGAGACTTACATCAACTGATGCTGAGTGAAATGAGCAGAACCAGAAGATCACTATACACTTCAACAACAATACTGTATGAAGATGTATTCTGATGGAAGTGGAAATCTTCAACATAAAGAAAAGCCAACTCACTTCCAGTTGATCAATGATGGACAGAGGTAGCTACACCCAGAGAAGGAACACTGGGAAGTGAATGTAAATTGTTAGCACTAATATCTGTCTGCCCAGGTTACATGTACCTTTGGAATCTAATGCTTATTGTGCAACAAGAAAATGATATTCACATACATGTATTGTATCTAGGTTATATTGTAACACATGTAAAATGTATGGGATTGCCTGTCATCGGGGGGAGGGAATAGAGGGAGGGGGGCGATAATTTGGAAAAATGAATACAAGGGATAACATTATATATATATATATATATATATATATATATATATATATATATATATATATATATATATATATATATATATATATATATATAATAAAAAGAGACTTAAAATGTGACAGAGTTAGCTAGACTTACTATAATAATATAAATAGGAAGTAAAAACATTGAGACTCACACTCAATTCTTCTGAATCCAAATTCAGTACTCTTTACTTACTGATGGATTACGTTAAATATATGCAAGTAATTCTTCAACTTGGAGCTGAACAAAATTCATATGCGCTATCCAAGAAAAAAGATGTTCCTTTTGTTAAACAGCAAGATAATTCTGGATGACATCCTGACAGATGTTATTTCCTTTTTCTTTTCTTTTTCATACTTTTAGAAAGTTAAAAAAAAAAAACAAAACTAATGCTAGATGGCCCTCATGATAGCATTTCCTAATCTGAAATTTTGTTAATTCTGTTAATATTGTTATTCTCAATATTCTTTTAATAGGACACTGTTCCATACCAGCTCTGACTCAGAAAGTCACAAGAGAATAAATAGCTATCAAGTGCCTACTATGTGCCAGGCACTATGCTAAAAAAAATTGCTAGTATTATCCTTTTGGATCCTCACAACTATCCTATGGAATAGCTTCTGTTGTTATTCTCATTTTACAAATGAAGAAACTGAGGAAAGGTTATATAGCTTGCAAGAGTCTGAGGCCAGCTTTAAAAATGGATCTTATTGTCTCCAGGCTCAGCACTTTATCCATTATACTACCTACTTGCCAAAGGGAGGAGTCTGAATCTGGATAAATCTTTTTTCTGGATTAAGTGATCACAGAGCTCTCAGGGGTATAGTGTAAATTTTGAATTATACTTGACAAGGCAGAGTTCCCATGGCAGTTTTCCCAACAGAATAAAATATACTTTAGCAAATCATGACTCAGCTAGGAACTCCTCATATAAGGAAATGATAGATAATGGAAGAGGCAAAACATCTGTTTACCTGCTTTGGCAGACACCTATATAACTATGGGCCAGTCTAGCAAAATCTGATATGGTGAACATTCAATCCCTGTAAGCTTTCTGTTAGCCACAGTTCTTACAAAATTGTGGCATAGATTTTTGAATTCCTTGTTTCCTAGGAGACATGTCTACCAAGAGAATGAGTATCAGCCACGTGATGCTAATAAGATAGCATTGAAATTAGATTCCCCTAAATCAAATTTTAACTCTGCCATCAACTACATATGTGACCTTAGTCAAACACTTAATCTCACTGGGCCTCATGTATAAAAAAAGAATTTTGAATTAGATGACTTCTAGTGACACTTCAGGCTTTAAATCTATGATTCTTTTAGCTATGATTCTAAATTTGTTCAAGGTCATCTGTGAGTTCTTCAATTTTTATGGTGATTTCTAACTGTGTAGGAAATTTTGCTTGCTACAGACTTTTCTTGGGTCCACAAAAGTTCTTTAATCTCCAATTCCCCCTTATTCTTGGTCATACATTTTCCTTTTTTCTGGATTTCATTATACTCATAACTCTATCATTGTCTTAGGGAATTTCTTTAAAAATTATTATATATTTAAAAATCTACTTAATCATACAAATTCTTCTTTATGACATACAAATATAATAGAACTTGGTTTTTAGTAATTTTTTCAATTGTGTCCAACTCTTTATGATTCCATTTGAAGTTTTCTTTTTAAAGATACTGGAGTTGTTTCCCATTTCTTTCTCCAACTAATTCTACAAATGAGGAAACCAAGTAGAAAAAGTTAAATAATTTGTCCCCAGTTGTATAATTAATAAGTGTCTGAGGTCACATTTGAACTGATAAAGTTGGTCCTTTCAGGACCAGCACTGCAATATCTAACTGTTGCATAAAATGAAATACTATCACATAATTAAAAATGTCAGGAACTGACACATTAAAGAAAGCATAGTCAGGAAAGCAATTTATGCAATTAAAAACAACATTGTAAAGTAAAAATCTCTTTTAATGATTTTATGTCATTGATCAATGTAAGGACTAAATGCAGTTTCAGAAATGGATTAACCAAGCTACCTGTTACTGACAGAGAGAGATGATAAAAGGTATAGAATTATATGTATGTACATATACACAAATCATATATATGTGTGTGTTTGCATGTGTATATACATATATTCATACACCTGTGTATATATGTGCACATATATTTACATATATAGAATTTATTATGCATATACACATGCATAATTACATATATTTATTTGGATAAGGGAAACATAGATATATTTTACTTCATTATACATATTATTGGAAAGGATTTAGTTTTCCTTTTAAATTATTCTCTCTTTTGACTGAGGTGGAAGAAGAAAATATATAATTATTACTTGATGAAAACAAATTTGTAAAGAAATAATTCTGTCAGAAGAGTATTTATTTTTGAAAACACAAACAAAATGCCAGGATATTGCAATGAAAAGAGTGCTAGATATTTCGAGTCAGAGAAACTGAATTAAAATCATTGGCCAGCCATTTACTAACTTGTGTAAGCTTGGGCTAGTTAGTATATTGCTTAGATCCCTGGTTGCCTTGCTTAGAATATGATGATTAGACTATTTTCCTTTACAAACCTATTTTTATATAACTATTATCCCAGGCTATTTTCTCAGTCCCATAAGATTTTATAACATTTTATACGTGAAAAACATCCATCTGTATTTCTTTTTTTTTTTTTAATTTTTTATTATATATATATTTTTATAATATTATCCCTTGTATTCATTTTTCCAAATTATCCCCCCTCCCTCTATTCCCTCCCCCCGATGACAGGCAATCCCGTACATTTTACATGTGTTACAATATATTCTAGGTACAATACATGTGTGTGAATATCATTTTCTTGTTGCACAATAAACATTAGAATCCGAAGGTACATGCAACCTGGGCAGACAGATATTGGTGCTAACAATTTACATTCACTTCCCAGTGTTTCTTCTCTGGGTGTAGCTACCTCTGTCCATCATTGATCAACTGGAAGTGAGTTGGATCTTCTTTTTGTTGAAAATTTCCACTTCCATCAGAATACATCCTCATACAGTATAGTTGTTGAAGTGTACAGTGATCTTCTGGTTCTGCTCATTTCACTCAGCATCAGTTGATTTAAGTCTCTCCAAGCCTCTCTGTATTCCTCCTGCTGGTCATTTCTTACAGAGCAATAATATTCCATAACCTTCATATACCACAATTTACCCAACCATTCTCCAACTGATGGACATCCATTCATCTTCCAGTTTCTAGCTACAATAAAAAGAGCTGCCACAAACATTTTGGCACATATATGTCTCTTTCCGCTCTTTAGTATTTCTTTGGGATATAAGCCCAGTAGTAGCGCTGCTGGGTCAAAGGGTATGCACAGTTTGATAACTTTTTGGGCATAATTCCAGATTGCTCTCCAGAATGGCTGGATTCTTTCGCAACTCCACCAGCAATGTATTAGTGTCCCAGTTTCCCCACATCCCCTCCAACATTCATCATTATTTGTTCCTGTCATCTTAGCCAATCTGACAGGTGTGTAGTGGTATCTCAGAGTGGTCTTAATTTGCATTTCTCTGATCAGTAGTGATTTGGAACACTCTTTCATGTGAGTGGATATAGTTTCAATTTCTTCCTCTGAGAATTGTCTGTTCATATCCTTTGACCATTTATCAATTGGAGAATGGTTTGGTTTCTTATAAATTAGGGTCAGTTCTCTATATATTTTGGAAATGAGACCTTTGTCGGAACCTTTGTTTTTAAAAATATTTTCCCAATTTGTTACTTCCCTTCTAATCTTGTATGCATTAGTATTATTTGTACAGAAACTTTTTAGTTTGATGTAATCAAAATTTTCTATTTGGTGATCAATAATGATCTCTAGTTCTCCTCTGGTCATAAATTCCTTCCTCCTCCACAAGTCTGAGAGGTAGATTATCCTCTGTTCTTCTAATCTATTTATTATCTCCCTCTTTATGCCTAAATCATGGACCCATTTTGATCTTATCTTGGTATATGGTGTTAAGTGTGGATCCATATCTAATTTCTGCCATACTAATTTCCAGTTTTCCCAACAGTTTTTTCCGAATAATGAATTTTTATCCCTAATGTTGGTATCTTTGGGTTTGTCAAAGATTAGGTTGCTGTACCCTTTTTTGTCCTTTGTATCTAATCTGTTCCACTGATCTACCGGTCTATTTCTTATCCAATACCAAATGGTTTTGGTGACTGCTGCTATATAATATAGCTTTAGATCAGGAACACTTAGACCACCTTCCTCTGAGTTTTTTTTCATTAGTTCCCTTGCAATTGTCGACCTTTTATTCTTCCATATGAATTTTGTTGTTATTTTTTCTAGGTCATTGAAGTAGTTTCTTGGGAATCTGATTGGTATAGCACTAAATAAATAGATTAGTTTGGGGAGTATTGTCATCTTTATTATATTCGCTCGGCCTATCCAAGAGCACTGAATGTCTTATCAATTATTTAAATCTGATTTTATTTTTGTGGCAAGTGTTTTGTAGTTTTTCTCGTATAATTCCTGACTTTTCTTTGGTAGAGGGATTCCCAAATACTTTATACTCTCAACATTTGTTTGGAATGGAATTTCTCTTTGTATCTCTTGCTGTTGCATTTTGTTAGTGATATATAAAAATGCCGAGGATTTATGTGGATTTATTTTGTATCCTGCCACTTTGCTGAAATTTTGAATTATTTCTAGTAGCTTTTTAGCAGAGTCTTTGGGGTTCTCTAAGTATACCATCATGTCATCTGCAAAAAGTGACAGTTTGATTTCCTCATTTCCTACTCTAATTCCTTGAATCTCTTTCTCGGTTCTTATTGCCGAGGCTAGCGTTTCTAGTACTATATTGAATAGTAATGGTGATAGTGGGCAACCTTGTTTCACTCCTGATCTTACTGGGAAAGGTTGCAGTTTATTTCTATTGCATATTATGCTTACTGACGGTCTTAAATATATGCTCCTGATTATTCTAAGGAATAGTCCATTTATTCCTATACTCTCAAGAGATTTTAGTAGGAATGGATGTTGGATTTTGTCAAATGCTTTTTCTGCATCTATTGAGATGATCATATGGTTCTTATTAATTTGATTATTAATATGGTCAATTATATTAATAGTTTTCCTAATATTAAACCAGCCCTGCATTCCTGGAATAAATCCTACTTGATCATAGTGTATTATCCTGGAGATGATTTTCTGAAGTCTTTTTGCTAATATCTTATTTAAGATTTTAGCATCAATATTCATTAAGGAGATTGGTCTATAATTTTCTTTCTCAGTTTTCGATTGACCTGGTTTAGGTATCAGTACCATGTCTGTGTCATAAAAGGAGTTTGGTAGGACTCCTTCATCCCCTATTTTTTCAAATAATTTATATAACATTGGGACTAATTGTTCTTTAAATGTTTGGTAGAATTCACATGTGAATCCATCTGGCCCTGGGGATTTTTTCCTGGGGAGTTGATTAATAGCTTGTTCTATTTCTTTTTCTGAAATGGGACTATTTAAGCAATTAATCTCCTCCTCTGTTAATCTAGGGAGCCTATATTTTTGGAGGAAGTCATCCATTTCACTTAAATTATCAAATTTATTGGCATAAAGTTGGGCAAAGTAACTCCTTATTATTTCTCTAATTTCCTCTTCATTGGTGGAAAGATCCCCCTTTTCATTTGTAAGACTATCAATTTGATTTTCCTCTTTCTTTTTTTTTGATCAAATTTACCAAAGGCTTATCTATTTTATTGGCTTTTTCATAAAACCAACTCTTGGTTTTATTTATTAATTCAATAGTTTTTTTACTTTCAATATTATTGAGTTCTCCTTTTAATTTTTGTATTTCAAGTTTAATTTTTGGTTGGGGGTTTATAATTTGGTCTTTTTCTAGCCTTTTAAGTTGTAAGCCCAATTCGTTAACCTTCTCTTTCTCTATTTTCTTCAGATAAGCCTCTAAAGATATAAAATTTCCCCTTATTACTGCTTTAGCTGCATCCCAAAGATTTTGATATGATGTCTCATCATCATTGTCATTATCTTGGGTGAAATTGTTAATTGTTTCTATAATTTGCTCTTTCACCCAGTCATTCTTTAAGATGAGATTATTCAGTTTCCAATTACTGTTTGGTCTATTTACCCCTAACTTTTTACTGAATGTAGCTTTTATTGCATTGTGATCTGAGAAGAAGGCATTTATTATGTCTGCCTTCCTACATTTAATTTTGAGATCTTTATGTCCTAATATATGGTCTATTTTTGTATAGGATCCATGAACTACTGAGAAGAAAGTATATTCCTTTCTATTGCCATTCAGTTTTCCCCAAAGGTCTATCATACCTAGTTTTTCTAATGTTCTATTTACTTTTTTTTAATTTCTTTCTTGTTTGTTTTGTGGTTTGATTTGTCTAAATCTGAGAGTGCAAGTTTGAGATCTCCCACTATTATAGTTTTACTGTCTATTTCTTCTTGCAGTTCTCTTAACTTTTCCTTTAGAAAGTTAAATGCTATACCACTTGGTGCATATATGTTTAGTATTGATATGGCTTCATTATTTATGCTACCTTTTAGCAGGATATAGTTGCCTTCCTTATCTTTTTTAAAGAGATCTACTTCTGCTTTTGCTTGATCTGAGATAAGGATAGCTACCCCTGCTTTTTTGGGTTTACCTGAAGCGTAATAGGCTCTGTTCCAACCTTTTACCTTTACTCTGTATGTATCTCCCTGCTTTAAGTGTGTTTCCTGTAGACAACATATTGTAGGGTTCTGGTTTTTGATCCAATCTGCTATCCGTCTCCGTTTGATGGGATCGTTCATCCCATTCCCATTTACAGTTAAAATTACTAATTCTGTATTTCCTGCCATCGTATTATTCCCCAGATTATGCTTTTTCCCTTGACCCCCCTGATCCCCCTCCCCTATATTTAATTTACAGACCCCCCTTGTGACGCGCAACCCTCCTCTTTTTTTTTTTTTTTTTTTTTTTTTTTTTTTAGGATTCCTCCCCCCTCCCTCCAAGTCCCTTCACTTATTCTCCTTTTCCTTTTCCCTTTTCCTCTCCCCCCTTTTAATGAGGTGAGAGAAAATTCTCTAAAAAACAAATATGTTAATTATTTACTCTTTGAGCCTCTCCTGATGAGAGTAAGATTCACACAATGATTCTCCCCCTCACTAAGTTCCCTCAGATATGGTGTATTTTCTATGCCTCTTCCTGATATGTAGTTTCCCTCTTTTTATCATTCCTTCCCCTTTTTCTGAACCGACCTCCTTCTCTTTACTACACCCCCCTTTTTTTCTTGTATATCAGTAAGATCAAATTATCCTTGAGTACTTTTTATATACCCACAACAGAGTTACAGTTCTCAAGTTTCTGTGTACCTTTTTCTGTTTCTCTTCAGTCTTGTGGATGTAGATCAAATTTTTTGTTTAAGTCTGGTTTTTTTCTTAGAAACATATAGAATTCCTCTGTTTCATTGAATGACCATCTTCTTCCATGGAAAAAGATGCTAAACTTAGCTTTGTAGTTCATTCGTGGTTGCAGTCCTTGATCTTTTGCCTTACGGAATATCAGGTTCCAGGCCCTTCTATCTTTTAATGTGGAGGCAGCCAGATCTTGGGTGAACCTTATTGTGGCACCTTGGTATTTAAATTGTTTTTTTCTAGCTGCTTGCAGGATTTTCTCCTTTGTGTGTTAATTCTGCAGCTTAGCCACAATATTCCGTGGTGTTCTTTTTTTAGGGTCTATTTCAGAAGGAGTTCAATGAATTCTTTCCACATCTACTTTCCCTTCTGTTTCTATTATCTCTGGACAGTTCTCTTTGATAATTTCCTGTAAAATAGAATCTAGGCTCTTTTTTTGGTCATAGTTTTCTGGAAGTCCAATAATCCGCAGATTATCTCTCCTAGATCTATTTTCCAGGTCTATAGATTTTCCCAGTAAGTATTTGACGTTGTTCTCCACCTTCTCATTTTTTTTTGTTTTGTTTGACTGATTCTTGGGTTCTTTGTGAATCATTCATTTCTATTTGTTCCATCCTGACCTTTAAGGAGTTATTTTCTTCTTTCACAGTTTTTAGTTCTTTTTGTAAATGCCCAATTTCATTTTTAAATGAATTATTTTGCTCTATTGCATTTTTTTTCCATTTCCCTAAATTTTTTTGAGAATTATTTTCTTTTTCCAATTCAGAAAATCTATTTTCTTGAGTTTTTTTTTATCTTTTCCAATTCAGAAATTCTACTTTCCTGTGATTTTTTAACCTTTTCTAATTCACAAATTTTGTTTCCCTGCATCTCCTGTGAATTCTTTATTTTTTCCAAATCCAATTTCAGGACATTGTTATTCTCTATCATAGCTTCCCTTTCCTTTCCCCATTTTCTTCAATCTCCCTTAATTTTTTAAGAGCTTCTTCTAGGAGAGAGTTATGTGATGGGGGGCAGGAATCGTTCCCCTTTAGGTTGTTGTCTGCTGACTCTCTGCTGTTAACTTCCTCGGGGTTGGATACCCGCTCTTTCTCTGTGTAGAAGGAATCTATAGTTTTTTTGGCTTTTTTGCTCATACTTAAAAAAATCTTTTGGGGTCTGTCCCTGGGGTAGGAAATTATTTATTTACTTCTTTACCAGCTTCCTCCCAGACTGGATGGATGCAGAGGCCCCTGCTCCTGAGCTAAGATAGAGCTCTGGGAGAGAGTTCCCCACCCCCTCTCTGGAAGTGCCTCAGAGGTGACTAGCACTGCTGTCCCGAGGGCGCTGTGGTTTAGAGGCTTCCCTGAGATTTGAGACTTGAACAGTGAAGGCAGCACAAAGCCCAGCCTATGCGTCCCGGTGGGGCGTGGATGTCTGCAGCAGGTGACGTGAAAAGCCCCTGTGCTCAAACTGGAAGTGTCTGCCAGAAACCAAGGTCCCTAGTTCAAAGGTTCTGCTTCTCTGGGACTTCCTGGAGCTGAGTTCCACTCCCTCCAGCTAAACTAGGCAGTGTGTGTTGCCCTGGGCCGTATCCACCCACTTGTCAATCTCTTAACTATTCTCAGGTGGTAGCTGAGGCCACGCCCCCTGGTGCCGAGATCTGCTGAGTCACCCCCAGGATCCGGGGAAAATCTAATCTGAGTTTTAAAATATTTTGGCTTTCTCTTCTGAACTGCTAAATAATTATCAGAGAAGAGCTAACAGCCTGTGCCAGATTCCTTTACCTCAGTGGCTTCTCTGATCCCAGAGCCCTTCCCAGCGCAATGGGCGCAGTGTGCCACTACCCCCCCGTCTGTGCTGGTCTCTCTTCTTCCTCCCCTGAGAATTGACCTTCTCTGTTGAAACTCCAGATTCTCTTCATCTGGTAAGTCATGCTTCCAGTCCTTGTGGGATCTATCAGTCCTGGGCTAATTCTGAGACTTAATTTATCTAATTGGTGGCAAGGGAGTGAGGACGTTCACTGAGTCGTGTGTTTCTTCTCCGCCATCTTGGCTCCGCCCCCCATCTGTATTTCAAAATACAGACTAGTGACATTCTCTTTCCGATTATATGAATGATATATTCAGCAAAAATGACTCAAGGACACAGTATTGGTGACTGATATTTGTGTCAGTGGATAGAGTAATCATTTATAGCCTGAACTTTGAAACATATGATATTTTATGTTGTGGACCAATAACTCAGGTTTGTTAGAAAAATATAGAATGTATTTCCTTCAAATTATAAAGATATTCTGATAAATGTTTGAAAATAGTTAAATGACATATTTTCCTTTTTTACATGCCTTCATTTGAAATTTTAAAATGTCTTTTTGCCATTTATTCTTAATAGTTTCTTCATTATCTAAACTTTTTATAAAGAACTGTAAAATGAAGCATGAGAGGCATAATTTGCTACTTAGTTTCACTTTAATCTTGGAGATCAAAGTATCCCTTGTCTTTAGGTAAAATAACTATATTCAAAGCAAAGAAATTATAGCATTCAAAAAATAATAAATATTATTAAAATATTTTTAAAGAGATTACACATGTTCCCATTTGGAAAATGTAACTTAAAATTAGTTCTCATAGAATATGTGTTTACAATTGTTACATCTGTGTGGAGAGAAAAATAACTTTAAAATGTTCCCTCTAAGCTTTTACTTTTATTTTTCTCTCATTCTTCATAGAGTTATATGAAATTCTGTGTAACTCATAAGTCACTATCTATTTCAAATACCTGACTTCTGAAGTCATGTTCATCAAAAGGTTTTGTTAAATTATTAAACTTCCAAAAATTGAGTATCAATATTATGTTATAAACTTAATTTCATCCTATATAGGTTAATAAAACTAGACATAAATGATCAGCATTGAATTCAATAGATTTTACAATATACTTAAAGTAATGCCATACAGATATGATGTCCTAGAACCACAAAGTTTTACTTCTGGATGGAATCATCATCACAAAATTCCACTATAAATCTTGATAAAATAGCATAGAACTCTGTGAAATAGAAGAAATTTAATTGAATATTAAAAGTTTTATCCTTTCAAGTCCCTTGTAAGGGATACCTTTGAACATTTTATATATTTATTTAAAAAGAGCTTTCAGTATTTTCTCCAGGAAAAAAAAAAAAATTAAAGTCTATTATCTACATGGGCAGAAGGGGAACAGACAATCATTATATTGTTATCCAGACAGTCTTTCAGATTTCCTAAAATTCTAAGCTAATTGTATTGTTCACACACTGATATACTCCAGACTCAAATTCTACCACTACTTATCCACACTGCTGCAGTGATTCTAGATTAATTGTTCAAATATCTGTTTTCCACTGACATCCCTTATTTTCCCTCTATTTCAAACCAGTTTTCTACCAGCCATTTAAACAGCTTCCTGCCTGTTCTACTCTTCTTTCCCACTTTAGATTGTGAGCTCCATGAGAGCAAGGACTATACTTTCTTTCTCCCTATTGTAACTTTAAAGTTACACCTTGTCAGAAATGAAACTCTTAATATTAGAAGTTCATTTATTCCATCTTATCAAGCAAACAAATTTCTGCTAGCTTTTGTCCACTGACTTCCAGTATACTATTCTTTCCACAATAACTTCAGTTATAGTCTTTCTGTATCTTACAATATTTTAATGGACTGAAATCTTTTGATCTTCCCCAACTCTTTCCTTCATACTACAGCTTCTATACATATATATATATATATATATATATATATATATATATATATATATATATATATATATATATATATATATATATATATATATATATATATATATATACACTCCAATCTCTTAGCTCATTTCTTATTACTTATTCTACTATTTAACTTTAACCTTGCACTGAAATTATCACACCTTTTATATTGGAATCACTCAAAAATGTTTCTCTTCTATATTCATAAATTGAAATTTCTTTTTCTGATCTCTTCTCATTTGATCTATACTTCTAATCCATAATATTGAAATCCATAATCCTTCTCTTTGTAATCACTTTGACCTCTTATCTCTAAACCCCTTCATTTTCTTTTGACCAGACCTTCATATCCATACTAACTAGCAACATTGTTTTTTTCTTTTCCATCTTGACCATTTGGTGCAAATTTATTTTATATACTCCTAACCAATACTTCATTACCTAAAGGAAATATTTTTGTACTCCCTGAGTAGTTCACTATACCCATAGTAGCCTTTCTTAAAAAGAACATTTCATTCTTCATCAAATCCTCCATGCTTCCCATTCCCCCATCTTCTCAGCTGAAAATTGTGGTTCATTTTACACTGAAAAAAGGAAGTAATTAGTAGAGAGACCCATTTTCCCCCTTCTTCCTTTTCATTTGACTTTACTCAAATACTTTCTTACTCTGTCTCCCATGAATAAGTAGCTCTTACACAAGTGGTCTCATCCTATCAGTCTTCTTCAGTAGAATTCTCTTTTATTTTTTTAAACATCTTCGTCTTTCTCACTTATCTTTAGTGTCTTCCTGTTTCCTGAATGTTTTTCTATTGCCTATGAAAAGGCTGTACTTTTCCTATCCTTAAAAAATGAAAACAAACTAACAACAAAACCTATTTTTTTTTTAATCTGTCCATCATCCCCTAGCTATGATTGCTTCTCACTTCTCCCTTTCTTATCGACATTTCTTCAGGTCATTTACTATTGCTCTCGTCCTTCTCTTGCCTATTTGACTGCTTCTCAATATTCATTGTCAGATTTTTAACCAGACTTAAGAGCAGATAGATCCAGATGAAAGTTGGAGATAGATTTAACTAGATTAACCGATGTCTAATTTTCATTGAAAGCATTTACATTACCAAATTTAGCACCTGCTACAAATAAAAGCTTGATATATTTTCATGATAATCTAAATTTAATAAAGTATTATAATAAGTATTTAATAAAGTATTAATAAAGCATTTTAAACTTAAAGGAATGTATATACTTTCTTTTTCAGAGCATTTATCAAACATGAATGTGTAAAACATCCCCTCAATAATATCAGCCTTTCCAAATCTCTTCTTCTCAAAACTTCCTTTCTCAAAACTTTTTCATTGCTCCAAGTCCCTCTAAACTTAATACCTTCCTATTGATTACTGGAATAAATACAAAGCCTTCTGTTTAACTTTTTGAGTTCTTCATATTTTAATTCCTTCCTATCTTTACAGCCTCCAGGCCGGGGGGGGGGGTGAAATTCATGGAACAAGATAACTCTTAGAATAAGGCAAATCTTTTTTAAACTTAATATCATGTTCCTAACTCAAGCCTTGTTTCTGATCACCTTCCTCAGCTATCCATTTCCTTTGATTGGTGGTTTGGAAGACAGAATACTAACTTCCTCCCAGTGTGAATAACTAGAACCTTAGCTCACTTCATTTTGGATCTACCTCTTTGCCTGGTTTTCACACGATAGAAAAAGTTTCCCCTGACTTTTCTGCCTTTTTTTAAGTTGCCTCACTCTTTTGATTATAAGCCGCTACATATGATGGTCTTTTTATTGTAATCCCAGGACTTAAGACAGTGCCTGACATAGTGGCCACTTAATAAATGTTTATTAGATTAGATTTATTGGATTGGAGGTGAATTCATTTGAACCAAAGATATCATGGCCTGTTTAGATCAGCCTGGAGATGAAACATAATTAATTCAGAGCATGTGAACTCCCGAGAAATCACTCAAAAAATAAACAAACAAACAAACAAAAAAAGATTAAAAAAGGAAAGAGTAAGTGAACTGAAAATTACTCATTTAAAGGTGATCACCATTTAGGGAATATGTTACATTTTCTAAGTAATCATAATATTAAATGATGCCAGATTAAAAGATTATTTTTCCTTAATAGACAAAATTATGAATCATTTTAAACATTTATTTGGCATCAAAAAGAAGAACTCACACATATCTCTACGTGTGCCAGTTAAAATGGATAAACTAATGATATTTCTTTGATAAAAAATCTTTTCTCGCCATTATGTATTTGATTTATTACAGCTTTGTCTAAATGTTGATTGATTTAATGAAAATGTAATTGTTTTGTCATTTTTAAGTTCCTATTTAGGCAAAGAAAAAAAAAATAAAGGAGAAAATGACTTGCCCAATAAAGAACTAAATGGTAGAAATGGTAATTATGGGGATGCTGATAAAGAAAACCTTCTATTTTTTTAAGCCTCAAAGCCAAAATTCTATTAAATTATCTTCAACTTCTTATCTAGGATATGCATTTTGCTGTCATAGCTGAACCTGAGAAGTATATGTAAGAGCCAAGATGGCAGAAGCGGCAGTAAATAAACATATTTCCCCTACATTCATCTCCAAATGACCATAAAATAGCACCCCAAAACAAATTCTGAAACAGAAGAGCAAACAAAAAGAAAAGGGCAAGATACTTTGAGCACAAGATACTTGGAAGCTCATCAAGAAAAGTCTGTCTTAGTAGGCTGAAAAGAGGAGTTAAGTAAAAATTTCAAAAAGCCAGTAACAAGATGCTTCTTGATAGTTAGGGGAGTGGACAAATTCCAGTTGTGAGAACTTCCATTGGTTCAGAAGAGCCCTGAGCAAAGAGGCAGATATTTAAATTCTTCAGTATATCCCTGGCCAGCCACACTGCAGTGAGAGAGCAGATTCTAAAGGTAAAAAATTACCAAATGATCTGAACTTGTTTCTTTAAAAAGGGGACTTTATTGTCATAAAAACAACCAAGCAGCATCAAGGAACTCTCTGGTCTTATGAGTTGGCTTGTTATTGCTGTTCCCCTTCTGAGGAGGTAACATTTCCATCACTAGTTGGATCTAACAGGCTTCTGCCAGAGCCCCAGACTTTGAAAAACTCAGGACCAACCCAAACTTCCTATACCTAGCTGATAGGGAAACCACATCCCTCTATAATCAGCCATCCCTCTATAATCAGCCACCTATGTAGAAACAAAAGCTCTTCTGGGGCAAAAAGAATCGAGTTATAGGGATGTAGGACATATCATTTTTAATGGCTTCAAGCTGACTAGGGAGGAAAAGGGGTGCATAGGAAGTTTCACTCCTCAGACCGCCTGAAAGGTGACTGCTCCTTCATCAAGAGAACTGGGGTGGACAGAACAATAATTAAGAAGCAAAAGAGCAAGTAGGATCCAGAGGGTCAAATCCTGAGACATTCTCTAAAAAGGAAGTGTAAATCCTCCACTGATTCACAGAATAGCATGGCTGACTGGCATCTGAGCCAGAGTTCTCCAAAGAAAGACAGACTGGCTTAACCCTAGTCCTCTGGAAAAGTGGGTTGATATTCTAGTTTGAATGCTTTAGGACTAGAAAGAATAACTTTAAAAGGACCTTTTCATTTGAGGAGTAAATGGGAGTGCCTTTGGTTCTGCTGACAATCTTTTAGGGTTTGGTTGACCTTATCAACTTTTCCTATGCATTGGAGGCAAAATGAAGAGCTTTAAGTATATAATGCCTAATGATTTAGAGACCTTTTGAGTGATTTGGGAAGTTTCAGAAGGTCCATTATCACACTCCAGGGATGAATCTGAGAATTATGGCTTGGAGGAGAATGTGGACCACATCCTTCACTTTTTTTGAAAGATAGGAAGTCCTTAAGCCAATTTATTAAAGTATCCCTTAAACATATGAGTAATTGAAAGTGGTCAGCTGTAAGCATGTGAATAAAATATAATTACCAATTCTCACTGGGGAAATAATTAAACTTTTGGGTGGGTTGGAGAAAGGAATGAGGTCAAAGAGTGTCCTCATAATTAGCTCTAGAACAGATTACACAGAATTGGCCTCAAGGTTTTTTAGAAAATACCCATCAAATAATATTTTAATAAGGATGGAGAGGGCTTCCATGCCAAAGCGAGTAATGTTATGGCGAGAGCTGATAATTCCTCATTGCAGATGTGGGACAATGAATAACCAGCCAGTATCAAAGGGATGAAATTCCTTACTCAAGACCACAGAGAGGTTTTCCCTGACTACACTTAGGGGATTCAGACAACTTTTGAAGGGAATGGAGAAGAATATTTGAGAGTAGAACGGAGAAGATGGAAGAAAATCCTAAGGCAGCATTTGGGGCAGCCTGGTCAGCAAGCCAACTGCCACAGGACACTGCAGAGTTGTCACTCTGGTGTCCTTCACAATACATGACAAAAACCCCACAAGGGAGCTGAATAGTAGGGAGGACACTAGCCATGATTTTATGAACATGTTTAATAGGGAACTCACTGGAGGTAAGGAGGAATAATTCTTTCTGAATAACCCTATGAACATGAAGGATTTGGAAAGCATTTTTAGAATCAGTATAACAACTGAAATAAGATATAGAGGCATCCTTTTCCCATGTAAGGGCCTTTGCTGAGGCAATTAGATCAGCCTTCTTGTCTGAAACAGAGGTAACAAGACCACGTCTCATAGAAGGAAACAACAAAATAACCATATTTGCAAATACCATTAAACACAAGACTAAAGCTAGTAAACCAGACAATGTTTGAATTGAGGAGAGGGGAATCACTTAAATCAGATCTAGAGAGGTAAACATGATCCAAGACTTCCTCATAGGAGTAAGAGGTGAGTCTTATAAGAGTGGGAGCAGTTTACCATAATTAAGAGGCTTAAGAGCAGGGGAATCAAGGAGGAAGGACTGATATCAAGTTAGGTGCTCACTTGAGAACCACTAAAATCCCTTGATCCTTAGGATGTTATGGACATGATATGGGATATAGACAGTAAGAAGTTGTCCAATGTCTATTTTGGAAGCTTCATCTATTAAGAAAATTGTAGCTGCTATTTCCTAAAGGCAGCAAGGCCAACAGAGAGTGGCTATAAGCCTTTGCAGAAGTAATCTATGGGACAAGGGTCAGGACCAAGAAATTAAACAAGGACATCCTAGGCATACCTATTCCTTTCATGTACATGACAATGGAAGGGTTTGTTAATATTGGGGAGGATTAAAGCTTGGATGGAGTTTAAGATCTTAAAAAAATGTTTCCTGAGAGGATCCCTATTCAAGAAGAGAGCTATCTCGACCACAGATGATTTCATAAAGGGGGGCAGAAATGAATCAAAAGAGGGTATCAAAAGCCAGCAATAACTGACCATATTAAGAAATGTCCTATGTTAGCCATTATTGACTGGCTAGGGAATGAAGAGGATGACCACAGTTCTGAATGAGTTTGAGGGTGAGAACATGACTGAGGTTTGTTACAGACTGAGATGGACCCTAAACTTCAGAAGGAAAAAACGTATTTATTGTATTTGTCAAGATGATTTAGGATCCTGCTGATGCCACGAGGCATGTTTTCCCTTGAAAAGGCACACATCAGGAGGTCATCACTGTATAAGAATTGTTTGTTGCAAGCAAAGACATGGGAGAGTGTTTGGCCAATAAGATGGAGACTATCTCTAAAACTGTGAGGAACTATGATCCAAAGGAGGGAACAAAAAGACATATAGCATACATTCACCATGTAACAGAGAATTAAAACATCAAAATCAATTGTAAAAAGGAAGACATATTATATGAGTTCTTTTCAGATCACAATGTAAGAAAAATTAGACTCAAGAAAGGGCAGAGGAGAGATTAAAAAATAATTGGACATTAAGAAATCTAATCCTAAATAAGTTACTCAAAGACAAAAATTTTACTGCATATGTAGACTTTTTATCTCTATTTTTGGGAGTACCTAAATAATAATATGCAAATAAAAATGTTAAAATCATAGATACTTGTAATTTCCTTCTTGATTTTTTTTATTTAAATAAAAAATAAACAATGAATTTTTCTATGTATTTAATTTGTTTTGTAAATAAAACTATCTCCTAGATTTATTTATTAGCTCAATATTTTGTTGTTTTTCTTCTTGTTATTGTTGTTTTTCCCTTTACTTTCAGTCTTATTAGTTTCATTTTTTATTTTCAGGATTTTCAATTTGATTCCCAGTTGGTAATTTTAAATTTTTTTCCTTTCAGTTTTTTTTTTCCAGTCACATGTCAAGTTCATTGATAATAGGAAAACAGTCAACATAATTTACCATATCAGGGTGGAGCCAAGATGGTGGAGAAGATATGCATGAATTTCTAAGCTCCCCTTTTACCCTCAATACCAACTAGTTAAATCAGCCTCAAAAATAATGCTGGACTGATAAAAATGACAAGGATTAGAAGCACCACTTACCAGCTGAAGAGAATCTAGAATTTCGACAGAAAAGGTTGGTTCTTAGGGAACGAGAAAAAAAAAGACCAGCACAGACAGGGTTGGACTAGGGGCTAGCACATTTTGCCAAACAGGCTGGGGACAACTCTGGGATCAGAAAACCCACTGAGATAGAGGCATCTGGCATTGGCTGATAGCTACACTCTGCTTGTAAAACAACATATCAGAAGAGAAATCAAAGCCACTTAAAAAAAAATCAGATCCTATAACTACCCCAAACCAGAAGTGACCTAACATCTATCTTGGCACAGCTGTGCAGGCGCCTTCTGCAGTCCAGGGATTTTCCCTGGGGCAGTGAAGAACGTGAAAAGCAAGGGACACAGCCTGGGACAGTCTCTAATCCACATAGTGGGGAGCTCAGCCTCATGCAGTGGAATTCAGTAGCCAAAAACTTCAGCAGTAGCAGAACTCCCAGAGAAGCGGAAACCCTGCAACAGCAACTGTGCTTCCCAGGCAGAGACATCCTTTTTGAGTGCAGGGGCTTTTCACATCAACCTGATAATATCCACGGCCCCACAGGAGGCTTGGTCAGGGGTTTGTGACTCTTTCACTGTTCAGCCTCTAGCCTCAGGGTAGTTGCTAGGCCACACAGCGGGGTTCCTCACTGAGCACTCCTCTCAACGCAGCCATTCTAACGGCCTCTGAGTCATTTCCAGGGGGACAGGAACTCTCTCCCAGAGCTCTCCCTTAGCCCAGTAACAGGATTGCTGTATCCTATCCCCAGTCTGGGAGGAAGCTGGTAAATTTTCTGTCCAAGGTCAGACCCCCCCCACAGAGTTTTAACAATGAGTAAGAAACTGAAGAGAACAATAGACACCTTCCTGAGGCTGCTAACAGCAGAGAGTATCCAGATAACACCCTAAAGGGAAATGATACCTGCCCCTCATCACATAACTCTCTCCTAGAAGAGACTATTAAAAAGTTAAGGGAGTTTGAAGAAAAATGGAGAAAGGAAAGAGAAGCTATGATAGAGAATAACAATGTCCTGAAATTTGAGTTAGAAAAAATAAAGAATTCACAGGAGATGCAGGGAAACAAAATTTGTGAATTGGAAAAGGTTTAAAAAATCACAGGAAAGTAGGATTTCTGAATTGGAAAAGCTAAAAAATTCCCAAGAAAGTAGGATTTGTGATTTGGAAAAAAAAAAATAACTCACTAAAAAAAAAATAAATAAATAAAAATTTTAAAAATTAGTGAAATGGAAAAAAATTCAACAGAGCAAAATAATTCATTTAAAAACTCAATTGCACATATACAAAAAGAACTAAAAATTGAATGAAGGAAATAAATCATTAAAAATCAGGACTGAACAAATAAAAATGAATAAGTCATTGAGAAACCAAGAATCAGTCAAACAAAACAAAAAAAAATGAAAAGCTGGAGAATAACGTCAAATATTTACTGGGAAAATCTATAAACCTGGAAAATAGATCTGGGAGAGATAATCTGAGGATCATTGGAATTCACAAAAATTATGATGAAAAAAATAGTCTAGATTCTATTTTACTGGAAATCATCAATGAGAACTGTCCAAAGATAATAGAAACAGAAGGGAAAATAGCTGTTGAAAGAATTCATGGAACATCTTCTGAAAAAGACCCTAAAAAACAAAAAATAAATTAAAACAATACTCCACAGAACATATTGTGGCTAAGCTGCAGAACTACCAGACTAAGGAAAAAATATTGCAAGCAGCTAGGAAAAACAATTCAAATATCAAGGTGCCACAATAAGGGTCACTCAAGATCTGGCTGCCTCCACCTTAAAGGATTGAAGGGCTTGGAATCATGAAATTCTAAAATTAAAAAGAGAAATCAATAACATTGAAAGTAAAAACAAAACAAACAAAAAAACCTATTGAATTAATAAATAAAACTAACATTTGGTTCTATGGAAAAGCCAATAAAATAGATAAAACTTTGGTAAATCTGATCAGAAAAAGGAAAGAGGAAAATCAAATTGTTAGTCTTAAAAATGAAAAGGGGGATCTTTCCACCAATGAAGAGGAAATTAGAGCAATAATAAGGAATTACTTTGCCCAACTTTATGCCAATAAATTTGATAACTTAAGTGAAATGTATAACTACCTCCAAAAATATAGGCTTCCTAGATTAACAGAGGAGGAGGTAAACAGCTTAATAGTCCCATTTCAGGAAAAAAAAATAGAACAACCTATTAATCAATTCCCCAAGAAAAAATCCCCAGGACCAGATGGATTTACATGTGAATTCTACCAAACATTTAAAGAACAATTAGCCCCAATGTTATATAAACTATTTGAAAAAATAGGGGATGAAGGAGGCCTACCAAACTTCTTTTACAACACAGACATGGTACTGATACTTAAACCAGGTAGGTTAAAAACTGAGAAAGAAAACTATAGACCAATCTCTTTAATGAATGTTGATGCAAAAATCTTCAATAAGATATTAGCAAAAATTCTTCAGAAAATCATCCCTAGGATAATACACTATGATCAAATAGGATTTATACCAGGAATGCACGGCTGGTTTAATATTAGGAAAACTATTAGTATAATTGACCATATTAATAATCAAATTAATAAAAACTATATGATAATCTCAATAGATGAAGAAAAAACATTTGATAAAATCCAATATCCATTCCTACTAAAAACACTTGAAAGTATAGGAATAAATGGACTATTCCTTAAAATAGTCAGGAGCATATATTTAAGACCATCAGTAAGCATAATATATAATGGAGACAAACTGGAGCCTTTTCCAGTAAGATCAGGAGTGAAACAAGGTTGCTCACTATCACCATTAGTATTCTTGTATTAGCAATGCTAGCCTTGGCAATAAGAGTCGAGAAAGAGATTAAAGGAATAAGAGTAGGAAATGAGGAAATCAAACTATCCCTCTTTGCAGATGACATGATGGTATACTTAGAGAACCCCAAAGACTCTGCTAAAAAGCTCTTAGAAATAATTCACAACTTTAGGAAAGTTGCTAAATACAAAATAAATCCGCATAAATCCTTAGCATTTTTATATATCACCAACAAAATGCAACAGCAGGAGATACAAAGAGAAATTTCATTCAAAACAACTGTCAAGAGTATAAAATATTTTTCAATACATATACCAAAGAATAGTAAGGAATTATATGAGCAAAATTGCAAAATACTTGCCACAAAAATAAAGTCAGAGTTAAATAATTAGAAAGGTATTTGCTCAGATAGGCCGAGCAAATATAATAAAGATGTCAATACTCTTCAAACTAATATATTTATTTAGTGCTATACCAATCAGACTCCCAAGAATCAATTTAAAGACTTGGAAAAAATAACCACAAAATTCATAGGGAATTAATGAAAAAAAAAGTCAGATGAAGGTGCTCTAACTGTACCTGATCTAAAGCTATATTATAAAGCAGCAGTCACCACCATCATTTGGTATTGGATAAGAAATAGACTAGTTGATCAGTGAACAAGTTAGGTACACAGGACAAAACAGGGTACAACTATAGCAATCTACTGTTTGACAAACCCAAAGATACCAAATTTTGTGATAGGAATTCATTATTTGAAAAAAAAAACTGTTGAGAAAACTGGAAATTAATATGGCAGAGATTAGATATGGACCCACACTTAACACCATATGCCATGATAAGATCAAAATGGGTCCATGATTTAGGCATAAAGAATGAGATCATAAATAGATTAGAGGAACAGAGGATAGTCTACCTCTCAGACTTGTGGAGGAGGAAGGAATTTATGACCAAAGAGAACTAGAGATCATTATTGACCACAAAATAGAAGATTTTGGTTATATCAAATTAGAAAGCTTCTGTACAAACAAAACTAATTCAAATAAAATTAGAAGGGAAGTAACAAATTGGGAAAACATTTTTACAGTTAAAGGTTCTCATAAAGGCCTCATTTCCAAAATATATAGAGTACTGACTCTAATTTATAAGAAATCCAACCATTCTCCAATTGATAAATGGTCAAAAGATATGAACAGACAATTTTCAGATGATGAAATTGAAACTATATCCACTCATATGAAACAGTGTTCCAAATCACTACTGATCAGAGAAATGCAAATTAAGACAACTCTGAGATACCACTGCACACCTGTCAGATTGGCTAAGATGACAGGAAAAGGTAATGATGAATGTTGGAGGGGATGTGGAAAAACTGGGACACTGATGCATTGTTGGTGGAGTTGTGAAAGAATCCAGCCCTTCTGGAGAACAATTTGGAACTATGCCCAAAAAGTTATCAAACTGTGCATGCCCTTTGATCCAGCAGTGCTACTACCGGGCTTATATCCCAAAGAAATACTAACGATGGGAAAGGGACCTGTATGTACCAAAATGTTTGTGATAGCTCTTTTTGTAGTGGATAGAAAACGGAAACTGAATGGGTGGCCATCAATTGGAGAATAGTTGGGTAATTTATGGTATATGAATATTATGGAATATTTTTTCTTTGTATGAAATGGCCAGCAGTATGAATACAGAGAGGATTGGAGAGATTTACATGATCTGATGCTGAGTGAAAAGAGCAGAACCAGGGGATCACTATATACTTCAACAATAATATTGTATGAAGATATATTCTAATTGAAGTGGATATCTTCAACATAGAGAAGATCCAATTCAGTTCCAGTTGATCAATGATGGACAGAAACAGCTACACCCAGAGAAGGAACAATGGAAAAGGAGTGTAAAATGTTTGCACTATTGTCTTTCTACCCAGGTTACTTATAACTTCAGAATCTAATTCTTACCGTGCAACAAGAAATTTGGTTTTACACACATATATTGTATCTAGGATATACTGTAACACATTTAATATATATGGGATTGACTGTCATCTAGGGGAGGGAGTAGAGGGAAGGAGGGGATAATTTGGAAAAGTGAATACAAGGGATAATGTTGTGAAAAAATTATCCATGCATATGTACTGTCAAAAATTATAATTATAAATTAATAAATTATATAAAAAGAATAATAAAGCATTTATCAGAAAATCCTGCTTCAAAAATAATAATTTACCATCTCAATAAAAAAAAACACAAACCATATGATGATTTCAATGGATACTGAAAAACTTCCTTCTAAAAATATACCAACCATTCATATAAAAAACACTGAAAAGCTCAGCAATGCAGTGAATGTTCCTTACAGTTATAAGTAGAATATATCTAAACCAATTTTAATTTAACTTTATCTGAAATGACCTGAGTTATAAGATTTTTCAATAAGAACAGGTTTCTAGCAAGTATGCTCATTATCATCATTATTATTCAAAATACTTTTGGAAATCTTAGCTTTAGCAGTAAAAATCACATCAAAAGAATAAGAATAGGCAATGAGCAAATCTATCACTCATCGCAGATGATGTGATGTTATACTTACCCAATCCGAGTATTAAAAAAAAAAAAAAAATAGCTGTTTGAAATAACATCTTTATCAGAGTTGCAGGACCTAAGATAAAGCCACATAAATCATTGGCATTTTTTAATATAACCAACAAATCCTCTCAGCAATAAATACATTTCATTTAACATAACTGTAAATGGTATAAAATACATAGGAACCTACCTGCCAAGACAAACCCAGAACTTATATAAACACAATTAAAAAACATTTTTCACACAAAGTCGGATCTAAACAATTAGAAATAACATATTAATTGTTTATGGATAGGGCAAATTAGTGCAATAAAAATGAATTCAGGGCTGGTGCTCTATCTACTATGCCACCTAGCTGCCCCAATTACATTAATTTTTAAAAAATAGTTTTGCACAAACAAAACCAATTCAGCCAAGATTAGAAGGGAAGCAGAAAACTAGAAAGGATAATAAAAGCCAGCATTATTGAGAAATGCCTCATTTCTAAAATATATGGAGAATTGACTAAAATTTGTAAGAATATAAGGAATTGCCCAATTCATAAGTGTTCAAAGGATATGAATAAATAATATTCTAATGAAAAAAAGTCATTTCTAGTCACGTGAAAAAAATTCTCTAAATCACTATTGACTAGAGATGTGCAAATTACTACAACTCTGAGTTACCACTGCATAGTTCACAAGTTGTCTAAGATGACAGGAAAATAATATATGTTGGAGGGGATGGGGGAAACTGGGACACTAATGTTTTGAAATTATCCCACCATTCTGGAGAACAATTTGAAACTATACTCGAAATGCTATCAAACTGTGCATACTCTTTGATCTAGCAGTATCTCTGTATCCCAAAAGAGATCATAAAAGATGGAAAAAAAGTGACAAATGCAAAAATGCTTATAGCACCCCTTTTTGTAGTGGCAACTGTAAATTAAGTGGATGCCTATAAGCTGGGGAATGATTGAATGAGTTATGCTATGTGAATGTAATGGAATATTATTGTTCCATAAATATTGATGAGCAGACTGATTTCAGAAAAACTGGAAAAATTTTATATGCTAAGTAAAGATTAAGTAAAGTTAACAGAACCAGGAGAACACTGTAAATAGTAACAACAAGATTATGTGGTGATCAACCATGACAGAATTATCTCTTCTGTTCAATGATCCAAGACAGTTTCAATAGACTTATAATGGAAAGGGCTATCCATATCCAGGGAGAGAACTATGGAGATTGAATATAAGTCAAACCATAGTATTTTTTACCTTTTTGAGTATTGCTTGTTTATTTTTTCCCTCTTGTTTTTTTTCCCATTTGATCAGATTTTTCTTGACAGCATAATGAATATTAGAAAAATTGCACGTTTATTTGTATTACATTTTTTGATGTCTTGAGAGAGAAGGGGTAAGAGAAGGAAAAAAAATTGGAACACAAGGTTTTGCAAAGTTGAATGTTGAAAAATATCCTTATAATAGATAGTATTAAAATTTTTGAAATGTCAAAAGAGTGCATGTTTTAGATAGAAAGGGAATTCACCATAAGTGAATTAGAAGAGCAAAGGAGAATTTACCTGTCATATCTTTGACAAAAGGAAAACTTCATGACCAAACAGGAGATAGAGATCATTATGAAATATAAAATAGATAATTTTGATTATTTTAAATTAAAGAAGTCATTGTACAAACAAAATCAATGCAATGAAAATCAGAAGGAAAGCAGGAAGCTAGGAAACCAGTTTTATAGCAATGGCCTCTGATACATGATATGGTGCCTCAGAATTATTTTAATTATCATTTCTCTAATAAAATATGATTTGAAGCCCTTCTTCATAAGCTTATATATAGTTTTGATTTCTTTATTTGAATATTATGTCATGTCCTTTGATCATTTCTCAATATGGGAATGGCTTATATTCTTACAAATTTGACTCAGTTCTCTATATATTTGAGAAATGAGACCTGTATCAGAGGCCATTCATATCATGAACATACTAATAAAACTCAAAGGATTTCTTGGGAAAGAAAGTTGGAAGGACTACAACTCCAAAGTCCAACTTATTTGGAATTTGGTCCCTTAATAAAAGAGCTTCCTATCATCCAGAGATTGGGTTGTCCAACACTGAGCCACTGACAAATAAATGACAATCATATCTAAAAAGACTTTGGGTGAGTTGTTTTTCTGAGAGAGATACTATCCTTGTCATTATCATTGTCACACTTTACTTCTTACCCACTTAGAAAAAATTGGGGCAAAATCTTTCCTATAAATTACAGTGCAACACTCAAGCCCTCTAATATCTTAAATTGCATGTCAATCACTTTCTTTCTTCTGTTTTCCATTTCTCCATTTTCTGAAATTATCTTCCCTTAATTTTGACAGCTTACAAATTAAAAGCTATAGACATTCCACAGATGATAAATTTTGTAGACTTCAAAGTTTTCCACATTTTGAAGAAACTTTTAAAAAACAGCACTCATTTTAAACATAGCCAACACTAGCAACACAAATAATGATTTGTTTCATGACTCTGCTTTGGGTAAAATAAATCTAACACCATATAAAAAAATTAACCAAAAGAAAATTCAACAAAATATTAAGCTGCAAAATATTGGTTTGACCACAACAAAAACTGCATATTTAAAGATATAAAATATTTAGCTTGACTCTTCTTGGTGTTTCTTCTTGAGAGTGTGGATTGTTTTATTCTTTGCATTAACATCATTCACAGTTACTTCAATGTATGGTACACAAAAAAAGCTTAATACTTGAAGGTGCCTTAATTTCATTGATATGAGATACTAAGGTGTAGGTACAACACAGCCTTTGAAAATGTTGATAATAATAATACTTAAAATAACAACTTGCATTTATATAATGATTAAAAGTTTATAAAGCACTTTACAAATATTTTCTCTTTTCATTATCAAAACAAATCCCAATTTTGCAGATGAAGAAATAAAATAGGTCATACATATAATAAAGGATTGAGGTCCAATTTACATTCAAGTTATCCTGATTCCATGACCAGTATTTTACATGTTTTACGACCTGGTTGATGCACTCAAAGTGGTTCCCTAGTCACATTAACCAAGTATTTTAATGTTTTGAGAAACTGATGATTATTATTAACCACCAATGGAAAATAAAGACTGAACAAAGAATCATATACTCAACTCCTCAAAATATCTTCTTTGAGTTTCATTCTAGCTTTAGATTTAGGATCTGGAAGTTTTCCCCTCCAACAAGTGGTTATTGTTAGGATAGTTCTCTATTGACAAGATTTAAAAATTGAACATATTGTATCTGAATGTCAACAAATGATGCAAATTCAGGTGTTTATTTAAATCACAGAGGAAGAGATGAATTCAGGTCTAAGGAATGAAATTATGCATTATGTCCCTTCTATAGAATATTTATAGCTAATAAAACTTGACTTAAGGAGTAGTGATTTTAGACATGTTTGACAATAAAAGAATATGTGATATTCAGAGGTCATGTCCCGTTGCCTTAAATGTATGGATAAATCTTAGAGATAGTTTAGTATAGTTACAATTTTGGTAAGGGTCAAGAGCCCTACTAGTCTCAGCTTTACCAATCAATTCCCGTTATTTGGGCACATCATTGTGATTCTTAGGGTCTAGTTTTCATCATGTCTATAATGAGACAGTTCAGTTCCAATGTTTCTATTGTTTATCATGATTTTGTATATATATATATATATATATATATATATATATATATATATATATATATATATATATATATATATATATATATATATATATATACACACACATACACACACGCACACACACATATCTATCTATCTATATCTATATCTATATATAAACATACACATCTATCTATCTATCTATCTATCTATCTATATCTCTCTCTATATAAATACATATATACACATATACACCCACCCTTTATTTTTCATAGCTATTATTTCAAGAGTTACTGACTAAAATATGTGGAAAATAGATTATTGTGTCTATGAAAGTTGACCTCTTGAATTTAAATTTAAAATGTGCATTTTAATAAATCCCAATACACTTGAAGATTTTGGATTAAACTGAGATAATAAGAATGTCTTTAGCCTGTAACAGCTGTTTCTGCTTTTCTGGCTTGTCCTGGTAAACTGTCTGATTAAATCTTAATGGTGACAACTGTCCAGCCAGTAGGAAGACACATTTTCTCATAAACTGATCTCAGTAGAAAATAATTGTGTTTGTGATCTGTTGGAAATCAGCTGTTTAAATGTCTATAATTAATTCAGCATGCAAGAGGGGAAAATAACATATGGTTATAATAGTGGAAGGATTCTTCTTTACTGGTGAGAAGAAACACTGTATGGATAAATAAGCATTTTCTTTAAGCCAAGTTAAAACAAAAGAAAAACACAACCTCGTGCTATGTTATATCTTTAATGGTACTTTTCTTCTTTTGCTTTTTTGAAGCAATTGATTAATCAAAATTCGTGTTTTCTAACAAATTATCTAAAATCTATAAATATTATTTTAGTAAAATCAGAGAAATTAATAAAACTATGCTCTTTACCCAAGAATCACAGAATAATAAATAGAAAACCATGTTTCTTGGACATAAGTTCCCAGATTACTACCCCAGAAATATGGTAATGGTTATGTCCATATCCAGCCATATTTAGAGCTTGTAAGTGGTCACTAAGATATTTATTTTTACTAGCCATCAAAAGTTTGATTTAAAATAGAGTAACTTATTAAATTGAATAATGAGTAATAGAATAATATAATATTTCTCCCTTAAAAATCTGTATGCTATATGCAGAGGTGTATACATGATGGAAATATATGTAATTAGAGCACATATATGGAGGAGTAGATATCTTATTCTTTTGATTTTTTTAGGCCAGTGATGCTTTCTGATGATATTATCATAACTGCTTTAGCAAGTCTTGCTTGTTACTGGTCTTTTGTGATATGTCATCTTCGATGAATTATATTCCATTCTTCTTAATGATAAAATATTAAAATATTGAGATACACTTATTTTATAGTAATAAAACTGAAAAGTGATATTTCTAATAAAATTTAATCTGATAATTGATTTTACTTAAGTCTTTTTTGGGGCAGAAACATTATTTATGGGACTACAGTTTTGGGGGATTTGATGATTGTCAATATAATAGATTAATTTTGAATTGATTGGTGTTTTTTAACTGATTCCTTATTTTGAAATCTGAGATATACACATGCATAAGTACAGTCACTTATACCCATTGAAATATACATTCATAGGTACTATGATATTAGATATTTTTGTAAGATTTATTCCTTTTGCTTTTTTAATGAAGTATTTATCTTTTAATGGACATATTTCAGAAAATAATCCTATCTAATCATAATATGGAAATTGCTCTAAGACTAAATTGGAAGAAGAATTTCGACTTTATCCTATTTCCTATCCATAAATTTTGCATTTTATATTCACAACTCAATCTGTTCTACTATTTTCTTCATTTGATTTTTTTCTTTTTTTTTAATTATAAATATATATATATATATATATATATATATATATATATATATATATATATATATATATATATATATATATATATATATTTTTTTTATTGACAGAACATATGCATGGGTAATTTTTACAACATTGTCCCTTGCATTCACTTCTGTTCCAACTTTTCCCTTCCCTTCCTTTACCTCCTCCTATATATGACAGGGAGTCTTATACATGATAAACATATTAAAGTATTGGATTTTATTTTCAATGAATTCAAGATTTCTCTTCAACTTTCCTTCATACAACATTATGAATATCTATTTTGTTAGTTTAAAAAATTCCAGAATCAGTGTATGAAATCTTCTCTTCCTATGTGAAATGATTGTGGCAGATGATGAAGGACATAAAGAAAGATAAACAGGGAGACCCAATTAAATATGTAATGTCTCCTTTCATGGAGCTTATAGTGTTATTGTTCTTTTTTCCTTAATTAATTTTCAATTCTTTAAATAACTAAAAAAACTTGCTGAAATTTAGGTGATATTATAGCTAAACTTTTAGTCTTAGGGTCAGGGAAAAAATAGATCCAAGTTTTGCTTCCTATATATACTATCTATATGACTAAATACAAGATATTTAATGTCTCATTGTCACCAGGAAAGCATAAGTTAGAGAGAAGGTGCTAGTGTGCTTTACTGGAGTGAGTTTATACACTGTGAGTTCCCTTCACATGGAACTTCCTTCTTTTAATGAAGACATGGAACTGAGAGAGAAAATACAGACAGAGAGATTGAAATTCAGCAAATGTTATACAACCAAAGGCAGAGAGATAAAGAAGAAAATGCTAGTCTCTAAAAAGATTGTTGTCTTGTGCTATTAGGTATATAGTAAGATTAGAGAAATCGATCAAATAAAAACAGGAAGGTTGCCAACTTGTCCTGGTGAAGTGTGGATTGCAGGAAAAGGGCTTTTGAATGTATTATAGTATACAGTTCATATTTTTTTTAAATGACAGAAAATAGCTCTATCAGAAAGTCTATAAAGAAAAACACCATCTTTTCAAGGTAGATGGTTAATGATCAATAAACTGTTGAAGCATGAACTAATATTAGAATTAAATAATTAAGCTTACTTCTCTAAAACTTTCTTTAAGGATGACTAAGACCCATGGGAGATTTACTTGTCTGTATATAGCTCATTGATGCTAACAGTTTCAAAGTCATAAAGTACAAGTAGGATATAGCAAGCCATACTTTGTGATTATTATTTGTGAAGTCACTTCTCTAAAAGCTATACAACTTACTCTCAACAGGTATATTCTAATAGTTTGACTACACTAATGCTCTTCCCCAAACTATTTGAACTAGCAGAGGCTCTTGGAAAAGGTAGAGACTGAACACATGTTTATTATCTGTGGAAAATACAAAAAGACAACACCATGATCACCCAACATGGAGAATAAATTATTGAAAACTGGAGCTGGTAACCTGAACTATGTGTCTTTTTTGTTTGTTTTGTTCAGTCATGTTCAACTTTCCATGACCCTATTTTGGGTTTTTCTTGGCAAAAATACTGGAGTTATTTTGAATTTCCTTTTTCAGCTCATTTTGTAGATGGAGAATTAGGATTAAAAAAAATAGGAAGTGATTTGGCTAGGATAACATAATTAGTAAATGTCTAAGGGCAAATTTGACTTCAGGAAATTGAGTACTTCCTGACTTTAGGCCTACTTCTTTCTTCACTGTGCCATCTTACTTCCCTCTTATATATCTCCAGAAGGCCCTTAAAATCTTATATTTCATGTGTTCTTATAATCATGTGATCTTATAATCCTCTTCCTCCTAACAAGTAATAGAAATAAAAAAAAAAGTAAAATGTTATTTCTCCATCCATAGCTATCACTTATCCATGGGTAAAATGTCCTCAAAATGGATGGTTATGCTGAGCTACTTTGTGGAATAATGAACCAATTCGTCAAGCATTTCTTAAATATTTATTATATTTTTGTTACTGAGTGAGTTGGAAAGAGGTTACTGTAATATTTTCTCTAAAATGTAATAGTCTCTTGTTGGGGTTTCTTGGAATTCTCTGGAGGCAGCCTTTGTTTCAGTTCAGTAATCACCACTAGAGTACAGACAGGGATTAAAGTCTTGTCTCCTTTCCTGCAGCCTGGTTAGCTTTCTTATAGTCCAGATCCTTTATTATCTCCTTTTGGGGGCTGGGCAGCTTTCTGGAGACAATTTCAATCTGGCCTTGGTCCCAAGAACTTGAGCTTCCACCTGCCTTCTTTGGCTTCTGAATCTCCCTGACTGAAATCTGACTGAGACTCCTAGCTTATATATGCTCTCTTACAGATGAGAATCTTGTAGAACTATAGTAAGTATTAAGTACATGTACTGAACTAGAGAACTGTTAAGCACAATGCTAAATGAGATAACTATTGTCTTTATCAATTCCACTGACTTTATTTAGCACCTTGTTTCAAATTCTGGCCCATAACAGGTTATACTTACCAAGAATCAAAGTTTAATGTAATGAAAAGAATCTTGGTTGCTACAAACTTTACTGACTTCTCCTTCTTCTGAATTCTTAGAGCTTTTATGGTCTGTACAGAAAAACTGAGTATTTCTTTCATTAAGTCATCTATTTGTTGTTTTACATGTTTATATGTTATTAGCCATATTTCCTGAACTGGATTATGTGCTCATTAAAAGTGAAGTTACTGGGGGCTGAGCCAAGATGGTGGAGAAGATACAAGTGACTCTGTGAGCGTCCTTATTCCCTTACAACCAATTAGATAAATTCAGCCTCAAAAATAGCGCTGGACTGATAGAAACCACAAGGACTGGAAGCACTACTTACCAGCTGAAGAGAATCTGGAGTTTCAACAGGAAAGGTCAGTCCCCAGGGGAGGAAAAAAAAAAAGAGGCCAGCACAGACGTTTGGGTGGTGGCACACTGCTCCAATCACGCTGAGGAGGGCTCTGGAATCAGAGAAGCCACTGAGATAGAAGAATCTGGCACAGACTGTTAGCTCTTCTCTGCTTATAAAACAGCAGTTCAGAAGAGAAATCAAGCCACCTTAAAATTTTAAAATCAGATTAGATCTTTCCCAATCCTTGAGGTGACTCAGCAGATCTCAGCACTGTGGGTGTGGCCGACTTAGGCTGTCCTAGCTTTCACCTGGGAGTAGTTAAGAGATTGAGGAGTGGGCTTGGCTGGAGGCTGTGGAACTCAGCCACTGAAGTCCCAGAGAAGCAGAACCTTTGAACTAGGGACCACGGTTTCAGGGCAGACACTTCCAGTTTGAGAACAGGGGATCTCCAAGTCACCTGCTGCTGACATCCACGCCCCACCAGGACGCATAGGCTGGGCTTTGTGTCACCTTTACTGTTCAGTCTCAAACCTCAGGGAAGCTGCTAGGACACATAGTGCAGCCCTAAAAGCACAGCAGTGCTGATCACCTGTGAGGAACTTCCAGGGAGGGGGTGGGGAACTCTCTCCCAGAGCTCTCTCTTAGCTCAAGCGCAGGAGCCGCTGCATCCATCCAGGCTGGGAGGAAGCTGGTAAAGAAACAAATAAGTTATTTCCTACCCCAGGGACAGACCCCAAAAGATTTTTTAATCATGAGTAAGAAGCCAAAAAGAACCATTGACTCATTCTACACAGAGAAAGCACAGGTATCCAACCCCGAGGAAGTTAACAGCAGACAGTCAGCAGATAACAACTTAAAGGGGAATGATACCTGCCCCGCATCAGATAACTCTCTCCTCAAAGAAGCTATTAAAAAGTTAATAGAGTTTGAAGAAAAATGGGGAAAGGAAAGGGAAGCTATGATAGAGAATAACAACGTCCTGAAATTGGAGCTGGAAAAAATAAAGAATTCACAGGAGATGCAGGGAAATAAAATTTGTGAATTAGAAAAGGTTAAAAAATCACAGAAAGTAGGATTTCTGAATTGGAAAAGATAAAAAAGTCTCAAGAAAATAGAATTTCTGAATTGGAAAAAGAAAATAATTCTCAAAAAAAATTAGGGAAATGGAAAAAAATTCAATAGAGCAAAATAATTCATTTAAAAACGACATTGGGCATTTACAAAAAGAACTAAAAACTGTGAAAGAAGAAAATAACTCCTTAAAATTCAGGATGGAACAAATAGAAATGAATGATTCACAGAGAACCCAAGAATCAGTCAAAGAAAACAAAACAAAACAAAACTAAAAACCCGAAAAGCTGGAGAATAACGTCAAATACTTACTGGGAAAATCTATAGACCTGGAAAATAGATCTAGGAGAGATAATCTTAGGATCATTGGACTTCCCGAAAACTACGACCAAAAAAAGAGCCTAGATTCTATTTTACAGGAAATTATCAAAGAGAACTGTCCAGAGATAATAGAAACAGAAGGGAAAGGAGATGTGGAAAGAATTCATCGAACTCCTTCTGAAATAGACCCTAAAAAAAGAACACCATGGAATATTGTGGCTAAGCTGCAGAATTACCACACAAAGGAGAAAATCTTGCAAGCAGCTAGAAAAAAACAATTTAAGTACCAAGGTGCCACAATAAGGGTCACACAAGATCTGGCTGCCTCCACATTAAAAGATAGAAGGGACTGGAACCTGATATTCTTTAAGGCAAAAGATCAAGGATTGCAACCAAGAATGAAATACCTAGCTAAGTTTAGCATCTTTTTTCATGGAAGAAGATGGTCATTGAATGAAATAGAGGAATTCTATATGTTTCTAAGAAAAAAACCAGACTTAAACAAAAAAATTGATCTACATCCACAAGACTGAAGAGACACAGAAAAAGGTACACAGAACCCTTGAGAACTGTAACTCTGTTGTGGGTATATAAAAAGTACGCATGGATAATTTGATTCTACTGATATAAAAGAAAAAAAGGGGGGTGTAGTAAAGGTAAGGGGGTAGTTTCAGAAAAAGGGGAAGGAGTAATAAAAAGAGGGAAACTACATCCCAGGAAGAGGCATAGAAAATACACCATATCTGAGGGAACTTAGTGAGGGGGAGAATCATTGTGTGAATCTTACTCTCATCAGAAGAAGCTCAAAGAGTAAACAATTGACAAATTTGTTTTTCAGAGAATTTTCTCTCACCTCATTAAAAGTGGGGAGAGGAAAAGGGAAAAGGAAAAGGAGAATAAGGGAAGGAAGTTGGAGGGAAGGGGGAGGGATACTAAAAAAAAAAAGGGAGGGTTGCGCGTCACAAGGGGGGTCTATAAATTAAATATTGGGGAAGGGGTTCAGGGGGGTGAAGGGAAAAAGCACATTCTGGGGATAATATGATGGCAGGAAATACAGAATTAGTAATCTTAACTATAAATGTGAATGGGATGAACGCTCCCATGAATCAGAGCCCGATAGCAGAGTGGATCAAAAATCAGAACCCTACAATATGTTGCTTACAGGAAACACACTTAAAGCAGGGAGATACATACAGAGTAAAGGTAAAAGGTTGGAGCAGAACCTATTATGCTTCAGGTAAAGCCAAAAAAGCAGGGGTAGCTATCCTTATCTCAGATCAAGCAAAAGCAGAAGTTGATCTAGTTAAAAAAGATAAGGAAGGAATCTATATCCTGCTGAAAGGTAGCATAAATAATGAAGCCATATCAATACTAAACATATATGCACCAAGTGGTATAGCATCTAATTTTCTAAATGAAAAGTTAAAAGAATTGCAAGAAGAAATAGACAGTAAAACTATAATAGTAGGAGATCTCAACCTTGCACTCTCAGATTTAGACAAATCAAACCACAAAACAAATAAGAAAGAGATTACAAAAGTAAATAGAACATTAGAAAAAAACTAGGTATGATAGACCTTTGAAGAAAACTGAATGGCAATAGAAAGGAATATACTTTCTTCTCAGCAGTTCATGGATCCTATACAAAAATAGACCATATATTAAGACATAAAGATCTCAAAATTAAATGCAGGAAGGCAGAAATAATAAATGCCTTCTTCTCAGATCACAATGCAATAAAAGCTACATTCAGTAAGAAGTTAGGGGCAAATAGACCAAAAAGTAATTGGAAAATGAACAATCTCATCTTAAAGAATGACTGGGTGAAACAGCAAATTATAGAAACAATTAATAATTTCACCCAAGATAATGACAATGATGAGACATCATACCAAAATCTGTGGGATGCAGCTAAAGCAGTAATAAGGGGAAATTTTATATCTTTAGAGGCTTATTTGAAGAAAATAGAGAAAGAGAAGATTAACGAATTGGGCTTGCAACTTAAAAAGCTAGAAAAAGATCAAATAAAAACCCCCAACCAAAAATTAATCTTGAAGTACAAAAATTAAAAGGAGAAATCAATAATATTGAAAGTAAAAAAAAAAAAAAACTATTGAATTAATAAATAAAACCAAGAGTTCGTTTTATGAAAAAGCCAATAAGATAGATAAATTTTAGTAAATCTGATCAGAAAAAAGAAAGAGGAAAATCAAATATTTTGTCTTACAAATGAAAAGGGGAATCCACCAATGAAGAGGAAATTAGAGAAATAATAAGGAGTTACTTTGCCCAACTTTATGCCAATAAATTTGATAACTTAAGTGAAATGGATGACTTCCTCCAAAAATATAGGCTCCCTAGATTAACAGAGGAGGAGATAAATTGCTTAAATAGTCCCATTTCAGAAAAAGAAATAGAACAAGCTATTAAGCAACTCCCCAGGAAAAAATCCCCAGGACCAGATGGATTCACATGTGAATTCTACCAAACATTTAAAGAACAATTAGCCCCAATGTTATATAAACTATTTGAAAAAATAGGGGATGAAGGAGTCCTACCAAACTCCTTTTATGACACAGACATGGTACTGATACCTAAACCAGGTCGATCGAAAACTGAGAAAGAAAATTATAGACCAATCTCCTGAATGAATATTGATGCTAAAATCTTAAATAAGATATTAGCAAAAAGACTTCAGAAAATCATCCCCAGGATAATTCACTATGATCAAGTAGGATTTATACCAGGAATGCAGGGCTGGTTTAATATTAGGAAAACTATTATTATAATTGACCATATTAATAATCAAATTAATAAAAACCATATGATCATCTCAATAGATACAGAAAAAACATTTGACAAAATCCAACATCCATTCCTACTAAAAACTCTTGAAAGTATAGGAATACATGGACTATTCCTTAGAATAATCAGGAGCATATATTTAAGACCGTCAGTAAGCATAATATGCAATAGAAATAAACTGCAACCTTTCCCAGTAAGATCAGGAGTGAAACAAGGTTGCCCACTATCACCATTACTATTCAATATAGTACTAGAAACGCTAGCCTTGGCAATAAGATCCGAGAAAGAGATTCAAGGAATTAGAGTAGGAAATGAGGAAATCAAACTATCACTCTTTGCAGATGACATGATGGTATACTTAGAGAAGCCCAAAGACTCTGCTAAAAAGCTATTAGAAATAATTCAGAATTTCAGCAAAATGGCAGGATATAAAATAAATCCACATAAATCCTCAGCATTTTTATATATCACTAACAAAATGCAACAGCAAGAGAAACAAAGAGAAATTCCATTCCAAACAAATATTGAGAGTATAAAGTATTTGAGAATCCATCTACCAAAGAAAAGTCAGGAATTATATGAGAAAAATTACAAAACACTTGCTACAAAAATAAAGTCAGATTTAAATAATTGGAAAGACACTCAGTGCTCTTGGATAGGCCGAGCAAATATAATACAGATGACAATACTCCCCAAACTAATCTATTTATTTAGCGCTATACCAGTCAGACTCCCAAGAAACTATTTCAATGACCTAGAAAAAATAACAACAAAATTCATATGGAAGAATAAAAGGTTGAGAATTGCAAGGGAACTAATGAAAAAAAAGTCAGAGGAAGGTGGTCTAAGTGTACCTGATCTATTGCTATATTATATAGCAGCAGTCACCACAACCATTTGGTATTGGCTAAGAAATAGACCAGTAGATCAGTGGAACAGATTTGATACAAAGGACAAAAAAGGGTACATCTATAGCAATCTAATCTTTGACAAACCCAAAGATACCAACATTAGGGGAAAAAATTCATTATTTGGAAAAAACTGTTGGGAAAACTGGAAATTAGTATGGCAGAAATTAGATATGGATCCACACTTAACACCATATACCAAGATAAGATCAAATGGGTCCATGATTTAGGCATAAAGAGTGAGATAATAAATCCATTAGAGAAACAGAAAATAGTCTACCTCTCTGACCTGTGGAGGAGGAAGGAATTTATGACAAGAGGAGAACTAGAGATCATTATTGATCACAAAATAGAAGATTTTGATTACATCAAACTAAAAAGTTTCTGTACAAACAATACTAATGCAACCAAGATTAGAAGGGAAGTAACAAATTGGGAAAATATTTTTAAAAGTAAAGGTTCTGACAAAGGTCTCATTTCCAAAATATATAGAGAACTGACCCTAATTTATAACAAACCAAACCATTCTCCAATTGATAAATGGTCAAAGGATATGAACAGACAATTCTCAGATGATGAAATTGAAACTATATCCACTCATATGAAAGAGTGTTCCAAATCACTACTGATCAGAGAAATGCAAATTAAGACAACTCTGAGATACCACTACACACCTGTCAGATTGGCTAAGATGACAGGAAGAAATAATAATGAATGTTGGAGGGGATGTGGGAAAACTGAGACACTAATACATTGCTGGTGGAGTTGTGAAAGAATCCAGCCATTCTGGAGAGCAATTTGGAACTATGCCCAAAAAGTTATCAAACTGTGCATACCCTTTGACCCAGTATTGCTGCTATTGGGCTTATATCCCAAAGAAATCATGTGGATTTTGATTAGAATTGCCATTAGATAGCAAAATGGGGACCAATGGGAAAGAGTTAAAGATATCTTTTTTAAAGTTACTCTTATAAAAAAAATATCAATTAGGGCTTTTCCAAAATAGAAGTATATGTTTTGATTACTGGTGTTTTTCACTGAAGGTTTGTGTGCACAATAGTTAATGATTATTGTAATCTGATGTTTGATAAACCCAAAGTATCCAGATTTTAGGATAAGAACTCATTATATGACAAAAATGTTGCTGGGAAAATTGGAAATAAACAGGCATTGACTAACATCTAACATTTTATACAAAGATAAGGTCAAAATAGATTCATGATACCTTAAGCAAGTTAGGAGAATAGGGAATAGACTACCTCTTAGATCTGTTGATAAAGAAATAATTTATGAATAAAACTTAAGTAGAGAACATTATGGAATACAAAAAGGATACATTTGATAATAGTAAATGAAAAACTTTTTTATAAAAACGAAGTTAATACAGCAAAGATTAGACGGGAAGCAGAAAACTGGGAAGGGGTCTGATCTAAAGGTTTTGATAAAGGCTTTTTTTCTAAAATGGGTAGGCAATTAACACAAATTTATAAGAATAAAAGCCATTCTCCAATTGATAAAGGGTCAAAGGATAGGAACAATTTTCAAATGAAGAAATTAAAACCATTTCTAGTGAAATGAAAAAAATGCCCTAAATCACTATTGATTAGAGACATGCAAATTATAACATCTCTGTAGTACCACTACACACCTCTCAGGTTGATTTAAATGACAGGAAAATATAATGATAAATATTAATGGGATGTGGGAAACGTGGGACGCTAATACACTGTAGGTGGAGTTGGGAACTGATCCAACCATTCTAGAGAGCAATATCTTTTGCTCCAGCACTGTCTGATAAAAACAAAAACAAAAACAAAAACAAAAAAAACAAAAAACATCCAACATTTGCAAAAATATTTGTAGTAGTCATTTTTTGTAGTGGCAAGGAACTGAAAACTGAGTAAAGCTCTTCAGTTAGGGAATAACTGAAAAAGTTATGGTATATGAATGTTATGAAATATCATTGTTTTATAAGAAATGATCAGTAGGATGATTTCAGAAAGTCCTGGTGAAAATTACACGAACTGATGCTAAGTGAAGTGAATAGAACTAAAAGAACATCATACACAGCAACCATAAGATCTTTTCAACAATGAGGTGAATCAGGCCAATTCCAATAAATTTGGGATAGAGATAACCATCTGTATTCAGAAAGACAACTATGGAGTCTGAATGTGGATCACAACATTTTCCTCTTCATAAAGAAAAAGAGTACCAAATTAGTATTATATTTTTTCTGATCTCCTAAATAGTGCTAGTTTAAGTGAGATTATTTTGTTCTTAATTTCAAATTGCTTTTCTACTCTTTGTGGGGAATGAATGCCCAAAGCTAAATATGAAAGAGTAACTGTTTGCCTTCCTCAACTCCCCATCCCAGCCTCAAATGCTAATTATAGAAAAGATCACAATATATAGTGAATACTGAAAAAGACAACAAGCCAATAGAAATAAAAAATCAAAGAAGTTACATAGACTAGAACATGTTTCATTCACCTATCCTTCAGTTTTCTTACCCAAGTCCAAGGGTTGCTTCTGTCACTTTAGATTTTTTTTAACTTTTCTGTTTATCTTGAAGTCTTTCCATTTTTTTCTTTGTTTCTTTCTTTCTTTTTCCCCCCTCGAGGCTGAGGTTAAGTGACTTGCCCAGGGTCACACAGCTAGAAAGTTTTAAGTTCCTGAGACCAGCTTTGAAATCAGGTCCTCCTGAATTCAAGGCTGGTGCTCTATACACTGTTCCACCTAGCTGCCCCTCCATTTTTTCAAGTAACATTTTTTAGTCTTCTGGCCTGTGAAGTGGAGGTCCATCCCCTTTGCTCTTTTATTTCTTATTCAGAGGGAGAAAGCAATCTGCACTCTTTCTATACAGGATAGTTATTTCCCCGTGGTAGGGATACAAACATTATACTATGTCGCTCACTAAAAATCCAGTGTTGCCCTAGATAATTACTGGAAGCAAGATCATTAGTTGTTATAGTCTGTCATTCTAGTGCCTCTCGTGTATCCAACAGTGTGTCCAGGCCTGCTAAGTAAAGGTTTATTTGTAGAAGGCTCCTGTTTTTCAGACATGAGGCTAACATTCAATTGCATTTGATAAATGGTTAGTTATCAGTTTCTTAGAGAGTGCTTCATCCCCAACACCTGCTCTATTTTCACTCTTTTCTAATTCTCTAATTCTATGGAACTCATTCCATTCTGCAAATAACATGAAACAGAGATATTGGTGGAGTGAAATATGAAGCTATTGATTCATACTTTTATTGTTTTATTTTTTGTCTGTATATGCCCAGTAATTAACATTGACCCTGGTAGACTCCTTAATTAATGTTTGCTGATTAAGTGTGTTGTCATTAAAAGTCTCCATCATGTTCAATGTTGATACCCCACACTGGACAATGTAAAAGAAAACATTTTAAAAAGTCATTTACAATGGATAGGAATGGGAGGATTGCAATTTCCAGAATTTGAGAAAACTTTCAAATCCATTATCATACTAATTAAATATTGGAAAATATCTTTGACTGATACAGAAAAGTTAAAATGAAATTATATATAAGTAGATGAAAGACAAACAGATTGATATGGAGATAGATACATTTAACTCTACAACACTATTTTTGGGTTTATGTATGTAACTTGAATTAACACTGGCATATTGTAGTCCCACAGTGGCAAATGATTCTGCTATTAGAATATAATCTTGCCCATGGTGAAAATCTATGTATATGAAAAAATCTATAAAAGATTCTTTCACAAATCTGAACATAACCTGTAAAAGAGAATGGAAATGAACAGATGTCACTCTGGTAGACACATGTATATATGTATGTGTACATAAATATCAAAAGCAATTAAAATAAACAAACATGACTTGCATGTATAAAAAATATTCATAGCAACTCTTTTTTTTTCCAGAATTGGAAATTGAGGAAATGCCCATCAGTTGTGGAATGTTTGAATAAACTATTATATGTGTTTGTATAGAATATTATTGTTCAATGGGAAATGATGAACAGATTGCTCTCAAAAAAACGAAAACAAAACCCTGAAAAGACCTCCACGAACTCAAGCAAAGTGAAATGAGATGCCTAAAAAGTAAAAGCAACGTTCTGGGATGATCAGTTATAAGTGATTGTTAAAGCAATATATATGCTATAAATCAGCTATAAAATGACTCAGTAGCACAATCATCCACAACTATTCTGAAAAATTTATGAAAAGTCCTACCCAAACCCAGAGAAGGAAATGATTGTGTCTGAATATAGATTGAAGCTCTCCCTCTCTTTCTCTCTTTCTCTCCTCTCTTTATTTATTTGAGAATTTTATTTTCATTAGGGTGGTAAATCTATGTTTACTTTTGCAACTTTCTTTTATGGACATGTTTTGTTTGACTTCACATGTGTTTTTTTAATGGTGGTTGGGTATAAGAGAGAAAACATAACTCAAAACTTTTTTTTTTATTTAGAATTTTTTCACAGTATACATGCATGAGTATTTTTTTTATTTTATTATATATATATATTTTTTTTTTTTTATAATATTATCCCTTGTATTCATTTTTCCAAATTATCCCCCCTCCCTCTACTCCCTCTCCCCGATGACAGGCAATCCCATACATTTTACATGTGTTACAATATAACCTAGATACAATACATGTGTGTAAATACCATTTTCTTATTGTACAATAAGCATTAGATTCCAAAGGTACAGGTAACCTGGGCAGGCAGATATTAGTGCTAACAATTTACATTCATTTCCCAGTGTTTCTTCTCTAGGTGTAGCTACCTCTGTCCATCATTGATCAACTGGAAGTGAGTTGGCTCTTCTTTATGTTGAAGATTTCCACTATCATCAGAATATATCCTCATACAATATTGTTGTTGAAGTGTACAGTGGTCTTCTGGTTCTATTCATTTCACTCAGCATCAGTTGATGTAAGTCTCTCCAGGCCTCTCTGTATTCCTCCTGCTGGTCATTTCTTACCGAGCAATAATATTCCATAACCTGCATATACCATAATTTACCCAACCATTCTCCAACTGATGGACATCCATTCATCTTCCAGTTTCTAGCTACAACAAAAAGAGCTGCCACAAACATTTTGGCACATAGAGGTCCCTTTCCACTCTTTAGGATTTCTTTGGCATATAAGCCCAATAGCAGCAATACTGGGTCAAAGGGTATGCACAGTTTGATAACTTTTGGGGCATAGTTCCAAATTGCTCTCCAGAATGGCTGGATTCTTTCACAACTCCACCAGCAATGTATCAGTGTCCCAGTTTTTCCACATCCCCTCCAACATTCATTATTATTTCTTCCTGTCATCTTAGCCAATCTGACAGGTGTGTAGTGGTATCTCAGTGTTATCTTAATTTGCATTTCTCTGATCAGTAGTGATTTGGAACACTCTTTCATGTGAGTGGATATAATTTCAATTTCATCATCTGAGAATTGTCTGTTCATATCCTTTGACCATTTATCAATTGGAGAATGGTTTGGTTTGTTATAAATTAGGGTCAGTTCTCTATATATTTTGGAAATGAGACCTTTGTCAGACCCTTTGCTTTTAAAAATATTTTCCCAATTTGTTACTTCCCTTCTAATCTTGTATGCATTAGTATTATTTGTACAGAAACTTTTTAGTTTGATGTAATCAAAATTTTCTATTTGGTGATTAATAATGATCTCTAGTTCTCCTCTGGTCATAAATTCCTTCCTCCTCCACAGGTCTGAGAGATAGACTATCCTCTGTTCCTCTAATCTGTTTATGATTTCATTCTTTATGTCTAAATCATGGACCCATTTTGATCTTATCTTGGTATATGGTGTTAAGTGTGGATCCATATCTAATTTCTGCCATATTAATTTCCAGTTTTCCCAACAGTTTTTTCCAAATAATGAATTTTTATCCCTAATGTTGGTATCTGGGTTTGTCAAAGATTAGATTGCTATAGATGTACCCTTTTTTGTCCTTTGTATCTAATCTGTTCCACTGATCTACCGGTCTATTTCTTAGCCAATACCAAATGGTTTTGGTGACTGCTGCTATATAATATAGTTTTAGATCAGGTACACTTAGACCACCTTCCTCTGACTTTTTTTTAATTAGTTCCCTTGCAATTCTTGATCTTTTATTCTTCCATATGAATTTTGTTGTTATTTTTTCTAGGTCATTGAAATAGTTTCTTGGGAGTCTGATTGGTATAGCACTAAATAAATAGATTAGTTTGGGGAATATTGTCATCTTTATTATATACGCTCGGCCTATCCAAGAGCACTGAATGTCTTTCCAATTATTTAAATCTGACTTTATTTTTGTGGCAAGTGTTTTGTAATTTTTCTCATATAATTCCTGACTTTTCTTTGGTAGATGGATTCCCCAATACTTTATACTCTTAACATTTGTTTGGAATGGAATTTCTCTTTGTATCTCTTGCTGTTGCATTTTATTAGTGATATATAAAAAATGCCGAGGATTTATGTGGATTTATTTTGTATCCTGCCATTTTCTTGAAATTCTGGATTATTTCTAATAGCTTTTTAACAGAGTCTTTAGGCTTCTCTAAGTATACCATCATGTCATCTGCAAAGAGTGATAGTTTGATTTCCTCATTTCCTACTCTAATTCCTTGAATCTCTTTATCGGCTCTTATTGCCGAGGCTAGCGTTTCTAGTACTATATTGAATAGTGATGGTGATAATGGGCAACCTTGTTTCACTCCTGATCTTACTGGGAAAGATTGTAGTTTATTTCTATTGCATATTATGCTTACTAACGGTCTTAAATATATGCTCCTGATTATTCTAAGGAATAGTCCATGTATTCCTATACTCTCAAGAGTTTTTAGTAGGAATGCATGTTGGATTTTGTCAAATGCTTTTTCTGCATCTATTGAGATGATCATATGGTTCTTATTAATTTGAATATTAATATGGTCAATTATATTAATAGTTTTCCTAATATTAAATCAGCCCTGCATTCCTGGAATAAATCCTACTTGATCATAGTGAATTATCCTGGGGATGATTTTCTGAAGTCTTTTTGCTAATATCTTATTTAAGATTTTAGCATCAATATTCATTAAGGAGATTGGTCTATAATTTTCTTTCTCAGTTTTCGATCGACCTGGTTTAGGTATCAGTACCATGTCTGTGTCATATAAGGAGTTTGGTAGGACTCCTTCATCCCCTATTTTTTCAAATAATTTATATAACATTGGGGCTAATTGTTCTTTAAATGTTTGGTAGAATTCACATGTGAATCCATCTGGCCCTGGGGATTTTTTCCTGGGGAGTTGATTAATAGCTTGTTCTATTTCTTTTTCTGAAATGGGACTATTTAAGCAATTTATCTCCTCCTCTGTTAATCTAGAGAGCCTATATTTTTGGAGGAAGTCATCCATTTCACTTAAGTTATCAAATTTATTGACATAAAGTTGGGCAAAGTAACTCCTTATTATTTCTCTAATTTCCTCTTCATTGGTGGAAAGATCCCCCTTTTCATTTGTAAGACTAACAATTTGATTTTCCTCTTTCTTTTTTTTCTGATCAGATTTACCAAAGGTTTATCTATTTTATTGGCTTTTTCATAAAACCAACTCTTGGTTTTATTTATTAATTCAATAGTTTTTTTTTTTTTTTTTACTTTCAATATTATTGATTTCTCCTATTAATTTTTGTTTTTCAATTTTAATTTTTTGTTGGGGGTTTTTAATTTGGTCTTTTTCTAGCCTTTTAAGTTGCAAGCCCAATTTGTTAATCTTCTCTTTCTCTATTTTCTTCAAATAAGCCTCTAAAGATATAAAATTTCTCCTTATTACTGCTTTAGCTGCATCCCACAGATTTTGGTATGATGTCTCATCGTTGTCATTATCTTGGGTGAAATTATTAATTGTTTCTATAATTTGCTGTTTCACCCAGTCATTCTTTAAGATGAGATTATTCATTTTTCCAATTACTTTTTGGTCTATTTAACCCTAACTTTTTACTGAATGTAGCTTTTATTGCATTGTGATCTGAGAACAAGGCATTTATTATTTCTTCCTTCCTACATTTAATTTTGAGATCTTTATGTCCTAATATATCGTCTATTTTTGTATAGGATCCATGAACTGCTGAGAAGAAAGTATATTCCTTTCTATTGCCTTTCAGTTTTCTCCAAAGGTCTATCATACCTAGTTTTTCTAATGTTCTATTTACTTTTGTAATTTCTTTCTTATTTGTTTTGTGGTTTGATTTGTCTAAATCTGAGAGTGCAAGGTTGAGATCTCCCACTATTATAGTTTTACTGTCTATTTCTTCTTGCAATTCTCTTAACTTTTCATTTAGAAAGTTAGATGCTATACCACTTGGTGCATATATGTTTAGTATTGATATGGCTTCATTATTTATGCTACCTTTCAGCAGGATATTGTTTCCTTCCTTATCTTTTTTTAACTAGATCTACTGCTTTTGCTTGATCTGAGATAAGGATAGCTACCCCTGCTTTTTTGGCTTTACCTGAAGCATAATAGGCTTTGTTCCAACCTTTTACCTTTACTCTGTATGTATCTCCCTGCTTTAAGTGTGTTTCCTGCAAAGCTAGGCATGGACCCACATTTAATACCACATACTAAGATACGATCAAAATGGGTCCAAGATTTAGGCATAAAGAATGAAATCATAAATAAATTGGAGGAACATGGGATGGTTTACCTCTCAGACTTGTGGAGGAGGAAGGAGTTTGTGTCCAAGGGAGAACTAGAGACCGTTATTGATCACAAAATTGAACATTTTGATTACATCAAATTAAAAAGTTTCTGCACAAACAAAACTACTGCAAAGAAGATTAGAAGGGAAGTAACACATTGGGAAAAAATTTTTACAGTTAAAGGTTCTGATAAAGGCCTCATCTCCAAAATATACAGAGAATTGACTTTAATTTATAAGAAATCAAGCCATTCTCCAATTGATAAATGGTCAAAGGATATGAACAGACAATTTTCAGATGATGAAATTAAAACTATTTCCACTCATATGAAAGAGTGTTCCAAATCACTATTGATCAGAGAAATGCAAATTAAGACAACTCTGAGGTATCATTACACACCTGTCAGATTGGCTAAGATGACAGGAACAAATAACGATGAATGTTGGAGGGGCTGTGAGAAAACTCGGACACTGATGCATTGTTGGTGGAGTTGTGAAAGAATCCAACCATTCTGGAAAGCAATCTGGAATTATGACCAAAAAGTTATCAAAATGTGCATACCCTTTGACCCAGCCATACTACTACTGGGCTTATACCCCAAGGAACTACTAAAGAAGGGAAAGGGACCTGTATGTGCCAAAATGTTTGTGGCAGCCCTTTTCATAGTGGCTAGAAGCTAGAAGATGAATGGATGTCCATCAATTGGAGAATGGTTGGGTAAACTATGGTATATGAATGTTATGGAATATTATTGTTCTATAAGAAATGACCAACAGGAGAAATACAGAGAGGCTTGGAGAGACTTACATCAACTGATGCTGAGTGAAACGAGCATAACCAGAAGATCATTATACACTTCAACAATGATACTGTACGAGGATGTATGCTGATGGAAGTGGATTTCTTCAACATAGAGAAGAGCTAATCCAATTCCAATTGATTAATGATGGACAGAACCAGCTACATCCAGAAAAGGAACACTGGGAAATGAATGTAAACTTTTATTTTTACCTTGTGAATCCAATTCTTCCTGTGCAACAAAAAATTTGGTTCTACACACATATATGGTATCTAGAATATACTGTAATATATTTAACATACATAAGACTGCTTGCCATCTGGGGGAGGGGGTTGGGGGAGGAAGGGAAAAAATCTGAATAGAAGTAAGTGCAAGGGATAATGTTGTAAAAAATTACCCATGCATATGTACTGTCAAAAAATGTTATAATTATAAAATTTCTGTTAAAAAAAAAAAAAGTGTGTTTCCTGCAGACAACATATTGTAGGGTTCTGATTTTTGATCCAATCTGCTATCCGTCTCCGTTTGATGGGAGCGTTCATCCCATTCACATTTACAGTTAAAATTACTAATTCTGTATTTCCTGCCATCATATTATCCCCAGATAATGCTTTTTCCGTTGACCCCCTGATCCCCCTCCCCGATAATTAATTTACAGACCCCCCTTCTGATGCGCAACCCTCCCTTTTTTTAGTATCCCTCCCCCCTCCCTCCAAGTCCCTTCCTTATTCTCCTTTTCCTTTTCCCTTTTCCTCTCCCCCCTTTTAATGAGGTGAGAGAAAATTCTCTGAGAAACAAATATGTTAATTATTTACTCTTTGAGCCTCTCCTGATGAGAGTAAGATTCACACAATGATTCTCCCCCTCACTAAATTCCCTCAGATATGGTGTATTTTCTATGCCTCTTCCTGGGATGTAGTTTCCCTCTTTTTATCATTCATTCCCCTTTTTCTGAAAGACCTCTTTCCCTTCACTACATCCCCTTTTTTTTTCTTTTATATCAGTAACATCAAATTATCTTTGAGTACTTTTTATATACCCACAACAGAGTTACAGTTCTCTAGGGTTCTGTGTACCTTTTTCTGTGTCTCTTCAGTCTTGTGGATGTAGATCAAATTTTTTGTTTAAGTCTGGTTTTTTTCTTAGAAACATATAGAATTCCTCTATTTCATTGAATGACCATCTTCTTTCATGGAAAAAAGATGTTAAATTAGATGGGCAATTCATTCTTAGTTGCAGTCGTTGATCTTTTGCCTTAAAGAATATCAGGTTCCAGGCCCTTCTATCTTTTAATGTGGAGGCAGCCAGATCTTGAGTGACCCTTATTGTGCCACCTTGGTATTTAAATTGGTTTTTTCTAGCTGCTTGCAGGATTTTCTCCTTTGTGTGGTAATTCTGCAGCTTAGCCACAATATTCCTTGGTGTTCTTTTTTTAGGGTCTATTTCAGAAGGAGTTCGATGAATTCTTTTGACATCTACTTTCCCTTCTGTTTCTATTATCTCTGGACAGTTCTCTTTGATAATTTCTTGTAAAATAGAATCTAGGCTCGTTTTTTGGTCATAGTTTTCTGGAAGTCCAATGATCCGCAGATTATCTCTCCTAGATCTATTTTCCAGGTCTATAGATTTTCCCAGTAAGTATTTGATGTTTTTCTCCAGCTTCTCATTTTTTTTTTCTTTGACTGATTCTTGGGTTCTCTGTGAATCATTCATTTCTATTTGTTCCATCCTGACTTTTAAGGAGTTATTTTCTTCTTTCACAGTTTTTAGTTCTTTTTGTAAATGCCCAATTTCATTTTTAAATGAATTATTTTGCTCTATTGAATTTTTTTCCATTTCCCTAAATTTTTTTGAGAATTATTTTCTTTTTCCAATTCAGAAAATCTATTTTCTTGAGATTTTTTTTTCTTTTCCAATTCAGAAATTCTACTTTCCTGTGATTTTTTAACCTTTTCTAATTCACAAATTTTGTTTCCCTGCATCTCCTGTGAATTCTTTATTTTTTCCAAATCCAATTTCAGGACATTGTTATTCTCTATCATAGCTTCCCTTTCCTTTCCCCATTTTTCTTCAAACTCCCTTAATTTTTTAATAGTCTCTTCTAGGAGAGAGTTATGTGATGCGGGGCAGGAATCGTTCCCCTTTAGGTTGTTATCTGCTGTCTCTCTGCTGTTAACTTCCTCGGGGTTGGATACCCGTTCTTTCTCTGTGTAGAAGGAATCTATGGTTTTTCTGGTTTTTTTGTTCATACTTAAAAAAATCTTTTGGGGTCTGTCCCTGGGGTAGGAAATTATTTATTTACTTCTTTACAAGCTTCCTCCCAGACTGGATGGATGCAGCGGCCCCTGAGCCTGAGCTAAGATAGAGCTCTGGGAGATACTTCCCCACCCCCTCTCTGGAAGTGCCTCAGAGGTGACTAGCACTGCTGTGCCTTGATGGCGTTGTGTTTTAGCTGCTTCCCTGAGGTTTGAGATTGAACAGTAAAGAAGGCACAAAGCCCAGCCTATGCTTCCCTGTCGGGCATGGATGTCTGCAGCAGGTGATGTGAAAAGCCCCTGTGCTCAAACTGGAAGTGTCTGGCAGAAACCGTGGTCCCTAGTTCAAAGGTTCAGCTTCTCTGGGACTTCAGGAGCTGAGTTCCACACCCTCCAGCTAAACTAGGCAGTGTGTGTTGCCTTGGGCCGTATCCACCCACTTGTCAATCTCTTTAACTAGTCTCAGGTGGGAGCTGAGGCCACACCCCCTGGTGCTGAGATCTGCTGAGTCACCCCCAGGATCCGCGGAAAATCTAATCTATCTGAATTTTTAAAAGTAGTTTAGATTTCTCTTCTGAACTGCTATATTATAAGCAGAGAAGAGCTAACAGCCTGTGCCAGATTCCTTTACCTCAGTGGCTTCTCTGATCCCAGAGCCCTCCCCAGAGCAATGGGCGCAGTGTGCCACTACCCCACCGTCTGTGCTGGTCTCTCTTATTCCTCCCCTGAGAACTGACCTTCTCTGTTGAAACTCCAGATTCTCTTCAGCTGGTAAGTCGTGCTTCCAGTCCTTGTGGTATCTATCAGTCCAGCGCTATTTCTGAGGCTTATTTATCTAATTGGTTGTGAGGGAGTAAGGACGTTCACAGAGTTTTGTGTTTCTTCTCTGCCATCTTGGCTCCGCCCACCTAACCTCCATATTCTTTTGTGTAATATGTATAAAAATTAAAATAAAATAAACACTATACCATACCTGACAACTATAAGAGTTTAAATTTGTGGGGAGGAATCTTGTTACCTGCTTGTGGAGGACCCTTAAAATGATGAGTATCATTACTTTAATTTCATAAAAATTTTACACCAGAGATGAGTCATAGCAAATAAAAAAAACTGACTCTCTCTTTTCATTAAAGTCTTCAAAAGTCATTCTTCTTAACATGAATCATTTTACTGGAATATGTGTCTCACACATAGTCATACACACATACACAGTCAGACATACACACACACACACATACACACACATATAAATTCCATTAGTTAATTAATTGAGGCAATTTCCTCCACCAATTTATACTGTAGAACAGACACCATTATTAATAGTCTTAGACAATTTCCTGGGGTAACAAAGTTAGCTGACTTGCTCAGAATTATGTCAGGAGATATATGAATCCATGTTATCCTGATTCCAACACTGGTTCTCTCTCAACTATTCAGTTTTCTAACTCTCAATCTCTTGAATATCCACATCTAAATATATTTTAGAACATGCTCATGACCATTGATTAATTTACTCATAGCATCTTTATGGTTTCAAATTTAAGATTTTATGGAAAGATATCATCAATTTTAATCTTACTTTTTGCATTACCAAATACCATTAGAACTATTTATAATGGTCTGTCTTCCATTTAGTGAAGAATGCTTCATCCAAATAGGAAGTCAAGCACAGTTAGTCACTTTTGTTGAAGAGCAGTAAAATTCTTCAAAAATGTGTTTTTCATTTGTTGATATGGATAGCATCATTTTGTAATTCTCATGGGAAAAATTTATGTCTCAGTTATCTTTCCCACAGAAGAAATTTCTGCACTTTTCCCTGAACCAAGTATATTCTAAATGAGTTTAATTTGATACCATGGGTCGCATTTTTCATGAGATTTAACTGAGCCTTTTTATTTTGCACCTGCCCAGTTGCAAACATGGAATTTAATTGTTCCTTTGGTTGGCTGATTACTTTCATATTTGGCCATTTATGCTATGACAGTGAGGCTGAATTGTGTCATTATTGCTGCCCTGGGGAAATTATGCCACAAACTGACAATTTATGGGCCTAATTTAATTGTAAAAAACAAATGCTGCAACAAAGGGTAGCTCTCTCCTTTTTTTTTTTTTTAAGTAGTCTTATGTTAAGTCACATAAATAATTTTATCTATTCATGAGAGCAAGAATAATAACTGGGTCCTTGAAAATAGGCTTCAAAGGGTAAAAATATTGGTTACAAGTACGTTATTAAGAAATTAACATGCAGTCTTTGAAAATATTCTAAGTCATTTATGTCTCCAATAATTAGATTTAAGTCTATCATATTCAGAGATGAAAAACTGAAATGTCACCAAATGTGAATGTGGTGATTTATCATTTTTTCCAGATGCTTATCCACAGTCTAGATGCTGGTTGTTGTTGTTGTTGTTGTTTTCAGAAAAGTACCACTAGTATTACAGATGTCTGCATTAGGGCTTTCTGCCTACAGTACTTGATTCAAACATTTCAATCACAACTCTTTTTATACCAGTAGAGGCAACACAATCAGAGGAATTTTAAGAGGGATTTAAAGCCTATTTTCTCTCTGAAGAAATTAACAGATACAGAAAAATATATTTATATGTATGTATTCAAGAGTTATGTAAAATTGATTAATATACTGTTATTGAGTGTCTCTGATGGGTCCAACAATCTGCTAAATACTTTTGCAAGCATATTTCTTGGTTTCTGCTCTCAAGAAACTTACAATCCTGCCTGGGAAAAAAATGTGCTTATACAAAATAAGAAAATAGCTATTTTCACATATATGATAATGATGAAATGGATAGAGTTTTGAATTTGGAATTGACAGATCTGGAATCTTATTTCTTTTCCTTACTTGCTGAATGAACTTGAAAAATCATTTCACTCTGTGTTTCCTTATTTCTTATGTCTAAAACTGAGTGGGAAATGGGAGTGACTTTGAACAAGTCCCTGAGGTTCTTGCTTCTGACTTCCTGAGCAATTAGAACTGTTGTAGGAGTTAAGAGTAACATGTTGGGTTTTAACTGGTCTTTAAATGCAGAGTATAATTAAGCTAAGAGGGGAGAAGAATAGTGGGAGTCATATAGATTATAGCCCTTGTTCTTAAATTCATTAGACACATGCTATATTTACATAAACCTTACAAAAATACCAGATCTACTGGTAGATAAACGGCCCCCAACAAAGAATAAATAGGTCTACTAATTAACCCATTTCAGAATTAGCCTATTCACACAGCCAAAACTGGAACAAAACAAACAGCAAAACTAATTTACATAGGCTAAAATTGAATAAAATATTGTTTCTGAATAAATATTAAATTATACAAACTTGAGACATTATGCAAACTAGTGAAAAGTATTTGAAATGAAGCAGGAGAATATTGTACAAATGACAACAATATTGAATGATGATGAACTGGTAACAGCTGCTATTATTAGCAATATAATGATCCAATATAATTCTGAAGGACTCATGATGAAAAATGCAATCAATCTCCAGAAAAAAAATAATTAAAAAATTAAAAAAAATAATGGAATCTCAACAAAGGTCAAAGCATACTACTTTTCATTTTCTTATTTTTTTCATATTTTGGGTGGATGTGTATTTTTTATAACATGAGAATATGAAAATAAATTTTGTGCAGCAGTACAATTATGATCTATATTAAATTGCTTTCCTCAATAAGAGGGGAGAAGAGAATTGATGGAATTAAATTTCAGACTCAAAAATTTTAAAAAAATGTTAAATTAAAAAAATTAAATATTTAATTTTAAAAAATACTGCTCTGATCCAGACCGAGTATATTTTAAAGAGTGCATTTAGGAAGACCTAAATTGCACTTGTGACATTTAAGTTCTGTGTGACTCTGGGCAAGTCATACTTTCAGTGACCCTGGGTACTTTCAAAGAATTTTAATTATAAAGTAGTTTTCAATTTGTATTAATAGAAAAAATATCATAGCCACTGATTCTATACCAGATTTGGCTAGATCAAAACTGTTACCAATGATAGTTCACAGCTGTAAATTAAAGAATTCACAAAACTCACAAGAACCAATATTATAAAGAAATAAATTGAATGAAAATGTAAAAAGGTAATAATCCTAGAATATTAATTTTCATGCAATAAGTTATTACATTATTAACTTTATATATTATCAGGCTATCTCTGGCACCACAATTAGAAGAGAAAAAAAGACATTTGTATTACTGATATGTGGCTATAATCTAAATATAGATATTTTGTCTTCATTCCATTGACTGCCTGTTTGGTATTCACATGTTCATGATTTTGAATTTTTCATTGTTAAAGTTCTACTGCTTGAAATTAAGTTTCTCACTGTTCTTGAATTTGAACTTCTCAAGTTTGTCTGCTAGAGGCCACCAGAAAGAATTGTACTAGAAAGAAAGACTTTTCTCTTGGGCGAATCCAGAATATCTCTAATCCTATTAAAAAGCCAGCAGAACATCATACTTACTTTCAATATCTTATATTTTATAAGGATATAATTATTTGAAGAAAAACTATTCTCCGTATAAACTGTAAAGGATTTACTACTGTTTATAGGCTTAGGTTTCATGTCAAAAAGTCCTAAAATTTAATCTTGCCTCAGTTACTTCCCATGTTACTCTGGGTAAAAAAATCATTTAATCTCTCTAAGCCTCAGTTAACACTTCTTTAAAATGGGCATAATAATGTTTATAACATACAGGTTTTGTTTGGAACAGATAAGATATTATAAATAAAATCTATAAATGATATTAAAATGTTTTCAGATAGATTTATTTTTAATACCTTGAATTATTTGTAACAATTCTATCATTACAATTTTTTTTGGTCGGAGGCCATCTGGGTTAAGCCCAGGCTCACACAGCTAGGAAGTGTTAAGTGTCTGAGGCCAGATTTGAACTCAAGGACTCCTGACTTCAGGGTTGGTTCGCTATCCACTGCACCACCTAGCTGCCCCTAATTACATTTTTTTTTTCAGGAAGGATTTATCCTGTACTAGTTATTTATATTGTAATTTAAATTACAGATCTGCTTTCTGTAAGAATGGTCTTATTATATACTTACAGTGTGTTATATTTTTTCTCGTTTCCCTTCAATTTGGCTTTGTTTTCATTATGTGTTGCTATGGACTCTCATAGAATTATCAGTTTAACAACATTTTCACTTTAAATCATTATTAATAAAGAGGCTGGTAAGAATTGTCCATATAAATCTAATAAAAATTACTACTGAGAGCTACATTTGAATAGTACTAATGGTAATAGGAGTAGAGGAATAACTACTATTTATATCATACTTACTATTTGCCAAGCACTGTGCTATGTAAGTTTTGCAAATATTATCTCATTTTATCCTCACAATTCTAAGAAGCAGATGCCATTTTATTTATTTTAAAGTTGAGAAAACCAAGGCAAATATAAGTTGTTATTTACCTATTGTGAGACAGCTAAGTAAGTGAAGTCAAATTTTAACTCAGGTCCTCCTGACCCTAGAACCAATTCTTTATCCTTTGTACCACTTAGCTGTCTATAAAGCAGTTAGACACTTGATCTATATTTTCTTTAACCAGAAATGCTGATATCATATTGAATTAACTGTATTTGATTAGGTGATTTGGGAGGAGTATATGTGTGTGCTCTGTTCTCTCTCTTTAGATTGTGAGCTTGAGGTCAAATATTTCCTTATTTCTTTTTATCTTCAGTAGGAATTAGGTGGTGCTGTAGAGGGAAGGCTTGTCTTTAAATCCAGAAGACTTGTTTTCAAAACCAGCCTCAGACACTTAGATACTTGTAGGACAAGTTACATAACCACCTGCTAGCTCAACTTCCTCAACTATAAAGTGAATAAGTAGATAATAACAGCACATACTTCTCAGGGTTGTTTTGAGGATCAAATTAAATAAAGTTTAAGTCAAAATTAGATGAAAAAACAAAAGATCAAGTACTTAGCCCAGTACCTGACACACCACAGTAGCCATATAAATGCTTATTCCTTTTCCTTTCCTTCTCTTAACTCCTAAATCTCCATCAGGCTTCTCAGTCATTCATTTTTCTTCTTATATACTTTTAATTAGTAGACACTTTGTAATTTCAGCATTATTTAACAAATATTTTTCTGTATTTCACATATGGCTCATATTTATACATCTCATTGTTAATCTCATATAATCACATAATATTGCATTACATTGATCCAACACATTTTGTTCATTCATTCTCCACTGCTGGACCTTTGTTTCTATTTGGGTGTCTGCATTTTTCTTTTTGCATTCATAGAAATGGTTGATATTTTGAAAATCTAAATTTTTGGGTGGGGGGAGTAGTGCTATTGATCAAGCTTTCAGAATATGTAACTTTGAATGTAATTAGTGGAATTTGAAGGTCCAAGAAGGGATACCAAAGTTACTAGGCTGGAACCTAAAACTTGATCTCCTCTGTTAAAACTCAATTTTGTTTGGTTTTGTTTTTCTCAATTATCTCTAAATGTTTGTTTTCTATAAGTAAGTTATCAGGAAGTAAGCAAAAGTTTTGTTATAATTTTGTAATTATTAAATATTTTATTTTGGATAATTTAAAATAGGTTTTAACTGATGTATTGTAGAGGTCACAATAAATACTTTTTAACAATAGTGCATAATCATAATCATAAATCTATACAATAAAATTTTCATCCTTCCAAGAAGAACAAGATATTTTCACTAGCCAAATTCACCCAGTATGAAACCTTGCACTCTGGGAGTTAAATAGGACAACAAAGCAGTTATTTGCTAAATGGCAACTTAGTGTTTTTGATGTCTACATATCCTGCCCTGATCACTCTGGATTATTTGTCCATTTCTTTAGAATGTCTTTAAGAAGAAGGGTTGAATATTAGATCAAGTGTTTAGAAGCTTCTATCCACAGCTGTTCAGACTGATTTTTCTGAACAGTAGTGGCCTCTCTGCTTTCCCTCTCAACAAGATAAAAATACCTGCTTTTCTACCTCAAAATCATGTCAGAAGAACCAATGAGATAAGGCATAATTTTATAATTCGATAAGTAAGTCTGGGTGGCTTAATTAGAAAATATTCCAAAGGGGGCAGCTAGGTGGTGCAGTGGATAGAGCACCAGCCCTGAATTCAGGAGGACCAGAGTTCAAATCTGGTCTCAGCCACTTAATACTTCCTCACTATGTGACCCTGGGCAAGTCACTTAACCCCAGCCTCAGGAAAAAAAAAATCTAAAGACATTTTGAAGTCTTTAGAAAAATTTTCAAAGAATATGCATTTTGAATGATGAAAAAAAATAAACAATAACTGTTGACTTTAAAAATCAGAATTGGTCTAGGGAACATAGACTCAGATTCTTACGAGAGGCTTTAGTATTTCCTTCTTAGTCATGGTTCAATGCCAGACTGTCATTTACCTGGTGTTGCTCAAAATGGAAGCATTTGACTTAACACTTAATAATGAGGGTCTGCACTTAGATTATTTGATGCCCCTAAATTAAAAACTAAATTTTAGGGAAAGATTTAAAATCTCAATGACTATCTTGAATATGCAGGATAGATGTGTCAATTCTAAGCACATTGTGTAAAATATGTGGTATGATGGGAAAATTATAGGAATAGATAGGAGGGGTGTATATAGAAGCAGTATGTTATACTTTTAAGGGCACAAATTTTTGAGTCAAGAAAATATGAAGTGAACTCCTTTCTTAAACAATTCTCATTATAGGCCAGTTCTGTGACTCTTGATGAGTCTTCTAATGCTTTGCCTTAGGCTTTTGTGAGAATAGATATTTTTAATTTTCATAGCAAACAGCAAAATTCTGACACATTGTATATGTAATAAACATTTGTTTAATTAATTGTAAAATAAAATAAAATTTGTTCTCCAAGTTTTCTTCCAACATTCAATTTCTCATCCTGTGAAAGAGATGACCTTTGAATACTGTCTGATATTTCCCATCTTTGTTACTCTGTGAAAACAATAGCTTCTCTGAACCTCAATCTTTCTCACTTATAAAATAGAAGTAACCATCCTTGTATATAGATATAACAACTCCTAGAGTTGTTTCAAGAGAGTACTTTAAACAAGAAAAACATATAAGTATTATATAATCATAAAAAATTTAAATTGTCACTAGCTTCCTTAATAATGCTTAAATCTTACACTTAACTCTTTAATTAAAATAAAAGAAAACTTATTGGCTACTGGGTCCTACAAAATATACAGAGAAGGATAAGAACCATTTCTTGGATTGGGGATTAAATTATCTAAAATGACTCTGAAGAATTGTACAAGTAACTATCAAATAAAATAAAATGCTGATCTTTCTAAGATCAATACAAATAAATTTCCTTGGGTCTCCATTCAAGACAGAAATCTTCTTTCAAAGTGGACTATGTAGCAAGTTTTCATTTGAATATTTAAAGAATTTTATCAGCAAAAACAGCTGTTGTACTTTGTATAAAAAGATGATCTATGAAGAAATTTTGGACTTAAAAACTGTGAACTTTTAAATTAGATTTTTTTGTTTTCTTGGCTCTTCTTTCCCCTCTTTTTCCCCTCTTATTTTCCATTCTTTCTGTTCCCCCCACCAACACCATTTATCTTTTTTTTTTTTTTTTCTAGTGGCTTCAAACCATCCTGGGGCTAAACTGTATGATATTACCTAGAAACAAGCTTTAAGAACAATAAAATTCATTAGATACATGAGCATTTAATGGTTGTTTGGTGATGCCTTATGTATCTTCCCTAAATAATAAAACAATAAAAATGAATAAACAAAAACTAGAAAACTTCATCATGACTGATATAATTTTTATACATTATAATTCTTCCTTTAAGAGTAGTACATATACTTTTACATCTATAATTATCTCAATGTAGACATTGTTCACTTTTTCCAGTTCTAAATTGCTTTTTTGATCATTTTACCAGGTGAATGAATCTTAAACATTCGAGAAAAGAAAAAAAAAGGTGAGTATGTGTATGTGTTTATGTCTCTGTATAAATACACTTTCTAGAGTCCTTTAGTATCCCCTCCATTCACATAACTCTTCTTTATGCCAATAGGATTATGTCCTTACCAGCATGAAGTTTCATATGATCTTTTCTCAGATAATCCTATGTACTAGAATCTCCATTACTGAACAACAGCTTTGCCAACAGTTGCACAGTGGGCTGATTTTCTCTGATCTTTTTTTTTTTCTTTTTTTTTTCTTTTTATAATTGGCTCCTCAACCACCTACTGCTATTCTCCAGAGTTCTTTCCAAAGTATACTGAATTTTCTGGCATCCCTCATATAGTTTTAACTAAAGATTACAACCTCTTCATCCTCTGTGTTTACAGGTTTTTGTAAAATAAAGTTAGAAAAGAAAGATATTCCAATAGACATTTTAGAACTCCTTCCCAAAAGAAACAACTATCTAAGATAGGATTTCATTATTTTACTGTGCCAATAATTTCAATATAGTTCTGTATTTAGGGTTTGCCATATTTTTCAGGAAGAATCTTATTAAAAATAAATATAGCTAGAATGTATGCTTCTCTTTAATAATTAAGATTAGAACACTAACTTATTAGTATTTTTATTCATCTTTATTGCTTGGCATTAGGATGCACGTTTTCATAAAAAAATTGTAGGTGAGTCAGATCCCATCTCATTAAGATGGGTTATGCCTGCCAACATTCTTGTACAGGGTGTACAATTTTTTTTCTCAGAAGTCCAAAATTTTTCATAGTAGGAAAAATTCTTCAAAACAGGGAATAGTCTTTCATGAGAAATTATCATTTTTTTTCTCTTTCAACTAGGTACTGAGTTTATTCAGATGTCTGTTATATTAATCCTGGCTTTATGTTAGAATTTTATATGGAAAAAGGTCTTATCAACATAATGCTTTATCCTATTCCACTTGTTAAACGGTTCAATGAACTTCAATACATTTTTCCTTGTCTAGAATTGTGAGGACAGTTCTGAGGATGCAATCCTTTCATCTCTCCAGAGTTGCTTGTAAGCATTAGAAGGCAAAGGAAAACTTCAGAGATGATAATTTAATGTTCATCTAGTCTCCTTCCATTGTACTTTGCTGGAATTGCTTGTGGTAAAAACAGGTAATG